>NW_024466512.1:27111726-28568840 GCF_017591425.1 Ochotona curzoniae | reverse complement strand
ACCCTTGCTATGTGTTGCTTTCTTGGGTTGAAGGTCAATGTCTTTACTCCCTCTTCCTGTAGCTCTGCCCTTCAATTAAAGAATTGTTTTTGCTTTTGTTTTTGTTTCTTGAAAAGAGAAGTGTGGAGTTCAGCCTGATTGCTCAGTGGCTAAATGCTTGCCTTGTATGTGCTGGGAACCCACATGGGTACCAGTTCACATTCCTGCTGCTCCACTTTCCATCTGGCTTCCTGCTTGTGGCCTGGGAGAGCAGTAGTGTTGGGAGACTCGTCATGGGTCCCTTCCCGGGGTCAGGAAAATAACACTTCCAGATGATAGCACAGGAATAGCTCAGCTGTTTCCTAGCTGATGAGAAGGAAGCAAGGCCAAAGGTCTTCCCAGGTCCCCAGCCCAGTGAGCATCCAACACAGCCATGCCTGCGCAGGGGAGCAGCAGAGAGAGGGGCAGGGAGCCCTCAGACCCCAAGGCTGTTGCTGAAACCTCGAGCCTACCCTGCAGGAACTCACCTCAGGCTCCATTCTGTCAGGTGTTTCACTTCAGTGCTCACTTTGACTTTGCAAAGTCTTGAACTAGGCTCACAAATGCTTCTCAGTTTCTTTGCCTTTTTATTTTTTCTTTTCTATTCTTGAGCTGAGAAGCTGTGAACTCAGGAGTGGGTGTGATCCATTCACCAAGGAGCTCTTCCTGGGTCAAGCCATTCAGCGGCAGCCTGCTCTTCTCTTTCATTCCCTTTGGGACCTCCATAGAATGAGAGCTTAGGATAACCTCCCACGAGTGTTCCCAGGATATCATGTGTTCCGAGGTACCATGCATGTACAGGTTGACTTGGAGTCGGTGTGTGTCACTGGGACCCATGTATATGGAAGTGTAAGACAGGGGCTGCGGACAGGGAACCACATGTGAACTTGCTGTTTGTGTCTAGTTTGCCGACTTGAGGTGCTCCTGCCAGTGGCCAGGGCTGCTTCCCCAGTGAGTGCTGCTCTTGATGCCTACGGCTGAGGCTCTGTGTGTCCTCTTCTCTTTCTCTCAGCCTCCCAAATCTTAAAGAAAGGGAAAAAAAACATAGTTTGTAGGTTTTGAAACTAGAAATGATCTGCTTTCCATTGGCATCAGTTGTGATGCACGAGCTGCCACCACCACACAAGGTTCTGGAATGAAGGCAGAATCTTTCTCCCACTGCCAGAACATGAACCGGTACCCACATGGGACCCCAGCATATGCAACTTGAGGATTTTCACCACTAAGCCATAGTGTTGGGCCCTAAAAGATTCTGTTTTTTTTTTTTTTTTTTTTAATAAACTCAGGACTCCTTATTTAAAATCAAAGTGATGTGGGGATTAAAATCAAGCATGAATGATTCAATTTTTCAAAGATGTATCTACTTCCTCGAAAGGCAGTGAAGTGGATGGGAGAGAGCTTCATCTTCTGGTTCACTCTCCAAATGGCCACAGCATCTACATGTGAAGCCAGAAGCTAGGAACTCCATCCTGCTCACCCATGCGGCTGCCAGGCCCAATCACACACTGCCTTCCCAGGTGCGTTTGCATGAATGCCAGATGCCAAGTGAAATAGCCAGGGCTCAAACTGAACTCCAGGATGGGCTGTGGGTATTCCAAGGGTTGGTTTACCTTGCTCTACCACAACACCAGTCACTGTTGCTGCCACGAATGAATTCCAGGCTTTTAATGAAATGTAATACTTCAATCAAAAGATAGACAAAAATATATATATATATATAAATATATATATATATATACCCAGTCCATCCTACAGAGCTGCTCAACAGTCACGTTTTAAGTGCCTGCAGGCCAATGATTGCCTCAGCTGCCACTGCAGCTCGCCCTCCTCGGCTGGGCTGTCACAACCTATGCCACTACTTCAAGGAACATTTTCTGGATGGAGATGGGTGGGCCAATGGCTGCATCAAATTCAAACACAGGTTGGATTTTTGCAAATGTGTTCTCAGCAAGTTCTACTGCCATCCGGACGAAGATATCTTCAGAACAGCCAGGAAGCATGCTGCTCCATGCTGTCAACAAGGTTCCAGCCATTCAGAGACAAGGGCCAGCCCCTGGTGCTGCAGTTCTCTCTAAAACATGAGCAGAACATGGACTTTGAGGGCAACTCTGCAAACCTGTTTCCCGCCAGCCTGGACCAGAAGTAGGACACGCATGGGGACTCCAAGGACAGCATCATGTTTGGACCTGACATCTGTGGGCCCGGCCCCAAGTAGGTTCACATCACCGTCAACTGCAAGGGCAAGAAGGTACTGCTCAAGGACATCCGATGCAAGGATGGTGAGCTCATGCACCTGCTCCCTGATCCTGCAATCTGACAGCACGTGCCAGGGGAAGCTCTACAGCAGCCAGGTGGAAGAGGGCTTCTTGGAGGACGACTGGGACTTCCTGCCCACACCCAGAAAATCAAGGACCCTGACACTGCCAAGCCAGAAATGGGCCAAGATCAGCAGTCCCTTGGAGTCCAAGCCTGAGCACACCCCTGACCACAATACCAAGAAGCCTGAGGACAGGGACAAAGAGATGGATGGTGAGAAGGAGCCACGGGTCAGCCAGGACCCCGAGTGTAAGGGTGAGTGGAAGCCACAGCAGATGGATAACCCCGATTACAACGGCGTGTGGATCTACCCACAGTCGACAACCAAGTACTCACCCACCGCCCACATCATTGCCTACCACAGCTTTGCAGTGCTGGGCCTGGATCTGTGGCAGGTCACATCCAGCACCATCTTTGACAACTTCCTCATCACCAAGGATGAAGCATGCGCAGAGGAGTTTGGCATGAGACATGGGGTGTCACAAAGGCGGGTGAGAAGCACATGAAGGACAAACAGGACCAGGAGCAGAGGCTGAAGGAGGAGGAGCTGACAACAATGATGACAATGACGAAGAGAATGAGGAGGACAAGCAGGAGGCCCAGGAGGACGAGCTGGCCAAGGACAAGCTCTAGAGGCTGCACTGGCCCCTGCAGCCGGCAGCACCCAAGAACGTCTCAATGAGACCAGGGAATTATTTTTGTTTGTTTGTTTTTTCCAGTCAGATTAGGATTTGGGATGGATTGTGGGTTTGTTTCCCCCCATCCTTTCACCTCTCAGTGTTCTTTAAATGTTCATGTATGTATGTATGTATGTATTTGTTATGGGTGTTGGTCTTTGATTCTCTACTGAAGCCTTCTCTCCAATCTCAGTTAACAACTTCCTTGTGCCCTTCTCTTCCCCCATCTCTCTAACCCCTTTCCCACTTGGGGCTGAGGTAGGGGACAAGGAGACTGGGGAAGAAGATTGCCCTATGCACCTGTAACAAGGCCTAAGATTCTCTGCATCAGGAGTCTGGAAGTGTGGGTGTGCATGGAAGGGGGCAGGGACGAGTGAAGGGGTGGCACCTGAACCCCCAGCACTGAGGAGGAACAGGGCTTAAGCCACGCAGCCTCTCCCCTTCCCCAACCCCGCCCCTGGGATTGGGCCACTGCTTTTAGGTGAGAGACAATGGGTTCCAGCTTGGCTCACCCTTGAGAATGTAAGAACTACAGACAAAAATTTCTTTTTTTAAAAGAAACATTTTATTTTTATTGGAAAATCAAAAACACAGAGAGCAGAGATGGAGAGGACTATATTTTGTCCGCTGATCCACTTCCTAAGTGGCCGCAATGGCCGTTGTCTGCTCGATCAGAAGCCATGAGCCAGGAGCTGCTTTCGGCTCTCCCATATGGGTGCAGGGTCCCAAAGCTTGGGCCATCCTCAATTCCTTTCCCAGGCCACAAGCAGGGAGCTAGATGGCAAGCAGGGACAGTGGGACACAAACTGGCACCCATATGGTATCCTGGCATGTGCAAGGCGAAGAATTTAGCCACTAGGCAGCTTTGCTAGGCTACCAAAATTTCTATTACATTTTGTGTCAAAATCAAAACAAAACAAAAAACCAAAAGCCATAAAGCAAAAACCAAAAAACTCACCAGTTCATCTTGTGAATCTAAACTTCAACACTATGCTTCTTTCTTTAAAAAATTTTAGTTTTATTATAAAGTTTGATATAGAGAGAGGAGGAGAGAGGGAGAGAAAGATCTTCCATCGGATCATTCACTCCCCATGTGACAGCAACGGCCGGTACTGTGCAGATCCAATGCCAGCAGCCAGGAGCTCTTCCAGGTATCCCACAAAGGAACAGGGTCCCATGGCTTTGGGCTGTCCTCCACTGTTTTCTCAGGCCACAAGCAGGGAGCTGGATGTGAAGTGGGGCCGCAGGTATTAGAACCGGCGCCCATATGGGATCCTGGCACGGTCAAGGACTTTAGCTGCTAGGCCACCACACTGGACTCAACACTATCCTTATTTCAACGCAGCGCTACAGCGGCTGCATGAAGTGAAGAGGACCCACCTTTAGCATGATTTTTAATTGTATGGTCATTTATTTGAGAGTGAGGGAGAGAAGAAGGGACAGCGAGAGGAGGAGGGAGGAGAGAACATGCCTTCAACAAGAAGGTTACAGGCAGCAGCCGGGGCAGCTGTGGATTGAATGCAGGGACTCAGCTAAGGGAGACAGGCACCTTAACTAGTGACTTACCAAAGACCGAAGGCCTGCCTTGCTATGGGCATGTTTGTGTGTCCTTTGGGACCAGGCTACATTCCTTTGTTATTATCCCTCCAAGCCTGGATCCCTTAATCCAGTCCCACCTGCTGTGAACAGGAAGATGGGATTGTTTCAGCTCCACCAAACAGGAGGGTGTAGTGGAGGAAGGGAACCTGCACAAGATCTCCTGCCTGCATGAAAGCAGGGGCCAATGACAGTGAATAGGGAGGGGCTGTGACTGCCTCCCAGGTGTTTAATGAGTATTAAGGAAGAGAATGAAACCATAACGGCTGAGGTTTCTGATGTCTTGTTGAGCTCCCCTTTCTTAAAAAGTAAAATCATGACTTGCAGACAGATATAAAATAAACCGGAGTAATGATGGATTTCCCAGAATCCATGAGGGAACCAGGCATATTATAACTAACTCAGAGAGTCAGAACAGCAGGACTGTATAGGAAGCAAAGCAATGTTGAAATGAAGGCGCCAATGGAGCCCACAGCAGCTTCTTCCAGGACGGGGCCGGGAACCTCCCCTGAGGAGGACAGAGTGAAGGAGTCTGCAGTCAAGACTGACTCTGCCTTTCTATGGCTTTCTGGGTTTTAGAGTTGCAAAAGCGCTCCCTTGGCACCAGCCAATGGTGTGGAAAGATGTGCTACCGAGGATGCTTAGTCTTCCACCGGAAGAAGTAGGTCCTACAATTTTTCCTTCTTCAGGGCAAAATGAATCTTGTCTAAGAAGGCCCTGCTTGATGGTGCAGCAGGCTGACCTGCTACTCTGTGTTGCCAGCATCAGCATCAGAGCACCAGTTCATGTCCTGGCTGTTGCAATTCTGATCCAGCTCTCTTGCTTAGGGCCTAGAGAAGCAGGGGAATTTGGCCCAGAGCTTGGATACCTGCAATCATATGGGAGACCAACAAGAGCTTCCAGGGTCCTGCCTTTGAATGAGGTCAGCTTTAGATTTTGGGGCATTTGGGAATTGAATCGGTGGGTGGAAGACTTTTCTTCTCTACCCTTCTTCTCTTTGTGTAAAATCTGCCTACAAATAAAATAATTAAAAAAAAAAATATTCCCTGCCTGTAAAATTCACTGAAAGTAACATAGCAATGGAACCTTACAGTTTCTGATTTATTTGATCATTCCTGTTGGCATGTGGGAGACCTGTGTGGAGTCCCAGGCTCCTGGCTTTGGCCTGGCTCAGTCCTGGCAACCGTGTCCATCTGGGGAGTGAACTCCACATGGAAGCTCTCTGTTTCTCCTGTTCTCTCTGAACTCTGCCTTTCAAACAATAACCAAAAATTAAAGCAAAAACGAGGAGGGAAAAAGAAAACAGAATTAAAGGTGTTGATTTTAGTGAAAAAATTGGAATATAGCCATAGCGTTTGCTATGTTTTATGTTAAGATTTTTTAAATTTGAAAGACAAAATCATAAGAGAGAGAAAATGGAAGGTACAGGGAAAGGTCTTCCATATGCTTGTTCACACCTCAAGGCCTGTAATAGCTGTGAACGCTCCTTGCCGAGGCCAGGAGTCCTGAACTCCATGTGGGTCTCTCCCAACAAGAGAGGCAGGGACCCAGGCACTTGGGCCACCAACTGCTGCCTCCCCAGAGACCAGTGGGCAGGAAGGAGCAGAGTGAAGATGCTGGGACCACAGCAGGCACCTCAACACAGGATGCAGGCATTGCTGTTGCTGTCCTCAGCTGCTACCCACACCTAGCACAACTAATTGCATACATATGCTCCCTGAGGGAAGAGCAGGGCAGCTCTACCAGGTGATGCCAATCACCTGTGTGCCTGGTGAGGCCTTTGCTCACTAGGGCACTGTGCCTGTCAGAGAGACCACAGGGACCAGCATCAGGTTGAAGGCTATGGGTCACTCTGTGCATGAAACCTCTAAGTCTCAAAGAGAAAAGGTACCCACATTGCAAATGTCTTATGGGGAAGTGAGAATATTGGTTTTGCCGGGAGCTCAATGAATGGCAGCTGGGATTTGAGAATAGGGATAACAGATTACCGGCAGCTGTGTCTGGGGTGGAGCTTGTATAGGGTAGAACAGGGAGAAGCAGGCTAGAGAGAGTACTAGGCCAAAGGAGAGCTGAATGGGAGGGTAAGGCGGGTCTAGGGGGCATATCAGGGATGCATATGTTACAGTGAGGCAGGACCCAGGAGTCTCAGTACGGACCTGAAAAGCAGCTCATCATTCTCTCTGTCTCCTGACAAGTCTCCATCGATGGCTTCCAGTGGTGAGTGTCTGGGTGCCGGGGTTCCTGGGAGGCCGTGATCCTGAGGGTCCCCCGGGGGTTGGACATGTCATCTTTGAAAGCACAGGCTTAGGGTACAAGGACAGCTAGTGACACAGCTGTGTTGCTTGACTGTAGCACAGAGCAATGAGGGAGTCAAGTTCTGAGAGCCTGGGCTGTGTAGAAATGAGCCCCACCTGGGGGGCCTTGAGAAGCTTCCTACATTTTTAAGACGCCTATGGAAGCATTTTGGATCCAGCAGTGTCCTGCATCCCCTTGGAAACAATCGGGGTGATTTGAGAGAATGTTAAAATCTAGAGGCAGTAACAATGGTGGCGTTTGAGGACGTGGGTGAGAGACGCTCACGCCCTGGTGCTGGGCTTGTCAGTCAGGGCAGCCTCTGTGGACAACAGTGTGGCGATTTCTTCCAAAACTAGAAGTAGACTTGCCATGTGATCCAGCCACCCCACCACTGGGTGTGTACCCCAAACCTGACCGCAGTATGTCAGAGAGAGAGCTACAAAACCTGATTATCACAGCCATGCTCCCATCAGCCAACATTTAAGTCCTACCAAGGTGTCTATTGTCAGCTGAAGAAATAAAGAAAATGTACTGCACCAGGCTGGAATGTATCACACAATGGAACATCATTCGGATGTGAAAATAAATAATAATCTGACATTGGTAGTAAAATGGACTCCATTGGAGGACATGATATTTTCAACAAAATTGTTTTGTACCTTCTACACACCAGTTTTTAAGAATGTTACACTGCTAAAATTTTAATGAAATATAATTTACTTCATTTAAATGAAATGAGTATTTTCTTTGAATTTTTGTTGAAAGCGTTTTTATGTATTTTCACTAAAGTCTGTTCTGTGTTTACACTAAACTAAGGTGTTTTGCTTGTTGAAGTTTGTTATAAAGATTTATTTATTTTTATTTGAAAGTCAGATTTATAGAGTGAAAGAGAACAGAAAGAAAGATCATCCTCCTCTGCTCACTCCCCTAGTAGCTACAATGGCCAAGGCTGAACAGATCCTAAGCGTGGTGCCAGGAGCTTCTTCTACAACTCTGATGAAGGTGCAGGCTCCCAGGGCTTTGGGTCCTCCTCTACTGCTTTCCGACTGGTAGAGAGCTGGAAGGGATGTAGTGTAGCCAGGATATGAACCAGTGCCATGTGGGATCCGGACCTGCAGGGCAAGGATTTTAGCCAGTAGGCTACTGTGTTGGAAGTATTGGTGAATTTCTTATTTGGTACGAAGTACAAAACCTTTTGCCAATTTTTTGTTTGTTTGCTTTTTGTTTTGTTTTTACTTCTAAAATAGGTTATCTCAAATGTTAAAAAAATAAAAAAGATCAGGAGAAAGAATAAAGGGGAAAGATACATAGTAGAGAGGAAGACAGGTAGGAGAAGGGGAAAGCCTGCATGTTCTTCAAATTGTACCAAATCTGTTCAAAATGAGAAACATATGGATCCAACAAAGCAAAATTAAAGCAATAAATGGGAGAGGGAAGGGGCAAGAAATGGTGGGATGGAGGAAATAAGATAGTTACGTATGACTGTAACTCTCCCAGGTCATGGAAAAATGGAGCTAAGAGATGCTTGGGTGCAAAAGATGTGAAAATGCATGAATCCAACAGCTCCACTTCTACCCAGCTCTCTGCTGAAGGCTGGGAGAGCCGCCTAGAGTGCCCAAGAACTTAGGTGGGAGACCAGGAAGAAGCCCCAGCTTGGGTGTGCTCAGTATGTCTCTGGCGTCCATTTTGGGGGTGAACCTATGGTTGGAAAAATCTCTGGCGCATGCAAACTCTTTTCTCCTTCGATGCCTTTCAAATAATAATAAATATTATTATTAATAAAGCCTTAAAAAAGGAAATATCCAGGGTAACTTCTGATGAGTCTCTTAATCCCATAAACATTCTTTACAAATAGTTACTCTCACTTGAAAAACAGTTATAAGCATGGAGAGAGTGAGAGAGGATCATTCAACCTTTGTTTACTTTCAAAGACTCTTCGTGTACACCCTTGCCCCAGGGGACGAGCTACAGCAAATGCCCTTGGCAGCACAGGAGAAAAATGTTGCCTAGTCAATCTCATCCCCCAGCTCGGGCATTTTTATTAGTTCACAAATAATTCAGAAGCAGTGCGGAACCTTGGTAACTCCAACTGTGCCCAAGACTTGGAGGTTCCAGGCTCCAATTCCTTGAAAATGGTGAACTTTTTTTTTTTTTTTGGTGAACTTCACATCCTTGGAGTCTGGCCTGGTCTGGTTATTCCAGACGGAATCTGGGTGAGAAGCAAAGTCTCGGGGTCCACTCAACTCCTGCGGGGTCCTGTATCTTCTGAATATGTTTTTGAGATGCTGGGGCTACCTCAGGAGGAGAGGCAGCTTCAACATGTTGGTGGAATGCGACCTTCGTTTTGAATTTTATTTCCCATGAGCTTTCCTCTGGAGTGAACCTCTCAGCTTATTCTCTCTCCCTGTCTCAGAGGCAAAACTCTACACTGGGGCCTACATGTGGCTCAGCTGGTCAACCCTCCACGTGGCAGAGCTGACATCCCACATGGGTGCCAGTTCATGTCCTGGCCGCTCCACTGCCCATGCATCTCCCTGCTGGTGGTCTGGGAAAGCAGTGGAGGATGACCCAAAGCCTTGGACACTTGCACCTGCATGGGAGACCTTGAGGAAACTCCTGGTTCTTGCCTACAAATCAGCTCAGCTCTTTTCTGACTGCTGTGTACAGAAAATCTTTCTCTGTCATTCCTTCTTTCTATGAATTTGCCTTTCATTTGAAATAATTAATCCTGTTAAAAAATCTACATCGGTGGTCATTAAACAATGATGCCACCAGTGCAGTGTCCTTAGGTTGTAGAGGGCTCTGGGCAGCCCCCCAACAGTCGTATTTCTCAGCATCTTACTAATATTTCTTTGTGCCTTTTAAAAAATTTTAGATTGATTGATTGATTTTAGAGGTAGAGCTGTAGGGAGAGACACAGAGATCTTCCATCTCATGGTTCACTCCCTAAAGGACCCCTGAAGCCAGGAGCTTCTCAGACTGGCTCTCCCACGTGGATGCAGAGCCTCAAGCACTCAGTGCCTTCTGAGAAGCCTTAGCAAGGAGCTGAATCCAGAAGTAGAGCATCTGGGCTCGAACCAGCACCCTATGGGATGCCAGGATTGTAGTCGCTAGTTATATCCACTAGGCTACATCAGAGCTGCACAGTGTTTTTTTTCTTCTGTTTCTCTGTTCATATTTTTCAGGTTTCCTAGCAGGAGAAGATGGTGATAACAAAATTGGAATACAACATGCAAGAGGCAAAGTGAAACAATGCCATAAACTTTCAAATGGCGACCTGCAGCTCCTTAATCAACAATTTGAAACAGATCCATACCCTGACTTTACCACCAGGAAAAAATTGGCCCAACAAGTACAATGTCATATATTTGTAATTAATGTATGTCAAATATGTGCAGATTTAGATGAATATGTTTATTTGTGGGCAATTTGAAAAAATAGTTTCAAAAATGTTGAGTAGCATTTCATCTTCTGGGACAATATAGAAATTTTGTAATATTTCTTATTCATCTCATTTTGGTTTGAACAATTAAGCATACATACATTTTTAAAACTTTCATTTTTGAAGATACATTTTTATTGGCAAGGCAGGTTTACAAAGGAGAGACAGGGTGCAGCACAGTGGCCTAGCAGCTAAAGTCCTAGCCTTGAACAGGATAGGATTCCATATGGTGCCCATTCTAATCCCAGAAGCCCCACTTCCCATCCAACTCTTTGCTTGTGGCCTGGGAAAGCAGTCAAGGACAACCCAAAGCCTTGGGATCCTGCAACTGCACGGCAGACCCTATAGAAGTTCTGGCTCCTGGCTTTGGATCGGCGCAGCTCTGGCCATTGCACTCCCTTGGCGAGTGAATCATTCGATGGAAGATCTTCCTCTCAGTTTCTCCTTTTCTCCGTATATCTGCCTTTGCAATAAAATAACTGAAATTTTTTTTTTAAGAAAAAAAGAGAGAGAAGGCAAAATCTTCCATGTACTCTTTCACTCCCCAAATAGCTGTAATGGCTGAACCTGATCTAATCTGAGGCCAGAAGTTTCTTCTGGGTCTCCCAAATAGGTGCAGGGTCCCAAGGCTTCAGCCATTCTCTACTGCTTTCCCAGGCCAGTACCAGGGAACTGGGGTGGCTGGAACAAGAATCAGGATCATATGGGATCTTGACATTTACAAGGTGATGATTTAGCCACTAGCTGTTGCTCTGGGCCCAAGACTTAACTGGAAAGGAAGAAGCAGAAACTGAGAAAGATTTTCACTCTGCTGGTTCACTCCCTAGGTTTCTGCATCAATGGGGGTGAGCTGATATAGAGTTGAGTCAGGAGGATCTTTATCATCTCCCACATGTGTGCATGGTCCTAAGAATATGGGCCTTCTACTGTTGCTATCCTAGTGCACAAGCAAGGAGATGCATGCAATGTTCAGCAAGCAGAACATGAACTGGCACGCATATGGGCTGCTGGTGCTTACAGGCTGAGGATTAGCCAGTTTGCCATCACACCAGCCCCAGGGTGTGAATTTTTCCAAGTAGATGATCAAGATTGCAAGCAGGGAGCAGTTAGGAAGCCACTGAATGATCCAGGACTCAGACAGTGATGGTTCTGAGCAGGTGCTAGCTGTCCTGCAGAGAACAAAGTGGAGAATGCTTCATTTGGGGCCTGTTGGTGTTGGTGTGCCTGTCCCTCCTCCGTGGGGACACAGTAAGAACTACAAAATGCCCCTCCATTGTGCATGTAACTAGACTCTTGCTTTCTCTTTCTTTCTAGAACTGGTTTCAAAACAAAAGAGCCAGGCTGCCGGCCCAGGAGAGACGGAGGATTTTTGCTGCCAACTCATCGCATGAGTTCCCTATGTGGGATCTCCCTGAAAACATCCAATCACCCTGTCCCAACATATCTGCCTCTTGGGCTTCCATGCGTGCCCCAGGGTCCCTGCTGGGTGGAGCCAGCCCCTTTGGTCAGAACATACCAGAGGCGCCTGCTGACTCCTATGGCTCCAATAACCCAGGGGGTCTGGGTGGCCAGGAGCAAGCAAGATATGCTTTGATGGGAAATTCTGAAGGTGCTGGTAGTGGCTCTTTTACTGGTGCCATACCAGAATAGAGGTTTGTTCAGCATTTTTACCCTGGGCAGTATTTTAACCAGGAGGCATCTGGGCTGAAGGAGACGCAGCCTGCCCAGCCCACCTTTGTGGCCAGTGTTTCCAGTGCTCAGGGACATGGAGCGAATTGTGAGAAACAGCCTGGCCCATGGGTTCCCACTCTGTTCTCAGCCACACAGCAGATGCAGGACTGGGCCCCTTTTTTTTGGCAGGTGCAGCAGCCACAGTTTGACTCCACTGGGCAGCTCCCCCAGTCCCCGCTATGTGTACAGCCAGGGCCCAGCTTTGCAGAGCCCCCAGGAACCTACCAGCTGTCACAGTCAGAGGATGGAGCTTCTCCCTGAAACAAAGATGCACTGTTGCATGAGGGTCTAGCCAGTGCGCTGGACACTCTCAGCACTGAAAAGGAGTTTTCCAAATAAGATGTGCAGCAAGGAGCTGTCCAAGTGTCTGATTCTGAAATCCAAAATCTTGAAAGAGAACTGACCAGATTTCTTCATGTGGAACTCTTAAGCTTGAGGATTTTGAGAGCAGTGGACATGAGTAATGCATTGAGAAAGCTCATGGCATCCAAGGCCAAAGACTTTCCAATTCATGTGTGCCCAAGGAGAACTTGGCCTTCTCTATCCCGGATCTCCATGTGCATGTAGTTTTAGGGTTTCAGTGTTTTTTAAGATTGCCAACTGTGCTGACCCCAGGCCCTGAAACTTGCATGGTGTTTATCCTTCAGAAATATGACCGTTAGCACTGCAAGCATATCGTCTAATGTTTGCTTCCATATACCTGAAGGACATAATAAGGATTTTAGTGGTAGTATGTTTAGGAAATGCTGATTGTTAAGCTAGGATTTTCTGAACTTTTGTAAATGAATTATTTTTCAATAAATACTTATATTTTGTGATGACTGGCTCTGATCATTTCCTTATAGGAAGAAGTTTGACTCCTGATTTGGTGTTTCAGATAATTGGACAACAATTCTCAGGATTTAGGCCTGCCAGCAGGCCATGAAGTTACCAAGGATGAGGCAAATGTGCTCTTTGGCCATAAAAAAACACCAGCAACCAGCTGGTGAAGAATCGCTGCTTTATTATGCACAGGGTGTCCTAGTGGCTAAAGTCCTCACCTGGAGTACGCCAGGATTCCATATGGGTGCTGGTCCTAATCCCAGCAGCTCCACTTCTCATTCAGCTCCCTGCCTGTGGCCTGGGAAAGCAGTAGAGTACGGTCCAAAGCCTTGGGACCCTGCATCCACGATGGGGACCCGGAAGACGTTCCTGGTTCCTAGCTTTGGATCGGCTCAACTCTTGATACCAAGTCCAAGATGTTGACTGCATAAACAAGGTCAACAAGATATAAAATAACTATAGTTGCTGGGACCAAAATGGGATTGGAGCAAATACCACCCAGGGTCAGAGAAGGCATCATGCAGGGCAGGAGAAGGGGAGATGGTGTGAGCAATCTGATACTTGCCGCGGGAGGACCAACCATCTCTGTTGGAGCCCCCAGTGTCTCAGAACACAGCTCAAGACCACTGGGGGACATGGTGTGCATGAATTTGTGCCTACACTGCTCACCCAGAGCTCCTAGTACCCCACAGACGGCAGCAGGGTTGTACAGCAAGAAGACTAGTCCCAAGCTAGGAAGGAGGAGGCCAGGGGCTGAGACCCAAACACCAGAGCCTGGTGATTTCCCTACAGACATGGATCACACACTCCAACATGCATTAAAATACACAACAGGTCCAAGTCCTCATGATATATTTGAAAGGCATATTTTACAGAGAGAGGAGAGGCATCTAGCGAGATATCTTCCATGTAGCAGTTCATTCCCCTAAAGGGCTGCAATGGCCAGAGCCAGGCTGGTCTGAGGCTAGGATCCAGGTGCTTCTTCCAAGTCTCCCAAGTGGGTGCAGGGTCCCAAAGACTTGGGCCATCCCAGGCCATAAGCAAAAATCTTAATTAGAAGAGGAGCATCTGGAACATGAACCAGCACCTGTATGGGATGCTGGTGCTACAGGGCTGAAGATTAGCCTTCTATGCTACCATGCCAGCATGATCTCCTATTCTTTTTCATCATCCTGACTATTCCTTTATAATTAGTATGCTATTTTCATCACTCTAGTTTCATAAAATCTTTTAACACGGATCACCCCAATTCTTTCTAATTATGATTTGTATTATATTTCCTGACTTTTCTAGGATTCATTTTTTTTCCTTAAGAGCTTTAAAATCATTTCATGTGGTCTTCACAGTTTCTCTTTCTTTTTTAAAGATTTACTTATTTTTGTTGGAATGGCAGATTTACAGACAGAAGGAGATATGGAGAAAAATAATTTCCATCCACTGGTTCACTCCCCAAATAGCTCCAAAGGCTGCAATGGCTGGAGCTGAGATGATCCAAAGCCAGGGACTTTCTCTGGTTTCCCTGGAGTGGATGCAGGGTCCCAGGGCTTTGGCTGTCCTCCACTGCTTTAGCAGGCCACAAGCAGGGAGCTGATTGGAGAGTGGAGCAGCTGAGACTTGAATCAGCACCCATATGGAATCCCAGTGCTTGCAAGGGGAGGATTAACTAATTGAGCCATTATCCCGTGCCCCACAGTTTCAATAACTCCCTTTTTATTTTCTCTAAATGTTTTCTTTTTGGGAAGGACATTTGGTTTCTAGAATCTCTGGAAGTTTCACCTCATTAAACCTCTCTCTGTGCTTTTAGGTGCTTGCTCTAGCTGAGGACCAAGCACCCCAGACCACATCCACCACCCACCACTCACTCTTCTCCTTCCTGCCTTGGCCCATTCCATTGGTCATGAAATCTACTTGCTTAGCCTGAAGTTGCCATCTGACCTTTTAATACTGGCCTGGTCCCAGCCACTTACACCTAAACTGAAGTAATCAGGAAATTAAAAAATAAATATCTAGAAAGACTAACAGTGAGGTCACTGGGTCTCTGTTTAGATCAGAGGACTTGGTGACATCTGAAAAACACTTTAAGTCCTACAAGTAAGACTTGCAAGTGAGAGTTTGGAATTTTATTTCCTCCACTCTTTGACTTTTTCACCTCATTCATTTTTCTCCCTACCAAATAAATATGGAAAGTACCTTTTTTCCCCTGGATCCCTCCTAAGTCCCTCTTTGTGGCTAAAAGGTGATTCAGCCGGGCTGTCAGAGAGAACGTACAGGCTCTACAGTGGATGGAGGGCAAATGTTCAAACATATCCAGTGGAGGAGAACTGGCGTGCTGCATTAACAATCCCCAACTTTCACTCTACTGCCAAGTGGATCCGGCTGACAGCTAAGGGCTATGGTTTCCCGTAAGTTTTATCAAGCTTCCAGAAGGCTCCACTGAGCAATGTCGTATCCCCAAGTCATTCTGCAATCACCATGGCCACAAGAGAGTGGATTTCAGAAATGTACACTCATTCTTATCTGCTACTACCCAGAAGTGACACATGTCACAGGTTCATGCCTGCCTACACAAATTAGAGAAAAATTATAGGCTTTTATAGGGTTTCTGTGATTAGCCACATAGAGACCTGTAAATCAGACTATTCAAGTGGACCAGGATAAAGAGGATCTTGATCTTGGCCTCTGAGGAATGTGTTAATCGTACAAGGAGCTCCTATAACTCACCAATTGTCCTAAACCCACTTCTTGAGCATCTCTGTTGTCCACTGGCAGAACACAGTTCTGATTTCTCTGTAGTGTTAGGGACAAGCTACAGGATCTGTACGGATTTCACTAGCCATTTCCATCTGTACATCCAGTGCCTAGATAAATACTTGACACAGAAATGTTTATAAATAATATTTTATTTTCCCTAGCAGAGGTTTATTTTTCACTCCTGCACATAAAATTTGGGTAATTGAGAAAGATCAGGAACACCATTAAAACTAACATGAAGGTGGCTGAGAATTTCTAGAACTTCTGCAACTCCCTTGTCTGGGTTGCTTGTCAAGAGAATTCAGAGCAAAGCCAGGGTCCTAGGACAGCAAGTGACAGATGGCTGTCTACCAGTTGATCACTGTGGGACTGGGAGGGTCTGGAGACAGGAGGGTTGAGAAGCAGAGGGACACTGGGGAACGTTCTGATACACTGGACCCCTGTTTTCTGAGGCAGTATCCAGGAATGTTCCCCCTTCCAGATATGGATGAATCTCAGGCTGTTCACGTGATGTCCCCTGGCATTGCAAGGGGCATTGTAGTCTCCAAAGATTGAAGAGTTCCTCAGCACCTAAGTAACAGAGCAAGAGCCTGCCCATCATGCCTGGTGTGAGGTGGACACGGTTTGCCCTCTGTGTTGCCCTTTTCCCGTGGATGTTGGAGCAACAGAGCCCTGCTTGTCCCAGAAGGGAGCTGAGAAATACTGCTGCAGCTGCATCTACAGAGCTCAACCGAAACCTCCTTACCCGTCTCTATGGTAAGTCAGACCCCCATGGCCTTTGGTGTCAGTGGCTTTGAAGATTCTTTTTAGGGTTTGGGGATTCTCAGCACTCTTAACTCTTTGTACAGCAGTTACTCTTGTAATAAGTTACTCCTCTTGTCAAAGCACAAACCAACCAACCAACAAATCAGGCTTGATTGGACTTGGTGGGCATCACGTGGGGTGGGTCTTCCCAAATTGGAATGACCTTCCACAGGCTGTACTTCACTGCATGACCCACCCTCAAATTCAGGTAACTGGCTCAGGGTTAGGTATCTGAAACAGGCAGCCTGTTGGCACCAGCATTCCAAATTACTATCAGGTGAGATTTTCTTATCTCCATGCAGCAGGGTCAGACCCATGATTTGCTGTGATTACTCAGTCAATACCAGAGAACTGAGAAAGAGATCGCAAGATGCAGAAGCCAGGAAGGTGGCAATGACAATGCTGTGCTCCCCAGTCCCATTGGCACTCAATCAGAACTCTCTCTTCTCAGGAAAAAAAAATAATAAAAAGAAAGAAACCAAACCTGCTGTTCCTTGGTTTAAATCAGTTGCAGTGGTTTGGTCTCCCTTGTAATGAAAAGAGCCCTTCAAAGGCCCTTCCACGAATGGGTGCAGGTGTACCCTCTGTTCCAGAGAACTGTTTGCTCACTGTTGTGTAACTGCTGTTTCATAAGCTGCCAGGAACTGGGGGCTTTTTTTTTTCCCCAGTAACAGGAGAAAGATCTTAGCAGATAGCCTGGACTGTGTACTGCCTGGGATTGTGACTCCAGTTTTTAGAAATGCTGCCCTATGGAGAAGGTATGGTTGCAAGAAAACTCAGAGGAAACATCAGAGTATGGGTCGGTGTTCCCATCCAGAAAGAATGGTTTCTCTGGTCGTTGATTTCCTCTTTGGGGAGATGCTTTGTGTTGGCCTCATTTAAGGACCCATAGTTCATCCAGTTTCTGTTGCCACGTCTTGCACACAGGTCTTAATTTGCCTTGGACACATTGTGTCAGTAAAATTCACCAAATATGCATGGGTCTCTGGCCTATATATTTATAGATCAAAAATGATAAGTGTGGGGACCAGGATGACCTCCTGTGTCCTTGCACAAATCTCCTATTGTCATATTCTGGTTTCAATAGCTCGAAAACAAGCAAGATTTAACTAGATTATCCCTAAACTGAGTGGGGGAAAGAATCTTCCTGGAACTTCCAGGCAAGAGGAGGGTTGGAGCGAAGTTGAGCATGATGAGATTCCCTCTGCTCTAAAGTGCCCTGAGATCCAAGATGGATTGAGAATCATGCAGCTGGCATGTCTCCCATGAGCCAAGAGCAGTCACAATGGCGAGAATGGAGAGAGATGTTCAGATGCATGGAGTGTGTATGGGGAGGTGGTGTATGCTAGTACAGAGATGTGCATGCTGGCGGGGCAAGCAGACAGTCCCTTCTGGGTCACTTTTCTGTGCTGTGTAGTTTCTTGGACTCAGGCCTTGAAGCAAGCAATAACCAGGGGCTTCCAGCTCTGGAGTTCTAGCCTGCATTGGTTAGAGAAGTCTGGGGTTAAGGCATATGCACACAGGAGCCATCAACTTGTAGAAGAAGCCAGGGAACAGGATGAGCTCGCTTCTGCAGTTGAGTTAAGGAGAGAAGAGAGCTGAAGGCTGAGATTCTATTATTCTGCCATTAAGGAGTGGAAGAGGGGTAAGGCAAGAGACACTGTTAAGGAGAAGCCAAATGAAAAAGAGCAAAGGCAGGGAAGAACTGTGCTCTGGAAGCCAAGAAGAGAAAGAATTTGAAAGATGAAAGAATAATCATTCATGGCCAAAGGCAGCTGGTGTTTAAGAAAGAAGGCTGCGTTGTGTTATGGAGAATTCATTTGAGATCTACTTCTAATGTTTGCAGTTAGAAAGCTAGTCCCTTTCTGCCCTGTGTGTGAAGGCAGTCTTGCATTTTACTGACACAGAAAAGAGCTCTTTGCAATAACCCTACCTTTCGTAGAGGAGCCTGGATGCTAGAGGTGAGCATCTTTTATTAGGATGTTGGCAGCACATGAGTCTGGGCCTGACTTGCTAGCCAGGCTCCCTGCCCCAACCACCTGTGGCAACTCAGAACTCGCAAACCACAAGGCGTTGCTCTCCACAAACCTTGTCATTCCACTTGCCATTGCTGAAAATCTCCACACAGTTTTCAGAACCACCGTTGTTGTTGGGCTCCCCTGGGGCCCAGTTGGAATAGACTAGGGGCTCCCCAGTGGGGTAGGTGAATGTGCCTTCTTTCTTGGTGTCAGTCATGCTCAGGAAGGCAGCCTTGTTCTTCATGGTGAGCAGCTCTTGCAAGGCATGGTTCTCAGCTGCATTGCGTGGAGAAGGCAACTTCCCACCAGCCTGTGCACACACCTGCTGTGCCTCCTCATAATGTTTTTCAAAGCCTGCTACCTTGAAGATCTTCTCCCCAACACCTTGGCCATCAGGAAAGAGAACGACTAGAGACGAAGAAAGTTAGGTTGTGATTATGGTAAACCCATGGTCCAGGGTCAGCAACTCTGAAACCAGAGCAGGGTGGGCAGGAGTGAAGGTCAACTAAATTGCTCTAAACTTGGGCATCAATCTGTTCCCACAGGACATAGTCTTGGCCTTGCTTTTGCTAGCCTGATGAGCGGGGCCATTCTGCCACTTGTCACTTTAATTTTTTCTACCAGCTTTTGAACCTTGTGGTTACCCCACTTCAGCTCAGCCCTAGCCTCAACCCCACTCCCTGCCCCAATCCCAGGTCTAGCCCTAGTCACAGTCTCCCTAATTTTCTCTATTCGCAATTCCTGGGCCAGATTAAGCCTCAGGTCCAGTCAATCCCACTCCTACCCCTCCAGTCCCCAAACCTAGACTGGGGTCCAACGTCAGATTCAGGAACATACCTTTCCTGTATTGAGAGAAGGCAGCCTGGAGGTGCTGTAGCTGTCCCTGTAAGGCCTCCATCTGTTGCCTCAGAGTAGTGATATCTGCAGGGGAGAGAAGTAGCTTTGTGAAGACTTGTCTAATCTTACCCAAGGGTAGCTCTTATCCAGGACTTCCCAGATAGGATATTCCATTCCACCTGTTAGGACTGAAGGAAAGGAGTCAGACGGACTCCTAGCAAAGCCTGCATCTGCCAACACAGCTGGTCCCTGTGCAGTAATTAGTTTAATGATTCTTTTATAGTCAAACAGAACAAGCCCCTGTACTGCAATGATAATGGTATGATATAATGATAATATTTTGACCCAACATCTGCCAATACAGGGGTATCTTCACTTTGGGAGAGGGGACAAGAATACACACTCCTCACCACTTCCCGTTCTTTGGGTTATTTGATGTTCAAAACTGTCCTCTGAGAAGGGAAGAAAGAGCCCACACTCTCCGTCCTCCCATGAGTCCTGGATGATTCAGACCAGAATCTGTTTTTCTTGCCTTCTAGTCTGTCCTGAGGTCCCCTCCCCTCCTATCCTTGATGGCCATATGTTCCAGAGGAGGGATGGTCCCTTCTCTCCTCTCATGCCCAAGGAGATTCCCAGAACCAGAAGCCTCCTTCCTTACCTGGCAGTCCACTTTCACCTTTGGCTCCTCTGTCTCCAGGAGCACCTCTGTCCCCCTTCAGTCCTGGGGGCCCCCTGGCTCCTGGGGCTCCCTGTGGACCTGCAGCTCCAGGAGATCCTGGGGTCACAAAAGAGTTGCGTGAGCTGTGTGGCCCGTTGCTCACCATTTTTACCCCTTCTCTGTACCTGGACTGACCAGTATACACAGCTCCTCGTATACAGAAAGTACCCAGACCTCAGACACACACCTTCTCTGGGTCTGCATTAACCTCCCCTGAGTCCTACTGTTCAAAGAATCCATGAGATAACTTCCCTGGGCACAGATGATGCCCATGGCTTAGCACTGCCCTGAGCTCCAGTTGTCTACAGTCCTTCAATATAGACTCTATCCAACACCCAGAAATGCCATCTCTGACTTCCTTGTGGTGATGGCTGGTGAGCTAGACCTGGCACTACCAAGCAGGCACAAGAGAACCAACTTCAGCTCCACATGAGCTCTGTCTACACTCACCAGCACTTCCAGGGGCTCCATGCTCACCAGGGGAACCTCTCTCCCCCTTGAGACCTGGAGGTCCCCTTGTTCCTGCAGTGCCCTGTATGCCTGGTGCGCCGACTTCTCCTGGAAAGACACACAGAGGGACAAACACTATGAGAGTGTGTTGTAGCCTGTAATATTTCCTTGGTCACCAACCATTGAATCCCCACACCCAGAGATGGAGAAAGAACTTGGGGAGATTTCTTATTGCTGCATGGGGCTCATCCTGGTGCATTAGAGGGAATGTGTGACTGTCAGGGAGTGGGTGCTTGGCAAAGCCTTCATGCTCTGTGCTCTCCCTGCCACAATCAGGATGCCTCAAACTGCATGGTGGCTGCCATAGTCATTTCTCCTTTCTCCCTCTCAGACTGGCCATGTATCATCCATCTACCTTTGGGCCCAGTCTCTCCTTTTGGGCCTGGTTTTCCTTGAGGTCCTATGTTCCCCTGCTTTCCTGATGCACCTTCTCTTCCAGCTGGACCAGGCATTCCTGGAAGTCCTGGAGGACCTGCAGGGGGAAAAAGGATTAGCTTTGTTAGTGATACTATAGGTCAGACATAATAAAGGTCAAAGAAGGAACATCTTCCAATACCCTAGTAGTGGGTCTAGTGGGTCTTGCAATAACCCAGTACAGCCTTTACCAGGACATTCGTCCTACTTCCTGGCATGAGCCATGCACATGCTCACTAGTCTTTCCCACCTGCAGACATCTCAGTCCCATTCCCAGGGGCTCACCACATGGTCCAGTGTCTCCCTTTGGTCCAGGTTCTCCAGCAGAGCCGTTGTCCCCTTTGGGTCCCACTGGGCCAGTTGGCCCAGGCAGCCCTGCTAGCCCTGTAGCTCCTGGAACACCTGTAGCAGTAGAAGAAAGAAATGGACATAAACTGGCCCTGATCTCAGGACAGGCTGGGTCAGGGTCCTGACGTTGCACGGACACACACTGCAGTCTGGTGGTGATCCTAGAAATGGATCCAGGAAATGCTGTGGATCACCACCCTAGGAGATGGGGGTCAGTACCCACCTCCTTGAGCACACGGACTTTCTAGAGTTGGAAGTAGATTCAAGTCAAAAATTCATTCTGTCCTTTCATCTCACACTCATACATTCATTCCACAAATTCCGGGGACATAGCAACAAACAAAAGGAATGGATCAAATCAGTTTTCCTTAGAACTTCAACTCCACCACATCATAGAAACAGACATTAAGAGACTAAAATGTGCTAGTCCAGGGCTGTTGGATTTGAGGAGGCGCCATGGAGAGAAAAATGAACTCAGTGTTGAGGATGGAGGCACCTGTTTTAAGGATGGTAGCTGGAAAGGCATTCTGTTCAGAATGCCCTGGAGGTGATGGGCAGTGAGCCACAGGGACACCCACAGGAAGAGCCAATGTCAAGGTCTCCAGGAGGAAAGAGATGAGTACAGGAAGGACCACCTAGCCACCAGAGTGGGTGCAGCTGAGCAGGTGTGGGGAGGAATAGAACACATCGAGGTTCCAGGAGCAAGCATGGCAGGAGACAGTGCCCACTGGGCCTCCAGGGGAGCTATCTGGTGGCTACCCACACAGGGAGATGGCAACATCCCTGGAGGGACTCTCCTGGCATTCCAGGAATTCTGGCAGTGCAGAAAGTGCTATAAGGAGACCATACTCCACAGGGAATGGTCTGGCTTTTAGTTGCCAGTGCCAGTCCATGCTATGCCTGAAACATCATCACATGGGATCCCCAGCTCCACCTTGCCCTGGCTCCAGGGCCTCTTGGAACCGAGAGCAGATAGATGCTTCAAAGTGCCCAGGGGACGTTGTCACCTGCCTTGCTTTGGTCTCACATATATGTGTAGGAATCAGAATTCTGAGGCATCTCCCAGCCCTCCAGGACTTTCTCAGGCCCAACCTTGGGTGAATGGAATTGAGAAGCAAGAGTGTAGCTTGACCTCCAGGCCTAGCTACTCCTTGTTTTCTGCCTGAGGACCAACCAAAACCAGGCTTGGGATACACATAGGATGGGGCACCTGCTCGGGAATGTGAGGTCTTGACTGAATTCCCTCTGCTCAAGGGTCACTACTGCTCCTGGTTCCTGGCTTTGAATCAGCTCAGCTCCAGCCATTGTGGCCACTTGAGGCAGTGAAGCAGTGGCTGGAAGATCTTTCTCTCTCTCTTTCTCTCTGTAAATCTGCCTTTCCAATAAAAATAAATAAACCTTTAAAAAAAAAAAAAAAAACTCTGTATTTGGTCCTTTGGAAGCCTTGGTCCAGCCTTCAAGTTTCTGTTGCTGCTTCTTTGTAGTTTTCTCTTGATGCCAATAAGACCAAAATCCTTCCCGCAATTCCCAGGGAAGGATGCAGCATCACCTGCAACAGTTTCTGTATTCACCCATACCTCTGGGGACCTCAGGAAATTCACTTAATTGGCACAGCAGAAAGATTTAACTGTCTTGGAGACCTCACAAAACCACAATGCTCTCTGCTTAGTTATTTGCCACTGGGTGCCAGTTACTGAGACTGAGTGGCTTCCCATGGAGCTGGAGCTAGTCCTGTAACCGGCTTGATTTTCTCAACCCTCAGGCTGGCTGCAGCTTAGCATTTCTGAGTTACAGTTTTCTAATCTGAGGAGGTTAGCATGTTCCTTGTAACCTCTTTAAGAGGATTAAACAAATTACTCAAATGAGTGTCCAAGTATAGGTTTGGGCAAAGAAATGTGAGGCTTCTTTTTTCTCCCTGTGTTGTACTAGGGAAAATGCTTTAGATTAAGCCTAGATGTGGAGTCATAAAGCCTCATCTAGGCTCACTTTCCATGCAGAGAAAGTTAATTAAATATTAAGAAATTTAATTAAATAAGTCCTGCATAGGCATCATTTAGAAGTGCCTATGAATGACGCCAAAGAGAATACCTGTGTCATATCAGAAAAGGGTTCTAGAGTCATTTGCCAAGGGTTCTATCAGTCATTTGCCAACCATTTGTTTGTTAGGGTGGGTGCCCTCTCGGGACCTCAGGGGAGGTACCAGGACAGTTGGGTGATACATGGAAACAGCTGGGAACTGAGAAAAGTCACTTGAATGCCAGCTGATGGCATGGACTTTGCACTGGAGACGAGAGAACCAACTTGTTAGAAGGAAGCAGCCCATCTCCAAGCTTTCCATCACATTCTTTAGAGTCGCTGGGATAGTGACCATTGCATTGCTCACTCTTCGCAGCCGGACAAGCGCTCAGTCCCAGCTCTACCTGGATCCCCCTTTTCGCCTCGGGGGCCCTCTCTGCCATCCCTTCCATCTCGGCCAGGCAGGCCATTTTCCACAGAGCTACACATGACCAGGGTGCATGCATTGCTGACTGCTGCCCTGGAGTAGGTCTTCACTTCTGCCCCCAGGTGTCCATGGGGCTGGGTAAGCAGGAACAATGTGAAGAGAAACAGCAGCAACATTGCCTGGGGAGATAAACAGAAAGACAAAGGACATGGTTTGGGCTTTAGGCCACTCCTTGAGAGTGGAAGACACCCCTGTTTACCTCCCGCATCCTGTTACAGAGCTCAAAGTAGCAAGATGCCAAAAGCAGCTTGGAGACAGATCAAATAGTGATCTTACAGGGCATGGCTTTCCTAGATGCTCACAGGGGTTGACAAGAGTTTCCTCAAGCCCTACCATTTTATTCTTGACTCTGCCTTTTCATGCGGCCTCCCACGGGCACCTGCTGAGGTGGTGTGTCTCATAGGGAGAGATCCAGTGAGTGTCCCTGAGCAAGACATTAGCCCTTGGCTCTGGCTGTTGACTTAGCTCAGACAAAACAGATTTTCTCTCACTTCCTTGATACATTGAACACAAAAGACCTGGAAGCCCACAACATTGGTCTGGAAGTGAGTCAGGGTCCCTACTGCTTCATGAAGTCTCTGCTGAGCTCAGAATGCAAGGGGAGCTGCATTGGCCAGGCACCTGGTCCAGGTATCATCCCTGGAAGCAGAACATCCCACAGGGAATCAAGGGGAAAGCTTTCAGAGATTCAAAGTTAGCTGGGAGATCCTGAGCCACCTTGGAATTCTTCACCTGAGAAGGCCTGGATGAGGGGCCTCATGGGGGATCACGACATGCCAGGTGGGCTAAGTCAGGTGAAAGATTCTGTGGGAGGCAGGAACAACCATCCAATAGCATGTCCAGTTACTGTCCGAGAGGAGATGGTAACTGAGGACAGAGACCAGGTACCAGGGTCACTCTCCATGCTGGGCATCTTTTTTCATCTCAGAGAACTTATGAAGTCAAAATTTATGAAGTCCAAGTAGAAAGAGCCAGTAGAAGGTCCAGAGGCTAGGTACAAAGCCCAAGGGACCCAGGCAAAGGAGAAAGGGGTACCAGGCCAACTGAATCAGTGTCAGGTAAAGGCATACCTGGTCACAGGATGGCTTCTACTCTAGCAATGGATGATGCTGGGGTGTGGGGGACAGCCTCTTTTAGTTTTGAATATGCCTCTTCTTCGAGTACCCTCACAGATGAGGTGTTTCCCTAAGAAATCCTCATGGATGCTCCCTGCTAAAGGCAGCTGCCAAGTTGCGCTTGTCCTGGCAGGTACTTCTTGGTGAACACCAAGGGTCAGCTCCAGGCCAGAGAGAGAACATGGCTCTCAGCTCTGGGACCCTGAGACTGATTGGGGGACAGGGTGCAAAATTAAGGCCAGCAGCTCCTGATGGCTCAGGTTTACCACAAAATGGATATGTTCCATCGCAGGGTCAGTGTGAGGATCTTGACAGAGTGGCCTCAGGGTCTCAGGCCTGAGAGTCTGACAGAGAAGGCAGGTGGAGTAGCCACGACCACTTCTACCCGTGCTGAGCTGACCTTCCACCAAGCTTTCTGAGTCAGATTTTAGACAAAGAAAAGGACTCTTCCGAGCATGGGTTGGAAAACCAGAGTCCTGTCTCAGTAAGTACAGACTTGAGGCCCAGAGGCAAGTGTGTGGAGCTGGGTCCAGAACCCAGACCTGGGAACACCTGACCCATTTCCCCTCCACTATTCTTTCTGCAGAAATCAAGATCAGAGAAGGAGCCAACAGAAAAGTTGTCACCTGTGGTTTCCATGGAGACAGCAGCACACCCTCGTCATCATTCTTTGTACCCCAGTGTAAGACCAAACAGCTTGGTGAAAGG
Source organism: Ochotona curzoniae (assembly GCF_017591425.1). Taxonomy (NCBI): domain Eukaryota; kingdom Metazoa; phylum Chordata; class Mammalia; order Lagomorpha; family Ochotonidae; genus Ochotona; species Ochotona curzoniae. Next base: position 28,543,217 of record NW_024466512.1, on the reverse strand, counting down.
GCCAAAGAGCACCTTAGGACCCCACGGGACCCCACCTTCCAAAGTCAAATTTCAGAGCAGCAGAGTGACACGGACTCCCCTTTCTATAACACCAGGATGATTAACTGGCCATTGGGGCAAGGGGCTATTTAGACAACAATGGGGAATATAAGACAAGAAGCGAGGGCACAAAACTCACAGCTTGCTGAGGGCACAGACACAGCTTGCTTCCTCTTGTTCCTCAGGAGCTCCAGGCAAACCAGTCTTTGCTGGGCAGGTACCTGTTATTTATGCTTATCCTGTAACCTGAGCTGCCAAGCTCTGATCTTCTGAGAACTCCCTTCAAGAAGTGGGGCAATTTTCTTCCTTGTTGACTTACTCTGACCCCTAACTGTGTTCTGAAAACAGAATGCCGCTATCCATAAAACTTCAACCACTAATGACTTTCAGATTTCCAGCCCATAATCTCATCTGCACCCCCACTGCAGCCCCAGGAGTACAAGAAAATATCAGCCAGTTGTGGGTGAGTGAGTGCCGGGATGGGTCTCAGCTTTCTTAGCCTATGCGAGGGACAGTGGGAGCACAGTTTTGGTGCATGTCTAGAGACTCCAGACTCCCCTTGGTTTCTATAAAAGCCTTGAGACTTCTGTTTCGAAGGCACCTTGAGACCCCTGCAGACCCATGCAATTGGCAAGAAGCCCGAGACCTTCCGGGTATTTCCGTCTCTCTCAACCTCTTCTGGTATATTTGGGTACTTTCCAGTAGCTTGGTCACCTCCTCCCCATGCCTATCCTGGCCCATACCCATCTTGTGGTAAACCTGTGCTAGTCTTGTAGTAAACAACTCCAGGATGCGGGTGGGTTACATAAGTTGTGCTGGGCTACACAGTGCCACCTGGCAAAGTATGTGACAGTTAAACTGATTGTCTAGGCTTATAATATGTAATAGATACTTATATCCAATAGAAATATTATTACTACCCTGAGGCTTGTTTTCCTGGACCCTTCCTGTATAAACTTGTACTTGGTTGCCAATAAATGGACAAGTTCACCATAACTGTCTCCGGCACTTCTCTGCTGAGAATGCTGTCAGCGCACCATATTACCCAAGTGAGTGGTCCATGGCTGAGACCCGCGCAGCAAGCGCCTATATTTTCTAGAGGTCCAAAGATGAAAGAGTTGCACAATGACCTACAGCAATTTCATACAAAACTCATATTTGCAGCTCTCAAGAGCTGGGCTCAGGCATGCCCACTTTCCCTCTCCAATTCAACAACCCAGAGATTGTGAAAGAGCCACTTGGGCATACCTGGGCAGGGGAAGAGCTCAGAAGCAGTGGCCTGTAGGGAGGAGTGACTTGGGAATGGCCACCTACCCCTCTTTCGCAACCTATTCAAGCCCTGGGAGAACTTTCCTCCTCTACTCATTGTCCTTCTGTAAAATTTGACTTCACTGGCGAGCCTCTTTTTGCCTCTGTTCAGACATACAATTTTTTTTCTTTTTTATGGGTTTATTTATTTTTATTGGAGAGGCAGATTTACAGAGAGAAAGAGAGAGAAAGATCTTCCATCTGCTGCTTTACACCCTAAATGGCCTCAGCTCCAGAGCATGCGGACAGGTCATAGATCTTTGCTCATGTCGGCCAGGGTTTCTTTTTGAAGCTTCTCCTGCCCCAGTGTCCCAACTGCATCTACTCACACTCATTGGACTCAAACTGAGCTACTGATTATTTCCAGTAAGTTCAACAGTGTTGCCACCAAATACATTTTCGTCCTCTGCCATTATTTGAATGTTTCCACTAGATTTACCTTAATAAGTCTACCTTAATAAATCAGCTGGAGCTGAGTTGATCCGAAGCCAGGAACCAGGGGCTTCTCCCGGGTCTCCCACATGGGTATAGGACCCCAAAGCTTTGAGCCATCTCTCCCAGACTGCTCTCCCAGGCCACAAGCAAGGAGGGAATGGGAAGTGGAACAGGCAGGACATGAACTAATGAATGAATGTGTCCTCTTCATTGCCCATGACTCTATGCTGTCTTCCCTTGTGGTTTTTGTTCTCATGTTTAAAAGTTCTTCAAGCTCCTCTATCAGGAGCTCCTCCTACTTGCAGATCTCACGCCGAATGGTGGGTTCTTAGCCCAGCCTGATTTAGCTCACCTCTCCTGTCCTGGCAGGAACAGTGGTCTTGTCCGATCAACCCACACCCATTCTGGCTCTTATTGTTGGGTGTTACAGCCCAGACACACCCGGTTCATCCCTAGACCCAGCTCTTACATGGTTCAGCAGGTACAGATCTAGCCTAGCCTGCCTTAAACCCACTCTGCCTCTTATGAGCACCAGCAGGTGCTTGATCCTAGCCCAGTATGGCATACCTCAGACCGAGTCCATACCCATGCTAAGGGATACTGCAGCCATGTCCAACCTAGATTACAGCCCCCCGTCCTGGCTCTTATGCTCACCAATCTCGCAATCACAGTCTAGCTGGGGCATCCACTTAGCTCATTCCCAGCCACAGATCTTGTATGTGCCAGTGGTTGCTATTGGTTGTTCTGACCCAGCCCAGCATAACCCATCATCCTCCTTGGCCTTTGCCATTGGATGCTGCAGCCTGGCCTGGCCCACCACAGTCCCAACTCTCACTGGTGGGTACTGCAGCCTAGTCCTGCCCAAACTGCCCCCACCCATGGCTTTCATGCAAAAGAGTAGGGGTAATAGCCTACTCTAGCCTGACCTGACCTGCACCCCATCCTGGGTCCTATGCATGCCAGTGTACTATGGTTTGGCTTAGCCCTGTCTGGTTTTCTCTCAGAGCCAACCTACATACCTGCCAACAAGTGAAACAGCCCTATCCAGCCTGGCCCATACCCAGCCTTGAATCACACACTCACCGGTGGGAGCTACGGACCACCAGGGGAGTTCCCCAAATTTCCCCACCATTCCCCTTCCCACTCCCAGACCCAGATCTCACATATACCAGTATGTGCTAGGCCCTTACCCAGCATAGTTTGCCTTCTCTGTATTAGCCTTTGTGTATCCTGGTGGGTGTTGCAGCCTAACCCACTCCACATCCAATTCTTGGGTGCACCTGTGGGTGCTACAGCCTGGACCAGCCCAGCCTGTTCCCAACCTCAGTACCCATGAGTGTTGATAAGTTTCATCATCATGCCCACCATCATTCCCAGCTCTTGAGCAAAGCAGCTGGTATAACAGCCTAGTTGGGGGGAACCCATAATCCCCCACAGAATCTGCTCCTAGACCCAGTTCTTTTGTGTGCTGATTAGTGTCATAGCCCAGCCTGGCATGGTCCACTCTGATCCGATACTTACTAGCAGGTATTGTGGTAGAGCTCTGCCAAGTAGGCCTGCCAGGCATAGCTTTCATGGGTGCTGTTAAGCGGTGGTTGATTCCAACAAACCCAGTCCAGCTCTCCTTTGTGGGCAGATGTATTGGTTTAGCCCCTAAGTGTCCTTTGGTTTCCTTCTTCTAAACCACCTGGTTTCAGTCCCCTTGTGCAATAGCTTGCTTGGTAGCGGTCCTCTAGAAGTCACTCCTCACCTGTCTTGTTCTCCCTCAGCAGTCCTCCTTCCCACACATTTCCAGACCCACTTCCCCAAGTAATCAACAGCCTTTCATGCCCACAAGCACACAGATCCCCAATTCCAGTCCTCTGGTGGTATGCTGTGTCAGCCTGAGGCCCTGCCTAGCTGCCCAGGGCCCTTACACAGTCATACACACGACCCCAGACCCTGTCTGTGCACTGGCATCTACCTCCCACATCTTTAAAAAAAATAGAATAGGCAATTATGCTGGCACACTGGTATAGTTAGCACAAATTTGGCATTAACCAGACCCAGGATACCCGCCAGCTATTAGCTGCTTTTCTCCCAGCAGTGTAACACTTACCTAAGTACAATGCAACCTAAGCAGTTGTTTATAGCTGGAGCAAATGGAAGATCTTTCTCTATAAATCTGTCTTTCCAATAAAAATAAACAAATCTTTAAAAAAGAAAAATTTCTATTCAGGTGTTTTGTCCTCTTCTTTTTTAAAAGATTTTTTTTTTTTTTTACTGGAAAGTCAGATTTATAGAGAGAAGAGATAGAAAGGTCTTCCATCGTTCACGCCTGGAGTGGCCACAATAGCCAGAGGTGAACTGATTCAAAGCCAGGAGTCAGTATCTTCTTCAGGGTCTCCCATCCTTGAGCAGGGTTCCAAGGCCTTGGGCCATCCTTGACTGCTTTCCCAGACCTCAAGCAGGGATCTGGATGGGAAGCGGAGCAGCCAGGACATAAACTGGTGCCCATATGGGATCCCGGCAAAGACAAAGCGAGGGTTTTGTCTTCTTCTTAACTGGAGTGGATTTGTTGTTAACTTTTTAACTATCTTATATAATCAGGATATTAACCCCTTGTTAGAAAAGAAGTCTGTAAGTATTTTCTATATTCTTGTATGCATCTTCAGTCTTTTTATTGTTTCCTGTGCTGATTGGAAGATTTTGAATCTAAACACAGTCCCTGCAGATAAACACAAGAACCGACAGCAAGCAGCCTAGATGAGGCCAGGTTACTGTACCAATGGCGTACATTTGGCTCAGGTCTGGAGCAAGCCAGGATGGGCTAGTTCATATCACCCACTGGCAAATGCAAGAACTGGAATGGGATATGCAACATGCCGGGTTGGACCGCCATATCAGCTAGTCCACATCAGGGCTAGGACTGGGGGCTGGCTGGGCTGACTAGGTAATAGCCCTACCAGCATGAACTGGAACTGGGGCTGGGCCGGGCTGAACTAGGCTACAGCACCTACTAGAAAATCCCGAGGTGAGGTGGGCCATGCCAGAGTGGGCCACAGCACCGAACCAGCACACGTGAGACCTGGGGGGTTTGGTGAGAACCCAGTAGGGGCTGTGTAGGGGGAGAACCCAGTAGTGGCTGCTTGGCCACTACTTCCACTGGTGAGTGTGAGAGCTGGGTTCGTGGGCAGACTAGGCTGGGCAGGACTACAACACCTGTTAGCCTGCATGTGAGATGGAGCAAGAGAAAGCCAGGCTGGAAAACTATACTTCTGGTGCATGTATAAACCAGAGTGGGTGTGAGTGGGTTGGGCTTTGCTGAAACAACAGATGGCAGCTGCTGGCACAGGAGACAAATTCCTTCAAGCTAAACAGCAGAACTGCCTGGAGAGTGCAAGATCCAAGAGTGAGAGTTGGCCCATTAGGGAACCAGTGGGCACCTCCCTCTTGGGTTGCTACTCCCACTGGCGAGCATGAAAACCAAGACTAGGGGCAGGCATGGCTAGACAGAGTGTGGCATGTGCCAGCACATTTGGTGTGGGCTGGACAGTGGGGCTGGTTGGATCGAACTTAGCTTCAATACCCAAGGACATGTACAAAAGCTGAATGGGATATAGGATAGACAGAACCAGGCTGCAGTACATACTGGCAACCAGGGCAGGAGGCAGACCTACTGGAGGTTATTGCTGCTCCAACTGGTTCAGCTTCAGCTTTCCACTGATTTGCATGAAGGCTGAGTGTGTGGTGGGCAGGATCGGGCTGGGCTCCAATACCCATTGGTTTGCATAGAAGACAGGGCTGGAGACAAAACTGACCTAGCAATTGCAACTACCAGTGTGTGTGTACGCTGACTTGGGCGACAGACTGTGTCAGACCCTGTATTGGCAAGCACACACAAAAATCAGGTCTGTACTCCATGGGATGGAAGAAGTCCGAATCCTTCCTTGTAGGATCCAAGGTCATTGGAACAACAACCAGGAACCCTGAGCAGTCCTCAGAATCAGAAGAACAGTAAACTTCCTTCAGGACTAGGGAGAGGAGCTTTCTCTGGTCCTTACTTATTTCCAACTCTGGGTCCCCCCCCCCGCAATGACTATCAGGGTCACTCCAGAGCCCCCCCCCCAAATACACACACTCACTCACACACACAAATTAGAATAGATAGGCAGAGAACAACAAGGAAAGATTGGTCAGCATGGATTTAAACATAGCTTACTAGGTAGAACACAAAGAATAAGTACTCCCCACCAAGGTATGGAAGATTTCTCTGCACACCCCTCCTAAAACTGTTTTGCACCTCAATTGTTAAAATGTCATTAAAGTAGTCACAGGATGTTGTTAAGAACTTGCGTGTAATTTTAACATATTGTTTACTCAACACTATGTCAATTAATTCCATAACATTATATATTGTTGCTAATGGGGCTTTTAATTGATCGGGATTTTACTCTGTTGGCTCTACCTTCAGACCGAAGAGGTCTCCCCAAGAAGCCGTTGAACTTATCTGGACAATAAGATGCTGGACTCCATGCTTGGTATATGCTTGCAATGAAGGAATCTCAACTGAACTTGAACTGTGTTTACACAACAAGGTGGAGGAATCCACCTGGGGGAGGGTTAGGGGAGGGAGGGGGGGAATCCCAGTGCCTATGGAACTGTGTTTCATAATACAATGTAATCAATTAAAAAAAAGAATCAGGTCTGGGATCTCCTCAGATGAAGTTTTTTGAGGATTCCCTCTCTCCCACACTCCAAATGAACCACTGGCCTCAGAACTTCTACCGTGGAGAGAATTGCAAGTCCCATGGTCTGACCATGGAGTACACATGTCAGAGCAGGGCCTTCTCAGTGGCTTAGACAGAGCAGCGGACAGCATATCCAGGTGCACATGGATGATGCGCCGTACATTGGAGCCTGCAGAGGACACCTGGTACCATAACAGACGACAGAGGACGGAACAAATAGATCAACTACCCCAGCCAAGCGCTGGCAATGAATATGTAAACAAACGGCGACTCTAAGGTGGGCCATATCAGTCAGTGGATGCTGGAGATATTTTATCGTGATTCAGGGGGCAAGATCAGCAGCAATTCAGGACTGTTGAACTATCAAAATCACTTAAGCGGGACCCTCGGAGTATGCCCCACATCGGAGTCCCTGCGATATTTAGGAGGCTGGGTGTGGCTTCTCCCCTCACCTCTCCCCTCCCCCCAGATATAGGAAGAAATAAAGGGAATGTGGAAACAATGGTCTCACCCACTTTCCCATAGTGCTTGGCCCTTCACACCCTAATCGCATATGTAAAACAAATCAAAAATAAATTTTATGCAATATTAAAAATATTCCCTGCCTGTAAAATTCACTGAAAGTAACATAGCAATGGAACCTTACGGTTTCTGATTTATTTGATCATTCCTGTTGGCATGTGGGAGACCTGTGTGGAGTCCCAGGCTCCTGGCTTTGGCCTGGCTCAGTCCTGGCAACCGTGTCCCTCTGGGGAGTGAACTCCACATGGAAGCTCTCTGTTTCTCCTGTTCTCTCTGAACTCTGCCTTTCAAACAATAACCAAAAATTAAAGCGAAAACGAGGAGGGAAAAAGAAAACAGAATTAAAGGTGTTCATTTTAGTGAAAAAATTGGAATATAGCCATAGCATTTGCTTTTTTTTTTTTTTTTAAGAGTTATTGATTCTTATTAGTTAGGTAGATATACAGAGAGGAGGAGAGACAGAGGAAGATCCTCCATCTGATGGTTCTCTCCCCGAGAGACCACAACGGCTGATGCTGTGCCGATCCGAAGCCAGGAACCAGGAGCTCTCCCAAGGTCTCCAATGTGGGTGAAAGGTCCCAAAGTTGTGGGCCATCCTCGATTGCTTTTCCAGGCAACAACAAGGGAGCTAGAGGGGAAGCAGGGCCTCTGGGATTAGAACCAGCGACCATATGACATCCTGATGCAGCAAGGTGTGACTTTAACGACGATGTAATTCTCGGGGACCAACTTTTCCTTTATTTAGGATAAGATGTTGTTAATTTGAAAGACAAATCATAAGAGAGAGAAAATGGAAGGTACAGGGAAAGGTCTTCCATATGCTTGTTCACACCTCAAGGCCTGTAATAGCTGTGAACGCTCCTTGCTGAGGCCAGGAGTCCTGAACTCCATGTGGGTCTCTCCCAAAAAGAGAGGCAGGGACCCAGGCACTTGGGCCACCAACCGCTGCCTCCCCAGAGACCAGTGGGCAGGAAGGAGAAGAGTGAAGATGCTGGGACCACAGCAGGCACCTCAACACAGGATGCAGGCATTGCTGTTGCTGTCCTCAGCTGCTACCCACACCCAGCACAACTAATTGCATACATATGCTCCCTGAGGGAAGAGCAGGGCAGCTCTACCAGGTGATGCCAATCACCTGTGTGCCTGGTGAGGCCTTTGCTCACTAGGGCACTGTGCTTGTCAGGCAGATCACAGGGACCAGCATCAGGTTGAAGGCTATGGGTCACTCTGTGCATGAAACCTCTAAGTCTCCAAGAGAAAAGGATAGGTACCCACATTGCAAATGTCTTATGGGGAAGTGAGAATATTGGTTTTGCCGGGAACTCAATGAATGGCAGCTGGGATTTGAGAATAGGGATAACAGATTACCGGCAGCTGTGTCTGGGGTGGAGCTTGTATAGGGTAGAACAGGGAGAAGCAGGCTAGAGAGAGTACTAGGCCAAAGGAGAGCTGAATGGGAGGGTAAGGTGGGTCTAGGGGGGCATATCAGGGATGCGTATGTTACAGTGAGGCAGAACCCAGCAGTCTCAGTACGGACCTGAAAAGCAGCTCATCATTCTCTCTGTCTCCTGACAAGTCTCCATCGATGGCTTCCAGTGGTGAGTGTCTGGGTGCTGGGGTTCCTGGGAGGCCGTGATCCTGAGGGTCCCCCGGGGGTTGGACATGTCATCTTTGAAAGCACAGGCTTAGGGTACAAGGACAGCTTGTGACACAGCTGTGTTGCCTGACTGTAGCACAGAGCAATGAGGGAGTCAAGTTCTGAGAGCCTGGGCTGTGTAGAAATGAGCCCCACCTGCGGGTGGAAGCTTGAGAATCGTCTACTTTTCTTTTTCTTTAAGGTTTATTCATTTTTGTTGGAGAGTCTGATAGGGAAGAGGAGAGACAGAGAGAAAGATCTTCTGTTCATTGCTTCATTCCCCAAGTGCCATAACAACAAGAGGTGAGCTCGATCCGAAGCCAGGAGGCAGGAGCCTCTTCTGGGTCACCCACTCAGAAGCAGGGTCCCAAGGCTTTGGGTCATCCCTGACTGCTTTCCCAGGCCACAAGCAGGGAGCTGGATGGGAAGTGGGGCCGCCGTGAATAGAACCTGTGTCTGGGCCTGGCACAGTGGCCTAGTGGCTAAGGTTTTTGCCTTGCAAGTGCCGTCATCCAATATGGGCACCCTTTGTAAACCCCTCAGCCCCATTTCATGTCCAGCTCCCTGCTTGTGGCCTAAGAAATCAGTCCAAAATGGCCCAAAGCCTTGGGACCCTTCACCAGCATGGGAGACTTGGAGGAGGCTCCTGGCTTCAGCTCAAAGCAGCTCTGGCCATTGTGGCCACTTGGGGAGTGATGTGAAAGACAGAAGATCTTCCTTCTTCTCTCTCCTCCTCTACGGATATCTGACTTTGCAATAAAAGTAAAATTCATCTTAAAAAAAATGTTAGCGTTTAAGGACGTGGGTGAGGGACACCCAAGCCCTGATGCTGGGCTTGTCAGTCAGGGCAGCCTCTGTGGACAGCACTGTGGAGGTTTCTTCAAAACTAGAAATAGACTTGCCGTGTGATCCAGCCACCCCACCACTGGGTATGCACCCCAAACCTGACCACAGTATGTCAGAGAGAGAGCTACAAAACCTGCTTATCACAGCCCTTCTCCCAGGAGCCCACTCCTGGCTTGGGAGTGCTCTGCTCTGCTCTGTGGGACACAGAAGTTTTGGGGGTGCCAAAGCTTGTTTTCTTTTTCTCACTCACCCTTTAACGCTGTCTCTCAAACAACAACAATAATAATAATATCCTGAAAAATTATTCAGGGAAACTTTTTGCAGCATAGATCTTTTGGTGGCATGTGGAGAGCCTGGTGATTTACAAAAAGATGTACTTTTCATTTGAAAACCAGTTACACAGACAAGGAGAGAGAGAAAAAACTTCCATTGCCACTGCTAGGTTCATTTTTCCTTCAAGATTTTATTCTTCATTTTTATTGCAAAGTCAGATATATACAGAGAGGAGGAGACAGAGAGAGAAATAAATTCCGTTGGATGAGTCACTCCCCAAATGACCGCAACGGCCAATGCTCCACTGATCTGAAGCCAGAAGCCAGGAACCTCTCCCAGGTCTCCCGTGTGGGTGCAGGGTGCCACAGCTTTGGGCTGTCCTCCACTGCTTTCCCAGGCCACAAGCAGGGAGCTGGATGGGAAGTGGAGCTGCTGGGAGTAGAACTGGTGCCTATGTGGGATCCCAGCAAATTCAAGGCAAGGACTCTCACCACTAAGCCATGGAGCCGGGCCCACCAAGTTCATTTTCAAAGAATTGTAGGGAGTGCCCATTCAGCAGGGGACACCAGTGGGGCAGGGGACGCCAGCAGCGCCAGAGTGGACATGCCCCGCAGAGAATGCCCTTGGCAGCACAGGAGAACACGTTGCCTAGTCAATCTCTTCCTCCAGCTTGGGCATCACTTTATTAGTTCACAAGTGATTCAGAGGCAGTTTGGAACTTTGCTAACACAGACTGTGCAAGAGACGTGGGGGTTCCAGTTCTTTGGAAATGGTGAACTTCACATCCTTGGAGTCTGGCCTGGTCTGGTTACTCCAGACAGACCCTGGGCGAGAAGCGAAGTCTTGGGGTCCACTCAGCTCCTGCGGGGTCCTGTATCTTCTGAATGTGTTTTTGATATATCGAATCTGGAGCTACCTCAGGAGAGACAGCTTCAACAAGTTGTGGAAAGTACACCTTTGTTTTGAATTTTATTTCCCATGAGCTTTCCTGTGGAGTGAACCTCTCAGCTTCTCACTCTCCCTGTCTCAGAGGCAAAACTCTGCATTGAGGGCCTGCATGTGGCTCAGCTGGCCAACCCTCCACGTGGCAGAGCTGACATCCCATATGGGTGCCAGTTCATGTCTCAGGTGCTAAATTTTTAATCTAGCCTCCTGTTTCTGCCTAAAGAAAGCAGTGGAGGATGTCTCAATTGCCTGCACCCTGTACCCACGTGGATCCCGGTGGAAGTTCCTGGATTTTTGCTTTGGATCAGCTCAACTCAGGCTTTGGTGGCTGCTTCAAGAGTGAACCAGCAGATAGATCTTTCTTTGTTGGTTCTTTATCTGTAAATCTGCCTTTCTTATACAAATAAATTATTCATAAAAAAAACATGCATCTGCAGCCCCCAGATTATTATGCTGCCACCATTGCAGTGTCCTTAGGCTGTTGAAGTGTTTCTGGGCAGCTGCTCTGAACCCCAGGGTAGGGAGTGCCCTGCCCAGGGCTCTGCTCCTCCTGTGCACTATGGGAGAACTAGGTATGTGTGTCTAGGTGCTGATTGCACTACTGAGATGTTATTTAAAAAAGGAAAAAGCACATGTAAAAAAAAAAAAAACACCTGTCAAATGTAGATAAACTGCCCTTCAAAAAGACTGGGAACTTCATATTGACTTAGGTTGGTATTGGGGTTGGAGTGAGTGGAACAGAGTGCAGCCTGAGACCAGGGCATCGTGGTTGTGCCCAGCTGCCTCTGCCCAGTGGTCTTTGGCTGGCAACAGGGAGCTCTGCCAGCCCCATGTGAGTGCTGTGCTGCCAGAATGGAGAAATGTGGCACCTCAGCTGGCTCTGGCTGCGGGATACCTGGGACTGGTCAGCCCCCCACAGTCATATTTCTCTGCTAATATTCTTTGTGCCTATATTTTTATTTTAGATTGATTGATTGATTTGAAAGGTTGAGCTGTAGGGAGAGACACAGAGATCTTCCATCTCATGGTTCACTCCCTAAAGGACCCCTGAAGCTAGGAGCTTCTCAGACTGGCTCTCCCACGTGGGTGCAGAGCATCAAGCACTCAGTGCCTTCTGAGAAGCCTTAGCAAGGAGCTGATTCCAGAAGTAGAGCATCTGGGCTTGAACCAGCACCCTCTGGGATGCCAGGATTGCAGTCGGTAGTTATACCCACTAGACCACAAAACAGCTTCACAGTCACTTTTTCTTCTGTTTCTCTGTTCGTATTTTTCAGGTTTCCCAGCAGGAGAAGATGGTGATATTAACACTGGGACACAACCAGCAAGAGGCAATAAGAAACCACGTCATAGATTTACAAATGAGGATCGGCAAATCCTTAACGAGCAGTTTGCAATCCAGCCGTATCCTGACTTTCTTGCCAGGCAAGAATTGGCCCAACGACTGCAATGCCACCTATATGCAATTGATGTATGTGAAATAAGTGCCAATTTATGTGAATATGTCTATTTGGTGACAATTTGAAAGGAAGTATGGAATTAGATAAAGTTGAGCCGTATTTCATTATATAGGACAGTACAGATATCTGTTCATTTCTTATTCATCTCACTGTAAATATGAATATAGAATGTATGTATAGTTTTAAAATATTTTATTAGGAAAGTAGATTTACAGAACTAAGTAGAAATGAAGAGGTTTTGCATCCTCTGGTTCACTTCTTGAATGGTTGCTTTGCCTGAACTGAGCCGATGCCGGGTTAGGAACCAGGAACTTTCTCATTATTATTATTGTTTCGCATGTGGGTGTAGTGTGTCAAGGCTTTGGGCCTTCCCCTGCTGTTTTCCTGAGCTGTGTGATAATCTCAACAACCAGAACATGAACTGGCACGCATATGGGCTGCTGGTGCTTACAGGCTGAGGATTAGCCAGTTTGCCATCACACCAGCCCCAGGGCGTGAATTTTTCCAAGTAGATGATCAAGATTGCAAGCAGGGAGCAGTTAGGAAGCCACTGAATGATCCAGGACTCAGACAGTGATGGTTCTGAGCAGGTGCTAGCTGTCCTGCAGAGAACAAAGTGGAGAATGCTTCATTTGGGGCCTGTTGGTGTTGGTGTGCCTGTCCCTCCTCCGTGGGGACACAGTAAGAACTACAAAATGCCCCTCCATTGTGCATGTAACTAGACTCTTGCTTTCTCTTTCTTTCTAGAACTGGTTTCAAAATAAAAGAGCCAGGCTGCCGGCCCAGGAGAGACGGAGGATTTTTGCTGCCAATTCATCGCGTGAGTTCCCTATGTGGGATCCTCCTGAAAACATCCAAGCACCCTGTCCCAACATATCTGCCTCTTGGGCTTCCATGTGTGCCCCAGGGTCCCTGCTGGGTGGAGCCAGCCCCTCTGGTCAGAACATACCAGAGGCGCCTGCTGACCCCTATGGCTCCAACAACCCAGGGGGTCTGGGTGGCCAGGAGCAAGCAAGATATGCTTTGATGGGAAATTCAGAAGGTGCTGGTAATGGCTCTTTTACTGGTGCCATACCAGAACAGAGGTTTGTTCAGCATTTTTACCCAGGGCAGTATTTTAACCAGGAAGCTACTCAGCCATGGGAGACACATCCTGCCTTTTTGGCTAGTGTTCCTGGTATTCAGGGGCATGGATGGCAGCAGCAAGTCCCCTGGGTCCCTCTTCCATCCCCAGCCCCGCAGCAGGAGGAGGAGGAGGAAGAGGAGGACTTCGGTGCTCCAGTATGGCAGCCAAATCAGGTTCAGCTTGCTTCTGGTGAAGTGTTCGCTGCAGGTCCTGGTTCAGGTGCAACCCACAACGCTTCTGCAGGGCCCTGTGGAGTTTTCCAGCTGTCACAATCACAGGATGGAGCTTCTCCCAGAAACAAAGATGCCCTGTTGCATGAACGCCTAGCCAGTGCGCTGGACACTCTCAGCACTGAAAAGGAGTTTTCCAAATAAGATGTGCAGCAAGGAGCTGTCCAAGTGTCTGATTCTGAAATCCAAAATCTTGAAAGAGAACTGACCAGATTTCTTCATGTGGAACTCTTAAGCTTGAGGATTTTGAGAGCAGTGGACATGAGTAATGCATTGAGAAAGCTCATGGCATCCAAGGCCAAAGACTTTCCAATTCATGTGTGCCCAAGGAGAACTTGGCCTTCTCTATCCCGGATCTCCATGTGCATGTAGTTTTAGGGTTTCAGTGTTTTTTAAGATTGCCAACTGTGCTGACCCCAGGCCCTGAAACTTGCATGGTGTTTATCCTTCAGAAATATGACCGTTAGCACTGCAAGCATATCGTCTAATGTTTGCTTCCATATACCTGAAGGACATAATAAGGATTTTAGTGGTAGTATGTTTAGGAAATGCTGATTGTTAAGCTAGGATTTTCTGAACTTTTGTAAATGAATTATTTTTCAATAAATACTTATATTTTGTGATGACTGGCTCTGAACATTTCCTTATAGGAAGAAGTTTGACTCCTGATTTGGTGTTTCAGATGATTGGACAATAATCATGCCGCCTTGGGTCATTTTGAGTATTTCAGAATTTTTTTCTTGGTGTGTCCTTGCCAGGTGCTGTGGCTTAGAGGAATAGAGTTTGGGGATAGAGCCAGGGAGCAGGGAGACTCACCCGATGGCTGTGGGAGGGTGTGTGCTCTGTGTTTCTGCTGGCTGTGTGCTGTAAGTTTCTCCTGGGCTAGATCTGGCCTCCTGCTCAAGGCCTTTTTTTTTTCCTGGCTTGGCTGCCCTCTCCTGGCTCATTGGCAATGTGCAAAAGTTTCAGGGGGATGAAGTAAATCTTGGCAGTTGTTATTCCCTGACTTACAGATGTGGTCAGAGTAGATTCCTACAGCACCTTTCAGAGGCACATCCTAATACTCCACCTTCGTTATGGTCCCTCATGAACTTAACTGCTGTAGACTCACCAATGCTTTGTTAAGAAGAGAAGTCTACATCTTTGCAATCCCTCCCTATACTTTTTAAAGTCACACTGATCACTACACCTGAGGGTCACCGCACAATCAGCTCCTTGCCCTCCACTAGAAAGTGATTCCTGAGCCCAATTCTGCAGTTGATCTACTCCATTTAGTACCAAGTGTCCTGTCCCCAGTCTCACGGGTTCACACAATGTCCTCTGTAAAGAGCCTTGTGACACCCCAGAGATTGTAGACTTTGCAGAAGCATTCCTTCCTCTCCACCACAGGGTTCCTCTTGGCTGTCTCTCCCACTTGTCTTCCAGGCTTTCATCCTCTCTCTTCCAATATTTCTCCATCTCTTTTTTTCCTTTTTAAAAATATTTTATTATTATTATCATTTTATGATACAGTTCCATAGGCTCCTGGCATTTCCCGCATTTCCCTTATCACCTCCCCAAATCCCTCCCCCCAACCTAGTTCTTTTATATCATTACTAAAATATAGTTCTTCATACACAGTCATGTGTCCATCATTGCAGGCATGGACAATGGCAGAGAGTTCAGCATCCTGTTGTCAAGATATAGTAAACAGTTTCACTGGGAGACCATCTTTGTCTGGAAGCAGAGATGCATACTACACTGCATCCTCACATCTGGATGTTAGTCTCCATTTCACACTACTGTACATCCCCTTAAATGAAAAGTCATAATACAAAATCAACAATAGAAAGAAAAATAGAAGTTTGCAATGCCATGAAGTTAAATGCCATGTTACTAGATATGACAGTCTCCATTACACAGCTACTATACATCCCCTTAAATGAAAAGCCACACAACAAAATCAACATCAGAGAGAAAAAAGAAATTAACAACACCATGAAGTTAAATAACATGCTACTAAATGACTAACATGTAGCTGAAGAAATGAAAATCAAGAACCTTCTTGAAGAAAACGATGCTACTGTATGATCTATGAGTCATTGAATGATTTAAACAGAAGAAAATGTTTTGAAGAGATGAAACTAACAGAAAACAACAAAACAAGTGTGATATAGTTTCTGCTGCTTTTTGTTGGTGAAGTGTGTCTCTTATTTCTCTTTTTCATTTCCACATTAACTAGTCCTCACTTGAACCCTTGAAGCTGCTGGCAGGACCTCTCATGTAGATGAACCACCCTCCACTGCCCCTTCCACAAGAATGCCCTCCTCCACAGGAACACACTTGGGAGGCGCCCACCTAGACTTCCAAATGGAACAGCACATCTACAGAGGAAAAGCAATCAAATCTAAATGAAACCTCAGGACCTGAGAGAAGCTCCTGTTGGGGCACAAGCCATCCTGTCCACGCAAACTCTGCTGATGTCAGTGTGATTCCCTCACAGAACACTGACCAGAGCTACTCCACAGCTGGCTGTAGACTCCTGGCACCGTCACTCACCACATCCACGATGCCTTCCAAAAGCCCTGGCAATTCCAAGGGCTGCCCACGAGCCCCTCATGGAGGTGTTGTATTTGAACTTGTCGACCATCACTCTGTGCAACAAGAATCTCCTATGTGCTACCAGGATATTACCTTCCCACAAAGCCACAAAGGAACCCACAATGTGGCTCTCATGTGAATGCTGGCCCAGGAGGTCCTGCACATGCATGGTGCCTCGGAACACATGATATCCTGGGAACACTCGTGGGAGGTTATCCTAAGCTCTCCTTCTATGGAAATCCTGAAGGGCAACACATAGCAAGGGTCTCATACAACAGAACGGTCAGCCTACCAGGCCTAGCCAGGCTGGACAAAGACACCCATCACGGCCAGGCCAGATAAGTGCCATGCAGACCATCTTCTCCCTCCCAAGGCCTAGAGGAGGGCCATGGCCCACTGCTTTTCCCAGGCCCATTTGTTGCAAGTTGGCTCAGAAGTCAAACAGATGAATACACTCCCTTGACATACTCTTGTAGGTACGCATCAGTTTGTGGGGCCTGACGATGGCCCAGCAGGCTAACCCTTTGCCTACACGTGTCAGCATCTCATATGGGCACTCAGATAAGTCCTGGATGCTCCACTTCCAATCCATCTCCCTGCTCATGACCTGTGAATGAGGCAGAGGATGGCCTGACTACTTGGGCCCCTGCCTCCACATGGGAGACCCAGAAGAAGTTCCAGGAAGGTGGCTTCAGCTCCCATTTGAAAAGTGAGCCAGCAGATGAAAGATTTAGCTCTCCCTTCCTCTCCTCTCTGTAAAATCTGCCTTTACATAAAAATAGATTAAATAAAAGTTGAAGCTGACTTCGGCTTCTCCTCTTGAGAAAACATCAGCAAACCTATAGGTGCTGTTTAAACGCACGAGGGACTGAAGTGAAAGTGAGCACTTGGAAATAGCTCTGAAATGTGCTCTAAGAATTCATTCTGACCACTTCCCCTTGAGTAAGGGACTAGCACCTGCTAAGATGTGCTTCATCCCCTGCACACAGCCAACTGGCCAGCAGAGGGCAACACAGAAGAAGGAACAAAGCACAGGCGCTCTCTTTTTTTTAAAAAGATGTATTTCATTTTTATTGGAAAGTCAGATATACAGAGAAGAGGAGAGACAGAGAAAAAGATCTTCCTTCCGTCCACTGATTCCCTCCCCAAGTGACCACACTGGCCGGTGCTGAGCTGATCAGAAATCAGGAGTCAGGAGTCTCTACTGGCAGTGGAGGACAGCCCAAAGCCTAGAGACCTTGCACCTGAGTGGGAGACCTGTAAGAGGCTCCTGGCTCCTGGCTTTCGATTGGCTCAGCTCCTGCCATTGTGGCCACTTGGGGAGTGAATCAGCGGACAGATCTTCCTGTATCTCCTTCTCTCTATATATCTGCCTAGCCAAGAAAAATAAGTAAATCTTTAAAAAAAGAAATGATCAAAGCCAGCCCTTGGAAAATACATATATTTTAATTTTCTTTATATAAGAAATTTAGAAAATTGTAGGAAAGCTAATAGTCCTGAGTCAAATAATTTTAGCTTACCAGCCTTTGCGCCACTAAATATACAACCACTAAAATTATTATACAAGCGACCTTCAGGTCTAAGGATGCAAACATTAGACGATATGTCAGCAATGCTAACAATCGCATTTAAGAAAGATAAAGAACATTGCTACTTGGGTTGTTGCAATAGTACAATCTTATTAAATATATGATGCAAACTTCATATGTATTATTCGATATGTAGATTTAATATGATGTAAACATGATCTATTTACATCACTGCAGGTAGAGGTTTTAGGGGATGGGGTGGCAGCATGGTTTGGCAAACTTGAAAAACACTGAAACCCTAGAAGTGCACACACAGAGACCCTGAATCGGGAAGCCAAAGTCCTACTAGGGCACACAGGAATTGGGGAGTCTTTAACCCGAGGGACCCAGCGCATTCTCAATGCATTCCACCCAAGTCCACTGCTCTCAAAAGCTTTAAGATGAACAGTCCCAGATGAACAAACTGACATTTTGTTTTTTTTTTTAAATTTTCATTTCAATATTTATTTATTGTATTGTAAACACATATTTACAAAGAGGAGAAATAGAAAAACAGCAGCTGATTCTCAGGCTCTTCCGGTTGCATACACAGGTGCAGGGTCCCAGGCTTTGGGCCAACCTCTGCTTCTCCAGACAAAACAAGGGAGCTGGGAAGTGGAGAAGCCAGAGTACAACTCAAAGCCCATCTGGGATCTTGGAAGAGCAAGATGAGGACTTAGCCTCTGCTCCATTGCTCTTTCCAAGTTTCTGTATTTCAAAATGTGGCAGCTCCTTGCTGCACATCTTATTTGGAAAACAAATTTCACTGTCGATCCTTCCAAGAGCTCTGGCCAGCACTCTTTCAACAGGGCCCTTTGTTGCTGTGAGAAGTTCATTGTTGTGACTGTGACTGGAAGAAACCTCCACAGGGCCCTGCAGAGCCGTTGTGGGTTGCACCCAAACCAGGACCTGCAGTGAAAGCTCCACAAGAAGCAAGCTGAACCTGATTTGGCTGCCATACTGGAGCACCGAAGTCTTCCTCCTCCTCCTCCTGCTGCTGCTGCTGCTGCTGTGGGGCTGGGGATGGAAGAGGGACCCAGGGGACTTGCTGCTGCTGCCATCCGTGTTCCTGAACAGCAGGGACACTAGCCACAAAGGCGGGCTGGGCAGGCTGCGTCTCCTTCAGCCCAGATGCCTCCTGGTTAAAATACTGCCCAGGGTAAAAATGCTGAACAAACCCCTGTTCTGGTATGGCACCAGTAAAAGAGCCACTACCAGCACCTTCAGAATTTCCCATCAAAGCATATCTTGCTTGCTCCTGGCCACCCAGACCCCCTGGGTTATTGGAGCCATAGGGGTCAGCAGGCGCCTCTGGTATGTTCTGACCAGAGGGGCTGGCTCCACCCAGCAGGGACCCTGGGGCACGCATGGAAGCCCAAGAGGCAGATATGTTGGGACAGGGTGCTTGGATGTTTTCAGGAGGATCCCACATAGGGAACTCATGTGATGAGTTGGCAGCAAAAATCCTCCGTCTCTCCTGGGCCGGCAGCCTGGCTCTTTTATTTTGAAACCAGTTCTAGAAAGAAAGAGAAAGCAAGAGTCTAGTTACATGCACAATGGAGGGGCATTTTGTAGTTCTTACTGTGTCCCCACGGAGGAGGGACAGGCACACCAACACCAACAGGCCCCAAATGAAGCATTCTCCACTTTGTTCTCTGCAGGACAGCTAGCACCTGCTCAGAACCATCACTGTCTGAGTCCTGGATTATTCAGTGGCTTCCTAACTGCTCCCTGCTTGCAATCTTGATCATCTACTTGGAAAAATTCACACCCTGGGGCTGGTGTGATGGCAAACTGGCTAATCCTCAGCCTGTAAGCACCAGCAGCTCATATGTGTGCCAGTTCATGTTCTGGTTGTTGAGATTATCATACGGCTCAGGAAAGCAGCAGGGGAAGGCCCAAAGCCTTGACACACTACACCCACATGCGAAACAATAATAATGATGAGAAAGTTCCTGGTTCCTAACCCGGCATCGGCTCAGTTCAGGCAAGGCAGCCATTCAAGAAGTGAACCAGAGGATGCAAAACCTCTTCATTTCTACTTAGTTCTGTAAATCTACTTTCCTAATAAAATATTTTAAAACTATACATACATTCTATATTCATATTTACAGTGAGATGAATAAGAAATGAACAGATATCTGTACTGTCCTATATAATGAAATACGGCTCAACTTTATCTAATTCCATACTTCCTTTCAAATTGTCACCAAATAGACATATTCACATAAATTGGCACTTATTTCACATACATCAATTGCATATAGGTGGCATTGCAGTCGTTGGGCCAATTCTTGCCTGGCAGAAAAGTTAGGATACGGCTGGATTGCAAACTGCTCGTTAAGGATTTGCCGATCGGCATTCGAAAATTTATGGCGTGGTTTCTTATTGCCTCTTGTTGGTTGTGTCTCAGTGTTAATATCACCATCTTCTCCTGCTGGGAAACCTGAAAAATACGAACAGAGAAACAGAATAAAAAATGACTGTGGAGCCCGGTGGCATGGCCTAGCAGCTAGAGTCCTCGCCTTCAACACGCCGGGATCCCTATGAGCGCCAGTTCAAATCCCGGCAGCTCTACTTCCCATCCAACTCCCTGCTTGTGGCCTGGGAACGCAAACAGGAAGGTCCAGTGCTTTGGGATCCTGCACTCGTGTGGGAGACCTGGAGGAAGTTCCTGGCTCCTGGCTTTGGTTCAACCCTGCTCTGGCCATTTTCGTCATGTCAGGATTGAATCATTGGATGGAAAATCTTCCTCTCTCTCTCTCTCTTCTCTGTATCTCTAACTTTGTAATAAAAAAAAACAACCTAAAATAATAGAGACTGTGAAGCTGTGTTGTGATCTAGTGGGTATAACTACCGACTGCAATCCTGGCATCCCATAGGGTGCTGGTTCAAGCCCAGATACTCTACTTCTGGAATCAGCTCCTTGCTAAGGCTTCTCAGAAGGCACTGAGTGCTTGAGGCTCTGCACCCACGTGGGAGAGCCGGTCTGAGAAGCTCCTAGCTTCAGGGGTCCTTTAGGGAGTGAACCATGAGATGGAAGATCTCTGTGTCTCTCCCTACAGCTCAACCTTTCAAATCAATCAATCTAAAATAAAAATATAGGCACAAAGAATATTAGCAGAGAAATATGACTGTGGGGGGCTGACCAGTCCCAGGTATCCCGCAGCCAGAGCCAGCTGAGGTGCCACATTCCTCCATTCTGGCAGCACAGCACTCACATGGGGCTGGCAGAGCTCCCTGTTGCCAGCCAAAGACCACTGGGCAGAGGCAGCGGGGCACAACCACGATGCCCTGGTCTCAGGCTGCACTCTGTTCCACTCACTCCAACCCCAATACCAACCTAAGTCAATATGAAGTTCCCAGCCTTTTTGAAGGGCAGTTTATCTACATTTGACAGGTGGTTTTTTTTTTTACATGTGCTTTTTCCTTTTTTAAATAACATCTCAGTAGTGCAATCAGCACCTAGACACACATACCTAGTTCTCCCACAGTGCCCAGGAATAGCAAAGCCCTGGGCAGGGCACTCCCTATCCTTGGGTTCAGAACAGCGACCCAGAAACACTTCAATAGCCTAGGACACTGCACTGGTGGCATCATTGTTTAATGACCACCGATGTAGATTTTTTAAAAGGCATTAGTTATTTTAAATGAAAGACAAATCCATAGAAAGAAGGAATGACAGAGAAAGATTTTCTGTACACAGCAGTCAGAAAAGAGCTGAGCTGATTTGTAGGCAAGAACCAGGAGTTTCCTCAAGGTCTCCCATGCAGGTGCAAGTGTCCAAGGCTTTGGGTCATCCTCCACTGCTTTCCCAGACCACCAGCAGGGAGATGCATGGGCAGTGGAGCGGCCAGGACATGAACTGGCACCCATGTGGGATGTCAGCTCTGCCACATGGAGGGTTGGCCAGCTGAGCCACATGCAGGCCCTCAATGCAGAGTTTTGCCTCTGAGACAGGGAGAGTGAGAAGCTGAGAGGTTCACTCCAGAGGAAAGCTCATGGGAAATAAAATTCAAAATGAAGGTCACTTTCCACAACTTGTTGAAGCTGTCTCTCCTGAGGTAGCCCCAGCTCCGATATATCAAAAACACATTCAGAAGATACAGGACCCCGCAGGAGCTGAGTGGACCCCAAGACTTCGCTTCTCACCCAGGGTCTGTCTGGAGTAACCAGACCAGGCCAGACTCCAAGGATGTGAAGTTCACCATTTCCAAAGAACTGGAACCCCCAAGTCTCATGCACAGTCTGTGTTAGCAAAGTTCCAAACTGCCTCTGAATCACTTGTGAACTAATAAAGTGATGCCCAAGCTGGAGGAAGAGATTGACTAGGCAACGTGTTCTCCTGTGCTGCCAAGGGCATTCTCTGCGGGGCATGTCCACTCTGGCGCTGCTGGCGTCCCCTGCCCCACTGGTGTCCCCTGCTGAATGGGCACTCCCTACAATTCTTTGAAAATGAACTTAGTGGGCCCGGCTCCATGGCTTAGTGGTGAGAGTCCTTGCCTTGAATTTGCTGGGATCCCACATAGGCACCAGTTCTACTCCCAGCAGCTCCACTTCCCATCCAGCTCCCTGCTTGTGGCCTGGGAAAGCAGTGGAGGACAGCCCAAAGCTGTGGCACCCTGCACCCACACAGGAGACCTGGGAGAGGTTCCTGGCTTCTGGCTTCAGATCAGTGGAGCATTGGCCGTTGCGGTCATTTGGGGAGTGACTCATCCAACAGAATTTATTTCTCTCTCTGTCTCCTCCTCTCTGTATATATCTGACTTTGCAATAAAAAATGAAGAATAAAATCTTGAAAGAAAAATGAACCTAGCGGTGGCAATGGAAGTTTTTTTCTCTCTCTCCTTGTCTGTGTAACTGGTTTTCAAATGAAAAGTACATCTTTTTGTAAATCACCAGGCTCTCCACATGCCACCAAAAGATCTATGCTGCAAAAAGTTTCCCTGAATAATTTTTCAGGATATTATTATTATTGTTGTTGTTTGAGAGACAGCGTTAAAGGGTGAGTGAGAAAAAGAAAACAAGCTTTGGCACCCCCAAAACTTCTGTGTCCCACAGAGCAGAGCAGAGCACTCCCAAGCCAGGAGTGGGCTCCTGGGAGAAGGGCTGTGATAAGCAGGTTTTATAGCTCTCTCTCTGACATACTGTGGTCAGGTTTGGGGTGCATACCCAGTGGTGGGGTGGCTGGATCACACGGCAAGTCTACTTCTAGTTTTGAAGAAACCTCCACAGTGCTGTCCACAGAGGCTGCCCTGACTGACAAGCCCAGCATCAGGGCTTGGGTGTCCCTCACCCACGTCCTTAAACGCTAACATTTTTTTAAAGATGAATTTTACTTTTATTGCAAAGTCAGATATCCGTACAGGAGGAGAGAGAAGAAGGAAGATCTTCTGTCTTTCACATCACTCCCCAAGTGGCCACAATGGCCAGAGCTGCTTTGAGCTGAGGCCAGGAGCCTCCTCCAGGTCTCCCATGCGGGTGAAGGGACACAAGACATAGGGCTTTCCTTGACTACTTACCCAGGCCACAAACAGAGAGATAGACATGAAATGGGGCTGAGGGGGTTACAAAGGGTGCCCATATTGGATCACGGCAAGGCAAAAACCTTAGCCACTAGGCCACTGTGCCAGGCCCAGACACAGGTTCTATTCACGGCGGCCCCACTTCCCATCCAGCTCCCTGCTTGTGGCCTGGGAAAGCAGTCAGGGATGACCCAAAGCCTTGGGACCCTGCTTCTGAGTGGGTGACCCAGAAGAGGCTCCTGCCTCCTGGCTTCGGATCGAGCTCACCTCTTGCCGTTATGGCACTTGGGGAATGAAGCAATGAACAGAAGATCTTTCTCTCTGTCTCTCCTCTTCCCTATCAGACTCTCCAACAAAAATGAATAAACCTTAAAGAAAAAGAAAAGTAGACGATTCTCAAGCCTCCACCCGCAGGTCGGGCTCATTTCTACACAGCCCAGGCTCTCAGAACTTGACTCCCTCATTGCTCTGTGCTACAGTCAGGCAACACAGCTGTGTCACAAGCTGTCCTTGTACCCTAAGCCTGTGCTTTCAAAGATGACATGTCCAACCCCCGGGGGACCCTCAGGATCACGGCCTCCCAGGAACCCCAGCACCCAGACACTCACCACTGGAAGCCATCGATGGAGACTTGCCAGGAGACAGAGAGAACGATGAGCTCCTTTCCAACTCTGTGCTGAGAGTGCTGGGCCCTGTGTCATTGTAATATATGCATCCCTGATATGCCCGCCCTAGACCCACCTTACCCTCCCATTCAGCTCTCCATTGGCCTAGTCCTCTCTCTAGCCTTCTCCTCCCTGTTCCACCCTACACAAGCTCCACCCCACACAAGCTCCACCCTATACAAGTTCCACCCTAGACACAGCTGCCAGTAATCCGTTATCCCTATTTTCAAATCCCAGCTGCCATTCCTTGAGCTCCCAGCAAAATCAATATTCTCACATCCACATAAGACATTTATCTTGTTGGTACCTATCCTTTTCTCTTGGGGCCACAGAGGTTTCATGCACAGAGTGACCCATAGCCTTCAACCTGATGCTGGTCCCTGTGATCTGCCTGACAAGCACAGAGCCCTGGGTGGAGCTGCCCTGCTCTTCCCTCAGGGAGCATATGTATGCAATTAGTTGTGCTGGGTGTGGGTAGCAGCTGAGGGCACCACTAGCAATGCGTGCATCCTGTATTGAAGTGCCTGCTGTGGTCCCAGCATCTTCACTCTTCTCCTTCCTGCCCACTGGTCTCTGGGGAGGCAGCGGTTGGTGGCCCAAGTGCCTGGGTCCCTGCCTCTCTTGTTGGGAGAGACCCACATGGAGTTCAGGACTCCTGGCCTGAGCAAGGAGCGTTCACAGCTATTACAGGCCTTGGGAGAGCGATCCAATGCATGCAAGATCTCTCTATGTTTGTCTCCCTGTCTTCCAAATAGTCATATACTCATTTATATGCACACGTATGTGTAACTAATGTGTATATATAAACACTCTATACATATATTGTTTACATTATAAATATATAACATGAAATATTTATAAATATAATATATATACACACACATTAATATTTTATAGCTACAAGGCTGAGAGACTCAACGCAACTACTAGCTGCCCTGCTCAGGGCTTGAGGCTGAAAGACAACTGAATCCTGGCTCCCTAGGGTTCTTTGGCCCAAGCCCTTTGCCTCCGAAGACAATGCTAAGAAACCATGGTTTAGGTCCCCGGAAATTGTCTACCGCTAATGTCCTCGTCTTGCACCCCAAGGAATCCCATATGGGTGCCCATTCTAAACCTGGTGGCCCTGCTTCCCATCCAGCTCTCTACTTGTGGCCTGGGAAATCAGTGGAGGGCGGTCCAAAGTCTTGGGACCCTACCGCCACGTCGGAGACAAGGACAAAGCTCCTCTCTCCTGGTTTGGGATCGGCTCAGCTCTGGCCGGAGTGGCCATTTCAAGTAGTAACCCAGTGGGTGGATGGTGCTTCTCTCTCTAACTCTTCCTTCTGAAAATCTGCCTTTCCAGTAAAATCAATACTAAGAAAAAAAAAAACTTTTGAAACAGAAAAACAAACTTACCACTTGTATAAGAAATGTGACAAAAACTGCATTTGGCTAGCGGATGTGGATAGGATAGGGAGGAATGAACTCAACAAAAGTAAAAATGAAAGAAAGAAAATGCAAAAGATTTAGAGGGGTTTGAGCATGAAGCAATGCCTAGCAGCTGACTCATGTTACCCTCCCAGTGGGACTGTGGTCACCTGACTAGAATGGACAGAGTCCCAACGAGGAAATGGCAAGGAGCAGCAAGGTCGGCCCAGCTGTGTGGGCATTTGAGGAGTGAAGGAGTGGTTGGAAAAGTGCCTGCTCTCTGTCTCCCTTCTCCTCTCGTTTTCTCCATGTTTTTCAGTAGCAATCATTTTTCAAAATGTATTCTTATTTAAAAGACTGAGTATAGAGAGAAGAAGAGACAGAGAAATCTTCCATCTGCTGGTTCACTCCCTAAATGGCCTAAACAGCTAAGCTGAAGCCAGGAAGCAGGAGCCTCCTCAGGACTTCCTCATGGGTGCAGGGGTTGAAGCACTTGAACCATCCTCCACTGCTTTCCTAGGCTACAAGCAGGGAGCTGGATGGGAAGTGGAGCAGCTAGCACTCAAGCTGGTGCGCATCTGGGATGCTGCAGCAAAGGTAGAAACTTAGCCAACCACACCACAGGGCTGCCTGATAACGGATATTATTAAAAGAAAATAAATAAAAGGAAAGTTGAAAAAAAACAGTCATTAAGAGAGGGAAAAGAAGCAGAGTGCCATAAGATTAAAGACAATAAGGACCGAAAGAACATTTTTGTCAGTGTTCAATTTTTGTTTTTTTACAAAAGATCTATTCATTGGAAGTTAGAGTTACAGAGAAGAAAAGACAAGATAAGGAACCTTCCTTCTGCTGGTCCAGTCTGAATGGCCACAGCAGCCAGGATGCTGACAGCACAGGCAGCAGCTTGACCCACTGTGGCAGAGTTGGCTCCTAACAGTGTTAATCTTCATATTCATTGGCAATGTGTTTTATCAAAGAAATGAATTGCCTCAGAATTCAAGACACACAGATACCCTCAGAGACTTAGGCAAAAAATAAATAAACAAAAGATGAAACTGAAAATGTAAAAAAAGTGTCTACAGTCAATGTGGATGAGAACTAAAGAAAGGTGTAAGACTGAAAAAAAGATGCGTAAACTGAGTTGACTGAGTTTCCTGGGAGATGATGCCCAGTATCTTTAGTTTGTATGTCAACTGATGAAGTTCTGGAGTATTTCACATGTCCCACAGTGGGGCGTTCTGAATGCACTGCTACAGTGGAACCCTCAGCGCCCAGCCTAACTCCTCCCTCTAGGCTCCCGAGTGCTTCTCAGTGTCCAGTATCTCCTTCCCTCCAAGGACAAAAATCTGACAACCCTGCCTGCTTTGAGAACTAAAGGATGATACTGCTTAGAACAATGCCCTGCAAATCTCAGAGCTTGATAATGTCAGCTATTGTTGTGCCATTCCTAAGAACTGTGTGAAATGGTCTCTTGTCTAAACTGGCTTCCCACACAGATGACACTACAATGATTGATTAGAGCCTGGAACCCAAACTGAAGGTTGAGTAACGTCACTAATAAGTTTGTAAAGCACCATAGGCCAGACGTGGCTCTGTTGCTTTTCATAATCCATCCCAAATCCCTGGGATAGAATCTGGTTAGGAACTAACCAGAGATCAGTTAAGTCATTGGTCTCGGCTAACACGAATAGCAGTGGCCTGGCTGGGACTAAGATCCAGGCATCTGTTATACACATGTTGTATGCAACGTCTGTTCTGCATACTTCAAACTTGTCTCAGAGAACATGGCATAATTAGTAGTGAGGACATCACCTCTTTCATTACTGGTCTCACTTCGCAATTTTCATCTCCTTAAACGAAAGTAATTTTTACTTACAGGCAATAATTGGGAACTGGTGCAATGGTTCAGTGATGCAATGGTTTAGTGACTAAATCCTTGCCTTGAATGTGCTGGATCCCATATGGGTGTGGGTCTCGGCTACTCTGCTTCCCATCCAGTCCCCTGCTTGTGGCTTGGGGGTGTGGGAGGGGTGGGAGGAAGCTGAGAATGGAGGATGGTCAAAGCCTTGGGACCCTGCGCCTGCGTGGGAGACCTCGAAGAAGTTCCTGGTTTCTACCTCCAGATTGGCTCAGCTTTGGCCATTGCAGCCACTTGGGGAGTGAACCAGCAGATGGAAGATCTTTCTCTTTGTATCTCCTTCTTTCTGTAAATCTACCTTTTCAAAAAAATTTAAAAAAAAATACATGCAATAATTGTACATTCATCTAGGCCAAAATGTCATATATATATTTGAAAGATAGTCACACATATTTTTCTGTTTACTGGTTCACACCCTAATGGCTACAATAACTGGGTTTGGGTGGAGCTGATAGGATTGAAACCAACGCTTCCTAACATCGTAAACTTGTGTCCTGTGTGAATTCTTGCTCTCTCTGCAACAAATACATGTATCAGTTACATATACATTTCCAAATACATGTATAGATTATGCATAGGGTTCCAAAATTACATCAGAATTAATGTAGCTGCTATTTCCGTTGTCTTTCTAAGGTTCCCTCCTTTAATGGGTACTGGTCACATCAAGGAAGAAAGTCGAGGACAAAATGCCATCACTGAAGAATTTTTTGGGAAGATTTGTTTATTGTTATTAGAAAGACAGATTTAAAGAGAGAGAGAGAGATTACAGTTCACTGGTTCACCACGCAAGTGGCCCCAACGGACAGAGCTGGATTGAGCTGGCCATGAGCCAGGAGCCTCTTTCATGTCTCTCACATGGGGTGCAGGGTCTCAAGGCTTTGGGCCATCCTCTACTGCTTTCCCAGGCCATAGGCAGGGTGATTGATAGGAAGTGGAACATCTGGGACATGAATTGGCACCCATAAGGGATCCTGGTGCAAGGTGAGGTTTCGCCTCTGGGCTACCGTTCTGGACCATATTCAGAGCAGTAAGCAAGAGCCAACTCCAATCTTCCCCAACTATTCCAAAGTACTGAAACGAAGTGAATGTCCCCAGACTCCTTCAAGGAGACCAGACTTGCCCTCGTACTCAAACTAGACAAGAAAACCAAACAAAAATAACAAAACTACAAACCTGTGCTGAACACAGATGAAAGCAATTATGACATAGTACCACCAAATCTTACAGCACATCAAAAAGATCATTTATTATGGTCAAGGTGAATTTAATCACGGGTGCAAGGATGGCTCAACACACTCCTTTTTCTTTTGAAAAAAATTTTTTTTTTTTTGTTTGAAAGGCGGAGTTACCTGGAGAGTTAGTGAACACACGGACTTTCAAGGAGGAGACAAGATAACGACTAGCCCACCTGGCCTGACAGGCTGGACAAAGCTCCTCACTGCAGCCAGCCCTGCAGCGACCAGCATAGAATCTTCTGCCGTTACCCTGCCCAGGGCCAGAGGAGCGGCCGCCCAGGGCCAGAGGAGCGGCCGCCCAGGGCCCGCCTCCGGCCCGCCCTCTCGTCCTGGGTTCAACCGATCAGAGCCCAGCCAGGCTGGCCGCCGCCGCCGGGAAAGGAGCTGCATGCACTATGGCCAGGGCAGCGGGCGACGCGGCCCACTTCCAGAGGAGCAGCCTATTCTGGGTCGTGGTCATCACGCTCTCCTTTGGCTATTACACGGTAGGGGCAGCGGCCTGGAGGCGCAGCGGCCTGGAGGGGCAGCCTGAGCCTGGGCCCAGCGCGGCCAGCATCCCGGCGGAAGGGCTGCGCAGGCGCAGGCCCGGCTCGCCGGCGCTGGAGCGAGGCCGCGGCAGCGTGAACCCCGACCGCAGGCGCAGGCGCACTTCCCCGCCATGGCGTTGGGCAGGTGTTGGAGACCCTGCGAAACCGGTTGGCCTGGCTTTTCTCGTGTTGAGGCGGGGACGGCTCCTCGCCTGACGGCTGGGAGCCTGGGGGTTTCAGAATGGTGGTGGCGAAGTCTGAGACCAGAAGGGACGCTTCCGCCTACTTCCGGACAGCCAGGCCCGTGCCCTCGCTCATCACAGGCCTAGGACTGGGATTCTTCGCGGTGAGGCATTGGGGCAGCGGGCGCACCAGTTTTGGTCCTCTGGGTTCTCGTAGGACAGCGCCTGCCGCTGTGCTAGGTTAACTGGTTTCTTAGATTTGTGTGTAAGAGGGGTCCTTCCCTGACTTGACCTCAGCAGTTCATGGTGGGAATGTCAAGGATAGCGCTTCCAAGGCAGGTGCAGTTGCCTGAAAAAATCGGCGGTAAAGCCAAGCATGGTTATGGTATAGCTGGTGACGGGGAGTATAGAAAACAGCAGTCCTGAGAGCGAGAGTGACTTTTGTACAGCTGAGAAAAAGTTTGTTTTAAGGATAACAAACAGGGCAGATGCCCGGACATTGGTTGAGAAGTGACCTATTGAATTAATAAGGAAGGCACAACCACTTGGATACTTCGTAGCAGGTTGTAGAATCGGGAGCTTGGTTGTTTCCACAGTGTTATTTACTGGCCTCCCTTCTGCTCACCTCCACCCTTGTTTCTTCACTTGGAAAGTGGAGGCGTTGAACTCTGGACATTTTCGAAAGAGCATTTCTGTTCCAGGATTCTAACGAGTTTGAATATAGATGATGGGAAACTGAAAATTCAAGTTGGGATTCAGAGGAACTGGCAGATGCCCCCAGCCCTCGTTCCACTTGGTTTTTGTTTGTTTGGTTGGTTGGCTGGATTTTTTTAGATGCAGTGGTATTTAATACTTTATTTGAATGTGAACCATCCCACACTATCTTGGGGGAAGTAGATTTGCTCTTGACCGAGATCTAAGTGGATCACTAAGTTTTGGAGCTTAAATAATTATTCACAGAAATGCTTGTAAAAGAAAAAGGAGACGTTGTTATAATTATGGCAAAAACATTACATGATTAGCAATTATTCTTAAGGTTTGTGTGTTTTTTATTAGAAAGGCAGATTTACAGAGAGGAGAGACAGAGAGAGAACTTCCATCCACTGGTTCATTGCCCAAAAGGCTGAAACAGCCAGAGCTGAGCTGATTCAAAACCAGGAACCAGGAGCTTCTTGGTCTCCCACATGGGTGCAGTGGTCCCAAGACTTGAGCTGTTCTCCACTGCTTCCCCAGGCCACAAGCAAGGAGTTAGATGGGAAGTGGAGCAGCTGGGACACAAACTGGCACCCATTATGGTATGCTGTCACTTGTAGGTGGAAAATTAGCCAATTGAGCCATTGCATCAACCCTTAGCAATTACTGTTAGAACTTCACAAGTCTGAATCACTGTGTCTGTGTAGTGTGTCACCAGTTTTAGAGTGAAAGTAGAGAATATGATTCTAAACAAGAGGTACAGCCCAAACCCACAGTCCCTGTAGTACAGGACCTGGCAAGAGCATGTAAATTCTTAAACATGAACTTTAGGAGAGGCTGTTTTGGATGAAGTTCATTAAAAATGGGAGTCATTCACCCTGGGCATTGAATTTGGCAATCACACGGTTTTTCCAGCATAAATTTCCATTTGAGTCCACGTGGCTTTGCTCAGAGCTGCTTTGGCCTGTACTTCATTTGGCAGCACTCATGTTACTTGACTCCCTCTCCAAAACAAGAGCTTGCTGACTGTCCGGTGACCTAACAGGTACGCTGCACCTCTGGTTCTCTTGCAGTGGGTTGTCTTCTGGCCTCAGAGTGTCCCCTACCAGAGCCTTGGGCTCCTGGGCTCCTTCACGCAGCACCTGGTGGACCATTATCCCACACTCCTGCACAATGGGTAAGGAGAGTGACAGAAATGAAATGTGGGCCCCATGACTCTGGAGGCCTGCAGGTGCCTGTAGCTCTTTAACAATGGGGCTACGTCCCCCGAAGCCGTGTTTCCATTTGAGATTTTTGTGTTAGATTCATCATCAGATACACCCCTTAAATAGACTGACCTTTTTTTTTAAAAAAGTGTTTTGGTTTGGGTAGAATTCTTTTCATTCACTGATTCACAATTCTTTCATCCAGTTGACTCCCAAAGGCTGGCAAGAAACCAAGTACTTGAGCCATCACTTGCTAATGTCCAGGGAGTACCTTAGCAGGGAGTTGAATCGGAAGTAGAGTGGCCAGGAGTGGAAGAAGGCATGGGTGGCTC
Source organism: Ochotona curzoniae (assembly GCF_017591425.1). Classification (NCBI taxonomy): domain Eukaryota; kingdom Metazoa; phylum Chordata; class Mammalia; order Lagomorpha; family Ochotonidae; genus Ochotona; species Ochotona curzoniae. Next base: position 28,511,833 of record NW_024466512.1, on the reverse strand, counting down.
AGGTTAAGTCCCAATAGGCAGCTTCACCATTGTTCCACGACAATGCGCTGACTTGTTGTTGTTTCAGGTATTGGCTTGCCTGGCTGGTTCACGTGGCAGAGTCTGTGTACGCCATGGTGCTGTGCAAGTAAGTCTTTGTTCAGATCTTGCTTGACATCTGGTGGAAGTCGAGAGCAACCACATTCAAACACTTGTGGGCCTCAGGATAGTGCTGAGGACCCAGGCCTGATACTGAACCTGACCCTGAAGAAGAACTTGGTAAATAGTTGATGAGTGAATTCGTTAGCTTATTCTAGTTATCAATTATTTAAGCCATTCACTGAGTTGGCTTGCTTGGTTGGTTGGTTTTGCCTATGTGGCACCAACTAAAGCAAAAGCTTAGAAGTCTGCCTTCTAGTTTGATGAAAAGCTTTACTCTTCACCTGGGCCAATGATCGGCAGCCCTGACTTGACGTTGAATCACCCAAGGAACTGCTCTCACATGCATGTGTCAGCTTTCCAACTCCAGGGAATTGAATGTTGCTGCTGACCTAGGAGTACATTCTTTTGTAAAACTAGCAAACTGACCCTACCCAGCAGATGCTCCTGTAGGTTAACACTGTGTGAGAGCATTGAAAAGGATTCTGTATACACTTGAACTTGATATATGCATACACAGAAAGCATGGTGCAATGAAAAAAGATGGTTATAATAATGCCAAATTGTTCTGTAAATACCTTTTTTTTTTTTTTTGCTTAGAGGTTAACTGTCACCTGTATAACTGTTGCAGTTCTTATAAATGTGGAAGATCAAATCCTTTATTATTGCTCTTTAATAATAAAAATAATGCTGATGGGATGCATAGAGTGTCAGACACTGCTAAAAGGGTAACTTGTTGATGTTACTGTGTACTCTTATTTATTAAGCAAAGTGGATTTTCCAGAGGGAAGCAGAAGGCAATTTTAGACTTTTTCCCCCTCTGTGCAAATGAGTTCACCCTGTGGGTTGTTCCCTGCCTGCTCCTCTTACTGCAGATAAAACTTCCATCAGATGTATAGATTTTCCCGGTCATTATCTGGAAGTATGAAGGTATGAAGTCCCATTATTAAATTCATAAATTTTGTTCTAAAATCACAACATCTGGTCTCAGCCCCAGGGACCATGGAGCCTGATTTGGGGAGAGGGTGCAGTTGGTGCCTTTTCTCTCAGTCCACTTCTCTTCTCTATGCACCTGTGACAACTGCTGTTGGACCCTTTGGAAGGGTAGGGGTAGTGAGGGGACCCAGGTGGTACGTGTGGTGCAGAGGCCGTGCTGGCTGCTCTATCCGGGAGGTCTTTGAGACCATCGTCAGCAGGATCCTCCTGCAGCTCTCCTGTTTCCTTCTGGTGCCTCCTACAGCATGCCTCTTACCGCTTATCCATGACAGTGTGTTGGGGGGACATTACCTTCTTGTGAGGTTCCCTTTCCGTTAGGTCCTGCACAGCTCACAGCCTGCAGCCTGCTGTGCCTCCAGTGGGCTCACCCCTAAGCACAGTGCTCAGTGTTGCTGTGTTTCTTTACTCTGTTTCCCAGCAGGTGAACCCCTCTTTACACTCTTGAATGAGCTAGGAATCCTTTCCCCATGTTGCAAGGGAATGTTCAGGTGGCTTTGTTGAAACTCTTTTCTGGGCCTGGCTTGTAGGGAATGCTAGAGTGTTCTGGGACTTCTCTCCCATGGCCACTTGGTGGAGTAAGATAGGGGGTGTCTGGTCCAGCCACTCAGCTTGGCAAACTATTGTTGCTGGCATCTGGGGCCTCATGAAAACCAAAATAAACTCAGTTCTGTTATACAGATCTTTGGAGGAGGAGAACTAGCCAGGGAGGTTGGGTTTCTATTGTTTCTTCAAATCAGTTCTTTAAGGTCCGGCATATTAGCCTGTCATAGGTCACTATACATCAGAATTAATACTCCTTTGGAATTGTGAAGCCAGTGAAAGACTAATACATTTGAATCAGTGAATAGAAGAAAACATGGCACATTTTCAGCTTTGCATATCTTAAAACTTAGGAAAAATTGCCTGCAACATTTTGTTTGCTGAATTCTCCTCCTACCTTCCTTTTAAAATAAATTTTTTCATTTGAAAGGCAGAGTTAGAGAGAGGAGAAGAAAGGGAGATACCTTCCATCTGCTGGTTCACTTCCCCAATGACCACAATACTCAAAGCTGCACCAGGCAGGAGTCAGGAGCTTCTTGTGGGTCTCCCAGGTGGGTGCTGGGGCCAAAGCACTTGGCCCATCTTGTGCTGCTTTCTGAGCTCGTTAGTTGAGAGCTGGATCAGAAGTGGAGCAGCAAGGGCTTGAACCAGCATCCACATGAGATGTCAGCATTGAAGAATTCCTTTCTTAATGCATAGATGTTAATTTTAACTCAGTAGTCAAAATGTATAAAACAATGTTCTGTACCTTACATAATACAGAAATTACCTTGGAGAGGGCAAGGAGCTTACATTTTCTATCCACCTTCCAGGTGCAAGTCCCTAAACAGTAATTCAAGGACAATTCAAGAGAGTCTCTTAAACCCTACATTTTCAAAGTACATACTTTTAGGGGAGTGTGTTCCTTTTTAATTAGAGATAAGAGTGGGCCATGTGTTTAACTTCATATCTGCCATGATCGTGATATTAAGCACATTCCTGTGTTTTAAAGGAACCTTGGGAGCAGGCATTTGGCCTTGGCAATTGAGGTGCTACTTTGAACAGCCCCATCCCGTGTGAGAGAGCCTGGTTCTAAATCCTGGCTCTGGTCTCAATTCCAGCCTGCTGTCCATCTGGGAGGCCACAGATGCCAGCTTGAGTCTATGGGTGCCCAAGTCCTCAGCTCCTTGCAGCAGGCTGGCTACTGCTGGCTGTTGGCATTTGGAGGGTGATCCAGTAGTGTTTATTTTTTTTTCTCCGCTTTTGTGCCATCTTTCAAATAATGTACTTTTAGAAAGTTTGGGTGAAGGTTTGGTGCAATGGCTCAGTAGCTAAATCCGCACATTGTGTGCGCTGGTATCTCAAATGCCTGCTCCACTTGCTATCCATTTCCCTGCTTGTGTCCTGGGAAAGCTGTTGAGGATGGCCCAAAGTCTTGGGACTCTGCACCAACGTGAGAGACCTGGAAGAGGCTCCTGGCTGTGGATTGGCTCACCTCTGGCTATTGCAGCCACTTGAGGATTGAACCAGAGAATAAAAAACCCTTTTTCTATCTTCTCTGTATAAATCTCTTTCCAACAAAAATTAAAATAAATCTTTAATTAAAAAAATATTGGTGAATAGTTTTATATTTTGATATTTTGCATATCATTCCTCTAGTTATATATTCTATAATTTACTTAACTCACAGTGAATTTTTAAAAAACATTTAAATCTTTTTTCTTAGTAGTTTTATTTAATAGAGTTCCACTCTGTTCACTCACTCTCCCAGTGTCCTCACTGCCTGGGGCTGAGCCAGATCCACAGTCAGGAGTCAGGAATGCCGTCCAGGCCTGTCACAAGGCGGAAACCCTAGTGCTTCAGCAATCTCTGAGATGGGGAGGCAGATGTCTTAATCATTAGGGAGAAAGTCCACATCCTAAGTCTTTGATCTTTAATCTACCTGCAACTAACTGCCTTCCTCTAAGAGACAAGCACCCAGCTTTGGTTTTTTTTTTTTTTTTTTTTTTTCCATATGGATGCCCGGTTATCCCAGAACCATTTGATATGCTGTGTCTGATGTCTACCTGTCTGCCTCATTCTATGTCCTTTTGGTTTGCCTCTTTGTCCTTGGGCCAGCACATGTCTGTCTTACAGGAATTCCTAGCAATCAATGATAGCTGATAGAGCCTGTCCTCACCCTCGTTGTCCTCGTTGTCCCCTCCCTGTTCCAGGACCTCCGCATGGCCTTATTCATCATCCTGTACTACAAAAATTAATCTGTTGGCATATTTACTAGATTGACCATATGAATTAACTTGGAGAGAAATGGCATATTTCCATTATTGAGTCTTCTAACCCATGAAAAATTACCTAACTCCATGTCTTTGCATTTCCTATAATGGCCTGTAGTTTTTAAGAGGTCTTTCACATTCTTTATTAGGTTCATTTCTGGTTTCCTGTCCTTTCAGATGCAATTACAAGTAACTTCTTCATTTTCTCATTGGTTGGTGGTAGTATATCTGAAGTAGTGAATTTTTATATATTGATATTTCCCTGGAAATTTTGCAAAATTCTTAGGTTATTATAAGAGTTCACCTATAGATGCTTACCAGTTTTGTTATACAATTGTGTCTACCAATAAAGAAGCTTTATTTTCTACTCGCAGTTCTGTCCCTTTGTGTTTCTTCCCTTTTGTTTTGAGTAGTGTTCCAGTGCATGTTGGCCAGAATAGAGCTGGAGGACATCATGCCTGGTTCCTGGTCTCAGTAGAAAGCTATCAGCATTTTGAATCATGCTTATTCTTGAGGTTTATAGGTCTTTACTAAAATGAGGATGTTCAAATTGTAGCCAAGTCTGTTAACTTTGAAAAATGGATGTGGAAGTTTATCAGGTTTTTATATTGTTAAAATATGCTATCTTTATTTAACTTATTGTAGAAAAATCTGCATATATGCATATGTGTATGTATATATAGACACACATATATGTATATACATATACATGTATGCACATATACATATGTATACATACATATACATATATATGTAAAGTTTGTGTTAAATAGTCATACAAATCAGACAATTATATACATATGTGCCTGTAGCAAGCTAATCACTTAAGTGGGATAATTTTCTCTTGAGTGACTATGCGAGCAGGTGTTTGTCCATACTCTGTAGCAGTATTATTGGTTTTCTCAGCAGAGCACTGTTTCTGAGCACTGAGTGATATGCCCAGGTCATAGCTAGGGGTGCCAAGCTTGGATTGCTGCGCGGTGTTCATCCTCCCATCCTTAGCACACTTGCTCTTAAGCCGCTGCAGGGCTGCGCTCCTTCCCCGCTCAGCTCATGAGATGCCGTCTGTAACCCTCTGCCCTGCACAGTGACAGTCTGAGCACAGTTATAAGGAAGCAGGAAAGATGAGATGGCAGTTGCTCCTCAAGTTCAGAAACTGAGGGAGGTAGAAGTAGATAGAAGGTGCAAAAAACAAACAAGAATAAGGATGACAGTGATATGAAGTTGTAAGATCAATAATCTGGTGTTTAGAGTTGCATTTTTTCTCTTTTAGGTCTAAAGGAATCACCGACAGCCGGGCCCAGCTGCTCTGGTTCCTGCAGACTTTCCTCTTTGGGGTAGCATCTCTTTCCATCTTGCTCACTTATAGACCGAAGCGTCAAAAACAAAATTAAAAGAAGCTATTCAAAAGCTTTCTCTACAGTTTTACATTCAAACACTTTTTTACGTGCTTTTACTCAGTGATATTTCTACTTTTGCAATGTGTCTGTCCCTCCAAGCTGTGTAGAACTCTGAAGTGTTTCGTTTTCCGTAAGCAGATTGGATGAGGCTTCCAGTGCTGTCAGCTGGGCTGAGACCTGCAGGAGACTTGCTTGTTGAGTTTTCTTTGCTCCTGCCAGTTCATTAATACCTCCCTTCACTACCAGCTCTCCCTCAAATGCTCCCCACCTTTCTGGACCAAGATACAGGATACCTCCACAATACATTAAATTCTTCACACGTTGATTAAGCTTCCGTAAGGCAGCATCTCAGCCTTTCAAATTTCTATTTCTGAAATTGAAAAAAGTAGAGAACCTGGAACGGAGCAGGCTGGACAGTTACCTAGAGGAACGAAAGTCTTGCTGAGAAGTCAGGTGGAGGACAGCCTTCCCGGATGCTGCCAGAAGTGTTCTTTGTACACATGGAGCCACAGTGTGCCTGTGGCTCAGGGCTGTCCTTTGTCACCTGTCCTGTGGTTTTGCTCACAGATGTTCGGTTAGTGTTTATTACTAAGCACACTTTTTGCTTGTTTGTTATCATTCCAATTTTTATTTTTTGTAGTGAAAACTACAAAATTTGTTCCTTGTACTGTCATCTCAGAGACAAGCACAAGACTGTTCCTGACTGTATCCTCTCATTATGAGACTGCTGGTGGGAAACCAGGCTCTTTTCACAGTTGTGTTTTTCCATGACTTTCTCCAGACTGCACATGTCTTCCTCCAGCTGTGAAGGGTCTAGCTCTTGGTTTACCTCCCAAGTTACTGGCTCTTCATTCTGATGGAAATATCTTCCTGCTTCTGGCTGGTTGGAAAGAGAGGGTTGCTGACTGTCCCCTCCCCTGGTGGAAGGACTCTGTCACCCCTGGGGGTATTACTGGGGTTCTTTCTCTAGAGGGCGGATTGCTTGTTCTCAAGACCAGCCCTCATTTCTTCTTCCATGGGTGGGCAAGGGGTATTTATATTAGCAAACATTTATGAGAAACAACTGTCTCTCCCAAAAAGTGCTGTCAGGTAAAACCACAACATAAACGAATATGCACCAGGAGTTGTTTCTGATAGTGTGTGTCTTAGCCTTTCTCTTCACTTGTGATTAATGGGTTCCTTTTCAGTAAAGAAACACATTTTGACCATGGAGTTAAGCATCATGGAAATCAAGCCCAATGTTTAAGGAGTCCTTTCCCAAAAGAAACTATAAAGACTATAATGACTGATAGTCATTTCATGTATCAGGTTACTGAGTGAAACGGGTTAATTTAAATAAAATGCTGTGAGTTGTCTCTCCAATCAAATGCTGCTTTTGTGTTTGTCAATTCTGATATCTGTCATCGTACATTTGATTCCATCTCTCAAAGAGATTCTGTTGTGGGACTGTACAGTTCAAACGTCGGTTTTTCCCTGACACATGCAGAATGCTATACGCTCAGTAAATATGCCTCTTGGGTCTATAGACCTGCCCCAGGCCTACTTAACTCTTTACATACATGGAGTCACTTTTAATTAATGTCCTTTTAATTATAGGACTGTCTTGATTTCATTCAGCATGTGATACAGTGCAAGCAACAAGTGAGGAATGTTCTATCATGTTTTTCAGCCCCAAAATGATAAAATCCTGTATTTTGATTTGGGATCATCTCATCACTAAGACCCAGTAGGGATCTCAAATGGTGGGGGTGTTCCCATTGGAGACCATAACAGGCCTCGCCATGAGGGTGATTTACCCAGCATCACACAGACAGAGGCCAGTGCAGGGCCCTGTGCTCCCTCACAGCCACCCACAAGCTTAGATGCCTGTACAACGAAAAATCTAAGTGGTAGCATCCTGTCTTTGTGTTGCAGTAGTAACCTTGATATTGAGAGGGGGGAAAAAAAAGCTTTTTTATAAACCAACAGTATTCCTTACATTTTCCTAGATTCAGTGTACTTATGACTCAATGCAATTTAAGTCCAAACAGGGTAGTGTTAACTGCCTTGAGTTTAAGAGGTCAGATAGGTAAAATTGTTTAGTAAACAGGTCACATTTCAGAGCCTTTTATGTCTTTATAGTAAGTGTCTGAAAAATGAGGAGAAGCTAGGGAATTTGCAACTGATGGAACAGAATAAGAAAAACGAAGAAATGCAACCCAACATTGACAATCAATGAATCAACAGAAATGCCAACAGTACTTAGGAAAAGACAGTCCCATCACTTAACGGTGTTTGGAAAAAATGGATGTCCAGTCCTAAAGAATGAAATTGATCCCTGACCTCATACTGTTTACAAAAATCAGAATGCATTAAAGGCTTAAATCTAAGGTGTCAAGTACTAAAATAAAATACAAAAGGAAAGTCCTGGAACATTAGATTGGGCAGTGGTTTCAAGGATATAATCCCAAAAGTACAGGCAGCAAAAGCTAAGACAAGTGGGAGTTACATCAAATTAAAATGCTTCTGCACAATAAAGAAAAAGACCAACAGCCTAGAGGCAAGCCTACAGAATGAGAGAAAATATTTGCAAGTCGTACATCTGATAAGAATGAAAGAATAAGATTGAAATCCAAAATACACAAAAATCTGTAATAGTTAATATAGAGCACACATCATCTTCTGTTGCTTTCTCAGGCCATTGACAGGGAGCTGGATCAGAAATGGAGCAGCTGGGACTCAAGTGATACCCATATGAAATGTTGGAGCTCCATAGGTGGAGAACACCATGGCACTGGCCCCAGTGCAAAAAATTTGGAAATCCTATCAACAAGGTAGCTTTTAAAAAGTTCATGGGACATGCATACTAGAAAAAAAACTACAAGGCATAGAGAGCTGTTCCTGTTATGTTGAGGGAAGGCAGAAGGCTCCGTAATGACATGTTCTCAGGGCTGTGGTTTCTGAAACCCACCAAGCATTTGAATCTCCCAGGAACTTCCATAAAATGGCAGATTTCTGAGATTGAATCCACAGCCTCCATAATGGAACCCACATAATGAGTCATCCCAGGCAGTTGTGTGACGGGCCTGGCAAGGTGGCACAAGCACTCTGTTCCTAGGACAAGGCGGGCTGCACTGTGCCGGGGGCTAGCTTCATCCAAAGCATTTGCTAAGTTGGTGAAGAGCTGCTTGGACCCCAGGCTCTTTGAAGCTGGTTACCTGTATTTGCCTGAACAAACCCTTGGTTCTAGGTTGGGGACACTGTGAAAACAACCTCACCGTACAGGTTGCCAGATGAGAGGGGACTATAACCTCCATGGACCCATATCCAGAGCTCTTCTTCTCTGTAATTCCTGAATGCTATGACAACATCACTTTACCAAATCAATTTCCCAGCATTCCAGTCCAGGCCCCTGGATGACTAATCTTTTCATGGTTAATCGGGGGAAAAGTTTCCTAATTCCCAGCAGTTTGTGAAATATAGGCCCTTACACAATACCAAGCCCATGACCTTCCAGATCAGTGGCTCTGCTGTGATGCATGTCCCAATCCCAGGTGCTGGCAAGGTGTCTGGCAGCCATAGACAAGGTGAGTTGTCTGGGCCCAGGTGGGAAGCACATAGGGCAGATGTGAACGCTAAACCCTGATCTGGTGCTCTGAATCCCCATCCAGTGGTACAGACATGACTTCAAGTAACAGCAGCAGAGCTGTAGGGCACCTAACAGAAAGTCACATGGGAACAGGCCACTGCAGTGCCAGGTGCCAGGTGCCAGGGATCCAGCGTGAAGCCCTGCTCTGAATGTTGCAGACTTCAAGAATTGTCTTCAGCCCAGTAGGCACAGGGAACAGATGGCAGCCTCCACTAGCTGTTGTCTCCATGTTGTCCATAGGAAAACTCCAGCTAACAGATTTTTAAGTTGGCCATTGCCACTTACCCAGACTGCTCTCTTACAACACTCAGGGATAGCAGATCAGCACCTCACCATTAGGAGAGGATTTTGCCAAATAACATAAATAACATAACTTTGCTCCTAAAACATGTCCTGCGGTCCATGAACATCTTATATGAGCAATAGTTTAAGTTCTGGCTGCTCTACTTTCAATCCAACCTCCTGCTAATATGCCTGAGAAAGCAGCAGAAGATAGCCCATGTCCTTGGGCCACTTCACTGTAGTGGGAGACTTGGAAGAAGCTCCTAGCTTTGAACTGACCTAGCTTTGATCATTGAAGCTATTTGGAGAATGAACCAGCAGGGGGAAGATGTTACTCTCTATATATCTCTCTATCTCTCTGTAAATCTGCCTTTCAAATAAGAATAAATTTAAAAAAGAAAATACGCTGCCTGCAACCCCAAACTTCTGTCTTCAGAGTGGCTTCACTGCACCCACTGTGTTAGAGACAGAGTTGTCAATCACTGTGTGTGCCTTAGATCAGGAAAAATGCCTGGCCTCAGAGACAGAAAACAACATAGGGACCAGAAGGATGCCTGAATCCGTCCTTTCCCTCTAGTTCTGGGTCCTGGAAAACTGTCCTTTCTGTCTTTGGACTCTCAGGAGTCTTTGGGTTCATTCCATTTTCTCTCACGCTCACCTGCTTGGGGCCTGTTGCTTGGCAGTGCTAGGAAATGAGTAGTAGGAGGTGTTTTCCATTCCAGATGGAAGTCAGAGTAGTGGCTGGGATTTCATCTACAGAGAGCTGCCCTGAAAGGACTGTCAGGATTGGGAAATAAACAATCCCTACCCATCTCAGTGCTCCCAGAAAAGTGGGCCAGCTGGGCTGATGCAGGAGAGAGTCAGGAATACACAGCATATTCCCTGGCTGGAGGGGCAAGGGTTCTTGAGCTCCCAGAACAGGCATAGGAGGCTCCAGTGAGAGAGAGATATAGCAGGAGGGTGCAGCCCAGGCACGGCAAACAGAAGGAGCCTTCGTAGAGGCTGGGAGGAGCTAAGTTCATCCTGCACATCCCTAACAGAAAAGGCAGTCATTCCCTGCTGGAACCCGATGCCTGTGACCACCTTGTCTACACTGCATTGTCTACAGTCAGAATGAAAGAGATTGTCCTTCCTGCACAGCAACTAAAGGGGAATGCTGATCTCATCATAAATCATAGAGTTGCAAAATTGTTAACTGATGGTGTGTTCTCATTTGTCTTGGCCATGAGAAGATACAGCTATAGCTTCTGTGCTTGAGAATATTAACACTCCTGCTGCCAGTCACCAGGTGTGTGCATCTTCGTCCTTAGCATGTGCTTCTAACTGCTGGTAAACAGTTCCCCAGACCTCTAGCTAAGCAGTCTGGATTTGAACTAGAAGTAGTGAGGTGTTCCACTCATGTTACAAACACGCTGTTCTCATAGCCCCCATGTGTGACCTGAAAAGGAACTTGGTGGGACTGGAAACTCAGCTGCATCACAGGCCCGGGGTGCTAGAGGTTAGGTCCACAGGCCCAGCCCCCTTGCTTTGCTGACTCCAGTGCTTTTGGCACGTCCCAGCCCAAGCTGCAACCACCTGGCTCCTTCTACAGAGGCACATGGAGGGCAGAGGGCACTGCCTGCACAGACTTCTCTCCACCTAGCCCATCTGTCCCCCTTTAATGAGTGCATGTACTCACACAGCAAGCATTTACCAACCACTTACTAACCCAATATCGAGGTGGCTGTCTCAGCCACTCCAGTAGCAAGAAGAAGGGGGGAAGGGAAAACAGAAGACTAAGGTTTACAAACACTTTTTGCTAAGTTCAAGTGGCCCTCAGCCCCTTCATGCCATACTTTCCAAGTTCTTTTGGTGAATAATATTCAGCCAGAGGTGGCCTTCCTCTGCTCCTTCCTCTGCATGAGTGCTATGTGATGGCAGATGCACCTGCTGAGGATAGTTGGAAATTCTCCATGGTCAGGTACAGAACCAGACACCAAGACAACAGTGAGACACTACTCGTGGTAGAAGTTTTGTGGACTTGACTGGAGGGTGTTGCGTGATTTGAGCCACAGCTGTGGTGCTGTTTTCCTCTTGTATGTGCAGACAATGGGCTGGTAGACCTGTAGTAGTGGGAAGCAGCTGTTCCTGCTAAGGGAGAGGTCCTGGGGAGGGGCGCACCTTGTGTGACCTTTGTCTCCTCCCACATTGGCCCACAGCTCCCAGAGAACAGGGAAGAGCTTCCTAGAACTACAATTGTTTCCCATGTGGGATATCACCAGGCATTGCAGTCAGGAAGTGCCAAGTGTTCAGGGGCAGCTCCTGAATTCCTCAAAGCAATACCCATGTCCCACAAAAGCCTGGATCAGTCCTAGGGAGTTGATGAGGCCAGACAGACATGGCATCAGTGGGTCACCTGGCTAGCCCAGCATCCTTTGGTCAGAGGCTGGGCCTGGGTGAGCCCGTTCCAGTGTTCCCAGCAGGACCAAAGTAGCTCTTGCCCCCAGCCAGACCCAATCCCGGAACCCCCATCACCAACCTCTCCTCCCTTCATACTCCACAAGCCAATGCAGCCCCCTGGGTTCCCTGCACAGCCCTCAGAGAAAAGACTGTACGTTGCATGGGGAAACCAGCCCTGAGTTCTCTTTCAAAGCCACAGAACGGGAGACAGGGCCAGGGGTCAGGGTGGGGAGGCTGAGGAACTACCTCACACCTGGAATTCACAGACAGCCAGGAAGGAGGTGGAGCAGCTGATGTCGTTCCACAGCCCGTCTTGCGTGAGGACCACACAGTCCTCTCCCGAGCCATGGTCATTGGGTTCATCCTTCTTCCAGTTGCTGTAGGCCAGCCGTCCTCCCGTCACATAGGTGAACTGGCCTTCGATCTTCTCGTCTGTGATGCCCAGGAAGGCGGAGTCCTTGGCCACTTTCTGGATGGCCTGGTTCTCTTTGTCATTCCTGGGGGTAGCCACGATCGCCTGGTGCCCTTCACACAGCTCCTTCACCTTATGAAATGGCAACTTTTCCCCATTGGTCAAGTAGAGCTTCTGGCCTGACTTTTTGCCCAAGGAGAAGGCCTGCACTGAAAGCACAGGGTGTTGCGTTGGTCCAGCAGGCTGGGAACCTTGGCACTGGCAAGTCACTAGCAGACATCTCCTCCCGCCTACCCCCATTCAGGCAAGAACAGCTCTGGGCATGCCCAGCAGAGGGTGGAGCCTCAGACGTGCAGGTGCCACAGGAAGATATGCGGCACACTTGGCTGACAGCCGGATCACCCCACCTGGGAGCCAATCACTTGTCTGCTTAACACTGGGCGCAGGTGGATATAGGATGGTATGGCCAAGCCTTGCTGGCAAGCACACCCTGATGGCTGTGGAGGGGCAGTAACTTGAGGTGGCAGAAGCCTAGGTGTTGGAGAAAACAGACTTCCAGGAGCCTCCAGCCTGCCTCTGCCACACCCCAGCTCCCAGAACTCAAGTGAGCCACCTACACTTCCCACACCTGTTTTGCCTCACTGCTACGTTTAAATCAATATGAAAACCATGGCGAGGGCAAGTGAGAGGATGGAGTGAAACCACAGTGCGAGGGAATGCCAAGCTAGCATGGGTCTTGGCATAAAATGAGTGCTGTCTTCCACCCTCCCCCTCACCAAAACCGTTCTGAAGAAAACCCCGAGGCTGGGGACAGAAGCCAAGCTTACGTTTTTTGGTGTGGTCTAGTTGTGCTTTCAGGTTCCTTAGTTCTGACTCTAAGTTAGCCAGTTTAGCCTCGATAGCTACAAGGCAAATAGGGAGAAGGTTGGTTGGTTTGTTTGTGAGGAAAACATCACAGGGGGAGGGGTGTTTGACCTAGCCACTAAGATGCTGCATCAGGTGTAGGCAACCTGTATCAGAGAGGCTGGGTCTGGAGTTCTTGCCCTGACTAGCTTCCTGCTAATGCACACTCCACATGGCAGTGATTGTAGCTGGAGTAGTCGGGCTCTGCAGGCCATGTGGGAGATTGGGATTGAGTTGCCGGTTGCTGGATTCAGCCTGGCTCAGCCCCAGCTGCTGCATTGCTGACAATTGGACATTGACCTAACAGATGGGAGAGGGGACTGTCCTCTTTTGCTCTCTCTCTGCCTCTCTCTTGCTCTCTCTACCACGCAAATAAAAAAGGAATAAATTATATTAGACACCACATATTATAAAAAAATGACTTACTAAAAAGTCCATTTAAAAATTAAAACACAAAACTAAGCAAAAAGTAAAAATGTACTATAATCTTGCTTTTCCAGATATCTTAGTTGCTGTAACTATTCAGAATTATTTTTCTAGGTTCTAATCTCCTCATACTGCTTACACATTGTATCACACTGAGTTTATTTACTATTTCAAGACAATATATTTGAAAGGCAGAGCAAGAGAGAGAGAGGGAGACAAAGAAAGCTTCCATGCCCTGATTCACTCCAGATGCTCATCGTAGCCGGGACTGGGCCAGGCTGAAGTCAGGAGCCAGGAACTCCATCTTGCTCTCCTGTGGAGTTGCCAGGGACCCTATTTAGATACTTAGGCCATCACCTGCCATCTCCCAGGATACTCCTTAGCAAGGGGCTGGAGTCAAAGACCAGAGCTGAGAGTCCAACCGCTGGTGTGGATGTGGAATATCTTACATAGCAGCTTAACTTGATGCACCACAGCACGTGCCCATGTGTGACACTTCTCAAGAAAATATCCCACCCATTGCTCTCCTTTTTCTTCATGATTTTCTTTGTTCTTATTTTTTTTTCTAAAGTTGAGGGCAGATTTACAGAGAGCTTGAGAGCCAGAGCCAGAAAGAGATCTTCTGTCTATTGGTTCATTCCCTAAATGGTCAAAATCAGGAGGCCTTTGTGTCCTCTAGGTCTCCCACGTGGATGCAGAGGCCCAAGCGCTTCGGCCATCCTCCTCTGCCTTCCCAGGTGCATTAGCAGGGAGCAGCATAGGAGGTGAGCAGCCAGGACTGGAGCAGGAGTTCACAAAGGATGTCAGTACCACAGTTAGCAGTTTAACCTGACATGCCCCAGCTCCAGCCCCTCTTCATGATTTTTTTTTCACTTCTCATTCCAGGTCAACTCTTTGATGCTTTCATTGTTCTGGCAAGCCAGAGGGCAAATATCCATCAATAGGTTTTTATTTTTGCTCTCTTTCTTACTAATTTTGCTTTATTTTCCTCTGAAATCGACTGATCACTATCCAGTGAGCCAGACCGTTTGCAGAGACCCCTGATGACAAACAGCCCCCATGAGTCCAATTCTTCCTTTCACCACCCTGAGCCAAAAAAAAAAAAAAAAAAAAGCTGTCTCATGCAGAGGCCTGCCCAGGAAAAGAGCTTGGCAGGTTTGGGAAGTGTCTGTTCAGGCCCCTGTGATGCATCAGCAATCAGAGTGGATGAGCACCTTGCCATGAGGCCACAGGAGAAGGTGCCTCTCCCTCGTGGGCCTCCAATTCCCAGAGTTCCCAGGTCCCCTCAGGCCACACCACACTTCTTACCAGAATTGTCTCCTCTGTCTCCTTTTTGGCCTTTCAGTCCTGGAGCTCCAGGAACTCCTATGCTTCCTGGGGGCCCCATTTTTCCAGGAGGGCCCTGTATGCCTCTGAGACCTTGACCTGGTGGAAGACAGATTGTGAGACCCAGCAGCTGTGGCTCACTCTCTCCCTCAAAGACTGACACTGATCCCAAAAAGTAGCTCATGAGTTAATGGGAACCCAGAGGATGGTCTGTCCTGAGAGCCTCTGATGCCTCCTCTTCAAGGACAACCTCTCAACACCAATTTGTGGGTGTAACTATGGGATCACGGGGAGCCACAGAGCACCTGTGTCCTAGAGACCATTTCTAGGGATTATTCTGGGTCAAGACGAACAGGGAACCTTCATAGGTCTCTGTGATCCATCCTTCAGTGGCTCTACCTCCTGCTGGGGTGAAGGCTTTGGCAGCTAGAGCAGCACTGTCACCTTACCTGGCTCTCCCTTTTCGCCCTTGGGGCCATCTCTCCCATCTCTGCCAGGGGTGCCATTGGTAACTGGGACACTGCAGGCTACCACCGAGCAGGTCTTCTCAGCATCCAGGCAGGTTTTCGTTTCCGAAGATGCTCTCGCCACACACAGGAGTAGCACAGAGAGGAATGGAAACAGGTGCATGGTTCTAACCTCAGGGTCAAGGAAGACAATGACTTCTCATTTTGCACAGCCACCATTCCTTATTGCCTGCAGGGGATACAGGCTGTGCCCAGGCTGGCAGACGCACAGAGACATCACGACCTTTGGCCCTGAATTCGCCATGGATTACTAGGCAGACAGACACGTCTGAAACATCAGAGTCCATGGCAGGTATTTGGCACAGCAGTTAAGATGTCACCGGAAACCTCCACATCCCATAGTTAAGCACCCAATTTGAGTCTTGACCTGACTTTCAATTTCTGTTTCCTGCTAATGCAAACCTTGAAAAGCAGCAGATAATCACTCAAGTACTTGAATGATTGACCCACAGTGAGTTCCAGACTTTTGGCTTCATTCAGTTTGGCCCAGCCATGCCTAGTATATATGTGTATCCTTCAAATTAAATGAAAAAAAAAAAAAAACTAAACATTTTAAAATTTTTATTTTAAAATTGGGGCTGGCACCAACCTGTATGGGTGCCAGTCCATGTCCCAGCTGCTCCACTTCTGATCCAGCTCCTTGCTTATGGCGTGGGAAAGCAACAGAGAATGGCCCAAGTACCTGGGACTCTGTAGTCCTGTGGGAGACCGAGGAAGCTCCTGGCTCCTGGCTCCTGGCTCTTGGCTTTGGATTCTCTCAGCTCTAGTCATTGCAGCCATCGGGGGAGTGAACCAGGAGATGGAAGATCTTTCTGTCTCTCCTTCTGTATGTAACTCTACCTTTCAAATAAAATTTCTTTAAAAAAAAAAGAGATAAATTTAGTTTAAAATATCAGAGGCAGGGCAGTGTCTGCCTTAGTGGTTAAGACACCCACACTGTATATCTGGCTCCACTTCCAACTCATTTGCTACTGATGCAGACCCTTGCGGCAGCACTGATGACTCCTGCCCTGGGGTCACTGCCACCCACATGGGATTCTCAGGTGATTTCCAGGCCCCTGGTACAACCCTGTCATGGGGCCATTGTCAACATTTGGGTATGCCACCAGAGGACAGTGTTGATCTTTATGTCTCTCCCCATCTCCCCAGCTCTTTCCTCATCAAATAACAATACATTAAAAAAAAAAAAGAAAGACAGGTTGGTGCGAACGCAAAGATAGAAGCAAAGATGATAAGGATCTGCTCTGCCTTGGGTCCCCAGGACCCCACCCCTGTTGACACCAGGCTTAGTGGTCAGGTGCCTCATCTAGGGAGACTACAGAAGTCTAAAAGATGAAGAACTAGTCCTGATCCTGGCCCTTTGCCTCCAAGAGCCTCTCTTCATTTATTTACTTTTTTTCTTTTTAAAAAAGATTTATTTTTATTACAAAGGACAATTTCACAAAGAGAAGAAGAGAAAGAGAATCTGTTAGTTCATTCCTCCAGATGGCTGCAACAGCCAGAGCCGTGTCAAATGAAAGCCAGGAGCCTTTTCTGGGTCTCCCACAAGGGTGCAGGGTCCCAAGGACTTGGGTCATCCTGCACTGCCTCCCCAGGCCATAATCAGGGAGCTGGACTGGAAGTAGAGCTGCCAGGACACGAACCTGAATCCAAACAGGATGTCAGTGCTTGACATTACAGAATTAGCATATTGAGCCATAGTGCTGGCCCTACCTTATCTTTTTTTTTTTTTTTCCTTTCCTGGCCACAGAAGTCTTTGTTTCCATCTTCTGCCCTTTTCTGTGAACCCTATAGTAAGGGTCAACCTCTGGAGGTGATGAAGGCCCCACAGGGTCCATTGCTTGACTGGACCTGCTTTATGATATCCACTGTGTCATTTAGCGTAGGAGGTCTGTTTTACTTGCCAGAGCCCCAGCCACACTTAGAACCGCAGCTGTTTCCCAACAATCTGTCCATTCCCTCAGCTTTGTGATGGGCACTTGCTAGGGAGGCAGGATTCTTACCCTGAAAATGGAAGCTTCTTGGGTTGTTGCCTCTGCCTGGAGGATGTACATCTGTTCGCTTGAGGTTTTTCCACCAAGAGATCCTGTTTACCAGGGCAGACCTCAGGCCCCTGAGATGTCTGCTCAGGGGACCTGCTAGGGGCCAGCCCCTGCTTTCTCCTAGCAGAACTCTCTGCATCTTGCCCAGCTCATTTGGGGCTCTGTGTCCTCATCAGGCCTCTGCTCAAATCGGCCCCTCCTGCAGGAAGCCTTGGCAGCCCTACCTTCATGGGACTACTCCCAGGCTAAGCTCCCAGTCCCTGAATCCATGTCCCCAGCCCTGGCTGCTAACCACAGACTTTGCCCTGGCCTATCCCAGCCCCTCAGCTCCCTTGACCCTTCCCTTCCTCCAGGAATCAGTGAGAGGGAACTTTCAAGATCACATCATGTCCACCATTCTCTTCCTACTTTTTAAACCTCCCCTGATGATGGTCACATTCAAGGCTGGCACGCTTCATCATCACACACGCACACTTTGGAAAAGACAGCACTTAAGTTTGTGTGGGATCAAGTGGACCCAGAAAGGACACAGGTAAACCAGTTGAAGACCACAGAGCCCCAGGTGGGTATAACACTCCCACCACAGCCCCTGCCTGCACCTCACCAGGACAAGCCGAGAGGCCAGACCCTTAGCCCACTGTCCCCATCCCCCTCAACACTATTTTCCTCCAGAAACAACTTACTAGACAAGGATCCTACAGAGATGGTGGCAGGGAAGCTGGCCATCCAGCCCAGGCATCTGCTTCAGCAATGCCAGGCACAATCCACCCAGTGAAAAGGGGCGGCACTGAACTGACCTTCAACTCCAGATTAATGAACAACCATCTGTAGAATGTTTTTGGCTCCCTCTGGCAGGTAGCAACGGAGGAGTGTACACCTGCCCCAAGTCAAACCTGGCCAGACTGTGAGAAGAGAAGAGGCAGAGCCAGCCGAGAGAGTGAACGAACCATGGACAAGTTCAAGTGCCCGGGTTTCTTCAAGTGCAGAAGAAAGGAGAAAGTGACAATTTCATCTGAGAACTTCCGTGTTGATGAACATGATGAGAATCAAGAACGTGGTAACTGGTCCAAAAAATCAGACTATCTTCTATCTCTGATAGGATATGCAGTGGGCCTGGGAAATGTGTGGAGATTCCCATATGTGACTTATAACAACGGTGGAGGTGCCTTCTTGATACCTTACGCAATTATGCTTGCCTTGGTTGGTTTACCACTGTTCTTCCTAGAGTGTTCAATGGGGCAGTTTGCTAGCTTGGGTCCAATTTCCATTTGGAGGATTCTTCCATTGTTTCAAGGTGTGGGAGTTACAATGGCCCTGCTATCCATTTTTGAGGCGATCTGTTACAATGTCATTATTGCCTATAGTCTTTACTACTTGTTTGTGTCTTTTCAACGTGAAGTGCCATGGAAATACTGCTCTTCTTGGTCAGATGACAGCTGCAGCAGATCGCCTATATTAACTTGCTGTAATGTAAGTACTGGAACAAGGGAAATCATCAAAGTGAATAAAACCTGGATTGACATCAACAATCTGACCTGCATCCCTGGGAGTGAGATTTATCAGCCAGGGCAGCTTCCCAGTGAGCAGTATTGGCATAAAGTGGTGCTCCAACGATCCAGCGGAATAGATGAGACTGGAGTCATTGTATGGGAGTTAGCACTTTGTCTTCTTCTGGCATGGCTCATCGTTGCAACAGCACTGTTTAAAGGAATCAAGTCTTCTGGCAAAGTGGTTTATTTCACAGCTCTTTTCCCCTACGTGGTCCTACTCATCTTTTTAATACGAGGAACAACCCTGGAGGGTGCATCCAAAGGCATTTCGTACTACATTGGCTCACAGTCGAATTTTACCAAATTGAGGGAAGTGGAGGTTTGGAAAGATGCTGCTACCCAGATATTTTTTTCTCTCTCAGTGGCTTGGGGTGGCTTAGTTGCTCTATCATCTTACAGTAAATTCCATAATAACTGCTACTCTGATGCCATTACAGTTTGTTTGACAAATTGCCTCACAAGTGTGATTGCTGGGTTTGCTATTTTTTCTATCCTGGGACACATGGCTCATATATCCGGAAAGGAAGTCTCTCAAGTCGTAGCATCAGGTTTTGATTTGGTATTCATTGCTTATCCAGAAGCTTTAACCCAGCTCCCAGGAGGCCCATTTTGGTCCATATTATTTTTCTTCATGCTTTTGACTTTGGGTCTGGATTCTCAATTTGCTATTGTTGAAACTATTACAACATCGATTCAGGATTTGTTCCCCAAGTTGATGAAGAAAATGAGGGTTCGTGTAACTTGGGCTTGTTGCTTGGCTTTGTTTCTCCTTGGTCTCATGTGTGTGACCCAGGCTGGCATTTACTGGGTTCTTCTGATTGACCACTTCTGTGCTGGGTGGGGCATTCTGGCTGTAGCTATACTGGAAATAGTGGGGGTCATCTGGATTTATGGAGGCAACAGGTTTATTGAAGATATAGAAATGATGATTGGCACAAAGAGATGGTTCTTCTGGCTGTGGTGGAGAGCTTGCTGGTTTGCCATTACACCTATCCTTTTGATGGCAATTCTAGTCGGGTCACTGGTACAATTTCAGAGACCTAAATATGGCCAAATTCCATACCCCGACTGGGGAGTTGCTCTAGGCTGGTGTATGATTATTTTCTGCCTTATTTGGATTCCAATTGTGGCTGTCATAAAAATAAGTCAGGCTAAAGGGAGCATTTTTCAATGCATTGTAAGCTATTGCAAACCAGCTTCTAACTGGGGTCCATACCTAGAAAGACATCGTGGGGAGAGATACAAGGGCATGGTAGAGCCTAAAAGAGAGGTTGACTTTGAAATACCTACTGTTCATGGCAGCAGTAGCCCAGAATGAGATCTCAATTATATGTGTATATATATATATATACATATACATATATATACACACATACACATATTCACACATATATAGGTATGTATGCATTTGCAAAAGTGATCCTTTGAGATTATGGTGAAACTCTTTTTACTAATAATTATTTATAACAATGAAAATTTTTCTCATTTACCTAAGACTATCATATGAAAATATCATGATGCAGTTTCATGCTCTTGGGAATTTCCCCTTCTACCCTCCCTGTTTCTCCACCACTTGCACTATTTTTCCCTATGTTATTACAATAGTGTGGTTATTCAACAACAATCATGTTTATTTCATTTTAGTTTAACTATTTGTATAAACACATCACAGTTTATATTTTACAAGAACATTTTTGCAAATATCACCACAATGCTAATAAAGAGGCTTCTTTTGAAAAAAAAAAAAAACTATTTGAAAGTTAAATAGGCAGAGACTAAGAGGGGGACAGAGAGAGAGAGAGAGAGAGAGAGAGATCTTCCTACATCTTCCTTCTGCTGATTGACAGCCCTGGGTGGCCACAATGGCTAGCAATGACCAGGGTCAAAGCCACGAGCTTCTTCAAGGTTTCCCACATATGTGCAGGGGTTCAAATACTTGGGCCATCCTCTGCTGCTTTCCCACATGATCAGCAGAGACCTGGATTGGAAGTGGAGCATCTGGGCCTCAAACCAGCATCCCTAGATGTTGGCACTACAGGAGGTGGCTTAACCTACTATGCCATGGCACCAGCCCCTATACTGCCTTCCACCTTGCTCATACCGCCCTCACATACAAACTGGTCTTCACCCTTGGCAACTCTGGTTGCTAGAACTACAGGCTCTCGGCACAGTGCCCTCTGGTACTTCTATCTCATGAAAGCAGCAGGTAGGCTTGCATCTTCTTGTCTCCCTGGGGTGCAAGCCAGGGCTGGGCACATAAGACATGTTGTGGTATGAGAGGGAGGAGAAGCAGACCCCAGGGGGAGAGCAGCAGGTCTGTGATTCTCTTAGCCCAGGTTCCCCAGGTCACCCATGCTTATCGCCAGAGCCTGATCAAGTGGGCCAAGTCCCCGATGGCATCTTTGAGGCCCACGTTGCTACACTCATGCTCACTTCTCAGAACTCTCCAATCCCACCAAACAACTCAAGAGGTTTGTTTTCCTGCTGCTGATAAGCAGGACTGAGTCATTCCCCTCGGGTTTCGTCTTACAGTTGGCATGTTGGCATCTGAAGGGTCATTGACCTTGATGTCCTCCAGTCACCATGCCTATGTCCACTGCAGGAAAGCTGCTGGGAACAAGGAGAGACTCCATTTACAGAAAATCCTCAGAGCTGCATTTCCTGGCACTACCCATATGACAATGCAGAGCTGGGGGCTCAGAGGACAAAGACTTCAACCCCTGGGGCAAATAGGCAAGCCTTCCTGAAGCATGAGGGTTTACATAAAACCCAAAGCCTGCCCTGGCCACAGGCTTACACAAAGAGAGGTCTTTGAGAGAGCAGAAGGGGAAGGAGAAGCACGCCCATGAGCAACAGGACAAGGAAAAGGCCTGCAGTTCCGTGGGGGATTCCCCTTGAAGAAGGTTGGTGGTCTCATGGTTTGAATTTGAGCCACGGTTGTTGCTCATCATCATCGTTGTCATCATTATCATCAGCACCCTCATCATGGTTGTTGCTGCTATTTATACCAAGGTGAACAATTCTTTTCCAAATGTCCCAGTTCATCATGGCCTCATGCACGGCAGCATGTGAAAGTCATAAAGAATCTTACTCTTCATCCAGACACTCCAGGATTCTGTCCAAGGGAGCTTGCAGAGATGTGAGTTCACCTTGTAAAAGTGACCACGTGCAATTGGAAAGCAGTAAAGAGTTGACAAAAGGAACATACCTCAGAAACTGTGGATGGTACACTCCTGGCAAATTAATACACAGTTGGCTCTCCATATCCAGGAGTTTACAATCAGACGCAAATCAAAATTAGGAGCACAGTCAGGACTACAATGAGTATATGTGCACTGAATATGTATAGACTTTTTCCTTACCATTATTCCCTGAACAATACAGTGTAACAACCATTATGAGGCGTCTCCATTGTCTTGTGGGCTATGGTTTAAAGTATTTGAGAGGATGTGTACAGCAGGCATGCACTGTACATCACTGTGCATAAGAGACAAGAGCATAGGGGGTCATGAAATTGATCCTCCAACCACACTGAGAGATGATTGTATTTTTATATATGTGTGTCTATGTATATATATCAGAGTGGAACTTCGAGTCCTGACTGCTCCACTTCCTACCCAGTGTCCTGCTAACATGCCTGGGAAAGCAGAAGAAGATGATCCAAGGGCTTGAGTTCCTGACACCCATGCAGGAGACCTGGCTGGTGTTCCTAACTTCAGCCCTGACCATTTTTGCTATTTGTGGAGTGAGCCAGCAGACAGAGTATCTCTGTGTCTCTCTTGCTCTCCATTTGTCATTCTGCCTTTCAAATAAATGAATACATCTTTTTTTTTTTAAGTGAAAAGAGATGCATAATTAAGAAACAGTTATTCAATGAGTGAATTAGAATAAGGAAATAACTATACAGCTAGTAATTTAAAAAAAAAAAAACTCCTGGTTTTTTGCAAGAAAACATTAATTGAGCCAATATGACTGTGGTCGTTTGAGTTGTTTCTATTTTTTACTTCTTCCTTCTTATGCAGTTATGTAACCATGCCCATTGCCAAAGTGCTTTTCAAAGGTGCCCATGACAGGGTGTAGAATAAACACCCAGCCCCTTTGATTTCAGACTAGTCATGTGACTGGAGCAAGAGCCTCTGCTGTTTGCTTCCTGATTGCGGAAGGGGGTAGTGGATGGTGTCCATGGTAACCACTAACATTAGGATGACGACACGATCAGGGGTAGTCACAAGCTTGCCGGAGAACCCAGCAGCCGGGACCCTGCAGCTGTATCCCAGCAACCTCTGTTGAGACTGGCAAAGCTCAGGAAACTAGATGACCCAGAGAGAGTCATCAAACTGTGTGGTGGCAAGCACCTGAGAGGGAGGCGTGTGGTTGCTGGTGTAATAGCAACAAGAAGTCTAAAATGTGTAAGGAATAAACATCTGAAAGGAAAAGGGGACATCACACAAACATAGATGGTACTAACACTATAAAATCATGTTATGTAAAGTAGACTCCATGCCAATATATCTGAGACTTAGAAAAATATGCCAGAAGACCATTTGGAATTGTCTAAGTTGTCCCCAATGAATGTATCACGAGTCAGGATGTATAGGAATTGGATGCTTTGGCCCAGAGGTTAAGATGCCCACACCTAATACTGGAGTGCCTGGATGTAATGCCCACCTCCGGTTCCCCCTAGTTGCCTGATAATGCAGACTCTTGGAGGCAGTGGGGACAGCTTGAGTGGCAGTCACCTGCAAAACCTTGGCTCAGTAGCTGGCCCCCAGCTTCACCTCAGGCAGGCACAAGCTAGTCCTACTCACTGTGAAGTACCTGGGGAGTTGATCTACTTGAAAAATTGTTCTCTCTATATATCTCTCTCTCTCTTCCCCTCTCTGTGTCTACCCCCTTTCTGCCTATCATGTTTTGTTCTTATTTGTTTAAATTTTTTATTGGAAAGGCAGATTTATAGAAAAAAAGGAGAAAGAGGATGATCTTCCATCTGTTGGATCACTCCCCAAATGGCTGCAAAGGCCTTTCAAGCTAAGCCAACCCGAAGCCAGGAGCCAGGAGCTGCCATGTGGGTGCAGGATCGCAAGGCTTTGGGCCATCCTCCACTGCTTTCCCAGGCCATAAGCTGGGTGCTGGTTGAGAAGTGGAGCAGCCAGAACACGAATCAGCACTGCAAGGTGGTGGATCAGCCCAACTGAGCTGTCATGTGTCTCCTCCCCTCCATCTTTATTTTTAAATGTTTTATCTCAGAAGAAATGGGGGTTCTTTCTGGAGACAAGATATACAGGTGGCTGCCTCCACAAGCAAGAAGAGATGCTGGCCCATTCCCACATGTCGCTGAAGGGTGCCACCTGGTCCCATGTCACGACGACCTAAGACTGAGATGGAGCCCTGCATGGCATTTCCCATTGCTGAGCAGTGAAACACTTCCACATGGCTAAGCAGGGGCGGAAGGCATTCCGTCACCGCCACTAATGCACTCTGTGGATTTGGCCCCAGGATTGCCTTGGTGCCAGCCATCAAAATGCCTGCCCAAATATCCCTCCAAGAATGTCTCTAGTTCTCCATCTCTCCGTACACCAGAAGAAGGAGACCAGCTCCCCTTTTCAATGCTTCCAGCAAAGCAGGACTCAAAGCCAGTGTTAGTTTGATTTATAAAAATTCGGAAGTATGATGTTGCTCATGTTGACAGATGGGGGTAGTGATGAATGTGAGCTCCAGGGGTCAAGGAATGAGTGCTCGATCTAACAACACTCAGAACACTGAACTTCTCAAAGTCTCAACTTATTCATGTTTTATAATGGTGGAAAATAACAACACCGAACCTAGGCATTATGAAAAGATTTGATCATGTTTAATAAGATGTGTCAGATATGCCTGTAAAGGTAGTTGATATTTAGGATGTGCTCATCAAGAAGTCTCTCTTTGTAACTGTGTTTATGGCAGGTAGAGGGATGGTGAACACATAAGAAAAAGGAGTACTTTATCCTCATTAGGTAGATGAAGAAATAGGTTGAGGAAAGACAAATATCTCCAGGTCTGCCTCCAAGACAGGATCTGGTGCTCATTATATTTTAATGAAATGTTAGATTGAATGAATTTACAAAAAGATAAAGAGCAGAGCCAGAGGTGTAGAGTGGAGTGGTGTGAACATCTCACCCAGGCTCTGAAGTGTAGTGGGATTTGTCCACAACCAGGAAATCACCCAGGTTCTTTTAGGGTGGGGGTAGAGAGCAGGTTCTTCTGCTCCACAGCCCCCAGAAGCCTAGGCTGGCTGTTTGTAGGTCAAGGGAGTGAGTTGGCACTCAAAGACTCAGGAGAATGTATCGCGCCTGCCAGTCACCAGGGTCAAGTTGACCACTGCCCCCTGCACTTCTTGGAGACCACACATGCCTGGGAGACCCCAGAGACAGCCCCGCTTGCATGCTTTCCTAAAAGTATGTCTACCCATCTAATCAAAAGCAACCATGACTGCAAAGTCTTGCCGAGACTGGCCAAAGGGTGTGCCACAGTGGATAGACAAGTCGAGCGGGCAGGAAGCAGGCAGTCTCTGTGCCTTGAGAGGCTCCTTCCATCCAGCTGCCATCTGTGAGAGAAGGAACTGGACAAAGTGAGGATGGAGGAGGAGGACTCTGCCTCGTGCTGCGGTCAAGGTTAGTGAAAACCCTTGTGTTCTAAGAATGGGTTCAAGGGGAGTGTCAAGACTGATCAGTGATCATAGGGGCAACAGCCAGAGCCCAGCTGGGGAATGGAGTGGCTAAGGAGGCCTCCAACTCTAATAGCTACAAAGCAATTTCATTTGTAAGGAGTTACAGCATCTCATAGGCCATGGGGATCCTTGCCTGAAAGGCAAGGCAGCGTGTTATGCATCTTGTGGCCTACACGCATGGTTGATCAGAACTCACAGATGACCAGCCGGTACTGCAGGCAACTCTTGTCATTCCACTTCCCATCTGTGTACATCTCCACGCATTTCTCCCGGCCTTGACCTCTGGGCTCCCCCGTGTACCAGTTGGTGTAGTTCACGGGGTCCCCATCCAGGTAGTGGAAGTCTCCAGGGTTGGGGCCTTCAACCAGGCCCAGGTAGGCATAGGTGTTACGGTTCTTTACAATACTTGCAATGGCCTCGTTCTCCTCTGCATTCCTCGGGGCAGCAATGTGACCACCTGCTTGAGCACACAACTCTTGAGCGGCATCAAAATTGACTGACTTCCCATTGGTAGAGAAGATCTTCTCTCCCACAGCCAGTACGGAGCCCTGCAAACTGAGAACTGAAAGGAAAGAAGTCAAAGTCAGCCATGAAGTCCCTCTTCCTACCTGGGACTCTCTGCCATTCAATTCTCACCAGTCCCATCTTCATCTCTGCCTCTCTCTGGCCCTTCTCTCCCTCCCTCTTCTTAAATCCATCTCTACTCTTTCAGCTACCCATCCACTCGTCCACTTAGCAATCATTACCAGAAACCAAGAGTGAATAAAAGTACGAATTTGCTGTCCTGAGACATATCTGTCTCGCCTGGGCACAAGATGTAAGAAAGAGAAAGGAGCATTTATCCACTGCCCCCTAAGACCTCCGTGTCTGCATTTCTCAGTTGGGTCTTTTTTTCCAAAGGCTGGTGCTAAGGATGAGGGGAGCATGTGGGATGCCCCCCTCCACACACACAAACACTTGGGGGGATCCCCTTACCTCCCATCGACTGCAGGATCTGGTGTCTGAGTTCGTGGAGTGTGCTTTGGAGCTCCTCATCCATGTAAGCTGGAAGCCCTGTGGAGAAACCGCCCCTCCCCCGGCCCAACCAGGATGAGAGACAAGCCTTACAAATAGCCCCATGTGCTGCCAAGAAGTGGCTTTGCCTTCTGCAAGCCTGGAACCCCATCCTTTTACTGTCCAGACCCCCAACTTACAAGGCTCTCCAAGGCTGGAGGGATTCTACCGTGCACCTGCTAAGCTCCTATCGTCTTGCTCTTCTTTCCTGCAGCAGCTCTTAAAGGGCTTTGCGTTTCCAGCTCTGCGGGGCATTCTGGCTAACACGCAAGGCCACAGTGCTCACTTTCCCCCTCTATTAAGGGTAAATGTGGCTGTCTCTGCACTTCCCCTGAGCACCCTGACTGCTACTCAAAGCATCAGTGCTCCTTGCTGTAGGCAAGGCTCCCCATCACATGCTCTGCCAGCATCCCTAGTCTGCAAGCCTCCCTGGACCTTGCAGAATTCCCCAGCACCTCTGCTGCAAGAAGTGCCTCCTCCTCTGTCTCCCAGGGCTGTCCCTCTCCCCATACCCACCCTGTGTTTTCTCAGTGGTTGTGATGCATGGGCCCTATTCTAACCTGTTACCACCTGAATTGTGACCACACTACCCATGCACATCTGATTTCTCCCCTGCAACTCACACTCTGCTTAGGCTGACCACTATACTCTGGAGCCTCCTGTGGCTTTTTTACAGGTTCCCAGCAGTTCCCATGGAACTGACAGCATGAGCACCATGTCACCACTGCCCTGATGGTGTCTGCATCAATACCACTACCCCACTCACCTGGAGGACCTCTCTCACCAGGCTCGCCTTTGTCTCCGCGTTCCCCAGCAACACCAGGGGCTCCGACCAGCCCATCCCGCCCAGGGAGACCTGGCATTCCTCCAGGGGGGCCCATAGGGCCTGCAGAAAGAAGGGAACACAGTGATGGGGACCCTACCCAGACCAACCCATTTCCCACCCCTCAGGTACCTTGGGAATGGACTTGCACCACATCCCAGCCTAAGGGTCCTAAGGAACTTCCGCCAAGTCTCAACCACATTGGGCCCAGCCGGGGTCTGCCATACCATACCTGGGGGCCCAGGGTCTCCTTTGACGCCATCCCTCCCATCTCTTCCAGGCAGCCCATGGGTCCCGGGAGCTCCTGGGATGCCGGGGCTTCCAACACAAACATCGTTCACATCGCCCATGATGTTAGAGACCGCCAACGAGATGAGGATGAGGGCCAAAGAGAACAGCAACATGGCCTCCTCTCTGGTAGCTTCTTCTGCCTAAGGATAGGGCCAGGTAGCATGGATTTTTTTTTTCTGGGCTCAGACAAGAATGCTGCAAAGACCCAGACTCCCCAGGGACATTACCAGCATCATACGGAGGCTTAGCACAGCCTGCTGCCTCGTCCCTCTGGCACAGGGCACAGGGCAGAGTGATCCCTGAGCAGGTGCACAGGAGTGCAGAGCTCTGGAAGACTGGGGGTCTGGGTTCCCATGGAATCTTCTCTGTTAGTGCCTTGCTGTGTGGCGTCAAGGAATTCCTTCATTCTCTAGTCTTAGCTGGGTCTCCCGTGCTCTGAACTCCCGCCCGTCCTTGGGCTATTAGCAGGAAAGACGTGGTGTATGCATTTTGCCAGTCATTCCATCTGCCCCTCCTACTCTAAGTCACCTGAGATGCACAGAGATGACCGGGGCCCATGGCCTAGTCTTCCCTAAAGGTGGTCAGCAACAGAGGAGCTCTCTGTCTCAGCCCAGCCTGAGGCTGCTTAGCTGGCCCCCAGGCACTGGAGAAAAGCAAGGGGATGCTTTAGACTCACCTGCACACAGAGCCCCCGGGCTATGCAGATGTCTACCTCCAAGCTCAAGGAGGAAGGCAGACAGGTCCCTATATAGTATGTGGGTCTCTTTGCTAGCTCCCTAACCCTGCGGGTTTCCCGTCACGAGGGCTTCTGCTGGGTGGGGGGAGGGCAGAGCAGGAAGCAGCCTTCTTGTTTGCCTAGCTCTAGGTTTCCCCACAGAGCTCTCAGCTGAAGCACCCTTGGAGGAAGCACAGAACTTGCCAAAGAGGAGCTACAGGGGATGTTTCTCCCACTCTGCTCCCAACAAGCCCCTCCACAGTGAAAAGCGAGAGCCCTCAGCTACACTGCCAAGGAGCCCACCTGGTCCCACTTTGCCTGTGAGACAGGGCAGAGGTTATTGCTCAAGGACAGCAGTCCTGGCTGAACTATAATACACCGTGCCTCCTGGGGTGTAGCTCAGCACCCCAGGCTTCCAGGGAAAGGAAGGGGGGAGGGCAAGATTTTCCATCTGCTAGTTCATTCCCCAAACGGTTGGAGCTGAGCTGATCTGAAGCCAGGAGCTTCTTTCTGGCTTCTTCCAGGGTCTCCTTTGCAGGTGCAGAGTCCCAAAGCCTTGGGCCATCCTCCACCTGCTTTCTCATGCCACAAGTAGGAGATGGATGGGAAGTTGAGGAGCTGAGACACAGACCGACTCCCACATGGGATGCCAGAGCTTGCAAACAGAGGATTAGCCAATTGAGCCATTGTGCTAGCCCCTCAAATATATTTTTTTAATTTTTAAATATTCAACAACAATATTACCAAGTCAAATGCCAAAATATTGGGGTGTAATTTGACAGAATGTGTGTGTATGCCAAAAACTGCAAAGGATGGAGAAGAGGTACAAAAGACAATTCAAATACCTGGAGAGATATTGTCTTCATGGACTGGAGTAACCCAACACAATAAATATGTTAATGTCCTCAAATTGATAGACAGGTTTAATCCAACTCCTGTTGAAATCCCAAAATGATCTTTTGTAGACCCTGACAAGAGCATTCTAAAACTTGTATGGAATGGCAGGAGGACTACAATTTTGAAAATGGTGAGGAACTGGAAATAATTGCTCCCATGTTAGGACTATGGCAGAGCTAAAATAATTTAAACTGTGGTGTTGCACTGCAATTAGAATAGTAATACCCATGTATTATATCCTTGAAAACAGCAGGGAGAGTACATCTTAAGTGTTCTTAGGGCTGGCACAATGACTCAGCAGGTTAAACTTCCACCATAAACAGGGAGTTGGAATGGAAATGGAACAGCCAGGACTTGAACCTGCACCCAAATGGGCAGAGGCTTAGCTTATCACACCACAGTGCTGGCCTCTTTGTAATACTATTATAGTGCAGTAGTACCAAGAACTCTATGATTTTATAGACAGAAAAGTGTGAGTTGTAGCAGAAATTTAGAATAGATTCATAAGAATTATTTTATTTGAGGGCCTGGTGCTATCCCTCTGTGGCTAAATCCTTGCCTTGTACTAGCTGGGATCCCATAAGGATGTAGTTTGTGTCCTGTCTGCTCTGTTCCCATCCACCTCCCTGCTTGTGGCCTGAGAAAGCAGTGGAGTGTGTTCCAAAACCTTGGGACCTGGCAACACATGTGGGAGACCCAGAAGAAGCTCCTAGTTCCTGGCTTCAGATCAACCTACAAAGCATTGTGCTTCTGTGTCAAGATTATCCGTTGACCATTTATTTATCATGCACCTGCCTAGTGTGGGCCATATTGTTAGCCAGTATGACAACAAAACACAAAGATCAAATCTCTGCTTATTTTTCCTTCTCCATCCTTAACTCCGACAAGCATATCATTGTTCAGTATCTGAGCCATACCTTCACTTCCCTGGCTATGTTCTTCCTCCACATTAGCAGTCTCTGCTCCACCAACTTCTCTGTGTCTGACTTGCCATTGTATCCCTTAGTCACCCTGTAATATCCAAATGGTATCCAATCTCCAATTTCTATTCCCAGTGACCCTCCTGTACAGATACTATGTTTGCTTCAGAGCCCTCCTGATATTCCCCAAAATTATTTATTTGAAAATCAGAATGATGGGGAGATATCTTCCATCTACTGGTCCACTCTATAAATGCTTTCAACAGCCAGGCCTGGGATGAAGTCACCAGCCAGGAATTCCATCTGAATCTCTCACTGGGGTGGCAGGGAGTTGAGGTCTTGGGTCATCATTTGCTGTCTCCCAGGCACATTAACAGGAAACTGTTGGAATCATGGAGTAAACTGGGACTTGAAACAGGAACTTCCAACTGGGATGCAGGTACCCTAAGCCTTGGCTGCTGTGCCACAATGCCCAACCCACTCCTGCATTCAAGCAGTCTTTTGAAGTGTATAATGAGCAGTGTTAAGTATATTTCCAGTGTCAGTTGTTGAGAGTATTTTGGTCTTGCCGAACGGACAGTAATCCACTGAGTAACAGCTCCCCAGCCCCCAACCCTTGCCATCCATCATTCCACTGCCTGCATCTGTGGATCTAACTACTGCAGACACTTCATGTAAGTGAAATGGTATGATGTTTGTCTTTTATATGTAACTGGCTTGTTTCACTTAGCATAATGTCCTCAAAGTTCTTCTCTGCTTTAACATGTGGCAGGATTTTCTTCCTTTGTAAAGCCGAACAATATTCAGTTGCTGTGTTGATGCCACATTTTGTTCATGCACTCAGCTGTCAATGGCATAGATTATTCTTTCTGGAATCTTGACTCCTTTTATTCCAGCACTCATATCTTGCTTTCATTGATTCACAGTTTTCACGTTTCTTTTCCTCCTCTGTCTCCCTGTCTGCGTGTTTGTCCATTCATCCTCCCATCCCTCCAACAAATGTTTATTGAGCGCCCCCTATCGTCCAGGCACTGTATTACATGCGGGACGTATATTAGTGAAGCACATAAAGTCAAATCAAGTAACAAGATTCCCTATCCTATTCACTTGCATTCTGAGAAGGGAGATAGAGCAGTAAGAGAAGGGTACAATGTATAAGAATGTAACATGTATTTAGTACATGAAAATGAAATGGAGGAAGTGGCATGGGGTTAGGAAGTGCTGGATTAAAGGGAAAACGCTTTTAGAAACACAACAGTTTCCAAGAGAGGAGGGCAGAATGAAAGCCCTGATGTGGAGCCTATCAGGGGAAGTGGACAGAACACCCAGGAGGCCAGGGTCACTGAAGCAGGTGGAATAAGGGGACCTGCACCCGCGTGGGAGACCCGGAAGAAGTTCCTGGTTCTTAGCTTTGGATCGGCTCAACTCTGGCCGTTGTGGTCACTCAGGGACTGAACCAGTGAATGAAAGATCTTTCTCTCTGCATCATTTTCTCTCTGTAAATCTGACTTTCCAATAAATAAATCTTTTTTAAAAAAAGGTGTGTGTCTAATTTGTAGATTATTACCTGGAAGAATATTCTTTGAATGGATGACGAGTGTGCTCTGCGTTAATCACATCTGTGCAAAGAAAATATCTCCAAGATGAGCCTGGTCAGCACAGAATAACCAAAGAGGCCTTCCTGTCTCTGAACGCTGCACTGTTACCCGTGCCATCTCAGACTGTCCTACACCTCTTGTGGGTGCGATTCACAAAGCACTCACATCGGGCTCAAGCAAGGTCCACGGCTCGTGGCTTGGCTCAGCTAGCCACAACTCTTGCTTCTCACCTTCCTTTGCCTGGCAGATCTCTCCTTGTCTGTTCTCGCTGTGATATTGTGTTTTGAAGGAACCTCTCCACCCTTCCCTTAGGTTAATTAGCTGTCCTACGGTGGCTGCCTGCAAATGGCACTTAAACGTGCTGTATTAAAATTACATGATTCCTTGGCCCGGTGCGGTAGCTTAGTGGCTAAAGTCTTCACCTTGCACATCCCAGGAGCCTATGTGGCTGCTGGTTCCTGTCCTGGCGACCCTGCTTCCCATCCAACTCCATGCTTGTGGTCTGGGAAAGCGGTGGAGGATGTCCCAAAGCCTTGGGACCCTGCACCATCATGGGAGACCTGAAAGAAGCTCTTGGCTCCTGGCTTCGGATTGGTTCAGCTCCAGCCATTGTGTCCGCTTGGGGAGTGAATCATCAGACAGATCTTCCTCTCTGTCTCTCCTCCTTTCTGTATATTTGACTTTCCAGTAAAAATCAGTAAATCTTTTTTTTAAAATGATCTGGCAAGGGCTAGTGCAGTGGCACAGCAAGCAGGTGACCCTGCTGCCTGCGATGCTGGTATGCCATGTGAGCGCTGATTCTAGTCTTGGCTGCTCCGTTTATGATCCAGTTCCCTGCTAATTGCTTGGAAAAAGCAGTAGGAGATGGCCCAAGTTTGGGGGCCACTGCTACCCACATGGATGAACTAGATGAAGCTCCTGGCTCCTGGATTTGACCTGGCTAACTCTAGGCCTTTGAAGCCTCTTGGAGAATGACCAACAAATGAAACTTAGTTCACTCTCTTTTTTTGTCACTCCCTCACTTTAAGTCTTACTTAAAATTAAGTGAGTAGGGACCCGGCACCATAGCCTAGCGGCTAAAGTCCTTGACTTGAACATGCCAGGATTCCATATGGATGCCGGTTCTAATCCCAGTAGCCCCACTTCCCATCCAGCTCCCTGCCTGTGACCTGGGAAAACAGACAAGGATGGCCCAAAGCCTTGGGACCCTGCATCCATGTGGGAGACCTAGAAAAGGCTCCGGGCTCCTGGCTTCGGATCAGCGCAGCTCCAGCTGTTGCAGCCGCTTGGAGAGTGAATTATGGGATGGAAGATCTTCCTCTCTGTCTCTCTTCCTCTCTGTATATCTGACTTCCCAATAAAAATAAGTCTTAAAAAAATAAGTAAGTAAATCTTAAAGGAAATAAAGAAAACAAGCAAGGATCTAGCGGACTTGTGCACAGTGAGCTATGGGGTGTGACTGGCTGCGAGGGAATAGACTCTGTCTCCAGGAGTGTTTCTGTCTGAACACGAGAAAACAGAGCTAGTGGTTCTTGATTTGAGGGAATTCACAGAGCAGAGAGAAGAGTGGAGAAGAAAAGGCAGTGGAGGACCAAGGAGCCAGCCCAAACATCTCAAAATTCCATCCAACAGAACGTTACATTCTTTCTATGCAAGTTAGAGTTGAGGCCAAGGGCAGAGTTGCAGGATTACAGGAAACCTTGGAGCATGTGTTAATGCAATTATAGCAAGTTATGGATTTAGCATGAATAGTCTTAAAGCAAAAAACGTTGGGCCTGGTGCGATAGCCTAGTGGCTACAGTCCTTGCTTTGCACATGCCTGGGATCCCGTATGAATCCTGGTTCATATCTCAGGTGCTCCATTTCCCATCCAGCTCCCTGCTTGTGGCCTGGGAAAGCAGTAGAGGACGGCCCAAAGCCTTAGGACCCTGCACCCGCGTGGGAGATCCAGAAGTTTCTGGCTCCTGGCTTCGGATCGTTCAGCTCCAGCCATTGTGGCCACTTAGGGAATGAAACAGCGAATGGAAGATCTTTCTCTCTGTCTCCCCTTCTCTCCGTAAAATCTGACTTTACAAAAATGTCCCATCCATCAAACCTATTTAATAAATATTTATGGTGTTCAGGTTCCAATTCCTCCTTGTTGCTACTGTCTTTGAAAAACAAGTGAATAAATATAGCAGGCATCAGGCAGGAACTTTTTGAACTATGTCAAGGTCAATAATCAGTGAAATGTTCTAAGTAGAGACAGGACAGCAACAGCTGGGCAACATTCTTGGAAGCAAGGGCCTTGAAAGCGTGAGGTCGGAGAGCGAGTCTGCTTTTGCTGCTCCGTGGGCTGAGCAGTGAGAATCCCTTCGGGAAGTCTAGGAAGACCACACTGGTTTCAAACACGACAGGTGTTTCGCCTGTAAACGCTGATGGCTTCAGCCAGAACGCCGGCGGCATGGGGAGCTGTGTCAGAAGACGCGGACCAAACCCACGAGAACATCCTGGCTGAGATTCAGTCTTTTGAGCTGCCCATGGAAGCTGCTCTAAGGTAGGGCTCCTTTACATGTCGCTGTTTCTTGTTTAGTAACCTTTACGCTGTCCTTTCCTGTTCTTTCCCAACTCTTCTTTCAGCAGTTTTATAAAAAGCAGTTAAGCATCCATATATTTTGTCTCCGTCTTCTCATCTTTGGAGAAATCACCACAGGTGCATCTCTGGTCTTGTTTTTGTGTTATGTTCGTTTCCTGATTTGTCATGACGAGAGCTCATGTTGAGAAGCTGAAATTTCCATTGCTTTCTCCAAAATATCACTCAGTGGGAAAAAAAAAAAGCAATCCAGAATGATTGGACATATCAATGAAATCAGTTTATATTTTATTGGAAGTGAGCTGTAGGGAAAACGTAGAATGTTCATTTGTATGATTGCTTCTCTTCATCTCTCAGATACGCATTTTCTTGTTTCCATGCAAGATTTAAAAATAGCTTCTATGGTGGTATCGGCATTCATTTGCACAGTTCAAGGAAAGCATTGAAATTACAGGCTATGTGTTTTTGAGTTAAAAGGACAGCTTTTCAAATTTCATCCTCTCTGCTTCCCTAGGGCAGACATCCATCCATGTAGGAATAAGATATCAATTGCTGCAATAAATCTTCGTAGGTTGTAAAAAGATTGCGTGTGTGGTTGTGGGTGTGTGTGTGTGTGTGTGTGTTGCCACTCTATTTTCACATAGATCCCAGAGACCACAAGCTTTAAAATCCACTACAACTTAAATGTGAATAAACATCTCCCAGGGTATTTACATTTTGTTTTGCTTTAAATCTTTCTAAAAAGCTTTTGATCATTTTGGGTGCTGACACACTGTTGAGATTTGTTGGTTGATTCTCATATTACCAAGTAGGTCCATTACAAAGCCGTCACATCCATCCCACACACTGCAACTTCTCTGAGAGGAGTGTGCTTGCTGTGAGGTCAGGGGACTTGACTATTCAACGGGTAGAAGTTGGTTCTTTTGAGAGGGGAAATAGCTCTTTTTTTCCCCCAAAGGGAACATACTTTGCAGCATACCAGTACCAAGAGAAAGCAGTGTAGGAAGCCTGGGTGTGGTCCTCCAGGCTCCTGCTGCCACTGCTGCTGCAGGCCTTTAGCTCTGGACCCTGGGGTCTTATAGCCCCCCACCAACATTCCGAGTCTGTTTGCTCTGTAATTATCTTTTGAGTTCATCCTGTCCGAGGGTTGGGCCCAACTTTCCATCTTTGCTTTTGGATGTTTTCCATCTTCTGCTAGGATATAGATCCCTAGCCCCAAGTTTATGTAGGTCTTCTTGAAGAAAACATCCTTTCAGCCTGGCAGCCTTGGCCTTCTCCCCTCATCACCCTCAGGAGTGGAGGCTGCCCAGACCTGTTCTCAAAGAGGTGCCATCCTGCAGCACCCGCAGTGGACCTACAATGCCTGCTGTTAGCTTTGTGTTTGGGTTGTTAAGTGGGGGTGCGTAGGGGACAGCACCCTCACTCAAAGGCTGCTGTTGAGACTCTGATGCTATTTGGGGCCATGGGGTGGAGTCACAGACCCCCAACAACCTATTGCTGGAACCATATTAGCCAAAATGAGTTACACCCATTACATGTTTATAAGATCAGGCCTTCTTAGACCAGCATCTGATACCCTTCAACACACACCTATGTATGCTGTTATTTTGCCAAAGAGGCTGCTGTGACGGAACCTATCAGCTCCCATGGTCAAACGGAAACATTGGAAAATAAAGACAGGCTTCCGTTTGGTCCCATGAGACTTGTGCTCTGTGACAGTACGTCCTGAGGTATTTTCCTTCTGCCGTATTTGTTCTGTTATTCCCTCTGACTTTCTGCCTCCCCAAGTCCAGGCCTCGGGCAAGATTCATCTCACGGTTCCCTTTGTACACAGCTTGTTATATGCCCACCCCCCCGAGCCCCCGCCGCCAGAGGTGTGAAAGCTCAGCCCTCTGAAACCCCAAGGAGCCCAGGGCGTTTGTTCTGACCCCGTGTGTGTGTGTGTGTGTGTGTGTCTGTGCACATGTAATAGGTATTTTTGGTAATAACCATTTTGAAGCTAATGATTTCTGAGGGCAGGGCCTTTGCCTGGCTTACACTGTAGCATCTTCTGCAAAAGCTTCCACTACCTGGCAAATAACACTTGCTCAACTAAATTTGTGTGACTGTAGGAACCCACTGGTGACCTTCTAAGGTAAACACATGGGCAGTGTGGAAGAGGAGGAGGCCTGAGTACTTCATTTCTTAAAAAAAAAAACAAAAAAAACAAGATCTACTTATTTTTATTGGAAAGGCAGATTTACAGAGAGAAGGAGAGGCAGAGATCAGGATCTTCCATCCAGTGTCTCACTCCTCAAATAGCTATAACAGTTGGAGCTGAGTTGATTCAAAGCCAGAAGCCAGAAGCCAGGAGCTAGAAGCCTTTTCTGCATCTCCCATGCAGGTGCAGGGTACCTAGGCTTTTCTAGGCCACAAGCTGAAAGGAGAGAAGCTGAGACACTAACCGTCATCGATATGGGATGCCTGTGCTTGGAGGTGGAGGATTAGCCAGTTGAGCTGCGGTGTTGCACTGCCCCGCCCCCACCTGATTATTTTTCTCTTCTCCCTCCCTCACTCCCTCCCTCTTTTCCTCTCTCCCTACCTCCCTTCCTTTCTTTCTTTTCCTTCCTTTCTTCCTTCGTTCCTTCCTTCTTTCTTCTCTTTCTTGCAAGATTTATTTGAGGATAATAGTGGTAAACAGAGAGAAAGCCGCTCTAATCACTGGTTCACTTCCCAAGCATCAAGTATACCCAGAGCTGAGCCAGGTCGGAGCCAGAAGCCAGGAGCTTCACCCTGGTGTCCCACGTGTGTGGCAGGGGCCCAAGGACTTGGGCCACTATCCACTCTGAATCAGAAACAGAGCAACTGGAATATGAACTGTCACCCAAGTGGGGTGGCAGTACCGCAGACTGCAGTACTAAGCTACAACACTGGTCCCGGAGGTGTTTTCAAACTACAATCCCAAAAAGCAGAGAGGAAGGAAAAGGGATTTGGCTGGAGGCAGGTTGGCCAGCGGGGCCCTTGTGGCTCTGCTGTGAGGCCCTGGACTAGATAGTGAGGGAAAGGTGAGGGCCCTGAGATGTTGGTGTTGGGACGTGAGAGAGACACGGTCTCAGAGAAAAGCTTACACCCGGGCGTGCAGGAGGAGAGGGGATCACGCGCCGGCTGGCGTTTCCCTGTCCCGAGCAAAGACCCTGCTTCAGCCCTCAGTTCCTGCTGTCAAAGCTGCGCTGGGTTAACTGCTCTCCCCGCCCACCTTGCCTTTCAGGGCGGGACTCTGTGATGCCCAGGTCAAGGTCAGTGTTTGTGTTAGCACCGGGTGGGATTGCCTTTCTATCCAGGTGAGCGCTCAGTGCCGTTCAAGGATGGCTGAGCAGCAGTTCGTAGACCATGCGGACCTCTGGTGCAAGCCTCGCTCCATGCATCACCTGGGGGGAACGGGTCTCTCCCAGCAGAGGCGTTGTGAGTGGGCTTTGGGACCAGGTGTCGTGCTGCAGGGAACATCCGTGGTCTGAAGTCTCTGCCACACCATCCAAGCTTTCTCTCACCGCCTCACTTTGCACTGGGCTGTCCCCAGAGCAAGCTCCACGGTGCAGCCCATCTCCCGCCCGATTCCCCGCGGGGTCTTGGGCACAGCTCTCTCTGGCTTTCTTTTGGAAGAGCGGGTGCACATCCCATGATTCTGAAGTCTTGTGCGTGTGTGTTTTCATTCTATGTGTGAAGGGGAAGCGCTGCCCATGGTATGAAGTTTGAAAGAGAGACTTTTATGGGAGAGCTGAGACACTTTGCTTTTTCCTGCCAATAAAACATCTGGATAAGCCATTTCGGAGAGCTACTATCAAAACTGAATGGGAGAACTGATGTTAATTGTGCCAATGATGATTGAACTTGAAAGCAAGAAGTGTCAAGAAAGGCTGGCTCTAAGTGACTGCCATCTCAGTATGGCTTAAGCTTCCCACGTTAGAAATCTGGCAGCTGGCAGGACACTGGCAGGCCAAAGCTCACCAGCAGGAGGGGCATCTGGAGTTAGTTTTCCTGCTTTTATCCCCTTGTCCTGGGCAGTATCGCTTACGCTGTATTGCAACCCTCTGCTAATGTCCACTGCTGAGCCTGAGATAAGAAGATCGCTGAGACATTGCGGTGTGTTACAAAGTCAGTCCCTCAGAGCTGGGAAACACAGGAGAAAACGGGAAATGTGCGAGAGATGACGCACTGGAAGAAATGTCAGTAATTGCTCTATGATAACATAATTGTCGCACACTTGTACTCACAGACTCTTGGGGCTCTTTTCCAGGAAGTGACCATCAAATGTTATCAGCGTTAGAACAAACAGGATATTCAGTGTTTTTTGGAATAAAGATAATGTGCTTTTGGAAAAGAACAGAAACCATTTTTTTCAAGCCCTTAACTGGATACGCTATAAAATCTTAAGATGACATACAAAAACTAGGAAATTCACAAGTTTGTTTCAGCTATAGATATTCCAGAATGCTCTTGCTGTTTGTGTATTCAGAAACGTAAACTCTCTACTTATCAGATGTTATCACATTATATTGATGAAACTTAAAGATCCAGTTCTTAATCTGAACCAGATCTTTATTAGCTGTAGGATTTGGGCTTTGTTTTGAATCTACAAAATGAGGATTATGGTAAAACTTGTCTGAGATGGTTAGTGCTGGTCCCCCAAGCAGGAAATGTCCAATAAATATCACTTTTACCATTACTGTCTAAATTACATCTGGATATATATTTCCTGTAATTGAATAAACACATACTTCAGAATCTTAAAGTAAACAGGTGTAGCATATGAAACACTGTGTAGGCAAAAAATATTGAGTCATGTACATTTAAAAAATTTATATTTTTGATTGACAAATGAGCTAATACATTCATGGGTACAATGCTATATTTTGAAATATGCTTACATTGTTGAATGGCTAAATGAAATAAAATGATATGCCAGTCCTATCATTTTTTATAGTGAGAAAAAAATTTAATTTTCTCAAAAGACAAAGAGAGAGAGGTCTTCCATCCAAGTGGCCACCATGACCTTGACTGTGCCAGAGTGAAGCTAGGAGCCTGGAACTTCTGCTGGGCCACCTGGAGAAAATTATAAAAATTATTATTTTCATTTATTTGAAAGGCAGAGAGATAGCCACAGAGAGAGATCTTCTGTCCACTTGTTCACTGTCCACATATATTAACAGCTAGGGCTTGAGGCCAAACCCAGGAGCTTGAGTTCATCTAGGTCTCCCATGTGGGTGGGAGCCAAGGACATAAGCCGACACATGGGGCGTCCCAGGGTGTGTGTCGCAGGGATTGGGGCTGGAGCCAGGACTTGAATCAGGCACACGAAGGTGCCTATGATGCAGTACCATGACCTCATTGAATCGCCGATGAGAGAGTGGCGTAGGAGCTCCACATGGCGGCTATAAAATGGAATCCAGAGACTCTGTGCAGTAGTGGAGTCTAGCCATGACTGTGCCTCTGGGTGCTTGGCACCTTGTGGAAGTCTGGGGTTCCTGCTAAGAGGAAGCTGTGTTGGTGCCCAGTTTCCACCAGACATTTCAATGGTTCCATTAGTTGCCAGATCTTTACAGCACTGGAGAATTTTTTAAGAAAAATTTGTGTTTGGCAATGAATTTGCCAATCAGGGAGACCGTTTTATGTATTTGATGATTAAGTCAATAGGCTATGGAACTGAAAAGGACATGGGTTTAAATCCTACCTTTGCAACTACTAATAGAGTTGTAGAAAGGAACACTTGAAATATACTTAATGTGTCACTCAGAGCCGATGCTCCTTTACTCATTCATTTAGTAAATAAACAACAACACATACGTACAGTGTGGCAGCATGGTCTGGGTGCTGTTGGCATAGCAAGATCCAAAAACAGCCACATAATTTGTCTCTTGTTAAAAAATCATTATATACCACAGGGCCTGGGGGTAAGATGTCCATAACCCACACTGGAGTATGTGGGTCCACTTTCCTGATCCAGTTCCCGACTCCAGCTTCCTGCTGGTGTAGACCCCAAGGGGCACTGGTGATGGTGCAAGTGATTGAGCCACTTCTGTGGGAGACACAAAATGAATTCTGGACTCAGCCCTCAATATTCCCCAGCCCCAACCAGGTCTGGGACTGTGAGGAGCATTAGGGGCATGAGCTAATGACAGAACTCTCTTTTCCTAATACATAAATGACAGTTTAAGGATCTGGTGTTGTGCTATAGCAGGTAAAACTGCCATCTGCAATGCTGCCATCCATATGGTGCAGGTTTGTGTCCCAGGTGCTCCACTTCTTATCCAGCCCACTGCTAATAGCCTGGGAAAAGCAGTGAAAGATGTCCCAGGTGCCCATTAGTGAACCAGCAGATGGAAGACCCCGCCCCCCTGCCGCCCCATCTCTCTCTTTCTCTAAGTCTGATTTTGATTATATATATTAAAGAGAGAGATGGGGTCATATATATGTGTGTGTGTGTATATATATATATATATGTGTGTGTGTGTATATATATATATATATATATGAAGCAAAATTACAAGATACTAGAACTACTGTAAGTGCATCTGCATGGGTCGCATGTGCAAAAATCAGGCCCAGCACAGTTCCCGGCACACAGTAAACATTCAATAAAAATAGTTGTTAAATGAACAAAGCCCATGTCTAATTGCTTTTGAACTCCACTGAACACTGGCCCATAGTTTAGGAAAAAAGCAGTTTATTTGGCATCAATTTCAATTTCCTGCTATTGTTCTCCACCTTGGGGTTCAGGATCTTTATGGAACAGCACATTCCTGGACACAGTTCTGCTGCTGGAATCCTCCCAGGCTGGGCCAAGCTCTGTCGATTCTCTTGCACTTTCAGAGTGTGGCCACACGGGGGCACTGCTTCAACAAGGCCAAAGCTGGAGGAGTGCCAGGTGTCACCTTGGACATCTGGCAAGCGTGGCTACTATACTTTAGGTTACAGTTCTACAGTTACATCACAAGGGCTCTGAAACTCTTTAAGAAACATCTGGGTGATATTGGCAGAGTTTTGAGAGGATCAAGATCAAGGTGTTTGCTTTAGCTGGTGACAAGGAGAATCTCTCTGCAGACATTTAACTCAACACAAGTATTTGCATTGGGCAAATTCACTTACCCAATAGTAACTGAGCACCTACTGTGTGCCAGGCAGTGGACTAGGCAGAGACCAGTTTTGATTTTGTCTCTGCACATGACTGTGAGGAAGGGTGCCTGGAAAAGTAGAGAGACTCACTACCAGTGTATGCGTCTCAAAGGATGACCATTGCACCTGCCTTACAGTACAAGACTGAGGGCTCTCTAAGTTGCGCGTGGAATCGAGTCTAATGTAAAGAATGTACTTCTCCACAATAGCAAACAAGTGTCAGGCAATGTCCATCCACTGCGCACCCAGAAATCATCATATAGAACCATGCTATTTTGTAAAGGTTTAAAAAATAAAACACATT
Source organism: Ochotona curzoniae (assembly GCF_017591425.1). Classification (NCBI taxonomy): domain Eukaryota; kingdom Metazoa; phylum Chordata; class Mammalia; order Lagomorpha; family Ochotonidae; genus Ochotona; species Ochotona curzoniae. The sequence continues at coordinate 28,469,944 of NW_024466512.1, read as the reverse complement.
TCTATGTCTGGCTTTATTTTTATTTTATCAAAGAGGAAGTCAACTGCTGGGCTACCCGGCTTCCTAACCAAATGTCTAGTAATCCCAGTCCCTAACACTAACTGAGCTCCAGACAAAACATTAGATACATACTCTCTCCTTCAATCCCTACACATGTGTGTCAAGGCAGGGACCATTACCGTTCTCAACTCACCCTGGAAGAAGCAGAGGTTCAGCCATGCTGATAACTCGCCAGGGCTCAGCGTGGAGAGATGTGTTGGAATTTGAACCGCAGCAGCTCAGTGCCGGATTGGGGCAGTTCTATTCGACAGCCTCCTTCTCAGGACGCTCACCCAAGATAGGTTATTAGACAAGGGGTTCAAAGTGTAGGCTGTTAATGGCTGAGAGATTATTTACAAGTTAAATTCTTACTTTGCTGGTCGGTTTTGTACTCGACATAGAATGTGTCTTCTGCTTGGCCAGTCTTACTGGTGTAATTTCCTCTTTGAGCACAGATTTCTGAAAGCTAATATCCACTTCCAAAACAGAACTGCACGTGCAATGTGCACTCCTATGCCAACCTCCTCAGGCCACACAGACTGGGCCACTTGCCCCTTGGGGAGGCTTCCTCCCCTCCAGCCCCGCTCCCCCCACCCCCATCCTGCTACATTGGCAGAGCACTGCCTAGATTAAAATCTACAGAGTTAGGGAGGACATTGTTTTAAATCCTTAGCCGAAGTTTTCAGGTACTGGGAACTGTCAGAAGTCACAGAGGTGGAGGCTGGTGGGCCAAGCCACCGCTCACAATGCCAAAATCCCATACAATGCCAGTTCATGTCCTGGCTGCTCCATTTCCAATCCAGTTCTGCTAATGTGCCTGGGAAAGCAGTGGAAGATGGATCAGGTGCTTGGGTTCCCGCTACTCATGTAGGTAACCTGGAGGAAGATCTCCTCCCCTCCCTCTCTCTCCGTAAGTCTTCCACATAAATAAATACATCTTGGGTAGGGGGGAAGAAGTCACAGAGGGAACCAGCAAGAAACTATGTCAGAAACAGTAAATGCACAAAAGCGCTTTCTTCCATCCTGACTTAAACTGCGTGGAAGACAGTTCTGCTTCTGTTGAGGCAGTCTCTATGGGCGTGTGTTGAAATGGGCTTGGCCCGAGGAGTGCCTGAGCAGGGCTGGGCCCCCAGCAGCATTTGGGGCTTGGTTTGGATAAGTGGTGTCAGGACTGGGGAAGAGAAGGAGGATAGGCCTGAGTCACAGATGCTTCGGGAAGGAAGGGATGGTCAGAACGAGACCCCTGTCCCACAGGAAGCTGTCCATGTCCCAGGCCCTGGGCTGTGTATCTTGCTTTGTTCTTCCAAGTGATGAATTTTTGTTATTCCCATTGACTGAGCCAAGATCACCTCCACTGTATTCTCTTTATAGCAGGGGATACAATTTGCCCTCATTTTGTGTTCTTGTTTTAGACTCAGTTTTTTATTCTGCTCTCTCTCCTGCAGTTATCTTGTTCTAACACCAGGTGGTGATGTCTCAGTCACTGGAGGGGTAGTCGGTCAAGCAAACAGTTCAGTGTTTTCCTCCTAAACAAACAAGAAAAAACAATTAGAAAGGTTGAGTCTACGCACAGGGATGTAGCAGCATCCAAGGGAACGTTTTTAAATTAACACAGAAATGGGTAAAGCTTATAATCTCCCTGACAAAAGTTTGTACATACCGTGTATTCTGTGCGGAGTCCAGATCACAGATGGTGCCAGGGAATTGCAAGTAACACCATCCCGATGCTGTAGATTCCCCAGAAGAGCTCTTGATAAACCATATCACATTTCAGTATGTAAAGAGCTAGTTTGAAGAAAGTAACTTCTTCCAATTTGGTATGGGACTAATTCCTGATTGTTACCAGGCTCACACGAATCCAACTCCTACCTTCCTTTTTGGCTTATCCTGGACATTTTCCAAGGGTTTCAGAGCTTCAGCACCGCTGGGTTTCAGAACCCCTCCAGCTTTCTCTCGGTTATGTGGAGAACTCAATGAGGAACTACAGGAAGTTGCCAAACATTTCTTTTGAGTCATGTGGACTCAGGGCCCAATGGTGTGACAGTGGCGGCGGACTGGGGACCAAGGGCATCTCGGCCCATGTATTCTGGAGGCACAGGGAGGGAGGATTTCCCAGAGCAATCTGGACTGTCCCGTACAACCGGAGTGGTGGAAACAAGGAGAGGCTATGGCGACTTGGCACTGGCTTGCCATGGGGCTCCTTGGTGAGAGGAGCAGGAGAATGGGCAGGGCTTCCTGGTGTTGCAGGAAAGCATTCACTCGGGTTCCCTGAGGACCAAGTGTGCAAATGAAACCAAGCCCCACAGGTGTGTGCCAAGAAACTAATAAAAACAAACCTAAACTGTTGAAACAGGAATGGAGAGGTAGAAAATTATGTTAGTCTTAGTCTTTAAAGAAGACTGTGATTAGCTAAGCGAATCTTTTTTTTTTTTCTTTTTTGTAAAGATGTATTGGTGGGCCTGGCAAGCTAGCCAAATGGCTAAAGTCCTCACCTTGCATGTGCCAGGATCCCATATGGGTGCCAGTTCTAATCCCAGCTGCTCCACTTCCCATCCAGCTCCCTGCTTGTTGCCTGGGAAAGCAGCTGAGGATGGCCCAAAGCCTTGGGACCCTGCACCCGTGTGGAAGCCTAGGGAGAAGCTACTGGTTCCTGGCTTCAGATTGGCTCAGCTCTGGCTGTTGTGGCCACTTGGGGAGTGACTCAGCAGACAGAAGATCTTCCTCGCTGTCTCTCCTCCTTCTCTTTCTTGTATATCTGACTTTCCACCTTCCACCCACTGGTTCTCTCCCTGAGTGGCTGCAGTAACCAGGCCAAGCTCCGTCCCGGTCTCCCACGTGCGTGGCAAGGGCTCGAGCATTTGAATCATTTGCTACTGTTTCCTTGCGTCCATTAGGAGGGAGCTGACTGCGAAGCGGAAATTTTTATGAAGGAAGTAAATAATGAGTTGAATTTTTCAAAGACAGATTGATTCCAGATGGACAGGAAGGAAGGTATTAATAGGGGCCTTCCTAACTGTGGCTGGCAGGATGGTGGTCTTCCTAATCCTTGGAACCTGTGAGTACACGACTTTATGCGCTGGTTTTGAAGATGAAGGTGGCATGGGGCACAAGTCAAAGAATGGGATGGAGCTTGAAGCTCAAAACGGAAGGGAACAAATCCTCTCCTAGCACCTCTGGAAAGGAGCTCAAGGCAGGCTAACAGCTGGATTGTAACCCAGTCAGACCCATGCCAGGCCTTTATTTTTAAAAAAGATTTATTTATTTTTATCGGAAAGACAGCTTTACAGAGAGAAGACAGAAAAAGAGACAGAAAGAGCCTCTGTCCACTGGCTCGCACCCCAAGCAGCGGCAATGGTAGGATCTGAGCTAATCAGGAGCCAGAAGCCTCTCCCCAGTCTCCCACACGGGTGTGGGGCCCCAAGGCTTTGGGCTATCCTCTACAGCTTTCCCAGGCCACAAGCAGGGAGCTGGATGGGGAGTGGAGCAGCTGGGACACGAACCAGAGCATATATGGGGTCCCAGCCACTTGCAAGGCGAGTATTCAGCCACTGAGCCAATCTGCAGCTCCCTACCCCCCATGCCAAACTTGTAACCCAGAGAATTAGACTAGAATTGTTTAAAGTTACCAGATCCCTGGTGATTTGCAACCATTACAGCAGAAAACCAATACCAGGGTAATTCATAAGGCTCGCAGAGAAAAGACGGTTTTGGTGCAAACTTTTTTGAAATCTATGCAGTTGTTTTTGTAATATGCGCTCTGCACACACTTTCCGATGTGCAATATGGAACAGCACCGTGAGCCACGCACAGACAGGGAAACCGAGATCACGAGAAAGTGACAGAGATCGGAATCTTACCGAGTGTCACAACTTGAGGACACTTCTTCCCGCCTCTCGGCGTTTTTGTGTGGTGGGGTTGGCCTCTCTTTGAAGTTCGCTGAAGGGCGCAAGTTACACAGCTTGGCTGGTTCACCGACAAGGTCAAAGCCCTCCCAGACTGCAGACCAGAAAATGGTCAGCCTCCGGGCTCGCCTGGCAGTCCTGCTGACTAACCTGGCTCGGCAGCAGCTTTGATCACCACAAACTGCTTTACTGGGCGTCCCACAAACATGTCATTTCCTCAGGACTGGTACTTTAGCCCGAGTGCTCCTCATCCCAGTCACTGTGACCTGGGGACTTTGGGGTTTAAGGACCTTGGCATCAAATCAGAGTGCCCTCTGTCCCAAGGGTCTCCTCTGGAGCTCAGAATCCACAGCTCCGGATTCACCTTTGTGAACTTCCTGCGGGCAACCAGCAGGAATCTGTCCCAGTCACCAAGGTTTGAGAAATCCGTCGGCTAAGGCCGGCACTTTGCTTTTTTGCGACTGCATGTTTTCCTTTCTCGGTCTCCCCACACCTCTGGCCACCACCGTCAAATGTTCCAGTAGCTTTATTACCAATGTCCACCATCCCCATTCCTACTGTACAGCCCGCGCGTAGCTGAGGGTCCGGCACACAGAACTCAAGCCTGTGCGACCGGCAGGGTCTCGCCCAAAGGCCGGCCAGGGGTCAGAGAACCGCCCCCCGCCATAGCAGGCGGATAGGGACACGGCAGGCGACGGCCAGCAGGTGACCGGGCCTGCCGGGGCCGCGCGGGCTGGCCCCGCCCCGCCTCAAGCCCCGCCCCAACTCGCCCTACGCCCCGCCCCGCCTCAAGCCCCGCCCCGCCTCGGCCCACCCGGCCAGCCTCACGCTCCGCCCAATCCCCCTCCAGGCCCTACCTCGCCCTACGCCCCGCCCCGCCCCACCCCGCCCCGGCCCCGCCCCTTCGCGCTCGCGCCACCTGCCGCTCGCTCCCGTCGTTCCCGCGGCGCCGCGCTCCGCTGGTTCCTCAGCTTCCAGCCAAGATGGCGGACAGCCTCGAGGGTCTGGGCGCCGTCCCAGAGCACGAGCGAATCTTGCAGGAGATTGAGAGCACGGACACTGCCTGCGTGGGGCCCACCCTTCGGTAAAGCTCTCCTCCTCCCGGAACTCCGGGCTTCCCCCGGCGGCCGCTGTTGCCGAGCCGGGCGTGGCGTCCGCAGGCGGGCGCGCGCGGAATGGCCCGACAGGTGGTGCGCGCGGGGGCGGGCCGGGCGGCTCGTGGGCGGCGGGACCCGGGCCCGGACCGGGACCCGGGCGAGGCAGAGAGGACGCTGCACCTGTCGGCGAGGCGGCGGGGCGGAGGCCGGCTGTGCCTGCTGAGCTGTCACCCGCACGCCGGTGGGTGTGGCTGCCCCCGGCGTCCCTGAATGTCAAGCGGCCCCCGGTCCCGAGGACACACCCGAGGCCTGCGCGCGCCGTGTCGTGGCCGAGGTGCCGGGTCGTGGGCGGGTGGCATCCTCGGCGGGCGTGGGAGAGTTAAAGTTGAGCCGGAGATGCGGGCAGACGCCAGCCCTAGAATGGGCGGGAGGGGAGCGTGGGCGCTAGGCGCGGGTCCGCGGTTCAGAAGCTTGGTGGTAGAAGCTGCTCTGCTCACCGGGAGCTCTTACATATTTATGAGCAGTTCGTTAATTTTGCATGATTCCCCTCCTCCTTATTTTAGAAGGGATCTCCACCCCCTGGTCTTTAAGATAATGAATATTCCAAGTCAGACTGAGTACTGGCAGCCCTAATAGTGTTAGGTACTGTACAAAACTGTTAGAGTTGGTTAAGCATTGTGTTCAACAATAAGTTTCTTTTAAATGTAAGTTTTCATAATTTGTAGCGTTGGTAACGATTAAGTAGGATTCACCTAGTTAGGAACCTTGAGCGTGATCCTGCCTTACTAATTGCATTTCTTCAGGATACCTCTCCTAGGAGCAGAGAGCAGTGGGTGTGAAGTGAAGCCAGTTGCAGGCACGTTAAGCCTCTTGTTATGAGATATAGGATATCCGCTTCTTGTTCTTGCCTTGCTCTAACACTGGGAACACACTACCCATGGACAGAATTCACTCTCTGGATCTCCATTTCCTTGTTTGGGCCGTGGGGAGGAGGGTGTTTACATGCTCAGGAAACTCGGAACATTGGGGGCTTTCCTAATTGGTTCACTGCTGGATTGTTAACACCAAGTGTGTGGTGAACATTATTGTAAACTTTTGTCTCATCAAGTTCCTACGTGATGTAATAATGCATCATTAGTCTGTTCTCTTACTTTTCTTTTTATTTTATTTTTAAATTAATTAATTATTATTATCATTTTATGATACAGTTAAAGAGTCTCCTGGGATTCCCCTTATCCCCTCACCAATCCCCCCAACCTAGTTCCCCCATATCATTACTAAAGTATAATTCTTCATACACAGTCATATGTACATCATTGCTGGCATGAACAATGGCAGAAAGTCCAGCATCCTATTGTCAAGATACAGTAAACAGTTTCATTGTAAGTCCATGTTTGTCTGGAAGTAGAGATGCATGCTATATTTTATCCTCACATCTGGATATGTTAGTCTCCATTTCACAGTTACTGTACATCCCCTTAAATGAAAAGTCACAGTACAGAATCAAAAATAGGAAGAAAAATAGAAATTTACAATGCCATGAAGTCAAATGACATGTTACTAGATATGACATTCTCCATTACACAGCTACTATTCCCCTTAAATGAAAAGACACAAAACAAAATCAACAACAGGAAGGAAAAAGAAATTAACAGCACCATGAAGTTAAATGACATGCTACTGAATGACTAATGTGTTGCTGAAGAAGTGAAAAAAATCAAGAACCTCTTGAAGAAAATAATGCTACTTTATGATCTATAAGTCACTGAAGGATTTAATCAGAAGAAACTGCTTTGAAGAGATGAAACTAACAAAAAACAAATCAAAATCCATGAGATATAGTTTCCACTGATTTTTGTTCGTGAAATCTGTCTCTTGTAGGCAGCAAATAGATGGGTTTTGTTTTTTAATCCAGTCTACTAATCTGTGACATTTGATTGAGCTTAAGCCATTTACATTCAGGTTTAATATGTATGGGTAATAATTTGGTCCTGTCATTTTAGGAATGGGTTGTTCATTGATGTAGTTTTCTGTTGTCATTTTACTGGGATGTTCTTCACATTTGCCTTTGATTTTAGTGAGTGTTATTCCTCTTCTCTGTCAAGAGAACATCTTGAAGTATCCTTTGTAGAGCAGGCTTGAAAGGGGCATATTCTTTTAATTTTTCTTTACTGTGGAAGAATTTTATTTCATTTTGAAAGACAAAAGAAAGCTTTGCCGGATATGTTATCCTGGGCCGACTATTTTTTTTTTTGAATCTGGAATATGTCACTCCATTCTCTTTTTGACCTCTTCCTGTGAGAGATCTCCTGTGAGTTTAATTGGCATTCCTTTATATGTCAATTGATTTTTTTCACGTGCACAATTAAGGATCTTATTATGTTCAATTGAAGAGAGCTTGATGATTGCAATGTCGTGGTGAAGATCACTTTTGATCAAGCCTATTGGGAGTTCTGTGCCTCTCCTGGAACTTGTTTCTCAATTCTTTCTCTGGATTAGGGAAATTTTCCATTAGTATTTCATTAAATATATATTTGTAAAACCAGTTTCTCTTTCTGCACTTTCTGGGACTCCCATATCTCTTATATTTGGCCTCTCAATAGTGTCTTTCAATTCTTGAATGCTTTTTTTGGCCTGATCTAGCTCTGCTTCCAGCTTTTTGTTTGCTTCCCCCTGATGACAGGAAATATCTTCCAATTCTGAGATTCTTTCTTCTGCTTGCTTCATTCTATTTTGGAGACTCTCCACTGTACTTTTAATTTGCTCTGCTGTATTCTGAATTTCTGATAGATCAGCCTTGATTTGCTTTATTGCTGCTTTTTCCTGTTTAACATGTTTCTTAAATTCTTTGAACGCTTGCATATGCTTCTCATTGTTGATCAGAAGCTTTAAAATGAGTTTTCTGAATTCTTTTCTCAATGTCTTCCTCATTTAACTCTGAGGTTGGCATAGGGTTTTGCTCCTTTGCAGGGGAGTGTTCAGTAATATTCATTGTGCCTTTGTCTCTTCTTTTGCTCTTGATCATTGTACTTCTGGTTAGCAGAGTTTCTCCTTGGGGCAGGTTTCTAAGCTGTGTCACCCACAGGTCTACAGTTTGATTTTACTTATTGCAGTTGGCACACAACTTTTTGCTTGCAGCCACTTGTGCCACAACCTCCAGCGAGTTCCAGGTCTGGGTTCTTGTTGTCAGATAACCACCATGGTCTCCACAGCCCCAGCTCTTGGCTCACCACTCTCCACCTATGTGATACCGTGCTGAGGCTGCACTGTTGTCTCTGCAGCCTTTCTCCCTCTTCCGGTTGGAGCAGGTCACAGGATTAGAGAGACACCAGGTGTCCTATATAGCTAGGTTGATGGTGCTGATCTTGCTGGAACCTGTTGCACGTTAGGTCTGGGGGCCACACGGACCTATTTTGACCTGTACGATGCCACAGTCGGTATTATATTCGTGTGGGACCAGTGCAATCCACTGAACTCAGTGAGTTCTTGCGAGCTCAGCACATGCGCAGCTCACTGTTGTCCCCTGCAGTCCTAAAATTTTTGCCACAGTGTACAAAATGGCGCCTGATGTTCCACTACTAGAATTATTGATCTGATAGCTGTCACATCTGAGGGCTACCCAGACCTGTCTTGGGTGGAACCTGTAGAATGCCATGTTGATGCTGTTCACCTAGTCAGAAATGAGGTCACTCCCAGCTCAGCATATGCTCAGTCCTTTCCCTTGCCTTTGCCTCCTTATGCAAAATGGCACCCAATTTGGCTCTAGGGGGCATAATGGGCTGTGAATCCACCCTGTTCTCACACTGCCCCTCTGGGATCTGTTGCTCTGTCTCTGCTCCTGGTCAAATCAAACAGACCAGCAGGATGGACAGTTCTTTGTCTGGGTTTACCTCCCAAGCTCCCAGTTAAAGTCCCTTCCACCTGGTTGCTGATGGAGTTCAGATGGCCATTAGTTGAATGCTGCTGGAGTATCAGTCACTGCAACACCACACCATTGTTTTCACTGCTTCTCTGTGTTTGTCAGTCTCCAGGTACCCCTCTGCTTTTGTTCTGTCCTCTCTTATGTCCTGGAATGTGTCCTCTCTGCTTCATCCTAATTAAATGTTTCTCCGTCCATTTAAATGTGTACTTACCCTATTCTGCCATCTTGATTCTCTTATTCTCTTAATTTTCTAACCTATTGATCTCTTTGAGATCAGGAATGTTTAGGGTGGTATGGCCATAGACAACAACCTGTTGATCTCTTTGAATACAACTACAGGCCTGGTGATGAAAATAGACAGGGTAAAAGGAAATTTGTTTTCTTTACTGGCATGGTTTAGTTACTAGAATGGTCCATTTTGAAAAATATTGGTTATGAAGGAGACATTTCTTGGGATAATATGCTAGCTGGTATAGTTGAAAAAGATGAAATTAACTTTGAAGAGAATGTTAAAGTATATGACTTTGGGGACATTCTTAATGAGAATGTGTGTCTTCCCAGTGTTAATTCCTTTTGCTTTTGTTGGGTAGTATGTCAACTGCGTACGTTGTTGGAGTCCACTCTATTTTGCAGATTCCAGTGAATCATACGTTATATGATATATGTATATATATATATTTATATATTTGTTCTCGCTCATTTACAAGTACAGTGTTTCCGTACACACATGGAAGGCATTGCCAGAGTCTTTAAACAGTGGCTTAGTGAATACCATTTTCTTCCCTAACTTTTTTGGGGGAGGTTCATGGACTGAGGTACTAACATTATGTTTAAAAAGTCTTTTATGGGATTGGTGCATTGTGCATTAGTCACTGCTTGGGGTGATTACATCTACATTGGGGTTCCTAGTTCAAGTCCTGGTTCCTCTACTTCCTAGCCAGCATCCTGAGTGTGTGCATCCAGGGAGGCAGCAGGTGGTGGCTCAGCTGTGTGGCTCCTTGCAGCCCTGACTGAGTTCTGGACTCCTTAATTGGGCTTGCCCAGACCTGGCTGCTGTGGGCATTTAGAGAGTCGAGCAGTGACTTTCTTTCTACTTTTCAAGGAAAATGAGAATAAAGGAATAATTTTAAAAAATTAAAATATTTGTTCTCTCTGATATGAAAACCTTCATGCACAGTATGACATAAATAGATACAGGTAATCAAGTATATACATATATTCTCACAGATAAACTGTGTGATAGAAACTACATACTGGGAAGTAAAGATATGCTGTGGTATGTGTCTTCTCCTGAATGAAAGTAGAACTCCTAATGAGAAGTTTAAATATACTTTTACCGTGTGCTACTAGATTTTCTACCTTTGCCCATACTTACCATGCCATGATGCACTTAAACAGCAGAAAGTTAAACTTGCACATGTTAGTAAGGGACTGTACTACTGTGATATTGTGGGGAGGGTAATAGGAGGGAAACCAGGGAGGAGCAGCGTGAATCTCTATCGTGGCCGAACTATAACATGGACAATCATGAAAATAAAAACAAAACAGAAAAAAACCAAACCAAAACAAAAAACCTCCAGAGAATTTAAATATTTATTATTAAAATTAAAAATTTGTTTAAAAAGGTAAAACAGTATAACAAAACACCATAAACCATTACCAAGCTTTAGTTCAGTCCCCAGAAAATTGTCTTTGGGCTTTTCCTCTGTCCACTCACAGCAGTGGTTTGGTTTTAGCTTGGGTATTGAATATCCTTCAACGACCCGCAGTGTTACCTTAGTACTGAGAAGGTGGAAAAATGGCATTTGAAGAAGGGGCTTTGGAGGGGTGACTGGACTGGATTGAGTCTTCAGAGTAGATCACTTATGATTAAATCCTGGGGGCTTTATGAGACACCCTAAGGTCATAGACACACACTCGCTTTTGACATGCAGTGTGTTGTGTGGCCAGTGGACCCAGCCAGCAAGAACAGCCTTTACAGATGCTCAATCCTGAGGATCAGAATGAAATTTTTCTCTTCATAGGATTAACTTCTCTTTGTGTATTTTTGCTTTCACTCATTACTACAAGTAATGAAAAGTTACCTGATTCAGAAAATGGGTACCAAGAAGGAGGCTCATTATTCTAACTATCCCTGAAGATGTGAAAGAGCCTTTAGAACTGGTTACTGGAAACATTGGAAGACTTTGGAGAAGCAGGCTACAGAAAGCCTATAATACTTATAGGCAGAGTGTTCCGGTCAGTTCTGGGAAGGGCTTAGCAAACCAGAACGCTGCTGAACACATGGAGGGAAAGGTCATGCTGATGAGGAGTCACACAGGAGTGAGAAATCTGTAGAGGGCGGGACTGAACGCCACCCTGTGACACCATGGCGAAGAGCCAGGCTGGTTGTTTTGTGTCCTGAGATTCTGTAGAAGGCAGACTTCTAAACACCAGGGATTTATTTAGTTTGGCAGAGGGGGTGTCAATATGGCAGAGTATTCAGGCTGTGGCATGGGTGTTAGTGGCTGTTTTCAGTTAGTCTTGCAGTGAAACCCAGGAGAAAAAAGTGCAGAGCGGAAGTAACTTGGAAAAGTCACAGGCTGACCAGAGAAGGAGTGAAGGAGAAGCATGTTTGGGACAAGAATGCAGTGAGGAAGTGTTTGTTCAAGAGATTTGTGTAGGTAAAAGGGAGCCATGTACTCATTAGCAAAACAATGTGAAAAAGACCTTGAGGACATCCCAGAAATCTTCCAAATGACCTTTACAGGCCAAGAATCTAACAGGGCAGCCTGGTTCATGAACTCGGGTGTTTCTGTATGATTTGCTAAAACCAATTCAGGATTTGTTGCCCTGCATTGAGCCAATGAAGCACTCTATGATTGCAGCTGCAGCCTTGTTTCAAGTTACCCGGGTACTGGTGGCAAACCTTGGCATTATACACATGATGCTGGTTTTGCAGGTGTTCAGGATGCTAATGTTATGGGGTCATAGTATCTTCTACTAAGGGGACCAGGCACTTCATGACACTACCCGGTGAAGCTGTGGGAGCAGAACTGCAGTGGAGACCCTGGAGGGGTCTTTTTTTTTTTTTTTTTTTTATTGTTGCTTACACTGTATTATGTAGTACAGTTTTATAGGCGCTGGGGATTCCCCCCACCCTGGAGGGGTCTTAGTAGCTGCAGTGGTGTGAAACACCAGGGAAAACTGCAAGCACCCTGGAATGCTGCAGACATGAGCGTGCAAAGCCAGCCCTGGAGGGCAACCTTGTGGGCATGAATGCCAGCCCTGTGGCATGAAGGCCCCTACCTAGATTTCAGAGCTTGGCTTGACAGCCTGGGAGTTAGACTAGGGCCTGTTTCAGAGGCAGCAGAGACCCCGTCATCAGTGGCAAGCTGAAATAAAGGGTTGGAATTGCTGTACAGAGTCCCCACAAGGGTAACTGGCTGCGTCACAGTGCTCACTCCCAGTTTTTTAAAAACTGTTTTCATTTGTTGTGATTTTCTCATTAGGGAGCAGGTTCATGGAATTCTTTACACTGATATTCCTAAAATAGACCTTCTTCAAAAGCTTGCTCTTGTTTTATTTTTTAAATGGAGTTGAATCAGCATAAACAATAAAACAGTTTAAGTGTGTGGATCAGTGACATATTCATTCACCATGCCATGAAGCCATCACCGTTATCTAATTGTAAAGTATTTTTGTTGTCAGTAAGGGGACCTGTATACACGTTACGCAGTCACTTCCCACTTCTCTTGTCTTGGCCATTTGTCCCAGACACCTATCCCTATGGGCTTATCTATTCTGAATATTTCATATAAATGATTTTTTTTGGTGCCTGGCTCTTTTATTTTAGTATAGTGTTCTAGGGATTCATCTATTGTTATACTCCCCAGATGGCCCCACATGACCAGGACCACGTGTGAGGACCACAGTCCCGGTCTCTCGTGCGGGTGGGAGGGACCCAGTTGCTTGAGCTGTCTGTAATGCCTGCAGGAAGCTGGTATCGATCTTAGGCACTCCAGTGTGGGATACAGGTGTCCCAACTGGCATTTTTTTTTCTTTAATACTTACTTGTTTTTATGGAAGAGAAAAGGCGAGACAGAGAAAAATCTTCCATCCATTGGTTCACTCCCTAGGTGTCGGCGATGGCTAGAGCTGAGCTGATCCAAAGCCAGGAGCTTCTTCCGAGTCTCCCACGTGGGTGCAGGGTCTCAAGGCCTTGGGCCATCCTCCACTGCCTTCTCAGGTCATAATTAGGGAGCTGGAAGGGAAGTGGATCAGCTGGAATCCTATGAGGGATCCCGGCATATTGCAAGGCAAGGACTTCAGCCATTAGGCTACTGGGCTGGGCCACAACCAGCATTTTAATTGGCCAGTCAAATATCCATCCCTTTAAAAATTTTCAAGTATAAAAGAGGATCAAAAATCCCCAAGAACTTCTGTAAGATAAAATTTTTCCCTAAGGAACAAAAACACATAGTTGTCTGTCACTATTTCATAGTATTGTCTTAACCACTGGTAATGATTTTAACTTTTAAATGAAGTGAGTATGTGTATTTCATATTTTGATACTGGGTTGGAAATTAAGAACTGTCTGCTATATACACGCATTTTAACAAACCAGTCATATACACAGGATATATGACAAACTAGCTGCAGCCAGCCACAGGCATGCTTCTTATGCTTTGTTCAAGTGGTAAAAGCGAACACTCACATTAGCTGTCCCAAAACAGTAATCTCTGTATAATGTATGAAAATACGAAACAGAAATATATAAGACTGATTATACCTAATAGTCAATCTTCTTGAACTCTGTTGTGCTTAAAAATTAATGAGGCATCCACTATTAATATATTAATAGATCATATTAACAGATTAATAGAATCATAAAAATAGTGAGGCATCCACTATTAATAGATGAATAGATTAATACACCGTATAGATTAATAGAATCATTAATAGACTCATTTTAATAGATTAATATAAATATTTCAAATTACCTAAAGATCTTGAAAATTATTTCCAGTATTTGCTGAAATAAAAAGTTTGTCAGTAATTGTTCAGTACATTCATCACTAATTTATTAGTTTATTTTCTATATAATTAATACATGACAATAAATCATCAATAATTAAATAAAATAAATAAAATTTATCACTATATCATTAACTTATCACTAATGCTAATCAAATTAGCATTATCATTACTAATTTACCTTCATTATCATAGTATGTAGAGTAGGGTGTAATTTATTGGTCAATTAACCTGTGTGTTTTAAGTAAAAACAAATCTAAGGAGAATAAAATGATCAGAGACACAAAATAAACTGAAATAAATTGAAAATCATCAAATCAGGCTTGTTTGCCAAAGTTGTGCTTTAATTAAATAAAATAAATAATGTTATTTCATATTTTGATATTGGGGTGGAACATTTAAGAACTGTTTGCTCTACACAAACATTTTTGTCAGACCAGCATGTATATAGTCATTCGTTATGTGAACTTGGGTTGTATTTATTTATTTGAAGATAAATAAGAGATAGAGATCTTACACGTGCACACACACACACACACACTCACTGTTCCCATTTGCTGGCTTAGTTCCCAGATGCCTGCAGCAGCCAGGGCTCAGCAGGCTCAAGGTGGGATCCAGGAATACATCCGTGTCTGTCATACAGTGCCAGAAACCCATATATTTGGGCCATTACTCACTGCATTTGAGAGTGTGCATTAGCCAGAACCTGGAATTAACTGGGAGTGAAACTTGTACTTGAACTCAGGAGTTCTGATAGGGGGTGCGAGTGACCCAGGCACTGTTTTTGCTGTTGTACAAGAAAACATTCTCCCTCCCCACCCCACCCCCATTTTAAAAATATTTATTTTTATTTGAAAGGCACAATTACAGAGAGAAGGCAAGACAGAGAGAGTAAGTTCTCCCATTCATTGATTAACTTGCCAGTGGCTGCAACAACCAGAGCTGGGCTAATCCAAAGCCAGGAGCTGGGTATCTCTTCTGGGTCTCCCACAGGGTACAGTGGCCCAAGAATTTGAGCCATCCTTCACTGCTTTCTCAGACAGTTAGCTGGCAAACTGGATTGTAAGTGGAGCTGCCGTGACTCAAACTCGTGCTCATACTCCACCCTGTGACCCCCAGTTTTTCAAGACACTCTGGGTGTCAGCCTTTGTGCGGTGGTTATGCCTCCCCTTGGTGTTCTTGTGTATGAGTCCCAGGTCTGCTCCCGATTTCCGCTTTCTGCTGATGCCTACCACAGGAGGTAGTAGCTGATGGCCCAGATACCAGGGTCCCTGCCACCCATCTGGTGGGACTTGGAGCTCCACATTCCTGGCTTTGGCCTGGCCCAGTCCTGACTGTTACAGAAACTTGGAGGAGTGAACTAGCTAATGGAAAATCTCAGGCTTTCTCTCTAGCTCTCCTCTGTCTCCATTTCCCTTTTGAATAAATACAACTTAGGAAAGAGTTTGCTAATTTTAAAAAATATTTTTGCCTGTAATTCAATAATACATTATAGTTAGTCTGTACCATTCTCCCCCACCCCACCATTTTTCTCCACATTTGTTTTGACCTTAGCTTTCTTGAGTTGAAAGAGGTATGTTAAAGTCTATTTTTATTAGCTTGTGTCTGTGTTTTTCTCCATTTTCATCTCTTGTGGTTTCTGTTTCATGAAAGTTTATTGCTGATATATTTTGGTGCTTAAATGTTAATGTTGTATATTTATTTTGAAAAATGAGCGTATTTATAGACTACATTTATCTTTAGCATTAAAATATGCACAGATCATAATTGTGAAGTTCAGCTAATTTTTGTTTTATTTTTCATTTGAATAATGTTCTTTTTGCTGCTTTGTTGAGCAGTCTGCCATTCAGTGCATTTCTCCTTAACTGTAGTTAATATCCCTGTAAAGGACTCAGTAGGACATGTAGTTTATCTTAGACTGTTAGGCAACATGTGTGTTACATCTGCTGTGAACAATCTGATCTTTAAAAATTTCTCAAGTCTCAGGGGAAGTAGTTTTTATTTACAATCATAAATTTACTTATTTGTTTAACTTTTTAAAATTAAAACTTATTTTAGCAATTTGGTTTACCCAGGAGTACAAATAAAGTTGTGTGTACTTGGTGTTTTCATTTCTCATCTTATGCATTTTACCAAGTTACACAGAAGTCGACAGAAAGAAACATCACTTAGTCAGGAAAGTAAAAACAGGAAGAAGGAAGTCTATTGCAGATCTGTGTCGGCCGATTATCAGTTCAGGTTTCACCATAGAGGATGTTCATTAACGACTGTTCTGTGCAATTAGCCAGAATTACAGTGAGTGACATTCAGTCCAACAGAATGCCAGCCCTCATCAAGGAAGCAGTGTTGAGCACCACACTGCACTAGGCTCTTACCTGTGCATGTAGATAGAATACTGGTAGAGAACAAGTTGTAAACATCGCACAAACAGTAGAGAAAGACAAGTAAAGTTAAACATTAGAAATGTAAGGAAAACAATTATTTATTTATTTTTTTGCCTTTACTTGCTACTGATGCTTTGACATGCCATGTGATCTTATAAGACATGATTTGTGCCTTTGTTTTTAAATTAAGGGATGTCAACTTTCTCAATTCAAAATTGACAGAATGTCTTCAACTGAATTAGAAAAAGCACATTATTTTATAAAATAATTTGAGAGAACATACAGAAAACTAAATGAAGTATTTCCTGGGAAAATAAATACAAAAAGTCTGTTTTGTAAACCAGAAATCTTTTTTAGTATTCAGTGATGATACTAAAAGACTTTGGATTCTGTGTTTATACATTTGTTTTCCCTCCTCAAGTTGCAGTAAACTTTCAGTTACCAAGTATCTGCATTGTATATAATTAGTTAGGAAAACAAGAGTAGTAGTTATTGCATCCTGAATTTTTTTTTAAGATTTATATATTTTTATTGGAAAGTCAGATATACAGAGAGGAAGATCTACCATCTGTTGATTCACTCCACAGGTGACCACAATATCTGGTGCTGCTGTGATCCGAAGCCAGGAGCCAGGAACTTCTTCCAGGTCTTCCACACTGGTGCAGGGTCCCAAGGCTTTGGGCCATCCTTGACCGCTTTCGCAGGCCACAAGCAGGGACCTGAATGGGCAGTGGGGCCATTGGGATTAGAACCAGTGACCATATGGGATCCCGGCGCGTTCAAGGCAAGGACTTTAGCCTCTAGGCCACCATGCTGGGCCCCATCCTGAATTTTAAAAAAGACTTATTTATTCATTTATTTGAAAGGTAGAAATAGAAAGAGTAAGTTCAAGTGTGAGGGTAAGAACTGGATTTCTTTTGATGGTTCACTCCCCAAAGGCTGCCATAGCTGAGACTGGATCGCACTGAAGCCAGCAGCCAGGAACTGCATCTGCGTCTGCGTCTCTCATGTCAGTGCTAGGGACCCGAGTATTGAGCCATCATCCATGGCTACCAGTTTATTAGTGGGTAGTGTATGTGAAGTAGAGTAGCTAAGACTCAGACTGGCACTCAGATACAACCGTGCAAGTGGCAGCCTATCTTGCTGTGCTACAATTCCTGTCTCTAACCTGAATTTCTAAGATCTTTACTTAGCGACATAGTGTAGATGTTTTGAAAAATTAAAATTATGAAAAGCTAGATGATAAGTGATGGTTATCATCATCAGGATCATCACCACCATTGTCATCGTCACCACCATCATTCTGGAGACCTGTTTGACAAGCTTTTTTTTCTTTTGCTTGGGAGTTTTGTTAATTTAAATGATGCCTGGAAACTCTTATTTCTGAATTATTATATGGTAGTACAGTATTTTTGTACCATAACAATTAGGCTGGAGACTGAGGTAATTATTATAGTGATCTATCAGTAGCCTATTCACTTGGGTTGATGTGCCCTACTGTTTTAGTCAGATGAGTGAGTCTGTAAGCTTCTCAGTTGTCTGTGATCACACATAAACATCCCAGTCAGGTATTCCTTTTAATTGTATGTTAGCAAATCAATATGAATTGAATCAAGAAAAATGAAAAAAATATCTAGGAAGTTACTAACTGCCTCACAAATATCTTAGGGCAGCCAGACTTTTCAAAAGGACTGGAAAGAAGTTGACTACCATGCTTCTTTCTAATTCTCCTTGATGCACTTCTCTGTTTTCTTTTTCTTTGTTTCTCTGCTTTTCTCTTTGCTTAGGGCAGGATGAGTACATCCTGCTTGCATGCATCAGCCAGGCATACACAGCTGACTGTCTCTGAATTCTAATTCAGAATTCCTGGAAGAGTATATCAGACTGAAACAGTTTCAGTTATCCAGCCTGATGTGATGGATTAGTGTGTAATAATGAGGGAAGAACATGCTGCTCATCCAGGCACGGAGAGGTAGCAGTTCTCAGAAGGAAGATGGACAGTTCTGTTCATATACTTGCAAGGGAGAAGGTCCACAACTTCTGTAATCACAGAGGAGGGTCTTGTCACCCCCAGGCTACCATCCAAATAAAGAGAATCTCTGTTGTAAGAGTTGAAATAGTGTTCTTACTAACAACATATATCCTTCATATCAGCTAGACTTTTTCACAATGCCATGTTCTTTCCTGTCTCTCTTTACCCGTGATTGAGTACCATCCTATTTCTCCTCTTTTTCAAATATTACTATTGTTGAATTCCTATTTCCTCTATGAAATGTTTGCATTTTATAACACTGTATTCTACATAGACATGTGTGTGACTACATTTTTATATGTGAATTCTCATAGCACAACTTTTAAGTTGTGTCTAAATGTTTATGCCATATATGTGTGTTTGTGTAGATGTTTTAAAAATACAGGCCTAGGGGTGGGTGTTTGGCAAAGTAGTTAAGGCATTGCTTGACTGAGGCCAGTGCCATGGCATATTGGGCTAGGCCTCTGTTTGTGGCTCTGGTATTCTATATGTGTGCCAGTTCATGTCCCAGCTGTTCCACTTCTGATCTAGCTCCATGCTTATGGCCTAGGAAAGCAATGGAGTATGGCTCAAGTTTTTGGGCCTGTACGCACATGAGAGACCTAGAGGAGGCTTCTGGCTTCAGAACGGATCAGCTCTGGCTGCTGCAGCTATTTAGAGAGTGAACCAGCAGATGGACGATCTCTTTCTCTGTCCTCCTCTCTGTATGGCTCTGCCTTTCAAATAGAAATAAAAAATAAGTCTTAAAAAACAGACATTGCTAGGATGTTCACATCCAGTGTGAGTGCCTGGTTGGAATCCTGCTGCTGCTCTTCTGATTTTGCTTCCTGTGGGAGGCAGCATGTTGATGGCTCAAGTCCTTGGGTCCTGTCACCTGTAGGGGAGGCTGGATTGGCCTCTGGCTTTGGGTTGATTCAGCCCTGGCAATCACAGGCATTTGGGGAGTGATTTAGTGCATGGAAAATTATTCTTTATCTTTCAAATGAAATGAACATAAGCAAGATAATTTTTTAAATGCAGGCCTAATAAATTGTCTTTGAGGCCTAAGACTGTCTGTTATATGTATCTGATGTGTTCCTGATACATTATGTAGCAGAATACCATGGATGTAACAGATTCTCATTGAATCCTTTTAGAACCACAAATAATGAAATGCAAATACCTTCATTTTGGGATACCAGTTTGAACAGCTACTCATGTACCAAGCTAATTTTACAAGAGCCAAGGAAACCAGGTGAAGGACTGCAGTGCTTGGTTTTAGTACACTAATTAGAAAAGATTGCCTGTGTCAGCTCTCCTCCAGCTCTACCAGCACAGGCTGGAGACACTTGTCTCCCACTTAGGAAAGAGGTAGGGAATAGACTTGGAAGCAGGTACCACACCGATCGCAGGAAAAGCTCTGGTCCCTGATATTAGGTCAGTACTCAAAGACTGAGCCTTTGGACTCTCCTTAGCCAAGTGGTAGAGGAAATGTCCTTACTGTGCCTCCCACAGGGTCTGACAGACTCCAGCTGCTGGGGAGCAGAGCAGGAAAGTGAGTTTAGGACTTCACCTTAGCATGGAAAATGTGGTCTGTTGATGTGACACCTAGTGGGTCTGGTGCACACTCATGAAACCGCATGGATGCTAAGGTAAGGTCCAGCAGGGCCGAATCCAGCATGGGCAGAGTGGATGCTTGTGCATGAGTTGTCTGAGTCTACCACAGTCCCAGAAAGAGACTCCCAGAGATGGTTTATCCCTTTTTAGATACTTCCCTTGTTTGTTCTGACCAAGACAACAACTGGGGATTTAGAACAAACTTGGAATGGGGTTTCCTCTAATTCTGAAATAATCGCAACACACCAACAGTGGACTTAAAGCAGACCTTGACTTAGGATGCTGTCTAGTGTTGATCTAGGGAAAGTTTCCAGCGGCTAAGAGAAAATAAGGGAACTGCATAGAATTTCTAGAAAAGGTACAACAAAACCTGAATTTAAAGACTGGAAAAACTAATCCTTTAGTGTATAGGTAACATATACCAGCAAGCATGAAGAACTTTAGGAGAACCATAACTCATTTAACGAACAAAGCAAGACGCCATCAACTGACTAGATAGCAGTTTGTATTAGCAAACTCTCAGATGGAAAATATTTCAAAATACTTGTTTAAGGAAACTCAACAAAGCTTCAAAAAAACACTGAGAAATGATTCAGCACTCTAAAGGATAACTGAGATGAAGAAATAATTTTAAAAATCAAGTAAGGCACCCGCCGTGGTAGCCTAGTGCCTGAAGTCCTCACCTTGCATGCACCAAAATTACATGTGGGCGCCAGTTTCTGTCCCAGTGGCTCCGATTCCCATCCAGCTCCCTGCTTGTGTCCTGGGAAAGCAGTCAAGGATGGCTCAAAGCCTTGGGACCCTGCACCCGTGTGGGAGACCAGGAAGAAGCTCCTGGCTTCAAATTGGCGCAGCTCTGACCTTTGCATCTGCTTGGGGAGTTTGTCATCAGATGGAAGATCTTCCTTTCTGTCTCTCCTCCTCTCTTGTATATCTGACTTTTCAATAAAAATAATTAAATCTTAAAAGGAGAGGGGGGCTTCTCCCAAATGTTAATATATTTGCTATTCTTCAGTTAATATTTTAGACAGTTGTTTCTTACATTGATTATTCCTGAAATTTTGCATAACTTTAATGTGTGTGAAGGCTCCCAAAGACAATTGCAGTTTTTCAGTACTACTTCTGACTTCAGTTACAGGATTTCAAGAGAATGATAACTGGTGTTGGAAATGCCATGCCAGTGAAGATAACGTTAGTTTCCCAATTCACATTTCCCAGGATTCAAACGATTTTCAGAAAACAAAATAGTCACACAGATGGGAGCAAACAGTGCACCTCAGCACCACTTCCCATTGCCAGGAGCTCTACCGGTCTTGCTGATTAGTTTGGGGGAAACTGGGTCTCAAAGTTCTTTTTGCTATGTAGTGGTTCTGATTATTTGGATTTATGTATATACTATTCTGAACTTAGATATTTCTTCTATAGCTGTTTGGGAAATGTTTACAAATCTTGGTTTTGAATCAGGTGCCAAATGGCTAGTTTGCTGCAAAATAATTAGACTAATTCACCAAATTTATTGATAGAATTTTGATATTTTGAAGCTATTTTGCATTTGACAACAAGAAATATATATTGGATAGGATATCCAATTTCATAACTCTTAGAAATTTTTAGTTTTTTTATGATTATTTGTATTATTATTATTTTTTAAATTTTGAGTGTCAGGGAACAAGACTGCGAGAGAGAGAGAGCAGGTTTGCTCTCGTGCTGTCCCGTCTCCTGATTCACCCCCAGGTGCCTGCAGAGAAACTGATGCAGTTCTTCCATGTGGGTGGCAGGATCAGTCGCTTGTGCCTTCACCTGCACCTCGGCGTGTGCGTTAACAGGAAGGTGATGTTGGCAGCTAGAGCTGGGAATCCAACGAGGCACTCTGATGTTGTGGTCTTCTTAACCAATATTCAGTAAGAAGATGTGGCCCTCTTAACCAATATTCTAAATGCTTTTCTTTGATTACTTTTATTTATTTATTTATAAAAAGATTTATTTTATTTATTTATTGGAAAGTCAGATATACAGAGAGGAGGAGAGACTGTTAATTAACGTTGGGAAAGTAGTGGATGATGGCCCTGCACCAGTGTGGGAAACTGGGATGAAACTTCCTGGCCCCTGGCTTCTGTCTGGCCCATCCCTGTCTGGTCCGTTGCAACCATCTGGGGGGTGAACCAGTGGATGGTAAATCTTTCTGACTCTTTTTCTCTCTCTGTTACTTTTTCAGAAAAAAAAAATCTTAAATGAAGCGTTCTGGGGGAGAAAAAAAATCTATTTTTATATTTTCTAGAAAAAAAAGAATTACAGTGCTCCAGTAAATATCAATAATTTGTGGAAATTGGGATTAGGCATCATTTGAGAGTATATCAGCTTTCCTAAAAGGGTAGGCATTATTTTAGTTCAAAAAACTAAAATTGCATTTCTCAGAAAGCTAGTACATTTTATTTTCTTCACAGTTATTATAATGGAATTCTTTATAATTAAGGATACAGTGAAGGAAAATGATGCCAGGAACAGTATAAAGATATGTACTTTATAAAAAATATTCTAGTTTATTAACAGATTCTTAATCATGTAATAGTCCGTGGATGTTCTTTGGTTTTCATCAAGAGGACTATTTCTTTACAAAAATAAAATTATACAGTATGGTTGCTAAGTCATTTATGGAATATAATATCTATTTAAAAAATTAAAGTAGCTTAGGCTCCTTAGTTAAAACATTTGATTTGAGGATGAAAGCATTTATGTCCAAGAATCAATTTTAAGTTTCTTTTTATATTTATTTTATTACCACTAGGTGGGGTCCTGTACACACAATTCAAGAAGGCATCTGGAAGCTTTAACTTTTTAAATTGCCATATGTCTGATATACTAACTGATCAATTACTGTATAATAACTCATATTTTAAAACTTTAATACATAGACTTGATACAATTAAGACAGTGTGTTTGTAATTTAAAAATTATATTTAAATTGTACTTTTTATACATTTTCATTGTTTTTAAAAAGAACGTCTTTAGTAACATAAGCCATCTCTTTTCTATTCATAAGAAGTTTTAAAACAATCTATTTTTTAAAATTTTATTTTGCATCTTTATTTTTGTGTGTAGCATTAAATTTTGCCAGAAGCAAGATCTTATTGTACTAAGCTGTGGAAAAGGAGGACTAAATTCCCTTGTGTTGATGTCACTGTATATGGAACATGAAGATACAATTCTGGACATGGGATAATAGGAAATTTACCAAGTTTTAATATTAATTCTTGCTAGTGCTGTTATATATGTGCATTTGTTTTCTAATATTTATGTATTTAGCAATGTATGATGCAATTATAACTATTAGCTAACTTGGGAGCTCAAATAATTAATACTGCTGAACATATTTTCCTTTCTGTCCTGAAAATCAATTTTTTGAAGAATACTGACTATTAATCAAATACCAAAAAGGGAAGAAAAATAGGTTTTGCGCCTTCAGTTTTCTCTCCTTTCTATTTTAGTCATTCTTGTTTTGTTGCATTTGTAATTTAACACTGTCTGACAATTAGCTATGCCTCAGTTCGCTCCCCTCTTCTGTCCATTGGTTGATTTCACCTGATGGGTGCAACAGTGCACATCAGGGATGCCCTGTTGAGTCATTCTCAATTGCTGATCTTCAAAGGTGATCTGGTTGGTTGCTGTGCTGCTAACTTTCTCTCCGCATTCCATGCTGCTTACTGGAGAGGCTCTATAATTTAAGAGCTAAAAGCTGGCTTTGGAGTCGAGTAAACCTGGAGTTAAATTTTGTCTTTATTACTGTTTGTATTCCATGTGTTAGTTTTTCCTAACTTCATTTGCATAGTTGAATGCCAAAAGAATTTATATTGTAAAGGTGTGGTGAACATTTAATGAAATGATATGTGCACAACACTTACTACATTTTTTTTCATAGTCATTTTTATGATCACCATCTGTAAGCTGAAGCAGGAGTAAGGGTGTGTCTCTGTAGCCAGTTAAATCACTATGGGGATCTGTTGAATGAAAGGGCACATCTTCTATGCTTCTCTCCGTGTTCTTCTGCCCCTCCAAATCAGCTCTATGATTAAGCATAGATTCTAGAGAAGAGATAAATAGTTCCTGCTGTGCAGACTGTGTCGGGAAATTCTTTTGATAGAAGGAGACAGAGAGAAAGATCTCCCATCTACTGATTTACACTCCAGATGGCTCTAACGGCTGGAGCTAAACTGATCTGAAGCCAGGAGCTAGGAGCTTATTCCAGGTTTCCCACATGCATGCAGGGTCCTAAAGCATTAGACCATCCTGCGCTACTTCCCCAGGGCATAACCAGGCAGCTGGTAAGGAAATGGAGCAGTCAGGACACAAACGAGTGCCCATATGTGATGCCAGCACTTGCAGGTAGAGGATAGCCAACTGAGCCATTGTGCCAACCCCTACAGAGATTTCTGGTACTTCCCCAACCTCCACTTATCTATAAGCCTCTTCAACATCAGTACCCCCACTGAAGTATACTTGCTACAACTGATGAAGCTATGTGAGTACATAGTTGTTACCAGAGTCCATTGTTTATGTTAGAAGGAGTTCCTGATCTTACACATCCTGTGGTTTGGAACAAATATGTATGCCTTCTATTGACTGTTGCCATGCCATGCAAAATGTTTTCATTGCTTTGAGGATCAGTGTGCTCTGCCTCCTCATTCCTTCCTCTCTCGTGACAGTCACTGAGACTGTTATTGTTCTGTAGTTTGTCATGTACCAGAATGTCATGTACTTGGATTCATGTAGGTAGCCTTTTCACATTAGTTTCTTTCACTTTATTATATGTACTTATGTTTCTTCTATGTCTTTTTTAAACTTATATTTTAAAAAAGCAGTTTAATTCACATGTAGTAATTATACTTATTTATGGGGTAGAAGTGGCATTTTATCAACTGTGCACAATGTGTGATCAGGGTAATTGACGTATGCATCACCTTAAGTATCTATCGAGCCTTTGTGTTGGGAACATTTAAAAATTTTTTTAGTATTTCAAAGAATTTATTGTCAATCATAGTTCTATAGAACATTATAAATTTGCTTCTATCCAATTGTAACCTTTACTTGTTAATTGTTATCACTCAGTCTCCCTGTCCTATGCCCTTTTTCTATGCAATCACCTTTTTAAGCTTTCACAGGTAGGAACATGCAGTATTTGCTTTGGTTATCTCTCTCTCTTCCTCTGTGTGTGTGTGTTTAAAGATTTGTTTATCTGTTTGAAAGGCAGAGAGAGAGAGTCCTTATGTGCTGATTCACTCCCCAAATGGCCACAATGCCCAGAGCTGTGCTGATCTAAAACTAGGAGCCAGGAGCTTTGTCCAGGTATCCCACATGGGTACAGAGGCTGAATCACTTGGCCCACCCTCCACTGCTTTCCCAGGTACATTAACAGGAAGCTAGATAAGAAGTGGAGTAGCCATGACTTGAATTGGCATCCATATGGGATGCCAGCACCACAGGCAGTGGCTTTACTTAGCCTGCCACAGCGCTATCCCCTGTCTTTTTTTTGTTTGTTTGTTTGAAAATTAGAACATCAGAGAAAGGGAAAGACAAGGAGACCGTCCATTCATCTGCGGGTTCATTCCCCAAATGACTGCAACAGTCAGGACTAGCTTAGGTTGAAGTTAGGAACCCGGAGCTCCATGCAGGTCTCCCATGTGGGTGGCTGAGGCCCATGCCTTTGGGCCATCTTCTGCCTTCTGTGGTGCATTACCAAGAAGCCAGATTAGAAACACAACAACAGGAATTTTGAAGTGGCATCCTGATATGGTCCAATGCTGGCCACAATTTTTGTCTATATGTGACTTATTTATCTTTTTTTTAAAAGAAAGATTTGTTTATTTTTATTTTAAAAGCAGTTACAGGAAAAGAAGGAGAGACACAGAGTTTGATCCTCCATCAGCCAAATCACTCCCTACATGGCCACAATGGCTGTAACAGGCTAGTGTGAAACTAGGAGCTTCTTCTTAGTCTCCCATGTGGATGCAGGGGCCATTGTCTGCTGCCCTCCTAGGCCACTAGCAGGGGACTGGATCAGAAGTAGAGCCAAGGGATTTGAATTGCCACCCCGCCCCCATGTGGGTCACTGACACTGCAGGTAGAGGCTTAACCTGTTACACAGTAACATAATGTCCTCCAGTTCCACCTTCAACTGAGAGAGCTTAAATATTTTTTATGGCTAGATACTACCCCATTGTGTGTATATATACCACACTTTCTTTACCTACTGTCTGTCTGGTCAGTGGGAACTTAGATTGCTTCCATGTCTTGGCTGTTGTGAATGCATTGAGTGCAATGAGAAAGAGAATTGTTGAATGATAGTTCTAGGTTTTAAGGAGCCTTCATGCTGGTTTTCAGAATAGCTGGACTAAGGCTGGTGCAATGGCTCAATTGGCTAATCCTCTGCTTGCAAATACTGGCATCCCATATGGGCATCAGTTTGTGTCCCAGGTGCTATACTTCCTTTCCATCTCCTTGCTTATGGCCTGGGAAAGCAGTGGAAGATAGCCCAAAGCCTTGGGACTCTCCCATGCACCTATATGGGAGGCCTAAAAGAGGCTCCTGGCTCCTGGTCAAGTCAGCTTTGGCCATTGCTGCCATTTAGGGAGCGAACCAGCAGATGGCAGATTGTTCTTTCTGCCTTTCCTCTGTGAAATCTGTTTTTCCAATTAAAATATAAGTCAATTAAAAAAAATAACTGCACTAATTTACATTCTCACTCAACAGAGTATGTTTATTTCCATTTCTCCAAGTTCTCGCCAGTTTTTGTTATTGGCTTTTTAATGATGGCCATTCTAACACAAAGTTTCGTGGAGTAGAAAATTTTTACTGTTATTTTTTGGGGGGGAGATTTTAAAGTTTGTCTTGAAAGTCAGAGTTACACACAGAGAGAAAGAGAGAAAAAAGAGAGAGACAGGAAAGAGAAAAAGTCTTCTACATGGTGGTTCACTCCCTAGATAACCATAATGGCTGGGGCTGGGGCCCCATGGATGGGAGAGCACTTGGACCCTCTTCTACCATTTTCTCTAGGTCAATAATAGAAAGCTGGAACCAAAGTGGAACAGGCAGGACTTGAACTAGTGCCCAAATGGAATGTTGGTGTCTCAGTTGGCATTCTACAGTGCTGGGCCCAGAAATGTTTTACTTTAATATTATTTATCCTACCGGTTACATTTTTCTTGACTTGTACCTTTGACGTCATATTTTAAAAACTACCCCACATCTAAGATAATTTAGATTTTCAGTTATCTTCTAAATGTTTTATAATTTTGCATTTTAAAACTCTGTTTTGAATTAATTATTATATTGTATTCTGGATCTTTTATCTTTTTAACTGACGGATCATTTTGTTCATATCTGCAAAGTAATTTTCTGGAATTTTTACTGGGATTGTATTGAATCTATAGATTATTTGGAAGGACTGATTTCCTTCACAATACTTTCTTCCTATTTATAAGCATGGTAAATGTTTTCATTTGATATCTTTCATTGGAGTTTTGTTTTTCTTCACACATATCTTATGTATCGGTCAGATTTATAAGTTTTATATTGGGGAGTGTCAGTATAAATAATACTGGGTTTTTAACTTCAAATCCTGCTTGCTCATTGCTGTAGATAGTTTTTGCTCCTTTGTTATGGTTGAGAAAATTGAGATTTGGAGAAGTCAGGTGGCTTACATGAAGCTGTCACAGCATAAGTGCCCTTTCTGGTTCCATCGAGTTACCCGTCCAGCCACTCGTTATTAAGTATCTTCTAAGTGATAGATGCTGGTCTTGGACAAAGGATATAGAAGGGAGCAAAGCAAAAACTGCTCTTGTGGGAGAAGATTATGAAGGGAGCAAAGTAGACAAAAATTGTGTCCTCATGCAGCCTGCATTCCAGTGAGGGGAAGATGGGTAATCATAAATACATGTGTGAAATGGTGTATTCTACAGAGGTTACTGACACAGGCCTTTGGATAGTAAACTAAATATTTAGATGGTAAAAAATAAAATTAGAAATGAAGCAGAGAAGGGGAATGTATGTGTGTATGTATAATCTAGCTAGCATAGACAGAAAGGCCTCATCTGGGTAAGTTACAGACCTGAAGGAGCAGGACCACTTGGTTGGTGGGGCTCAGTTCTGGCCGTTGTAGCCGCTTGGGGAGTGAATCAGTGGATGGAAGATCTTTCTCTCCGTCTCTCCTCCTCTCTGTGTATCTGACTTTCCAATGAAAATAAATACATCTTTAAAAGAAAAAAAGAATTGACATAGAGAGGCCAGTATTGTGTAGCAGGTAAAGCCACCACTGAGATGCTAGCATCCTATGTGGGCACTGGATTGATTTGTGTTCTGACTACACTTTGGATTCAGTTCTCACTAATGGCCTGGGAAATGCAGCAGGAACTGGCCCAACTTTGGTCAATGCCATTCTAGCTTTCAAATAAATTAAAAAATAGGTTTTGTTTTTTTTTTTAAAGATTCAGTATAAAAAGCATTTAGAACTTGACCTGACACGTAGTAAATGATGTAGAAATGTTTGTTTGCTCATTCACTAAGGATCCTTTTTTGAGCCTTAGTATTGAAAACAATATTGTCCTCATTATCAGGTCTCTTGACACTGAAACCACAGAAGCCTCCTGCTCTGTCTCCCTGTTCCTCCACTTCCTGTGCTTAACAGTAGGTTTTGGCCTATACGTCTGATCACTTCTTTTAAGGTTCCTGTTTTCCTAGAAAAGCTGGTTCAAAGATAGTTGAATGACACATGTGTAGAATGGATTGTTAACATATGGATGACACGCAGAACCAGGGTGTATCTCTCCACAGAACCAGAGTTGGTAACTAAGTGGAACAGAAAAGCTGGTCGTATTCAGGAAATGGAGGATCTGATAAGTATACAGCATTCACTGCTTTCCCTCATACCAGTCTGTATATGGTCCTGTCCTGGGCCCCACCAATCAGGAAGTCCACTGAATTTATCTTCCTCTGACTTTCTCTTTTTTGACTACATAAAACTTGCTTGAGATTCCCAATTGAGGGGGTAGACACTACTTACACATTCTACTTCCTTGCTGGGTAACACACACATCCTTTCTCTTCTCAAAGGACCCGTGTCAGGTTGTTTTCTGTGTGCCCTGGGTAGTGAACTAACTCGTCCCAGTCCCAATCGGAGTGTTGAAGGCTTCTGCTATGTCCACATCCCCTGTGCCTCAGACCTTTAATTTTGGATAGCTAGTGATGTATCTGCATGGCTTGTTACTCTCCTAATATTAGCAAGTTAAAAACAAATTCGGCACTGTGGTTAAGGTACCTACATCTGTGTTTGAGTCACTTTTCCTGTTTCCAGCTTTATTCTGAAGGTAGCAGGTGATAACTGAAGGTCCATGTCATCCTTGTGGAAGGTTTGGGTTGAGTTCTTGGCTCCTGGCTTCAGCCTGTCCCAATCCTGGCTGTTACGGACATTTGGGGAGTGAGTCAGGAGAAGGGGGATTTCTTTCTGTCTCTGTTATGTTTCAGTATGTCTCTGCCTTACAAATAGATGGATAAACATTTTAAAAGTTTATATATCCTACTCAGGTTATTTCTTCTGAAGGCAGTACTTTCAAACTCAGTTGTTCAGAGATTTAATTTTAAGATACTAGCTTTTGCAAAAGTTTGGCTTAACAAAGAATAAATTTTGATGACGTGGGAAGTTAATTTTAGTTTTCTTACATGCATGCAGGTCTGTGTATGATGACCAACCAAATGCACACAAGAAATTTATGGAAAAATTAGATGCTTGTATCCGTAATCATGACAAGGAAATCGAAAAGATGTGTAATTTTCATCATCAGGGGTTTGTAGATGCCATTACAGAGCTTCTTAAAGTAAGAGCTGATGCAGAAAAACTGAAGGTAAGAAATGTGTTAGGGTTCTGTTTATATCACTTCCCGGCCTTTTGGCTAAGATCTTGTGTAGGATTCTGTTTGCTCATGTTCTCATTAAATTGGCCAAGCATTAATTCATATGTACAAGTCATTATTTAATGTGCTTTCAAGAGGTGGATGAGTATATGTATTTTGGAATGCTTTTTATGCTGTTAACAGTTGTCATGCTAATGACAAGAATAATTTTTTTTTCTTCTGCAGCAGGTAATGCATTGAATTAAAAGGATTTCTCTCTATGTGGAAAAATTAACTCAAAACATACATACAATGAAAGGCCCTATTTGCAGTTTAAGATGACAGTTAATATACAATACTGATAAAAAGCCATCCTTCAATATACCTTAAAAACTAGTATAAATTATTATGTTTTAAAATTATAATACTGAAGTTCTTTTAAAGATAGTTTAGCAACAGTGTATATTTTTCCTATGCAAAGTTGAGCTACAGTTTCTGTCAACAGCAAAAACATTAAAGTGAGGATTATATTTCTTTAGTCAGCATATAAAATAGTTAATTATAAGATTTGTCCTATTTATTTTTCTTTATACTTAGAATGCTTAGCAGACAGAATTCAAAGGTTATGATTAGAAAACCATTATATAAAGGATATTCAGATAACAAGAGACCAAATACAGCATCAATGAGGTCACTGAGTATCTTTGTTCAGAAATTAATGAGATTTTTAATAACTGGAATGTGCTTCCTTACTATGATGACCTAATGAGTCACTTAATATGTGGGAAAATTTGAGGTTGAGTTTTGCCTGCACTTGCAGCATTAAAATGTTGCTGTGGATTGAGATTTTCATGTTTGATGTTAATCAACCACCAGGTGTTTGCATTCAGCAAAGTATGAATGTTTAATTACCATAAAATGCAATCACCATTTCCTACAGACAATGAACGGCACATAGACCTCATTGAAGTTATCAAAAAGGGACGAGTGGTCAATTGGGTCAGTGATTTGAATTGTTTGACAGACTTAGAGAAGCAAGCAAAGTTCAAAAATCCTGAGTAAATTTGAGAAGTTTGCCACAGAATCTGTTAAATAGAACTGTCATAAGTAATTGAAGTTAACAAAAGCCCTTTTCAATCAAAAGTTCAAGTTCAACCTGTAGAGTTAATTTGAATTTGCATTTCTTTGTTCTGAGTTTCTCATGAAGCATGATCTGATTACAAGGGTGAGCAGTTACAACAGAGCAGCTTTATACATTATTTGTCTAACTAAATTGAAATTATTTTTAAGGTGCAAGTTACTGATACCAACCGAAGGTTTCAAGATGCTGGAAAAGAGGTGAGAAAAATTATACATTTTTACCGTACTCGCAAAATACATACTGTTTAAATGTTTGCTTAAAAAAGACTTTTTTCTTTTTTAAGGTGATAGTTCAAACAGAAGATATTATTCGATGTAGAATTCAACAAAGAAATATTACTACTGTGGTAGAAAAATTACAATTATGCCTTCCAGGTGAGTTAAACTTGTTTATAATGTAATGCGTGGCCTGGTAAAAATTACAATATTATAGCAGCAGTCATTCTGTATTATGGAAATTATAAATTATTTGGTTATTACCTCCCAACAAAGCCCTTGATCATCTTTCCTGATTACTCTTTTACCTGAATTTCTATGGTTTTCTCACATTATGAAGCCCCTGTTTAACTGTCACATCAGTTTTCTAGAACAACTCCCACTTTCCATTTCCTCTCTGCTTAGTTTGCTGTTCATTCCCCTCACCTTCCTGTTAGTTTTTCCCCCTCAGAGTGCTTTCCCACAGGGAGAGTCTCTTTTAATTACCCTTTCTCTCCTTTGCCTAATTTGCCTAATTTTTTACCTCTAGTTTTCCATTGTTTTCTGTTTGTTACTTAACAGGTTGGTTTTGCTTTGCTCACAATCTCATTTTGCTGATAAGGTAAGAAAACATCAGAAGTGCTAGGTCTTCTCCCTTCTTGCATTTCTTCCTGTATTGTGGAAAGGCTAGGTATATGGTGTCTATTAGAGGTCAAGTATTATAGGGACATCAAAAACTTCTGAAGTGGTTAAGCCAATATTTTCTTTCCCTGGAGTTAATATATGCTGTTGAAACAGACGGGGTAGGTATGCTCAGGTACACTTCAGTGTCCTGTTTTCAAACTTTTTTTTAAAAGAACTCGAATTACCATATCCAAAGAAATAGAATATAGTGTTTTATATAGTGCTCATACAATAAATTTTAGTTAACAATGCAAATTGCAGTGAAAACAATCAGTTTATTTGGCTGAAAACAAAGTACTACTTTCTCATTTGGGAGAACAGCTTTTCACTTTTAGTCAGGTTAACCTCTAGTGGGACAGGAATATTTGCACATTCATTTTGAATAAACAAAGTAGTTGCTTATTAGGTTTCAAGGTTGAGAAACTTACTCTTCACAGTGATGATAGTTAATACCTGTTTGTCACTACCAGACACATTGTGACAACTATGAAGACAAACTATGTTTTGTCCCTGCCTGGTAATAAGCCTAAAAAAATTGGGTGCTGATGGAATATGAAAGATTAATTCAACTTCTCCTGGTGGACTCTTTTAGAGAAATAGAAAAAAGTTAAAGTTACATTTCTGTTATGGCTACTGTCTGCTTTCAAGGCTGGATACCAACTCTGAGTTTACATAAATATTGTGTTCCTGAGAGCCACATCCAGAACTGCTTTCTTCCCTCTATCCAATCTTCCAGTGATATCAAAAGTATATTGTGTATCAGGTAGTATGGTAGGTACTAGGACTGTAAAGTTGAAAATGACTTAGTTCCAGCTTTTGAAGGATCTTACAGTCTCTAATGGGAATAAAGAACAAGTTAAGTCATCAATTAAAGTGCAGTTGTTAACTTCATATCTGTTGTCAACCTTATTTTGTGGCATCTCACTTAAGGGAATGTATAGTGATGGAGTAATAGAGACTACCATATCCAGATGTGAGGATACAGTGCAAGCATCCCTGCTTCCAAATCAAAGAGGGACTCCCAGTGAAACCGTTGGACATCTCTAGACAATGGGATGGTGGACTGTCTGACATTATCTGTATCAGCAATGTTGGGGCACACTTAAATAACAGACTGATGGAATTATAACTTGTATGAAGGACTATCTATTGTATAGTCCTTCTATTTGGGGAGAATTAGTCGTGGGGGTGGGAATTTGAGGGATCCTAGACCTTACATGATTGTACCAGAAAATTAAAAAAAATATATATATATAGCATATATGAAAAGTGCAGTTGCCTAACTCGTGGGATTAGGAGGAATGTAAGATAGAGGAAGTAAACATTCATGATGTATATGAGTTGGTTAGTTTTTGAAGAAAACATAATTTTTGTGTGGAAACAATGTGGAAATAAAATAAGGTAGATGAGAAATTTACATGAATTCTTCTGGATTTAATATAATATGTTAATATATGTGTATATGTGAATGTTCAGTGTATATGGGAATAAAGATGTTTCAAGTATATAGCATTTTATTTGAAAATAGCCTAACTCAAAGTATAGACTACTAGTATTGTAATACACTCTTTTGCCTTATTTTCATCCCTCAAAAAAGATTTTTCATTTTAAAAGCTAATATGTTATTTTTTTAATGCAGTACTGGAAATGTACAGCAAACTAAAAGAACAGATGAGTGCAAAAAGGTGAGTTGGTTTCTTTCCTTTTTTTTACAAAAAGATTCATTTGTTTTTATTGGAAAGACAGATTTACAGAGAGAAGAGTCAGAACGAAGGAGAGACAGAAAGATCCACCATATACTGGTTTACTTCCCAGATGACCGCAACAGCCAGAGCTGAGCTGATCCAAGGCTGGGAATGTTAGTTTTACTTAGTGTAAACATGGTTTCTTACCTATAGAATGCTATTAATTGTTTGCCATAGGCATGTATCCAATAGGTGTCTAAGGAAAATTAAGCATATGAAATATATCCATGTCATAGGGCACGGACTGTGTTTACTGATTGGTATATTTCTCATGTCACACTGTGCCCTAATAAGTGGTAGATGTGCAGTGGCTTTTAACCTGGATTTTGTGACACTTAAAAGTGTTTCTAGTTGTTCTAAATAAGTAGCATAAGATTTTCCAAAAGAAGTTTTTTGAAAATTTTACTTTAGTTAGAATTAAGTCTGTGATGTATACTTTTTTTTTGGAACCTGATAGATATTATGATAGGTAAGATAATATGAAGTTGCAAGTCAAATTACTATTGAATAATTGATGTGATGTAGAAATTTGAAACTATTATATATTACATATATGCATATATGTAGTGATGATTGTGGTAACGTCTAGCAAATATTAATGTTACAAATGTAGATGAAGTAGACTAGGGAGACTTACGCTGGTGGAGCCATGAATTTTCAGCTTGCAACTTGTTCATGTGATTTAAGGATTACTAAATAGAAACTGATGTTAATTTTACTTGTTTTAACTACAACTGTGCCTTTTTTTGGAGGAGGCTCTACCTGAAAGATGTAGACAGAGTTAGAGAACTCTCATCTGATTCAGTCCCCAGTTGCCTGCAGCGTGGTGTGGAGTCAGAGCTGGGAACTCATTTCAGGTGTCAGGAAGCCAGTTACTCAAGCCTCGCTGCCGCTCCTTGGCTGTGCGGTTCCTGGGCTGTGCGGCTCCTGGGCTGTGCGGCTCCTGCCCTGTGCCGCTCCTGCCCTGTGCCACTCCTGCCCTGTGCCGCTCCTGGGCTGTGCCGCTCCTGGGCTGTGCCGCTCCTGGGCTGTGCCGCTCCTGGGCTGTGCCTTAGCGTGAAGCTGGAATCGAGAGCAGAAGCAGGCACAAAACCCTGGCAACCTGATAGGCAGCCTGGGCGTGTGAACTGCTACCTTAACCATTGTGCCAGACACCTTACCCTACTGTGGCTTTTGATGAGAATGGTAGCTTTTTTAATGGCTTGCAATTGCTTATAAAATACATGTGATAAGCACTTTTTATAGAGTTTTCTTTTTAATTTGTCACAGGTATTATTCTGCCTTAAAAACTATGGAGCAATTAGAGAATGTGTACTTCCCTCGGGTTAGTCAATACCGGTTTTGTCAGCTAATGATAGAAAATCTTCCTAAACTCCGTGAGGATATTAAAGAAATCTCCATGTCTGATCTCAAAGACTTTTTGGAAAGCATTCGAAAACATTCTGACAAAATAGGTGAAACAGCAATGAAACAGGTGAGATTAAAAAGAATTTTCATCTAATATTTTTTAGTAATCTGGGATATAAACTACATGTAAAGTTCACTTTAATGTTTATAAAACATTTTTATTTACTCTTTCTTATCTTTTCTGATTCTTGTTCAGGATGGATTTTTGTTCATATTCTCTTTGAATTTACAGTTGTTCCTTCTTTAATTAAGTCAGTATAACTTATCTTTAGTTACTCACCAACCAAACTCTCAGCAGTCTTCTCCATATGTGCAAAGTTATATTACCCTTTGTTGTTAGCCAGAACGGTTCTAAAATTAGCTAAAAAGTGGTAGACACAGAGTGAGGTAGGGAGCCCTTTTGTGCTAATGTTCTAAATTGTTCCATCTTTAGAAGTAATTGAAGTATTGGGGCAAGCACAGTAGCCTAGTGGCTGAAGTTCTCACCTTGCATGCACCAAGATCCCATCTCAGCGCCGGTTTGGTTCATATCTTGTCTGCTCCACTTCCTTTCCGTTCCCTGCTTGTAGCCTGGGAAAGCAGTTGAGGACGGCCCAAAGCCTTGGGACCCTGTACCCCTGTGAGAGACCCAGAAGAGGCTCCTGGCTTCGGATTGTCTCAGTTCCAGCCATTGCGGTCACTTGGGGAGTGAATCAACAGATGGAAGATCTTCCTCTCTGTCTCTCCTCCTCTTTGTATATCTGCCTTTCCAATAAAAATAAATAAATCTTGAAAAAAATATCCTAAGTTCAGAAACAAGTAGGCAAACAATAGGAAAATGTTTGAGTATTATAAAAGTAATACATTTAGAGTCAGCAGTTCTACTTCCAGGTTTTATCAATAAAAAAATGAAAATATAGCCTCTTAATGTTTATAGAGTTTGTTTAGGTGACACTGAATTAGTGACACCTCAATGTGATCAGAGGGAGAATGGAAATACTAATTATAATATATTCTTGCAATGGAATACTACTTAGCAGCACAAAAGAACACATTACTGATAATGCAGCTACACAAATAAATATCACAGATATATTGAGCCACAAAAATTTAACACAAAATGGCATGAATTGTGACCTTTGTTAATATAAATATAATTCTAAATATAATTCTAAAGCAGGAAAAGCTAATTTAAGATGAAGAGAGGAAACACAATCCAGGTAAAACTGTAGTTGACGGGAGATTGCCTGGGAAAGGACAAAAGTGCATTTTCTCAGAAGTTGGAAATGTATGATTTTTTTTTTTTTTACAAAATACGTGAGATCTATATATCTCACTGCAGAAGGAACTTCAAAGTGTTCATGGAAAATTATCATTAGATAGGTCTATTGGGTAAGGTCAGTGCTGTGGCCAGCAGCTAAGCTGCTGCTTATGACACAAGCATCCTGTTTTGGAGTGCTGGCTGTTGCCAATGCAGCTGAGAAAGCAGTGGCTGATGACCTGAGTACTTGGGGTTCTGTCATCCGCACAGGAGACCCCAAAGGGCTTGCAGACTCCTGACTGTTGCGGCCATTTGGAGAATGAGCCAGTGAATAGAAGATCTGTCTGTCCTTGTCTCTCTTTGTCACTCTGCCTTTCAGATAAATAAGTAGATCATTCAAGAAATAAATTAAGATGATTCTTCGAAAGCTAAGTTTATTTAAGTGCAAAGAATTTTGAAATCCATGCAGTTTTTTCCATGACAGGCATTTTCTCTGAACTTTTTAAAGTACGCTCATATATGAATCTTACTCAAAGAAAATAAGAGAGTAATTTGGTTGCGTGTAGAGTGAGTAGATAAATAAATGTGTAGATGAAACAAGAAAGCAAAGATAGTAGTTGTTGAAGGTAAGTAATGGTAACTGGGAATTCACTGTATTAACTTGTTTATTTTGCTCATATTTGAAATTTTCAATAATGAAACTTTTTAGAAATGATTATATTTTAACTGCAATTTCCAAGAGTTAGCTCTTAAGAGTTCTAATAATTCCAACATTAATAAATGAAGCCATGCTCAGCATGATTTCCAGCCCAACCTCTACCTCAAGTATTACATACTGCATTTTAAAAATTTAATTAAAGAAATACACCTGTTAATATTTTGTTAAAGAAATGTATCACAGGAAACCAGTAATAAGTATATGAGTTATACTTCCTATTTTGATTTTTTTAAAGGATTACTATTAATAAGATTTTTCTGTTACATCTTTTAATTAGCTTTGCATAGTAGTATACTATTACTGTTTTTCTTTTTCTCTGAGATGAAATTCAGATAACAAAAGCATTTTAAAATAAGTAATTTACCTGTAATTAGTAAATGTTAGACAACCATCATTTCTTTTTTTTTTTGTCATAACATACATTTTTTAAAATTTATTTTTACATTCTTTACATAGTTAATTAGGGTAAAAAGGTTCAAGGGCTACAGGAAAGTGGGTAAGACTGTTATTTCCACATTGTTTCCTTCTTGTATCTGAGGTAAAGGGGGATATTAAGGGAGAAGCCCCACCCAATCTCCCATTCATCCCAGGTCCCTGAAGTGGGGCATGCTCCGAGATTCTTGCTCAAGTGGTTTTGATAGTTCAACAGTTATGGATTGCTGCCAATCTTGCCACTCCAAGCATGACAATCATCATTTCTGTTAGTTCCAGAACATTTTCATCATCCCACAAAGAAGCCATGCTGTTAAGATCCCCAGTCCTCCATCTTGGGGAACTCTTCTTGTTATATCTCTGTGGATTTACCTCTTTAATATATCTCAAATAAATAGATTCATAGATGATCTCTGGTGTTTGGTTACTCTTTCTTAATTTGCTTTTGTTCAGTAGCTTACTATTTGAAGATGTACTGATTTTGAAAATTAACACATATGATTTATGCTAATAAAATTGGAGCTGTACTCTAATGATAAAAGACTTGTGGTATACATTTTTTCAAAATTAATTTTTAGTTGCTAATACACATGATCATTAGAGAATCTGATTTTCAAATCATTTTTAAAATATTTGTATGGGGCCAGTGTTGTGACATAATCTGTAAAAGTGCTGCCTGCCTCCTTATCGGCGCAGTTTCAGGACCCAGTTGTTCCACTTTGATCTGTTTTCCTCCGGATATGCCTGGGGAGGCAGTGGAAGAGACCCCATGTGCTTAGGCCCCAGCACTCACATGGGAGAGTCAGAAGAAATTCTCCTGGCTTTGGCCTAGCCCAGCCCTGGCCCTTGTGGACATTTGGGAAGTGAGCCAGTAGATGGGAGTTCTTGATCTGTCTCCTTCTGTAACTCTGCCTTTCAAATAAAAATAGGTGACTCTT
Source organism: Ochotona curzoniae (assembly GCF_017591425.1). NCBI lineage: Eukaryota > Metazoa > Chordata > Mammalia > Lagomorpha > Ochotonidae > Ochotona > Ochotona curzoniae. Next base: position 28,431,579 of record NW_024466512.1, on the reverse strand, counting down.
TTAAAAATGTTTATTTATGTAAATATTTTAAATTCAGACCATCATAGAGAAGGAGAGACAGAAGGCGAGAAAGACAGAGAGAAGGAGAGAGAGAGAGATCTGCTGTTCACTCCTCAAACGGTCACAACAAACCTGGCTGGGTCGGCATGAGGCAAGAGCCTGGAACTCCAAAAGAGTTTCTCACATGGGTGACAGGGGTCCAAGTACTTTGGCTCTCATCCCCTGCATTCCTGGCCGCACTCATGGGAAGCTAGATTGGAAATGGAGTGGCCAAGACTTGAAGTTGCACATGGGTAATGCAAGGCCCAGGACCTTGAGTCATCTTCTGCTTTCGCAGGTACATTAGCAGGGAGCTAGGTTGGAAGTGGAGCAACCTATACTAATACTGCTGCCTCTGCAGAATGATGATGTTACAAGCAGTAGCTAAACTTTCTGTGCCACAATGCTGGCCCTTCGATTTACTTTTTTTTTTTTTAAAGATTTATTTTTATCATTTTTTTATTGGAAAGGTGGATATACAGAGAGGAGAGACAGAGAGGAAGATCTTCCATCTGATGATTCACTCCCCAAGTGAGCGCAACGGCCGATGCTATGCCGATCTAAAGCCAGGAGCCTCTTCCTGGTCTCCCATGTGGGTGCAGGGTCCCAAAGCTTTGGGCCATCCTCGACTGCTTTCCCGGGCCACAGGCAGGGAGCTGGAACGGAAGCGGGGCTGCTGGGATAGAACCAGCGCCCATATGGGATCCCGGGCGTGCAAGGCGAGGACCTTAACCACTGTGCCTCCGTGCTGGGCCCTCAATTTTACTTTTGATATTATTTTTATTCATCTCAATTAAGTATTTGGTAGACTGAAAAACTTTGCTATAATGAACAGAAGCTACAAAGCAGAACTTATGCCAAGCTTACTACATTGCCTTTCTGTTGAAGACATCCCTTGGGGTCATTTTTTCTGCCATTAACATGGTGTAAATATGGCTATGCTGTCATGTGTTCTTGCTGTCTTATCATTTTGTAAATTTAAATGAATTGGTTTTTATAATGTGATTAATGTTACTATGCCTTTATAGCATTAATTCAATTTTAGGTTTTTTTTCTTATGAAATAAATGGTAACTGACCCAATTGGCTGACTGATAGTTTCCTTGCATTGTTTGTCTATTAGGTTAAAAGTCACAGTGAAAAAAAAATGTGCTGGGGGCCAGTACTGTGGTATAACTGGTAAAGCCAGCACCTGTGGCACTGTCATCCCATATGCATGCCAGTTGGAGCTGTGGCTGTTCCACTTGTGTTCCACCTGCTAATGTACCTGGGAGAGCAGCAGAGGGCAAGTCCTTGGGCCTCTGCACCCATGGAGAGACCCAGAGGAAGCTCCTGGAGCTGAGCCTTAGACCAGCCCAGCTCTGGCTAATGTGGCTGTTTGGGGAGCAAACCAGCAGGTGGACAATCTCTCTCTGTCTTTCTCTCTATATATAACTCTTTTATGTACTCTACCATGTACTGATATACAAGTGAGGGTTTGTTCCTTATAGTAACTAGTAGGGCCAGCAGACAAAGATAAATAAATACATAAACCATTAAGGAAATAGATCCTTTAGTAATATGATTAACAACCATGACTTAACTGACACATATGAAAAAGTGCATCCTATAAATTGCACAATGTACATTTTTTTCAAGAACACCTACCAAAATTAAGTTCTTGTCCATATGGAAAATACTGGTAAATTTGAAAGAACTGAAGCAGCAGTGTATCCTCTGACTACATTGGAATTACTCCAGAAGCCAGTAACAAGTAATTAAAAATCCTTGCACTTTTAGAAATGAAGAATAACATTTTAAATAACCTATGAATTGAAAACAGAAAATATATTGAATGGGATTGTAAAAAGTAGGACAATCAAAATTTGTCGGCTGAGTACAAATTATGTTTAAAGGGAGATTTATAACCTTAAATTTGTAATTTAAGAAATAAAGGCTGAACTCAGTAATCTAAATGAATTTCAAAAAGCCAAAAACAAGGAAATTTAGGGAACTAGAAGGAATAAAATGAGCACAGACTATATTAAATTGTCCCACAATTTTGTAATTCAAAATTCAAAATAAAAATATATTTTAAAAAAAATACAGGAGAGAAGACAACAAAGCCAAAAGTTAATTCTTAGTCTTTCAGAATAAAGTTGATAAATGCTTAAAGACTATTCATAAAGGAAGAGTGAATGAACAGGGTGATATCATGATAGTTCCTAGATACAGAAATCCATGAGAATATGCAGTGACCATACATTTTAACTAATTTTGACTATAATAGAAGTAGAAATAGTCTGACTTTTTTCTCCCTTTGTAATAGGCACAGCACCAGAAGACCTTCAGTGTTGCTCTGCAGAAGCAAAGTAATGTGAAATTTGGAAAGAATGTCTATATCAATCATGAAAGAATTCTAGGAGAAAGGAATGAAATTACATTGAAACATGTACTTGAGGATGAAGATGAGAATGAAGAGGAGGTAAGGGGGTTTCTTTGTCTGTTCTTGGGTGTACTTTTTTCTTTTGGATCATAGCATACATTTGTTTGTCTTGTCATGTACAAAGTAAACCTATATTATAATGAATTTATAGCAATTGAGTCTTCTGAAATGTTAGACTACATAATTGACAGGAAAACAAAACTGACAGAGGACTATTACAGGTTGTAAGTATAAGCTATGAATAGTTGAACCTAGATGTTCTACTATAATTCATAAAAGTATGCATTTTTCCAGTGATCAGTCAGAATTACTGTAGTAGGGGAGCTGGCATTGTGCTGTTGTAGGTTTTTGTCACATGTGACACTAGCATCCCATGTGGGTACCTGTTCAAGTCCTAGCTCCTCCACTTCTGGTCCAGTTCCCTGCTAAAGTGTCTGGGAAAGCAGAGTAAGATGAGCCCAGTGCTTGGGCCTCTTCCACCCGCATGGGAGACCTTTGGCCTGGTATTGCCCTAGCTGTTGCAGCCTTTGGAGTGTGAATCAGTAGATGGAAAATTTCTCTCTCTCTTCTTTGTCTCTGTATCTCCTTCTTTCTCTGTAATGCTGCCTTTCAAATAAGTAAGTAAATCCTCCATAAAAAGATTTATCTGTGGTAAATTTGAAAATTTTCTTGAGTTTTTAAAAGAAATTTGAGAGGCAGAAATAGCAAGAGAGACAGATGGCGAGAGCAAGCTTCCATCCACTGACTCACTCCTCAAATGCCTGCCACAGCCAGAGCTGAGCGAGGGATGAACTGGGATTTGGGGACTCAGTCCATACCTGCTGCCTGCAGGTATGCATTAGAAGGAAGCTAATGGGCCCGGCACAATGGCTCAGTGTCTGAATCCTCGCCTTGCAACCACCAGAATCCCATATGGGCACCAGTTCATTTCCTGGCTTCTCCACTTCCTGTTCAATTCCGTGTCTGTGGCCTGGGAAAGCAGCTGAGGATGGCCGTTGCACCCACACTGGAGACCTGGAAGAAGCTCCTGGCTCCTGTCTTTAGATTGGCTCAGCTCTGTTCGTTGCGGCCACTTGGGAACTGAATCAGTGAACAGAAGATCCTTTTGTGTCTCCTTCTCTCTAATTGTGCCTTTTTAATAAAAATAAATAGATCTTAAAAAAAATGATAAAAGAAGATGAATTGGGGGGCAGAGCCAGGAATCTAACCCAGGCACTCTGATACGAGATGTGGACAACCCTGTAGCATCTTAGGCCCTGTGCTAAACTTCTAACCTAAGAACTTTTTTTTAGAACCGTGTGACTTGGGCAACAGCTTAGTGTTCCACAGGTACATTTTTGTTTTGTATATGGGAATAGACTATACACACTGACATACATGTATGTATTTATAAATCCATAGGCATGTGTACATATGCAGTGGGTGTGTGCGGTTGTCCTGAGTACAGACAGGTGAACAGTATTAGAAAGATAATGTTGACATAGCTCATGTGTCTTGGTTAATACACTGAATTCTTTCCTAATATTTAGAGGATCTCTGTATTCTCTTCTTCCTTGAAGGTAAAAATTGTGAAAATGCGCCATCTAGTCTTCTTTCCTAATTTTTCCTAGTGTGTATTGCACATCTAACTGCTAGTAGTTTCAGCACAACCATACACCCACATTCCATTTCATAACAGGAAATTTGCTGTATCTTTGTTTTAGTCAACTGCATTATACTGTTAGCACGTTTTATTTTTTATCATTTTCCCTAATAGCGTTTGGAAAGTATTTTGAGTTCACTTATGTCTTTCTCAAGTTTGAGAATTTTTAACTACTATACTCATTAGTTGTAAGGGTTTTTTACATTATAAGGTTCCAAAATTCAGGATGCAACTTTATGGACATCATAGTTTCAAGTGGCTATGTTCTTTCTCTGGTAGTAGCCCCTAGAGTGGGTCTGACAGTGTTTTAACTTACTACCTTGTGGGAGAAACTTTGTCTATGGCTAAATCATAAATCCATATTAATTTTTACCAGAGAAAAAGTAGGATATCTCTAGTTACTCTTAGCAGTTTTCTAATAATCACTAAATATATTAAAGATGTAATATGCCAGTAATTTATGCATACTTCTTAAAAATATATATTTTCCATGAACTCTTTGTAGACCCTAGATTTTAAAAATTTCTGTACAAAAATAAATTTATATTTAAATTGTAGTTTCAATGAACTTTTGGAAGTGCCCTTATACAGTTTTTCTTCATTTAAAATAACTAGGATATTAAACATTTAAAGAATAAACTACTGAATAAATGGTAATATGATATTAAAAAGGGCATGTGTTATATCATGTGCTTTCTGTGAAGAAACTGAATAAATGTTGCAAGACAAAGTCCATGAATTGCTTTCTTTAACTTACATTCCAAGAATTGACCAGTAAAAAGATCAAAAATAATTTTTTAAATAAAATAAAGAGTTGACTAATAGTTTGATTTGTAAGTTAAAAAAAAAAGTTTTTTTTTTTCAGGTCTTAACTGTTCAAGATCTTGTTGATTTTTCCCCTGTTTACCGATGTTTACACATTTATTCTGTTTTGGTAAGTGTGTTTTATATTTATATGTTAATATGTGTATGTACAAGAGTCTTCAAAAATTTGTGCTAAGTGGGCCCAGTGCAATGGGTCAATTGGCGAATCCTCCCCTTGCAAACACCAGGATCCCAGTTCAAGTCCCAGTGGCTTCACTTCCAACCCAGCTGCCTCCTGGTGTCTGGGAAGGCAGCAGCAAATTGCCCAAGGCCTTGGGTTCCTGCACCGTTGTAGGAAACCCGAAAGAAGCTCCTGACGCCAAGCTTCAGACTGACCCAGCTCTGGCCATTGGTAGCTATCTGGGACATAAACCAAAGGATGGAAGCTCTCACTCTTTCCATCTCTTCCTCTCTCTCTTTTTCCATCATTCCCTCCCCCATCACCTTTGTAACTCTTTCAAATAAAATAAATAAATCTTTAAAACAAAAAACATAAAAGGGTTTTAAGGGGATTTGAATAAAGTGCCAACATTTAGAAAAGAGCTACTATTGTGAATATAGACTAGAGTTTCTAGGCATGCCCCTTTTATTAAAACAAAACAAAACAAACAACAACAAACAAAACAGGATCCGTTATTTCCCTAGAATTTCCAATCCAAGTCTCCTTGGAAACTCTTGTTATATCATTTAAAACTCTTAAGGCTGACTCCTCATATTGTATTAATTGTATTATGTATTCATCAAACAGATTTTGGGATTCATTTATTGAGTATTCTGTATTCTAAGAAACAAGTCCCCATACTCCCCAAGTTTAGTACGTGCTAGCTAACAAAATTCACACGAGCTCTTAGGTCTCCCACATGGGTGACAGGAAACTATGGCACAATGTGATAAATAAGTGTTATAACAGGAACGTACAGGTTGATTGGGTAATAACAATAAGCCTTCTAAAGCTAGAGAAGTCACGCCTATGGTGAGTCACTGAAGTTAAGTAAAAATCATATGGGGAAAGGAAACTGGGAAGCATATTTCATAGAAAGCTTTACACAAAAACTGGGAAATGAAGAGAGACTAGTGTATTGAATATACTAACAGTTAAGGAGTGGCAAGAGATGAAGTAGGAGATGGAAGAAAACTACAGGTCATGCACACCTTTTGCAACATGTTCATGACTAATCTCCTTCACTGCTGATAGCCATAGTTTGATCAGTCAAAAATGCGTAAAGCTTATGTGATAAGTTGGGTAAATATGAAATCATTTGAACTTTTTATTCTTCCTAATCTTTGTACTATAATGCTAACAAGTTCTTCTTGACCCTCAATGTGAAGTGCCATTCAGCATTTATAATCCAGATAAAGAATTTAAACAGACTCTTGGAGGTAATGAAGTATCTGTTTTAGCGGTACAAATATGTGTATATCTGTGAGTGTGTGTACTTCTCATTGTCTAGGGTGATGAGGAAACGTTTGAAAATTATTACCGAAAACAAAGAAAGAAACAAGCAAGACTAGTGTTGCAGCCGCAGTCAAGTATGGTAAGTTATGTTAAGTTTGTGGATTGGTTTTGTTATTCACCTTCTGTGTTACTTTAATTTCTTCAGATCTTGTGTCGCTGTTCAACTGTAACTATTTATTATCTGCCATTTCTAATCATTGGTGTAGGCGCCAAGAGTGCAGCAGTGAACCAACTGTTCAGTGTCTTCATGAGACATACTGAAGATTTGGCAAGAAAGTAGTCAGGCCAAAAACTAAGTGGATGAGAAACTTGACCCTAGTAAAACCTACATGAGAAGATATGTTTGTTGAAACTTATAGCAACTGCGTATGAAAAAGAATGAATTGTATTATGAAAGTTATGTCTGAATATATCTGAATATATAACAAACCATGAGCCAGGAAAAGCTCAATGAATGCAGAAATTCACATTGGTTTAATGGGGCAGTTAATGTAGCATTTACCTCAGGAGAACTATTGAAGGGAAATTATGAGTTAATGTCGTATTACTAAAAATTTTTAGGGCAGATAAGAAATAGAAATCTACAGAAAAAAACCAAAGTATAAGTAAAATGAAGTACATTCTCAGGAACCTCATAATGGAATTGTGGAATGTTATAGAAAAAGATTCAAGCAACATTATCAGCCAGCATCTAAGTGTCTTTTTGTTTTCTTAGTGGCATTTATTGAATACTCTGGCCAAAAAAGCAACATTTGCTTTTCAAATTTCTGTGAACATTAACCATAACAGGTCATATTCTGGGCCATAGAACAGCTGCTATCAAATACACAAGACTTGAATTTATACAAAGTCTGTCTTCTACCCACAGAGAATTAAATGATCCATATACAAAAAATTAATGATAACTTATATTATCTAACAGTTCAAGAAATGGCTTGTAAACCTACAAATAAAATCAAAATTACAAAACTTTCAGGAAAGAAAAAAGAGGATAAGATAGTTGTAATTTGAGTCAGCATTATTTTTCTATGTGAGATACATAAAGCATGAACCATAAAAGAAAGAAAAACTTACTGAGTTGATTGTTACAATTTAAAACTTTTGCTCTTCAAAAGCCATTTTCAAGAAAATGAAAACACAAGATACATAGTGGAGAAAATGTTTGAAAAAGCTCATGTGCAAGAAGGAACATGTGTCCAAAATCTAGAAAGAATTTGTGTAACACAATAGCTAAAATTTAGGGATAAGAGAGACGTGACAAGATGTTTAGAATAATTTTTCACCAAAACTATAATGAAATACTACTACATAGTTCTTAGAATGACTAAAAATTTTTTTAAAAGACAATGAAAGTGATGTAAAGGATGTAGAGGAACTAGGGCTTTCATATTTGGGTGATTAGGTATAAAAATTATATTGCTGCTTTGAAAATGGTTTGGCAGTTTGTTATAATGCTAAACATACATAACTCAATTGTAGTGCTTTTAAGTACTGCTTCTGAGAATGAAACTGTGTCTCTGCATTTGGGTTCATATGTGAAGGTTTATAGTAATTTTTTCATAAATTTCAGAAACCGGAGATAATCCTGAATATCTGTTAATTACTGAATAAATTACAGTACATCTAAAATAAATAGAACTAAAAATAAAATAAATAAATTATTATAATCTACATAATTAAATGCTAATTAGCACTACAAATAAATTGTTATATGCAATTATATGATAAATCTCAAAAACACTATTTTAGTTGAAAAAATTGAGATATAGTGACGTTATGTACAATATGATCTGTTATTTGATATTTTCAAAAAGAAAAAAACTAAAGGACAGAATGGGTCAGTGGTGGGTAAGGGCTGGGGGTTGGGCAGAGTGATTCATTACAGAGGGGCACAAGAGAACTTGCATAGGGAAATGTTCCACATCTTAATTTTGGGGGTGATTACGTAACTGTCTACATACCTGCCACAACTCCCTGAACTTTACATGTAGAAAAACCTCTATATCTAAAAAAATTACTGTGTATAAAATATGCCTCAATAAACTTGCCTTTAAAAACAAAATACCGGGGCTGGCACAATGGTCCAACTGGCCAATCCTCTACCTGCAAGTGCCAACATTCCATTTGCGTGTTGGTTCGTGTCCTGGCTGCTTCACTTCCCATCCAGCTGCCAGTTTGTGACCTGTGAAAGCAGTGCAGGTCGGCCCGAGTCCCTGGGACCCTGCATCCACATGGGAGACCTAGGAAAAACTCTTGCCTTTTGGCTTCTGGCTTCTAATTGACTCAGCTCTGGCTGATGCTGCCATTTGATGAGTGAACCAGCAGATTGAAAATCTTCTGTCTCTCCTCTCTATTAATCTGCCCTTAAAATAAAAAGAAGTAAGTCTTTTAAAAGACAAACAGAACATCTACACAAAGACATTTTCCTAATAAAACAGCAAAAAATCTTCAGTACTGAGAAAAAATTATTGATCCAAAATCCAGTAAAGCAAAGCCAAAGATGGACATTTTCTAAGACCAGCATTTGCCACCAAGACTCTCTTACTAAGGAAACGATAAAGGGAACAATGAGACATGAGAAAAATGGATAGCAAAGGAAGTACAAATATGTGTATTATTATATAGACTGTAAAGAATAGTACAATTTATGAACTGTACAACGTGGCAGCGCTCTGCAGACACCCTTGTTGCTCAGAGCCACATGCTGCCGCCATGGACAGCCCGCTTTCTTCAGCATCACCGTTCAAAGTTCCAGAGAGAGCAGAAGACGTCCATGCTCTGAGCGTGGAGAGACCGATTGGTGATGAGGGTTCGTGCTTTCACTGGATTACTCCAGGATTTATGTGCCAGCGTGGTGACTTCACACCCATGACAGCACTAATGGCAAGACCATGTGCAGAAGGAAATTGTATGATGATCACTTCACCCTGAAGCATAGAGGTTCTGGGGTCTTACTCACGGCAAAAGCTGTACCCAACACAAATGGTTTCTAGTTTTTCATGTGGACTGCCAAGGTTGAATAGTTGGGTGGCAAGTATGTGTTCCTTTGGCAGAGTAAAAAAGGAACAAGTGGTTGAACTGTGGAAAACTATGGGTCTGAAATGGCAAGCAAAGAGATTAGTATTGCCAATTGTAAACTCCCATGCATCTGACTTGTGTTTCCTCTTAACAGCAGGATTAAGGATAGCACCCCTCTATCCCATCTGCTGTCACTACCCTGTAGTCTTTTCTCCCTGGAGTTTTCCCTGTTCCCCTCCAAATCCAGCCAGATTACAGACTTAAAGTTATGACTATGAAGTAAAAACTAAGCAATAAGAAAAAAGTATATATGTATATGCATATGTATGTATATATGTTACAGTAGCATAAACATCAAACGGCAATGGAAATTAGAGACATTAAGCTACAATATCTAAATTGTCCAGAATAAACACTAATTAGTTATATATGTTGATTATTTAAAGATGAATAATTGATTTCTAGAGTAACCAGCACAGGAGTAGAAGCTGAGTGTATACTTTCTTGTGTAGAGGTTAAAAAAATCTAGAAAAAAGGAAATATTTGTGCCTTTGAATTAAAAATGGTAATTCTAAACCTGCAAGCATTTGATGAAATTAAAATATTTGAAGGAAAGTTGCTACAACTATTAGAAGTAGAAAAATCCACAAGCTTAGTAGCTTTTTAGGTATGTCTTAGTGTCTTATAGACTGAGAATGTGAGTACGAAAGAACATGTTTGAAAGATTTGATTTACAGAATCTTCTTTGAACAGTTGTAGAAGCAAATTCTTTTTAAGTTCACCTGAAACACTGAAGATTTTTTAACATACCATATTATAAAGCAATTACTAAGAAATATAAAACATTTGGTAAAATATTTTTAAAGCTAAGAAGTATTAATAAATCCCCCCAGATATAGAATTATAATGTAACAGGTAAAGCAGGCATCCCAAATAGGTATTGAATTTGGGTCCCATCTGCTCTACTTTCAATCCAGCTGCCTGCTAACCTGCTTGGGAAAGCAGCAGAGGATGGCTCAAAAACTTGGGCACTTGCACCCATGAGGGCAATCAGAATAAAGCTCTTGGTATCTGCCTTCAACCTGGCCTAGCCCTGGTCATTACCATCATTTGGAGAGTGAACAAGCATGTGAAAGATCTCCCTCTCCTCACCTTCCAAATAAATAAATCATTACAAATAACTTATATATTTATAGTAATATTTCATCATTTTGAAAATATGTAAAGATAGAAAATTATAGGACAGTACATTACCCTTTTTCCCACTGCCTGCTAATAATCACTGTTGTTACCCAGAGAGAGAGAGAGAAGAAACAAGAGAAGTGGATGGGAGGGGCCCTTCCTGGGCTTTATTGAGACTGGATTGTAGAGGACAAGCCTGTAACTTGTGTCTTATCTATCTCCTTTTGAATTTATATTTCATAAAGCTAAGGACCTTTTATTATTTCCAAATATATCCTCGATACCCAAAAATATGTGCCATAGAGTCAGCTCTCAATATTTGTTAATAAAGTTATAGTGACTTGGAACTTTTATGTTTTGCTGTTTATTGGTTTAAATTGATTTTTATCTTTCATTTAAAGCACGAAACAGTTGATGGCTATAGAAGATACTTCACCCAAATTGTAGGGTATGTATCTAATATGGACATTATGGTTAGTTTTATGTTAAATTCTGGGAATAATTTTTTTAACCACCTGCTGTGTTGGTAATTACTCTTTTTAGGTTCTTTGTGGTGGAAGATCACATTTTACACGTAACTCAAGGATTAGTAACCAGGGCATACACTGATGAACTTTGGAACATGGCCCTCTCAAAGATAATTGCTGTCCTTAGAGCTCATTCAGTAAGTCAGATAATTTACGATGCTAAAATTTTAATTCAGTTACTTCTAGAGATTTTGAATTATATAGCATCAAGAAATGCTCTATCTGCCTTATTCTGTGTTTTTGGTCATTGCTATTTGTAAGTATTAGTAATGTCAGGCTTTTCTTTGACTGGTAATACCAGGCTGTGGTGTTGCCAATAGCTGGGACTTCCCAAGATACTTCTATTCCAGCATTATAGCAAATGAAGAATTAAGCTTGTCTCATTAGTCTCAGCTGACCTCTTCATTCACTGAAAAGCACTGTGAAGAAAGGGTTTTTAATGATCATTCCAAATTCTTTGTTTATAAGATAAACTCCACTATTAAAATTCAATAGAACTTATTCTTTTATAATTTACAGTAATACACTACAATTCTGAATTGCTTAAAAATTTGCAATTTTCAAAATTTGAACTCATTTAAATTAGTAAATTTTTATATAGTGAGAGGATTTTAAATTTTTAAATAAAATTAATGATCAAGTATTTTTCTGATGCTGTTTGTGGAAATAATGTTAGTTATGGAAAGATTTGAAAATAGTAGTTGGTCAGTTTGGACCTTTCCGTAAGATAATGTTAATAGATTGCTTTTGGGGAAATATCCCCATATTTAAATTTTTGTACTGTGGTATTGATAATGATTCTGTAATTGGTGGTAAAGATTTCAAAGATGTTAAAGGAGAATTCTTAACTTGGGTGATTTGGACTATATGCACTCCAGTTTTATTCATCAGGAATGTAGATTCTTGATACACTGGTGAGCTACAACTTTTTCTAACTTTAGTAACAGTATGTTTTGTCATGGCCAACTCTGAGTATCTAGAATCATACTGTTTTGTCTGCGGTGGAACCTATCACATTCGAAGCCATATTAGGTGCATTTAAAAGAAAAGTAAACTTCACTATCCTTTCGAAATTAAGTTTTGTCTCAGTTTTTATGAAAACACTTGAATTATCATTCCTATATTGGAAAAAATAAACATTCTATCAAGATGAAGAATAAACAAAACAAGAATAGTAAAAATGGATGGTTTCTGTTTAAAGCATCTTTTCGGCTTAAAATAAAGACTTAAAATATGTCTTATTATTTTGACCAGTTTGTCTATACAAATTTCAAAAAAAATTTATTTTGCATATACTGTAGTTATTTTAGTACTATCATATTGTATAAAATTCTTAAGAATTTAGACTGAATAGAGGTAAACCAGACTTGGACCTAATTAACCCAGATTTTAGACTTACTGTAAGTCTGGAATATGAAAAGAAATAATTTCAGATTCTTATATCTTACATTTTAAGAAAGTAACCCTGGTTTTGTTGTTACTGTTTTTTTCTGTTTCTACTCTCATACCTGCCCATCCCGTACTTTCCCAGTCTTACTGTACTGATCCTGATCTTGTTTTGGAGTTGAAGAATCTTATTGTAATATTTGCAGATACTTTGCAAGTAAGTGATGCTATATTCAATTAATGACTGTTTTGAGCACTTGATAGTATACAAAATGTAGACTGAGCTCATTTAGTTTTTTGTGGATTAATGGTAGTAATTATTAATGGTAATAGTAAATGTTGACTTACATATTGGTATTCCTCTATCCCATAAGACTATGCTCTTTTTAAATTAAGCAGCTTTGATAGAATTCAGGAAATGCTACCATGCTAAAATACCTACTATTCAGTTAGAATATATAAAGTATTTCTGCAGAGAAAGAACACATGGCACAGCAGAAAGAACTCTGGACTAAAGTTAAAAACCTGATAAGTAGGAGGCAGTAAGGGGGACAGGCTTTGGGATCATGCAGTGTATACCTTGACTTTTGCTCCAATTGAGTGGTTGACTAATTCTGGGTCTGTAAGTTCTCTAAACTGTAGAAAATGAGGTTAGAAAAGAAACTTTGTGAAAATGGATTTAATGATTATTAATTTCCCAACTTACTTGATTTTTAAAACTGTGATACTTTATATGGAAACACATTGGAATCCGTATATACTGATTTTCTTTCTAATTTCAAGTTAGACATATATTCTGTGACTGAGAAAATAACTTTATGAGTTTGTTTTCTCTTGTGAAAAATAAGATTAAATTGTCTCAAATCTTAGTACTTTTGATTTTTCTCAGTCTGCAAGTTTTAATACCTCTATCTTAACTCCCATTTCTTGATCATCCACAATGAACACTTAATTCTGTCTTGTTTTCATGCTTAAATCGTTGGGATTTTGCAATTAGAAGTAACTTTGTATGCAGTGTAGACTTGCATTTTTCTTAAATATGATAGCTGTTGCTTTTTAAAAGGATTTTGTGATCAAAAGTGTTCAGAGATGTTAAGTGAAATAAAACAGATTTCTTTTCCAAAACATTTTCTCAGAGCAGATTTAAACTGTAAGTTTCCACAAGGGAGGTGACTGTTCATTATTTTCCCAATATATTTGACTTTTGTATCATTCTTCTCTCTGCTTGCTTTAGTACATCTTTTAGAGTAGGACTGCGTGTGTGTGTGTGTGTGTGTGTGTGTGTGTGTGTGTGTGTGTGTGTGATGGGAAATTAAATAGTTAGCTTTATCATGAGTCTTTGCATCCTAGAGTAATAGTTGTCTGCTTCATTCTTAAACCTGGGACAATATTGTACAAACTTTTTAAGTGTGGATTTTTTGTTTTTTCCATAAATTTTGTGATAAATATGTTTGTGATAGAGTTTTCTGTAGGATAACAGCTATGTTTTATTTAGGACTGCCTTCATTTTTGGGTTCATTTCTAAGTAACTTGAGGAACTTTTAATATCCTTAATGATATAAAGAGTTGCCACTCAAAGTGTCATCTAGGATCTGCTTGTCGTCAAACTGCTTGTTACTAGTTTGAGATGTTTTTGCTAGGTTCATAATAGGAGCATTCGTCAGAATATAAATTACCGTATCACTAAGTACAGGTCTAGTTTAGCATAATTGGCATCTTTCATTAGGCTAGACTTTCTCAGTGCAGGCATGAGCATTGATTTGTTTTCTAGTGCAAATTTACCATCTTTTTGTAGACTGGCACTTGGATACACCTGAATCTTGAGTATTTGATATAGTTCAAAGAGAATCAGACTGTTAAAAGGTACAATCAGGTAAAAGAAACAGTAGAATACTGGAAAACCTGCTTGACACACTCAGAAGGAGCTGTAACACTATGTGCATTTTGTAGTTTGTTTTTTTAAAGATTTATTTATTTTTATTACAAAGTCAGATATACAGAGAGGAGGAGAGACAGAGAAAAAGATCTTTCATCTGATGATTTACTCCCCAAGTGAGTGCAACGGCCGGTGCTGTGCCGATCTGAAGCCAGGAACCAGGAACTTCTTCTAGGTCTCCCACACAGGTACAGGGTCCCAAAGCTTTGGGCCATCCTTGACTGCTTTCCCAGGCCACAAACAGGGAGCTGGATGGGAAGTGGAGCTGCAGGGACTAGAATTGGTGCCCATATGGGATCCTGGTGCATGCAAGGTGAGGACTTTAGCCACTAGGCCATGGTGCCGGGCCCAAGTCCATTTTGAAGTTTTAAACCAGAGGAATCATATTATCACAATTCTTACTGTTGATTGGTGACTTTAAGAGTGACAGTCTATTTAAAAGTGGCACATGCTTGAAATTTCAGTTGAAGAACTCTTGTAATGACTTAAGCAAGAGATGTTGAGGTCGTTAAGTACAGCAATGGCACTAGGAATATTTTTGGAAGATAGAAATGTGGGTAGATGATAGAGTGATAGGTTTAAAAGAGATTTGTAAAGAAGATAAAATCAAGCAGTTTATTGGCTTCCAACAGAGGTCGGAGAGAATGAGATCATTCAATTTTATATAAGAGATAATCTGTGACATTTTTTATAACAAAATAAACAAATGAATAAGAGTT
Source organism: Ochotona curzoniae (assembly GCF_017591425.1). Classification (NCBI taxonomy): domain Eukaryota; kingdom Metazoa; phylum Chordata; class Mammalia; order Lagomorpha; family Ochotonidae; genus Ochotona; species Ochotona curzoniae. The sequence continues at coordinate 28,416,386 of NW_024466512.1, read as the reverse complement.
GGGAATTTAATTTTGTTTGTACGTTTGACTATGAGAAGAATGACAGAGGGAGACAGCCTGTAGCACAAAAAGTTAGGGATAACTTTTTTAGTTTTAAAATGGTAGATTAATTAATTAGCATGCTTATTTGACCAAGGAAAAGAAGCCAGTAAGACATCATACAGTGAGTTGAGTGTGTGCTTTCTGGAGTTTCTAGTGTCCCCCCAAATTTTTATGAATATTTTAATATGCTTGTTTATCTGCTTTTCTTAAAAATAATTTAGGGATATGGTTTCCCAGTGAACCGACTCTTTGACCTTTTATTTGAAATAAGAGATCAATACAATGAAACACTGCTTAAGAAATGGGCTGGAGTTTTCAGGTGAGTCATGCTTAATGCAGTGAGTAAGTGAGGTGCTAAAGTAATTGGTTTTGCATATTGTGAAAAAAATGCATGTAGCATAAAGCTTGTTGTTTCTCCTACTCTTTGAGTGAACATTTCAGTAGTGTTAAGATAATTCACATTGTTTCCAAATAGAACCTCTGAATCTTAACAGTAACTCCTTGTTTATTCCTTTTCGAAGCCTCTGACAACCACCACTTTGTCTCTCAAATTTGATTACTATAGGTACTTCATATGATGGAATCCTGCAAAACTTGTACTTATATGTCTGGATCATGTTTACTTTAGCCTAATCTCATCATCCCGTTCATCCATATCATAGCCTGTGTCAGAATTTCCTTTTGAAATGCTAAGTAATGTGTATATACCACATTTTTTTAAAATCTGTTCACCTGTCAGTGGAGATTTAAGTTATTTCTGTATTTGGCTAATGCTGTTATCAGCATGAGAATATATATTTCTGTTCAAGATCGTGCTTTCAAATGCTTTGTGTTTATACCCAGGAGCAGATTACTGAATTATAAAATAAATTTATCTTTCATTATTTTTTTGGAGGAATCGCCATGCTATTTTCCATAATGGCTTCACCATTTATGGCACATTTTGAATTATACAGATTTCTGTAACAGCTAATTTTTCCCAGTTAGCAAGTATATAAGTTTTCAGAGGTATTCTGTATTAGAAACTGAAATGTATAGCTTTTGAGTTTTGTTTTTGTGTAAGCTCTGTTTTTAAGATTTATTTTTATTTACTGTTTAACTTAAAAGTCAGAGTTAGAGAGAGAGAAACAGAGGGAGAGACAGACAAATCTTCCATCTACTGGTTCACTCCTCAGATGGCCACAACAGCCAGACCTGGGCCGATCCAAAGCTTGGCACTGGGCGCCTCCTCAGGGTCCCATTGTGGGTACATGGTCCCAAGGATTTGTTCTCTGCTGCTTTCTAGGGCCGTTGCCAGAGAGCTGAGTTGGAGGTGGATCACCGATATGGAATGCTGGCACTGCAGGCAGAGGATTAGCATGCTCTGCCACCGTGCTAGCCCCAGGAAGTTCTGTTTTTACAAATGACAACTAGATTAAAAATCTAAATGAGAAGTGAAAATTTAGAAGAGACACTTGGTCCTTGCGTGTAGTTCCTGACTCCAGCCTTCTGGCACTGCAAGCCCTGGGAGGTAGCAGGGGAATGGCTCAGGCAGCTAGGTACCTGGGGAGGCCTGGATTGAGTTCAGGCTTTCAGCGTTGCCTTGCAGCTGCTGTAGGCTTTTTGGGGAGTGAACCAGTGATAGTAGCTTCTTTTCTATTTGTGTCTCTCTACCTCTCATATAAATACATAAAATTTTCATGAATCTTGGAGACTGTAAATAGGAAAATCACTTTTGCTGTAACCTCTTGCCTGCAGAGCATAGATCTGAAGTACATTAATGTCTATATCACTTTTAATTGCCATCAAAAGAGAAATTGGCCTCCTTCTTATAATTATTAAAAGCTTAGTTGTGTTTATTTTTCTGCCTATATTTTTATACATGTGTTTTTATTTCTTATTTTAACTGGCAAATGATGATTGTATCTGCTTAAAGAGTGCAATATGATGTTATTTTTAGAACTGGGTTTTGTTGTTGTTGCTTTTTGGTTTTAAATAACGTCCCTCCTGATGCAAGGCAAGGACCCCAGCTGCTAGGCTGCTGTGCTGGGACCTAGGACAGGGTTTTTTTAAGAATATGCTTTATTGGGCCTGGCTCCGTGGCCTAGTGGCTAAAGTCCTCTCCTTGAACGCTCCGGGATCCCATATGGGCGCCGGTTCTAATCCTGGCAGCTCTCTGCTTGTGGCCTGGGAAAGCAGTCGAGGACAGCCCAAAGCCTTGAGACCCTGCACCTGCATGGGAGACCCGGAAGAGATTTCTGGATCCTGGCTTCGGCTTGGCATAGCATCGGCCATTGTGCTCACTTGGGGAGTGAATCATCAGATGGAAGATCTTTCTCTCTGTCTCTCCTCCTCTCTGTATATCTGACTTTCCAATAAATAAATAAATCCTTAGAAAAAAAGAATATGTTTTATTTGTTTGTATTTGAAAGGCAAATTTTACAGAGAGAGGAGAGGCCGAGACAGATCTTTCATGTGCTGGTTCACTCACCAAATGGCCACAACAGCCAGAGCTAAGTTGATCTGAATCTGGGAGCAAGGTGCTTTCTCTGGGTCTTCTGCATAGGTTCAGTGGCCCAAAGACCTGGGCCGTCATCCTCTGCTTTCTGAGGCCATAAGCAGGGAGCTGGATTGGAAATGGGGCAGTTGGAATACGAACTGATGCATATAGAATGCCAGTGCTGCAGGTGGAGAATCAGCTTGCTGTACCACCATGCCAGCCCCAAGAATAGGGATCTTGATCTTCATGAGCTAGGGAGTTTTCATCATAGCTCAAAGCCTTGCAAATAATATATGTTAAAAAATAGTATGCTAAACTGTTCATTAATAGTTAGGTCAGGGGTCTGGCACTATAGCCTAGTGTCTAAAAAGTCCTTGCCTTGAACGTGCCAGGATCTCATGGGCTCCAGTTCATGTCCTTGTGGCACGGCTTCTCATCCAGCTCCCTGCTTGTGGCCTAGGAAAGCACTTGAGGTTGGCCCAAAGCCTTGGGACCCTGCACCCATGTGGGCGACCCAGAAGAAGCTCCTGGCTCCTGGCTTCGAATTGGCTCAGCTCCGGCTGTTGCAGCTGCTTGGGGAGTGAACCATTGGATGGAAGATCTTCCTCTCTGTCTCTCCTCTTCTCTGTATATCTGACTTTCCGATAAAAATAAATCTAAAAAAAAAAAGTTTGGTCAGGGAGCTAGGAATGGTGATATAATTGGCAAAACCTCAGTCTGTAGCACCAGCATTCCTTCTTGGTACAGGTTCAGGCCTAGTTGTCCTACTTCCAGTCAAGCTCCATGCTGATTTGCCCGGGAAAATGGCAAAGGATGGCCAAACTCCTTGGGACCTGCATCTATGTGAAGACCCAGTGGAGAATTTAGGCTCCTGGCTTCGGACCAGCCCAGCTCCAGCTGCTGTAGCCATTTGGAGAGTGAACCAGCATGTGGAAGATTCCTCTCTCCCTGTCTCTCCTTTTCTTACTGTAAATCTGCCTTTGTATATACATATATATAATATGTGTGTGTATATATATATATATATATATATTTATGAAGATGGTCAAAATGACTGATCAGTCCAAGACATTGTCTGCAATGCTGGTATTCCATGTGAGTGCCAGTTCAAATGTCCTGGTTGCTCCACTTCCTGTGCAGCTACCTGCTAATGAACCTGGAAAATCAATGGTCAATGGCCCAAGTACTAGGGCCCCTTCCACTGACATGAGAGGTGTCTGTCTCCAGCCCAACCCAAGCCATTGTAGCCATTTGAGAAGATGGATCTCTCTCTGTGTCTCTCTTCATTCTATCTCTGCCTTTCACATAAATAAATATTTTAAGAAAATCAGTTGATAATTAGATAGCAGTTTCTCTAGCACAGGCTCAAAATGTCCAAAATGTTTTATACACAGAAGAGATCCAAGCTATTTGTATTTGTGATTCTACCTTCTTAATGTGTGTTCACCTTCCTTGTCAGAAGGAAGAAGGAGGGTTATACAGCTGGCTCATAAATGCTTTAGACTTCCAGGTATGGACGGGAATCCCAAAACAGTCATATGGCCATGCCTGATGACAGAAGGGCTATGTAGGAGAGCACATAGGCATTTGATGAGAAGTAAATATCTCTGTCTTTGCTAACTATAGTTATTTTTTAATTTAAAGTATTAATAAAATAAACAAATATAACTTACTGGTTTGATTTTCAAGAACTAATAACCTGTTTGAAAAGAGAGAATGTAAACACACACAATTATTAAGAAATTTGACAGCACCTGGTATGAATACCTGGTGGCTAAATCCTTACCTTGCAAGTTCTGGGACCCCATCTGGATACCGGTTCATGTCCTGGGTGTTCCACTTCGCATCCAGCTCCCTGCTTGTGGCCTGGGAAACATTCAAGGATGGCCCAAAGCTTTGGGACACTGTACCCACGTGGGAGATCTGAAAGAAGCTCCTGACTCCTGGTTTTGGATCAGCTTAGCTCTGGTTATTATGGCCACTTGGGGAGTGAACCAGCAGAGGGAAGATTTTTCTGTCTCTTCTCTCTGTAAATCTGCCTTTCCGATAAAAATAAATAAATCTTTTTAAAAATTGTTTTTAAAGAAATGTTGCAGAAATACTTCTTAAGGATCTGCTTTAAATTCAGATAACAAGCTTTTCCAGACTGTTGTCCTTGAGCATGTTCTAGACTGAAAACTAAATGCTGAGAGGATGTGAAACAAAGTAATGGAAAGAGGAATTTAGTCTTACTTGGTGTTGAATTTCAGAATTTTAAATGATTAGATAGTGCCTTCCTGTTTGGAGTTTCAATTGACAAGAAGTGCTTTTTGGTAGTTTTTTTTTTAAGTCATTGTCTAATGTCAAGCTAATGATATGGTTTTTTAATAGTATGTTTTCAATTCTGCTTTTTCAACAGGGACATTTTTGAAGAGGATAATTATAGCCCTATTCCTATTGTCAGCGAAGAAGAGTATAAAATTGTCATTAGTAAATTTCCCTTTCAAGATCCAGACCTTGAAAAGGTACAAGCTATTTTTTAACTTAAGAATTTTCTTAAAAACAAATTTGGTGTTTATTACTTTATAAGGTGAATCTTAAACTAGAAATCAGAATTTTCTCTTTTGTGTCTTGTGTTTATGTGTGTTAAAAAATTCTAATTTGATAACTTTTAAAGGTTGTATTACCATCACAACTACTACTTTGATAAAGTTAAGAAGGGACTTTCCTGTAGATGCTAAAATTTTATTGTTCCAAATGTTAGGTAGATTCCTAGAGCAGGTAATATTAATGTTAGGTAAATTCCACATTAGATAGAAGAATAAGTATTGAGTGTATTAAGTTCTAAGGAAAGAGTGGAACACTCTTTTTAAAATGTTCAACACTGTAGAGGATCTTGTTTTGCAACTTTAAATTAAAAAAAATTTTTTCATGTATTTGTAAAGCAGAATGGCAGAGAGAGAAGAGAGAGAGAGCAGGTCTTGGGCCATCCTCTGCTGCTTTCCAGGTGAAGTGACCAGGAGCTGAGTCAGAAGCAGAGGAACCCAGACTTGAACAGGTGCTCCACTGTGGGATTTGACATGATAGGCAGTGCGTAACCTGTTGCGCCATAACTGCTGTGCCACAATACTGGCCCCAGATTTTAAATTAGAAAAAAAAAAAAAAGCTTACAGGTCCATTTTATTTTATTTATTTTATTTTAAAGATTTATTTTATATTTATTGGAAAGTCAGATATACAGAGAGGAGGAGAGACAGAGAGAAAGATCTTCCATCTGATGATTCACTCCCCAAGTGAGTACAATGGCTGGTGCTATGCCAAGCCAAAGCCAGGGTCCAGGAACTTCTTCCCAGTCTCCCACGCGGGTGCAGGGTCTCAAGGCTTTGGGCCGTCCTCGACTGCTTTCCCAGGCCAGAAGCTGGGACCTGGATGGGAAGTGGAGCTGCCAGGATTAGAACTGGCGCCCATATGGGATCCTGGTGCATTCAAGAGGAGGACTTTAGCCACTAGGCCACGGTGCCAGGGCCAAGTCCATTTTATTTTAAAGGCAGAGAGGCAGAAACCAGAGAAATCTTCTGTCTGTTGGTTTACTGCTGTAACGCTTTGGTTGAACTGGATCTTGGTCTCCCACAAGTGTGACAAGAACCCAAGTACTTGAGCTGTCACCTGCTGTGTCCATAGGTGTGCAGTAACAGGAAGCTGGGAGCTGCCAGGACTCAGCCACTCCATCTGATTTGGGATGCAGGCATCCCAAGCAGAATCTTAATCACTGTACAAGATGATTCCCTTTTGAGGCCTTTTAAAAGAAGGATTATATGAGGTCCGGTGCAATAGCCTATTAGCTAAAGTCCTTGCTTTGCATGCACCGGGATCCCATATGGGTGCTGGTTTGTATCCCAGTTGCACCACTTCCCTCCAGCTTCCTTTTTGTTGCCTGGAAAAACAGTAGAGGATGGCCTAAAGCCTTAGAAAAAACAAACAAACAAAAAAAAAAGATAAAATAAATACCTTTCTTACATGTGGAAAATGGATTGGACCGCAGTAAGTTGTGATGGCATGAAGAACTGGCTGGGGGAGTTTGCAGTTATGAGAGTGGTTGGTGACCTGTGGAAATTTTAGCCATAGAATTGTAAGAGAGGTTTAGGAAGTCAGAACAACAAGAGTTGGTGATTATTTGCAAGTGAGGTTTTTCTAAGAATTGCAGTAATATGAAAAACTATTGAGAGTCCACTGGGTTTAACAACTAGGAATGACGTTGCTGAGGATATTTTCACAGCTGTAACAACCGTTACACTGAAAGTGAAGACAAGTGCTCGCTTCGGCAGCACCTATGCTAAAATTGGAGCTTTACGGAGATAAGCATGGCCCATGCGCAAGGATAACAGTACTTATTTTGGTAAAACTTTTGTAGACATTTTAGCTTTGTAGGGACTGTAAATTTTCTAAGGTTGGCTGATAAAACAGTTACTTGGTAAGTGCTTATACATAACTGACATAAACCAATGTGTGACGGTGTAGAGGTTGGAGAGCTGCTTTCTAAGGTATTATAGTAATTCAGAATAAATGGGATAGGCCTGGCACAATAGCCTCTTGGCTAAATCCTCACCTTGAATGTGCGGGAATTCCTTATGTGCACTGGTTCGTGTCCTTGCTGCCCCACTTCCCATCCAGCTCTCTGGCCCAAAACCTTGGGACCCTGCAGCTGCATGAGAGGCCCAGACGAGGCTCCTGGCCTAAGATCACCTCATCTCTGGCTGTTGTGGCCATTTGGAGAGTGAACCAGCAGACAGAACATCCTTCTCACTGACCTTCCTTCTGTCTGTATATCTGCCTTTCTAATAAAAATAAATAAATCTAGTAATGTGATTTATGAAATAGAGGTAAATAGAAATATTAGATTTTCTTTAAAATGCAAAAATAATATAGAAGTATATGTTTTTGATGCAGATACTAATTAAAATGTATAGTGAATTTAATTTTTATATATTTTAGGTGATTACATTCTTTGTCTAAAAATTTTAAATCCATGTTAATTTTCTGTTCCTACAGCAGTCTTTCCCAAAGAAACTCCCCATGTCTCAATCAGTGCCTCAAATTTATATCCAAGTTAAAGAGTTTATTTATGCAAGCCTTAAGTTTTCAGAATCACTCCACCGGAGGTATGTTATTAATTTACATATCTTTACCAAAACTGTTTTGTTAAATAGTAAAACTTAATTTTCATGTGTCTGTGATAGATTATCATCTCATAAGAAAAACATATTTTACTAACAGTGTTAGCTTGCTATAGGTTAAGTTTGTATGTTTTTACTTCTGTTACATAGATCTTAAAAATGCAAGGGTAAAAAAAATAAAATTAAATTTTTAAAAAACAACAAAAAATGCAAAGGTAATAATAAGGTAGTAAAAATGTCCTTTATCTTTAAAAGTATCTATCTATTGTCTGTCATCTGTCTATTTATTTGAAAGAGAGAGAGAGAGATTGCTTCTCAGCCTTTGGCTAAGATCAGCTGTGTGTGAGAGAGACATAGTCAGAGAGGAAGAAGGCCCCCATCCACTGGTTTATTCTTCAGATTCCTGTAATAGTTGGGACTGGGTTGGACCATAGCCAGGAGCCAAAAACTCAGTACAGATCTCTCACATGTGAGATCAGAATCCAGCCACCTGAGTCATCACTGGAGCCTCCCAGGATCTGTGTTGGTAGAAAGCTGGTACCAGGAGCTAGAACTGGATATGGAACCCAAGGACTCTAATGGGGGATGCAGGTGCTGTTGCCACAGAATCCTGCCAGGGTAGTCACTTCTCCCATTGAGTATCTTTTTTCGGTAAGACTTATTTTTATTTATTTGAAAGTCACAGTTAAGAGAGAGGAGAGAGGAGGCCCAGCGCAATGGCTCAATGACTAAATCTTCACCTTGCATCTGCTGGGATCCCAGTTGGGCACCATTTTATAACTGGGCTGCTCCATGTCCCATCCAGCCCCCTGCTCATGGCCGGGGAAAGCAGTAGAAGGTGGCCCAAAACCTTGGGACCCTACATCCACATGGGAAACCTGGAAGAAGTTTCTGGCTCCTGGCTTTAGATCAGCTCAGCTCTGGCTGTTGTGGCCATTTGGGGAGTGAACCAGCAGATAGGAGATCTTTCTGTTTCTCCTTCTCTCTGTAAATCTGATCTGCCTTTCCAATAAAAATAAATGAATCTTTAAAAAGAATTCAAGTTTCTGATTTGATGAGTTATAGTTTATTTAGTAAAAATAACTTGGAATAAATAAAATTTGGTGAATTTTGTTATTTAGTTGCCATGGGAAACTTAATAATATCAACCTTTGTTTTTAGCTCAACAGAAATAGATGATATGCTTAGAAAATCCACAAATCTGCTGTTGACCAGAACTTTGAGTAGCTGTTTACTGAACCTTATTAAAAAGCCTCATATAGGTTTAACAGAGGTAGGTTAAAAAGATGCATAAACCAAATATTTCATATATGAAATAATAGGTATAAATTAAATTATTGCTGAATGTTGTTCCATAATTTAAAAAGTAGCAAGCATCTGTGTAAATTTAAGGAATATGGGAAAAAAGGGTTTATTGTGGGGAATAGTAGGTGAAAATGTGAGGACTTTATTTTGATTTCTGATTGCCTGCCCTTATATAAAAAGTTGTAAGTTCTTATTTTTAACTTGCTAAATGTTTATAATTTGAAAAATGCTCTAAAAAGTCATTTAAAAATTATATTTACTAGCATTCATATCTATATTTGCAGCAGGCTTTTGAAATCAGATAATCACTTGCAGTAGTAGAATTAGCAGAAATGATATAGTTGGTGAAAGTAATAGTTCTATTTTTAAAAATCACATGGTTTTATTTATAGCTGTATTTATCCAAAATATTTTGTGTCTCCTAGTTAGTGCAAATAATCATAAACACAGCACACCTGGAACAAGCTTGTAAATACCTTGAAGACTTTATAACTAACATTACAAATATTTCTCAAGAAACCATTCACACCACGAGGCTTTATGGACTTTCTACGTTTAAGGTATGTAAAAATCTCACACAAAGTTTTTAGGCATTGTAATGGAACTAAAACATTAAGACAATTTTGTTATATGTGATTTTACTATATTTCTGGAAGCTGAGATTTAGAGATAATCATTGTTAATAATAAAAGCTAAGTATCAATCTTTTAAACATTTTCAACATCTTATTAAAATGGGTAAAAGAATATTGTTTTTTCTCCAATGTGTTTTATTTTACTCATGTTTTGACAACTCATTGTGGTATTGAATTGGTCTAGGTGAACTTTCATTAGTGTTTCACAGTTTAATAATTATTTTAAATGATTTTTGAAAGCTAAAATGTAAGAAAAATTGCATATATGTAAAATTTACTTTTCATACTTTTTTGGCTCTTGTATGTAAAAAACAATTGCTGCTTACCATTGAAATTATAATTTTTCTGGAAAATTGATGTTTGTGTAAATATAATATATACCAAAAAATTCATTAGTGATTGTTTTAAGCAAAATGCAAGATTAAGTTTGTTTTTCCATAATTTATCTTCTTGTGTTGTTGATTTGGAGTCATACAGATGAGATACTGTCATGATCTTAGTGATATAAATTTCTTTGTTGGGGATTTGTGGTACACCAAGATTAGCCACCACTTAGAATGCCGGCATCTCATATGGGCACCAGTTCAAGTCCTAGTTGCTCCTCTTCCAATCCAGCTTCCTGCTAATGTGCCTAGCAAGCAGTGGAATATTACCCAAGTACTTGGTCCTCCCCTATCCTATCAAAGATCTGTTTGGAGTTCCAAGTGCCTGACTTTGGCCTGATCCAGTCTTGGCTGTTGCAGCTCTTATATCTGTTAGGCTGCCCCATAGAAAATTTCTTTCTCTCTTTCTCTAACTCTTTAATTCTGCCTCTCAAATAAATAAATAAATAATTTTAAGAATCCCCTTTGACTGACTGAACAAATTTTTTTTAATCCAAGATTGAAGCTCTTACTGATTTCCTTACTTATAAAATGGACTTGGTAGTTTTAAAAAGTTATTTATTTAACTTGAAAGTCAGAGTTACAGAGAGAGGGGAGGTGAGGACAGAAAGATCTTCTATCCACTGGTTCACTCCCTAATTGGCTGTAATGTAATAGCTGGAGCCAAACTGATCCAAAGCCAGGAGCCAGAAATGTCATCCGGGTCTCCCACATGGGTGCAGGGGCCCGAGGACTTGAACCATACTCTGTTGCTCCCCAAGCCATAAGCAGGGAAGTAGATCAGGAAGTGGAGCAGCTGGGACATGAACTGACACTCATGTCACCCCAGGCAGATGATTTAGCCTGCCCTGCCACCACACCACCCCCATGTAAAATGGACTTGATTGTTTCTCCTCATTATTCCTGGTTTTCTGATGTAATGGATTATCATCTTCCTACTCCTACTATATGACAAATTATTCAGTTTACCAACTGAATCTATATTGTAATGGTTTATGTTTTAAATATTTAAATAGCTAATTTTATTTGAAGCAGACAGAGATGCAGGGAGATCTTTTGTCTGCTAGTTCACTTTCCAAAACCCATAACAGTTAGGGGTTGGCCAGACTGGAGCCTGGAGCCCATGACTGAATCCAGATTTCCCATGTGGATAGCAGGGACCCAAATAACCATCACCTGCTACCTTGCTGAGGGTGCTGGGTCAAAAGTAGGGCCAGGACTTGAGCAAGACACTCTGAAGTAGTATCTCAGTTGTTGTGCCAGATGCCTGTCTGTGAATGTTAGCACCAAAGCTTCGAAATGTGAAGCCCAGAAGCAGACCTCAGTTCCTACAATCATCTGCCTGGCCCCTCAGTCTTAGGCTGTTATGATCATTTTTGAGTTTTTATAGTTGTCCTGATAGATGAATCAATGAACTTATAAAATTAGTTGCTAAAACTTAAGGAAGCCTGACAAAGTAAGCTATTCATTTATTCCTGTCAGTTAGTGATACAGTGAGGAAAGGCTTGTGCCCTGGGGTTAGGCTGCTGTGTGGCTTGGGCAAGTTCTTATTAAACTGAGAATAGTAGTATAGTGCCTACCACATATGATTATGATAAGGTTTAAAGAAAATAGCAGAGAGCCATTCATTGTACATGAGTTACTCTCTGAGGTCTCTGTTAGGCTCCAAGGACTCCAAACTGTGTCCTGCCCTCAAGAGACTCATAGGAGAAAAAACTGTAAAAAATATTTTACAATGTACATATAGTATAGTGGAAGAACTGTGTAGACTTTTAAAAATTTATTTATCCAAGGACAAATCGATTCTTAGTTTTCACATTAGGTTTTTCATAATCTACTGTCTTAGTTGCTCTCTCTGACCATATATTTTTATGTCATTCATATCCTGTCACAAAAAAATTAAGGCTTAGAATCATATGACTATTTCATTGCAACATCAAACTTAATATGCTTCCTGAGTACTCTTTATTAATTTAAGCATGAATTCTTAGCATCTGGGGCTTCCAGGGAACTTCAGGTATTTTGTTCTTGCTAGATAAAAGTAAAAAAAAAAAAACCAAAACTTAACATACTGGTGCATAACACTCTAAGATTTGAGAATCTTAGAACTATATTTCTCAAAATCTGCCCATTAGCGTAGTGTGTAGAACATGCCTAATTCCATTATTCCAGAGTTGCAGATAAAACTAGTTAGCTAAAACTAGAACTTTAGTTGCATCCCCTTGTTGGGGTTCCCTGGGAATCAGAATATCAAATTCATCATTTACAAATAGCAGAATATTCTTGTTTATTGTTGTCAGTTTTTTATTTTCATGCAGAATTTTCCACTTAAGTCTTCCTGTTTATTTTTAATTAATTAATTTATTTGAAAGGCACAATTACAGAGAGAGGAAGATACACCAGAGAGAACTTCCATCTGCTGGTTCACTCCCCAGGTGACTACAAGGGCTGGAACTGGACTAGGTTGAAGCTAGGAACCTGGAACTCTATCAGGGTCTCCTATGTGGATCGAGGGACTCAAATACTTGAGCCATCATCCGCTACTTTCCCAAGCGTGTTAGCAGGGAGCTGTGTTAGAAGTGGAGCAACTATGTGCTCACTTTGACAGCACATATACTAAAATTGGAGCTATACAGAGAAGATTAGCATGGCCCCTACACAAAGATAACATGGAAATTCATAAAGCATTCCATATTTTTTAAGTGTTGGCTTTTCTAATTTGTACTGTAACATCCTTGTGTTTTCTATTTTAAGCATATCTGTTTCTCAAGTAAACTTAGATATTTTTTCATATGTTTTTCTTTCTGATGCAGAATTCAGGTTAATTGATATTTTACTGCATCTGATAATGTATTATATGTTTGAAGCCTAGTGACTTCTTTTTGACATTCTTGTGATTTTATCGGCTGTATTCTTCAAGCAATAAACTTCTGGTGTGTTTTATAAAAAAAAAAAAAAACAGAAGAAGAAAAAGAAGAAGTGGAGTAGCAGCTAGTGTACAAACTGGCACCCACATGGATGCCAGTGCTATAGGTAGCAGCTTAAGCCATTGTTCCACAATGCCAGCCCCTGTCTTTCTGTTTTCTGGTATGGGAATAAAAGCTGTGTTTGTGTTCATTGCTTATAATTCAAGTATTCTTCAGTGCTAACATTTGTTCTGGTTTTTTTTTTTAAGATTTATTTATTTTTATTAGAAAGGCAGATATACAGAGAGGAGGAGAGGCAGAGAGGAAGATCTTCTATGTGATGGTTCACTCCTCAAGCAGCCTCAATGGCCAGAGCTGAACCAATCTGAATTCAGGAGCCAGGAGCTTCTTCTGGAGCTCCCATGTGGGTGCAGGGTCCCAAGGTCTTGGGCTGTTCTCCTTGCTTTCCCAGGACTCAAGCAAGGAGCTGGTTGGGTAGTGGAGCCACCGGGATTAGAACAGGTGCCCATATGGGATCTTGGCTCATTCAAGACAAGGACTTTAGCCACTAGGCTATCATGCTGGGCCTTTTTGTTCTATTTCAAGAGAACTTACATTGAACTGTAATGTGAGGAAGGACTTCAGTGATGAAGTATGGAAACATGGTGAATAGTCTGTTGCTGATTTCACAGAGTTGATGAATATAACCTTGATTACAGATGTTGGATTGAACTGCTTGGTTAAATGCTTTAACCTGGTGCTTTTCAGCACAATATTCCTATAAAATATATACCTATTTATTTGATTAATGATTCCGGAAATGAGCTTTTACATGAATTCTTTACCTAAATCCTTTACCCATACCTCTACTTCTTTCCCTTCTAGGTAGCATTTATGATCCTAGATCATTCATGTTTACTTTATTTTTTTAATAATAAATTCATTTTATTTTCTATGTTGAGAGGGATTCTTGCCCATGTGGACCACCAATTAGGGTGGGGAAGGTCCGAGAATGGGATAAAATAAATGAGACAACTGCCTCCAATCTCCTTCTGTCTTCCATTATCTGGGGAAAGTGGAGAGAGTAGGAGAGAAGTCTGCTCCCAGCAGCCTGACCATACCCAGGAATGTGGGACGGCAGCCCAGTGTCATCCCAGGGTCCCTGATGTGGAGCATGACCTGAGGATGCTACTTTAGTGGTTTTGATAAGATTGAGGAAATCTTTCCAAGGCCCATTTGCTGACATAGTCCAACTTAGAGTCTCTGTTCAACTATACAGAGACTCTGTCAAAGTTTAACTTGGAGAATTGTCCATTTGTTCTGCGCTCCGTGGTATTAGATGTTCTGTGCAGGCCTTAATGAGTTGTCATGTCCCCCATGTGCATCTGAGCATGCAGTCCACTGCACAGGCCTCAGCAACCGTGGAGACCCAGTTCTGACACATGCATTCCACAGTCAGAACTCCTATCCTGTGATTTTCACTGTGGTTGAGTCCAATGATCCAGTTGGAGGGAGTTCTCAAAGAAACTGGTGGTTGCATTCACCTAGTGAGTTCGATCCCCTACCCCGTCTCAAATACAAACCAGTGGATGCTGTGACCCAGCCAAACTCCGCCCACCAAACACTTGGGCTTCACACACACCAGCAGGAATAGCAACCTAGTTGAGGCAATCCCCAGAAACTCCTCCAGAACCTCCCCCGGCCATGGTTCCTACACATACCAGTATGTACAGCAGACTGTTCCAGTCTGTCCTACATCCCTTTAGGCTTTCATACACATCAGTGGGTGTTGGATCCTAGCTCAGCCTGACCTAACCCACTATCCAGCCCACACTTATGTCTGCGAGTGCTACTGCTAATCCAGCCAGGCCCTCCCTAGCTCTGGTTCTCATGCTCACTGGTGGGAGCTGCAGCCCATAAGCTGGGTGCCCATTGTGGGATTTCTTTTTCTTTTTCTTTTTCTTTTTTTTTAAGATTTATTTATTTGTTTGAAAGTTGGACTTACAGAAAAGAGGGGAGGCAGAGAGGAAGATCTTCCATCCACTGATTCACTTTCCAAGTGACCACAATGGCCAGAGCTGAGTCAATCCAAAGCCAGAAGCCAGGAGCCTCTTTCAGGTCTCCCATGCGGGTGCAGGGTCCCAAGGCTTTGAGTCATCCTCTACTGCTTTCCCAGACCACAAGCACAGAGCTGGAATGGAAGTAGGGCTGAAGGGACACGAACCCGCACCTATATGGGATCCTGGCACATGCAAGGCAAGGACTTTAGCCAATAGGCTATTGTGCTGGGCCCCCCTTGTGGGACTTATAACTGGAAAAGAGTGTGCATCAGAATGGAGAGGAAAATGGGAATACTATACACTTTCTTTTTGAAAAGAGACATCTACGGTTTTCATTTTCAAAATGTGTTGTTTGAGAGGAAGTGAGAAAAGCTGGTTCTCTCTCCCAGATAATTTCTAGTACTGGAGCTGGTCCAGGCCAAACCCAGGAGCTGCTAGTTCAGTTCAGGTCTCTAACATGGATACCAGGGACTGAAGTACTTAAGCCATCACCTGCTGCTCAGAGTACGTATTGACAGTAAGCTGGAAGCAGAAACAGAGCCAGTACCTGGACTCAGGTACTCATATACAGGATGTGGACATCTTAACTGCTAGACTTAATGTCCTAGCCCCCAGTCTTGTTTTAATCTATATGGTAGAGAAGTAAACCAGGTTTTTCTTTCTGGTATAACAGAGCTTTAACTTAGTTCCATGGAGTTTTTCACAACTTAATCCCACATCTAAAGAGTTCTTGCCTTTTGGGTCCTGGTTCCAACTATAGGTGAGCCATGGTGATGTGTTACAATGGAAAACCTGTAGAAAAGTAGCTGGGTGAATTAGTACTCGCTGACTTAATGAGAAGCAAAGAGATTGCCTTATATTTTTATTGATTGCTTGACTTTTTTTCCCCAAATGCCACAGAGTTTTATTTCCACGGCAGGGCGTGGGAATGGGGACAGGTGGGGCACTCGACCCTTCTTAGCAGCCACCTTGTGCATGGCGGCCAGCTCGCTGCTCAGCTCCTCGCATTTCCTCTTGGCCCAGATATGTGTGCACACACTCTTCTCAGTAAACTTGAGCACCTGCTTGTCCATAGAGACCTTGAGCAGCTCCACGGAGCTGCTCTCGCAGGGGCAAAGCCGCACCTCTCGGATCATGTCCCATATGAACTTGATGTGCTTGGTCAGGAGCCTATGGCGCTGGGTGTGCCCCAGCTTGCTCACATTCTTGGTCACCTTTGGCCCTTGCTGAGGCCCATGGCCATGGGGTAGTGCAGAGCCATGGCTGTGGCTCTCCCAGGCCAAGGAAGCCAAGGAGGAAGGCAGGTGCTGCACGGAACACTGGGATATCTACCCGTGACCTGTATTTTGATTGCTTTTAGGTAGCAGATACAAGAATGAAACAACTTCTATTGATTGACATATTGACATTTAAAACATCTAATTGAACGTATTTATTTATTTTTGAAATTATAGTCATTGTTAAACTTTGATTCCTTTCTGTCCATTTCATCATTATGCCCTTTCCCCTTCATTCTAAACGATAGATTCCATTATTTAGCCCTATGTACTTTTTTCCTCCTTTGTTATTAGCATCAATAATGTTATTGGATAAGTGCAGTGTAACTAACTGAGGAATTTGCTGGTTCACTCCTTAAATGGCCACAGAGACTGGAGTTGGGCCAGACCAGAGCCAGGAGTCAGGAGCTTCTTCTGGGTGTCTTACGTGGGTTCATGAGACCAAGGACTTGACCCATCCTCCACTGCCTTCTTTGGCAGTTAGGAGAGAGGTGGACTGGAAGTGGAGCAACCAGGACTCAAACTGACACTCCTATAGAATGATGGCATTGTGGGCAGGGGCTGAACGTACTAACCCACAGTACTCTACCTCAGGAACTTTTAAAAACAAGCACATGCACGAGCTCTGCCAGGACTTTCTGTATTTTTACTAGGTGTGTTTTGAATAACAGATAAGATTTGTTGTCTATTACATTCCCTGTTGTTGGGAGTGTTCTATATGTTTCTGTAAAATGACACTGCTGTCATTCATAGCTGTGTAATTTGAACCTACACTAATACCTGGCTCCAAGGATAGATCCTGTTAAGTTAGAGTCAGTGAGCAATTCCCATCCTCTTCTTACATGGAGAGAATTCATAAATGGAAGAGGGAGATCATTTCTCTTAGGGCATGAGAGTGTGAGGTTGGAGCTCCGACAGGGTGGCTGTTTCACTACCAGAAGGGAAGGGAAGGACTTAGAGCAGCAGAGCAAGGTGTATTCTGAAGAGAAAGCTGAGGAAAGGCTGGAGGGACTGGCTGGTTGGTGCCCTCTCCTGAGCAGCAGGTTCCCCCTGCCTGAAGCCTGCCCTATGCTTGGACTTTGCAGTTAAAGGGGTCAGGGACTTTCCCTTTATTGCTTAGAGAAGTTTGAGCTGCTTTTTCTGTCAGTTCCTGTCAATTTTCTATTAATATTCTCATTAATCCAAGTGTATTAATTGAAATATTTTCTTGAATATTTAAGAAAAATATATTTAGCTCATTTTGAGGAAGGGGGGCATTTCTTGATATATTTATAAATCTTAAAAATTCTAAACACAAATTTGAAAGTCCCATGACCAAACTATACTCTGTTGCTACCTTCCTTTCTAATTTGGGAAACAGTGTGCTAATAATCTATGATACTGATCCATAAATTTCCACAGGTGCATTAGTAGGGCGCTAGATGGGAAGTGGAGCAAGTGGGACTCAAATTGGCACTTGTATGGGATGTCAGCATTGCAGGCAGCAGCTTAACCCATTCTACCACAAAGTTGGCCCTTATTATTTTTTTAGCATAGATTATTTTTATATTGCATTTTTTGAAAAAATATATGAAAACCAATGAGACAGACAGAAAGAGATTTTTCATCCACTGGTTCAATCCCCAAATGCCCACAATAGGCAGTGCTGCACCAGCCTGAGGTCAGAGTGTGGAACTCTGTCCGTGTCTCCTACCTGATGGCAGGAATCCAAGTGCAGCAGCCACCATCTGCTGCCTCTTGGAAGCTGAGGGGAAGCGGCAAAGCTGGAGCTCAAACCAGGCACTCCAGTGATGTTGATGTTCCACATGTTATCTAAGCCATTGGACCAAATGCTTGCTCAGATAGAACTTATTTCTTATACACTCTAATAAAAACTAGTTTGCAGATTTTGTGAGATATGCCTCCAGACGGAATGGCTTCTTTCATAAGCAAAGGAAGAATCAATTTCTTTCGCTTTATTTACATTAGTTGTTACTTACTATGAGGTGAGATGAGGTACTAAGGACTGAGTCTGTTTTGAATTCAACAGTGCAACTCCAAACTAGTTTTCCCGACAGTCTCTTAAATCATAATCAATAATTATCTGTTACAAATGTTTCACCAGCTACTTTAGCATATCTCTATGAAAGTATGAGAATGTTTATAGTAAAAGTGTTTCTTTGCTTGCTCTTATGTTTTTAAAAATGAAGTGTAGTTAGTTTAAGGCAGCTGTGAGGATCAAAGCCTTGTATATTTTCTAATGATTATATTTGTCAGGATTATAAAATCAGCAGAACCCTTACTCCCTGGAAAAACCCCTTTCAAGTGCTGTTTTTAAAACACGCTCCTGCTCAGAAAGGCCATCTGAGGTTTGTCTTTCACACGGCATAGCCACTGGCCCTCTGACTTCAATTTCTTTACACGCTATTACAGCCTATGGTTAGCATTAATAAACCTGTTACAATTTTAAATACCTCTCCCCAACCCCTGCCCAGTCTTTTTACGTCTTGAGAAAAGTTTATCTTAACCTGGATAGTTGATACGAAAAATGCAACCTGTTGTTTTTGTAAGCTCAGAAAAGTAAATCATTCAACCAAGTGCTGGAGAGCAGCAGCTAAAGCCGTCTGTGTTCCTTCCTTTGCTTTTGCCTAGTTACTCTACACACCTTCAGTATTTCTGGGCCAATTTTATCATGACTCCACTAAACATGAAATCCAGAAAACATGTAATTATTTCATCGGACTAAAAGATGTGAATGTGGTCTTCTCATTTTCTTCTTCCTTCAGATAGAAAGTGTTTTATGTTTCATAATGACTTCAAGATTTTTGAATATCTGATCCTTCCCGCCTTCTTGAACAAGGATTTATAAAAATTAATTTGATCAAGATGTAAAGAAAAGTGAAATAAGGATTTATAAAAATTAATTTGATCAAGATGTAAAGAAAAGTGAAATAAGTAGGAATTGACTTTTTCCCCATTTTCTCAACCCCCTTCCTATTTTCTCTGTTAATTAAATTGTAGTATGGACTATTTCTTCCTCCTTCCTTATTATAGCAAGGATGATGATTTTCAAAATACGTATAGCCACAAATTCCTTGATACTTTTCTCATTTAAAAATGGGGCTCTGAGGCCCTTTATCCTTGTTGGGGAAAACTTAAACTACTTTAACCAATGCATTAAAGTGGAAATGTGACATTTCTCAGGGTAGGATACAAAAGGCAACATACCTTCAACTGTCTTTATTTAAAAAAATATTTATTTTGAAAGAGTTACAGAGAGAGGAGGAGAGAGATCTTCCATCTACTTAGATAGCCCAACAGCCAGTACTGGGCATGGCCAAAGGCAGGAGCCAGGGGTTTCCTTTGGGTCTCCTATGTGCATGACAGGGGCCCAAACACCTGCATCATCTTCCATTGCTTTTCCCAGGCCATTAGCAGGAAACAATGCAAGTAAAGCAGCCAGAACACCAACTGACACCTGGATGGAAGGGACGTCAGTGTTGGCAGGTGGCAATTTAACCCCCTCTGCCACAAGCCTGGCCTGGTCTTCCCCTTCATCTGAGCTCAGGGTATGAGACACACAGGCCTGGAGCTCTAGTGTAGAGGTCTTTTTTCTATTTGTGCTGACTTCATTGACTCATTTATTTTCCTCGGAGAAGTTACATGTCTCTGTCTCTGCTTTTGTCTTTTCTTACCCTTGAAGTGCAAAGCATCAACAACCATCCCATCTCCATCTCCTCTGTGCCAGTACAACTTAATTTTCCTTATTGAATCAGTAATTAGGCATGGTCTTCTGCACTTTTTGTTTTGGACAGTTTCTACTTTTCTGCTTTTGTTTCTCCTAAGGATCTTCTTAGAGCTGTTAAGAACAAGTCAGGAATTAATGCCTTGTAAAGCACTCTGCCACATGGATGAAAAAGGAAATGGTGAGACTGGAAAAGAAAGAAGAAGGAAGATTTGTTGTCTAGTTAAGCAGATTAGTGCAAGCAAATAAGCCAATAGCTTTCTTCCTGGGCTTTGCATGAATGTTTAAAATAGTAGGCCAAAGACAAATATATGTGAAATTTAGAATTGTAAGAAAACTTGCTTTGTTAACTGCTTTTATAGTTGTTTATTAATGTTGTTTTGTCCCCTGTCAGGATGCTCGACATGCAGCAGAAGGAGAAATATATACCAAACTTAATCAGAAAATTGATGAATTTGTTCAGCTTGCTGATTATGACTGGACAATGTCTGAGCCAGATGGAAGAGCTAGTGGTTATTTAATGGATCTTATTAATTTTTTGAGAAGCATCTTTCAAGTGTTTACTCATTTGCCTGTAAGTATAAAATTAAAAAGAAAGATTATAAATTTCCGTAATTTCAAAGTTTCGAGCGGGGCATTCCACACAACAGTTAAGATGTCAGTTGAGATAACCACAGCCCATATTGGAGTCTTGGGTTCAAGTCCAAGTTTCTGCTAACAAGCATCCTGGAAGGCAGTCATGATGGCCGAGGTACTTGTGTCCCTGCCACCCACATGGAAGGCCCACGTTGAATTCCTGGCTCTCAGCCTCAGCTGTTGTAGGCATTCTGGAGAAATCAGTAGGTGGAAGAGATATTTCTATCTTTGGCTACCTCCTTTTCAAAGAAAACTAAGGTAAATAATAAATAACATTTAAAAGTGAATTAGACATCTAAATAAAAAAATTTTAAATGATGTATATTATAGAATTTAAATTGGTGCTCATTTGTTTGTACTCATGTTCTAGTTTGCATATTTCCTTTTCCATTGTTACCAATTTTCTAATCAACTTACAGAGATTCATAATTTAGCCAGTTGTTTCATCTATTCTGCTTTTTAAAACAGATTTATTTATTTTTATTGGAAAATCAGATTTTATGCAGAGGAGAGAATGATATTTCATCTGCTGGTTCACTACCTAAATGGCCACAATGGCTGGAGCTAAGCTGATCTGAAGCCAGGAGCCTGGAGCTTCTTCTGGGTCTCCCAAATGGGTACAGGGTCCCAAGGCTTTGGCCCATGCTCTACTGCTTTCCCAGGCCACAAGCAGGGAGCTAGAAGGGAAGTGAGGCAGCCAGGATACAAACCAGCACCCATATGGGATCCTGGAGCGTGCAAGGTGAGAACTTTAGTCACTAGGCTACCATGCTGGGCCCAATCTATTGTGCTTTTTAGCCAAAGTGATTGCAACTCTCTTCCCATGAAAAACCCACATAAAACCTAAATTTGACAGCATAGACAGAAAGAGAAATAAACAATATAATTTAATATAATTAATGCCTTTTTCAATTAGAAAAGACCCAAAAAATGACTTAGTTGTTTGCTTGGGGTTATAATAGTTTCATTGGTATGCTAATTTAGTATATTTTATAAATTCCTTTTTTTAAAGAATTGTTTATATGAAAAGCTGAGTTAAAGAGAGGGAGAGGCAAGAAAGAGAAAGAAGTTTCCAAATCAAAGACAGACTCCCAATGAAGCTGTTAAATGTATCTTGACAATAGGCTGCTGGACTCTCTGCCACTGTTCATACCTGCAATATCAGGATACTTAGATAGCAGAATGATGGACTTCGGACTGTTTTTGAAGGACTACACTGTTGTAATAATGAAGAAAATCAGTGGGGAAAGGGAATTTGTGGAGAAGGGGATTTGATTCATTGCTCAAAAAGCTGTAATGGCTGGACTGGATAAGGCTGAAGCCAAGAGCCTTAATTGCCACCAGGGTCTCCCAGGTGGCTGGCAGGGTCCTAATTACCTGGATCAGTGTTTGCTGCTTTGCCAGGCACATTAGCATGGAATGGATAGAAAGCAGAACAGCTGGGACCCTATACCCATAAAGGATGCTCCCATCACTGGTGATGGCTTAACATGCTAAGCCACAGTAACTTCTTTATGTCTAGGGTCAGAGTCTCCTAACACTACTTAGATGATGCTAAATTTTGTTTTTTAATCTGCATATCTCCTTTATTCCTGTTACAAAAACATTATCTATAGAAAATTTTGGTCTACTTTGTTTTCCTTTACCTCTACTATTCAAGTTTGAAAGATTTAATTTTACTCAAGTAGAAGTAGAAGCACATGATGAGTACTTAATATCTCACATCATTACATTATTAACATTATTTAACTGAATCAGGTGCACTCTTCATTACTTCTCAGGAACAGTAATTCATATTTCCTACATGTTATTTCCCTGTTATGTTTTTGAGTAACTGGGTATGAGTCACTTCTCCTTCATTCAGTAAGTGTAATTTAAAACATCATGACTAGGTTCATTATCTAATCCAAAACTCATGTTTAATTCCCCCAGTTACGTGACCTTTCCATAGTAAGTGTAGATATTTTAGCCAAACCTAACTTTTTTCGTACAAAATTTTTTAGCCAAAATCAATTATAAAAATTAAAATGTTAATTTAAAGACAAAGTGAAAATTCCGGACCCAGCAACACAGAATACTCTCATAGGCCATTTTGAGAGAAGTCCTTAGAAAGCTACTGCTTTGGTTTCAGCGTGACTTCCTTTGGTTGAAACAGCAATCTGGTAAGCAGCTCTAGCAGGAAAACCATCTGAAATAGCTCACAGACTTCATTGACAGTACCAAAGTCATTCATGCAGCCAAGAGAGCAGTTGTTTTGCCACATTAGTAACCACAGTCTGAAGCCTTCAAAATTTCACCCTTGGTTATAAGTTGTTTATCTTCTTCTACTAGGCCCTCCTAGCAAGCTGGCCACATGAAGGGACCATGCCTACCTGTCCTGAAATGTAAGTGGTCCTGTTGCTGACCCAGCTGGACAGTAGGGACCAGTGGCCCATGGGGCTTGCTTGATGTTGATTACCTTCTTGGTCAGAGATGACATGGCTAATCCTTTCGCCATGTGGGACCTTCAGGAGAAGCAACACTTTGAATTGTTCTTGGTCAGAGCTTAATTGGAAATAGAGGACTTTTAGAAGGAAGCAGTATGAGCGTTTTAGTAGGAAGTCAGTGTATTAAATGAGAATTACAAGAGCCACCCTGTAACAAATAAAAATTGTAAATTAAGATAATAGCAGTGAACCCCCCCTTAGTCTATAGACTAAATATGTGTGTGTGCTCTTGTTGATATACATACATCTGCACACTTAAATGTATCTTACAATTTCACTCCTTAATAGGGACATTGATGAAAGGGACTAGATCATTACCCCAGGCTTAATCAGTAGGGTCCCATCTGACAGTTTTACTACCAGGTTGCAACAGATATTTCATGTTTAGAAAATTACTTGTGTTTTTGCAGATAGGGGTGGCAAAATTCTAAAAATTCAAGTGGCATCATTCATTTTAATCTGTGATCCCTGATAGAAACAAATAAACAAAACAAAAATGGAAGGCATTTTGGTGACCTAAGTAGGCAAAAGTTGAAATGAAAGAAGAAAAAAGGGATTAAAATGATAGTGATTTTTGAATTGAAATTATCTGTTACCTTGAACAGAAAAAGAGGGCAAAAGAAACTCACATATTTGAAGAGGAAGAGAAGAAATTTTAGAGAAAGACGTTGGAGTCAGAAGTTTCCATGAAAGCCGAGATCTGGTGGTGCCAAAGAGCCTCTGGTTTTGTTTCTTCCCTGTGTGGAAGGGAACAGTAATGGAGAATGGCAAGAGTGCAAATAGGTTTGGTTTATTTGTATTTACAGGATTTTTGTAGATCAGATAGAGATAACAAAGAAACAGCAAGCTAGATGCTGATGTAGACTTAAACAAAAACTAATTTGGAAGGTTCTGTAATTCAAAAATCAAAGTGACTGCACTTTGCAGAATGAAGTCCCACTGAAAGAGCATGATCACAGCGACACTGCACACATCAGACTGAGGGCAAGGACCTCTTAATCATTCCTTTCCTTGTGTTCAGGAGCTTATGGCCCTGTAAGAAACCTGTCAAGTTGTGTTAAATCTTTCTCTTCTGGAACCAATGCTAGATTGATAGTATGGAGATGAAAAGCCCTTTCCATTCTCTGGAAGCAAGAGGGTAATGGTTGGCAAAAGTTTACCGTAGCAATCTGTGAGAACTTACGCTTCATTCTGAATATTTCTGAATGTCATGCACAGTGTTCTTCCTGTATTAAAAAATGTTTATAGATTTTGTTCTGTTTTGTTTTAGTATGCAAATGCTAAAGAAAATTCATAGAAAGAATTAAAATATTAGTTTAGGAGACAATGTTGTGGCACACAGCAACTTCAGGTACTGCTTGCATCCTATCTCAGAGTCCATGTTTGAGTGGATACCAGGAGATGGTGTTTCTGCCTTCTGGCTTCAGCCTGGCATAGACCTGAATGCTGTAGACACTTGGAGAGTGAATCATTGGATAGAAGATCACTTCTCTCTTTCTCAAAGTGTTTTTTAAAAAAGATAAGTGTATTTTGAAAATTTGAAATCTATGCATGGTTTTTTCATAGTATAAATTTTCCATAGACTTTAAAATTTTTTCTCACATAGCCTCCTTCTATTGAGGCATTTCCCTGACCTAAAAAAGATCCATCCTGGATATATCTTCAGTTGGACACGAGTAATAATATACACTCCAGCTGCATTCTTGTATCTTAAGCAATGAAAGTGCTTGTCATTCAGGCTAAACATACAACAAAACTTCAAAAATCCCCAAATCTAAGGATACTGATATACAATATGGTCTCTTCCAGAAAACACTATAAAATATAGTTGAAACCGAAGAGTTTAGGCAGAGGCCTTTATCCACATTTACTAATGTAAGAGGCAAAGCTATTTGAAGCTAAGGAGGTGGGAACTTTGCACGCAGTCTCTGAGTGCTTTTCTTCCCATTATGCTTGTTTCACAGAATGTGTTATTCAAATATGTGCCTCAGGCAGTGGAACCATATTTGTATTAGACTCTCAAGAATTATTCTCAGAAGGTTAAAATAAATTATACATATATTAAATATATACATATAAATAAATTATACATGTAAATTAGTAAATAACAATAGTCTGTATTTGTTGGTGTTTATTTGAAACCACAGCACCTGCTCCAGGTGATAGTTTTATTTATGACTATTTATAATACACCAGTCATCTTTATATATTAATAAGAGATCACCTGTTAGCTTAGTTGACATTTATATAATATGCTAATATTGATGTGGAACCACCTCTGTTGTCTAATCAAATAGTGATTCTGGCAACTTCTTGGAAATTTTATATTATACTGGAGATGAGAATAAATTTTAATCTTTGTAAGTTTTATTTATTGGAGCTGATGCATTGACTCATCTGGTTAATCCCATATGGAAGCTGGTTCATGTCCCAACTGCTCAACTTCTGATCCAGATCCCTGCTTGTGGCCTGGGAAAGCAGTGAAGGATGGCTCAGTGGCTTGGAACTTTGCACCTAAGTGGGAGACCTAGAAGGAGTTCCTGGATCCCGGCTTCAGATTGGCTCAGATCCAGCTGTTGCAACCATCTGGGAGTGAACCAGCAGATGGAAGATCTTTCTGCAAATCTTGCTTTCCAATAAAATAATAAATAAGTAAAATCTTTTTTAAAAAAAAGAGAGAAAGATGTTTATTTACTTGAAAGAAAGTGAAGTCTTCCGTCCACTTGTTCATTCTCCAAATGAACCAGGAGCTTCTGGGTCTCCATATGGGTACAAGGACCCAAACACTTTGGCTATTGTTCATTGTTCTCCTAGGCTGATTAGCAGGGAGCTGGCTCTGAAGTGGAGCAACTAGAACTTGAATTTGTCCCCATGTGGGATGTTGGCACAGCAGGTTAGTGGCTTAATACACTGTACCATGATGCTGGCCCATAACTTTTAATTATTTTATGACCCTGCCTCTCTAAATGCTCATATATAAAAATAAGGAAATGGCTCTGTTAGCCCAGAGTTGCTTCTTTAATTCCTGCCCTTGGTATGCTTTAGTTTTTCAGCCCTAATTCTGTGGCTTAGCTATACCCAGAGTTCATCTTTTATTTGTTTATTTTTAACTTCTCTTGATTTTCTTGTTTTACCTAAGTAAGAGGAATTATAGGGCCTTAATGGCTCCCTATTTAAACATATGCCTAGGCGCTAAAATTATTGCACAATTGGTACTTCGAACATTTACATCCCATATTGGACCTGCCTGATTTGAGCCCAATATTCTGTTTCCAATCCATATTTCTGTTAATGTGTCTGGGAAGGAAGCACATGAAGGTTTGCGTCCCTCCTGGCTATATAAGAGACCAAGTGCAGGCCCAGGCTACTATCAGCACTCTAGCTGTTACCAACAGGGAAAGGAACCTGGTTTGTGTTGTGTGGACAACAAATGAGATTCATTCTAACACTCAACAGTACTTGATACAAGTATATTGGGCAGCTAAGCTTTTTTTTTTTTTTTGGAAGATTTATTTGAAAGGCAAAGTAGGGAAGAGAAAGAGAGATACAGAGAGACAAAACATAGATTTGTTTGTTCATTCTCCCAAGTGATGGTAACAGCTACTGTTTTAGCCCTGCTGAATTTCCTATATAATCAGTATCTTGGAAACAGGACCATTCCCCCAAACTTTGACTCTGCTGTGACAGCAATAATGATGCCTGCAGAAAGCTCAAATTTTGGATACTGTACATTATTAAAGGCTTATGCGCAAAAGAGTGTTTAAAACAAAACAAAAAGCTGCCAAAGTTTGATGAACCCTATGATTGAGATAAAGGAACTTTGAGGGAAATGTGCTGTACACTACAGGTAGTTGTGAAGTTTTCCTATTTCAGGAAAGTTTTTTCAACATTAAGGATAGACATGTTCTGTTTGCATGTGCTCTCTCTCTCTCTCAGTGTGTGTGTGTTATGTGCAAGCATTTGTGTGTTACGTATCATAAGTTGGAATTGGTAGATGGAATGAAAATTCACAGATGATTGTGAGGATGTAATATCCAATTCTTTTAGGACTAGAGGTATTTATATAGGGATACGGTGTGTAAAAGAGGAATGTGGATGTCTAAGAGGTATTTGGGGGAATCTTGAGGGTGTTAGACTGAATATGCTTTTGTAGGCCTTACAAATTTTTGGCATAATCTCAGAAATCTGTCTTCAAGGTGATATTAAAGTTATTATTAAAACTCCCTAAGGAAATTTATCTTGATACTTAAACCTTTATTACTCATCCATTCAGTATTATTGGGAATTTGAGACATTCGGTGTTATATAACGTGTTCAAGCCAGAAAATGGATGAAATGGCACTGTGTAAAAGGAATGCTTGTACGTTCATAAAATCATGCTGGGCAGGTTTTTGTAATCTCTACCAGAATTTTAGGGGTTTTCCCTGATTTAGTAATAGTTTTATATAAAGTATAAGGAAGAATAATAGATTTCTTGACTTAAAGTGTCTATTTTCATCTAATTTTAGTGTTTATTCTCTATTTGATAAAAGACCTTATTATTTTAATCTGTGCCTTTTAAGAGACCATAAATTGTGTCTCTTTGGGAGACCAACCAATTTATCAAAATGCTTTCTTTTTTTTTGCCTCAAAAGACTGTTCATAGCCTTCTAATTGAAATTTATTGAACAAACTTATAGGCAGTGAGTTTACATAAAATGGCGATATTTTATTGCCTTAATTTAAATAATTAAAAAGCCACACAGAATTAGTAAATTCGTTTACCAATGATAGATTTAATATGCAGTTGACTGTGATTTTGTTTACTGGTGTTTTTTCCCTTGATAAGGGTTACATGATCTTACAAAAGAAAATCTATTACCAATTTAAAGAATATTGCAATGCACAGTATATTTCAGTGTGTGTGTGTGTATATATATGTATGTATGTATTTTTTTTCTCAAAATAAAAAAATAGTCTGTTGTGACAAGTTCATGTTTTGTAAGGATATAAATAAAGGAGAGTGGATTCTCCAGGGACCATTAAGGAAGCATAGACCAACATGGAAAGAATGGTTATGATTTCAAGAGCACGTTTTTATATCAAAAGGACTTGAGAAATGAAAGCAGCCTTGAAAAATGCTTTCAAATAATTGCTATTGAAATCAAACCATTTTTATTAGATCTTTGAAATAAGAGAATGGCAAGACAAATGAAAGCTTAAAATGAACATTTTAATGTGCCAAATTGGTTTTTTAAGTATTCAACATTTCTGCCACGATTATGTTTGACTAGATCTATGAAAGTACTACTTTGAAACCAAAACAGTTTAAGCCATAATCTCATAAAACGTGTTGTATTTTTATTTAATGTGTTATTTTATATTTCAAAGAAAGGCAATCTTTACTACAATCTCT
Source organism: Ochotona curzoniae (assembly GCF_017591425.1). Lineage (NCBI taxonomy): Eukaryota > Metazoa > Chordata > Mammalia > Lagomorpha > Ochotonidae > Ochotona > Ochotona curzoniae. The sequence goes on along the minus strand of NW_024466512.1, from coordinate 28,387,906 downwards.
AATAGCAAATTATTTTGGAAATTTGACTGGACATACAAACAGTTGTGTTTTCTTAATTCCTTTTAGACTCAGGGTTGGTGATTTGTGGTTTACTGTTTCTGTGATTGGCATTAAAAGCCTTATTTCACAGCTTGCAGTGAAGGACTGTTGGGTAAAGAGTGGCTGTGTTCTACAAACTAAATTCAAAAAGTGTCAATCAATGCCTCACATAGGTTACTTAGAGAATGAGTTTTTTTTACTGATTTCACCAAACGTCGCCTCATGCTGTCTTTGATTGGCATAGCCTGGCAGGGAGGATGGATGAATCTGTCACCGGCTGGTTAATTGTGTTGCTGGTTTCAGTCTGACATTAGGTCTTTGACTCTTAAGTGGCTCAATACAAAACAAATTAGCAGATTGTAGTCATATTTCTCCTTCTATATGCTTTGACTTTGTTGAATGCAGTCCATAAATCATATTGACTGACACACAAGTCAACGATGAAAGCTGCTTTTGAGACATGGATCTAGAAAGCAGCACTGTGAAGGTGCCATGGAAGGATGCATGTGGTTGACCCTTTGGGAATTTCCTAGGAGCCAAATGTCTCTTTACCACAATTGTTCTTAGAAGAAAAGCTTTTGGGTAATGCAAAAAGGATCTAATATGTCAGCAGATTCTCTTTTACAAGATCCTTTGAAATATAAGAAGTTTGTCTAAGGGTTTTCTCTCTTTACAAGATGTTTTTCAGCAAAATGTTAGAGCAGGCTGAAAAAGTAGTTGCCTTTAAAAGTTTAACAGGTGTTTTTACTTATTGAACTTTGTGTTGTTAGGAAGAAAATGTTAATACTTCAACTTAATTTTTCAGATGCGGGCAGAAGAAATTTTTAGGTACTTGAAATTTATTAGATATACTATGTTTCCTAAGTTCTTTCACTTAATTATTTTGGTTTGGCTGTTACAATGTTAAAACTCATATCACTTTAAAAAGACATGGCTAGTTTTAAAAAATAATTGTAAAATTGCTTATATTGTTTTAATTTTAGAAAATGATATACTCTTACAAGTATTTGTAACAGTGTCCAGAAGTGTATATTTGGTTGTACCAAGGTGTGGCAAAGGCTGCGAAGTAGCACAGATAAATTATCACACGAATTTTGGGGTGTGTACATTTGGAGGTCATTCGATTTTTTTTTGTCTAAAAATAAGTAATAGATGAAGCTTAAGAATATTTGTACACATTTGGTAGTTAGAAAGTGTTCTTTTAAAAAACTATGTGTTATCTTCTAGATTATAACTTTTTCAACATTTAAAATATCTGAACCTTTGATGTCATTAGGTAAATTTTAAACTATAAAAAGGTTTATTTCGCTGAAACTTCTGGGTTTATGGAACAGACTATATCTGTACTCCTAACTATGGTTTTCAGCACCATTACTATTCATAAGTAATCATTTGTGCCATCTGAAACCATGTTAATTTTTTTGTTCAAAGATTTATTTATTTTTATTGGAAAGTCAGATTTACAGAGAGAAAGAGAGACAGAGAGGAAGATCTTCCATCCAATGATTCACTCTCCAAGTGGTCGCAACTGGCCGGAGCTGCTCCGATCCGAAGCTGGAAGCCAGGAGTTTCTTCCAGGTTCCCTACTCAGGTGCAGGTCCCAAGGCTTTGGGTCGTCCTTGACTGCTTTCCCAGGTCACCAACAGGGAGCTGGATGGGAAGCAGGGCAGCTGCTGGGATTAGAGCCAGCTCCCATATGGGATCCTGGTGCATGCAAGGTGAGGACTTTAGCTGCTAGGCTGCTGTGCTGGGCCCAACCATGTTAATTTTTTTTAAAAAAAGTTATTTTATTATTTTTTTAAAATTGGAAGTCAGGTATACAGAGAGGAGGAGAGACAGAGAGGAAGATCTTCTGTCTGCTGATTCACTCCCCAATGGCTGCAATAGCCAGAGTTGAGTCAATCCGGAGCCAGGGGTCTTTTCTGGATCTCTCATACGGGTATAGAGTCTCAAGGTTTTGGGCTGGCTTCAACTGTTTTCCCAGACTACAAGCAGGGAGCTGAATGGGAAGCTGGGCTGCTGGAATTAGAAATGGGGCCCATATGGGATCCCAGCACGTGCAAGGTGAAGATTTTAGCTGCTGGGCTACTGCACTGGGCCCACCATGTTAATTTTTAAATGTTTTCTTGAAACAACATCATTATAGTATATATATGTTCACTTACAAAATGAATTTCATAATAATTGCTTAGAGGCTTTTTAAAATTAAAAGATAAGTTTATTTTGGAGCAAAATTGTTTAGATCCATGCAAAATGCTTTCATTCATTTTCCATGAACTCTTTTTAGCTTAAAAATTTTTATTGATAATAATCGTAAAAATACATATTTATGAACTGCAGTGTACTATTTCAATACCTTTTGGTTAATAAATACCAAAACAGAGTTAAATTGAAAAAATAAGTTTCTGGTGTTTTACAGCATAGTAGGAAGACTAAATCTGGATAACCTAGCATAAGTTGCATGAACAAATAACAGAAAGAAGCCCCGGTGCTCCAATCATAAAGTAATGTGGAAGAGGGAGAAATGTTAATTAGCCTGTTTTAATCTGGGTAATCTATTAATCTGCGTTTGCGGTTAGTACATTCTGGTGACATTACAAATAGAGCTGATTTATAAAGTACATTAAACTAAAATGCACTCATCCCATTAGGTCAGAATGACATTTCCAATAAGTATTCTTAAGCCTATTACATTATAATTAAACAGCATGCCATTGATTTTTCTTTTTTTTGCTTAATTCTCCCCTCCCATTCATATTGATATTATTCTGCTTGGGGACTGGAGCTGCAAGTCTCCCACACTGATTCCTCCCGGGTTTAGGATCCTGCAGCCTGCTGGGGTTTCTTTGTTTGTCACATTCCTTTTTGGCAGTTCATCAGTATCTGTCAGATATATTGTTCACATTGGCTTTTATCTCTAAAGCCTTGATTGAGAAATTGACATTCCATTTCAGATATGCAATTTTCCACTATGTGTAGTGTCTAAATGCTGAAGACTCATTCATAAAGGCCATTTTTTTCTCATCTGATTTTTAATTTACACTTTAAAGAATGTTCTAATAAGTATCTCAAAAATATATTTAGCTTCTTTATTTGCTAATGAGTCAACTCTATGTAAACATTTTTATACCAATTTTATTTAGCAGGTGTATTTTTGGAGAATTTGTTTTAAGATTTTGTGGCTTCATTGGCCTTTCTGATAAGAAGGAAACAATCAAATATCACTAGGAAAATATTTGTTAATAGAAATGAGACAAAATATGGCGTTTTGTCCCTCCATGTCCTTAATGCAGATGCTCCTGGACAGTGAAATTAAGTCATTATTTCTAATCACATTTGTAGATCTTCGAATCCTATCAGGGATCAGTCTGTCACCAGATCACATAAGCTCTGTTGATGGCAGTTAACCATAGGAGTGATGTTATATTAGAAAGCCTTATCTGTAACAGTCTTTGTAATATCTTATTTTAAACTTCAAACTGTAGTTGAAATGCAAAAGCCTGTGGGAGGGAAAAAGTTATACTAAAAGTGATAAAGTATTTTGATTTGACTGTGTAATCTGGAAGCTCAAAATTTTTAATTAGCATTTAAATTCAATTAAGGCCATCAGTGAAAGTTGGGTTAGAGAAATTTAGTATCACAGAAAGCATTTTATAACAGTGCTATTTATCAAACTGAAAGTGCAGCACAAGTTTGTTGAGCTGGCATTGTGGTTCAGTGGCACTGGCAATCCTGTGGGTACTGGTTCAAATTCTAGCTGCACCACCTCTGATTCAGCACAGTACTGATGTGATGGGAAAGCAGCAGTGCATGGCCCAAGGAACTGAGCCCTGCACCCAGAAAAGCTCCTGGCTGCTGGCTTCCAGACAGCCAAGCTCTGGCCTTTGTGTCCGTTTAAGGAGTGAACCAGTGGATGGAAGATCTTTCTCTCAATCTCTTTCTCTGTTACTCTGCCTTTCAAATAAATAAATAATCTCTAAAAAAAGAATTGCAAAAAAAAAAAAAAGATACAGATCTATAATGTTTCTGAAGTCATCTTGGTAAGATAAGCTTTTTTTTTTTCCTGCCAGTAGTGGAAAATACACTATAGGCAGTTAGAAGTAAAGACTAATAGTCAAAATGTGTTGTTGTTTTTTTTTTTTTAATTTGGCTGCAGTTTAAATAGTAGTAATATAAATTATGTCCTTTACTTTCTTTATTCTGGCTTGGTTAAATGTGTTCAGGATAGCTTAAGGAGGCTTTTAATGGGGGCAGAAGTTTGGCTGAATAAGTAGAAACCTTGGATCCTATATCAAAGTACCTGAGTTCAAGGTCAACTCATTCCTGACCGCAGCCCCTTCGTGAGTGCAGATCAGTGGTAACTCGGGTGTGGTTGGGTTCCTGCCAGCCATGTCAGAGACCCAGACTGTGCCCCTGGCTCCTGGCTTCAGCACTCTGTGTGGGCTCTTGCCAACATCTGGAGAGTGAGCCAAAGGATGGGCTCTCTCTCTCTCTCTCTCTCTGTCTCTCTCTCTTCTTCTGCCTCTCAAATAAGTAATGAAAATACCTTCAGAATGGCAGGGTAGGGGCACTGTATGGCTAAAACGTTCCTTCAGTAGGATTCATAAATGTCACTTATTTTTAATGTTCATTTAAAAACTACTTGAGGTACTTTAAGAGATCTAAATTAATACTTTTTAAACTTGCATTTTTATTTAATGTAGTCAAAGCTTTCATATTTATATTCTGAGAAAGACAAGGAAACTAAGAATATTTGTTTATTTTCTAGTCATAAAGTCATAGCTGTTCAGAATACACAGGCATAGACTCATAATCACTGTTGTGTTGAACAAATGAAATAAAAAAAACGCTAGGTTCATAAGTTTTGTGACACATTATCCCGTATTTCTGCTTATTTGGTTTTTGTCTGGTTGGTTCATTTTAAACAGGGGAAGGTTGCCCAGACAGCTTGCATGTCAGCCTGCCAGCATCTGTCAACATCCTTAATGCAGATGCTCCTGGACAGTGAATTAAAACAGATAAGCATGGGAGCTGTTCAGCAGTTTAACTTAGACGTCATACAGTGTGAATGTAAGTATGGTATTGGTTAAGTCGCACACATTTTTAAGAATCTGCATTATAGTATATTTAAAATGTTTGGCATAGTTTGGAAAAGAAAGACCTGATTCAGTTAAATTTTCAGTAGCCTTAGGATTGGGGCTTCTTGTCAAGAAGAGGAAGATGTCTCAAGTGCACCTGCCAGATGATTCTTTGTTCCTGCGCTCGTTCTGGCCTGCGTGCCAGCAGTTTTTGGTGTTGTCCTAAGTGAACACAGTGTTTGTCATTCTTACTTTCGGTGTAAATAACTTTTAGAGACCCAGCAGAAGGATAATTTTAGGACCCTGCATTCTAAGTGAAACTGGTGAATTTTTGTTTTCCCCAAAAATTTCCTTAGCCTTTTCAGTTGCCATTGTTTTTCACAACTTTTTGTCTTGGTAGCATAATCAGCAGATTCTGTAATCTAACATTGGCATTAGCCAGTCAGCTTTAAAACTCAGAGTATTATTTGGCTGTTAGTCTTGCTATGTGTGCCTCTGGATGTGGATTTTATCAACCCTTAAGTTATAACTTCATAAACACAGGATTATACATAAACAGTTTTCACGCAGTGTTCACAAGTGAATGATATGCTGATTAAAAAATGAAAATTCCTGGTTGACAATTTAGTTAGACACCACTGTTCACAAGCTGAAAACTAGTAGGACCAAGAAGGATTATCACATATTTGAGAAAAATGTTTCAATAATGTATTCTTTGTTAAAAACATTAAAAAGCCAAATGTCAGCAGTTTGCAGCTAAAGCAGGAAAGACACTTTTTAAGGAAATCTAATATTTGTGTGCCTGCTGTGTATAAGTTCTAGCAGGAAAACATAGTTAGTTTTCCTTATAGTGTATTCCTTAAAGAACACTATTTTTAACTTTCTCTAGTTACAAATCTGTTTTATTTTTCTTTTTTAAATTAAAACTGTCATTTATAAAAATAAGTATTTTGTATTTTCAAAACTATCTACTGCCTAAAAATGAACAGTTTTTACAGTTTCTAAGCTCAAATTGTTCTTCCTATCTCATAAATATCTTACTGATTTCTTAGTTTTTTGAAAGTTGTCTTAATTTCAGTATGATGTTGCCTATATATGTATATTTTTTTAAATTTTTGTTTCATACACTTCCTTAGGCTCAGGGAACTGTATCATGTTCCTTCTACCTTCTCCCCTCCCCCTAATATCTTATGAAATATTGCTCTAGTGGTTTTTGTTACTGCATTGTAGTGTAGCTTTAAGAAAATTACACGGTTAAACCCTTTATTGGCTTTAGATATGTCTTCTTGATTAGGTTTATTGCTCAAAAAATGGAAAATGCTTATGGTGAGGCAGCTTTCTGCCCCTGAATCTACCTCTCTGTGAAAGGCTGTCCTATGAGAAAGAAGCCTTACACGCCACATCTGCCTCTCGGCCTGCCCTCGCAGGCTCTGTCTCAGTTTCTCCTTTGAGCAGAGTTCCTGAAGATAGCTTTTAAAACTGATGTTTTCTTAAAGGATTAGTCTCTTGAAAAAGACCAAGCAAAGAGCTGAATGTAAGCTTAACTGTTAGGCAGTCTTCAGTCTGCTGCTAGTGGAGTAAACCCTGGCCTGCTGAGGGCTCAGTTTCTGCCCCTCAGAAGTTGAAACAGGAAAGACCAGAATTCGGAGCCAGGCCAGAGACAACAGTATTGCTTCTGTGGAGATTTTGTCTTTGGGTCTTGCCTTGTGGCACAGTAGGTTAAGTTGCTACTCTTTGAACAATATCTCTTGTCAGAATTGCTCTGGCTGCTCCGCTTTAGAGCTAGCTCCGTGGAGAGTAAACAAATGTGTGGAAGATCTCTCTCTATTTTCCCTTTCTCTGTTACTCTTTCAAATAAATAAATAAATCTTTAAAAAGTTTTTGCCTTTGGTCAGCTCTGCTACTTACTTTACTACTTGATAATTACCATTTCACCATAATCAGTACTCTTCCTCCAGTATTATATTTTCAGTACCTATATGTAAACTGAATCAATACTATATTGATGACATTTCCATGTTTATTTCATTCCCTGTGATATTAAATGTTCTCTTTTCCAAAAGACATCCGTTTACTATAAGTAATTTTATAAATAATGAAGATGCCTTCCACATCCTTTCTAATAAAAGTTTCCATCCCCCAATTTATGATTTCTAGTGATTCATACATGTATCATTTAAAAGTGGAACTTAGCTCTTTCTGATGAAAGTTAAGAGAAATCTTTAGAGTAAGCTTTGGAGGCTGGTGTTGCAGCACAGTAGGTTATACTACTGTTTGCAATATGACATCCCGTATTGGAGTGCTGGTTTGAGTCTCCTCTACTCTGCTTCCCATCCAGCTTCCTGCAAACATGCTTGGGAAATGTCTGAAACCCATGTAAGAGACTGGAATAAAGTTTCTGGCTTCTGGCTTTGGCTTGTCCTAGACTTGGCTGTTGTGGCTAACAGATAGAAAATCAATTAACCTCTTACTCTCTTTCAACTTCTCTCTCCCTCCCACCTCCTTTGTCCCTCTCTCTGTGTCACTTTCCCTTTCAAATACATGAAAGTCAATCTTGTGAGAAAGGAGTTTTCATCTTATTTTAAGTAATGTTTTTATTTCAAAAGAAAGTGTGCATGCTCCCATCTTTGGTTCACTTTCTAAATGCCACAACAGTTGTGGCTGGACCAGGGCCAGAGCTAGGAGCCAGAATTCGGTGTAAGACTCCCTTGTGAATGACAGGATCCCAATCACTTGAGCCATCACCTGCTGACTCCTAGAGCCTCCCATTAATGGGAAGCTGGAACTGAGGACAGGAGCCTGACGTTGAACCCCGGCACTCCACTGGGGGATGTGAACGTAACTGATGTCCTCACTGTTGGATCTAATGCCCTCCCTTGCTTTACTGCCCTCCCCCCACGGAAGTAAATAGCTGCTGCTGCTGCTTTTTTTTTAAAGACCTATTTGTTTTTATTATAAAGACAGATCAGATTTATGGGAAGAAGAGACAGAAAGATCTTCCATCCATTGGTTCATTCCCCAAAGGCTACAACATCTGGAGCCAAGCTGATCTGAAACCAGGAGCCAGAAGCTTCTTCTGGGTCTCTTATATAGGTGCAGGGTGTCAAGACTTTGGGCCATCCTGCTTTCCCAGGCCACAAGCAGGGAACTGAATGGAAAGTTGAGCAGCTGGGATATGAACTGGCATGCGCTTGGGATCCTAGCACTTGCAAGGTGAGGGTTTAGCTGTTGAGTCATCATGACAGGCCCCAGTAAAACAGCTTTTAAAGGACAAAGTTTATCTGTAGTGTAAATACATTGTATGTGCTTTTATACATTGGGGCAGGGAAAGGGAGACAGGAGGAAAAAGTTGGTTAGGTAGAAGGAAGGCTACAGTGGGCAGTGAGTTTATGAAGAGAAGTTTGGATGTCATGGAAACTTACTGGAGAATGGAGGAAGAAGGAGATAGGGAGTTCATATGAACAATCCTAGAAGCTAAGACTCTTGACTTTCTTTTTTGTTTAAGATTTATTTTATTTTTATTGGAAAGGCAGATATACAGAGAGGAGAGACAGAGAGGAAGATCTTCTGTCCGATGATTCACTCCCCAAGTGAATGCAACGGCCGGTGCTGTGCTGATCCGAAGCCAGGAGCCTCTTCCGAGTCTTCCACGCGAGTGCAGGGTCCCAAAGCTTTGGGTCGTCCTCGACTGCTTTCCTGGACCACAGGCAGGGAGCTGGATGGGAAGCAGGGCCGCCAGGATTAGAACCGGCGCCCATATGGGATCCCTGACGTTGAAGGCGAGGACCTTAACCACTGCGCCATCGCGCCAGGCCCGACTCTTGACTTTCAATACCCACCTGGTTATAATGCTCATGCTCTCTTTCTTATTTTAAAATTCTCTCTAAAAATAATCCTACTGAGTAGTCTTTGAGTTATTCATCGAACATCCAGTTTTGGGGATGAATGATTCTTCAGAAAATGTTTCCGTACAATACATTGCTGTCAGTCTCTTACATTGAACTGAAAGTACTTTATCACTGAACTTCTCTTAATGGACCTTGTTCTACCTGAAAGCCAGTGGCAACACTAGTGTATTTTGGCCTTTGTGCAAATCACGAAAAAATTTCTCACTAAAAGAGAATAGCCTTCCAGAGCTGTCGTCTTAACCTGCATTAGGGAGAGTTTACCCTTTTGTTTTCACCTGGCCTTGCCCTGTGCCTGGCCATGTGGCCTATAAGCTGGGTTTCAGCTCTTTCATCTCTCTTTGCCTCAGCTGAGCACCTTCATATGGGAAATGGCCTGACAACTGTATGTGGTAGTTCAGCTGAAGATCATACAGGAAAATTTTCATCCACAGCTACTTAGAGGAAAGCTGCTGTAGATCCCTTCGAACCTTCTGAAGGGCAGCCATCTGCAGTTCTTACTCTCTCATGTGGTGACGTTTTAGATCTCAAACTCTTTTTTGAGCACACCAGTTAACTGTCCTCTGGTTAGTGTCTGATACCCAAAGTTAAATATAGAGATATCCAGGAAGGGGAGCCAATATGATATACAGTTGGGCTACCAGTTACATTCTTCAATATTCTGTTAATAAAATCCAAACTGTTACTACCTTGTTTGTTAGCCAGAATATACTCCCAAATGAAAACACAGTATTCTTTTAAAAAATATATATTTTTATTGTAAAATCAGGTATACAGAGAGGAGGAGAGACAGAAGATCTTCCATCCGCTGATTTACTCCCCAGTGGCTGTAACAGCTGGAACTAGCTGATCCAAAGCCAGGAGCGTCTTTTGGGTCTCCCACATGCGTGGAGGGTCCAAAAGCTTTGGGCCGTCCTTAATTGATTTCCCAAGCTACCACCAGGGAGCTGGTTGGGAAGTGGGGCTGCTGGGATTAGAACTGGCACCCATCTGGGTGTGTGGAACGTGAGGATTTTAGCTGTTAGGCTACTATGCTAGGCCCAAAAACACAGTTTTCTAAAATCTCTGTAGATTTCCCTTTTTTTTCTTTTGGTTTGATAAGCACATTTTTAAAATGTATTTATTTGTTTGGAAGAGTTACAGAGAGGGACGGACAAAGATCTTCCACCCTCTGGTTTACTTCCCCAAATAACAGCAATAATTAAAGCTGGGCCAGGCAGAATCCAGGAGGCAGGAGCTTCATTCAGCTCTCCTTTGTGGCTGGTAGGAATCCAAGTGCTTGGGCTATCTTGGCTGCTTCCCAGGCTCATTAGCAGGGAGCTGGGTAGGAAGGGAAACACTCAGAATTTGATCTGGTACTTTAGAGGGATGCCAGTGTTCCAGGAAATGGCTTGACTTGCTAAACTACAATACCTGTCTCTAAACATTTTTTTAAAAGATTTATTTTTTTTTTAATTGCAAAGTCAGATATATACAGAGAGAAGGAGAGATAGATCTTCCATTCAATGATTCACTCTGCAAGTGACTGCAATGGGCAGTGCTGCACCGATCCGAAGCCAGGAATCCTCTTCTGGGTCTGCCACACGGATGTAGGGTCCTAAAACCTTGGGCTGTCCTCGACTGCCTTCCCAGGCCACAAACTGGGAGCTGGATGGGGGAAGTAGGGTTGCTGGAATTAGAACTGACACCCATATGGGATCCTGGTGCATTCAAGGTGAGGACTTTAGCCACTAGGCCACAGCGCCAGGCCCTCTAAACATTTTTTAATCCAATATTTGTATGATAATTTTTGTTGTAACGTGTTAAGATCATCCCCAGTGAATTTTAAGATTTATTCCATATCTAGCCAATTGAGATCGTTCATGTTAAAAGTTAATGTCTTCTGTGCATTTATGGCTTTTACATTTCTAACAGGATCACTACAAAATATGTAATGACACTTATTATTGATGTTGTGAGTTACATCTGTGGCCTCAAACTGGTTCCCCAGTGAGCATCAGCAACAAACGCGGGAACTTGTTAAGGCATATTCTCTAGGCTCGCTTGTGAACTGAGAACTGGCCTGTGTCCTGAATTCAGTTGTTTATTTTATGCGCAGGGGTCAGGGCTAGGCCAGGCCAAAGCCGGTTCTGCTTCTGGTTCTCCCTCCTGGTATGAGGGCGATCTGCTGTTTTTCCCAGGCCATTGGCAGGAAGCTAGATAGCAAGTGTAGCAGCTAGGACATGTGCTAGCCATCCACATGGGATGCTGGCATCTCTCGTGGTGACTTTAGCCACGACGCCACAACACTAGCCCTGAGATCTGAAACCTTTACATGATGCAATTTATTTCACAGAACATTAATTCTAGTATGTAGTAGACTGAAGCCAGGCTTATCTTTTAAAAGACTTCTGAATATTTTCATATGAAAATAAAAGGAGATTGGCTTTGAGCATTCCAGACACTTTGGAGGAAGGACTACATGAAATTAATGAATGAATAAAGATACAATTTGATATTATTGAGGTAGTTAGATTTAAAGAATAATATAGTAGAAGAAATTTAGAAAATGTATGCCTTGATTTCATGGGGACAGTGGATGGTGGTTAACGAGGAGTGGACACAGAGAAGTGCTTTACCATACAGGATAGATAATTCAATTCAACATAGAAGATTTGAAATTGCAGGCAGTCTACACAGTGCTGTACTGTTAGTAAAAGTCTACAAATATTTATGTGGTGAATAAATTAACATGTTAACAAATTAGGGAATTCTTATAAGCTACATTTGACTTTTTTGGAGTTCAGCCTTTATTACCAAAAAATTAAGGCCAAGTAATATTGCGATACTTAAACTCAATACCATTTAACTCCTTGGTGTAAACATGACAATGGTTATTCCTTTAACTTCATTATGTCCTTGTCACGGTGTTTGCAAGTCTGAGGAATCCCTCAGTAACAAAATAATATTTCTATAGGAGCCAGCAACTACAAAGATGCTATTCTGTGTTTGAGATATTTGGAAAATATTAAATGTTAAATGCAGTCATTGGCTCGTAAGAGTTTAACATCTTAAATCCTTAGGTATTAGAAAAGGCTGTATAAATGCTGGAACATCTGTATAGGGTGAGTTATTGCGAAGTAGGTGCATTCTAGTTGTGAAGACCTTGATCTATCTTCATTTTGCATAAAGGCTTAGCCTGCCTCAAAAAGAGGAGAGAGAAAACTGAAGGACGGCCCTTTGGTAGATGGCTGTGTGAGTAGACCTCAGGCCTCCAGAGCAGACTAAAAAGCCTCAAGAAAGGCCTGTGACCCCAAATTAAAATGTTAAGGAAAAATCATGTGGATGTTATGAGGATATTTCCATGGCTTTTTAAAAAAAGTAAACTGCATCTTGTCATAATGCTTGGATAGCTTTTAATGGTATGAAGCTAATTGAAGATACGTTGCTCATGTTTAATCCCAAGAAAGGAAAAGGACCAGATCCAACTTTATAAAAATATGGGATGATGCATGTAGAAGAACATTTGGTCCTAGAGGCTTACACCTCACTGCAGCCAATCATATGTCACAGAGTGTAAGTCAGAGCCAAGAATTCAGACTCCCAACTCCCAGAGAGGAGTACCTCACTGTTAGACGGACCACTAGGTGGTGCTGTTAGTCATCCCTTCCAATGACAAGGGATTCAAAATATCTTTTTTCACTTTTTAAAGATTTATTGAAATGCAGATTTACAGAGAGGAGAAACCAGAAGAGAGACAGAGATCCTCCATCTGCTGGTTCACTCCCCAAAAGGCTGCAGTAGTGTGGGCTGGATCAAAAGCACCCTCCAGGTCTGCCCTGTGGGTGCAAGGACCCAGGCACTTAGACCATCCTATGCTGCTTTCCCAGGCGCATTAACAGGGAGCTGGACTGGAACTGGATCAGCTGGAACCAGAACCAGCACCCATGTGGGGTGCCTGTACTGCCAAATGGAAGATTAGCTTGTTGAGCCATCATGCTGACCCCACATAGGATATTTTTTTTTTGCCTTGCCACTATCTACTTTAAATCCTCAGATCTAGCCAGAAATGGAAATATATATATATATATATATATATAGTTTTATATGTGTAATATCTAGATTATTGGTATTCGTGTTTAGCCATCTGTCTACTCACAGAATGGTTCCATTTGATATATTCTTGTCATAGACCTTAGCCTGGCTTCCTCAGCCTCGCTGGCAGTCTTTAGTCAAATGTCTCATCTCTTCACTCTTAGGGCTCCACTGATACTCTCCTCTCCTTTCCTCCTGATAATTCTACCTGCCATGTGTAGGTGGTTTTTATATCTTCACTATAAAATTCACATTCTCTGCCTTAAAGTAAAGCTAAGTTTATAGCTAGAACAGAATTTTCAAGGACTTACTGCCTCCACATTTAATTGTGTGATACGTTTCATATTTTTGTATCAGGATAAGTACTTAGGGCCTGGCTTCTTGGAGTTTCCCTTGCCCATCCCTACTACATGTTGTACAGATCCTTAGGACCTGCTTAGGGATATCTCATATGTTTTACCTACTTTGTTGTGTTAAAGATGTATTTGAAGGGCAGAGTTACAGAGAGGAGAGACAAACAGAGATCTTCCATCTGCTGATTCACTGTAACAGTCAAGGCTGGGCCAAGCCAAAGCCAAGAGCCAGGGGTTTCTTCTTTGGGTCCAGGGACCCAAATACTTGGGCCATAGTTCCCTACTTTCTTGTGTACATTAGCAGGGAGCTAAATCAGGTGTGGAACAGTTAGTTGGGACTCATATCTCTATGGGATGGCAGCATCACAGGCAGAAGCTTAACTTGCTAAGCCACAACACTGGCTTACTCTCTCTTACAGTCTCACTCTCTTCACATTTAACCGATCACCCATTTGGAAGGTGTTATTATATTATAATCACAGCTTACATGTCATGCATTATAGTTGTGGTTTTCACTTCCTTCTATGTTGACTCAGATGGGTCTTTATCCCACTTAAGCTGATGGAAGTTTCTACTCTGTTGTTGTAGTAGCCCTTTCCCATGAGATCAGATGACTCAGATCTGATTTTTAAAAATATTTTATTGGGTGCAAGTGTTGCAGCATGGTGAGTTAAGCTGCTATTTGGGACACTCAATCCCACTCCCAGTTTCTCTGCTTCCCATCCAGCTTCACCAGATTATGGCCTAAATCCTTGGGTCCCTGCCCTCCATGAGAGACTGGATAGACTCCAGGCTCCTGGCCTTGGTCTGGCCCATTCTCAGCTGTTTTGAGCATTTGTGCAGTGAACCAGCAGGTGGAGAAACACTTCTCTGTTTCTCCCTGTAACTCTGTCTTTCAAATAAATAATAAACCTTTGGAAAAAAATGAAAAAAAAAATATTGCCTTTATGTCATGGTTAACTGACCAAGTTAGTGGGGAAGTGCCTGTTTGCTTTCATTAAAAGCTGACCCAGGGCCCGGCACTGTGGCCTAGCAGCTAAAGTCCTTGCCTTGAACGCGCCAGGATCCCATATGGGAACGGTTCTAATCCCAGCAGCCCCACTTCCAGCTCCCTGCTTGTGGCCTGGGAAAGCAGTTGAGGATGGCCTAAAGCCTCGGGACCCCTGTACCCATGTGGAAGACCCAGAAGAGCTCCTGATTCCTGGCTTCGGATCAGCACAGCACTAGCCTTTGCGGTCACTTGGGGAGTGAATCATCAGACAGAAGATATTTCTCTCTCTCTCTCCTTCTCTCTGTATATGTGTATATATATAAAACTTAAAAAATAAATCTTAAAAAAAAGCTGACCCAAAGGGAGAGAGAGACGCAATAATGTGACAAATCATATGGAAAATGAGAATCTAGACAGGCAAGAAGAAATTTGTAATTTGTAGACATTACTTCCAGAAGTTCACAAGTCAGCTAGCAGCTTTTCAGCGGTTCAGATCTACTTCAAGAATTATTGGGGCTGGAACGCCTGGGTTTCATTCCCAGTTCAGGTCCTTACCTTTAGCTTCCTGCTAGTGCAGACCCTGAAAGGTGGCAGTGATGGCTCATGTGGTTAGATTCCTACCAACCTCCTGGTGGACCTGCATTGTGTTTCTGCCTTGTGGCTCTAGTGTTGTCAGTAGTAGCAAGCACTTGGGGAGGGAGCCAGCACATGGTAGCTCACCTCTATCTCCCTCACTGTCCTTGCCTTTCAAAAACACAGGTGTGAGATCAATAGACATTCTTATCAGAGTGAATTATGTGGGCTAATGATGTGGCATAGTGGCTAAAGCTACTGCCTGCCTGCCATGCTGGCATCTCATGTGAATGCTGGTTCTAGTCCTGATTCCTCCACTTCTGATTCAGCTCCCTGCTAATGGCCTGGGAAAGCAACAAATGGTGGCTGAAGTGCCTGGGTCCCTGCTACTCACGTGGGGTAACTGAAAAAATTCATTCCTCCTGTTAGTCCTGGCCATTGCAACCATCTGAAGTGTGAACTGTGAATGGAAGATCTTTCTCTCTGTGTGACTCTGACTTTCAAATGGATCAACCTTTTATGTAAATTGTTAAGATTTTGATTATTTGTATTACTGTTTATTCATGTAGATAGTATACATCTATTGAGCATTTCCTTTCTATTAGGCACAGGCGATAAAGGTGCAATGAGTATATCCCAGGAGTTTCTTGTTTAGTGGGAGAATGAACAATTTAGTATTTTGAAGATAGCATTAGGAATAATTTCACCTGCCCTGAATTACTTTGAAATGTGCAAAATATGCATGGAATGTTTTAAATTTGCATTGCCCAATATCTGATAAAATTAAAATTAAAAATTTTATTCAGCATGGATATCAAAGATTTCCATTATTGTAGGACATGCTATTGGACTGTATTGTCCTAGGACTAATAAACGAGCTAAATAATATATTGGTTATTAAGACTGAATTGCATCCCCTTCAAGTATTTTTAATATATATATTTAATATAATAGATAATAAATATATAATATATATTTAATATGTGTCTTATATATATATATTTTAAAAGAACTGCAGAGACAGAGGGAGACAGATCTTCTATCCATTGGTTTACTCCTTAGGTGCCTGCAACAACTGGGGCTGGACCAGGCTAAAGCCAGGAGCTGGAAACTTTTGGGTCTCCCACATGCATGGGCAGACCCAAGCATTTGGCCATCCTCTGCTGCTTTTCCCTGGCCATTAGCAGGGAGCTCAGTGGGAGGAGCAGCAGCCAGGACCCAAACCAGTGCCACATGGGGTGCCAGTTTTTGCAGGTAGTTGCTTTACGTGTTCTACCAAAACACTGCCCCTCAAATTTATTGTTTCTTAAGTTATGTGTCAGGCATTGTTTTAAGTGATAGGGATATAAAAATCAAAGTGTTATTACTATTCTCATGGAGTTCATAGGCTGGTGGGAAGACCCAGACAGGTTGATACTCACAAGATATTAAATGAATGCTATGGTTAGACTACACCTAGGACATTGCAGTGAGAGAACAGGAGAAGGACCTATTCTAAACATACACAGATAATGGGAGCTTTCCCACAGAGAGTTGAATTGAAGAATAAATCAAAATGACCCAGGAAGAAGAGGAGGGATGCTTCAGGCAGAAGGGGGAAAGGCACTGTGGAAAGAGACTGTTATATACAAGGAAGTGTACAGGTAGGTAGTTTGGTATGGAAGGAGTTGAAGATGTCTCTGGGAAGTACTAAGAGATGAGAGTAGAGGTTTCATCCAGGTATCCTGTGTGGATACGTGGTTACAAGGCCTTGGGCCATCCTCTACTGCTTCACCAGGCCACAAGCAGGGAGCCGGATGGGAAGTGGATCAGCCGGGACACAAACCAGCACTCACATGAGATCTCAGCACCTAAGAGGTGAGAATTTAGACTATTCAGCCGTTGCACCAGGTCTAGGTAGAAGCTTTTATGTTCCATCATTTAGATAAAAATCAGTTATTGTGATGATCAAAGCAAATGGTGTGTGAAAAATTGCTCTGGTAAACTATAAAGTGCCATATGAATTTATATTACTGCTATGATTTTGACAGTAAGCTCTTTGATTATTTTTTTATTTTTTATAAAAAATATGCAGTTAGGGCCCAGTGGTGTGGCCTAGTGGCCTTGAACACCCTGGGATCCCATATGGGCGCCGGTTCTAATCCCGGCAGCTCCACTTCCCATCCAGCTCCCTGCTTGTGGCCTGGGAAGGCAGTTGAGGATGGCCCAAAGCCATGGGACCCTGCACTCATGTGGGAGACCTGGAAGAAGTTCCTGGATCCTGGCTTCGGATCGGCATAGTATCGGCCCGTTGCGCTCACTTGGGGAGTGAATCATCGGACGGAAGATCTTCCTCTGTCTCTCCTCCTCTCTGTATATCTGACTTTCCAATAAATAAATAAATCTTAAAAAAATATATGCAGTTAACTATAGGTCTTAAACAGAAACTGAGGAAGAAGAAAAATGATATGTTATTTTCGATGAAGAAAAGCCTGGGGAGGCGAAGTAACTGTAACTGCTTGTGTCTGGGGTACTTTTTGTGTCCAGTGGATGTCTGCTTCCCAGGTCAGAGAGCCTGGCTTGAGTTCCAGCTCCCCTCTTCTGATGCAGCATCCTGCTGCAGCACGCCTGCTAAGGCAGCAGATAATGGGTCAGATGGCTGCATCCCTGCCACCCAAGTGCAGGACCTGGAGGAGTTCCACACTGCTGCTTTCGGTGTAGCCCACTTGTAGCTTCTGGAAGCGTTTGGGAAGTGAACCAGTAGATGAAAGATCTCATCCTGTTTGTGCTTCTACCTTTCAAATGAAGTAAAAGAAATAGAAAATGTAAAACCCAAAAAGCTATATAAAAACTATTAACTCTAAGTGTAAGATCCCCCCTTGTTCAAGATATTTTTGCTCAAGAAAATTAAAGATAATAAGATGAAAGAGCAAGGAGTAAGAATTTATTAAAACTTTAAGGCAGAAAAATTAGAAAATGTAAATACCAGAACTCAAATAGCACAGTATTCTGAGCTTTTTAACATAACATAGTGAGGGGTTGGGAGAGGGATCACTGTTGTGGCACAGAGGATAAAGCTGCTAACTGCAATGCCAGCATCCCATATGGGCACCACTTCCAGTCCTGGCTGCTCCATTTCCCATCCAGCTCTCTGCTAATGGCCTGGGAAAAGCAGTGGATACTAGCTGAAATACTGGGAATCCTGTCATCCCTGTTGGAGACCCAGATGAAACCCCTGGCTTTGACAGGCCAGGCACCTGTTGTGGTCATCTGGATAGTGAAGCAGCAGTAGGTGGGTGTCTCTCTATAACACTGACCTTCAAATAAAAACAGGTAAATCTCTTTTTTAAAACAGTGTGAGAACAGAGTTCTTAATACCATAACATCCACTGGCAACTTTATTATGTGGAACAAAAAGTGTTCTTCATGGTGATCCAGAGTTAATGAAAAAATGAAACAATATATAATATACTAAAAAAGACAAGGAAGGCTGAATATTTTTAAATTCCATAAAAATGTTTATGGTTAAAATTTCTTTGATGCATCAATCAAAAATTATGATTATCTTAAAAACAACTTGTACCCTTGCGCAGTAACCTAGTGACTAAAGTCCTCACCTTGCACGTGCTGGGATCCCATATGGATGCCAGTTCTAATCCTGCTTCCCATCCAGCTCCCTGCCCTGCTTGTGACCTGGAAAAGCAGTAGAGGACAGCCCAAAGCCTTGGGACCTTGCACCCACGTGGGAGACCCGGCTCTTGGCTCCTGGCTCCATATCAGCTCAGCTCCAATTGATGCAGCCAGTTGGAGAGTGAATCATCGGATGGAAGATCTTGCTCTTTGTCTCTCCTCCTCTCTAAATTTGACTTTCCAATAAAAATAGATAAATCTTTGAACAAAAACAACAGTACAACAAAAGCTTATTTTGAATGTCCCATTCCCCAAAGAAACCATATAGATTAAACTGTGCTGCTTTTATGTTTTTATTTTTTATTGTTGATATTGAGATTTTATGAACTGTATTTCACACAAAATACACTGACTTAACCATTTTTGGTTTTCCAGAACTATATAGACTGAGGTTTTAAATGGCTTCTAAAATACAGGTCAGTTAAATTCAGAAATGGAAAATCTACAATTTTCTTTAAAAACATTAAAGTAATATTTGAGAGGGAAAGGATTGCAACATTCTCAATCAGAAGATAGGGTCTCTTTTATGCACCCAAAATGTCTTTGGGATAACTAATATTGTAATTGTCTTTAGTTTAAACAAGCTGTTATTTGCATTCAAATTTTTAAAGTGTAAAAAATTATTGAAAAATATTTTGAAATAAAACATTTTGTGTTAAGATACTTTTAGATTGTTATTAGAATTCATGAACAGATACCGTTCTCTCAGGCTGAATTTGCTGACCAGAACCTTTAGCCCGTCGTCTGCATGTGGAGCTGACGTCATGCCTCGGCTCTGTGTTCTATTGATTGTAGCTGGGGTGGGAGTTTACAGAGCGTATTGTGTTATAAAGCACATGTTTTGCGATCTGTTGATGGCCATGGCCATAGTTTCAAAATGCTTCTAATTGTTCACCTAAGGCTAAAAAGAGTCAGAAAACTTTACTTGACTGAAGTAGATTACTATGATTGAATTTACAGAGGGCAACCTGTAAATTTATTATGGGTAAGGATTACAGTGATTACATGACAAACTGGAAGTTTAAAATTATTAAAATATTTGTGGTGGTGGGTATGGGGACCGTTCTCAGTAGTGACAACTGAAGGTTATAAATGCTCTTCATTTGAAATGATTACACAGAAGTAGAATAATACATTTGTAAGAAGTAAAATAATTTTGCAGTTGAACTCTTGTATATTTTGCAATTTTGTTTTTATTCTTTTTTTTTTAATAGTGTTTGCCAGTTCTGAACCTGTGCCAGGATTCCAGGGGGACACACTACAGCTAGCATTCATTGACCTCAGACAAGTAAGATGTAATAATATATTTCTCATTTATTACTTGCCACCTGTTGTGTAAAACAAAAAAAAAGATTCTGACATATTTGTTTGACTTGGACCGATCTTTAAAAGGATGCTTTGCTTTGTAAGGTTTGTTTACTGTTTGTTTATTATTTGAAAGTCAGAGTGACTGAGGGAGAGAAAGAAAGAAGTTGTCTATCTGCTGGGTTACTCTCCTAAATCGCTGCAGTAGCCTGGGCCGGCCTGGGTGAGGTCAGAGCTGAGCGCTCAGGACAGGCCCCCTGAGTGACAGCAATCCACTAGGCTAGCCTCTGCTGCCTCCCAGGGTGCACATGCGCAGGAAGCCACGTCAGAAGCGTTAGCAGGACGTGATCCCAGGCACTCTGGTATGGGCTGCAGACATCTCAAGCAGTGGCTTAACTTGCTGCACCACAGCAGCCGCTCTAGAAAACTGCTTTCTTCATGACTGTTACCTGCACGTCTGTCTGAACCTCTATGTGTTCAGTGTCACAGCTTCATGGAACATGTTCATCAGTGAATATTGAATTTGGTCATTATGTAGCTAAATAGTAACTACTTTTTTAATGTCACTTGAAATTGCTTCTTAATAATTTCATGGTCATATATGAAAATTGGTGGTATTGATACTCAAGTCAACACGGGGATTTGGCGAAATGGTTAAGCTGCCACTGCAAGCGGTGTGGGAGGACCTGCATTCACAGGCTGGCTCTGCTTCTCATCACAGCCTCCCGGGTGGCGGCTGGTGATGGCCCATGCCTGTGCGTCCCTGCTGTCTGTGCGGGGGACTGGGATGGAATGCCTGGCTGCTAGCTGTGTCTGCCCGACCCCAGCTCTTGAGGGACAGCATTTAGGGAGTGAACCAGCAAATGAAATATATGTCTGTCTATCTCTGTTTTTGAAGTAAGTGGAGATTTAAAAAATTTCCCCTGATTACTAAATATAACATTTAATCATATTCTTGTACTTTTGCATTCTGAAATCAGAAGATACAGCTGGTCCTTTAGCTGCCAGACTGTGATAACATGGCTTGAATGTTATGATTTCGGTAGTTTAGATTTAATAAATTGAGATGAGTAGCTGTTTTCTGCCTGAGTTTGTTTTTTTAACAAACAGTTAAGTAGTGAAATGCCAAGAATAAATCTGAGCTTGGAAATAGTAGTCTCACATGAGGTGATACAGAGCTTTTGTGTCAGATGTTTATGATTATTTAAATAAGATGGCTTAAACTTTTGATATTGCTTTTATGTTCCTGACATCATAAAGATATTTAATAGTGTATTATTTTATACTGTTTTATGAAGTAGTATATTGCTAAATATAAAGGGAGTACTAACACTTTTATTTACATTGTAGCTGAGTTTCTTTGTCTTTTTTTTTTGCTTTCCTAGTCTGTGATCCATTTCTGTCTTAATAGGGGGGCTGACAGTTCTTTTCAAGTATACTTAAGAAGGCAAAAGAGCCCTTTTCATAGTACTTACAAGGGGTCATGCTTCTGTTTTTTAGTTTGAATTTGATACTTCTTCATGAATTGCTAGGTATGAAAGATTAGGAAGTAGGTCTAGTGGTCAGATTTTACCTGCCCACCCGGACTTTGCCCTGAGGTCAAACTCCTGATATTTGCTGTACTGAATCGAGAAGTTGATGACAAGTGTGAGCTGATACAGAGGAAAGTTAGAACTCTATCAAAGCTGAAGGCCAGAGAATTGGGACTCAGTAAGAGACTGCAGCTAAAAGATGGATCGTCAGGATTGCCTTCCAAAGAAAAAAAAATAGCTGACTTGTGAGTGAAAAAACTATCTTCCTGCCAATCACACACTTGCTAATGGAAGCCAGTTATCTCAACAATATCTTAAGGCCTACTACCCTAGTAGACAATGTGGAAGATTAGCAGTGCTGGTACGGCCTTATAAGAATCAATTTCAATGTGCTATGTGAACATGATTTGTGGGTGTACGTTGTTCTTCAAGTAGAACCTGTTGCCCTCTACCCTCAATTCTGAAATTATGTCACTGAATGATGAAGGACTGTGATATATGTGTCTGTTTTTTTTTATAAAGAGTGTGTGTTTAGTTAAATATTATAAGAGGGTTTTAGATGCATATGTGAAACTCTTTTTTTTTTCTGAAGGTTTATTTACTTTACTTAAGTCAGAGTTACACAGAGAGAGATCTTCAGTCTTCTTGATCACTCCCCAGATGGCCACAATAACCAGAGTTGGGCTCATCTGAAGCTGGGAGTCAGGAGCTTCTTCCAGGTGTTTCATGCAGGTGCAGGGTCCCAAGGCTTTGGGCCATCCTCTACTGCTTTCCCAGGCCACAGCATGGAGCTAGATGGGAGGTGGAGCAGCCAGGACACAAACTGGTGCCCATATGGGATGCCGACACTGCAGGCAAACGGTTAGCTTGCTGCATCATTGCACAAGCCCTAAATTTTGAAAGTTTTAAAAATATAATATATAGTATTCAGTACTATTTAAAAAAAATTTTATTTTTATTTGAAAGGCAGATTTATAGAGAGAAGGAGAGATAGTGAAAAAGATCTTCTGTCTGCTGGTTCACTCCTCAGTGACCCTAAAGGCCAGAGCTAAGCCTGTTGGAAGTCAGGAGCCAGGAGCCTCCTCCAGGACTCCCACACTGATGCAGGGCCCAAGAACTCGCACCACCTCCACTGCTTTCCAAGGCCATAAGTAAGGAGTTGGATTGGAAGGGGAGCAGCTGAAATTCATACCAGCACCCATATGGGATATGGATTCCCACAGGTGGAGACTTAGTCTGTTGCACCAATGATCATTTTTATAACTCAATACATAGAAAAATTCCACTGAATATCATTGGAACATGACATATCTCATACTTACATACTGAATTTTCCAGGTAATTGGTGATTGCTTTTTAATCACCAGGACTTTAAAAATATAGCCATTTTTAATGGAAAACTTTAAAAATGTCTGCCGGCTTAGCTTGTTGTAATGCCAGAGCATCAGTGGCTTCACTGAAACTGACACAAATTCTGTTTAACTGGAACAGTTTCACTTTATGATTCATTTAAAAATGAAGTACAACACTCTGTATTTGATAGTATCGTTGTAATTTTCTAGATAGTATGGAGATGTTTGAATAGACTGAATGATAAAGCCATAAGGTGAATGCTGGGCAGTGTGTCATTGACATCTGGAGTAGTTTTTCCTAAAGTGTCTTTCTGAGTCTGCTAGGTTAGGTTTATAATATAAACCAATGGACTATAGATTTATAATCTAACCCTAGAGACTACTGTGGTGGTACAGCAGGCTACCCTGTGGCACTGGCTTCCCTCATGGGTGCTGATTCATGTCCAGGCTGCTGCACTTCCCACCCAGCTCTCTGCTTATAACCTAGGAAAGCAGCGGCGGATGGTCCAAGTCTTTGGGCCCTCTGTACCCACGTAGGAAACCTGGAGGAAACTCCTGCTCAAGCTCAACTTGACGCTGGGTAGCTGTTTGGAGAGATAGTCCACGGGAGAAAGGCCTTCTGCATCTCTCATTCTCTCTCTGCAAAATCTGCCCTTCAAATAAAAATAAGTAAATCTTTATTATAAAAACAAGTTTTTCAAAAATACAGATATTTTAACTTACAGTATGAAGATCTGGCACTAATACCTTAGTTTGAATAGTATAATGGGAATTCTTAGCCTGAATCCTGGCAGTGTGCTCTGGGGTAATGACAGGGCCTTGAAGTGTGCATGATATGGACATTTAGAAACTGGAGACCAACTAAGAGAGAGTTGCAGTGCTAGTTCAGGTTTAGGCACCTTGTCATTGAAGAACCTTTAAAAACATGTAATGTTGGGCCTGGCACGGTAGCCTAGTGGCTAGAGTCCTCCCATTGAATGTGCCGGGATCCCATATGGGTGCCATTTCTAATCCCGGTGGTCCTGCCTCCCATCCAGCTCCCTGCTTGTGGCCTGGAAAAGCAGTCCAGGATAGCCCAAACCCTTGGGACCCTTCACCTGCATGGGGGACCTGGAGGAGGCTCCTGGCTTCAGATCAACGCAGCTCTGGCCGTTGCAGCCACTTGGGGAGTGAATCAACAGACAGAGGCTCTTCCTCTCTGTCTCTCCTCTGCATATCTGACTTTGCAATAAAAGAATCATGTAGTAT
This sequence comes from Ochotona curzoniae, assembly GCF_017591425.1. Classification (NCBI taxonomy): domain Eukaryota; kingdom Metazoa; phylum Chordata; class Mammalia; order Lagomorpha; family Ochotonidae; genus Ochotona; species Ochotona curzoniae. The sequence goes on along the minus strand of NW_024466512.1, from coordinate 28,363,787 downwards.
TTAGTGTAAAGCCTTAGAAATATACCTTTTTGAAGGAAATATCTGGTTCTTACTAGTCTAGATTTGAATCAGCTACACCGTTTTCTTCTTCCAAAATCTAAATACAGTTATATGTCATAAAAATTATCTTACTCTTTTCTTATCCTATCCAGGATTAGGTCCTGATTTCAAATTTTGATTTTAGGCAAACCAAGGTAAAAGTAATGATCATTCCTCTGAACTGCAGAGAATTTTGAGAGATAATATGAATAATACAAAATATAGTTAGACTCCTTTTCTGATTTTGAAAAAAAACAGTAATAATAAATATTAAAATAGTGCTAATATGAGTAATATTTTGCATATCCTTCTAGCAAACATATGTACACATTTCTGGTGAGTTATTTTCCTGGGAGTGAAATTTCTGAGTCAGGAGCCACATGAATGAGAATATAATGGGTTTTAATAGATGCTGCGAAGCAGTGTCCCACAGCAGTTACGTTAGTTTGTACTATCAGGTAGCAGTATGGGAAAGTTCTGGTTGATATGCCTCCTTGTCATCCCTTGTTATGGTCTGTCTCTTCTTAGCCATTCCCAAGTGCTGTATATTGAAAAGCCTCTAGACAAAGTGCAAATATTAGAATGTAAATAATATAAAATGATGAAAATGCTAGTAAGTAAGTCTTAAGAAATAATTGGTTGAGTACCTCATTGTTTGGAGTGGCAGTTAAGGTATGCTTGGAGCCCGTATTCTGTATGCTTGGAGCCCACCTGGTTTGCGTCCTGGCTCCTCAGCTGCCAGTCTAGCTTCCTGCTCATGCAGATCCCTGGGAGGCAGCAGGTGGTGGCTCCAGTCCTTGGGTCTCTGCCAGCATGTGGAAACAGATTAAGTCTCCAGCTCCTGGCTTTAGCCATTGCGGTTATTTGGAGAGCAGGCCAGCGGCTGGAAGATTTCTCTCTATTTCCCTGCCTTTAAAATGAGTGAAAAAAAATTGTTGTCCTTCCCTTTTTGTAAGCATTCAGATGACTTTATGAAGGATGGTAATTACTAGGGGATTAAGACAGCCTCGATGGAGTAAACCAGTCTGTCCTACACACAGAGTAACTTGTTTTTAAGAAGCATGAAACAGCAACACAGGATTGCTTGTGAAGAATGAAAAGACTCACGTGAGAAATTAAAAATCAGCTCATATAAAGTCCAAATCCTTACTGTTGCCAGAATCCTTAGTGAGTCATCAGGCTATTTTAATTGCATCACAGTATGCATAGATGGAGAGAAATAACAATTGTATTCATTTCTAGTTTCTTAAATGCATAAATGAGATGAAATTTTTTGAAAGATTAGATTGATATTTTGATAAAATGATCAAGATAAATTATTTTTCTGTTGTAAAGAGTATCTCACAGTATTAGGAAGGAAATAAATCAAAATGACATTTTTTTCAAGATAATTGCACCTTTTTTTAAAAAAAAGATTTATTTATTTATTGGAAAGTCAGATATACAGAGAGGAGGAGTGACAGAGAGGAAGATCTTCCATCCGATGATTCACTCCCCAAGTGAGCACTATGGCCGATGCTACGCCGATCCAAAGCCAGGATCCAGGAACTTCATCCGGGTCTCCCACACGGGTGCAGGGTCCCAAAGGTTTGGGCCGTCCTCAACTGCCTTCCCAGGCCACAAGCAGGGAGCTGGATGGGAAGTGGAGCTGCCGGGATTAGAACCGGCGCCCATATGGGATCCCGGGGTGTTCAAGGCGAGGACTTTAGCCGCTAGGCCATGCCGCCTGGCCCTGCACCTTTTCTTAAGACAGAAAATTTAGTACTTGCCAAATTATAACCTTAAAACAAAGCCAATATTTCCAGAATGAAAATGTTACTATTTAGTAACACTAACATAGTAGGAAAAGATTTGGAAGTTCTTTAGAATTTTTAGAATTTTTTGGCCCAAGATGACTTATTTTACACTGCTTACAAGCAGTGGATCCAGTATATGTTTCTCTGCCACCTATGTGGGAGACTTAGTTTGAATTTGCAACTCCTGGCTTCCCAGCTGAGGGCACTGTGGACAGGTAGGGATTGGACCAGCTGATGGGAACTCTGTACTGTCGGTATTCCTCTGGAAGAAATAAAAGCAGAAATGGAGAGTGGGAGGACAGAATAGTTATTTTTAATATTCTAGGCTATAGAGGATTGAATTACTGTTAGTTACTGATGATGTGCCTTACTGCATTTCACATTGGCTTCTTCATGTGGTCTTAGATAACTGAATCTACCCTGGGCAACTGATTTGTTTTTGATCTCAAGATTGCTGAGTTAGGGCCCAGTGTGGTAACCTAGTGGCTGGAGTCCTCACCTTGCATATGCCAGGATCCCATATGGACACCAATTTTAATCCTCTGGATGCTTTCCATCCAGCCCCCTGCCTGTGACTTTGGAAAGCAGCTGAGGATGGCCCTCAAGGCTTTGGGACCCTCTACCCACATGGAAGACCTGGAGGAGGCTCCAAGGCTCCTGGCTTCAGATCAGTGCAACTCCGGCCATTGCAGCTGCTTGGGGAGTGAGTCATTGAACAGAAGATCTCCCTCTCTGTCTCTCCTCTCTGTATATCTGATCTTGCAATTAAAGTAAATAAATCTTGAAAAAAAAATACTGAGTTAGCAGTGGGGGCAGGTGTGTGTTTATGTGACAGAGGGTTAAGTTGTCTGTGCTGCTGGTATCCCATATCATAGTATTGGTTGGATTGGTTATATTTATTTTGCATATATTTTTGTATGTTATCTTAAAATTCTTTTGAGAAATACATTGCATAAGTAAGCTAAACATTTGTTAATGGAATCCCAATACTGGTTACAATAAAAGGCATTATATATGGATGGATTTTTGCTTATTTATTTGGTCATTTACTTATCAGTTCATTCAACAAATATTTATTGTCTCTAATAGCCTGGCATTGGAAAAGTAAAAGTGAATAATACAACAATGATAAAGTAAGAGCTGGATTATTTGAGAGATGACTTAGTTGAGAGATGACATTGATTGGGGTAAAGTTGAAGACAAAAGCTATTAGATTTTACAATGTGTTTTCAAACCAAGGAGTGTAAAACGGAAGCCACACAAGCGTCTTGAAGGTGTATTGATAAGGTTCTGTTATATACGAAGTCAGGATGAAGTCCTGCTTCCTTTAGTTATGGCCTTGAGAAGCTGTTTTCCAGATTAGGCCAACTATATATTTTTAATAGTTTAGCAGAACCTATGAGGAAAAAATGTTATATAGTATGTTTTGTACAGTGTATTTCTAGGAGAGATCGTTTCCTTGGTGAAAGCAGTGAATTGGGTGACACTTGCCCTGTGGAGATGGTGGATTGACTGAGTCAGCCAGCATCATCTCTGTACTCACTGTTCGCCAGGGCCGTGGGGCAGGGCTCTTGGGCCAGTCCAGCTCACCATGAACTATCAGCAGCTGACATGTCCTGCCACCACCATGGCTTACTGAGATAAGCCTCTTGGGCACTTACCTCCTGGTTCTCATTTATCCTTCCCCAACTCCCCACCTACTTTCTTTTACATATATAGTCTGAAATTCCTTTCTTCCTCATCTTTAAGTGATTTCAGGATTTAGGGAAGGAGTTCAGATGCACACCATTAAAGACAGAAAAACTCTAATAAATAAGTCCTTATATTTGACTCAAAATGAACAAACTTCGGGTTCCACCTAAAGGGACGTGAATGAGCCCTGGGAAATGTGAAGAAATTGTGTGGCCAGAATTCTTGCCATGGAGACTGGGAGTCTGCCAAGACTTTACTTTGAAATTTCTGTCTTTTGTTTCTAGTCTTAAGGCATCATAACATACAATTCTTTTGCCACAAGTCCAGTTTATTCTTTTATGATGAGGAAGAAGGCACTTTTAAATAACAATTATTTCCACTATAATTAAACAAATCTTCTTTTGTTTGCATTATATTGGTTACTATATTGTATACACACCCTGCTTGCTTAAACTTGCCCCAGTGACTACTTCACAGGAACTTTCTTTAGAAGTTATAAAGCCTTTGACTTCTTAAAGTATTAATGGGATTTGCCAAAGTTGTAGTATCCGAATGCTTGACTAGATATAGTAGCAGGACAACAAGCTTGTTCACACAGCTCCTCCAGCAAGCATTTTTTCTTTAGACAATCCTAAATTCATTTGAAGTGCCAAAGAATTAAAGGAAGATGTATTTGGTTTTACTCCTGAATATAGCAAGACCAGACATCTCACAAAGCTTACCTTAGGGTTCAGATATTAGAAAAGTATGCTGCCCCTTGGGAAACCTTAGATTATAAAGGATTAGTCTGAACCAAATGGCTTTTGCCTGCTTCTTTTTGCTCCATTGTCGTAATTCTAAAACTTTGCAGTCTGTGTGCTTAAATATGTGAAGATTTGAAAGGCCAAAAAATACAGGAAGAGAGGAAGAGGCAGACAGAGACCTCTGTCCTATCTGCAGGCTTCCTTCCCAAATGTCAGTACAGCCGGAGTGCGACCAGGCCCAAGCCAGGAGTCGGGAGCAAAGTCCAGGTGTGCAGGGAGGGGACAGGGATATGATATTTGGATCCATCACCTCTTGCCTTTCAGGGTGTTTGTGGGCAGGAAGTTGGATCAAAAGCAGAGCCAGAACTTGAACCTAGGCATTTTAGGATGGGATCATGTGTCAATTTGGGATTAAGTGGCAGCTTAATTTCTGAACCAAATACCTGTCCCACCAGTGGTAATTTCTTTTCTTTAAATAGTTATTCATTTTCATTGGAAATGCAGATTTACAAAGAGGAGAGACAGAAAGATCTTCCATCCACTGGTTCACTCCCCAGATGGCCTCAGTGGCTAGAAGTAAACTGATCTGAATCCAGGACCCAGAGCTGCTTCTGGATCTCCTGCATGGGTGTAGAGTCCCAAGGCTTTGGACCATCTTCTACTGCCTTCCCAACCACAAGCAGCGAGCTGGATGGGACGTTAAGCAGCCAGTACACGAACTGGTGTCCACATGGGATCTCAGCATTTATAAGGGGAGGATTAGCCAATTGAGCCATCGTGTCAGGCTTGAATGATAATTTCATATATAGCTGAATTATAGATATCAAAACTGGGAAATTGATATTGCATGCTTTTTAAAAAATCAGACATGAAGAGTCATCTGTCATTTTTTCCTGCTCTTCAGTCTCTCAGGATAGGCGATGTGTTGATCTCCAGATCTTTGACAGCGTGCATCAGTACACACAGGCACACACTCAGACTCACAAATCTGGTTATTTGTTTTAGAAGGAATGATGTGGTTTTTATGCTGTAATTTATGTTTCAATGCAATGTTATTCATTTAATTTGGCAAATGTGAGTCTCCTACACTTTCATATTTTTATAGCAAAAACGCACTACAGTTTATAAAATAAATCTCCTTTTTGATATTAAGGTTTTTGAAGTTTTCCACTTAAAAAATAATGCTACAGCTAATACCCATATATATTTATGTATGTATATTAGAGAACTTGACAATGACATTGTGTCATAGCTGGTAAAACTGCTGCCTGTGTGGGCGCTGGTCTGTGTCCCGGATGCTCTACCTCCTATCCAGCTCTCAGCCAATGGCCTGAGAAAAGTAACGGAAGATGCTTGGGAGATCAGAATGAAGCTCCTGGCTATCACTGTAACTCTGCCTTTTAAATAAATAAATAAATTTTAAGGGAAAAAAATGTCTGGAATATTGATGTTTGAAAAAGTATACATGATTTCAAACAATTTCTGTATGAAAATAAACTTTTATTTTTAAAAAGCTTGAATTACTTTTTTGAAAGAGAAACGAAGAAAAAGGAGAGTGAAAAAGAGAGCTCCTCAATCTATGAGGCTTCACTCCTCAAAGGCCTGCAACAGCCACAGCTGGGCCAGAGCAAAGCCAGGAGCCCGAACTCCATCCTGGTCTCCCAGAGTGTGGCAGAGACTCCAGTACTCAAATCACTCTCTGTCCCCCCAACCCTCCAACATGCAGCATTAGCGGGGAGCTGGAGCCACAGCTGAGCAGTCTGGACTTGAACCAGTCTCTCCCAGCTGTGCCACAACACCCCATCCTAAGCTTTTAATTCTGTGTTTCTACCAACATTTTGCAGTGCCCTTATGTAATCTTTCTGAAGCTCATTTTCTCATTTTATAAGGTATAGAAAAGCCTAAACACCACTTGAATGGGATGTTTAAAATGTTGCCTAACTGGTGGTCTGAAATGCAGCTAAGCTGTAACAGGAGATGGTTTTGTGAATTTCATGGAGACAGTCTGTCACGATCCACTGTAGGTTATCTGTGTTTGAAACAGTCCCTGACTCAAACTGTATTTATGCAGAGTTTCTCCAGTGGTTTAAATTAGAAGCTATTTCTTTTTTTTTTTTTAAAGATTTATTTATTTATTGGAAAGTCAGATATACAGAGAGGAGGAGAAACAGAGAGGAAGATCTTCCATCCGATGATTCACTCCCCAAGTGAGCACAACAGCTGATGCTATGCCGATCCAAAGCCAGGATCCAGGAACTTCTTCCAGGTATCCCACATGGGTGCAGGGTCCCAAGGTTTTGGGCCATCATTGTCTGCTTTCCCAAGCTACAATCAGGGAGCTGGATGGGAAGTGGAGCTGCCGGGATTAGAACCAGCGCCCATATGGGATCCCAGAGTGTTCAAGGCGAGGACTTTAGCCACTAGGCCATGCCGCTGGGCCCAGAAGCTATTTCTTAGGTATGAATGACAATGCTTTTTCTTTGTGGTTATGTTTTGTTTTAAAAAAAACACTGTCAATAAACATGAAATATAATTTAATTCAGTTAAGTTTTTATCTAAAGGAAGAAGTAAGACTTATTGTGCCTGCTCTAGTAGGACTCAAAACCTGGTCTAGATTCATACTAAATACTTCAGGATACAATTAGTGTCTCCATAATCCCTGTTCTCAACCTAAGCTTGCCCCAGGAACTTCACGCTGCGAATAGGCCAGCCTTTCAGAGGAGTGCATTCCTTTTCATACATACATATGTGTGCATGTGTGTGTGTGTATGCTCATGATGCCTATGTGTACCAAGACATCAAAACATGCTTGAGGGGCCCAGTGCAATAGCCTACTAGCTAAAGTCCTCGCATTGCACTTACTGGGATCCCATATGGGCTTCGGTTCTAATCCTGGCGGCCCCACTTCCCATCCATCTTGAGGCCTGGGAAAGCAGTAGAGGACAGTTCAAAGCCTTTGGACCCTACACTCGCCTGGGAAATGTGGAGGAAGCTCCTGGCTCCTGACTTTGGATCATCTCAGCTCCTGCCATTGCGGCCACTTGATCTTTCTCTCTGTCTCTCCTCCTCTCTGTATATCTGCCTTTCCAATAAAAATACATAAATCTAAAAAAAAAAAAGAAGAAGAAGAAGGAAAATCTACCATTTACAGCAAAATGGCCCCAGCTATAGACCATTATGCTCAATGAAATGAGTCAATCCCCAAAGGACAATTCAGATGTTCTCGTGCAAAATTCAGAATCAGTAGACATATAGGTATACACGTAAAATAGGCCTCAACAGTACGACACTAGATTATCCATCATTGCCTACACCTACAATGCCACCATACACTTAAGTAGAAGAATGTTGGACTTGTGCCTTTTGCTGAAGGACAATACTATTGTAATGACAAGTGCATTCCTACTCCTACAAAACTGCATCATGGAAAATAATAACAACAATAAAAATGCATAAAAAAGAAAAATGTGTGCATAAATTTCTAGAGCTTTTTAGAGAAATGCCAAAACACTGAAATTGCTGAAGTTATTCTGAAACTTAAAAATCAATCATTTATATTATTCTTGCCTATGCTTCTTTTGTGAATATTCGTCACAATGCTTAGTCCCTAACATGAAATCAGTTTAGATCGTAGAATATTTTACAATTCATGTTTCATTCATTTTCTTTAAACTTCTTTTTTGCGTGTGTTTTTGCATTTTCCTAAATGTCAGAATATCGACCAGTGTCCTTCATTCTGTTTGACTCCATGTTATATATGATCATGAAATATGCCGATTTGAGAACTGGAAGGGAATTTAGAAAGTCTGACCCCTAGTCCTAAACTCCTAAAACTCCCCTCTTAAGCAAGGCTGCCATAACAGATGCCTTCAGATACCACACATACTGAAATGTTGGCTTCTCTGCCCTTTTGAAGGTCTCATTGAAGATGTCACCGTTTCTTTCTGACACCTGGACAGGCACTGACATTTCTGGTAGTTCCCGGGCATGCATATTTCAGCCTAGGAAATTAAAATACTTGATTACTCAGTGAAAGCACTTTGCCTTTCCACTCCCTCCTATCTCCCAAACTTTCTGCTTTGATTCCCTCATCATCTTTTCTCTTCTAGGCCTCCCCTCTCCCCACCACCAGCCGTTTGAGGGGCTACCTAGCCCAGCAGCCCCCCCTCGTGCTAATGGCTTTCCTTCCCTGACTGCAGTGTGAATGACATGGGCGTTCTTCCCCCTTCTACTTACAGAGCCGTATTCTTCCACTCCGCGGTGAAAATCCTTGCTCCTTTGAGCCCCCTGTCATTCATCCCTAACAAGTCAGTCTCTCACTGTTACTTCAGTCGTTGAACAGTTTGTTTAGATTGAATCCCATCCTTACTTCCTTTTCTCACTCTGTGTCCTTGACCTCGCCTTTCCTGTGGGGCTTTGCTTCATTATACAGCTACTTTTCCTCAGCTTTATCCTTTCCCCAACTGTTACATGTTCAGATTTCTCTTGCCACGGGAGAATCTTTCGGTTTCATTCTTGCTATTTGTAATCTCCGCCTTTGTATCCAGGTTCTTTAGAAGAGTAGTTTATAATTTAATATCCTCATTCCCTCATCTTTCATTCACTCCTCAATCCATTGCTATCTGCTTTGCAACACTACTGAAGCAGTGTTCACTTGGGTGGCCAAGGAACACCAGCAATCATTTTTAACCCTTGTCTTACTGGTTTCTTTTTGCTGTTGTGTGGCAATGGTGGTCACAGCCTTTCTAAAATCTTCTCTTCTCCAAAGTGTTTCTTCTTTGTCTTCTTTGTGATCTCCTTTTCCTGCCCCATAAATGTTGGTGTTCTCAAGGTTTTTGTCCTTAGGACACGGCTGCCAACGCTCCAGCTGTGTGGGCTAATCTACTCCCACCATGTCGTACATATCCCTCTGCCTTGTGTCTTAGATACACATCCAGTTGCTTGGTTAGAATTCCCACTTAGCTGTGTGTCCCATTTCCTTTGTGGCCAGTTATCAACATGTCATCTTTCCTTATTCTCAGAGCCCATCTCCTTCCTGTGTTCTACATTTTAGTTGGGAGAACTACTCTGCTGTGTCCTAGATGCAGTCACTCAGCGTGTGCTAGGGAGTTCTCCTCTTAATTACTTTTCAAACTCGTCCTTTTCTCTGTCACAGCTAACTTCCTTTCTGTGGCAGCGTATTTCAAGGTTGTGACAAGTCTCCTAATTATTTTTTCTGTTTTAAATTTTTTCTCCTCAAATCTGTTCTTTGTGGAATTGTTAGAGTTACCTAAGTGGTAAAATTTGAGCATGCTAGCTTCCTTGTTTAGAACCTTTCAATAAATAGTTTCCTTATGTATCTGAAATAAAATCACATAAGCAAAGAAATCCATAAAATATTAATCAGGTGGAGACAGTGAAAGATTTTTTTTTCTGATTAAATGGTACTAACTTTAACCTTCTGAAGCACCATTCTGAAGTATCAGATATTTTTAAAAGATTATTAAGAAAATACTCGCTCATTTTAGGCTGTGGTGTTTAGTGAGTCTTTCCCTGATTCATGAATATGGTAATTACCCCGATTCTAAAATCTAAATTATATTTTGATATTTTATTAATTTATTTTCAACTAAGCTATACAAGCTTAGAGAATGCTTGTGACCTTCTTACCTGTTTTGTTTTTCTTTTTCCTCTTCTTTGTTGGTGTCCTCATTATCATGTACCTCCTCAGCTGCTGGAGGGCACCGGGCCCGGCACTGTTTTTATGTCTTACAAAGAAGAGACGCTATGGCCTGAGTCTGATGTCCTAGTGTAAGATGCTTATGCAATGTCAATGGAAACAATTATCTTAACAAGATGACACAGCCTATTTTGCTTAGAAGTGTCCTAATTTCCTGGTTAGGTTATGCAGGGGTCAGGTAGGGATAGCTTTTTGCACTCTTATAGTGCAGACTCATGTCATGCAAGCCTCGCAGAACTTAGATCCCAATCCATTTAATTCCACTGGCTGCATTTGGCTTCCCAAGAAAATAAGACCCTTTGATTCTTTGAATTTTGTTTCTTTATACGTATCTTTAGCAAAGATATGATGCTGGGAACTGTTTCCCAATAGCTGCTTCCTACCTAACTTGCATCTTATAGTTCTTTCCTTGCCTATTTTGAAGTTCCCACAGGTACCCCACATTGGTTAGAATGCTGCAATGTTATCACTGTTACCCTGTGTCAGAAATCTGTTACTAACTAAGCACTGCTGCAAGCATCAGGCCCAAAGTAAGCCCTGACAGCATGCTGTGAATGCCTCGGTGAATCAGCCTCAGTGTGGTTTGGTAACTGCCTTCTTACCACCCCCCTCCTCATTTAATTACGCCTTTAGGCTGTGGGAAGGCCACGTTTATCTCTGAACAGACTAAAGCAGCAAGTGTTCTGACATGTTTATCAAGCAAATTATTATACCTAACAAAAGGTAATTACATATACAATCAGATCTGGAGGTACATGGGTAATTAGGGTTAGTAAATTGTTTAGCATAAGGGAAGAGCCTTTTAGATGGAAGAAGAGTAAACTAAATACAGATCTTTTTACCTGTGTAAGTAAAGGCTGCACATTGGGTTGTATGATTTGGAAGGATGAAAAGAGCACCCCAGAACACCAACCCCCGGATACCATAAGGTTCTTTGTCTTCCTCAGAGACCACAGAGATCTTTATTTGTATCCCGCTGGGTCTGGTGGCCTTGCTGTGTTCCTCCCAGAATCGGTGGCGAGATGGTGACGGCTCTGTCCATAAATTCTTAAGAGGCAGAACTGAAACATGCAGAACCTAAGAAGTGAAGTGGGAGCCTGAAATTCACTTCACAGTTCCCCGAGGGGTTTCCTGGAAGGGCTGCAACACGGGTCCTTTCTACCAGCTGCTAAGACACTGCTCCCCGTTTTGCTCTTGGTGAAGTTGGGATTTGATGACCTGGGTTTGTTTTCTTTTACCCGAATCACAGGAATCCCATTTTAAAGAAGAGAACTGCAAGATGGCTCTGGAGTCAGGAGAATTTTGTTTTAATTAATTATTCTAGGTTTTTGAGGGGTTGTGTTCAAAAGCTAGAGTCAGTGTTTGTAACTGATGACATAAGTACTATTTAGAGTAAAACATGTGATGGACTTTTTTGAAGACTAAATGAGTCTTGCTATTAATTTTATTTTCCTTCTTTTCCTGTACAGACTTTCATTGCCCTTTTTAAAAGTCAGTACTATTGGAGTTGGGAGGGGAGAGGGTTCTTTCAAATTTGGAGAAGCTGTTCCCTGTGCTTGCCTTTCTTCCCACGTGCGCTGAGAAGGCGTGTACCCAGGAGCCCCGCGCCATCTGGCTTCCTTTCCTCAAGAACTGCTGCACCCTGCGCCACACAACTTCCACATTCAGTGTTTTGTATTGGCTAATCTGTATTATTTCCTTCTGTTACTTCTTCCAGAGTCAGTCTATGCAAGCGGATCTTTTTTCTTTATAGCTTCACTGAGGTAAAAATGACTCAGTAGAGAGAACTAAAAGACTAGTGAACACTTCTCACAAGTTTCAAAGTTTGATTTCCTCAGTATTGGAAGTCTTTGGATTTCATTGGTGAAGTCATTGCATAACTACCTGTTATGCAAGTGTAGCAGATGATGTAATGAATTTGGACAGAAAATTTAGTATGTGACCCAGTAGTGTTTATTTAACATGTTTAATGGTGGCACCATTGCTTACAAAAGGTAATTTCAGAAATGGAACTTTTCATTGTGAAATATTTCAGTATATTCTATAGCACAAATTAAGCCAATAAATAAACCAAGTAGTCTGACCGTCAGAATTAGCCTTCAGACATTACTGATAACTAATATGTCTTAATTATTAGCTTATATATAAAGTAAGTGGTAAAATAGCCATATTGTTATTATACAACATCGGTATAGACTCAAAAAATTGTGTGTCAAAGGTAACATACTAATTAATTAATTAGTTAATTAATCTTAAAAAAAAACTGTACATCACACTCCACTATTTGAAGTGGGTCTACTTGAAGCTGGGTTGTTCTTTCTTATATTGAATAATAGTTAGTTGGATTTTTCAGAAATAGGGAATTTAAAATATCACTGATAAGAACTTACTAACATCCTTCTGCATTTATGAAGAAGTTTAAGGAGATTTTAGGCAAATGTCTATTATTTGGATTTAAATACATAATATAAATGTTTTAAACCCCGAGTGTGTGGGAAGGGCAGACGCTGTGGCACAGTGCATCAGGTTACGGCCTTGCAGACCTGCGTGCCATGCCAGCTTCCTGCTGATGCATCTCGGAGGCGGATCTGGAGAGCGTTCTGCGCTCCTGGTTTCCGGCCCCTCCCTGGCTGTTGTCGGGGGGCGGGGTTTGAGGAGTGAACCAGAGGATGGGAAGGGCGGGGAGGCTTAGCATCTCCCAGTGTCTTTGAATCTCTGTCAGTCTGCTTCTTTTGTTTTTTTAAGACTTCAGTGGATTTGTTAAAAATGTATTTATTATTACTTGAAAGATAGATTTACACAGAGGAGGGACAGAGAACAATCTTCATCTACTGGTTCACTCCTCAAGTGCCCACACGAGCAGAGCTGTGCTGGTTGGGAGCTGGAGCCTGGAGCTTCTTTCAGGTCTCCCACAAGGACTTGGGCTGTCTTTGGTTGCTTTCCCAGGCACATTAATAGGGACCTGGATTAGAACTGGAGCAATTGGGGCTTGAACCAGTGCCCATGTGGGATATAGGTATCATAGGTGGAGGCTAAGCTACTGTGCCAGCCTTATCATTCTGCTTTTTGAGTAAATGAAAATAGACATTGAGTTTTGTGTATGTAACTCAAGTGCCAACAGAACTATTTTAAAAAACTGCATGTGGCAAATGCTGAGGTATTTATTGCATTTTAAGCTGCTGCTTGCAGAGCCAACATTCCATCTAGCCCAGTTGCTGTTGTTCACTTCCAGTCTAGCTTCCTGCTAATGCACCTGGGAAAGCTGCAAAAGATGGCCCAAGTCCTGGGTCCCTGTACCCATATAGGAGACCCAGAAATAGTTCCTGGCTTTGGCCTGGCCCAGCCACAGCTGTTGTGGCTATTTGAGGAGTGAATCAGCAGATGGAAAATCTCTCTGTCCTTTCCCCACCCCAACCTCCAAACCCTGATTCTGCCTTTCAAAAAAAAAAAATCATTAAAAAAAGGAGGAGGATAGTGGTGCTGCTGTACAGTGGCATATCAGGCTAATCCTATGCCTGCAGTATCAGCATCTCATATGAGCTCAATTTCTACTCCCAGCTGTTCCACTTCTTATACAGCTCCCGACTAATGGCCTGGGAAAGCAGCAGAGAGAGTGGCTCAAGTGCTAGTGTCTCTGCACCCACATGTAAACCTGAGGGAAACACCCATCTCCCAGCTTTACACTAACCCAGCTCTGATCATTGCAGCTGTTTGGGAAGTAAGCTAGCAGAATATCTGTCTCCCTCTTTGTCTCTAACTTTTTCAAGTAAACTAAATATATCTTTTAAAAAATAAATATATCTTTTTCTAAAAAAAAAAAAAAAGCAAAAGCAAAACTCTGGGACTGATGCCATGGTGTAATATATTAAGCCTCCAGCTGTAGTGTCAGCATCGCATTTGGATGTTGTTCCCAAGTTTAAAGGCTGGCTGCTCCACTTCCTATCCAGCTTCCTGCTACTGTGCCTGGGAATGCAGGGAAAATTGACCAAAGTGCTTGAATCCCTGCTACCCATGTGGGAGACCCAGGAGAAGTTCCAAGATCCTGGCCTCCAATCAGCCAGCTCTGGCTGTTGTGACCGTTTGGAAAGTGAACCAACAGATGGAAGATATCCCTGTGTGTGTGTGTGTGTGCGTGTGTGTGTTCTTTTCTATGTGTACATCTGCCTTTCCAATAAAAATCAGTAAAACTTCAAAAAGAAAGATATTCCGTCAACTGATTCGCTCCTAAAATGGCTGCAATGGCCAGAGCTGAGCTAATTTGAAAGCAAAAGATGGGATCCAGGAGCTTCTTTTGGGTCTGCCACCTGAGAGCAGGATCCCAAAGAAAAAGATTTACTAATTTTATTTGAAAGGCAGAGTTAGGGAAAGAGATTTATTCATATACTGGTTCACTCTGCAGTGGCCAGGTCTGGGCCAGTCTGAAACCAGGAGCCAGAGACTCCATCCAGTCACCTATGTCAAGTCCTGGGCCATCTGCTGCTGCTTTTCCAGGGACCATTAGCAGGAGCCTGGAGAGGAAGTGGAGCAGCCAGGACTGGAAATGGTACTCAGCTGGGATGGCAGTGTCACAGGCAGCTCCATGACTGCGCCGCAGTACAGCCCCTCAGGAGGGTACCCACTCCTGCACATGAGAGCTGCAAAATCATCAATTCAGAATCTCTGCTAGAGATAGGAAAACAATCACCACAACCAAGAAAGGACTTACAAGATGGGAAAGAGTAGAGTTGTTGCTTTCAAGATATTAACTGTGTACTGTTTTAGTAAAATTCATTCTAATATATTAAACATGATAGTTATGTATCTGTGCCACTTTAGCTATTGTAGTAACCCAAAAAGTTCAACATGAAATCAAGGTGGAAGTGCATCAGTCCTATTATGCACATCCCACTATTTACCTCTTTTCCAGATTCCAAACTCACTACTTAGTGGTCATCCAGGGTGATACATAACTTGCCATCAGAATACTTCAGGAACGCTGTGTTTCTGGAGTTGTGGGAAGTGACTTGAAGCTGAACAGGGTGCTTGGTACTCACTGCTGGCATTTAGAGAGGTGGGACTGGCAGAGAGATCTGGCCAGGTGGGACACTTGAAGAGGTCAGGCTTGGGTGAGGGTTGTCTGAGAGCAGCAAGGCAAAAAGGGCTAGCTGACTGGGGCACAATCCTGTGTGTGCTCCTTTAAGCCTTGCTCAAGCTGCCTCCAACTGCTACCTAACGTTGTTGGCTGCAGGTGAGGTTTTTCAGATGTGGCACTTTCAGCTAACCTAACCAGGGGGGAAGAAAGAGCAGGTGCTTTACAAATCATGTAGAGCTCACCATTGGATTTCTCCAAACGTTTAGAAAAAGGATTTGTCTTTTTCTCCACTGTGGCTAATTTCCTAAGACCAATTTTTCTTGAATCCCCAGGGGCTAATTACTGAGGATTTGTTTGAAGGACAAGTATTTCTTCCTTAAAACTGTGTCAGGGTTTAGGAGTTTTGTTTGAATTTCAGAGGCCCTCGAGGAACCTCTGCCTCGGGTTTGTTTTTCGGAGGCAAAGGAAAAATGATCTGGTTTACTTTCAGAATCTGCCAAGCAACCTGAGGTCCCAGGTGGATTGAATGTTTGGGAAAAGGAACTTGGGGGACTAGGGCTGACCCTGAGCCTCCCCAGGTCACTGTTCCCGTTTACGAAAGCAAACCTGGTATCCCCAATTGCTTTTCTCTTGAGGTTGGCTTAACTTTATTTATCTTCTGTCTTGGGTCACTGCCCCTGAGGTGCTTCAAAAGAAAAATCCAAAAAGACCCAAACAAAGAAAGCTAAACCAGATTCAAGGGAAAAATGACCTGGCAGTGTGGGTTCACTTTTACAAAGGCGAAACACTCATCTCAATGGTTTTAAGTCTTCCTAGATTCAGTGTGTCATTTCCACAAAGTGATCTCAACAGATCTGAGACCTGAGCTTCTTGGGTACAGATTAGGAGTGAGTCTGTAGGACAGGAAACTGTCAGTGAGCTAAAGGAGTTGACACAGATTCCTCAGTGATTCTGAAGTGATTTAACTATTTTGAGCATATAAATGGGACCACCCATGCAACGACTTTTCCTTAAGCTGATCTTTTGTTTGTTGGACACACACAGGGAGTGCAGAGGAAGTGAAACTTACAACTTACTTACAAATATTGGCATACATCCATTTGATGTTATCAGATTAGTTATGAAGGATTTTTTTAAATCCCTGGCGAAAAAAAGTTAGGATTCTAATTTCAGATAATCATATAAATTGTGATGAGATAGAGCTAGGTGTATTATTTTGCTGTTCATTTTTATAAGATCCATACTTTGCTCACTTCCCAAAAGGATTTAGGGTGGAATTATTTTACTTGACTATTGGAACAAACCCATTTATAAAACATAATACCAATTTTCATTATCATTTGCCTTATGTTAGCCTTGAATAAGTGTTTACAAAATTGTTTTTAGATCATCTGAGGAGATTTTTGTGTTTGTTCATGTGTCATCTACAGCTTTGAGCTTCAGGCATATGTGTTAACTAATAAATTCACCTGTTGAGACCACATCTCGCTGTTTATCTGTAAGACTGAATGAATTCTGTGACATTAATAACATGTATTATTTATGCACAACCTTGTGAAGAAAGCCAGGCTTTAAACTGACGTGAAGTTTTCTGATGTAAGCTTTGCTGTGAAGGACGTGGGGTGGCCAGGAAGCCTGACCAGTGGTGAGGTGCAGTTTGCAAGGCGAGAACTGCTGGTAAAGAGTGAAGTCATGAGCAGCACCCCAGTTCCCACTTCCTTGGAGATGTCACTCCGGCTCCAGAGCAAATCAAAGGCTCCTTGGTCAGAACAGCCACAGCTGGCAACCTGTGCAAGTGGGTTCATTTCCTGAAATCTGGTTGGCATAGTTGTCAGGTGAGATCTAGAAATAAGGCCATGGTTTGGGGTTACATATTTTTTCTTTAAAAAAGTGAGAAAAGAGCCTTATCATTGTTATAGATGAATGACACTGGTGGACGTTTCAGAAACATTCATGCTGCTTTCTCTGGTAAATTACTGAACTCGATGACCAGACCCAGTGTCTATCCAGAGGGACTCTGTTCTCTGCATTGGTGCACCTGGCAAAGGTTGCATTCACTTGCCATTCTCTGCCTGCAGGCCAACATTTTCTTTTTTCAGATAGCTTTCAGAATCAACCAAAACCATTTGTAGGGGACCCATTTTTTGTACTAATTAAGTCTTTTTAAAAGATTTATTTATTTTTATTGGAAAGTCAGATTTACAGAGAGAAGGAGAGACAGAAAGATATTCCATCTGCTGGATCACTCTCCAAGTGGCCACAAGTACCTGAGCCGATCCAAAGCCAGGAGTCAGGAGCCTCTTCCAGGTCTCCCACACAGGTGCAGTGTCCCAAGACCTTGGGCCATCTTCTACGACTTTCCCAGGCCACAATCAGGGAGCTGGAAGGGAAGTGGAAAAGCCAGGATATGAACCAGTGCCTATATGGGATCCCAGCATATGCAAGGCAAGGACTTTAGGCTACCACACTGGGCCCCTGAAAGTTTTTTGATATAAAAATACTGTTTCCTTGCTGTTTCCCTGTTATGATGTAATCTTCTTGATGAAAGGAACTTTGGTTTCAGTACCGTGTGTCTGATATCTAACACAGCATCCTGCATGTTAAGGATGGATGGGCAGTCAATGTTGTGAAATAAATCAGTCTTATCCACATCTTAGAATCTTTTGCCCACATTGGCAATGCGCTCTTTAACCCTTAATGTGAACTTTTTTGCAGATTTATACAGGTTAACTATTACAGTGTGTATTTTTATAAAGAATTCATAAGAACCTGTGCCTTGTGGCACACTCAGTTAAGGCACTGTTTGCATAGCATGTAATAGCATAGGTTTAATTCCCAGCTGTTCTGCTTTCTTTTTTTTTTTTTTCTTAAGATTTATGTATTTCTTTTGGAAAGGCAGATATACAGGACTGTAGTCACTAGGCTACCGCACCAGCCCCTGTTCTACTTTCAATCCAGCTTCCCACCATTGTGCCTAGGAAAGCAGCAGATGAAATGATGGCCCAAGTTCCTGGCCCCCATGTGAGAGAACTGCAGGTTCTGGTACCTGACCAGCCATGGCTGTGGTGTGCTTTGGGGAGTGAATTAATGGATGACAGATCTGTTTTTTTTTTTAAAGATTTATTTTATTTTTTTTATTGGAAAGGCAGATATACAAAGAGGAGGGACAGAGAGAAAGATCTTCCATCCGATGATTCACTCACTAAGTGAGCACAACGGCCGATGCTATGCCGATCCGAAGCCAGGAGCCTCTTCCAGGCCTGCCTCCCATGTGGGTGCAGAATCCCAAAGCTTTGGGCCGTCCTCGACTGCCCTCCCGGGCCTCAGGCAAGGAGCTGGATGGGAGGTGGAGCTGACAGGATTAGATCCGGCGCCCATATGGGATCCCGGGCGTGCAAGGCGAGGACCTTAACCACTACACCGTCACACCAGGCCCCAGATCTTTTATTATTATTTATTTTTAATTATTTAAAAAATGTATTTATTTGGGCCTGGTGCAGTAGCCTAGCAGCTGAAGTCCTCATCTTGCATGTGCTGGGATCCCATATGGGTTCAGGTTCATGTCCCGGCAGCCCTGCTTGCCATCCAGCTCCCTGCTTGTGGCCTTGGAAAGCAGTCAAGGACAGCCAAAAGCCTTGGGACCCTCCACTCACATGGGAGACCTGGAAGAGACTCTGAGCTCCTGGCTTCAGATTGGCGCAGTTCTGGACATTGTGGCCACTTGGGGAGTAAATCATCAGACGGAAGATCTTCCTTTCTGTCTCTCCTTCTCTGTTTAACTGACTTTCCAATAAAAATAAATAAATCTTTTTAAAAATTGTATTTATTTGGGGGGAGCAGTAAAAATGATTTATTTATCGAAAAAGGCACTTACAGAGAAGAGGGGGCAGGCGGGAGAGCGGGGGTAGAGTCAGAGACGCAGAGATCTCTGGTCTTGCTCCTTCAAATGGTGGCAACAGCCCAGGCTGGGCCAGGCCGGGCCATGCACAGGAGCTTCTTTTAGGTCTCCTACATGGATTCTAGGGCCCAAGTACTTCAGCCATCGTTGGCTGCTTTCCCGGGCATAAGGGAATTGGATCAGAAGTGGAGCATCTAAAAAGAAAAAGTGGAGCATCTGGATACTGGAACAGGTGCCAAAATAGGATGCTGTCCATTGGTATATGTAAGAGACAGGGCTGGAGACAGAACTGACCCAGCAATTGCAACTAGTATGTGCATAGGCTGATATGGGGACGGACAGAGCCAGACCCCATATGGGTAAGGACACTTCAGACAAGGTTTTTTGGGGGATTCCCCCCAACTGAAGCACTGTACTCAGAACCCCAGCCCATGAAAGAATCACAAGATCTATGGTCTGACTGTGGAGTATGTGTGTCAGAGCTGCACCTCCTCAGTGGCTTAGGCAGAGCAGTGGATCGCATACCCAGATGCACAGGGAAAATATGGCAGTCCATTGGAGCCTGCAGAGGACATCTGGTACCATAACAGAGGAAGGAGGACAGAACAAATTGGTCAACTGTCCCAGCCAATTGTTGGCAGCAAATATCTGGGTGAATGGAGACTACAAGGTGGACCTTAGATCCAATCGACCTTGGAAGGATTTCCTCATCCTTGGATCGGCGAGATAAACAGCATTTCAGAACTATTGAACTATTGAAGCCACTTGAGCAATGTTCCACACTGGGGACCCTGGGATGATGTCTGGTGACCATTCCCCATCCCTGGGTACTGGGGCGGTTGGGAGGCTGGGTGCAGCTTCTCCCTGTATCTATCCCTTTCCCCAGATACAGGAAGAAGGAAAAAAATGAAAACAGTGGTTTCGCCCATTTTACCCTCACCCTTGACCCTTTCCACCCTAATCAACTATGTAAACATCATCATTAAAAAAAAAAAAAAGATACCGGCATGTCAGTTCGCAACTTTATATGCTACACCACAGTGCCAGCCCCAGATGGAAGACCTTTATCTACCTCTCCCTGTCTGTTTCATTCTGTCTTTTGAATAAATGAATCTTTTAAAAATAATAAAATATTACTGTAAGTTTGAAAGCATATGGGGGGCCCGGCAGCATGGCCTTGCGGCTAAAGTCCTCACCTTGAACGCCCCAGGATCCCATATGGGCGCCAGTTCTGATCCCGGCAGCTCCATTTCCTGTCCAGCTCCCTGCCTGTGTCCTGGGAAGGCAGTCGAGGATGGCCCAAGGCTTTGGGACCCTGCACCCGCGTGGGATACCTGGAAGAAGTTCCTGGATCCTGGCTTCGGATCGGCATAGCATCAGCCATTGCGGTCACTTGGGGAGTGAATCATCGGATGGAAGATCTTCCTCTCTGTCTCTCCTCCTCTCTGTATATCTGACTTTGTGATGAAATAAATAAATCTTTAAAAAAAGCAAGCAAGCATATGGGTAAGATTTGTCTGCATGTGACTGGTTAAGCTTTATGGTCCCTGTAATTGCTATAGTGATTTGCCTGTAAGTATCCATACGTGAAAACTATAACCATAATGTTTCTTTATGGAAGAAAATCTGCTTCTGTAGTCACAGTTGGAGTGGGACTTAAATCATTAGCAGGCTCCGGCTTTCCCACCTGGTAGCGGGGAGGCGTGTGTGTGGATCAACTCGGGAGAAGAGCCTTCTTTAAGATTCCTTCCTCTTCCGTTCCCAGAGGTCACAGTGCTAATGCCTTTTGGAAAACAAGGGAGATTACCGCCAGGAGCCTGGGAGGCTCTTTCTGCTGACTGTGTGCGCGCACATGCTTACACCTGGAAGCGGATTCTTTCCCGTTGTGTGGGGCACCATCCTTGCTAAAAGAATCCTCATATATAAAGTCAATGAACATCATTCCTAACTCTCATGCTGACTTATGTTCACTGTAGAATACTAGGGAACTTAATCCCACCACACAAATAGAACAACCAGACCATGTTTATTCAAGTTTAGCCTCTTTTTTGGGGGGGTGGGGGAGGAGTAAGTGTTTATTTGAATTAAATAGCCAAAATTTTCAGACATCTTTCCAAATGATATAAAATTCTGTGCAAATGTTTTTAATAACCAAATGATATACATGTGTAGACAATGCCTCATTGCTTAGCCATTCCCGTAATATTGAGATGAGACTGTTTCTGCTAACATTTTTGAGATTAGCATCTTTCTACCTTTTCACCTTTATTACTGTTTCCTTAAATTGCATTTCTAGAAGAGGGATTACTGATGGCCATTTCTTAAGGTTCTTAAGCTCATTACAGAAACTTTCCAGAGTAATTATACTGATTTACATTATTAACAGCTGAGTGTGTGAAAGTGACTTCCCCTCTTTGTGAACACAGAGAAAAGTGTACTTGTTCGGCCAAACAATGATCAGAAACCGTAGGGAGCTTTGTAAGTTCCCTGTCCTTTTGCAGATAACGTTAACATCTAATTTATTGCTCCAGTGTTACTGCTGTTCCAGTGCTGTAGCTTTTGGTGGCCTAGAATGTTATCTTGTCTAAAATAAAACATAGGGGCTTTACTATAGTAGTTAATATTTTCATTCCAGGATCTGCCACCTTTTAGAAAAACTTTTAGTAGCTGTTAATTGAATTGGGAAGAAAACGGGACAGCCCCTTTCCCCACCTAAGGAGAAGCTAGTTTCTGGGACCCGTTCTGCAGGTGATGTCAGTCAGCAGTTTTAGTCCTCCCACAGTCACTGAGTAGGCTCCCTTATCCTGACTAAATGCAAACGCTTCCTTCATTTGAAAGCAAAACTAAAGGACCCCTCACTTAGTAAGTTAAAACAAAAGGAAAGAATAATATAAAAACTAAGGAAGGTAGGGAGGCAGTAAGTAAAGCATTTAGCTTCTGAAACAATTCAAATAGGGATAGGAAGTTGGTTTTAAGTGGCTAAAAAGGGATTAGGGTCTTAAAGTTGGATAAGGAGTTGGGTGCTTTGGTTTAGGCAGGGCATTGCTTTTAAAAGATTACTTCCATATTTGACACTGATTCTAGCTGGAGATTATACAGCAAACAGCCCATTTGAAGACATCACAGAAAAACAGTTTCTTTTTTGTTGTTGTTTGTTTATATAAAATGATTGCCTGGAGTCAACAGGCTGAATCCCAAAGCCCTCATTTCATAATAATGCCAAGGATCACTCACCAGGGAGAATCCAACAGAGGTTGTTTAATGCACTTAATTGAGATTATCTGAGCTTTTGGTTCAAATTACTTTGGAAAAAGTCTAGGTGCAAACAGCTTCTTTGCAAGATAAACACACTTTCCCCTAAGAAAAAAAGGTTCAATATAAGTTCTTTAAAATTATGCAGTTAGTAGCACCAACCTTCATTAAATTAAATTTGGGTACTAAATGAATCACATGTATAGATAAAAATTGCATTGCTACAAATGGTAACACAAGTATAACTAGTATAATTAAACTGTTTTTATTATTTTATGATTAATAGGAAATGCAAACAGGGATTTTATTAGAAAAGCAGCTCCTGATAATTTTAGTAGCTTCAAAGCAAAATGGTAGTATATACTGTGTTAGAAAGTACAGTTAGTAACGTTTTTGAAAATGTGCATTTGTTTTCTGTTCCATCTGAGAAGCAGTTCACATTAAATTGTACCAGGAAGCACATTTGATTATATCAGATCAAGTGCTGATTTATTCTTTTCCCCAATCTTCCTCAGCTGCTTGACCTGTTTATGGTTTGGGATTGGTCTACATATCTGGCTGATTATGGACAGCCAGCTTCTAAGTACCTTCGCGTGAATCCAAACACAGCCCTGACTCTTCTGGAGAAGTGAGTATATTCTGAAAACCTTCATGGACAGCGTCGTAGCATGCTGGGATTCAGTGATGCAAAGTGGAAGCAGAGATTTCCACCAAATGAGAAATGTCTTTATGCAATGCAAAAGTTCAGCTCATTTTAATGCGTCTTTTTTTTGCTCTCCGGATTTGGGTAGTTTAATACACAATTGCGGCTTATCCTGATGTGGACAAAATAATTTTCTTCCCGTATTATGAATTACAGGTTTATCAACTTTATACATATCTTTTTAACTGGAAATATAAGTGAGAGTTGAAGCTTGTTTGGGGGGTTTTGTTTGTTTGTTTTTAATCCGACACTGAGGAGAGAAATGGGTCAGGAGTTGGGAACTGGAAATCTTGCCAGCAGTGCCCTGCAGTCCGCATGTCACCGTAAGGGGCTTGCATTCTTTTCAGTTAAACAAATATGTGATTTGAGACCACAACAAAAACTAAGTTAACAAAATCTGTGGGTACATTTTGTCCAACGAAATACAAATTTAGATGTTACCTTTTCCTTTCATTATGGAGCACGCTTCCTCTTCACTCAGTGGATTGCTGTTGAGATTTTAAATTGTTCATTCTTATTTTCCTCCATTTCTAAGTGTATCTGGCATAGTTGATTTAAGAGAACAGAATATGCTGTTCAAAATTCAATTCAATTTTCACTGTCATGAAAAATGCTAGTTTAAATTTCCTGGTACTGTTCTTTCTTTCATCTTGTCTTGCTATAAATGTGATTTACAGAATTCATTATGGAATGGTACTGGGATGTGCATATTAAGGCCAAGATACTACTTCGTATAGAAGGCAAAGCTGTTGATTTGTGAGTGTGGTTGCTGCATCCTGGGTTTGTTAATGCACTTTTTCTTTGAAGTGTATCTTTTTTAGCACAGGATTAGTGGAAGGTGATTCAGAACTTGCCAGGTTAGTCTACTTGTGACACTGCGGCTTTCATTTCCTTTTGCTAATCTTCATTCACCTGTGCTCCTAGGATGAAGGATACTAGCAAAAAGAACAATATATTTGCTCAGTTCAGGAAGAATGACCGAGACAAACAGAAGCTGATAGAGACCGTGGTGAAGCAGCTGAGAACTCTGGTGAATGGTATGTCCCAGCACGCGTAGCCCTCACACCGCACACGGCCGTGCTGCACCGACCTCCGAGCCCTGACACAGGGATGTGTTTATAGAATTAAGGAAGGCGACAGAGGAAATACACTGGTCAGGGCTCAACAAAGAAACAGTGACTAATATCATTTGTATGGCTTTTTAAATAATTGAATACTATTTTATATATGGAAAATGTGACTTTTTCACTTTTAGAAGGAAAAAGGATAAAATTGTAATATATAAATCAAATAAAAGATAATATCAAAATGATTCCAAATTTATTATTTAAAAAATCGTATGCCTCCCCTTTTAAGTATTTTTTCTATCTAGTCTATATAACTTTTTGTTGTGTTTTATCAGCTCGTGGGTGTCAGATGCAATCATTTCTGCCTCAGCAGCATTTCGTTGTCATGTTCTGACTTTCAGCTTCTTTTTCATCTCGAGTATAATTTAAGCAGGTTAAAAATTTTTGATTCTGCTGATTCTGAGGAAGAAGGAGACAAATATTAAAATTCCCTGAAGTCAAATTTGGCTCAGTAAGAATGTGAATTATCTGTGCTACTTGCGTAGTTTGATTCAGTTTTTCTGAAAGTGAAGAAAAGGTTTTGATTTCCTAAACTGTGCTGTTTCCAGGGCTAATGCTTGTAATTGTGTGGCTGGTCACACTCTAGAGTTGGGTTGGTTCAAGCAAAAAGAGGACAAGAGCTGACAAGAAGGAGCCTGGAGGTGCAGCTGGTGCAGGGTCCCCCTCCCCCAAGGCACCGGAACAGGGTCCAGGGCTCTCTCCAAAGGCAGCCCTCTGGTTCCTCACCGTGGACACAGGTCGGACCACAGGAACTCCGGAGGACCTACAGCTGGGCGTGTCCTGGGGTACCAGTTACCGGAGTCTGAGTGGCAGTATCAATATGCTCTTAATTTTCCCTACTGTATTTACTGTGAATTTACCTCCTTTGCATTTTCAGGATCTGTAATTGTAAGAAACCATACATCTGACTCTGTTAAAAAAAAAAAAAAGTGCGAAGAATGATCTGTACATCTCTTTGATTTTGTGATGCAATATTAAAAAGGCTGAACAAGTTGTTGAAAATGTGTCGCTGTTCTGTTTAGAACTCCCGGTTGAAAACCTCCTCCTTCAAAAAAGATATTATTCCTTGGATATTGGAATGGGAGCGGTGCCCCCCCCAAAAAATAAATAAATAAACCTTTGTTTTCTTGACCACGGCGTTTCATAACGCATGTCACCCTTTTAAATTATGTTACTGAAAAACATGGCTAATTCTTAAGGCACATTAAAAGCTGCTCGTTAGGGGAGGAACGGCGAACAGCCCCAATGCTCGCGCTCTTGGGAGACTGGAATGTGCCTGTGGCCGCTGCCTCCCTCAGCCCACTAAGGCACCTGGGCTTTCTCCCCCAGTGGCGGGTGCTGGGTCACCAAGGAGCTGGGAGCCACCGCTGTGGCTGTGCGGTGGGGACCTACGCCCCTCAAGATGGGATGCAGAAACAGAGGATTGATGAGTCCCTGGGGCCAAAAGCAGTCCAGGAATAGCGTCTTCTCGTGGACTTGGGGTGTCTTATTCGTGGGGTCTCAGTGAAGCTCCCATCTGTTGAAGGGTTTGTGTAGTTGTCAGAAACAAAAGCAAGTGTCATAGAATGTTGGCCCCGGCCAGCACCCCTAGTCCGTCCCTCGCAGGCTGTTTTGATACCAGCACAGGCGTGGGCGCTTGCCCTGTCCTTTCAAGAGTTGTAGCGAAAGGGTTGGAGAAACCCAACTCTGAAATGGCCAGGGGAGGGCATCCAGAGGCTGAAGCGTGGGGATCCCGCCGGGTCTACTCGGGTCTATTCGGGTCGGCTCAGGCTGCCCGGCTGGCCCGCTCCCGGAGGGACCGCCAAGGACTTCTGGCGCGAAAGTGCTGGCCCCGCCCGAGAGCGCGTGCGGGGGGCGCGGCCGCCAGCCCAGCCCGTGCGCGGCTGCCACTCCCTACTGCCCAGGGGTGAGCAGCCCCGGCCCACCGCCTCCAATCAGTACTCCACGCGGAGCGCTTTAAATATGCATGGGTGCGTCATGGTGTGGGGACCGGCACGTGCCAGTGGGGAGGGAGTTAAGGTCTATATAAACGTGTACAGGGTGGGCCGACTAGAGTTAAACGACCGCAGAAGACAGAGGGTCGGCACCCTGGGATCCGCAGCCCCTGGCAGGCAACTCCGGTGAGTTGCTGAGTTCCCTGTCCTGCCTGCCCTGCCTCAGTCCTTCTGTTGGAGGACTGCCGTTCCCGGGAGGGAGGTGAGAGCTAACCCGGGGGGTGCCGAACGGGAGCACTCCGCAGGCAACGGCACCTTTACCCCCAGTGGCACTTGGGACTGGGAATTGGAAAAGCACCCCGAGCGTGGGTCGCTAAGGACGCACCGTCACTGCCCAGCCGTGACTCTGAGCTCTTGCCCGATGGTGTAATCTTCAGGCTTGACCCCCAACCCCAGGCCTCTTCGGACCTGACAGGTGAACACTGCTCTCTCCGCAGTCCTCGCCTCTCCTGCACTCCCAGCGGCCTGCTCGACCCCTTCCTCCCTTCCCCCCCTCAAGCTCATCATGTTCCCCTGGGGGCTGAGCTCCCTGTCGGTGCTGGGGGCAGCGGGCACAGCTCTCCTGTGTGCCGGCCTGTTGCTCAGTCTGGCCCAGCACCTCTGGACCCTCCGCTGGACGCTGAGCCGCGACCGGGCCTCCGCCCTGCCGCTGCCCAAGGGCTCCATGGGCTGGCCTTTCTTTGGCGAAACGCTGCACTGGTTAGTCCAGGTGAGCAGTGCATCGCTACCCCCTTTTAAGTCTCCCATCAGACTCTCCTGACCCTCGGTGCTCCCAGAGTTGTTTAGTTAGTGCCTTCCAATCCGCCCAAGCCTGGCTCTTATTTTCTAGCCACCCCCCTCCCTGCTCGCTCGACGGGACCTCTCGTGGCATAGGATCTCTCCTTTCCTCAAAGCAGCTTAAATTCGAGCAAACACCACTGGGGCGGGGTGGGAATGGGAGGCAGAAAGGGCTCTGGGAAGGGGTCTGGGGAGCATGTCACCATGTTTCCTGCAAGGAATCAGGGGCACGTGTCGGCAAGAGTCCTGCCCTCCAGTCCCCACGAGTGTCCTTATCTGGCCAATGGGAGCAGGCGCTCCGACATTCCCACAGGATAGAGGCGAGCCCCTCCGGGGACCCACTTTTGCAAGGGCTCAGCCTGCAGGATATGGGAGACTCTTCCGCGTCCAGGCGCGGAAACTCCAGCCCTCCACGCCATACCTCGCCCGTAGGGCTCGCGTTTCCACAGCTCCCGCCGGGAACGCTATGGGACGGTGTTCAAGACGCACCTGCTGGGCAGGCCGGTAATCCGCGTGAGCGGGGCGGAGAATGTGCGCACCATCCTACTGGGTGAACACCGCCTGGTGCGCAGCCAGTGGCCGCAGAGCGCTCACATCCTGCTGGGTTCGCACACCCTCCTCGGCGCTGTCGGGGAGCCGCATCGGAGGCGTCGCAAGGTGAGCGGAAACCGAACTTGGGCCTTTGGGCCACTAGGCCCGCGGTTCCCGGGCACCTGTTTTGAGCCCTGGCTGGGTCACATGTTGGGGTATTCAGCGAGCCAGATCCAAGCCCCTCGCTAGCTGCCTTACCCTCTTCTGCTTAAGTTTATGAGATCAAGACAGGGCTAAAAGGCCCTGCAGTCTACCATCATCTCTGCTTGTGATTCACAAACTTCCGTGTGCTCTCAACTAGAGAATAGTCAGTGCGTCTGCAGGAGGTGGCCACTGGATGGGAGGGGCTTGCACAGTAAGAGCAGACCTAGAGGGGCATGGCGAAAGCAAAGGCCGGCAAGGTTAGAGCCGGGCTGAGTAGAAGGGGAGGAAGGAAAAGGACAGAACTGGTCTTCTGGCTCCAACAGAGGAGCCCCGACTGGCGCCGGCGTGACGCGGCGCGCTGCCCACAGGTCCTGGCGCGCGTGTTCAGCCGCGCGGCGCTGGAGCGCTACGTGCCCGGCCTGCAGGGGGCGCTGCGGCGCGAGGTGCGCTCCTGGTGCGCCGCCCGCGGCCCGGTCGCCGTGTACGAGGCCAGCAAGGCGCTCACCTTCCGCATGGCCGCGCGCATCCTCCTGGGGCTGCGGCTGGACGAGATGCAGTGCGCCGCGCTGGCCCGGACCTTCGAACAGCTCGTCGAGAACCTCTTCTCCCTGCCCCTGGACGTGCCCTTCAGCGGCCTGCGCAAGGTACTGCGGCTTCGACCCTTCCTCTTCAAATTCCACCGCGCCCCGCGGGTGTCGGTGCACCCCGCGCGTCACTGAGGGACTGGGGGCCGGTGTGTGGGAGGGTGATGGGGGGCGGAGGAAGTCGGCGTTGGTCTCTGTTCTGACTCGTTGGATCACTTGGGACAGGCCACACATCCTCTCTGGGTCGCGCCCTGCAGACGCGCTCCAGCGTCCAGCAGCCGCCGGCTTTCCTCGTCTGGGTCTTGGTGGTGGGCGTCCTGCCAGTGGGTCGGGCCCCTCCCCAAAGCGGCGCCTCCAGGCTGGGATTCCAGCAAGTCTTCAGAAGCCGGGAGGGCCCCAGGCACTGCCCGGCCCAGCCCGGCGCCAGCCCTGGCCCACAGGAGTGGGCGCCGCTCCCCGCCCTGCGGCCCTGAGCCCACTAGTTTCCGGGTCCCAGAACCGCGGCCTCCGGACTCTAGGGCCACGGGCTGGACCTGGAGAGCGACCGAGAGGCCCCAGCGGCTCCCTGCGCCCCTGAGCTGGAGCTGCTCGCTGTGCGGCTTAGCTATTTTTCAGTGGCTTAACGAAAAATAATATAGCAGGAGTCCCGCTGAGGGCTAAACCCCTTGGATACATTTTTTGAATTAATCCTGGAAGCCTGCAAAGTGTTACCCTCAGTTTATTGACACAACCCAAGATCAAAGAGGTTACATGGTTAACGCTCATTCTGCTAGTAGGGCAGAGATGGGATTTGAACCCTGGCTCCTCTGGCTACAGAACTCCACAGTCTTCAGGGGAGCCCAGCTTCTTCCAGAGCCAAGTTTGAGGTATCCATCCATTTGTCCCTAGTTGCATCAGGACGTCCCTCCCTCCCTACCTTGGTGCTCACTGTGCCCTCATGACCAGGTGCAGGGAAGGGGAGGAAAGCCATGGGCTGACCCCACCCTGACCTCTCTTTCCACTTAGAGACAGCAGACTCCAGCCCCGACATCCTCCCCAGGGATGACAGTAGCTACCTGCCTTGCCTCTGGGATACTGCACAAATCCCTGGCCACTCACTGAGCCCTGCCATTTGCCAGGCATGGAGCCAAGCCAGGAGACTTAACACCAGCATCACAGCAGAATCTCCGGGAAGGTTTTC
The DNA here is from genome assembly GCF_017591425.1 of Ochotona curzoniae. Classification (NCBI taxonomy): domain Eukaryota; kingdom Metazoa; phylum Chordata; class Mammalia; order Lagomorpha; family Ochotonidae; genus Ochotona; species Ochotona curzoniae. The sequence goes on along the minus strand of NW_024466512.1, from coordinate 28,334,477 downwards.
CCAGTAGGTGGCCAGGCCAGGTCCCCGGAGGAGTCTTTACCACCACCTCTCCCTTTCTGCCCTTGGGCCTCAGGGCATCCGGGCAAGGGACCAGCTCCATCGTCATCTGGAGGAAGCCATTGCCGAAAAGCTCCAGGAGGACAAGGCTGTGGAGCCAGGCGATGCCCTTGACCTGATCATTCATAGTGCTAGAGAGCTGGGCCAGGAGCCCTCAGTGCAGGAGCTGAAGGTAAGTGGTGCTCGGCCTTTTTTCCCTTCTCTGATATCCTTAGCAGGTTTCTGAATCCTGAACCACTTCCTGCTGGGCTCCACTTTGTTTCACTTGCACTTGTCAGTGAATCCCTGAAGCCTTTATTAGAACCCAGCCCCAGTGGCTAGCTATAGCCTGGGGCCAGCCACCACTGCCCTCAGCAGGAGTAGGGGAGACTTGGAGTCCAGGCTCTTCACCCCGCACATCCCTGCTTTAGTCATTCCTTGCTTCTGCCTTTGCTGTGCCCTGCCCGTGAAGTCCTGGGCACTGCACACTCAAAAGGGCTCAGGATCAAACTTCCGATCTTCCAGGCTCACCTCTCCCTCCCACCCTGGTGCCTGGCCCTGTTATGGCACCCCCTCGATGCGTGTGCTCACACACACACACACACACAGTGCACACCAGAACACACGCAGTGGAAGGAAGGAGAGCTTTGCAGTGATCCCCAGGTGTGGACGGGAGGCAGCTGGGTTGAGGAAGAGGCAGAGGTCAGAAATGGTTAAAAAAAAAAAAAAAAAAAGGTTTTTTTTTCTGGGCTTCTCCTTTCTGCTCACCACTCACTGGCAAAGAGTGGGGCTCAGCCTCAATGGGAACTCTGAGAATGGGACTACTTCTGTTGGCTTGGAGAACAATGGAAATGAGCCCTGGAGGCCGGTGGACAGAGCAGCTCTGGGCTGCCTCAAACACGAGTGGGTGGTCACGCTATCTTCACAAAACTTGGGAAGGGGACAGCACCTTCCAGATTCTCGGAAAGGATGGGGCAGGAAGGGGGAGAGCAGGCAGCTTCATTCCAGCCTGAGCATCCCTGGAAGACCAGGCCAGTTACGTGTGTGACTAGATAGGATGCTGGGATTCTGGGGTCAGCCTTCCATATTCCCATCTTGTTCAGGGAAGGGCGCCAGGCAGCTTGCAACCACCTCATTGCTCCCACATATGTGCCATACCAGTTCGGTGTTCTGTGCTTCAGGTTGGGCTAGGAGAGACTACGAACAAATAACAGGCCTTCATCCTGTGATGGCATTAGATATTAAAACTGGCTGCAACTCTCAAGGAGGACACCTGGCACTGGGGGAACTGTGCCTTTCGTGGGCAGAGCATTCAGGAAGATAGTGGGTGACTCCCTGGGACCATCCAGGGAGCTAAGGGATGGAACCATGGCTCCAGCTTTGAGGAGGCAGGTTTTGGGGATCACCTGCCTGGGGCTGGAAGCGCAGCGCCATCAAGTGGTTACCCAGCGTCACTGCTGGGAGGGCCGGCTCCCGTGGGACCTGCTCTCAGCCTCGGTTTCCAACTCCTTTTTTCTTAAAGATTTATTTGAAAGGCAAAATTATGGAAAGGAAGACACAAATCTTCCAATTGCTGGTTCACTCTCCTAGATAGCTATCTCAGTCGGTGCTGAAGTCAGGAGCCAAGAACTCCATCTGGGTCTCCCACGTGGATGACAGGATCCAAGCACTTGGGTCACCTTCTGCTGCTTTCCCAGTTGCATTAGCAGGGAGCTGGAGCAAAAGTGGCGTGGCAGGGACTCCAACCTGTGCTCACAAGGAATGCTGGCGTTGTCGGCAATGGCTTAACCTCTTGCTCCCCAAGGCCATAGTTTGTGAAAGGAGAACACTCAGAGGGCCTCCAAAGGTTGGGGAGAGAATTCACGGAGTTCTACTGAGGGCGCTGGGGTGCTGTACCCAGTAAGTTCGCCACCCTGTCTCATCTCTGGGAATCCTTTTGCCTGGCGCTGATTGTGATTTTAACAAGGAGCGCCCGGGCGGCACGTAGCAGCTGGCTGGCTTGTGCACAGTGCTCTGTGCCTGCGCGGTGGAGCCAGGAGGCTATGGCCCCGGCAGCGCCGCTGATGGGCACCTGTGGCTGCCCCGGTATCTTGCAGGAGACGGCTGTGGAGCTCCTTTTCGCCGCTTTCTTCACCACGGCCAGCGCCAGTACGTCCCTCGTCCTGCTGCTGCTGCAGCATCCGGCGGCCATTGCCAAGATCCACCAGGAGCTGGTGGCGCAGGGACTGGGGCGAGCATGTGGCTGCCTGCCAGGGGCCAGCGGCGGCGGCGGGGGGCCCCCGCCCGACTGCGGCTGCGAGCCTGACCTCAGCCTCGCGGCGCTGGGCCGTCTGCGCTACGTCGACTGCGTGGTCAAAGAGGTGCTGCGCCTCCTGCCGCCGGTGTCTGGGGGCTACCGCATCGCCCTGCGCACCTTCGAGCTCGACGTGAGTGCCCTGCGTCCGCAGTTCCGCAGGCGCTGGGGTGTGCTGTAAGACTGTGAGAACACAGGGCGCGCGGAGGACACAGCAGGGGCGGGGGTTAGGGAGCTCCGTCCTGTCCCGCTAAGCAGCCGCTGACTCCTTGATAGGAGTCACCATGACAGAGCCAAAGAAGCTCCTGGAAAAGCCCTGGAGGTGATAGGTACCAGAAGGTGAAAGGAGGGGCGTGGGAGACGCACCCAAACCCAGAAGGGGTGGAAGGCTGGGGCTGCGCGTGAAAGGGAAGCTGAAAATTACCTTCCAGCAAGTTGGAGGCTCCCCAGTGTGATTCTCCTGAAGGCTGGGCACCAGTGGGTGAGGATGGCAGAACAGTTTCAGCTCAGCGCAAAGGGCCTTCTGAGTGACCCGACCCTCAACCCCCAGCAAGAAGAAATCAGATCCCTGTCAGATCCTCAGACAGCCCAAGGTGGCAGGACAAGGGTTTACTTCGGGTGTAATGGCAGAGAAAAAAGATTTTTTTAAAAAAGTGTGAGAACTTAAATGGACCTCCTGAACGTTCATAGATGCCCGACTCTTCCCAATAATCACCTCGAAGCGGGCGGTTTTGTTCTCATTTGATCTTGTTAGAAACTGAACGCATATCCCCAGAGTGTGGAAGCGGAGGTCAGGATGCAGAGCGCGCTGTTTCTGGGTCTCCTGGGGTGAGCTCAGGGTGGAGGGTCGGTGAGCGCCAGGCTTCCAAGTGCCTGGTAGTCAGATGGGTTTCCTCGCCTCCTCGCAGGGCTACCAGATCCCAAAAGGCTGGAGCGTGATGTATAGCATCCGGGACACGCACGAGACGGCCGCGGTGTATAGCAGTCCACCTGAGGGTTTCGACCCGGAGCGCTTTGGCGTTGCGCGTGAGGACGCGCGAGGCAGCCTCGGCCGCTTCCATTACATCCCGTTCGGCGGCGGTGCGCGGAGCTGTGTGGGCCAGGAGCTGGCGCAGGCGGTGCTGCAGCTGCTGGCTGTGGAGCTGGTGCGCACCGCGCGCTGGGAGCTGGCCACGCCCGCCTTTCCCGCTATGCAGACCGTGCCCATCGTGCACCCGGTGGACGGGCTGCGGCTATTTTTCCATCCGCTCGCGTCTTCGACTGCGGGCGATGAGCTGCACCTCTGAGCTGCCGAGCCCTGGGACTTGTCTGAGCCAGCGGCAGTGGCGCAGCCGGAGCGCCGCCCGTCTGAAGTTCTCCAGTGCGGCGTTGCTTGCACATTCGCCCGATCACTGATCCGACAAACCTTCACCGAAGGTGCCAGAGGAACAATGCGAACTGAACCGTGCGGGACACTGAGTCTCCCAGTGTGTGTGTGTGTGTGCGTCCCCCGCGCCCCACGCCCGAGAAACGTCGCGGCCAAGTCTCTTTAGCTCTTTTCCAGTACCTTGATCGCGGGACCTCGGTGTAGGGGAGAGGCTGTGTGCAGCTCGCGGGCCGTGGTGGGGTTCCCTGCAACCCTAGCAAAAAAGCGGTGATGCCAGAGGCGAGTCCCTGGCCTGGCTTTGGGCCTTAACCATGAGGAGACAGGTGAAGAGGGCGCCCAGCGGAAGGCCCTCAGGCACTTGGCCCCGGACTTGGTGCTCCTTGGCCACTCTGCACGTCTCAGCGGAAACTCAGCTGCGTGTGCTTCCAGGACTCTAAGCCGCCCAACACCCCCGGATTCTGCTGGCGACTTCTTAAAAGAAAACTGCCTGCTGCAAGAACGCATTTAATCTTCCCATTTGTATCCAGGGAAGAATAGGCACACCGCGATGTCTCGAGCCGGGATTATTTTCCTGGGAGGTTAAGACGTCTTCAGAGTGGTTTGAGATAGTCGTACCCAAAACAGGAAGGCTAAAAAAAATTAATAAATGAAGTTTGCTGGCAGCGGTGGAGCCTAGAGCCCAGGGTTTAGCTGGGCAGCTGTTCCCTGGTGGGAAGGTCCAGAAAGAACCTCCTCCACACACACACAGTGGAAACCTACAGTGGGCCCAGGAGTAGGGCAGCCTGGGGGTGCAAGCTCTATGATCTCCCTGACCCACAAGGCCCCTGCGAACTGGACAGCAAATTCTGCCCTATGGCTGGTGGCAGGACTTAAGTGCTCCGCATCCCATTGCAAAGGAAGCATTGAGGAAGGACAAGTGAACCATTTGTCCCAGGAGGCAGAAGTGGACCCTGAACACACACACACAAACGTGCTCTTCCCATCATTTAGTCCCTAGCCAGTGAACAAGTGTCACCCAGTCCGACTCTGCCGTTTTGCTTGGTTCCCTGGTAATCCCTTGCTTAACCTAAGGTCTCCCTGATCCTTGCAGCACAGAGGTTCAATCAGATTCAAGTGTTGCTGTGCCATGGTTCTGGCCCTTGTTTCAGCCTGTGGCCCATCTTCTGACAGGCCCCCAGCAGCTGCGGGAAGCTATGGTCCACGCCAGAGCTCATCTTTCAGTGAACCAGAAGGAAGACGGTGCCCTCCTGGCTCTGTGCTGTAGGTGGATCCAAGGGCATGATGGCCAGGGGTGGTAGGAGGTGTGTGCAGGGCACAAACACCGAAGCCCTCAGAATAGGGCCAACACCGCACAGCCCTCACACAGGGTGCTTCACAGCCTGCTACTACCACAGGTTCCAGTGCTAGGCCCTGGGCTGTGCATGCCTGGGGTGCACAGATGGCTGGGCCTGCCTTCAAGTACTGCTGAATTCTCCCAGGGAGGACAGCTCCCCCCAAGAAACACTGCAGGACATGGGGGGCCTTGCTGCTGGGATTGATTCTGATTTATGAGAGAAAGAGGGACCTCCTGGGAGACGGGGCCCTTGGCTTCAAGACACCAGGCTTACCTGCTCTGGATTAAACAATGACAGACCTCTCTAAGCGTGGCTTTGGTTCTGCTCTAATTTCCCCATCATCCATCTATCCTGCCCAGTCATGCTAAGGAGTCCCTCGGCTCTGGTGTTCTCCGGAGGAAGGAGCAAACCAGGTCCCTGCCTTCCTGGGCCTGTTATATTCCCAAAGGATGCAGACAAGAAAACTTCCAGAGAGTCAGTGCAGTGCAGAGAGGCCCTGCAGAGGAGGTTGCTTGACAAGGACCAGCCAGCGCTGGCCTGCGGTGGAGGGATGCCCCACGCCGAGGAAAGAGCGGTGTGGGAAACTGTACCAGGAGGCGTTCCAGGGAGAAGCAGAAGGGGAATAAGGGGGCAGGTACTTGACTGTCTTAATTCATCTCACTGGCTTCTGTCCCTGGGTCCTCAGGGCCAGCCTCCCTCCTTTGCAACAGGGAGGCTGTTTTGTAAACACACCGGAAACATTTTGTTTCCCAGTAAGCCAGCGCACCCCCCTCCCCCATCCCCCAAGAAACTTGGCAAGTTGCCCAGATCGAAGTTTTCATTGGCTGGTGATTTACTGACCCTCCTCCTCCCCACTTCAGGATGTCTTGAAAGCTCTTTCACTCTTAAATTTAATCCTTTCTTGCCTCGCGGACCCCCACCAGTCTGAATGGGAGGTGGGTTTTTTTTTTTTTTTTTAATTCTTTTCCCTGTGGCAATTTCCAGCGCCCAGGACTTGCTCATCTTGTGACCCGGCGCGCGCTGAACTTGGCGCGGTGGCCCCGCAGGGTTCATGCGGATGTCACGGTCCGGCCTGCAGGGGTCACAGGCGGGTCAGGCCGGAGGACTGGGACTGGGCCCCAGGTCACGCCCCCGCTCGCGGGCTTTGCTCACCGGCCGGAGGCACTGTCCAGAACGGGGCGGGGCCGGGATTTCTGAGAATTACCTCCAGCGCGCTTCGCCCCAGTTCCTGCTCAGTGTCCAGAAGCTGGCTCGATCAGTGTCCAGTCCCCAGATGGTCCGGAGAAATGCGGGCAGCAGAGACCCGCCCCCTCCAGAGCCTCTGACAGGCCGAGCAGAGCTCTGGCCAGATGCTGGCTCCCTGAAACCCACCCCGTGGTGACCCCCGGTTTGGAGCGCTGCTGGAACTGCGCGGGTCCTCAGCACTACCACAGGTCTCTCCGGACCTCCGCCCTGCGACCACGTGGGAGAGCCATGTATTTAATAAGTCTGGGTTCAAAGTTATTCATCTCCCAGGGCCGCTTTCTCTAGAGTGCGGGAGCGCTTCCGTCAAAGCCAGCGTTCCGTTCTAAATCAACGCACCTCATTCTGTTTCGATTTCTCCCCGGTGCCTCCAGCGCCCGAACCAACTGCCGGGCTAGTCCGAAGCGGCGTGGCTGGGCCAGGTGGGCAGCGTGAGCGCACGTCTACGTCCGCAGCACCTAGCGCAGGTGTGGGCTGCAGGAGCAATTGATTGCCGCTGGGCGCAGTCCAGACGCCCCGCTTTCCCATTGCCACTCCCTCCATTGGCAGCGGGGGTCGGGGGCGGTCCACAGAGCCCTGGCTTTAGTTCCAGTAGGCAACTGGCTCACCCGAGGGTGATGGCTTTCCAGCACCTGGGTGAGGTGCAGTAGCTACAGCGCCCCACGACCAGGCCAACTTCATAAGGCAGCCTAGAGTGCTAAAGCTGGAATATTGCAACCAGGATCCTCTAGGTCCGCTTGGGACAGGTCTGGAATGGTCGCCTCCATGCTAAGGAGGTAGAAGCATGCACAAAGGGCTTTTTTAGGGCAGCACAAATGGAGCCGGGTCTAGGAGCAGGTCTCCTGGGCTTTCCTTCCCCTTTTTCATCTACCAGGGCTAAGGCAACTGCTCCCTGTTTCCCAGCTGAGTCGGTTTGGGGCTGACTGCCCAACCTCAGATGATTCTAGTTCCTGCTGCGCAGCGGGAGCTGGGGTTCAGGCTTACACAAACCTGTGCCCGGAATCTTGGACGACCTGTAGGTCCTCTTGCGCCCTGATGTAGGACCTTTCAAAACCCCCCTCACGGGGGTGCTCTCGCTAGGATGCCGGCCCCGGGTCCTTCTGTGGGGTCGGTGGAAGAGTAAGAAGGCCTGCGTACCGCTGCGCAGTTTAGACCTCCGTGTCCCCACTCACGGAATGAGGCGGCAGAACGATTCCTGAATGTTCTTGTCTTTGCTTTCCCGGCAGGTGGAAAGGAGCCCGCGAGGAGGCCTGGAAAGGGAACGCCGGCCCCTGAGGCTTTGGGCTGGGGCGGCCAGTCGGACCGGGCGGGAGAGATTCCGAAGAGAACGCCAAGCAGCCTGGAGCTTGGAATTCCCGCTTCTCGGGGCCCAGGCTGCCCCCCTCGCCACAGCCTGAGCTGTCCCCGCCGGCGGCGCTTTGGGGCTCGGCTGCAATGAGGCTGCTCCTTAGCCCCGCACCCCAGGAGGCGCGCTGGCCGGGAAGCCACCGCCGCGCCGCCTCAGTCTCAGCACGGAACAAACGGTTAAAGATTTTGGGCAGCGCCTCGCGGGGGGGAGGAGCCAGGGGCTCGATCCGCAATTAAAGATGAACTTTGGGTGAACTAATTGTCTGACCAAGGTAACGTGGGCAGCAACCTGGGCTGCCTATAAAGCGAGCGCGCGGCAGGACTTGAAGCGCTGGCGGCGGCAGGTGGCGCGGGAGGTCGCAGCGCGCCATGGGGCTCCCCGCGCTGTTGGCCAGCGCTCTCTGCACCTTCGTGCTGCCACTGCTGCTATTTCTGGCCACGATCAAGCTCTGGGACCTGTACTGCGTGAGCAGCCGCGACCGCAGCTGCCCCCTCCCATTACCCCCAGGGACTATGGGCTTCCCGTTCTTTGGGGAAACACTGCAGATGGTGCTGCAGGTAAGGGAGCCCGGGGCGCGACCCGACGCCTCCCCAGAGTCCGGCTGGGCTCCTCGGCCAGGCGTACCCCTTCCCACCCCGGGAAGGTAGGCTTCTGCCACTAGGAGCAAGGCACCCTCTCATGCCCGCCCCTCTCCCACACCTCTCTTTCCTAGCGGAGGAAGTTTCTGCAGATGAAGCGCAGGAAATACGGCTTCATCTACAAGACACATCTGTTCGGGCGGCCCACAGTGCGGGTGATGGGTGCGGACAACGTGCGGCGCATCTTGCTCGGAGAGCACCGGCTAGTGTCTGTGCACTGGCCGGCGTCCGTGCGCACCATTTTGGGCGCCGGCTGCCTTTCCAACCTCCACGACTCCTCGCATAAACAGCGCAAGAAGGTGAAGGCGCGGGCAGGGAGGGGCGCCTAGCCTGTAGAGGAATTCAGGCATATTGGTGTTGGGCCGGTGCTGGGTGCTCCTCGCCCCGCTCGGGTGTAGCTTTCCCTGGCCGGACGGGCGTGGGCTGCAGGGGCTAGGGGTATTTAGAAAGCCAGTGGGATAGGGAGAATTGTGGGTTTTGTGTGTGTGTGTGTGTGTGATTTTTTTTTTTTTTAATCCTCTGCTCTCCTCGGGGCTCAGGTGATCATGCGGGCCTTCAGTCGTGAGGCGCTCCAGTGCTACGTGCCGATAATTGCCGAAGAAGTGAACAATTGTCTGGAGCAATGGCTCAACTGCGGTGAGCGCGGACTTCTGGTCTACCCCGAGGTGAAGCGTCTTATGTTCCGCATTGCCATGCGCATCCTGCTGGGCTGCGAGCCCAGGTTGGAGGCGGGCGGAGAAGATGAGCAGCAGCTAGTGGAGGCCTTCGAGGAGATGACCCGCAACCTCTTCTCACTGCCCATCGACGTGCCTTTCAGCGGGCTGTACCGGGTAAGGGCGGCGGCATTCAGGGTGCAGAGCTCCGGACGCGGGAGCCGCACGTCTGCTCACCGGCGCGCATTCTCTGCGCTCAGGGCGTGAAGGCGCGGAACCTCATTCACGCGCGCATCGAGGAGAACATTCGTGCCAAGATTGGCCGGCTGCGTGCTGCCGAGGCGGACGGCGGCTGCAAAGATGCGCTGCAGCTGTTGATCGAGGACTCGTGGGAGCGGGGAGAGCGGTTGGACATGCAGGTGAGAGGCGGTTGCCCGAGCGGCGAGGCCGAGCTGGGGTCCCGGCTCTCGGCGCGCAGTTCTCGGCCCTCCCCACCTCAGGAGAGGGCCGCCCCCCAGATTCTCATCACCCGGGGAGAAGGGAACTGAGAGCATCTCTCAGCGTTGTGCGGGGTTTCCGAGGGCAAGCTGGCATTTGCAGCGCGAGAATAAAAAAAACTGTGGGAGACGCAGTTCTTGTGGCAATGCAAGCTACGGCTGTCACTGGGAAGTTCTCAGAGCCCACCCTTCCTCACTTCCTTCTTGTGCGCAACCGAAGGGACCTGGCATTTGGTTGAAAGGCGCGCTGCCCCCTTGCCTCCCTGTCAGCCCCGGTGGGATTCTGAGCAGTGGATTACGCAGTAGCACTGCGCACAGCTGGCTGAAGCCGTGGGTCTGGATTCGTCCTTAGGCACTCAAGCAATCGTCAACCGAACTCCTCTTCGGAGGCCACGAGACCACGGCCAGTGCGGCCACCTCTCTGATCTCTTACCTGGGCCTTTACCCCCATGTGCTCCAGAAAGTTCGAGAGGAGCTGAAGAGTACGGTAGGGAGTAGTCTGGGTGTCCCTGTCAGCTTAGGGGAGATTCAACTGGCCGCCCCGCTTTGGGATAAGGCAGTGCTGGGACAGGAGCCTGTATGTGTGTGGGGAGGGGGTTTGGCAGTGGTGGTGGGGTAAGGAGTAGTGTATTCCCTTGGGCATGGGGGCTTGGCCTTATATTCCTTCCCATCTCCCACATTCTGCCCAGCTATGGATGGTTCCAGAATAGCTTCCACTTTCTGGGCTTTGGGTGTCCAGTATGGCTGAGGCGGTGGTGGTCAGCAGCAGGTGGGATGGGAGGAGACTATTGACCCTGTGCGCCAGGGCCACAGCATTCTCTTGGAATTGTAAATAGGGGCAAATGGTCAGCAGCTGCTGGCGTGCCCCCAGCCCCCATGCCGAGGCCCTTGGGTTTCAGGCCACTTCAGTCCTGCTGACCTGTGCTGGGCTAATGTGATTGGAGCCTAGAGTAACTGTGCGTCTCCCCCGCTCCCCACCCCCAACCGCGTGACTGTTTTGATAGGGTTTACTTTGCAAGAGCAACCAGGACAACAAACTGGACATGGACATTTTAGCAAAGCTAAAGTACATTGGGTGTGTTATTAAGGAGACCCTTCGACTGAATCCCCCTGTTCCAGGAGGGTTTCGGGTGGCTCTGAAGACTTTTGAACTCAATGTAAGTTGGGAATTCTCTCCCTGCCACCTCCTCTCTCTCGTTGGGGCTTAAAAGCCTATCTCTGCTTTGATGCACACTGGCTGGAATTCTCTACCTGCTTGCTCACCAATTCCTGCCCCTTGTGGATACCCATCCCAGCCACCTGAATCTCTCCCGCCATCTCTCTCTCTCTCCCCTCCTCCCAGTCTCTCTTTGAACTCCTAACTCCCCCAGTGATAGCATCAATCTCTTTTTTGTGGTTCCAAGTTAAATTGCAGCTTGTCAGTCCTTGGGTCTTCATAATCTTTCGTAGGGATACCAGATTCCCAAGGGCTGGAACGTCATCTACAGTATCTGTGACACTCATGACGTGGCCGAGATCTTCACCAACAAGGAGGAGTTCAACCCAGACCGCTTCCTGCCGCCTCTACCGGAGCACGCATCCAGGTTCGGCTTCATTCCTTTCGGAGGTGGCCCTAGAAGCTGCGTAGGCAAAGAGTTTGCAAAAATTCTTCTGAAAATATTTACAGTGGAGCTGGCCAGGCATTGTGACTGGCAGCTGCTGAATGGACCTCCTACGATGAAAACCAGTCCCACCGTGTACCCTGTGGACAATCTCCCGGCCAGATTCACTCAGTTCCAGGGAGGCCTCTGAGGGGCTGCCAGCCTCGAACCCTAGACTGATGGAAGCTGTACATGAGTTTTTTTTTTTTTTTTACATAGTGTTGTGTGGACTCTATTTAATTTCTAAATGTATATTGTAATATTTATGTGTCTCCACCACAGTACCATGGTCTTTAAAATATTCAAATAATAAATTTGTATAATTTCTAAATCATAAAGTGGAATGTGAAGATATTCTCCTGGGATTTAAGAACTGTGTCTGGGGCAAACAAATCCCTGATTTGAGATCTTTGCTCAATGGTGTCTGCCTGGCTGTACCTGCCACGTGTCCCTTTCCTTTAAAAGAATTATTACATTCCCCCAGAGTCTCTTGCAATGTCAATTCAGAGGTGTCTTGTGAATTCTTTGATAGTCATTAGATTTCCTGTTTGGAAAAATCTGTCCACGTTATTTTTCCCCCCCTCTTTTAAGGAAAGATGATTCTGAAAAAGTGTCACTTTGATAAGAAATATTGTCCCACCGTAACACCTGCAGCTCCTCTGGTGTTTTATAAACCTCATCTACCCGTGTCGCTATAAAGTGCTAGAAAATGTTCTCTGAAGCTAAAGCTTTACATAAGAGGCTAGTCCCTTGCTTCTAGATAGTTCGCAACCAACAGGCCAACGGGAACTGGTGGCCTGCTGCCTCCCCTTAGAAGGTATTGGGAAAGCAAGCGTCTCGTTTAGATAAGCACAGCCAGGTTTTCTTTATTCAAAATGCGGCAGGAGGAGCAGATTTTAGTTTTAGACAGATAAAGTTTTTATCTGTCCCAGGCAATAGGGTGTGAGCCTGACATGACTGATAAAATGGCCCAGTCATGACCCTGTGAACCTTGGCTAACCCCCGCAAAAGCGCAGTTTTGTCACATTTCTGACCCTGGCATGGCCACGTTCTGAACTGAAGGCCAAACTCTCCATCCAGAAAGGTTTGCCTCGGTGACGCGCTGACGCAAGCACATTTTCAGTTCTGAGGTGGCACAACCCACGCACTGAACCTCTCATGGCTTGTAGGTTTTGGACTTTAAAATTTTCATTACAATATTAGGATTTGGCAATGCTGCAGAACCCGGGTGGTCTAAATAGGTGTTTCCACAGAGTTCTGCCTACAATTACACTTATATATATGACCCGACTTTAGCTTGTAGAAAGAATGTAGCTTGGGCTTGTAGAAAGAATGGTCTGAGTCTTCTGATTTCTAAATGATATTTACGTAATAACTTAGAATGCTTCATCATAACCTTAGGCAGCTGTTTGTTTTTTAGATGAAATTACGCCATCTTACACAGATCTGGCTAACACGTTAGGATTCTATAGTTAGGGAAAATGATCTCTTTCCACCCTCTGCCCCTACCGTTTGCTCTGCATATTTCCAGCTTGGAGCACACCGGTGGGAAGGTGTCTCTTCTCATAATTTATTCTTCATGATTCATGCTTCTCAAAGGGCTCCAAGGCTTTGCATTTTGCTGGAGGTCCAATCACCTTTGAACAGCATCTTTGGTGACTTTGTGGCTGTGTGTTCCTGTGAGAATAGTGAAATAAGAAACTTGAGCCATGTTAGCCTATCATTCCACTTTGAAAAATCCATTTTCTTCCTATGATTTTAAATCTGGAGAGCTTTGAGGCAAGCGCTTCTAGTTGCATTGCCCTTTCTGATCAGTTACAGGTCAGTATAGGATTTACTCTGAAATCATGTCAGAAACACAGTTGCTGATAACATGATTGGCACTGAGGAAGGTGATCAGAAGTACATGAATGGGGGCAGCATGGGTGTTCGTGGATGCTGTGCTGGCCAGAGAGGGAGCCTTGGTTACATGCATGTTTGATGGCGCAGGTACCCCTGGGCCACCCAGCCAGGCAATGATGTAGACTTGGTCAGCACTGTGGAAGGGGGGTGGGCCATGTTAGACATCACCCTGTGGGCTCAGGGGGCCTGATGCCATGACCCAGGGGTGCCGTGGCCCCCAGAACCCTGGCTGTGTCTGTCCAGCTGGTTAGGCTGCTGCCAGGTGCCTCCTCTCTGGCAAAGTCTTTTGCTCCTACCGCTTCCCAAGCCCTCTTGTCTTTAAGCGGGGCAATGGTGCAGCAAGTGACAAACCATCAGCTGGACAGGGGTCTGACAGTCCAGGGGACGGCAGCCTCTGCTTAGCTGGGACTTTGGGAGGCCCATGGAGCCGCAGTGATTCACAAGGTGGGGTGGGGCAGGACAGGGGTACACAGCCAGGGGCAGGAGCGTGGAAGATCCCCTGATATCAAGCAATTTACCCCCTCTTTCTTCTTTTGATGTTTATTGGAGAGGAAGAGCCATCTTCCCTCTGGGATAGGACCTGTCTGAAGCCAGGAGTGAGGTATTCCACCTGGGCCTGCCACATGGGCGGAAGACACTTCGCACTGTGCCACCATCTGTTGCCTCTGGGGTGCATCAGCAAGAAGCTGGATCAGAAGCAGAGGCTGGGGCAGCCTCGATCTCAGCCTCTCCAATGTGTGAGTGTTGATATGGGTGGGTTGAGCCTGCTCAACACACTTCCCTTTTCTTTCATTTTTTTAAACAGTTAAGAATAGCTGTCCAATTTCATGCTAACTTCCCATCACCAGAAAAGTAGACTGTGGGGTCTCCATTTCCTAAGTTCCCATCATGTCCCCTGACACTACTCCTGTACTCCATGACAGCGGCCATCAGTTCTCTCTTGGCCACCAGACGTGGCGAGTGAAATGCAAGCAGTGAGAGGAGGTGGCTGTGGCTGCTCCCTGTTGCTGTGGGTGTAGTACTTCTTCACCTTGCCACCACCCTAGAGGTCCACAAGGGGGCGGGCTTCTCCCTGCTATGCCAAGTTCAGGGCCCAGTGGTTTCCCCCACCAGTGTGCCTGAAACCCAAGGTCCACAGGCCCTGGCGCAGGGCTCACTTCTGTCCGAGGCCAGGAGAGGCCGCAGGGCAGCCAGCACGCTGCAAGGGCTCAGCGTCAGGCCTGTTCCAGACTGCCCGGCCACTCTGGAAGGGTCGCCATCTTTCCTTTCTGGCAGCAGTCACTGTCCCGCTGTGGTCTTCCACGCCAGCTGGTCTGGGTGGCCATCACACTGTCCCTGCTCCTGCCTGGGCTTCTGTCATTCCACTGGGAAAATCACTCTCAGTTTCCAGGGAGCAGGCAGCACCGTTTCCTCCGCCCAGCCTCCCCCACCCCCCAGGACAGTGGAGACTAGTCAATGTGCAGATGACTTTCACTGACCCGAGCACCCGCCCACCCACAGGCTGGGGAGGCGCAAGGAGCGTCTGCAGAGGTGGTGGCAGCTGCCTTGGGGATTCGAAGGCCCAGGGTAGGAGACAGGGGTTCCTGCAGCCAGGGCTCAGGAAGTGATGGGAGGAAGGAGATGTTAGTGCCACAGAAGGAAAACGTTTTGAGGTAAGGAAAGCCCTTTGAGGCCTGGGGGCATCCAAGTTTGAAGATGCCATCAGGACCCCAACATGGGCTATGGAGGACGGCTCTCCCAGGTCCCTTCTGGAACTCAACAGAGTTGGATTTTGGATCCGTTCCTTTCTTAGGTATCTGACTTGGAAATGCAGGCTGATTCCAGTGGAAGGAGATGGGACATTCCCACCACCTTCTGCCTCCTTGGCGAATGAGCGAGTGGAGCGCCAGAGGGGTGGAGGTGGGAGCCCGGGGATCCACTCCCATGACCTCCGGAGGCACCAGGAACCTCTCTCCTGCCCTGTGGCCCCATGCTTCCAGCTGCTGTCCCATGCCTGCTCCAGCAGCCACCTAAGACCTCTGCCAGTTGTCTTGCACACATCAGACCCTAGATTTGTCCTGAGGTAACAGCCAGCTCCTTTTGTAGTGTTCCCTGGCCTCCCACAATCCCCTGTGCTGCCCTTGGCCCCTCCCAGCTGCCCTTGTCCCCCACTTCCCGGAAAGCAGCTCCAAATGAGGAAGCATGTCTCCTTGTCTTGTAAGCTGAGCTCCTTCTCACCTCCCTCACGGCCTTACCTGGAACACGCGCACGCGCAGTAAGTGTTCTCCACACACGGACGCCGTTTACCCTGTGTGTCTCTAACTTACATGGTGCTGTGTTTTCCTTTGAAAGTGAAACCTTCATCCTTGGAAAATCTCTGCAGCCACAAGCGTACACGGCTGTGGTTTAACAGCATGTCACATTCCTGAGACCAACGCTCCCTGGGTACTTGGCCAAACAAGCTTTCCTGCCTTTGAAGTAGAGTCAGCACGAGTTAGAACCTTGGGCTGGGGCTGGAGACGTCGCCTGGACTGTGCGGTGGGCTTTGTCGGTGAGAGTTCTCGGGTTGCAAGATTCACAACCCTATCCCTTGGGCCCAGAGCTGTCCCGTGCTCTCATGTCTCCCCGCCGTGATGTACCGTTGTTTCGGCGAGAGGCTCAGAATCCATCTGTGTGCTTCTCAGGGTAACCACCTCAGTGTTTTTAGATTAAATCAGTACTGGATTTGCCTAAATTGTCAAGGAAGGGCAGGGGGGTTTGCTCATAGCTGATGTTTGGGGCTGGTGCTGCAGTTTAAGCTACAGCCTATGACACCAACATCTTCTATGGCAGCCAGTTCACATCCCAGCTGTTCCACTTCCAATCCAGCTGCCTGCTGAAGTACCTGGAAAGTGGAAGTAATTCCTGCCACACACGTGGGAGACCTAGATGCATTTCCAGGTTCCTGACTGTGGCTTGGCCCAGTCCCAGTTATCACCATCTCAGGAGTGAACCAATGGGTCTGGCTTTCCCTCTGTCTTCTCACCCTCTCTGTAATTCTGCCTTTCAAATAAACAGATCTTTTTAAGACATTCTGTGCAACACGACAGTGACTCCCTTAGTGATGGATAAGGCATGCAGCATTCTGGAATGGGGAATTTACATCACGTCCGTCGGTCACAGTGGGCAAGGTGACAGAAGAGGATGCGCCCAGCATGCCGTGGAGCTTGGCTCTCAGCTCAAAACAATAACCCCAAGGGTATCACTAGTTGTACTGCTGGTGAGAGAAAGGGACAGGTGAGCAGAGCATTTGAGAATAGATTGGGTTCAAGCTCATGCTTCTTACCTTACCTGTGGGAGTGCGGGCAGAATCGAGTTTTGGGGCCAGAAATCCTGCAGTTCGGTGTTTGGCAGAGGGAACAGGTGGCTGGAGCAGACCATTCTGGCAGAGCCCGAGGCTGGGGCTGCCTGTTGCCAGCGGAGCCCCTTCTGAGGAGCTGAAAATGGATTTTATCACTTCTCCTCCCTCCCCCCCCCAGTGTTTATTTTCATCTATGTGAAAGGCAGAGTAACAGAGAGAGACAGACATCGTCATCTACTGGCTCACTCCTCCTGTAGCATTCAGAG
Source organism: Ochotona curzoniae (assembly GCF_017591425.1). Taxonomy (NCBI): domain Eukaryota; kingdom Metazoa; phylum Chordata; class Mammalia; order Lagomorpha; family Ochotonidae; genus Ochotona; species Ochotona curzoniae. The sequence continues at coordinate 28,317,943 of NW_024466512.1, read as the reverse complement.
TTGGGCTAGGCTGAAGCCAAGAACCCAAAACTCCGTCTGGGTTCCATGCGTATAGCAAGGACGTCTCGAACTTACATGGTGCTGTGTAAGCAAGAGCCACCACTTGCTGCCTCCCAGGATGCCTTAGCAGGAAGCTGGATCCAGAGCGAAGGAGTCGGGACTTAAACCCAAGTGCTCCACTAAGGGGCTGCAGGATTCCTAAACCTTGGTTCACCCTGCTGCCCCACAATAGCACAACCGTGGGTTCTGTGGGTAAGAAACTTTGCTTGTGACAATCAAGGCCACTCTGGTTTTGGCGTGTGTCAGAGTCTCCACAGGGAACTTGGTTCCACCTGTCTCCTCGAAGACCCAAGAATTGGCATTTCTAGCAAGTTCCCAGGTTCTGTGGATGCTGCTGGTCCCAGGACCGTGCTCGGAGAGCCTCGGATGGTAAGTTTCTGATCTACGAGCCAGGAATCAGCCAGGAATGAACTGAGCTGGGTGGAGAGGCAACAGGAAGTGGGGAGCTCAGGTAACCCCTGAAGAGAGTGCTTTTTGACCTTGACCTGTAGGAATGAAGACCTTGGACTCTTTCAATTTTGATATCTAGATTTACATCAGAATATCCTACTTTGGGGAATATTAGTAGCTAATTCACCTGAAACAGATCAGCAGGCTAATTACAACTTAACATGCAGCCTTGCTGGTTACCAGGTTGCAGTTTCAGCTCTTTTGGCCGCTGGGAAGCTCCATCACAGGTGGCTGAGCTGAGTTCTAGTGTGAAGAACTGATTAAGGTTGTAGTTAGGACCTTGGCTGGGGCGACAGTCACCTGACAGCTGGAGGCCCTGATTCCAACATGGGTTATCCCAGTGGCTCTTGGCAGGAGGCCTCAGCATTATTCTGTGGGATTCTCTGCACAGGCCAGCTGGGTAACTGGACACACAGCAACTGGCTTCACCCTGAGCAAGTGATGTGGCTATAACAGCAGCAAGAGGCGTCTGGATCTTTGTGGCTCAGCTGGTAAGTCAAACTTCCTCCTGTGCCCAGCATTCTGCTGCTGTCCAGGTCAACTCTGTGTGTGGTAGTGGAGAACTGCCCCAGGGCCTGGCTATCAAGGGCTGGAACTCCTGGGCTGTGTCCTGGAGGCTGGCCGCCACCCACACGTAAGTGCTCCTGTAGATTTTGCCTGTCCTCTCTGTTCTGGGCTTCTCTCTTCATTTCTGCTAGTTTTCCTGTGACCGGCCACCTAGACCCTTGCAGTTACCATCAGATGCACCTAATCCAGAATTTCCCAGCTGACCTACATCTCAACAATCATCTGGGCCCACGGATGCAAATTGCAAAGTCATGAATAGAGCCATGGGGGGGTGGGGGACTTGGGCATGTCTGCTCTTCTGGTGACTGCCCTCTGCAGCTAACTTCACTCCTTGGTGTTGCTTTCCGCTCCTGGGACGTCCGACCTGGAACTCATCCAGCCACAAGGGAAAATAGCTGGCTTGGATGGCCTGGGACTCAGGGCTTTCCTAGGACTCTGGGGTTTTTTTTTTTTTCTTCTCCCAGGGTTTGACTTGGCCTGGGATGAAGCTCAGGTGGCAGATGTGAATGAGCCAGATTCTTACCAGTGTGGTCCATGCGCTGGCAGCAGCTGCATCGCCCTGCTGCTGGTCAGAGACCCAGTGAATCAAGCTGCAGTCTAACCGGTGTCCCAGTGGATCACACACTCCAAGGTTTGAGATTCCCTGGATGGAAGCAGAACCTGGACCTTGGCTCTCTAAGGCTTAACACTGCTTGTCTCTGTGGCCAAAGCAGCCCTCACAGTGACCCGCTAGTGCTGTGGATCTGACCTTGGCACACACATCTCATCACTCCTTCCTGCTTCCCTCTGAACTCCCAGGAGAGCCATCCAACATTTCGCTGTTAGAAAGAAATCAAGGTGCCAAGGCCCATGTGGGTTTGAGCAGTGGTTCTCAGAAAACATTGCTTAAGTCAAAACTTCCCCTCCCCAAATGGAAGCTGTTTTGTCACTGAGCATGGGCCTTCACAGTTATAGTGTAAGTGTGGGTGTTCAGCTCTGTGGCTAAGACTTCCGGAATACCTGCATCCCATATTGGAATGCCTGGTTCACATCCCGCCTTGGCCTCCTAGCCAGTTTCCTGCTAATCTGGTTCCAGGGAGGCAGCAAGTGATGGCTCAGGTCCCTGTGGGGGCCCTGGAGGAGCTTCTGGGTTCCTGGGTTCAGCCTGACTCGGTCCTGGATACTGCAGGATTTGCAGAGTGTATCAGTGCATGGACATTCTCTCCCTCACTGCCTTTCAATTAAAGTAAAAATAAATAATTAAGAACAATCATAATGGTTGGATGTCTAAAAAGATATCTGTCCAAGAAGAGGGTTTGCAAAAGAAATAATGGTGATATGGAAAACGTGAGAGCTAGAATCCACTAAACACATCTACGGGCCTCGGATGGCTGGGACATGCTGTAGCAGGTGGGTTAGGCCTTAGCTAATGGGAGAGATTATTCACAGTTTCTGAACGAATTTACTAATGTTTCTTCTGAATGTGTGCTGATTTTGTAGCGGGGGATTGTAAGCAGTGAGCACTGTGGTTCAGCGGACTTTGGGCTGCTGCCTTAGCAGAGGATGCAGCCCTGCCTCTGCCTCGGATCAAGCTTCCTGCCAGTGTTTCCGGCAGGCAGCAGATGGGAACTCGAGCACCGTGGGAGACCCAGAGCAAGTTCCTGGCTCCTGGCTCTGGCCTGGCTCAGCTCTGGTTGTTGCAGGCATTTGGGGAGTGAACCAGAGGATGGAACATCTCATTTTCTCTTTCTGTCTCCCTCTCTTTTGTTTCTGACACTCTTGCATTTCAAGTAAAGGAATAAATCTTCAAAGAAGACAGAATGTTAGAAGTTCAAGTGAATGGCGGACGTAAGCGAGCTGTTGGCCTCCCCCTTCGGCCCACTCTTCTGTTCTCTACCTACCCCCATCCTTCCCTCGTTTCAGAAGTACTATCTTGTATCAGCATCTGATAGGCTGATTCCAGGTCATGTGCCCACCTCCAGAGAGGGAAGGCCTGACTTGCTTTTGTCAAAGGGGCCTTGCAGCCCACCAATGTGGAGACAGAGAATTGCTTCCGCAAATAGGGGTGTACCGTAAGGCCGTGACCAGCACGCTAAGAGGGGAACCTCACAGCTTTGCCTTGTTAAAAATCTCTGTCCGTGAAAGCAGTTTGGACTTGGTCAAGTTTACTTTTGTTGCAGGGGAGAAAAGTAGCCTCAATTCATTGAGCACTTACTCTAACTGCTCATTATCAATCTCATATGCATACCAACATTTATGATGCAGGTGCAATTTTTAAAAAAATTATTATTAGCATTTCTCTGTCAAGAGAATATCTTTATAATTTGTAAGGCAGGTTTGGAAGAGGCATATTCTTTTTTTTTTCTTTTTTAAAGATGTTTTTATTTATTTACTTCTACACTTGAAAGTCAGAATTACAGAGAGACAGCGACAGAGAGATCTCCCATCCACTGTTCACTCCCCAAATAGCTGCCATGACCAGAGTGAGTTAGTCTGAAGCTGGGAAGCAGGAGCTTCTTCCAGGTGTCCCACATGGGCACAGAGGGAGCTGGATTGGAAATGGAGCAGTGGGGACACAAACCACATCCCGTATGGAGCTAGCACTACAGGTAAAGGATTAGCTTGCTATGTCACCTTGAACCTCAATTCTTTTTTCTTTTCTTTTTTTTTTTTAAATTATATTTTTGACAATCTTTACATAGTTAATTAGGGTAAAAAGGTTCAAGTGCTATAGGAAAGTGGGCAAGACTATTATTTCCATATTGTTTCCTTCATGTTTAAAGGGGCATATTAAGGGAGTCGGCCCACCCAGTTTCCCACCCACCCCAGGTCCCAGATGTAGGGCATGTTCCGAGGTTCTTGCTCAAGTGGTTTTGATGGTTCACCAGTTATGAATCGTTGCCAATCTTGAGAAGAGGCATATTCTTTTAACTTTTCTTTACTATGGAAGATTTTATTTCATTTTCAAAGATAAAGGAAAGTTTTGCTGGGTACATTATCCTGGGTCAACGATTTTTTTCTTTTAGAATTTGGAATATGTCACTCCATTCTCTTCTGACCTGTAGAGTTTCCTGTGAGAGATCAACTGTGAATTTAATTGCCATTCCTCTATATGACAATTGATTTTTTCACAGGCACATTTAAGGATCTTTTTCTGATGTTCAATTAAAGAGAGCTTGATTATCATGTGTCGTGGTGAGGACTGCTTTCGGTCGATCCTGTTGGGAGTTCTGTGCTCCTCCTGGATATTGCTTCCCAATTCCTTCTCCAGATTTGGGAAGTTTTTCTTTATCATTTCATCATTATTATTATATTTATTATTATTATAAATGTATTAAAATATATTTTAAACCCAGCTTCTTTTTCTGTACCTTTTTGAATTCTTATAACTCTTACATTTGGCCTTTTAATAGTGTCTGTTAATTCTTGAATACTTTTTCTAGCTTGATCCAGCTCTACCTCCAGCTTTTTGATTATTTCCCCATTGTGACAAGACATATCTCCTAATTCTGAGATTCTTTCTTTTGCTTCCTTTTCTGTGACTGAGACTTTCCACTGAATTTTTAATTTGCTTTATTGCGTCCTTCATTTCCAATAATTTGGCTTGATTTTGTTTCGGTGTTGCTATTTGCTGTGTGGCATAGTCCTTAAGTTCCTGCATGTGTGTCTCGTTGTTAAGAAGCTTTAAAACAAGTGTTTTGAGTTCTCCATCCCCCATTTTCTCAGTGTATTCCTCAGTTAATACTGAAGTTGACAAAGGCTTTTTGCTCCTTTGCAGGGCTGTCTTCAGTAACAGTCATTGTGCCTCTGTCTCTTCTTTTGCTCGTGGTCATTGTACTTCTGATTAGCAGATTCTGCTCCTTTGGGCAGGTTTCCAAGTTGTGTCACCCACAGGTCTGCAATTTAATTTTGCTTATTGCGGTTGGTATATGGTTCTTTGCATTCACTTGTGCCATTCCCTCCAGCGAGTTCCAGTCTGGGTTCTTATGTTAGATTTCTACCATGGTCTCTGTAGCCCAGTTCCTGGCTCAGCACTCTACCTCCCATGATCTCAAGCTGTTGTTGCACCATTGTCTGTACAACGTTTCTCCCACTTCCGGTTCGCGCAGTTCCCAGGATGAGGGAGACACCAGGTGTTCTGAATAACTAGGCTGCTGCTGGTGCTGATCTTGCTGGAACCTGCTGGCCATTAGGATAAAGGGCCTCACGGAGCTGGTTGCTGGTGGAGTTCAGGTCGCCACTTGCTGCATGCTGCTGGCGTTATTGGGTCACTGCAATACCACACTGTTGTCTCCGCTGCTTTCCTGTGCCCATCAGTCTCCAGGTACCCCTCTGCCGTTGGTCTGTCCTCTCCTATTTGCTGGAATGTGCCCTCTGTGCTTCACCCTGATTGTTTCTCTGTTTTAATGTGTCCTCACTCTATTCCGCCATCTTGATTTCTTTCACAAGTGCAATTTTAAAAAAAGATTTAATTTTTATTGGTAAGGCAGATATACAGAGAGGAGGAGAGACAGAGAGAAAGATCTTCTGTCTGGTGGCTCGCTCCCCAAGCAGCCGCAACGGCTGGAGCTGAGCTGATCCGAAGCCAGGAGCCAGGAACCTCAAACTCCTCCAGGTCTCTCATGTGGGTGTAGGGTCCCAAGGCCTTGGGCCGTCCTCGACTGCCTTCCCAGGCCACAAGCAGGGAGTTGAATGGGAAGCAGGGCTGCGGGGATTAGAACCAGCTCCCTTATGGGATCCTGGGGCGTTCAAGGTGAGGACCCCAGCTGCTAGGCCACTGTGCCAGGCCCCAGTGTGTGCAATTGTTAATGCCCCTTTTCAGTTGAGGCCACTGAAACATATCATGGTTGGGTGACTAGTCGTATAGTTAGAAATTGTGGAATTTGGGTTTGGATCCCAATCCTTGTGCCCAGCTGCTGCACTTGCAATCCAATTCCCTGCTAATGGACCTAGGGAAGCAGCTGAAGATGGTTCAAGTGCTTGGACCCCTGCCACTGACATGAGACACCTGGATGTTCCTGGCTTCTGGCTTCAGGCTGGCCTAACCCCTAGCCCTTGTGGCCACCTGGGGAGTGACCCCGTGGATAGATGGTCTCTCCGTCTCCCCTTCCCTCTCCTTGTCATTCTGCCTTTCATACAGATCAGTCTGTAGAAAAGAGAGCTCACTCAATGGAAGTTACAGGTTTTACTTCAGTTTTCGTTTCACTTGGATACCGGTGATCTGGCCTTAGATGGCAGCTAAAATGATTCAAATGAAAGCTGAACTCGGTCATCTGTGGGGCTTTGTTAAGAAGAAATCTGAAAATACGGAGGAGGTAGGTGTGTGTGTGTGTAAGAGCAAGCAAAATTGTAGCTTGTGCGGTTCTAAGTTTCCATCGATGGAGCAATGACAGAGAATGCATGGAGATTCGTAGCACCTTTTGGTGTGGTTGTTACATACGCAAAGTATAAAGCTATGGCTGCTTTGCAGGACATTTATTTCAAAACAAGTCTCTTTGCTAGAGGGAATGTGTTTTGCTAAGTGAAAATAGAACTTATCCTCGATTTGAATTGCAAATCCTTCCAAAAGCAGAGTGGGAAGGCTGGATAATAAGCTGGGACTGAGTTTTTCACTGTTTTATAAAAACTTCCTGAGACAAGTTTTAAGAAATCGTAATTGCTTTAAAAAAAATGCACGTATCCTCCTGATCTGAATATTTTAGACAAACCCAAGTAGCCAGATAATTTTATAAAATATCAACTAGGCTTAAGAGGAGGATGGAGAGGGAGGCACGCATTGCTTATGCGGCTGGATTAGAGGCAGGAGGAAATTGCAGGGTGTGTTTGGCAAGCTGCAGCTCTAGCATTCAGATGTGTCTGCAGGGGATAAAGTGCTCCGTGCAGGATGGAGCTGAAGACCAGGAGGCACGGTACGGGGGTGGGGGGGGGGTGGAGACACGCTGGGGCTGGATGATTTGTATCTAAGAGGGCCATGGCAGTCCCTCCTAAGTGCTCCCTTTGCAGCCGGCGTCATTACCCCACCTCTCAGCTGAGAAGAGTTGAGGCTCAGGGAGACCAGTTGCCTCGTCCCAGGATTCCCCAGTTCATGGGAAGTTGTGAGAGTAAATTTGGGAGAAGTGCCCCCCAGCTGGCTTCATGGGCTGTATCCGGGAGGGGCGAAGCCAGAGATCACTTGGAGATGGTTGACTCTAGACCAAATAGTAATGGGTCAGTGAGCCCTGGCTCACAGGCCCTGGGCACTGAGCATAGGGCAAACTCCCCGAGAGAAAATAGGGAGGGACCCTGGGGTTTGTGGTGGCCACAGAGTGGACACTGCCAGGTAGGTGTACAGCGCCTGCCTGTGTAGATGGGGCTGCAGGAAGTCAATGACATCACCTGAGCCGGGAGTGAGGGGAGCATGAAGGTCTTGGGAGATGAGGAATGAGATGGAGGTGGAGGCCAGGAGGATCATGGGAGCAGAGGGAGGTGGATTGTGGGAAAGCAAGAATGAGCTGTAAAGGGAAGCCAGGACATTCAAATGAAGGACTGGGTTGTGAGGTGTCGGGCTCTCATGACTGGAACTGGCTGGCAAAGTGAAGACCCCCTTGCTCTTTGACTTCCAGCCAGATGCTCATATGGTCTCGCGTGGATGAGAACAGAATGGGAGGAAGTGGAGTGAAGTGGGGATATGCGGACCTGTGCGGTGGCAGCCTGTTTTGCCCAGACTCCTGCTAAGCACTTCCTATGCGTCCTACCCACCCAGAAGGATGAGCCCAGCAGGGATCAGGTGCCCCTGCATCAAAGGCTGCCCATTTGCCCAGCTTGGTTTCCTGTGCCACCAGGAGAGCAGCAGGAAGCGGGAGGACCACCCTCCCAGTGTGGCTGGCAGGAATTTTATCAGCTCCCAGATCCCATATCCTGATGGGAGATGGGGGGTGGGGGTGTTGTATCTAGGTGGGGCAAGGCCTGCGGGGAGAGGCAGGTTTTAGGGCTTTTGGGAGAACCTCACAGCTCACACCTCCACAGGCATGCAACTGGTCCAGCAATCAGCCCACCCACCCACTCCTTCACCCAGAGGCCTTTTCAGAGTTGGCTTCCCTACCACCCTCTTTAAAGCAGCTTGCTTCCTTCCTGGGCACTCCTCCCCTCTCCCAGCTTTGCTGCTCTCTAAACACTGAATGTCATGTCATTTGCCAGCTTATTTCATTTCCCATCACTCATCTTCCTCGCTAAATAGTACATCCTCAAAAAACCAGAAATTTAAAATATGCTGCTATTCAATGTTTATGTCATTGAAGCAGCAGGCAGGGAAGCAGAGAATTCTGTTGATTTACTCCCAGAGTACCTGCAATAGTGGGGCCGGGTCATACGATAACCTGGAGTTGGTATTCAGTTTGGGTCTCCCACATGGATGGCAGGGACCCAAGTCCTTCAACTATCACCTATGGCCTCCCCAAATATGAATTAGTAGAGGTGGCACTGGGACCCAAATCCAGGCACTCTAATGGGGGAGTCACAGATGTCCCAACTGCCTACTGAACACCTGTCTTGTCATTTTAATTTTTAAAATAAGATTAGTTTATTCTTGTTGGAAAATCAGATTTACAGAGAGAAGGAGAGGCAGAAAGATCTTCCATCCACTGGTTCACTCCCTAAGTGGCTGCCGTAGTTGGGACTGAGCTGATCGAAGTCGGGAGCTTCTTCTGGGTTATCAAGGTGGGTAAGGGTCCCAAGGCTTTGGACAGTCCTCAGCTGCTTTCCCAGGCCACAATCGGGGAGCTGGAAGGGAAGTGGAGCAGCTGGGATACAAACTGGTACCCACATGGGACACTGGCACATGCAAGGCCATGCCAGGCCCCATCATTTAAATTTTTAATTTCTAATTTTAATTTGTTCCGGCAGCTGGAACAAAGGGCCTGGCCCAGGCTGAGTCTTCAACACACCTGGTTGAATGAATGGGTACACATTTCAGTAATCAGAGCCGTCTTTGAAAAAGAGGAAACCTCATGTGCAGGTCCCAGGAGGCTTAAGGCTAGGAGCGGTGGAGTTGTCACCAACTACAACTGGAGTGGTTACTTTTGTGTCTTCCAGGTGAGGATACAGGGGGACTTGTGAGGGCCACCCAAGGCCAGTAGAGGACCTAGGGCTTCGTTACCTCAGGTTGGGAGACACGGTCACCAACTGCTGCGGCCCTCTATGGCTTGATGAGATTCTCACCCACCTCTCAGCTCCCGCTCCAGCTCTACGGCCTGTGTGATGCAGTGAGGACACCAGGAGGACACAGACATGGGTCACAAAGATTGTCCTGCCCCAGGTCCCGCCCCCCCCAACCCCTGCAGCGTGCCTGCCTGTGGCTTTCCCAGGCAGTGTCCTCTGCAAGGGTGGGGCAGGTCAGGATGTGGTGCTGTGAACACACACTAGGTGACAGAAGGAAAGTAAGAGGTGGAGCAGGACTTGGTTGTCCCACGAAGGAAGCATGGCTGTTGCCTGTCTCCTGCTCTCTGGATTCATCTTAGTTCTGTTCAAAGCTTCTATGGACAGACCACACGTTTCCCTCTCCTTTAAGCTAAGCCTGATTCAGACTCTGAGGATACTGAGTACCTCTCTTGACCTGAGCCCCAGAGCCTGTGGTGGTTTGGGGAGTGGTTTGTGAGGATGTATCCTGAAGTTAGTACCCATTCTGTGGCACTTATGTCCCTCGGGTCTGCACGGCAGCCCCTTCTCCATGCACCATTCATGTATTGTCTCAACCACACAGCCTCCTTGTAGATGGTATTAGTCAGCCCCCTCCCACTGGGATTATGTTGGGCTATTTGTGCTTGTGACTTGGTGACATTAGATTGCAAAGGGTATTGGCAGATATAACGCCTTTTGGTATGAGTCCAAGGGGAGGGTGTCTTAGGTGGGTTTGACCTGATCAGGTGAGTCCTTCTAGGGATCTGGATCCTTCCTGAAGGAAGTGAGTAACGAGAGTAAGAGAGGCACAGGATGGGGCCATGGAGCAAGGATAGGAGAGCAGCCCTTAGGACCTAAGAGATATCCCTGCTGGTTAAGAAATGCACTCCTCTTGGTGTCCTCCTCTTGCAAGGAACTCAATCTGCCCATCATGTTTACAACGCTGGAGGAAGACAGGGGCAGTGGGGAGTGGAGACATTGGGTTCCGGCCTTACAGGATGCTGATCAGAGACCCTGACAGGAGGAGGATTCCAACCTGCAGAACCGTGATGGGACCTGTGGGTACTGTTTCAAGTCACTGAGTCCGTTTGTGTTGTGATGGACAGCTAAGACAGTCACATATTTTTACCACTTGCTGTGTGGCATTGACTGGGCAGTATACACAGGACTCTTATCCTCAAGGAGCTGGCATTCTGTTTCCCAGACAGCACCTGCAACCCAGTGGCTAGAAGTGGGACCTTCTAAGGTGAGTCAGCTTGCCCTTGACAGCAGGTGAATCCGAAAGCATCCTGTGTCTTTGTGTTGTCACGTATCAGATGAGATCACACACAGTACTGTGAAGGTTTGGGCCGCGGACCTTGGCTAGCGTCCCAGTCTGTGACATAGGGGATTGCAGTGGTAGGAGCCCCAGGCTGTCAATGCACACCCTGCTGCAGGCCTGGAAGGCGGGAGAAGTGAGGCTGGTAGGGCCTTGCTCATCCCATCTGCAGTACTGGGGTGGAGAGGGGCACCTGAGTCCTGACCCCCAGCCCATGTTCCCTCTGGATGCTGGCATTCAGCAGCCGCTGGCCCGGGCTCAGGGCCACCAGACATGTTCTTCTCCTTCTTTTGTGGCAGCAATGGGGTCAGAGGAATTTCTGACAACCTGAGAGTTGCTTGTTCTTGCTGTCTGTCCCAGACTGCCTGGCTCAGCGTCCGGCTCTAGCCCTGCTACAGTGGCAGGGGGTGGAGGGGTGGATGGAATTTTCCCTGGAAAAGGGGGAGCAACTTCAAACCCCTAATAAATCTTAGCTTTTAGTATTCATGTGGCAAAATTTGAGCTACCTCTAATTACTTGGATGAGGAATGCTTTGGCTGAGGATATAGGAAGTATAATTTGGTCCATTATTTTTGGAGGACTGTTTTGGCAAAATGCACCCCTAAAATTAGAAAAGCATACTTATGCCTTGTCCCCAGGATGTCAAGTCTAGTTTTCGAGAAAATATTTCAAAGGACACTGATCAGAGAATGTGTTACAGAAAGTATTGAGCACAATCTCATGGCCACCAGCAGGAGACTGGGAAATTATGACCCCTCTCAATAACAAGGTGCTGTACAGTTGTCAACTCCAGTGACTGAATATTTTGTAGACCATATAGGGTTAGGGTTAGGGCAGTGAGAGTGATAGTTCTGGGAACAGATTTCTGAGTTGGAGTCCCAACCCTACTGTTTAATTATTGGGTGACATTGGACAAGAAATTTACTTTCTTTTGTTAAGAAAGTTAAGAGTACTACCTTCCATTGGTTCACTTCCCAGACGGCTACAACATCTGAAGCATTGCTAGAGCCAAAGTCTAGGATCAGGTTCTTAATCCAGGTCTCCCCTGCAGGCTGTGGGAAGGCTGGTTCCTTGAGCCATGCTCTGGCCTGAAAGGGTCTACCTTAGCTGCAAGTTGGAGTCTGGAATTGAACCTGGATATTCTGAGGTGGTAGGCTTTGGGCATTTTACCCACCAGGCTGCCTACTCACTCCCATTGCTTAACTTCATTAAGCCTTGAGTTCTCCATCTACAGTGTGAGAATAATACGAACCCCGCCATTCAGAGTTTTTGTGACTATTAAATAACAGATTCAAGTGCTGAGTGTGGTCTAGTGTATAGAAAGCACTGTCAATCAAGCTGCTTTGAAAAACATTTGCACAGAAAAGGAAGAAATGAAAGCAAAATGAAAATGGTTATTTCTGGATTCTAGTAAGGCATACAGTACAGTTTTCTTCTTGACTTTTAGAATTCTCTACAATACCTATGGGCTACTTTGCAGAAAAAAGTTTGGGGAATGAGGTCCTAACCACAGAAAAGGAAAGAGAAAATGGCTTTGAAGTACAGGGACTTTCAGAACCCTTCTAGATCTGCTTCTCCAGCTCTACTGAGGCTTGGCTTAGAAGTACTCAATGGGGATGCATCTCCTGTGGGGAGAAGGGACAGGAGCTGGGCCTCCCAGACCTTGGACCCACTTGCAGGGCTAGCTGTTCCTCACGTGTCTTTCCCCACATGGCCCAGCCTAGAAGGGCTCAGGAAGTTCATAGGCCTGGGAGCTAAACTGACAGCAGTCAGGAAGAACTCACTAGAGACCACCTTTCAGCTGGCTGTTTATTAGCATGTGTGACAAACCCCTCAATGCAAATGGCAATGGTCAAACTGTTTTGATCTCAGTGGAGCCATGGTAGGGTACTCCTCCCCTTTCTCTGATAACATGGAGTATATGTGGGGAGGGGGCACGTGGAGGTTGACACAGGAGGTTCTGTGGGGCCTCCCAGGGCTCAAAGAGGGTCCTGGAGTTGTGCCCCAGCTAGGAACCTGGCCCCTGGGCAGAGGGCCCCATGTCTCTTGGTCCAGCTTTTATTCTAGGACAATGGATAAGCACCGGGGTGGGGATACTGCTGGAGCTGTAGAAGGTAGAAGGGCAGAGGTGTAAGTACCTGCTAAGAGGCCACGGGAAAGCTCCTGACAGGCAGGGCAGCCTGGCTGCCTGTGGACTGCCTGTGGACTGCAGCTGCCTGACCCGTAGTCTAGGCATACTGACCTGCTGGGTGAGGCACCACACAGGATGTCTGTGCTGGAGTCCCAGCTCTGGCTCTTGACTCCAGATTTCTGCCCATGAAGACCCTGGGAGGCAGTGGGGTTGTCTCTAGCAGTTGGGGTTTCTGCCACCCTTTTGGGAGACTTGGACTAAGTTTCCATCTCTTAGTTTGGGCCTGGCCCAAACCTGACTTTTGAGGAGTGAGCCAGAAGATGGGAGCTTGGTCTGTTAGTCTGAGTCTTTCAACAAATAAATAAAAATCAAATCTTAAATGGGTTATGTATATAGTTATTACTTTGGCAGCCTTATGAAAGAATAATCACATACTATTAATTATGCATATTCAATTAAATGCAGTTATATGATAAAATATTAAAGATGAGGGAATTGGATTTGTACGTGAAATCTTCACCTCCATGAAGTCAGTGAATGTGTCACCCACAGAAGTCTCCTTGTTCTTTGCAAGCCCTCTCTTCTGTTCTTCCTGTTCTGTTTATCTTCAGGAGACCAGTGATCTGCTGTCACTGTAGTTTAGCTTGTATTTTCTAGAATTTTATGTAAATATAATCATATGGTATCTTTTTTTGGTGTATTTCACTCATGATTGTTTGAGGTCCCTCCATGTTATCATGTATACAATAATGCGATCCTTTTCATGATCGAGTACCATTGCCTTGCATGGATGTGCTAGGATTTGTTCAGTTTTAGGATGGACCTTTAGGTTCCAGTTTTTGACCTTGACAAATAAAGGTGCTGTGAGTATTCGCAATTAAGTCTCTGGGTGTAGGTACACTTTTGTTTCTCTTGGGTAAACACTTAGGAATGGAGTGGCAAGGTCAGATAACAGGTGCATATTTAACTTGTTCAAAGGCTTCAAGAACTTTTCCACAGTGGTTGCCATCTTCCAAGTCTACCTGCAGTGTGAGAGTTCCACTTGCTTCCCATTCTTTACCCACACTGGTGTGCTGACTCATTTTGACAGTAGATGTCTTACAGGGGTACAGTAGTCACGTCATTTAATAATTTGCCTTTCTCTGACGACAAAGAGTGTTGAATATCTTTTCATGTGTGCATTTCCCATTCATATATTTCTTTATGTAATACCTGTTTATATCTTTTGCTTATTTTGTTAAAGAGGAAGAGAATTTTTTTTTAATTGTGTTTTGAAAATTGTTTCTATATTCTGGAAACAAGTCATTTTTGTGGTTTCAAATATTCTCAACCATCATGTGGCTACTTCCTTAATTCATTGAACAGTGTCCTTGAAAGAGAAATTTCTAAGTTGGCAAGCTTTTTTTTCTCTTCACTTTAGATGGTATTTTCCAGCTTTCTGTAGCTGCTAGTTTTTTGTTCATGGTCATTGTGGTAGACATTTTCAATCACATCTCCTCTGGGACCAGGTACTTCTGTGTTCCCTTAGTCATGCCTGGGAACTCTCAGGCCCTTCAGATTCCTATCAGCTTCACTTCAGATTGGGAGGGTGGGGAATTCTGCATGGATCTGCTCTTCCACGTGCTGTGGCCTAGGAATGCTCTGAAGCCAGGATGCTGCAGTAGCTAAGCAGTGGTGTTGACCAAACTCACTCCCTGTCTCTGAGGGGTCCTGGTCTTCCAGTGCCTGTGGTTGATGTCACAAAATTGTTGCTTCGAGTATCTTGTCCATGCTTTTTGGTCTTTTCAGGTATGGAGAGAAATCTGGTTTCTACTCATCTTTCTTAGTTGGCAAAGTTCAAAGAACACAAAATGTACCATTTCAAAGTGAGTAATTTCAGGCCATTTAGTATATTGGTAGAGTTGTGCAACTTTTACCTCTGTCTAGTCACCAAACCTGTTCATTCCCCCAAAAGGAAATCTAGCAAGCGTTTGTTCTCCATCACCACCCCAGGCCTGAGGCCCTGGCAACCACCAATCCACCCTGCGTTTCTAGGGACTTATCTACACTGGATGTTTCCTATAAATGGGATCCTACAACGTATGATTTTTTGCGTCTGGCTTCTTTCACTGTTTCTGAGGTCATCCATCTTGTTGGATGTATCACTACTTCATTCTTTCTTGCCAAATAAGGTTCTCTCATAAGTATAACCACAAGTAATTTTTCACTCATTCACCTATTGATGTGATAGACTGTTTAGCTTCTTTTCTTTTCCTTCTTTTCTTTCTGCTTTTCTTTTTTCTTCTAATCATGTGCATTCAAGTCTATTTAGAGTTGATTTTAACATTTCTCCATGTATCACATTTGTTATATCTATTAATGCTACTTTTCCTTTATGAGCTCAGTATAGTGAGGCAAATAGTTACATAAAGAAAGAATTGTACTGTGAAGAGGTTAAGAGAAAGTTCCAAATGCAACCAAAGTGGCCTCAAGAACTCAGCAAATTTGATCAAAGGGAGTGGGAACCTAGGAACATTTCACGGACAAGGTGCAGGAAGTGGAACTGTGAGCGTGGTTTACCAGGTGCAGAGGGATTAAAAACACAGGCAGAAGGAACTAGACCTGGGCTGGCAATAGGCAGTCGAGGGAGGTTCCCATGTATGAGCCTGGAGCTCAGAGCATTATTGCCAGACCAAGGAAGGTCCTATGGGTTCTGGCGTGTTCTAGCTCCAGTGCCTGCAGAAGAAGGAGCTGCTCTACAGGGAATCTTGGTGCAGTCAGAAGCCTGAACTGGAGGGAACAAAACAGGAGGGCCGGGAAAGGTGTTTGTCCCCGTGGGAGGCAGTGGGTGTTCACATCTCCTTCTCACTGTGGCACATGATTTGCTCGCCACCGAAGGAGCAGATTTGTAACATTTCTGCCCTCATGGCTCTTTTCTAGGCTGTGGTCTACATCCCCAATTGGTCACAAGACTTTTGCTTTCTGCGGAGCTCAGATAAGGCCCCGTAAGCTTCAGTGCTGCTGCTCTAGGAAGCTAAAGCCAAGCTCACTGAGGATGGCTGCCCTAGGGCAGCTCCGGTATGGCTCTCAACCGCAAACTTACCCTTCCTCACCTGCTCCCAGATACTGGGGCTGGGTCTCTGCCCACCCCCCATGCTGGTGGAAGTGGAAGGAGATTCTCCTTCCTGTGTGCAGGAGCTTTCCCTGGGTATCACCCGGTGCAGGCTTGTCCGCCCCAGGAACAGCAGATTCCTCCAGCAGCAAATGCTGAACATGAGACATCCTTGTGCCAGCCCCACAGATCCCAACACAGCTACCAGACCTTTCTCCAGGCCTGAGTTTTGTCCTGGGAATCCTCTTCTAGTCTTCTGTGTTTTGTTCCCTTTTGGGCATCCATTGAGCAGGAGGTAGCTGCTTCCAGCTGTAACTACCTTCATGACACCCTAGAGTTCTCACTTACCGAACAACTCTGTCTAGTACACTTTGTCACACTGGTGTGACTTCTGTTCCTTGACTCTATCCTGACCGATATAATAACATGAACAAGATGTGCTCTCTCCTTTTCTGGACTTGGCCATGATGTTAGGGTCAGCAATGGAAGCTTGTGTTTCACAGATATTGTGGCTTCTCTAGATCCTGCAGATAGCTTGGTGAGGCAAGAGGACATTTCCCTGCAGAGTCTGGATCCCTGGGACCTCTGCCCCCCTCTTCTGCGGTGTGACACTCAGCTCTGGTGACCAGGAGTGGGCTGACCTCTCCATGCACTGAAAACCCAACCCATGGGGTTGGGGTAGGGTAACGCTAACAGATACGCCACCTCAGAAGATATAAGGACTGGCGATAAGTTGCCCTCCAGTAGCCATGACCTGGGCTGACCTGGATTTGGGTTCTTGTTGAGCAGAGGAGGACCAACCCAGGCTGCAGTCCAAAATGGACAGGTTCCCCTACTTCTCTGCTCATGTCTGCGCACAGTATGTATTTTGGTGAGGGGTGTATAGTGTTACATGTAGATGGCAGCGAACACATCTGCAGCCTAAGCGCAGCCCTATTAGGCAGTGAGAACTGACCCCCAGTCCTCGTCAGACACCCAATGGTGTGTGGCGCACTTCCCTGCCCCTGTAGCGCAGTGTCTACAACTCCTGGGTGGGGCAGAGCCCCGCTGATGGCTGCTAAATGTGAACCGGTCTGTCTGTACACACTGTGGTGGAGGATAGCAGGTATTTGACTCAGGATTAAACTGCTGGGTGGGACAGCCAGGTCTTGTATTGCAGTGCCTGGGTATGAGTCCTAGCTCTGCTCCTGATTCCAGGTTCCTGCACCCCAGAAAGTAGATGGTATTGGCTCAAGCAATTGGGTTGGGCTCCATCCATCTAGGAAACCTGGATGGAGTTTTTGTCTCCTGGCTTCCAGCCTGGCCTAGCCCTGGCTGCTATCAAAAGCATTTGGTGAGTGAACCAGTTGATGGAAGATCTCCCTCTTTGCCTTTCCAATAACTAAAATAAGAGCTTCTGCTAAGGCCTGGGGAGGTTGGGACAGGAAAAGAGAGGAGGAAGAATGCAACACGTGGAAGGGTGAATTATTTCAGGAACTCCGTGCTGTCTTAGGTTTTAGGACCAGGTCACAAGTTCGGGTAGATGAACAGAGAGTCCAAACCCACAGGGGCACAGCAGGATAACAGCAGGAGACGGAGGGAACAGGGGAAAGGGACAGTGACTGAGCTGCGATGGCTTCAAGCGCTGGAACTACCATCTGCTGCCTTCCTAGGATGCGCATTAGCAGGAAGATGGAAAGGAAATGGAGGAGCTGGGAATTGAGCCAGGCACCCTGTCACAAGCAGAATGTGGGCATCTCAACTAGCAACTGAAGCCATCATGCCAAAGGCCATCCCTTCTAAACCAGGGAGGTGAATGACATTGGAATCTTTTGGGAAAAAATAGGTTACAGCAGTTAAGAAGCTCTATCCTATATGGTAGGCCAATCAGCTGTGTTGTACATTACTATTTTTTAAAAATTGTATATATTTATGGGCCCCTAAGAAAGTCATAAACTCAAAAGGCACCAAAGTGTTCATTATCAGATGAAGGATAAAGAAAATGTGATGGACCAGATGTGATAGCCTGGTGGCTAAAGTCCTCACCTTGCATGCACCAGGATCCTATATGGGCACCGGTTTGTGTTCTGGCTGCTCCATTTCCCATCCAGTTTTTTGCTTGTGGCCTGGGAAAGCAGTCGAGGACAGCCCAGGCCTTGGTACCCTGCACCCAGGTGGGAGATCTGGAAGAAGCTCCAGGTTCCTGGCTTTGGATTGACTCAGCTCAAGCTGTTATGGCCACTTGGGGAGTGAAACAGCAGATGGAAGATGTTTCTTTCTTTCTCTCTCCTTTTCTCTGTAAATCTGACTTTCTAATAAAATAAAATAAATATTTAAAAAATCAATATTGTGCTACTATAGTTTGATCTGTGATTATTATACAATGGATAAAATGGTAAGTTTTTCATTCAGTTTTTTTTAAAAGATTTATTTATTTTTATTGGAAAGTCAGATTTACAGAGAAGGGGAGAGACAGAAAAAGATCTATCTGCTCGTTTACTCCCAAGTGGCTACAATGGCCCGAGCTGAGCCAATCCAAAACCAGGAGCTTCTTTCAGGTCTCCCACGTGGGTGCAGGGTCCCAATCTTTGAGCCAACTGCTTTCTCAGGCCACAATAAGGGAGCTGGAAGGTAAGTGGAGCAGCCAGGATATGAACCAGTGCCCATATGGGATCTAGGCATGCAAGGACTTTAGCCACTAGGTTACCGTGCTGGGCCCCTCCATTCAATTATTGTTTTTAGCTATTGCCTATATTCTAAGTAGAGTCTTTTTGCTTTATATATGTTAAACTTCTCATTGATAAAGCCTTTTTACTGTAATGTAAATTTAAAATGTTATCTCAAAAACTAAAAATCCAAAAAAACAAAAACAAAAACAAAACCCTCAAAGGCAGATATGTGACAGCAACAGCAAGTTCTTGCTTAGGGCCAGCTTGTGGCATATGGGTTAGGAAGCTCTTTGAAGAACACATATAAATCATTCAGGGGCTAATGTTGTGGTGAGTTAAGCCCTGCCTGTGATGTTGGCATCACATATGGGTGCCAGTTTGTGTCCCAGCTACTCCACTTCTGATCCAACCAACTCCCTGCTAATGTATCTGGGAAACTGCGTGGAGTAGCCCAAGGACTTGAACCCCTGCCTTCGCCTTGCAGACCTAGATGCAGTTCCAGGCTCCTGGCTCAGCCAGCCCAGCCCTGGGCCCTTAAAAGCAGTGGGAGGAACGAACCAGCCAGGGGAGGATCTGTTTCTTTTTCTCTCCCTCTCTTCCCACCCCACCCGCCATGTAATTCTGCCTTTCAAATAAATAAAAAATAAGGTATTTTCAAAAATACAATCACTTAGGCACTCTACAGGCACTCGTTGAGTGTCTGCTCTGAGCTGGGCAGAGGGCTGGGTGCTGAGTAAGACCACCTGGCCTGCATGGGACTTAAGTAAACTTTTTTTTTTTTAAAGATTTATTTTTATTATTTTTTTTTTATTGGAAAGGCGGATATACAGAGAGGAGAGGCAGAGAGGAAGATCTTCCATCTGATGATTCACTCCCCAAGTGAGCGCAACGGCCGATGCTATGCCAATCCAAAGCCAGGAGCCTCTTCTGGGTCTCCCATGCGGGTGCAGGGTCCCACAGCTTTGGGCCGTCCTTGACTGCTTTCCCGGGCCACAGGCAGGGAGCTGGAAGGGAAGCGGGGCTGCTGGGATAGAACTGGCGCCCATATGGGATCCCGGGTGTGCAAGGCGAGGACCTTAACCACTGCGCCACCGCGCCGGGCCCAACTTAAGTAAACTTAAGTAAGGGATGGAGAGATGAAGTGAGTGCAAGGGCTCTGCGTGTGGTCAGGCTTAGCGAGGCAGCCACACCTGAGGGCCAGGTTAGCCAAGAAAGGGTTGGGAACGCTGGTGTCCGGTGTCCTTAAGTCCACTGACCATGTTCTGTGGTGAACTGGAGCCTGGAATGGAATGGAAAGAGAAGGAACAAAGAGCAAGGGAGAGACTCTGGCAGAAAGAGGCAGTCTTCAGACTCGTCACCAGGGGACAGCTCTGGCTGCATGCAGCTCTGTGGTGTCCAGTAGGCCATCCCAACAAGTTGCAGTTGGCATACCGAAGAGAAATTCTCTGATAATTGGCGTTTTATACAAGTTGTTCCCTTTGGCAAAGTTCTGTTCCTCTTCCACCTAAGTTAACAACGTCAGCATTTATCCAAGTTAATATCACATTAAAAAAAAAATCTTGCAGGGGTGGACACTTGACCTCGTAGTTATAAGATGCTGCTTGGTATGGTGACAAACCAGATCGGAATGCCTGGGTTGGAGTGCCGCTACTCTTCTGTCTTCCGCTTCCTACCAGCGCACGCACTGGGAAGCGGCAAGGGATGCTCAAATGGATGGGTTCCTGCAACTCATTTGGGAGATCAGGACTGAGTTCCTGGTGGCTCTGTTTTGGCCTGGTCCAGTCTCAGCCATTTTAGGCATGTGGGGAGGGAGCTGGGAGCTTGCTGTCTCTTGCTCTCCTCCCACCCCCCACCGACTCTCAAAAAGAAACATGCAAAGAAACAGGATTTCAAGACACAGTCTGAAGGATGACATTGGTGAAATCTTAGGGCTTCAGACAATGCTGTTGCATCTGGATGAGTTGGTTTAGTTAACAATGAGAGGAGAGAAAACTGGCAGTGTGCTTCAAAGGGAATACTTTGACTATAAAGTGAAGGAAGCCAGGAAATGATGTTCTCAGATTTTTTTTTTTTCTGGCGAGGATGATAATGTTATGACCATGCCTAGAAAAGAAAAAAATCTTAGATTAGCAAAATTATTGTACTATGAAATAATGGCAGACAAATTTGCCCACAACCTGAAACGAATTCATTTATTCTAATTTGTACTATTTTCTAAATTTAGTGAAATAGAAGACAAAAAAATATTTTTCTAGAAGAAAAAAAATGTTTATTTAAAAGAGTGACAGAAGCAACTCGTTTCAATCTGCTGGTTCACTCCCCAGATGACAAAGTAGTTGGAGCTAGGCCAGGTTGAAGGCAGGAACACCCTTCCTTCTCCCAGCTACTTGGACCACCATCACTCCCAAGATGGATTAGCAGGGAGCAGGGTGGGAAGTGGAGCAGCTGGGACTCGCATTGGTGCTCTGGTATGAGATACAAGAGTTATAGGCAGTGGCTTAACGTTCTGCACCATAACATTGCAAGACAGGGAAAGAGAGACAAAGATCTTCGATCCACTGATTCACTCCCCAAATGCCTACAACAAGTAGGTCTGGACCAGATAGAAGCCAGACTTGGAAACTCGTTCCCCATCTGCCAAATGGGTAACAGGGACCCCACCTTGGCCCTCACCTGCAGAGAGCCGAGGTTAACACCCAAGCACTCCGCTCTAAGATGCAGGCACCCATCGTGGTGTCTTCCTGCAACACGAACTGCTCTTTCTCACTACAAGGCCCTAAGTTTTGTTTAAAGATATTTCACTCTGATTACGAGGATTGAATTATTCCAAGTAAAAGCATCTAGACCAACATTAACTTAGCATAGTAACTCCTCTGAAGTAATAGTTACTGTTACTAAAGGACATTTTTAAAAAAGATATATTTACCTATTTTATTTGAAAGAGAGTTACAGATAGAGAAGGAGAGACAGGGAAAGAGATCTTTCATCTGCTGGTTCACTCCTCAAATAGCTGCGATGGCCAAAGTTGGATGGTCGGAAGCCAGGAGCCTATAGCTTTCTCTGGTATCCCATGTGGGTGTGAGCACTCAAGGACTTGGGCCAGCCTCCTCTGCTTTCTTAGGCCATAAGCAGAGAGCCAGATTGGAAGTGGAGCAACTAGGACATGAGCTGGTACCCATATCGGATGCCTGTACTGCAGGCTCCTAAAGTGTATTTTTTTTTTTTAATTTCTCTTTCATTTTTCTTTCTCTCTCCCTCACTTTTTTTTTTTAATTGGAAAGTGAGATATACAGAGAGGAGGAGAGACAGAGAGGAAGATCTTCCATCCGATGATTCACTCCCCAAGTGAGCCGATGTTGAGCCGAGCCGAAGCCAGGATCCAGGAACTTCTTCCGGGTCTCCCACGTGGGTGCAGGGTCCTTGACTGCTTTCCCAGGCCACAAGCAGGGAGCTGGATGGGAAGCGGGGCTGCCGGGATTAGAACCCATATTAGGCGCCCATTTGGGATCCTGGCAGGTTCAAGGTGAGGACCTTAGCCACTAGGCCACGCTGCTGGGCTCTATTTCCTAATTTTAAAAAAGATTTATTTATCTTTATTGTAAAGTGAGATATACAGAGTGAAGGAGAGACAGAGAGGAAGATCTTCAGTCTGCTGATTCACTCCCCAAGTGGTTGCAATGGCCAGAACTAAGCTGATCCGAAGCCAGGAGCCAGGAGCTTCTTCTGAGTCACCCATGTGGGTGTAGGGTCCCAAGGCTTTGGGCTGTCCTTGACTGCTTTCCCAGGCCACAAGCAGGGAGCTGGATGGGAAGCGGGGCTGCCGGGATTAGAACCAGCACCATATGGGATCCTGGTGTGTGCAAGGTGAGGATTTTAGCTGCTAGGTTACCACACCGAGCCCACCCTGGTTATTTCTAAACAAATTTTGTTTGTGCTTCTAGCAGGTTTAAGGTGGTAGCCCCCATCTCCCCAGTTTCCTCTCTCCACTGCGGTGTGTGGGGAGTAAATACAAGCAAACGGACAGGTCAAAAGTCTTATTGTATTTATATGACTCTGGTCTTCCCAACACTGAAGTAAAGGTTGCCCAGTTTTGTGTTTGACCTTTTCATTATACCAGAGAAGCCATTGTGGAATCAGTCACCCAGTGGTCAGGTCTTCCCCCTCGGACCACCCACCATGACCTTCAGCAAGGCTTTCCCTGATTGCCTTTGGACATGGAGCTGCCATCTGTAAAATGGCAGGTGCTGACCATGTACGGGCTTTTCCAATCTGCTTAGTGCAGTGGGAGCTGCTCCTCCCCCACCCAACTCCACTCCACTCTAATACTTGAAGGAGGGAACAGGAGATCAGCCCTGCATGAAGCAGTGGCAGTGCAGAGCCCCACCTGCCCTCCCTCCCTGTCCCTAACTGTCCTGCCTGCCCCTTGCTTTTAGGACAGCTGCTGAGACGCATGCGTGGAACCGTTAGGATGTCTCCGCATTACAGAAGGCCTGCTGCTCTTCAGGCCTGTGCCAGCCTTGAAAGACCTGGTGAGTCATGCATCCGTGTCCTAGCGGAGCAGAAGGGGCATGTGCTCTGGGTGCTGTGTGTGCTCAAATCCAACCTTCAGGTTTGTGTGAGTTCTCGTTCTGCTGAAAATGACAGAAGCAGGTGCAGTGCCAGGCCTGTGCCCACCAGTGCAGCAACTTCACTGGAGAAACCTGATAATCGTGCGAGAATGCTTGCGGTTGACATTCACGGCCGGGCGTGGTCTCAGGCTGCTCTCCGATCCAGCCTGGGGGGCAGCTCCCACTAGAGCATGTGTACACCCTACGTAGGCCCCTCTGATGTTAAAAATCAGTGTTTTGTTTGGGTTCTCAGGCTGGAGAATTGGGTTTAGAGCACATTCTAGTATTTTCTATTGAAGGGTCATTGTCAGTCATCACAAACTTGTTTTCGTATTAATAGTGGAGTTGGCTCAATGGAATAACAAGGGAATGTATGTTACGGCAAAATACGACCACTGATGAAATTAGTCTGAATGGTAAATCCTTGTCAGCGCCTCCTACAGCAACTTTGTACCATTTCTGTTTGGATAACCTGCATTAACTGTTTTGGGTATACAGACGTATTCGCTTGAATGGCACAATGTGATCCATGGGTGAAAAGTGTGAGTCTTGACTCAATGAGGCTTGGAACGAGCTCGGCCACTTCCGAGCCATGGCACTTCAGGGAACTGCTGAACCTGTCTGACTTTTCCTCCTGGTCTCTGTAAGGAAGTTGATCTTTGCACATCCCTCAGAAGTTTACTCTGAGTGCAGTGCTAGGACCCAGTCGCCTGTCAGCAAAGCTGAGTTGTAAGCTCTTCTGATTGGTTCTCTTATTGGCGCGCCTGTGGGCCCAGGCCACGCACCAGGTGCTGTGAACTCCTGCTCTCTGGTGAGGCTTCGGTGATGTGTGTGCATGAGGCTCACCACTGCACGGTGTGTGAGGCGATGCTCTCTGCAGCCACACACCTGCCCAGGTGTGTCGTCTCTGTGGCCAGTTCTTCTGTGTAGCTGAATCAGGTAGTTGATGCCCTTAGATTCACTCCTCTGTAGGGTGGTCAGCCTACATGTGTGACCTCACTGTTCCTACTAACAAGTGTGGGGGATTGTATAGCACCTCCAGGGACTGTTAAACCACAGAAGGCAAAACCATGTATAGGATGGTCAGAAATGTAGTAGAAAATTCTGGCCGTGCTGTCATCCAGCCTCGCTAGGGCACAGTGCAAAATTGTGAGCCAAAGGGAGGAAGTCGATCCCAGTATTTTAGAAGGCGTCTAGCCTCAGACACCTGGTATGAGAGCACACCACCACCTGTGCTGCATTAAACCTGTAGAAAAACCCAGGAAGGAAATACGGTGTCTGAGGCCAGAAGTGGGGGGGTGAGTGGCTGGGGGGTGCTCCTGGGTCCCTGAGGTCAAACAGCAGGCTATAAATGACTCTTTTCAAAACAGACACATTACTTCCCCAAGATTGCGGCCTGCCACAAAAGAAGGTACACACAGCAGTTGTTCCCAGCAAGGGTTATACTATATGGCTATTAGGGGAATAGAAGCAGCTTGATTCTTGCCAATGACAGGAAATAAGGTCAAGTAAAGATAACAGGTCTTTGAATTAAAGAGGCTTTAAACACACATCCTGGCCTCTTGGCTTCAGTTAGCGAATAAGAATTATGGAACGCAGGCATGGGTCTTCTTACTCCCTTGAAGCCGGACTCCCAGAATGTGGCTTCTTCCCCATTGCAAGTTCTGTGTGGGGAAGGCCCTAGTTTCCTCATACCTCTGGCTTGTTTATGTTCTCCCTAAATAGGCCCTGCACTTGTGTGACCAGTGAGAATTGGGTTGGGAGGGTTTCACTCATTGAAAAGTCCCCCTGCGTAGTGTGTCTGATTGTCTCGGTGGTAAATACCTTTAGATCTCCGAATCAGGATGGCTTCATGCTTGTCTGAGTGGTGCTATGGGAAGCTGGCAGATCCGAGCTGCTGCGAGTTGGGATACTTCTGTTTGCCCTGTTTGTCAAGGTTAAGATGCCCACGTGGATCCCAATGAGAAGAAAAAGAAAATCAAAACAGAAGGTTGCTTGTCATGTAGAGGAACACCTGATTGCTTAGCTTCTTCGTCCTGTTGGGCAGACTATGTGGATTATGTACACACCATGCTCGTGCCCTTCCTGGGAGCGGGTAGAGCATTGAATGGGAGTAGGGAGCAGAAGGGAGGAACTGAAGTCAAGCATCCCAATAGAACGTTGTAAGAGAAAATAACCTGTTGGTTAATTCAGTTAGCCAGTTAGCTCTTCTAGAAATAACTGACCAACCTGACTCAATTTTAAAAATTTAGGCCTTTGTGTAACTTTTTTTCTGCTTTATTATCATGTAATACAGGATACATCAACTTTATACTGTAGTGTTTGTGTTTTTAAAATCTCAGATACATAAAAAATTATCATTTTTTTATGAGTACCAAATGCTGTTTGTTGTGTCTACATTAGGGTACATATGGATCTCAAACGTAATCTCTCCTTTTTGGGGAAAAAGTTTAAAGTCCTTCTAACTTTTTTTTAGAAAAATGCAAAGTACCTTAGCGTTACATATATTCATTCTATCCTGCCACACAATAGACCATCAGAACTTCTTATTCCGAACTGTAAGTTACTAACTGCTAAATCACCATTCCCCGTTGATTTCTTACCCCCAACATCCCCTGTCTTTGGTGGCCAGCACCCTAGCAGCATCCTTGGGAACAGCCTTGTTGGATTTGACGTAAGTGTGATTAGGTGCTGCGGTGGTTGTATTTCTCCTAATGTTAGGACTACCAGTCTCATCAATATTATTGTAAATGAAGAGTTCCTCCATTTTTAACGGCCAAATAGCATTGCATTGGGTGTGTCTACGCTGCCACAATGCATCGCCACCAGGTGATGACTGTGTGAGCTATTCCTCCTTTCGGATACTTGAAGGTTTATGCAGTAGACGTGTGAGCATGGATGCTATGTCACACACTGGCTATTTTCCTTTGTGTGTACATTAAGTGGTTTATTTTGCCTTTTTGTTTTAATTCTTGCATTGATTCTGGTACATGAGTTAACTATTTGGCCCATATGATGCAAGACAGTAAACAGATTATTTGTATTTATTTTAAAATTGCAGGACAATTTTATTAAGATGTTCTATAGATAATTTATTTTCTACTTAAAATTGACACAGCACATCCAAATTTTCTTTGATTGCAATTCAAACATGTGAAAACCATACTATCTAATTATTGGCCCTAATTATTATGCTCTATCAATAGATGTAAGATTTTCTTTACATTCCTTTCCCACAAGTGCCTTTGCACATCAGTTCTTGGTGCCAGGTTTCATTTCAAGGACTTTAATTTTCTCAAACATGTTGGGATTCTTGAAACTTCCTGGTGGTGCTTCTCCAAATCAAATATAAAAGAACTAAAGTATATTGGAAATCATTCAAATACATTCGAAGTAGAGATTCCATGTAAGTGGCTAGGATCAAAGTAGGAAGAGAAAGACATCGCACAGTTCATAGGTTATCAAAGTTACTGTCATACAAGTCTGTCTTGGCACCAAATAGCTTCCTTGTGTCTACTATACAAAGTTGCCAACAAGAACAGTGTAAGAATAAAGCTTTTGCCAAACTGACTGTCACAACCCATCCTATCCTAGCATTCTCAGAGGGATCTGTTCAGTGGTACTGGCAGGGACTACCACAGCACTTGCCTGGCTTGCCTCTTCACCTCAACTCTCTTAAGACCTTCAGCTCCATGTTCCTCCTCAAGCTAAGAATGTGTTCACTAAGACTGATGCCAAGTTTACCAGCCTTTCTGCCACCTAGGAACAATGCGCTCACTCCGCTACCCTGTTGGGCGCCTGGGAAGTCGTCCTCTCACCTACACCAGTGGGGCTGCGTCTCCCAGTGCTGAGGAAGGGAATTCAGTAGCAGGGTGGAGAGTCGAGTTTCTAAGATCCTTTGTTCACAGTTCTGGGCAGACAGGATGAAAGGCTGCTGAATGTTAAGCATTTCCTTCAGTGAACTTCCAAAAAGACTTTGGGGTTGAGGTAAAGTTATACTTTTGTGTTAAGTCCATAGTGGTCTTGTTTCAGCTCTTGGGTGCTGAGATGTCAGGAAAACATGTACTGAACTCTCCCGTTCTCTGCTTTTTAATTTTTTTTAAAGCATTGTGTTTATTAAGACAGAGTGATGGAGACACAGATAAAGACAGATACATACCTCTTACTACAAGCTTACTGGCCAAATGACCACATCCACCAGGGCTAGATTAGGCCAAAGCCAGGAATCGGAAGCTCCATCAGGTGGGTGGCAAGGATCCAAGAGCTTGGGTCATCATCTACTGCTTAGCAGGAAGCTGGACTGGAAGAGCAGAGTAGCTGCTGTTGAAAGCAGACACTTCTATGAGATATGGGAGTCCAATGCTATGCTTGTTGTGCCCCAGTGGCTGGCCTGTGGGCATTTAAAAAAAATTATGTATGTGAAAGTCCAAGAGAAATAGAGCTCGATCTTGTGTCTGATTAATTTCCTGGATACCCATGGGTGGCAAGGACCCAAGTATAAGGGCTCTTCTCTGTTGCTTGCTGGCATTTGCGTTAGCAGGGAGCTGAAACTGAGTGTGGGCTTCTGGATTAGGCACTCAGAGGGATTGTGGGTGTCCCCAGGAATGATTTTCACCTCTTTGCCACAAAGCCCATCCCTCTCTTTGTTACATTTTTATTTTTAAATTATTTATTTATTTATTGTAAAGATTTATTTTATTTTTATTGGAAAGGCAGACATATAGAGAGGAGAGATAGAGAGGAAGATCCGTCTGATAATTCACTCCCCAGGTGGCTGCAACAGCTGGAGCTGAGCCAATCCAAAGCCAGGAGCCTCTTCCGGGTCTCCTACATGGGTGGTGTAGGGTCTCAAGGCTTTGGGCTGTCCTCGACTGCTTTCCCAGGCCACAGGCAGGGAGCTGGATGGGAAGCGGGGCTGCCGGGATTAGAACCGGCGCCCATATGGGATCCCGGGCGTGCAAGGTGAGGACTTTAACCACTGCACAGTTGCGCCGGGTCCTGGTACATTTTTATTTGCTGATACTGTAAATAGAAAAAAATGCATGAGTTGGACAGTGAAGCTAGATAAGACTTCACAGGGGTGACTAAAGGATGAAATGCCTTCATTTTTGTCAGGTGTTTGGTCTGGAGCCCTGCATGGAGAAAGGAGACGGCCTGGAGAGCAGTGTTTCCCTTGATCTCTGTGGCTCACAGATGCTCTCCCTGGCTTCAGGTTCCCAGCACATTCATCCCTGTTATGTGGAGATGGTTTGAAGTCCTGCTGAGCTTTCTTGCTCTGGTTGGATTTTAAATAGATTATTTGGTTTTAATCTGAATCAAAAACACAATTCTAGATTCTTCTGGCCCACAGTGTTTAGATTCTTTCAGAATAATGACTTGTTTCTTTTTATAAGGCAAACCGCCTCCATTGCTTAACAAAAAGTAGATGATATCAGCAAAACAGAAGAAAATATTCAGTAATTCTACCACTCACTGATTGCCACGGTATGAATTTTGGTGAATTATTGTAGTACATGTTTTGCAACTTTGCACCTCATTATATCTCAAATGTATTCTCATGTCATTAACTAGTCTTCAATCTTATGTGAACCGGGAACAGAGAACTCCAGTCATAGCACCTCATAGCACCTCATTTGTTTCAGCATTTCTCCACCATGGACATTCAGGTGGCTTCCAATTTCTCTTTCATCCAATAATTCGATTGTTAAGTAAACTGCCAGTCACCAAATTCTAAGATGTGGTTTCCAGTTTCAGGCCCTTCATATCACATCTGCTGAAACCCTCCATCCCAAACCAAAGCTACCACCTCCATGGGTGGGGATCTCCAGTTCCTGTCTTCCCAGTGAGAAGAGGGAAAACTGGGGTCATTTCCACGGGATCTATTGCTGTGTGAGATGTTCTGAAAAGGCACTCCCTCCTTGTCACATTCTCCCCAATCATAGGCAATTGTGCTCACAAAGTGGCAAACTTGGCTTCCTTGGAGATGTCAAAGCATGTTGTCTGAATAGCTGGTGCCTAAGAGCAGGAGAAACTTCACACATGTGAGTGCTGCTTAGTGCTCCAAAGACTTTCAACAATGCCTTTCCTTCTGTTCTGGGCAGCAATTGGATGGGGCAGACCTGTTCTATTTAGCTGGCTAGATCCCAATTGAATACAGTCATTACCTGACTTGTGGTTGGAGCCAGGGCATTGTTTCAGGAGGGGAGGGGGTTCTCAAAGGGACTTGGAAGTACACAGCCGAAGGGGCTCCATAAAGAGCAATGGCTCAGGAGGGGAGTGGACAACAGCTGGGTTGGTTTCCCAACTGTGGCTGCAGCACAGGCCAGTGCTGGGCAGCACTCTTGGGGAGGGAGGTGAGGGTTGTCTGCTGGGAACTTCCTTTTCTTGTGGTCCCGATCATCTAGGTGGTCCATGGACCTTGTGGGAACTTCTGGCTCCCACTGGGCCAACTTGTAGGGAAGCCTCTTGCTAGAGTCCTGGAATAGGCCCATACCGTGTGCTGGAGAGGGTGAACGCTCTTGTGGCAGACAGGTCTGTCGGTGTGCAGAGGTCACTGCAGGGACCAAGCAGTTTCCTGTGAGTCAAGCTGGTAGTTGAGGGAATTCTGGAAAAGGAGCGCCTAGAGGGGTCCACCAGTACAGATGGCAGATGCATGTGCAGAACATTCCATAAGCATGTTGCATGCAGATGGAGAGGTCTGAGTACACAGTGAATTAGAATTATCCCCTCTTTCATTTGTTCTCACACTGGACATAAGCCCAGCTTACTTTTGAACAGCAGAGAGATGACTCAAGGGGGAAGGATACCCTATACATTAGTGGCTGGCCAAGCTGGGCTGTCTGGCTCATCATGGCTGTTGGCCTGGATGTTTCACCGAATAATCAATGGTCACAGAGATGCCAAAGCTTTTCAAGAAATTGTGAATTCATCTAGACTTTTATTCATAGGACACTTACTAATTCTTCATGCCAGCCCTAAGGGACATGCCACTTTTGGCTGTATGTCCTCAAATACTAAATTACATACCGATTTATATGTGCAGACAGACTCTTAACTGCTTGTGACTATCCTTCCTCACCTTCTCCCCAGGTCCCAGTGTGGTTTTGAGCCACTGACACCTACACAGAGATGGGAGAGATGGTGCTTGTGGGTAGAGAAAGAGAAAACAGGGAAAGCCATGATTGAACCTCTGGACATCAAAATAAGATCAGCTGGGCTCAGAGCATTTGTTCTTGAGATCATTTGCCTGGAAATGAAACACGTCAGTGAGCGCTGGTCGTGGCATGGATTTGAGTCCCAGCACTGTCAGTACTGGCCTGGTTTCTCGTCTGTAGAATGGCAGTTGTTACTGCTCACCACTGGCTGAACTGCTCTCACCTTGAAAAACATGCGAGAAAGACTCCGAAAAGGGTTTCCACAGTGTCCTAATCCATAATGCCAATAAGCCCACGTGGCTCCATCTTGCTGCTTGGATGTTACCACAGCCTATTGGCATTAGAAATAAGGGAATGGGGCCCAGCAGCATGGCCTAGTGGCTAAAGTCCTTGCCTTGAACGCCCGCCCGGGATCCCATATGGGCGCCGGTTCTAATCCTGGCAGCCCCGCTTCCCTTCCAGCTCCCTGCCTGTGGCCTGGGAAAGCAGTCGAGGATGGCCCATAGCTTTGGGACCCTGCACCCGTGTGGGAGGCCCGGAAGAGGTTCCTGGTTCTCAGCTTTGGATTGGCACAGCACCGGCCATTATGCTCACTTGGGGAGTGAATTATCAGAAAGGAAGATCTTCCTCTCTGTCTCTCCTCCTCTCTGTATATCTGACTTTCCGATAAATAAATAAATCTTTAAAAAAAAAGAAAAGAAATGAGGGAATGGTAGTTCCTTGCCCCATCACTTTAGTCTTTGAGAAAAGGAAGTTTTGTCAGACTTTGTTTTCAGCTTTCATTCTTTAAGTGGATGCTGCTGATAGATTGTTTGCTTGGGTACTAAAGGGCCAGAACCATTCATCATAGGCCTCACTTGGGAAATCATGAAATTCTGAACATATCTTGAAGACTGGGAACTTTCTCTTTGCAAAAGAGTGTGAAAGTCAATAAAAAGAAGCAAACAAAACATCTTCACGTGCCAGGAAAGAGCCATAGCTCATTGTTTGACTAAGTGGATCCAACTCTGTTCCCAAGAAGAAACCACGTTCACTTTCAAATGGTCAAGAACAATTTCTCATGACTTCAAAATCAGGCTACATTGCCTGATCCGATTCCCACCATGGAAGCAGGGTTCCTGGTGAGGTCATTTCAAAATAGCCTGTGGCTCAGGTGAGACTCTGATGGGTGTGGGAGGAGTTGGCTGGCCAGGCTGTGGGTGGGCTGTGAAAAATATGGGAGGACTAGGCTGGATGGCTGTTTTGCTCGACTGTTTTGTGCCTCATGCTTGGAGGGTAGCATCCCAGAAGGACCTCTGCTGGGCTCACGTCAGTGCCCTTGCTCTGCCCCACTCTGCCCTACGCTGAGGGTAAGGAATTGGCCACAGATGCTGCAGGCTCTGGGCTTGCCATGGCTTGCCTGGCTTGCCTGGCAAGACAAGCCGTTATTAGAGGCCAGGGATGACTCCCTGTGTCTGGGGACGAGCTGTCTGCATTGCTAGGTGACGGCTCTTTCCCAAGGGGAAAGAAAAAGGTGCCAAGCTGTGGAAGGCTCCAATTATTGGCGGCTCTATTTTACAGAATGATTGTTTTTGAGTGGAATATGTATTATACAGTCAAAGGTGGCGATTTTAATGAACAGAGAAGCAACTTAATTCTTACATGCTAAGTGCATGTATCAAAGGGGGGAATTCTTTATGTATTTCTCAGGCACTGAATGCAGGGTTGCTTTGTGACTCTGAGGATCTTGTTGGATGACGTCCTAAAAGCCATTGTGAATGCATGATTTCATAAGTGAGCTTTCTATTTTAGTTGTCGTTTAAATAAAACTCTGATTCAACTTTCTTGGGATTTTCTAAAAAATCCTAAACATAACCATCACAGAATGTCATTTCTGCTCATACGTAATCAGATCTGAAGAGCTAAATGGGCCTTGGGCATCACACCAGGGGCAAATACCTATGTGGGAAGAATTTTCCAGGAGCTTGGGAAATATATACTGCATGGTATCACAAACTAGAAAACTGGCAGCCATATCCCTGGGTCTCAGAGTGCGCTTGTGTGTGTGACGACTATGGATTCAGAGGACCAGCCTGACTTTGACCTCTGGGCTCATGCTGTTGACCTAGCACAGCAACCCCAGCAGAAGCAAGTCCTAACTTTGGAATACCATTGAACTTCCAGTTCTAGTTCTTCTGTGTACAAGTTTTATGACCTCATTAAACCTAATCCACTTCTTTGAGCCTTAGAAAAAGAGAAAAGAATCCTTTCCTTACTGGGCTGTGAGGAGAATAATTTTACTCTGCTTTGAAAATAAGTCACAATCAGAAAGGATTTCTTTCTTTCTTGTTTTTTTTTTTATCTTTTGTGCATAAAGCAACTTGATCTTCTTGAAGTAGACATATCCCAAAAGTTTACATTCTGACCTTGATACATTTTTTGGGCTTCAGTCTTAGTTGCTATATTTGCAAACTTGGTGGTTCTAGCATGTGAAAATGCCCTGACAAAAGCTGATCACAGCTCTGACACCTCATCACAACACAAACTCACAAACTGAAGCAACCAGCAAACCTGGCTTCCCTTTTCTGGAGGGTGACAACACTATTGTTCAAGATGTGTAGACAGATGCAGTCATCGTGGTCTCTTGTTCGACTCCCATCGTCATTGGGTCAGCCTCCAAATCCACCTTCTTCTTTCCTTCTGTTCATGTCCCCTCTCAGTGCCAGCAATTCAGATGCAAGGGGCAGCACCTGTGCCATCCCAGGTCATAAACTCAGCCTTTCCTGACTCTGAAATTGGTACTGACCTCTCCATTTATCCTGCCATTGTCCCCATACTCTCATCCCCCAGTTCAATTGTCTCTAGGGATCTGCTTATGTATTTACCTACCCATGATCCTTTGAAATCTCTGCATGGACTAAAGGAAAGATTCTTAGCTCAGTCTACTCCAATTTCCCTTTATGACCCAGCATCTCACTTTCACTGCTTCAGACATATGTGCCTACTTATTGCAACTGTTGTTCTCTTCGCTAGCCATGCCCCAACATCAGCCCATCTGCCTCTCTACCTCCTTCATCCTGAAAGTCTCATGTTGTATAGTATACCTCCCAAACTCTTCCATAATCATATGGTTTGAACAACATTCTTTCTGACCTTCTAATACTTTATTTACTGTGCATTGCTTCACACTGTTGTTGGGGCTGCCATAAGTAGTCAAGTAAGATGAGATTTGTAAGATGTCCATTCCCTGGGAGGAAATGCAGCTAAGGAGTTGAGAATTTGCTGCTCTGGTGTCAGATGGATCTGTATCCTGATGCAAGCTCTATTGCTTTCTGGTTTTATCAGCTAGGCAGGTTCCTTAGCACCTCTCACCATCTCTTCCATCATCTATGAAGATGAGCAATAGCAGTGTCTACTTCACATGATATTTTATGCTGGAGGAATGACGGTAAAGACTTGAGCATAGTGGCTGGTGCCCTGTAAGAGCTCAATACATGATTACTATTATGTTTTAATTCTTGTTTTATTTAGCATTCCAGGGCTGATTTACCAGTAATGAAAGTTGTCTTTGATAATACATTCTTCTAGGACACTGTAACTTTTATTATGTTATTATCACTGTTGAAAAGAGTACAAATGGAAGTGGTAGTTGAATAAGGGGTGAAAGATTTTCAAGGTCAAGGATCATGTTACTTAGAATTTTTTTTTTTTGCTTTATTTCCAGTCCTGTTATGGCAGCTGTAGGGAATGCTCAGAAATGTATGTTCAATTCAGTTAAATGTTGAATTACAAAAATTTCATTGCAATTGTTTCTGATCAATTTTTTATTCTGTTTTTATGGCTTTCAAAGTGATCTTCCAGAATGCAGGGATTCACCTTCTCTCTGCCACAAAATAAAGTTAAATATATATATTACATAAATATACATATATAAATATACATGTACATATAAGGATGCTTCTGAAAATTCATGGGAAAAAATAAATTAGAAGATAATTTTATCTTGGTTTGCTTTGTTGGTACCTGTTAAATCTGGGAGTTTGAAGATGAAATTTAAATGTGTAGGTGTTATTGAATTCCACAAACTACTGAGTGTTGATGGTACATCAGGCATCTTCTGGAAGCACTGAGACTCTCAACTCTTTTGCAGTTTCTAAGGTGATGAGGAAATAGGTTGGACTTTGCTTC
Organism: Ochotona curzoniae; assembly: GCF_017591425.1. NCBI lineage: Eukaryota > Metazoa > Chordata > Mammalia > Lagomorpha > Ochotonidae > Ochotona > Ochotona curzoniae. The sequence goes on along the minus strand of NW_024466512.1, from coordinate 28,283,617 downwards.
CCATACCATCTCCTTGCCTTCTCTTAAACCTTGTTAGCCTAGAAGAGACTCTGTGAGGATGGTAATGTATTGGAATTATGGCCACAATTAGCAAGATAAACATTTGTCTGGGCCTGGCATGGTATCCTAGTGGCTAAAGTTCTAGCCTTGAGAATGATGGGATCCCATGCGGGCACTGGTTCTAATCCCAGCAGCCCCGCTTCTCATCCAGCTCCCTGTTTGTGGCCTGGGAAAGCAGTTGAAGATGGCCCAAAGCCTTGGGATTCTGCACCATGTGGGAGATCTGGAAGAAGCTGCAGGCTCCTGGCTTTGGATCAGCTCAGCTCCAGCCATTGCGGCCTCTTGGGGAGTGAATCATCGGGCAGAAGATCTTCTTCTCTTTTCTCCTCCTTGTATATCTGACTTTCCAATAAAAATAAATAAATCTTTAAAAATTGTATTATTTTACTGTGGAAGCTATAAAACATATAGTGCCCCTTAGTGGTACAGAAGACCTCAAAAGTCTTGGTCCTCCATACAGAGCCAAGAGACTGATGGAGAGCAAAGGTGGAAGACCCAGGTGTTCCTGAAGGCATAGGAAGGAAAGAGACTGGCAAGGAAAGGAGGGGGAGAACCTTCAAGTCTTCCTTTGGTTATTATTGATTGGGGGGGTGGCGCACTGGTCTCCTCAAAAGTTTTAGAAGGAGGGATTTGGAGAGGCCTTTGCAGGCTCCATAGCTGCTGCACCGGGGCCACAGTGGCGTGAGCTGCAGCCCCAGTGTTTGGCTTGGGGAAGTGCTTCGCCAAGGTCTGATCATCTCATTCCTTCCTGAGCCTTTGATTCCCCAAACTATCATTTCCCTCCAGCTGTGGGTTAGCATCACTCTGGCTCTGTGGTTTTGGCTGAGCTGACACGGGTAGAGCCTGTGAAACTCTTTGTACTTCTGCTTTTGGATTTTGGGCTTGCAAGTTGGCTGTTGAGCTGGGCTGAGCATGTACTGTAAGTGGAGATCCTCCCTGCCCCAGTCCTGTTGGCCACCTCCTTCCCACAGGGGGTGGTCTGGAGACTGCTGTGAATTCATAGCTTCTCTTGGCCCCATCTAGGGAAAGCAGAGCTTTCTTGCTTTGGGTGTGTTTTTGTGGGGGAGACGCTACCTTCTTGGTGATGAGCTCTATGGTTCCCGGGTCCTTCAGCAGACTGCTGGCTTGGAACCTCTGTGGTCTTCAGAGTCTCCCAGGGTCCTCACATATCAGGACTGAATTTGGGAATAAAAACAGACAAAGGGAACCTGCTTGGTTTTGAGTGAAGGAGGAAAATGGAGCAGCAAATGGAATGGAAGTAATGGCATGAGTGTGTTTAATAGTTAAGGAAGGAATTAGGCCACGAATGAGGGAGAATTATAGGCATGTGAATCTTCTCGACTGCTCTATGGTGCCAAGCGATCTGGAAGGAAGCTATCCTCTTTGCGCCATGGGGGTCAAGAGGTCGGTGAGGGTCACCAAAGGTCACTGATGTTGGAGAAGAACAGAGAGAAAGAGCATATAGCACTCCTCATGTAGAATGAATGGATAAGAAGGCCTTTCTAGGGAGGAAAAAAAAGGGTACTCTTACACTGGAATCCATGCCCCTCAACTCACTATCAAGGCCAGAGGCTCCCCCGCATGCCAGTCATGTCCAGTTTCATGTTGGTGAGAGTCACCAACAGTTGGCTATGGTTAATTAGTAGGTGTTGAAATTCCAGCTTTTGCTGTCCAACTTGGAACAATAACTTTACCTCTTGAAGTGCAAATTTTCTTGTTGAAAAGTGAAGACAATAGTAATCCCAGGCTGCTATTAGGAGAATTAGTGGGATAGACTTGAAATTCTGAGCATGGGAAATATCCAAAAAATAATAGGTATTGGAGGGTGGGCACTTGCTACTTGACCCAGCAGTCAAGATACCATGTAGGTGACCACATCGCTTCCAGGAGTGCCTGGGTATGGGTCCTGGCTCTGCTTCTGATTCTAGCTTCTTGCTGATATACCCTGGGAGGCTTTTGTGTCTGGGTCCCATGTGGGAGACAGATGGAGTTCCAGGCTCTTACCTTTGGCTTGGGCTAGCCCTAGCTATTGTGGGTATTCAGGAAGTGGACCAGCAGATAAAAGCTTTGTTTCTTTCTGCCTGTCAAATAAATAAGCTTGAAAAGAATAGATATTGCTATGTTGAGAAGACTGAAGTTTTAATATGATTGTGCACTTAGCAGCAAACGTGGATTGAATCACCATGTATTGGTAATTCCCGATCACTTGGGCCATCCTGCCCTGACAGGTGAGGAAGGGAGTTAGATGCTGTGCTCTGGCATGAGGCAGGGCTTTCTCTGTAGGAGACCTTGTCAGCAACATCACCACAAAGCTGTGCTTTCTGTGGCTGTTTCTACATAGGATATTCGGTGTTTGGGACTAGGGTAGAGAAATCTATCTCTAGAATGCTTCTGTAGGCCTTGGGCAGGAAGTCTCTTATGGCATATTAGAGTGTTACAAACACTTTCTTTGATGGACCACATAGAAGTACTGCACCAGGGGTCTAAGGTCTAACCACATTTGCCAGGATCCAGAGGTGAGCTGTGAATTTGACTTAGAATTGAGATTTGGCCATGCTGAGTCCTATTGGATAATATAGGGAGGGAATTCTTGAAAGGAACTAGACTGGAGAGACCAGATGTGGAGGACCTGGAGAGGGCATCCTCTGGAATGAACAGTGTGGCTGAGACATGGTCGCAGCCAGACTCTGAGGACTTAGAGGATTCTGTGTGTGTTGAGTCCAGCTCTCTGCCTGATGCTTCCTTGATGTTCTCCCAGCAGAAAGCAAGGGGGAAAAAAAATGAAGAACTAGCCCTTGGAATCCAACATGGGAACTCCAAGGAACAGGTGGTCCTGGAAAATAGGGGGTGATCTTGTGGGAATATGGCAGTTTAAACAGTCCCTGTGGGAGACAGAGCAACAATTCTCCACACCCCGAAAAAAGGAATATGGTGGCGGGGGAGCTAATTACTGCCCAGAGGGTGACATAACAGCAGGTACCTTCTGTGTGGCCAAAAGCCTGGACTAGTGCCCTGCACACAGTAGATGCTCAGTCAGTGTCAGCCAGTGTCATTTGAAAGCAGTTGAGGAGACAGAACTCCAGGAGGGAACGGTAGGAAGGGAAGACTGGGCAGTTTGCAGGTTAGTATTCAGTGTGACCATGGTGACAATGGAGGATTAGAATGGGGGACATCCAAAGAATGTGCACATAGGATCTGTTTGTTTGCTGGTTCTTACCAACTGCTTGGTCCCTGAGGCCTCCGAGAACAGGGCTGAGCCCATAGAAGACAGCAGCTGAGCTTAAATGCATGGGTGATTCTGCATCAAGCCAATGGCTGTGTTAATGCCTTCTTGGAACAGCATCTTCTGGAACTCCTGGAAGTCCTGCTGTGCGCATGGCCTCGTGTCATCACCCCTTTCACAGTCTGCACTGGTTCATGTCTCTCTCTCCCTCACTGTCCCATGAGTTCTTAGAAATAATTTGTGCACTTACGTGTTGATGTCCTTCAGAACTTACTAGATCTTACTCATCCTTCAGAACTTATTAGGTCTTATAGAACTTACTAGATCTGATGGAGTCCTGCAAAGTAGCCTGTACCATTATCCCCAGTTTCAGATGGGGAAGCTGAGGCTTAAAAAGTGCTTTGGTCAAGGCCACCCAGTTGCTGGGTGAAGGAGTCCAGATGCAGGCAGCCCAGAGTCTTTATCTTCACCTACCCCTCCCTGTGGACTCTCACAATCCACGCTTGAAGCAGCAGGTGAGTTGACTGGAGTCAGCTCAGCAGGCCTTGTCGTCAGGGTTGCCTGTGTGTTGTTCTGCCATCTGGGGATGATGGGCTACTTTGTCCTTTGGAAAGATCTCCAAGAACATCAACAGCTAGACCTGCCTGTCACTGATAAAACACAAGCTAAAAACAGCAGCTAGAAGCATGAAAAGAAGGACCCCTGCAGCCATAACGTGGTTTGTTTCTGGACACTGAGAGGTCTCTGGGATGGATGGCTGAGGGACGTCCTGAGTAAGAAGACCTCCAACTTCATGCTGCGTGGGATTGGCAGTTGGAGGGAAGGCTTTTCTTTTGCTTTCTTCCATCTACCATAGTCATTTCTCAAGCCGAGGGATTCATCCAGAAGCGTAAATGTATGGGCCTATTCATGGCCTCTACAAATGTCCCAGTAACTCACTTTTCCTTTTCTGTTAAAGTCATTGGATCAAGTCATGCTCTCCATGAAACTCTCTTAAAATCCATTAATGAAAATGTTAGTAACAGCACCACGATATCCATCTAGATTTAAATATTTGTTGGACAAACAGGAGAAATGATTAAACTCCCTTATGAGAATCAATCAGAACTGCCCCCAAAGCCTTGTCTTGTAAATCGTGTTACAGACCAGCCACACTCAGTCTCTCTTCTGCTCTTGGGGCCCTAGACTCAGTCGGCTGAGACCAGGCTACCGTACAAGGAACAGATTAAGCTACCATCCATCAAGGTGCACCATAATTATTACTTGTGTCAGACAACACCTGTTTTTGCAGCATTCCTTAACTTAGTTAAACTGGAGACAGGCTACACTTTCCACGGAATTTTCTGTTTGACAGTGGCTTCAGGCAGTACGTCTGCAGAACACCCTCGCTCTGTTTACATTTTTGAGGCAGATTAAAAATGTCATCTATGAAATATAGCCTGAAAATCTCCAACTGTAATATTTTAGCATATATAAATACAAGGCTGAATGGGAGTCAAACAGGAGGGAAAGGCCAGCCCTCCGTGAGTTCTCCAAGAGAAATCTTTCATCGGGCGTCGTTGATGATGTGAAACACACAGGCTGTCCACTGGTAGCCATCATGTTTTAACTTGGGGTGTTGCTGATCACTCTGCACCTTACAGTCCCAGGACTGTTGATTTTGTCTCAACAGCCTGTGGCACTTTCTCACCAATGACAAGCCAGCGATCAGGTGCCATTCCTGGTGAGCTTTGGGTCTCCTTTCCAGAGTCCTGACTGTACATCTGTGATGACACTTGTTCGTGGGGGTAAGAATCCCTGACCTGGGGCAGTGATCTGTTTTGTTTCAAACTGAAAAGTGACGCCAGTGTGACTACTGCAGAAGTGTGGGTGTCCCTGCCAAGTACACTCCTGGGGCTGGCCCTTGATGGAAGACAGGAGAACACAAAGCAGAGGAAAGGGCCTGGTGCACTTCCAGATGTTTCGACTGGGGCATGTTTTTGCACCTGTCCAAGAGACAAAAGCAGCAGGCAGGAAAAACGCTGGATCCCTTCTCTGGGATCCCTTCTCTGGTGGAAGGCCATGTGGCTTTTCTGGGTGTTAATCTTAGCTCTTAACAGCTCTGCTGACTTCAATCACAAGTTCTTTTCACATATGCTAAATACAGGCTCCAGCCCAGCTGAAGTTGAGGGGGAGGGAGACTCGAGGCATCCCCTTAATGCAGGTGTGGACACTCGAAGGCATTGACGACACTTAATTCTGGGGATTATGGTGATGAGTGTGTGTACAGAATATACTTAGATTAAAAAAAAAAAAAAAACAACTCTATAGTCTTCTTTAAAGTGTGCTCCTCCACATTCACTCAGACACCAAGTTCTCAGATGGTGTCTGAATCTGGGCCCCTTTTGTCTTTGCCACCCACTTGTGCCTCTGGCAACTCCTCACTGGAAACTGGTGGCCCTTCCTTGTCCTCCCTCCTAGTCCCATCTCTCTCCAATCCAGATCCCTCTTTTATGCAGTAGCAGCAATTTGTCCCAGGTCACTCCCCTATTATGGCCTTCTTGGGTTGTTGTAATCTGGCTTCAACCTTTTTCATCTGTGCTGTCCTTGGCGTGCTTCAGGCTGCAAGTAGCAGCAGTTGTGATTCAAATGATGGTGAAGTGTATTACCTCACAATGTAGGAAGTCCACCCAGAGCCAGCTTTCTCTAAGGCATGTGGTTTCAGGGAGCAGAAAGCACCTCAACAAAACTAGGGTTTTATGAGGAAAAGTCGGGAGAGCTCATGGATTAACAAGCAGCAGTGTTTGCCACTGGCTTTCTGGCAGGTGCAGAAGTTGACTCTTTCTCCAGACCACACTTGATGTGGCCTTGTATTTGTTCTATCTCACCGTCTTACCTTCTTTGGGCAAACATCTGCATCCTTCATGATTGCATTTGTTAACCTCATGTGGATGAAGGTTCAATATCCATTTTTTTCCTGTTTCTCCCCGTGGTGGACTGTACTCAAGGGGATACATCAAGGAAGTGAAATGGAAATTAATTTGTTCATAGGTGGAAACAAAGAGGAATAAGTCCTCATGCATGCACCACAAGGGTGGACTCACAATGAAATGACTATCTCTTACAATATTGCATTTATTTTTGGCTTAATTTTATTGCAGAATCAGTGACTTAAACAAGTACAAAAGTCTTTTCCCACAGTTCTGGAGGCCAGAAGCTCAATATGGGTCTTTCCTCCAGTAGGGTCTGGGGGAGAATCCATTCCTGTTACTTCACAGCTTCCAGCCGGCATTCTTCCACTCATAGTTACATGATTCTGACCTTGGCTTCTAGGCTCACCCTGATAATCCATTGAAAAATCCTTAGCTTAGCAAATCTGCGGAGGCCCTTGATGTATGTGAGGCAACATAACATACAGATTCTAGGAATTAGGACTTGGGGGGAGGCATGATGGTTGACTATCATCTATATACCCTGGCACCATGCAGTGACCTGGCATAATGCTATGTTGTCGGATACATTCCTCAATTCCATTCCAGAAAGGTCACTCTGGCAGAAATGTGAAGAGGAGACTGGAAGGAGGCAGAACATATACCCATCTTGAGATTACATGTCTTGGGCAGACTGGATGGCAGTGGTCTGGGGCCACCGCCTCTCTCTGACCTCCCTTGGGTGTGAATTTTCACCGCCCTTTCCCTGTTGCTTGACCTCACGTTGAACTTCCTTCAGGTCTGAGTCAAAGAGATTTTATACCCAACCCATTGTGGTTTGTGGAGGCGTTCATGAAAGGAAACAAAGAGAAATTCTACCCACAGGACAAAAATGTTGGCTTCTTCTGCCCTCAGGTTACGATGAGTTTTCTAGAGTGAGCTATTCTATTCTGACTGATCATATGCTGCCCTGGCCAGGCTTGGGCTCTTGTTCATGGTAATGGTGACTTGAGTCATGTTAGAATGTCCCACTTTGTCTGCTTCCACGTATCTGTTGTGTACTTGTGAGAGACATAGTGGTGGGCATATAGTTCCCTAGACATATCCCCAAGCCATGGAAGGTCCTTGTGGTGCTGTTTACTCACTAATATTACCAAGGGAAACCAGAAGTGAGTGAGGTACAGGGCAGGGATGCAATGCTGTCAGCCTTAAATGCACTGTCAAGCTTGAGGGTCAACCTGCTTCAGCAGCTCATCCTGGCACACTCGGCTTACATTTCAAGTTACCCCAATTGGGAGCAACTGGTACTGGTAAAGGCTGTTCCCAGGGAGAAGTAAGTTTCCAAGTAGTTCTGGCCTTCCAGAGAAACAAGAGACAGGGTTTCTAACAACTTCCAGCCCTCCACCAAAAGATCCAAAAGAACGCAGGTGCTGGGAATGGATGGCTGCTGGGAGCCAGTGTGCCTGGAAGAGTGTAGGGAGCTGAACAGCACCAAGCACCCACTTTGCTGCTGTTCTGGGCTGGGGAAGGCTCCGTGCCTTTTCTCAGGTGGCTTCCTTCCCATCCTTACTCTTGGTCCTGTTTGTTTGTTCTGCAGGTCCCTTACATATATTGCATGTGTCAGGCAGACTGTTTCGTTCAAAGCGCTTAGCTCACTTTCCTTGAGCGCTCTCTTTCTTTAAACTGATGTACAAATAACAATAATAATAGCTAATGTTTGAGTACTATGCTGTATTCTTCAAATCTACTGTTTTGTTTCATGGGATCCTGTAAGGTGGGAACTGTCATTGTCACCAGTGCACTTGACAGGGCTTGGAGAGATGAGGTACTACCACGCAGCTCATGAAGCTGAGACCTGAGTCAGTTCTGTGTGAGTCCGTAAGATGTGTGCTTTGCATTTGTAGCCTGTGTTGTCCCCTCTGAGCTCACAGGGAGGGAAGAAGGGTCCTGCTCTTCAGAATTGAAGGTATTGACTGGGAATGAATGGATCTGGCAAAGGAAAGTGTTTTTTCAGTACCTTGGATTCCATTGGTACTTAGTCACTCCATTTATTAGATTCCTTACCCAAGAATTAAATAGAACATGGGCTCTTTCTCCCAAATCCCTTTCAGATGTGTTGGCCAGGAAAGCAGCGTTCATCACCCCAAAGTGAGTCACTGTACAAACCAGTTTCATTTCACTTGTGCTTTTCTGGGAGAGGGGATGAGACCCTCCACATCACTTCTGTTTGGAAGAAAGTTCCTGAAAGCCCCACCCAGTAACTGCTGCTTTTGTCTCTGACCAGAACCACATCAAATAACTCTCCACCCTTAGCTGCAAGGCAAGCTGAGAAATCAAAGTTTTTGTTTTGGTTTAAGTGTGGCTTTCCTAATAAAAGCAAGAAGAGAATAATGCAGGGTAAACACCCTGTGGTGTGTTACATCCTATTCTTGCTTTTACTTCCTTTTCCAGTTGAGAACTCACAAGCCATGATTTCAGCCAATCTCGGGCCAGTATTCTAAATTCCTGGCATTTACCTTTCCATTGGGTATCTCAGTGACATCCAAAATCAGTGTGCTCTCAACAGAATTTTTCTTCTTTCCAGATCAATTCTCTTTCATATCTGACTGAATGGCACCATTGGTCTCCTTAGTAATTCAAACATGAAAATTAGGTGTCATCTTTGTTTCTGTAGTTTTCACACCAATCAGTCACTAGGCCTATGATTTTGTATCCAAAAGTTCATATATCAAAAGTATGATATATCATGATCAAGTTGATACCAGGATAACAAGTATGTGTGATTTGCATTGGTGGATTTCCTAAAAATTCATTATCTTAATAAACAGGAGGATCTGAATTCATCATTTCAGAACAGTGTTGAGTAAAATTAAATCTTTTCCTGTAGTTAGAAATAACCAAAAATATTTTGATTTGAGGTAACCCAGAGAGATGTAAGATTTGTACAGTCCCCAAACTATAAAATATTGCTGAAAGCAATAAAAGCAAGCCAATTTACCTGGCAGGATACCCTATGTTCATGAATTGGTGGCCTTGTTAAGATTGCACATACCACTCAAAGATATCTACAGATTCAATGCAATCTTTGCCAAAATCACAATTTCTTTTTGTTGCTGTTCCTTCAGACATGGGATAGCTAATACTGAACTTCACATGACATTGCAGAGAACTCCAACCTGTCAGAACAATTTTGAAAGAGCAAAGCTGGAGGGATCACACATCCCAATTTCAAAACTGACTGTGAAGCTATAGTTGTCAGAACAGTATGGTCCTGGTGTGGGATAAGAATGTAGATCAGCAGACTAGGATCAAGAGTGGTCTTAGTTAGCTTAGGTCTCCTTAGCAAAATCCTGTAGACTGGGTGGCTTGAACAGCCCAAGTTTATTTTTCACTGTTCTGGATGCTGAAAGTTGAAGATCAAGTACTGGCCAATTTGATTCCTGGTGAGGGCTCTTTTCCTGGTTACAGTTGGCTGTCTTTTTGCTGTGTCCTCACATGGCCTGTGCTTAGTCAGTGCATGAAGGGTGGGGCACACTTCCTCTGAGTGTACTAATCCCGTTATAAAAGCTCTGCTCTCATCACTGAATCTAACCCTGATTATCTTTCAAAGGCCCCTTCTCCAAATACTGTCACACTGGGTTTCGGAGCTCATATCGAGTTTAAGAGGACATAAACAATGACTTCACAATAACAGTCCTGCAATAAAGCTGATATTCATGGTAGGTTTATAAAACATTTATTTGAAAGCTGGAGGTGGATGGATGAATGAATATCACATATACTGGTTCAATCCCCAAATGCTGTCAGTGGCCAGGGCTGACCTGGACTAAAACTGGGAGGGAGGACCTCGGTTCAGGTTCCCCATGGACCCAATTACTTGAGCCATCACCACTGGTTATTCAGGGTTAGAATTAGCAGGTAATTGTAGTCAAGTATCAAACCCTGATACTCAGATATGGATCACATTGTCTTAACCTTCATCTTAACCACAGGGGTAATGCCCACCCATAGTCAATTTATTTTTGCCAAAAGTACAGTAACTATTTAATAGCAGGAAAGTATGGTCTCTTGAACAAATAGTGTTAGAAATTTAAATATCCACATGCATAAAAATAAAATTGGATCCTTATTTCACATCACATGCAAAAATTAAAATGGGTGAAAGATGGAAGAGCTAATGTTATAAATTAATTAAAATGAAGTAGGCAAAAATTTCTTAGACAGCAAAAGCCTAAGCAACAATTAAAAAAAAAATAGCTAATTGGAGTTGATTAAAATTAAAGCTTTTGTGTGGAACTGGTCTTGTGGTGTAGTGAGTAAAATTACTGCCTACAGTACCAGAGTTCCATATAGGCACATATTTGAGTCCTGGCTGCTCCAGTTCCAATACAGCTCCCTGCTATGTGCCTTGCAAAGAATAGAAGATGGTTCAAGTCTTTGGACCTCTGTCCTTCCGTGGGAGACCCAGGAGATGTTCCTGGGTTCTACCTGGCCCAGCCCTGGTTGTTGTGGTCATTTGGGAAGCTAACAGATTGGAGAGTGCTCTCTCTTCCTCTGTTTCTGTAATTCTGCCTCTCAAATAAATTTTAACAAACAAAACTTTTATGCATCAAAGGATGCTATTGAGAGAGTGAAAAGAACCCATCGAATGGGGGAAATCTACAAATCATTTATCTGACAAGAATCTCTTATCTAAGGTAAATAAATAACTCTTGCAATTGAATAACAAAAATGCTGAACAACGTAAAAAATAGGTAAATGTCTCAGAGAAATTTCTAAAAAAACAAAAATGAAAAGGAAACAAAGAAAGTTGTCAACAATCTGTTTCATTGGTTATTAAAGAAATACATATTAAGTCCACAGGATACCACTTCAAATCAGGAGCATAGTTATAATTTTTAAAAAGTGTTGTGTTAGCAGGTGTATGAAGAAACGCAAACACTGGACAGTTTCTAGCAGGAATGTGATAGTGTGTGTTAGTAAGACGTTTGGCAGTTCCTCAGCAAGCTAAACGTAGAATTTGTTGTATAATTTCACTAATCCATTCCTGAATGTGTGAAGGTATTTCGAAGAGTTTTGGGGAAAATAAATTTTATTTTGGTGCAAAAACATTTGAAAGCTATATGCAGTTTTTCAAAGTATATATTTGTCTATGAAAGTTTGAAGTTCCATTGTATACCTGAAAGAATTTTAAGAGAAATTCAGACGAGATATGTATATTATTTTCATAGCAGAATTATTTACAAAAAAAGAGGGAAAAAATCCAGTGTTCATCAACTGACATATGGATAAGCAAAACATGATGTATCCATATAATGGAATATTACACAGTCCAAAAAGAAGTTAAGGTACTGTGAAATTCTACAAAGTGAAAGAATCTTGAAACCAGAACCCAAAGACCACATATTATATGATTCCATTTCTGGAAAGAAAAATCTATTGAGAGAGACATAAGTAGACTAATGACTGTGAGGGCTACTGTCGGGGAGGAGGTGGTAGTTGTTGATTGAGAACAAAGTTTACTTTGGGGATGATGACTGAAAATGTTCTGGTACTAGAGAATGTTATACAGCATTGTGAATGAATAATTGTTACCTGTGATACATTTGTATCACGTGTACAACACAAAAGAAAACAAAAGGCAAACATTAAACTGAGCAAAACAGAAATAGAAACTAACTCCATCGACTTGTCAAGAAGTATCTGTAAGAAACTTCAGAATGGTACAGCATTAGACACGTTCTCACTGTAGTTGGGAGTAGCAAGGAAACCCATATCACTTTTATTGCCATTCTTGGATTAGAACTACTGCAACCCTGGAACTTTTTTGTGTCCTCTGTGAATAGGAGATAAGTGAAGCCTTCAGCATAGATGAGTCCCAAAGGAGACACTGAAGTGAAGCAAAATGAGAAAACTGGAGAGAGCCTGATTCTATGACTCAAAGGCTGAAATCCTCACCTCCTGTGCCAGGACCCCTGTGGTCTCTGGTTCGTGTCCCAGCTGCTCCATTTGCCTTCCAGCTCCCTGCTTTTGGTCTGGGACACCAGTGGAGCCCAAAGCTTTGGAACCCCTCAGCCACTGGAAGTCCCAGAAGAAGCTCCTGGCTCGTGGCTTTGGATCATCTCAGCTCTGATTGTTGCGACCATTTGGGGAGTGAGCGAGCAGATGGAAGATCCTGCTCTCTCTCCTTCTCTCTGTACATGTGCCTTTACAATAAAAAGATTTATTTATTTGCTTCTAATTAAAAAAAATGGTTTTCTTATTTTTATTGGAAAGGCAGATGAACAGAGAGGAGACAAAGATCTTTCATCTGCTGGTTCACTCGCTAAGAGGCTGCAATGGCCAGTACTGAGCTGATCTAAAGCCAGGAGCTAGGAGCCTATTCTGGGTTTCCCATGCAGATGCAGGGTCCCAAGGCTTTGGACCATTCTTACTTTTTTTTTCCAGGCCACAAACAGGGAGCTGGATGGTTAGTAGAGTAGCAAGTACACAAACTGGCTCCCATATGGGATCCCAGTGTGTGCAAGATAAGAACTTAGCCCACTAGGCTACTGTGCCAGGCCCAAAATAAATAAATCTTTTAAAAAAGTGGTCTTTTGGACTGGTACAGGTGTGGAAAGCTGGGCAATGTGACTCCCAGGTGGAGGGGAGTCCCTGGGTAGCCCGTGTGCCAATGGCACTGGATGAAGCCCTCGGGCTGCCTGGCAATGTGCTCTGGTGACAGGCAGAGTAGACTTATGGAGTATCTGCGATGGCAAGCAATGGGGCAAACAGGGACCTGAGGGTTCATGCCCAGGAGAATGAATTCCATAAGGGAATTCCATAGACAAGGCCAATGTATTTTTTTTTTTTTATTGGAAAGGCAGATATACAGAGAGGAGAGTCAGAGAGGAAGATCTTCCGTCCGATGAGTCACTCCCCAAGTGAGCACAACGGCCGATGCTATGCCGATCCGAAGCCAGGAGACTCTTCTGGGGATCCCACGCGGGTGCAGGGTCCCAAAGCTTTGGGCCATCCTCTACTGCTTTCCCGGGCCACAGGCAGGGAGCTGGAAAGGGAAGCGGGGCTGCCGGGATAGAACCAGCGCCCATATGGGATCCCGGGTGTGCAAGGCGAGGACCTTAACCACTTGTGCCACCGCGCCGGGCCCACAGGCCATCATTTCTTAAGAAATGTTAGAGAATATATGCATGTTTATACTGCTGACCATATAGAAAAATATTCTTACGAATGTTCGTAGTTTATTCCTTAATCCACCCATCAACAGATTTTTTCTTTTCAAGATTTATTTTTATTGGGAAGGCAGATAAAATGTACAGAAAGGAGATACAAAAATATTCCATCTTCACTCCCCTAGTGACTACAATGGCCAGAGATGAGCTAATCCAAAGCTAGGAGCCAGGAACTTCTTCTAGGTCTCCCATGCAGGTGCAGGGTCCCAAGGCTTTGAGCCATCTTTGACTGCTGTCCCAGGCCATAGGCAGGGAGCAGGATGGGAAGTGAGAGCAGCTGGGACATGAACTGGTGCCCATATGGGATCCTGGTGCTTGCCAAGTGAGTTATTGAGCCATTGTGCCAGGCCTAGCAGATTCTTACTCATCTAGACTGTGTTCATGTCATCTGCCTCAATGACGGCTCCCCTGGCTTCTCCAGCCTGGCTTGACCTCTTTCCTCTTTGTGTATCTTTTGTGTAAGTTGCATTTTACTTTTCCAGTAGATGTGCTTTGATGTGGCATTGGTGTTACTGCTTCCTTGGGAGCTACTGAGGAAACAAACTTATTGTTTGATCCCAAAGCCTGGCTCTTTGCCCGCTCCTTGATTGCTCATGAAAGGTTTGTTGGATTATATTGCAATAAACCACTGTTACGAGGATATGTGCCAAAAGCTGTGGAAACTCCAAGGAGAGATAGCCTAGGCCTAGATTCTGCAGGCATAGGGAAGGGTGTCCATGGCAGAGCTAGCACCAAGTGCATGGGCACAGAATGCAGCTTGCTTGGAAGACAGTTGGGAAACTCAGTGTGATGGAACATAGACATGGCTCTGGAAAAGACGTTTTGTTCCTGAGAAACATGGGCTTCAGTTACAGAGGCCAAACAGAGGTTTCTAAGTGAGAGCATGATGTAATAAGACATGTTTTGATAAACTACAACTCTGGAATCCTAATGTAATCTCTGGGTGATTAGGATGTGTCTGGGTAGATTCACTGGTTGTGTTACCTTGTGTTACTCAGCTTTTCATCACTGTAGTGAAATGAGAGAGTGAAAAGGCTTATGGCTTTGGAACTTCTCTGTCCAAGACGGGATGGGCTCCTCTGGTTCATCCTGTGCTGGCAGAGTCCAGGGCCGTGCAGAGCATCACAAGGCCAACAGGAGCGTGCCTCTATCTTTGTCTCCCCTTACCATGTCGCCCTGATTTGATTGTGGTAACTCTACCCTAAAAGTTTGGGCTAATCATTTCCAAGACCCCATCTTTAAATACTGTGATTGGGTTATATATATACCCTTAACATTGAACTTTAGAAACCCGTTTATCACATGGGTCTTGGTAGTAATACCCAAACTGACATCTAAACCAGAGCACACATGGGTCACTTTGGTGGGGAGTGTTTGTCATAGGGGAGACTGCATGCGAGAGCAGGAGGGTATGGGAAATCTCTGCCTTGTCCTCCTAATTTTTCTGTAAATCTGAATTTGTCTATTAAATGCAGAGAGTGGCAACTGGAGCCATGTAGATTGTCACAGGTCTGTAAATCACATTGGATTCAGGAATGTTCTTCTGACCAGGGGCCTGATGTGAAAAGGGACTATGGTGGAGTACCAGAAGTTTGAGCAAGGAAATCCAATTTCTTGGTTTTTTGGACAGGATATGTTAGGCTGCAGAAGTGGGGAGCCCAGCGTTGCCACAGTCATCTGGCCGAGCAAAGGACCTGGGTTGGGGGACTGGGAGCATGGGAGCTGGGTAAGTGCATCTGTGAAGTTGGGGGCTTCCTAAGTAGCCAGAGAAAGTTCTTGGAGGGATACAGAATGAAGGCTGTTTAATGAAGGTCTTTGTTGCTTCTAAGGGAATGTTGACATGACAGCATGATGTAGACGTTAAGCTCTGACTTTACCCCTGTTGCCAGCATATCCCAAGTGTATCCTAAGGGTGATCATCTTAATTTCTTGGATTCCTCCATCTCCTTAGCTATAAAATGAGGCCAGCACAACTTCCCAAGTGGGGTGATGGTCAAAATTAGGATTAACTGTAGAGCATCCAGTAAAAGGCCTGCGAGCCATATGAACTTGTGCAGAATTTAGCTTTCTCCAGGGAGGAAGCAGTATTGACAGCCCTTGTCTGTGTGTGGTTGGCCTACTGCCCGGGGATGCGTTTGCTGAGCTGAGCTGAGCTGAGCTGAGCTTTCCAGCGTGCAGGGGTCAAAGCTCTTTCTCCATGGCTTGTCTGTGGCAGATGTTCTCGGCGGCCGTACTTGCTGCATGGCCACGCTGTATGTGGAGCCTGGGGGAAATCAAGCCTTTGGTTTCAGGTGTGCCCCATGTCTGTGATAGCTTGGCCTCTCAACATCCCACTCCAGTGTGAGGAGCCACATTGTCTGCCCTCCCAGCCAAGCTTGTCAGCTATTGCTGGCTCCCGGGAACCAGCCACCTCCCTCTCTGAGAGAACCTGTCATCCCACCAAGAATGATGGCCACGGGGAGACCGTCTCCTGTCTGGTTAAGGCAAGGGCTTGCACGGCAGCAGCATGACCAAGTCAAAGCTGGGCCCAGTGCTCTCTTGTGTCCACTGAGTGTCTGCTCCAGCTCAGCCCTGGTGGACACCCACAGTGGACAGAGAGAATGAGAGAACTGAAATCACCTGGGAACCTTCCAAAGAGCCACAGGGGCCTGACCTTGACCTGCCTGTGTGCAATGTGGTGTAGTTGGAAATTGGGTAGAAAAACTGCAGGGTACAAAAATTGTTCTCATGGAGGAAAATCTTTGCATGAGACTCGGGGAGCCTCTCCAGATGGAAGATGGGATGCTGATACATGTGATAAAAGTCAGGGGAACTGATGAAGCCACCCAGCCGATCAGCACAGTGCGGGAACAGAAGGGGAGAGGAGGAAATGGACAGGGCAGGATGGCAGCAGGGTCCGTGAGAGCAGCCACGGCTCACGCTGGGTTTTCATTTTGAGTCAAAGCATTTGGTCTGTCTTGTGCCAATGCTGTACTCACGTGAAAAAAAAAAGTGTGTTCCCAATTTCCTGAGGCTCTGTAAATAGCAATTAGTTCAAATTATTTAGTGATGCTGTTTAACTTTACAAGCTTTCAGACATTGTGTCTTGTGTCCATTGCTGAGGGGGAATGTTACAATCTAAATATAATTGTGGATTTACCTATTTTTCTTTTTAATTCTGTTTTTTTTTTTCCGCTCTGTATGTATTGAAGCCCATTACCCAGCGTGTTTGCAGTTAGGTTTGTTGTATTTTCTTCATTAACTATTATAAAATGTATGTGCCGGTCTGTCTATGATAATCTCTCCTGTTTTGAAGTTTTTTAACCTGGTGTTATCATGCCTAGTGTTCACATGATGTACCCTGCCTCATCTTTGAATTTATCTGTGCCTTTGTAGTTAATGAGTGTGTCTGTAAAGCATAGGGTTGTGTGTTTATTTTTTAAATTATTTTAAGATTTATTTTTTATTTGAAAGTCAGAGAGAAGGATGGGGGAAATCTTCCATCTGCTGATTCACTACCTGAGTGGCCGCAACACCCAGAGCTGGGCTACCCTGAAGCAGGAGCTGGGGACTTCCTCCAGGTCTTCCACTTGGGTGTTGTTCTCAATGCTTTCCTACCTTTAGCAGGGAGCAAGAGTGGGACTGGAAGTGGAGCAGCCAAAACTGGAACTGGTGCCCTTATGGAATGTTGGCAGCAGCTTTATCCACTACACTGCAATGCTACCCTCGCTCTTTTAGATATTATTTATGTTTTTTTTTTCTTTTTTTAGTAATTGAACTGCAGGATGCTTATGTATGGTTTTACCTGATTTTATTTTTATACTTGCTTTGACATTTTGAGTCTTTGGGTTCATCAAATTAGGACAAATTTTGGCTAGTAGTTTTCAAAAAATTCTTGTGCCCAATCCTCTGTTTTCTCCCTCTGCCCCTGTGGTCACTGTACATTGCTAGGTCAGCTAATACCTTCCCATGAGTCTTTATAACTGTACTTTTTCCACCCAACCTTTTTTTTCTATGAGGTTCACTTTGCATAATTTGTTACCCTAATGTCAAGTTCACAAATCCATTCTATATTTGTTGTTCTATATTTGCTAAATTTGTTGAATTTTCTAAGATTAAAAAAAATTTTTTTTCAAATATTTTTCAGTTCTGGGATTTCCATTTGATTTATTTTTTAAAAAATACTTATTTATTTGAAAGTACTATGAGACACGGTGGGGAGAGAATGGGATCTTCCATCTGTCAATTCATCTGGGTCTCACAGAGGGGTTCAGGGACCCAAGCACTTGATCCGTCTTTCACTTATTTCCTAGTTGTGTTAGCAGGGAGCTTGAGTGAAGTGGCAATATGGAAAGCTGGAATTATAGGTGGTGGTTTTACCCACTGCACCAAAGTGATGCCCTCTCCTTTTGATTATGTTTTTAGAGGTTTGGTGTCTTCCATGGATTTCTCTGGATTTTGTGTCCTTTGTATTCTTTCTTTCCTATAAATTCTGTGTCACATGTATATGAGTTATTTTAAAGTTGTCTGCTAATTCCAGCATTTATCAATGTCTGGATCTATTTCCATTGACTGCTTTTTATCATGTTTTAATATCCTCCTTCTGAGTTTTTACATGTGTTGTTCTTTTTACTTGACAGTGATGTAGCATAGAGATTCTTTGTTCTATTTAGTTCTAGAAGGTAGATCACTTAAGTAGGCCTTGTGAGAATGTGGTTTATGCTTTGTTACAGCAGGTGTGTGTGTGTGTGTGTGTGTGTTTTAATTGCCTAACTTGAAACTCAGAGTTACACACAGATTTTTTTATCTATTGTTTCATTCTCCAGTTGACTGCAACAACCAAGGTTGAGCCAGCTGCAGACAGGAGCCAGACACTTCGTCAGAATTGGGGCCCAAGCATTTGGACCATCCTCCTCTGTTTTCCCAAGCACATTAGCAGGGAATTAATGGAAGTGGAGCTGCTGGGTCTTGATCCGGTGCCCACGTGATATTGTGGTGTCCCAGGCCGTGGTTTTACATGCTACGCTACGGCTCTGGCCCACAGTGTGCATATGTGCCTTTGTCCTTGATTCTGACTATAACCCCCCCGTCCTGTGACATGACCTTTCCTCCTCCAGGTTGCAGTTCCTCCTCAGCTGAGACCCTTCTGGGTTTTGGGTTTGCTGTGTTAACCAGCTTCCTAACCTGCTAGCCCTTGAATCTGAAACTTCAGGTTGCCCCTCACTGGGTAGCTGCTCTGATCTTTCAGTCTTTCAGTTGTTGCTTTCCACTGGGCTCTGTGCAGTCTTGTACATGCATGAATGGCTCAGGAGTTAGTTGAGGATTTGAAGAGTTAGTTGAGGATCTGAAGAGAATTTATATGGAAAAATCTGATGCTCCTCCTCCGTGACTCACTCTTTTTGGAATTTCTCTCTTCAATGTTCAGCTGCTGCAATAGCCCTGAATTCCAGACTCTGACTCCTCAGAGAGGTAAACCAATCCCTTCTGTCTGAGGCCAGCTGTTCCATGCCAGGCAGGCTGAGGTGTACCCGCAGGTGACAGTCTGCACAAGAGTCAAGTTTATTCATCTCAGCTCCCTTCTTTGAGTCCATCGCCTCCAGTTTCTGCTGCATTTTGGTCCTTCTCTAGTGACTTTGAACTATTTTCTCTTGTCAAGTATTTGTCATTGCTGATTAGAAGGCCAGATCAATATAAGCTACTTCATGATTCCTGGAAGCCAAAAGTTCCTGAGTGACTCTAAATGTACAATTTGAGGTCCTTGAATGGCTCCTATGTTTTCTTGGCTTGAGATTCCTCCAAGCACTGTACGAGATAGGGATTTTTGGCGCACATAGTTTGGGAGGTGATGCTAGAGAAGTGGGACTTGGAAGCCGACAGAAGGTACATGATGTTAGGAACCACAACACCCCAGCACACCTGCTGAGGATGTCTGCGACATGGTGAGGCTGCATCTCAGTTACCACGACTGAGTGCATATTTATCCACTAACCCCCTGAATGTCTAACAATGGTGGTGATTTTGGCCAACCAAGGCCTGCTGGAGACCAGCTTCTGGCTCCCTGATCCCAATCCTTGCATGTAGTCTACAGGCAGCAAGCACAGGCTTTTGCAGTAAGGAACACTGGATGCTTAGATGTAAATACTGATAGGAGGATGGGTATTTACGTTTACTGATCCATTTTTTTTTTAATTTATTTTATTGGAAAGGCAGATTTGCAGAAAGGAGAGACAGAGAGAGGTCTCCTATCCATTGGTTCACTCCCCAAATAGCTCTATTGGCCAGCGGTAGACAAGTTCAAAGCCAGGAGCCCGGAGCTTCATCCAGGTCTCCCACGAGGATGCAGGTGCCCAAGGACTTGAGCCATCTTCTACTGCCTTCCTATGCCACAAGCAGGAAGCTAGATTGGAAGTAGAGCAGCCAGGACACAAACTGGTGCCCATGAGATGCTTGCACTTCAAGATGGAGGCCAAGCCTGTTGAGCTGCCATGTCAGCTCCCACCATTCCATCTTAAATCAAAACTTCCATCTTAAGAAGCGTTGCTTGCCCTTCCTAGCTGAACAAAAACCATTCTCCCTTTTGCCCACCAGGACCACGCATAGGTCATTGTTCTTTCCTCCATCACAAAGCTTGTTTCCTCCTTAGGGTCTGATTACTTACAGCTTCTCTACTTTAAATACTCCTGGCATGTTGGCTCCTTTCTTATACTCAAGGTTTTTCATACATGGTAGCTATTTTGTGATGTTTTCCCTGAGTACCCTAACGTCTCCTCCAGCTCAATAGCCATCACAAAGTGCTAACTTTTTAAAAAAAGGTTTATTTATTTTTTTACTTGAAACATAGAGTTACAGGGAGAGGAGAGACAGAAAGAAATGCTTTATCCACTGGTTCACTCTCCAAAGGCAGAACTGGGCTGGTCCAAAGCTGGGAGCCAGGAGTATCTTCCTGGCCTCCCACGTGGGTACACGGGCTGAAGGAATTGAGCCCACTGCTTTCCCAGGCACATTAACAGAGTTGGATCAGAAGTGGAGCAGCTAGACTTGAATTGGTGTCCATATGGGATACCAGTGCCGCAAGGGGAGAGTTAACCTGCTTACATCATGGCATCAGCCCCAAAAATCCTATTTTTGTTCTGTGCATGTTAATTATCACACTGTGTGGCTTTCTTTAAAATTATGTGTTTGGTGTCTATCATCTGCTTTGCCCACCAGTACAAAATCTGTATGAGAGAAGAACCTTGTGTATCTTGTCACAGCTTTAAAGCCCCAAGGTAACAATAGGACCTCACAGAGATTTGTTGAATAAATGAGTCACTAAGTGACTATATAAATGCACTAGATTCAACAAAAGTACCGCAAGGGTAGGTATTGTGTTGCAGTGGACTAAACCTCAGCTTGTGTTGCTGGCATCCCATATTCCAGTGCTGATTAAGTCCTGGCTGCTCTCCTCCTGATCCAGCTTCCTGAAAAGGCAGCAGGTGATTGCCCGAGGACTCAGATCTCTGTTGCCTGCGTTGGAGACCCAGATGGGGTCCTCTGGCCCGGTGTCAGAGTAAGAGGGATTTGGAGGAATGAACCAATAATAGATGATAATTTTTTTCTCTGTCTCTTCTCCTCTCTGTCTTTCAAATAAGTAAGTATATCTTAAACGGAGGCCCTCCTTATGGTGTATCAGGTTAAACTGCTGCCTGTAAGGGCAGCATCCTATTTAGGTGTGGCTTCATATGCAGCTCCTGGCTGCTGGCTTTAGATCGTCTCAGCTCTGGCCATTGCAGCCACTTGGGAAATGAACCAGCAGCTGAAGGATCTTTATCTCGCCTTCTCTCTGTAAAATCTGACTTCCCAATAAATTTCTTTTAAAAGATTAGAAGATAATCTGCCAATAAGACAATCAAGATGGAAATAAACTAAAGCATCCATCATCTGGTGGATAGATAAAATGTGGTGTATTCAAACAATGGAATGATATTCAGCATTAAAGAGCAAGGAGATTTTGACATATGCTTTAAAGTGGATGAGCCTTACAGCATCATTCATAGTGTAAAGCCAGTCACCAAAAGACCAAGATTATATCACTGCCCTTACAGAAATACCCGAGAATAGTCACATCCGGAGACCACAAGGATATGGTGATTTTCGTGAGTTGGAGGGAAGGAGGGGGAGAAACTAGTGTCTCCTGGGGATGCCCTGTGAATGGAGAAAAGAACGTTCCAGAGAGGGATAGTAGTGACCACACACAGCAAAGTGGATGTACTCAATACCATAGTTCAACATTCAAGAACAGCAAGTTCTGTGATATGTGCTTTCAATCACAATAAAAAAAAACTAAGACTGATTCACCTTGAGGGCATTACACTGTGGAACTGCTGTGAGCGGCTCCTCGCCTGAAAAGGGACGGGACAGTGCCGACACCATGTGTGTTACATGTGTCCTGGATTCACGTATTTTATCAATCATCAAATTTCAAAAGAATTCTAGGAATGATAAGAGTCACATTATTTTGGATCAAACAAGGTGTTAGGACACATTGAAATAAAATGTTTGCATATTCTGATCATCATTTTACAAAAGAAGTATTTTCGTTAAAAAGACATTATAAATACAATAATTTCAAAGCATCTATTTTTAAAATGATCGGTTTTTGGTTTTTTTTTTTAAAAAAAAAACTGGAAAGAGACATACAGAAAGGAGGAGAAACAGAGAAGATCTTCTGTTCAATGATTCACTTCCCCAGTGGCCACAACAGCTGGAGCTGAGCCGATCTGAGGCTAGGTGCCTGCAGCTTCTTCTAGGTTTCCCACACAGGTGCAGGGTCCCAAAGCTTTAGGCTGTCCTCAACTGTTTTCCCAGGCCACAAGCAGGGAGCTGGATGGGAAGTGAGGCTTCTGGGATTAGAAGCAATGCCCATATGAGATCCCAGTGCATACAAGATGAGGATTTTAGCCACTAGGTCACAGCACCGGGCCCCAAAGCCTCCATTTTTAATTGGAGGATCTCTGGTTGCAAAAACACACAAAAAAGTAAACAAAAATTTTTAAAAATTTGTTTGGAGCAATCAGAAGAGACCTGGTGAAGAACTACTAGTGTGAGATCCAAAAGGAGAAGGAAATGCAAAAGTTATCTGAGCACTTGTGGTGTTTGTGAAATCTGGGTGAAGTGATTGAGTGGTCAGCATTTTGGCATGTGGGTTCAACCTCCATTTATGGGATCAGCATTTTAAATGGATGATGATTCAAGTCCCAGCTGCCCTACTTCGAATCCAGCTCCCTTCTAATGGCCTGGGGCTTGGGCTCCAATTCAGAGGAAGCTCCTGGCTCCTGACTTCAGCCCGACCCAGTACTGGCGGTTGCAGCTATCTGAGTGGTGGCATGGGTGATGATCCAGTTGATGAAAGATTTTTTTTCTTTATTTCTGTAACTCTGACTTTCAAATAAACAAAATATGTCTTTTTAAAAGAGTGAGTTAGAAACAAACCAATACTTTTTAAAAAGTCTCACAGGATGTGAAGGACAAACTGGAATTTAAACCTGTGAAAGTGCTTGGCTGGTCCCTCTCACCACTGTGTCTTTGTCGAGATCTTGAAAGTCTCCGTCTTGGAAGTATGAATGAACTTTGTATTTTCTTGGTGCAGCCTTGACTAGTATCAACCCAGGAACTTGAATGAGATGAGCCTGGATTGAAAATGCCTCATGGTATCTAAAACAAGTAAGATGTAAACTCTCTTTGGAGGAGGATAATACCCTAGGCTCACGGTATTCGGACAAAGAGTCTTATAAGCATGACTTATAGCAGACAATAAAAAATAACCAAGCATACATGAAGACACAACAGCATGAATGCACACAGAAGAAACGAGAATGTTAATCCCATATGGACACTAGCGGTTGGAATTCTTGAACATGACCTCTAAAAGAATTATGCTGGTATTCAAAGGAAAAGGATGAGACTGAGATCCAGAATTTAAAGAACATAAAATATTTTTAAGAGCATTAAAAATGTAATAATTCACATTACTGATATGTTGATTGGTTTTATATAGTATGACTTAGTTGAAGAGAGAATTAATGAAATGAAAGTTACAGCAATAGAAAAGATCTAAAATGAAGTATATGAAAACAGAAAGATGCAGGAGTGATAAAAAGGGTGAGGGACGCTAATACACACATAT
Source organism: Ochotona curzoniae (assembly GCF_017591425.1). Classification (NCBI taxonomy): domain Eukaryota; kingdom Metazoa; phylum Chordata; class Mammalia; order Lagomorpha; family Ochotonidae; genus Ochotona; species Ochotona curzoniae. The sequence goes on along the minus strand of NW_024466512.1, from coordinate 28,260,049 downwards.
TTGAAACCTCAGAAGTAGAGAACAGAGAAGAGAGTACAGAAATAATATATGAGGAGATGAAGGTTGAGAATTTCCTAATAAAATCATCAGGTCACAGGTTTGACCTTAAGCAGGTCAATTTAAAGAAACACTAGCCTGGGTTACTTCAAAGTAAAATTGCCTGTAAACAACAACAACAAAAAAAAAAAACAAAAAACAAAGCTGAGGCAGAATCTTAAAAGCAGTCAGAAAAAGACTTTCTTCCAAGGAGCAACTAGATCCACACTTAGTTTTTCATAAGAATCAATGACTGAAGGGCCCGGTAGCATGGCCTAGCGGCTAAAATCCTCATCTTGTATGCACTGGGATCTCATATGGGCGCCAATTCTAATCTTGGCAGCTCCTCTTCCCATCCAGCTCCCTGCCTGTGGCCCGGGAAAGCAGTCGAGGACGGCCCAAAGCCTTGGGACCCTGCACCTGCTTGGGTGACCCAGAAGAGGCTCCTGGCTTTGGATTGGCACAGCTCCAGCCGTTGTGTCCATTTGGGGAGTGAATCATTGGATGAAAGTTCTTTCTGTGTATCTGACTTTGCAAAAAAAAAAAAAATCTATTTTAAAAAAGAATCAATGAATGACTTCTCAGCAGAAACAAAGGAAGATGCAAAACACTGAGATAATATATTTGATGTGCTTCTGTTTGTGTTGCACAAGGTCCACAAAATCATTTGAGTCTGGTTCAGGCAAGCAAGCACAGGCTGGACTTGAAACTTCATAGGATTTCAGGTTCATTTTAAGTGGGCCATTTTGGGTGACCTGCAAATGATGTTCTAAATGTCCACATAGAACCTTGGTAGAAAGAAAGGATTCCCCACACCTGCAAGAGATGATGATTTTGTTTTTGAAGCAAAGATTTTGAAAAGGGTCAATCTGATATTGAGTCAGAATAAACGCCCCTCCCCACCCTGTTTGGCCACCTTCCCTCTCCGTCTCAATTCAGACTTGAGCTGTGGGGCCAAGGAGACCCAAATGACGTGACATTGTTGCAGTCAGGAGATGGGAGGAACGTGTGCTTCAACAGCAGGGGTTTTATCTCACTGTGGTTCTTACGGGTTGTGTGACATTGGGCGAGCTCATGAACCCCCCCGCCACACACACACACACAGATCTATGTTTTCAGTGCAGGTGGAGTGTTCCTTCTTGGGAGATTTTGTTGTGATGTCTGTGAATGTGGCTCTTCTGTCTTCTACATGGAATCCATTGCATGTGTATAAAGGCGGCCCTTAAAAGCCCTTGTCTGAGGTTAGTCCAACATGTCAGTTTGGCAGATGTGGAAACTGAGGCACAGAGAAGCCAGATTCTGGCTCTGTGATCTTTGGCAAATTGCTTAGTCTCTGCCCTCTGTTCTGTACCCGGCAGCAGCATAGGAGCAGCCTCCTACAGCTCCTGGGAGGACTGGCTGAGGACAGGGACCGGGGGATCTAGCCCCTGGGGTTCACTCAGAGCTCTATAGCAGCTACTGATTTGTAAATGAGTTGTGTTAGTATTTTTGTGGAGCATTTGAGGAGTCATCTTGCTGCAAAATACGAAGCTCTGGCAGGCTCCAGCCATTCGTTCCCAAACCCCAGGGTTGGTGGGTTGTCCCGGGAAGACCTTTCTCCAGGGGTCAGGTAGAGTTCAGCGAACTCGCAAAGAAGCGTGATTTTCGATGCTCCAAGGTACATCCACTCATCTCCTCCCCGCTCCCTCTGCTGGTTATTAAACTGGTAGTTTTTACAACATCAATAAAGAACTTTCCTACCCAATTACCCCAGACAATAGGCTGAAAAGCAGTTTCGACTATGAAAACTTCACGTTGGGTTCATTTAGATTGTTTTGCTGTGTCAAATCCTCACTTGAGTTCAAAAGTTCAGCTGAACCATGAACTTTGTGATCTCACAGCAGGCCCTTCTACAAATAGAGTGGAAAGTAAAAAAACATACAATATTTAAGGTGGGCTTGTCACGTTGTATATAGCATGGTTAGGAACACTTTCCACTGCGCCGTGACATATCAAAAAGAATGAGAAAGGCAGAGTTAAACCCCGAGTTACCTGGCCGCTGAGGCTTCCAAGAGAATGCACATTCAGTGACTAATCACTAGTGGACAAACTAAAGCCGGCTAATCTTCTTAATAAATTGTGAAGTCTTGTATACCTCTTGGTTTTAGTGGTGGCTTTTCTGCCTGTCTGGAACAGGCAGCATATCAAAACAAAAGGGTCATGACTTTATGTATTTGTTAAAGTTAGAATCCACGTTCTCATATAACTTGGGCTTGATATGACCTGGTTACACAAGGGTAGGTGGAGCGAAAGTTTTGCAGGAATGAAATGAGAGTAAGCTGCATTTTCACTGTCTACTAATAACTACACACACACACACACACACACACACCAAGTTCAAGAACCCCTCATTTTGTAAGCCTTCTGTTTGTGCAGCTTTAGGTTCAAGGGTAAAGCAAACAAGATAACAGACTCTCTCGGGTCAGGGTGCCTTTTGACTTGAGCCCAGCAATATCCTCTGAGCCATGGAATGCGATTTCCTATCCCACCTTCAGTTGTGCTGGGGAAATATGTCACTCATTGGTTTTTATGTCACCACCCCAAGAGGTAAAGGGGTGACCTAAGGCAGACAGTTTTGGAACCAGAGAGCAGGGCATCACCCCATGCAAGGGTGATTTTTATGCCAGCTGTTTTTGCTGCCTTGTTTACCAAGGGGTTGGTGTCTCAGGTCACAAGAGCAAGCTAGTCTGGGTCATTTGTGGAAGCGCAGAGGACAGGATAGGGCGAGAAAGTCAAGTCGTGGGATGGATGGCTCCTTATGAGTCACATGGGGCTAGCATCTCTAAAACAGTTTCTCCTTTTTTCATACTTCCATGCCTGAGCGGCCAGGATTTGCAGCTGTAGCCAGCTCTGGGCTGTTTTCTAGAAAAGTACCCCAGTAGAGCTGGTCCCGACATCCTTAGTGATGTGATTTTCCATGCAGGAAGGTCTCGTCCAGTTCAGTCAAGAATTGATGACACTTGCCAATTTTTTCCCTTCAGACATGAATCCTCACTGTAGATTTAGTGCCGTGTGGAGAGAGAGGCACAGGAGGCTAAAGGGGAACGAGCAGAGAGGCCTGCAATTTGGTTGACCTAGTTCAAGGTGGTCCGTCTTCCCAGTGGGGTTGGGAGGCTGGAACGAAAAACAAGGTTCGCTGCTTTTGTGGCTCAGTGAACTGGGCTGCCCACATTTCACAGCTCGCTTTCTGGTTGACCTGCCCTGGATAGTGGGGCCGCATGTCTGTTGTTGAGGCTGGGACAGGAGAGGAGTCGGTGGCGTTCTTTCAAAGGGCTTGTAATGACAGGAGTTTTGTGGGGAACCTGTAGGACTTGGGGGGTGGAGTGGGAGGAGATGGAGGAGGATGGTGGCTGGGGATCGGTCAGGAGGAGGTCGGCTGGGATCCGGGTGGGGCGGTAGATACCCGGAGACACAAGGCAGGATGGGAGTGTGCCTGCACCTCTCCATCCTCATGGCAGCTCAGTGAGAGCGGGGATCTGCTTTTTCAGGGGAGAAAGAAGAGCGTACACAGCAGTGACTCCAGCAACAAAGCAAGATGTTTTTCCAGGGGCCACATGGAGAGAACCTGTACAGGGCTGACAAGGGCTGAATTCAGGGTGTGTTTCTGGAGTGGGATGGAAGGATGTGTACAAAGGAGGGAGCCTTGTCAGTGGGAAAAAATCCAGCCTACTCTTTGTGATTCCTCACTGCATGTCTGCAGCACACTGGCCTGTTTGCATTTTTCTCTGCGTTGGATTGTGGCGCCCCCAACAGCTGTCCTGAGGCCCCCCAGAACTTGTAGTTACTTGTCTGCCTATGGGCCTGCCTTCCTTGTTCTTTTTAAATTTTATTATTATTAATTTTTAATATAGCCTACATAGTTGAGAGGGATACATGTCCATGTGGGCCTCCAGTGAGGGTGGGGGAGGGTTGAGGTATAGGAAAAAGTGGGTGAAACAAACGTAGTCCGGGGATGGGGGAATGTTTATTTGATGACACCTTAGAGATCCAAGTATGTGGAAGAATGTTCTTAGAGTGCTACTTGAGTGGTTTTGATAGTTGAAATGTCATTAGGTTCATTGCACCAGGGTTGAGAAAATCTTTCCAAGGTCTATTGGTTGAGCAACACCAAGTTAGTGCATCCACAAGCCTAGGAACATTTTGCAAAGCTTGGCCAGGAGAGTTGTCCAATCTGTTCTTCTTTCCATCCTCTGACAAGGTACTCCATATCCTCTGCTTGTCTAGATAAGCTGGCTGCCATGTTCCCTGTGCACGTCTGGGCATGCTGTCCACCACACAGGCATCAGGAACTGAGGTGGCCCAGTCCCAATACATGTACTTCAAGGTCAGACCACATATGTTGTGATTTTTCCTGTGCCTGGGGAATCCAGCCATCCAGTTGGGGAGTCCCCCCAAGAAACCTTGCCTTGAGTGACCTCAGACTTGATTCTTGTATGTACCAGATAGTGCAGGGACAGGTTCAGTCTGTCACCTATACCAGCCAATGCATACATATTGGTGAATGCAGTTGCCTGGTCAATTCTGCCCTCAGCCTCATCTCCCATGCAAAACAATGGGTGCTGTGGCTCAGCCAATCTACCCTAGGCCCATTCTTCACACACATCAGCAGGTGCCATGGCCCATTAGGGGTGATCTCTAGTAACCCCCACAATGCCACCCTCTGCCCCAGTTTTTATATGTGCTGGCATGTTCTGTGGACTAGCCTGGTCCATCCTGCATCCCATCTGACTCTCATGCACACCAATGGGTGCTGAAGCTTAGCTCAGCTTGACCTGTTCCCAGACCCAGCCCACACACATGCCAATGGGTGCTGTCTTGACCAACTTGGCCTGCCCCCAGCCCTGGTTCTCATGCTCATCAGCAGGAGCTGCAGCCCAGCAGGGGAGTGCCCATAGTTCTCCTACCAGGCCTGCTGCCAACTCTAGATCTTGTGCTTGCCAGGGAGTACTGTGGTCCAGCCTGGCATGACTTGCACCCAGTCTTGGCACTTGCCAGCAGGGGTGGTAGCCCAGCCTTCTTCACTCTCTTGGATTTGTCTGCCTATGCTCTGGGATGCTTTGGGGAAGCCTCAACCTGTCCTGAGAGACATTCTAAGATACCACCTAAGGCCTGTTCACCACAAGGTCTTGAACCTGGGCTCCTGTCCAACAGGACTTTGTGAAAAAGAATACAATTATCTTTAAATTTACTCATTCATTCCAGGGTAGGTTATGGGACCCATCAACAGTGAGAAAAGCAGTGATAAGAAGTAGATTCTGTGTGTGCTTTGATGCCATTCTTACAGTTGTGAACCTACCCATGGTGGTGCTGAAGTACTGGTGCCGGGTAACTGGATTCCATGAAGAATCCTTCAATCAGAACTGCCAGTTTATAACTTTGCACTAGAGACACATACCGTGCTCTCTGAGAACATTTGGCTTGAGGAAAATGAATGTGTGTGTGACTCTAGGGGAAATTAAAGCTGAAAAGGCAGGCTTTGGAAGGTTTGAGAGAAAAAGAATAAGCTATCAGATCATGGGAATGGTGTGATGGCACCCACAGAGGTGAGAGGCCTCTTGGTGTTGGGGGGACCGTCAGCTGACCACTGGGTCTGGAGTGGGAGGCTGGTGTTGCTCCACTGTAGGGAGTAGCAGAGACCCTCTGATCCTAGGCTGAGGCCCCTGGGTTAGAGATATGGGGGAGGAAGGCAAGAAGTAGATGATGTCACTTCAGAAAGTTTCCGGAAAATGGAACTAAAAGTTAAAGCACCACAAATTTTTGGAAATCCATGATTTTCTCCTGATCAGTCTTTCACCCAGACTATTTGAAGACCATTCATTTTTTCAAAAGGATGAACCTCATAGCGGCATACAGAATAGATTGATGGCTGCGGTTCTGGCAAAGAATTACTGCTGGGCGATAACCAGATGGCACCGCAGTCACAGTGTAGGCCAGTGAGGCTAACACCACAGTGATCATTATACGAGTTGCTGGTGTCTCTGGACTCTTGGTTCTCCCTCTGATTGCTGCTCTCACTACACCCCCTCCCCTGCTCCCCATGTGATTTGGTGCTTCTGCTCCAGCAGCGCCCCTCTCCCTCTGCGGGAGCTCGGCTTCCTACAGAGCTGTCTCCACCTCTGGAGCAGCTCCCCGAGGGCGCCCGTTTTCAGCGCGAGTCTGTTTCCTAGAGCATGCCTGGCCTGAGATGACTGGAGCCGAGGAGATCTCTACCGAAGAAAGAGCAGTCCTGCCTCCTGGTTTCTGAACTTGGCTTCCAGGGTGGAATCTGCTATTAAATAAATAGAGCATTAACCAAATTAAACAACTTTTAATGACCCAGAAAAAAAAAATTACTCAATTCACAGAAACCAAAAAAAAAAAAAAGTCGAGAGCAGAGTTGAGGTGAAGAGTGCGAGCCTGTGGCTAGCAAAGCCCTGGATGCTTAGGCTCACACCTGGGGAGGAGAGACCCCCTCCTGCAGCCAGACTTCTGGGGACCCACAGGCTGAGACCAAGTGGGAGGCCATCCTTCCTCCGTCCCCTGCTTCTGCGTGAGCCACACTGTGAATGGCACTATGAGGGACCCGGAGCTGGCAGGCAGCAAGACCCCCTCTGAGCCCTCAGGCTGCTTGTGCTTGGGGTTGGGGGCAGAGGCGGCCTCACAGGAGGATTCCGGAGAGAATGGCCCAGTCTGAAAGTGGGGGGATTCGAGAAGCCTTCCCAGGCAGGCGAGCATGAAAGAGGAAGAGGGGAGCGATGGAGTGAAGGGAGCGGCATCCCTGGTAGGGTTCACAGTGGGGATAAAGATTGGAGGGGGGCCGCAAGGCTCAGGGCTCTTCAGCAAGGTGGCAGTTGGCCCTGTGGCAAGAACAGCATTGGGACGTTGCCTGTACCCCAACCACACCCCACATCCACAAGCAAAGGCTTGCCGTTTCCAAGGGACCCCAGGTATGGACAGTGGTGAGGGGGCGAGGGTCAGGGCCTGGCTACAGGAGGACCTCCCTAGGGCCTTAACAGTGACATGGGAGGCTGACCTTACTGCTGGATGGGAAGTGGGGCTGCCAGGACATGAACTGGTGCCCATATGGGATCTCAGTGCTAGGAGGTGGAGAATTACTCTACTGAGCCACCACAGCAGCCCTCCCTGACTTCTCCTCCCACCCCTGCCCGAAAGCTTTTTGTTAGAAACTGAATGCCAGTGACCCCAAATGCTATATCTTGCACTTTGTCTAATCCTTACGTGGTAAGGCAAGGATTATTGTACTGTTATATGGATGAGGCATCCAAGGTTAGAGCTCTGGGTTAAAATCCTAGGTATCTAGCCACCATACCATGGCAGATGGTGGCTTTTCCTTGGCACCACGCTGTTCATTTTTCATTATCAGTGGCACAGCAGTGTGCTACCAAAGACCATCTCAGAAACCCAGGGCCTGAGTCTTCTCTCTCTGCTTTGCATTTTTCCTGCTAGGCTTGGGGGATGCTGCCTCAGCTCTTTGCTGAATTTAAGAGGCTCCAAGTCTTTTTGGGGTCCCCCTTGAGAGAAAAAAAATTGTAATTGCAAATCACTTGCCACCCTGACATCTTCAGTCTAGCTGTTCTCATTTTCCCAGAGGCGGAATAAGCTGGCGGGGCAGTCGAGTCAATGTCACTGGGCCCCATGTGTGCTTCCTGCTGGCTGGGGAGTGCTGGGGCAGGCAGCAGAAACCTTCAACCCAGACTGCCCTGGAGGGATTTGTCATTCCGCTCTCCGTCCAGCATTCTCTATGCCGCCCCCAGGAGCATCCATGTGCGTTTTCACTTTGCCACTATTGATGAGCTTTGGGGTGATGCCCAGACACCACCCACTCCTGTCTATCTTCTGGAGCCATCATTTAATCTGTCAAAAACCTAGGTCTGTTGGCTTGCTGCACCGCACGGCACCCACCCAAAGCCACTTCCGCCTCTTTCCCTGTTTTTGCTCCCTTGCGGCTGAGCGAGCAGCCTGGGAGACTCCAGCCCGGCCCCAGCCTTTGTGCATCCCGAACCCAACCTCCTGCTACGCTCTTTGGCCGATGGCATCAGAGATCTCTTGGTGGAAAAACAATACACGTCATCATGTTTTCTCATGAGAACCATTTATTTTGGCTACACCATATCGATTCAAGGAAATCTCCTGCCTCCTTTTGGAATTGTTTCTGGAGTCGATGGGTTTTCAGGCTCAATGGTTTGCCTGGGACGACCGCTCCCGCCCCTCCGGTGTGCATTTGCCAAAGTAGGAAAGGATTCAAGCAAAGTACCTTCCCTGGGGTTAGTCAGTTCAACCATGTGGATCAAATGAAGGCTGTCAAACGGCTAGATGAAGCCTTCAGAGTGGAAACCCGGTCCTAGAGTGCGGAGCATTTAGTTATAACGGGCAAAGTTGGGGACAGACCCCATTGGAAGACAGCTAATAAACACCAGGTATTTCTTTCGGTATCACCTTTTTCTTTTCTCCATTTCCAAAGCCAGGGCACAGACTGGCTTTAAAGACTTGCTGCCCGGGCACCAGGCCTTGCCCAGGTGTGCACAAGGTGGCACGTTGGACTGCCTGCAGCCCCGCAGTCAAGAGAAGCCCGTTGGGGGCATGTCCCACTTGCCCTCCCTCACATAGCTCACATTTTCCTGTCATCGCCATGTCACTCCAACTGCATGGGGGGAAAGTAGCATTTTTATTTGTGACCTTTGCATTTTTCTTCTCTCTCAGTGCCTAGAGACAGTAAAGCTGAGAGGCACGAGTCATTAGAAGGGCAAAAAAATTGCCTGCATGTCTCCCCAAATTGTAGGGCATCTCAGCCTGGTCTGGGGACCTGCTTGGAGCGGCAGCCATCCCACAGTCCCCTCTCCCTGGGGAGGTGGCTCAAGCAGGTATGTGTGGTTTGAAAGCTGCCTCAAGAGGCTTCTGACAGACAGCATCGTGCACTGTGGAAACGGGACTCCATGCCGAGACCCGACATTGCCCGTTGTAACTAAATGCTCCGTGCTCTAGACCGGGTTTCCACTCCGAAGGTTTCATCTAGCCGTTTGACAGCCTTCATTTGATCCACATGCTTGAACTGACTGTAGATCTCTAACTATGCCTGTAGCTCAAGTTCTCTAGTTATTCTGAGAATTCTCTGAACTTTTGCACAAGTCTTACAGTTTTTTTTTCCTCCATGAGGTTTGAATTCCTAGTGAAAACCTTTGACAAACTGTTAACCATTTGGAGTGTCAGACGCCTTACAGGCAGAACGGGATACATAGCTTGCAGGGTTGTGAGGTTTGGAACGGGGAACGCCATGTTGCTCAGTGCAGTCCCTGGCATATAGCAGGGAACTTGATAAGTGACTGTTATAATCAAGCTGTGATTATGATATTTACAACTGCAAGGAAAAGAGCTGGATTTTCTTCTCCCCGACACACCCCTCCTGGCCATGGACAGAATAACCTGAGATGCCCCAAAACACTGACAGTGAACATGACCATTCACCATGTGTTGAGTGTCTACTGAGTGTTGGAGCTGAGGGGGAGGAGGTTGGATACCTTCATGTACTTTTTGTTAGCTCTCATCCCAGGGCCCTGAGGGAGCGGGAGGAGTCCCATTCTGCAGGTGGTCGTGCTGAGACTGCACAGGCTCTTAGTTTATTAGTGAAGGTGGCTGTTTGAAAGAAAATGCACTGTTGCAAAAGATGTGAGAGATCCCCAGAATCCCTGGGAAGGATGATGGACAGACCTAAAAATAGCACAGGAACCACTCTAAGGCCTCTAGCCGGCGCTGTGCTGCACAGTGGCTCACCACCAGCACTGGCTGCTTCTGCAGCCATTTGGAGACTGGATGTTGAAGAATGCTCCTTGTCTTGCTTTAGGAGTTACCAGCTCCCATTTCTGAGTTGAGACAGTAAGGGTGGTGATAGCATCCACTTAGACTTCTGCCCAAATCTCTAAGAGATGCTGGAAAATAAATTTTAGCCTTGACTTTATAGAAATATTTGTTTACTTTTATTAGAAAGGCATATTTCCAGAGAGAAGGAGTAATAGAGAAAGATCTTCCATCTGCTGATTTACTTCCTATGTGGCCTGAGCTGAGCTGAGCTGATCTGAGACCAGGAGCCAGGAGCTTCTTCTGGGTCTCCCAAATGGTGCAAGAGCCCACGGACTTGAACCATCCGCTGCTGCTTCCCCAGGCCACAAACAGGGAGCTGGATGGGAAGCGGAGCAGCCAGGACACTAATCAGCATCCGTATGGGATCCTGGCACTTGAAGGCAGGGTCGACTGACTAAGCCATTGCACCAGGTCTCAGCCTTTGACTTTCAAAAGAAGGTGATAGACTTGGTTCCAAGGCTCATGTGGTGGGGAATTCCCTGAATAGAGGGAAATTAGACAATAGGAACCCCAAAAGTTATGAAGTATCTGCTGCATTGAAAAGTTTAAATGTGTCATCTGCCCTGGACATCCCTTCATGGTATAAGAGATGCAAAATCTTATCTACCTTTTCTGGTTTGGATATTTTACTGTGGTCAAATAAAACACCAAGCATTTATTTGGTTCTACTAAAATATTGGAGCTTATGATAAACAAGACGCAGGTCAATAGTGACACTCTTGCACTCTTGCCCCTGCCCCGGTCCCCTCTGGTACTCAAATGATCACTGGGAGCCCAGGCCTTGATTCCTGGGTAGAACCATGACCACCTGGATAGAAAGCATTACCCGAGACTGAGCCATCTCTCCACAGTAGAGGAGAAGGGTGCGTGTGGGCCCAGTGTCTCAGCTGCATTGCGTCACAGGTATGCTCGCCTTTTGCCAGATCTCAACACATGAGGCACTCAGAGAGAAGGAAGAAAAGTGTCTTCAAAAATACAGTTAAGGCAGCTGACAAGGCCAAAAGTGGGCACATCCCTTCCAGAGGGTGATTTGACTGGGGCACAGCCTCAGAAGTATTTGTATTTTTCACTAATTCCTTCTGTAGGCACCAAAAGCATAGCGAATGTTGACAGAGAAATAGAGAAAGTTTTAGGTTTCACAATGTTCGCTTGTAACAGCATAATTTATTCAAGAAAAACATTGGTTTTAGTTGTTTGAGAAAATGAGAGAGAGAGAGAGAGAGAGAGAGGTCCTAACTGATGGTTCATTCCCTAAATGCTCAGTGGGTGAGGCTGGGCTGGGTTGAAGTTGGGAGCAAGCAACTCAGTGTGTCCCTTCTGTGGGAAACTTGGGCTGTAAGTGCTGGCTCCTAGGACCTGTATCAGCAGGAAGTTGGGGTCAGGAGCCAACATGGGCATGCTCGCTAGAATCCTATCTTCTGGGCCAAACTGACTCCCCATCCTAAAATACACATCCACATTCACCTATATTTATATAAGCAATATAATAAGAAACATAGTAATTATGAGATTGTCTTTGGAAAGGTTGCAGTTCAGTTTTGAGTTATTTTTAATATTTTCTTGGAATTTCCAGAACTTCCTACAATGGAACTTTTTCATATATAATTAGAAAAATAATATGCATTACTTTAAAAAAATATATATGGTCTTCAAAGAAACCAAATTGAAAAAAAAGTTAAGCCAGTTTTTCAGGGGAAGGGCTGTTCCAGTCTTCCCTTGGGGCCATCGGGGTAACAGGCAAATTAAAACCTGAACGTTTAAAGTCAATCAGTTTGTCTTAATGGGCCCTCAATGGGGAAAACTTCAGTCGTTTCCCTTGCCTGGCACTCTTGCGGTCAGAGGATGAAATCCAATCATGGGGTCAGTTGGGTTTACACATTCCATGGCAAAGCAATTTGGCCATGGCTCTGTATTTCCCAAAAGTTCTCTGACTTCCTAGACAGGAATTGGGAGCACAGGAGACCTTTATGCCGGTAGCAGCGGCACATCTGGTTTATAGTGTGCACCAGATGGGCTCCCTTTCATCTGGGGAGAGGGGCAGGAGGGGGCACTTGAGCCTCTGTAGGGCCACAGAACTCCTGCAGTGCGGGCTCTGCGTTTTCAGTGAAAGGCTACAGGTTAAGATGTAAGCATGTTGTGTCGGAGTCACAAAACCCTTCGCTTTTAGGGGAATGTGCTCTTCAGTGCAGTCTGCCCACCTGACATGCAGGTTAACTGCTTAGCCCAAAGATGATCTGGGCAGATTGCTGATTGCCTTTTGAACTCCCAGGTACTACCTGAATCATGAGCATCTTCTCTGTGCCAAGCACTGGGAAGTCGCAAAGGACAAGACAAATGTGTCCTTGGGGAGCTCTCGCACTAGGGGGATAGGCCACTTGCTTTCTGCCCTCATCACATGAGGTCTGGTTAGGCCCACTGGGCTGGAACAGACAGTGCAGAGAGCAAGCACCTTGGAAAGAAGAACTTGGTGCTAACTGGGGAAAGAGTTTGTCGATTGTTTGGGTCATAACTGGCCCCTGATTATATTAAACATGAGATCACCTAGGTGTGTGAGTTTGGAAGCAGCAGGTTGGACAACATTCAGACATAAAAGGCCAGGGCCAGTGGAAGGAGGGAGATGGCTGGAGAAGGAATCTAGCTTTATTCAGGAACTGATGGGATAGATGGCACTGATGCCAGTGATGCAGAAAGGAAAAGACTGAAAAAGGGGAGAGAAAACAAAGCATGCAGGTGCCACTGCTGACGTGCTGGGCTGTTTGCAAATCCTCAGCATGGACCACATTCTGGCTCTTTCCAGGAAATTCTGCCCCGGTGCTTTTATTCTCCATTCTCTGATCTTTCATGCTCCCTTCCTTGCTGAAACTCTAGGGAGAGAAAGCCAGGTTGACCCTCCTCTTTCCCCAGTTAGCACCAAGTTCCTCCTGCTAGAGTGCTTGCTCTTTGCACTGTCTGTTCCAGCCCAGTGGGCCTAACCAGCCCTCATGTGACAGCATGGCAGGGCAACTCTTTGTCTAGGAATCAAACCTTCTAGGTTTAACCACTAAGTGTTCCCAGTTCTTCACACAAGTACACATGATTTCCAGTGATTCAATACTCAAAAAAAAAAACTTCTTGATTTTCATGTTTTTGTGGTACTCTTCAGTTTTTTGTGTGTTTGTTTCAATTACAGATGTGTTTGGTAGAAAATATTGCAGGGTCCAGGCAAGGAAACGGATAAATCTCAGTGGTTCAAAGCAATCATGTATAGATGGATGGTCAGCCCTGAAATACTCCACAGTGGAAACAGACACCTGGAGCCTCGCCACAGTGGGACTCTATGACTAGACCTGGGTTTGAAGGGTCAGAGGAAGTGTGTTAGTGCAGAGTGGGAACTGTGCCACACCAATGGAGCTGGGGAGATGCAGCCCCTATGAGATTCGGTGTGCTAAGGCAGAATAGGAGCAGGGGATGGGTTCCCTGCCCTCAACTGCTATTCTCCATTGGGGAGACCCAACTGGAAGTCGGTTGTCAAGGCCAGCTTCCCAGGACACAGAATAAGCATAAAGGGATGCATGATGGGGAAGGGGTGGGATTGTCAGGACAGGCACTAACTCCAAGGCCCATAGCATAGGATTGTTTTCCAGCATTCTTGCTAAATGGGATTTTATTGGACAAACGTTTCAAGAATTGCAGTCAGGTCCCTCATCCCATTTCTGTACTTTCAATGAGTTGTTATTTTGCTGTTTCATTTATTCAAAGATGTTTACTGAACATCTTCTGTTGCAACAGACACTATCGGGAGAAGGGCCCATTTTCTCCTCAATCGTCATTCCTGCTTGTAGGAATTATGTGTGTGTTCTTAGGTGATATTTGATTAATCCTCTCTATTTGGACCTGTGCTTACATAACCACATCACTTTTCAGGTACACCTTACTTTTGCCTGACTTTATAGTTCTACCTGCACAAGTAGATACAAATGCCTCTCAAAAATTAACAGAGAACTTGGGGGGAATCTAAATTGCAAATCACGTTGTTGTTGGCTCTAATTTTTTTAAAAATCAGAGACAGCAATATTTTTTGGTTCTGTGAAAAACTTTTAAAAACTTGTCCTTTATAAATAATACTTTAGCAATAAAACAGTCTTTTCTGCCTGTGTCAGTGGCTCTCAGAGGTTTTTGACTAATGCCCAATGTCATGTTTTTTATCTCAATCTAGTTTCATGAAACAAAATCGATCACTACCTTGTTTTGATGCGTTCTATTATTTTCTGTTGCATTCTATTCTATCTCTTTTTAAAAAATGCTACAGTAACTACGCACCTGATTTTATAGTGTATCATTGGGATGCCATCTATAGTTTGGACCGCATTAGCCTATACAATACATTGCAACTGTCTTCAAAATAGTGCTAGCACTGGTACCTAAATTTAAAGGGTGGTTAAGAAGTCCCAACTGTTTATTTTTCAGCTGTCTTCTAATGTGTTAGACTCCTCATCAGTCTTTAAGAAAATCAAACTGGATTGATCAGTGGCATTTCCCTCGGTTCCCTCATCCTGGCCAGGCATTCACTGCCAGATTGGCTGGTGCCTGGAGTCGAGTGGAGATAGGAGGAGCAAATACAGGTGAAAGCACATAAGAGGTAATGGGGGTGAGAATCTGTTACCTCCCACAGGCATTATCACATGTTAGAGAGGGCTTTGGTGGAATGTAACCCCACTCATGTTCATGTATGGGGAGCTTGGTTCTCAGTGTAGTGATGTAAACAGCTGGTAGGACCTTTGAGAGGTGAGGCCTGCTGGGAGGTTTAACAAGGTCCTATTCCCCGACTCTGGCTTTCTGTCTCATCATGCGACTGACCCCTCTTGCACACATGCCCTCACCATTATGCTGCCATCTGGCTTGAAGCTGGGCTGTTGGTACTTCTGCCCTTAAACCTCCAAAACTGAGTACAGTAAGCCTCTGTTATAAAGTGCCCAACCTCAGGAATCTTATTATCATCACAGGAAGCCAATACAAAGATGTTCTATAGATTTTTCTTATTTAATTCATGTAACAATTCAGGGAGTAGCCACTGGCGTCTTCATTTTAGACCAGAGGAAAGTATTAGCATTGTCATTTGGTGGGAGGACATCAAACTTCAGAGAGGGAGCTAGGAATTGATTTCATCTTTTAAGATACTGATGGTGCTTCTTCTGGCTGGGAACTGGAGACGGAGCAGACAGAAAGTTTTCTTTGGGCCGCTGGGCCCTTCAATGTAGGTTTCAGAGGTGGATGGAGGATCTCTTCTAGTTTCTGGAGTTGCATTGGAAAGATGTATTAATGTAGTATCCAGATTTCTCAGTTGGAATTTGGAATTCCAGTAGCCATTTACACTCATGTGTATCAGTTGTAACATGGTCTCTGGGGGAAAAAAAAAGTGTAGGTTTCTCACAACTTGCTTTTGAAAAATAGATTTAATTTGTGAACTGGTAAATGCCTGTACTGAATGTATGCATACCATATTTTTTTTCTGTAGTTGATAATGCATGAGAAGTGTACATATTTAGAGGAAGAGAATCGGAATTAACAACAAGTGACGTAGGCTGCTGCTTCCAAGGGCAGAGTGCACACAGGTGGCGGGGAAGGGCTGTTTCAGGGACTTCTAGGAAAAACTGGCATCGAGAGCTTCAGCAACAGGAAGTCAACAGAGCTTGGATTCTCTGAGGAGCTAGGAAGGAGTCAGTGTAAATGTTAAAGACTGGGTGGCTTTTTGCCATCTTACAGACAGCTGAACAGTGTCAGCACTCTTTGTGAAGGCTTGATCCTCTGAAAGTGTTTAAAGAGTCAAAGCAATGGGTTCACAAAAAAGGTCAAAGATCCAGTGAGCCGCCTTGGAATTTGTTCATTTTTCAGTGCGATGTTCTTCCAGCTACATTTGATACCTGAATTAACCCGAGATTTTCAAGCCTAATGGATATTTGACTATTTTATATAAACACTTGTGAAGTGTCTCTCTGAGTTTTAGCTTTCCAGGACTTAAATTATCCATGAAATAACTGTTTTGCTCATCACATTAGCCAAAAAGAAAACAAGGCAGATCAGTTGATGATTATAACTTGAGACAGCTTGGGGGTAGGGCTCTCTTTGAGTTATGCCCCTCAACATTAAACAGAGATAATAAAATTATAAAAAAAAAAAATAGAAAGAAAACAGGAAAAAGAAACCACCTACAATTATAAAATACTTAGATTATATGAGAAATACAAGTTCCAAAGTTGTGGACTTTACAGAACCAAATACTTGCGGTGCCTGAAAAGTAACATATATCCTCAAAAATCCAATGGCTCTAGAAACTTCTTTCATCTTGTTTCCCAGAGAAATTCCCCAAAGATTTGCAATCAAACAGTTGAGGCTGTGGTTCTGTGCAGATGCCACCTCTGAAAAAAAAAAATCACAGGTGACTTTCCCAAGACTCTTTGTTTGGTTTTTGGCTTTGGAAACTACAGTGCTTCCAATAGTTAGACCACTGAAGAGAAAAATAATAGGTCAGTCGTTCAGCAAACCTCCATCCAGTATCTAGCCCACTGGTTCTGTCCTGGACACATCATGGCTCACTGTCTCTGCAAGCTGTTGAGACCACCGAATAATTATTTAACAGTCTCACCCAAGTTAATGTTAAGGATTAAGCACCAGAGCCACTCTATCTGAAAATGGATTTTTCCAACAAGTTTCTTCTCCTTCCACAACCCACCCCTCACCCATCAGTCATGATGCTTATATAAAGAACAAAACAGGAAAGTGGTTTGAGGCCCAGCGTGAAGACATGCTTCTGTAGATAGAAATGTAGAGGTGATTAGAAGGGCCGACTCGTTAAATGGGATTTGCTCCCTTCCAACTGGACATGCACAGGAGCTGGATTTTATTTTATTTTTTTCTTTTAAGTATTATTCTTTCCCCTTCAAGCTTAGCCAGAGACCTCATGGAGGTCTAAACCCAGGCCAAGCTTGATCTGTTTTAATTCAACCACTGTTGATTTATGGCTTAGCAAAAAAATGCTGGAGAATTTTTTTAAGCTAAAAAAATTTTTCTTATCCCAACTTGACTCTTTCGGGTCTCAAATACAACTCAAGGGTTATTTCTCAACTGTTCAACCGACAAAGCCATCTGTGGAATGGAAGTGATCTCTGAATGCTGCCAGTTCCAGGGAAAGATCCTGGAGAAGTTTACATACAGGTAAAAGCTAACACATTCGAAGGCCACAGGACACATTACTGTCCTCTTGAGTGGAGACAAGAACAGAATCAACTCCCAGGCCACAGAGAAACTCTGGAGTATGTTAGAGGTGTTCTCTGAGAACCAAGCGGCGCAAAAAGCTTGTCTCTCCTTTTACCTCCCAGATTTCCTCCTCTCAACACCTCCCTTCCTATAAACAACAGAATATGTTTGTCATTGCCCAGACACCAAACAGCCGGAGGTGTCTTGTCTTCCCTACCTGACTGTGGAATGCACGATGTTTCCTAGCGCAAGCAAGAATTGGACCCATGAGCAATGACCAGCCGCTCCAACAGCTAATGGGTCGAACCTAGTTCACTGGGCGCACTCCTTTATCTGCTTCCCATAGCACTCAGCCCAGGCTGGAAGATTTAACCTCTCATTCACCTTAGGCTACAGTTTGTACCTCCTGTCTTTTCATGCATGAGCCCTCATGTTTCTGGTCAGATTGTAAGCTAGGTGAGAGTAGGCATTAGTCATACATTTTTGGCTCATTTCCCAGTCTGCCTCTCCATGTCTCACACATTCTCCCAGCGGCTCTCGGAGGCCACAGTCTCATTGAAGCATACAGCAGCACACAAAGGCGAAAGGTGTCTTTCTGCTGATGCTGCTGAGCAAAGGTCAAACACACAGTCCCTGGTAACGACATTGTACTCTTCATCCTGAAGTATCTGGGGGAAGTAGGGAGGAGGCATTCTCTACCACAAGATGTAAGGGTATCTCAAAGGTTCATGGAAACACGGTTAAAGGATGAGTTTGTTGGAGTGGGCATTTGGCATGACACTTACTGCACAGCTCGGTCCATGTGCATACCATGTCGCGGCATCTTGATTTAAGTCTCACCTCTCCTTCCCATTCCAGCTTCCTGCTAATACGCAGGTGGTGGCTCATGTGACTGGAGTCTCTGCCTCTCAAGCGAGAGGCCTGAATTGATTTCTATGCTCCTGGATTTTGCCTGGGCTGGCTGTTGCTGGCATTTGGAGAGCAAACCAGTGGGTGGAAGATCTTTCTCTGTCTCTCTGGCTTTCACATTTAAAAAAATGTTTTTTTTTTAAAGTGGGCTTGTTTTGACACTGAAAAATGTGAAATTTATGTGTACAGAAGTTCTTTAAAAAGTTCACAGGAAAACACCAATTTTGGAAAAGCTATGCACAGATGTTAGACATTTTTTAATCAAAATGAAGTCCATCTTTTCCAGTTTCTTCCATGAACTTTTTGAACCACCCTCACAGACTTGTCATTTTTTTTCTCCTGTACATGCCTCTCTTCATAAAAGAATTACCAGCTATATAGCAGCCCTGCCCAGGAATGGTAGTTAGTACACATTCAACACTCAGACTGCCTTGGCTCAGACCTAGAATTACCGGCTTTGCTTCTAATGCTTTAAATTCCTTCCACGTTTTTTGTTTTTCAATGTCAAGAACAGACTCACTCTTCTCTCCTGTGGCTACAATTAGCTCCTCAGAGACCAAGGGCACATCTGTGCTGTGCATTAAATTTCTTGCCCCAGACATCATCCTGGTTGCATATCAGATAATGGATTAATGGGCAAGAAATAGACCTGACCAGGAAAGCAAATGAAGTAATGGAATTGAATCATGGTTAAATACACAAAAAGTCTGACACACACTTTTTGCCCAAGTATGATACCATTTGTTAAAAAAGAATTTTGTTTTTTGAAAGGCGGAGTAACAGAGAAAGAGAGAGGTAGAGAAGAAATTGAGGAAGGGAGGAAGAGAGACAGAGAGAGAGAGGAAAAAAGCTTCCTCCCACCCACTGGTTCACTCACCAAATGGCAACAGTACCCAGGGCTATGCCAGGCTGAAGCCAGGAGCCAGGAACTCCAACTGGTTTTCCATGTGGGTGGCAGGAACTCAAGTATTTTGGATCATCATCTATGCCTCCCAACTGCATTGGCAGGAAGTTGGATCAGAAGCAGAGTTGTCAGAACTTGAGCCAGGCACTGTAATATAGGACATAGGCTTCGCAAGAGGTGGCCTAGCCCACTGCACCGTAATGTCTGCCCCAATAGCAATATTTTTAAAGGCAGAGTTGGAAGGAGAGTAAGTGAGTGTGTGAGCCCGACTTTCTACTCACTGATTCACTCCCCAAATGGAAGCAATAGCCAGGGTTGGTTCAGGCTGAAATTGATAGCTTCATCTGGGTTACCCACATGGGTGCAATGGGTCATCATCTGCTTTCCAAGGTGAAATTTCAGGCAGTTGGATTGCAAGTAGAACATTTGGGATTCTAACCAGTGCCCATATGGGATGATGGCTTAAGTTGCCATACTGCAATACCATATCCCATACTGTATTTTTAAAAGATTTTTAAAATTTTTACCTGCTAAGCAGAGTTACATAGAGAAAAGAGACAGAGATCTTTCATTTGCTCACTTATTTCCCAAATCATTGTAGCCAGAGCTGAGCCAATCAAAGCCAGGGGCCAGGAACTTCTTCCAGGTCCCCTCCATGTGTACAGGGTCCCAAAGACTTGAGTCATCCTCTGCTGCTTTTCCCAGGCCACATGAAAGGAGTTGGATCTGAAGTGGAGTATCTGGGACTTAAGTTCACTCCCATATGGGATGCCACACCACAGGTGTAGCCTCAGAGTATCTTGTCATGGTGCTGGATGTCCCCATAGCAATTTTTGGAAATGAATTTGTAAGAAAAAAATTTTGGCATTCATTGGAAATTCACATTCCATTCATATTCACTAGTCTATACAAAGTATTTTGTAGATATTATCTCAATCTTCACAATGATTCTAGAAATAGTTCTTACTTACAACTGGTAGTTATTTTTTATTTATTATTTTTTATTATTGTTAAAATTTTATGGTACATTTCCATGGGCCCTAGGATTTTTCTTACCCCTCCCCAAGCTCCCTCCCACTCCCCACTATATTATTGCTATAATATAGCTCTTCATAAATAGTCATATGTCCATCACTGCATGCATGGACAATGGTAGAGAGTCCACCATGTCATTGTTAAGATATAGTTAACAGTTTCATTGGTAGTCCATCTTTGATCTGAAAGTAGAGATGCATACTGCATTGTATTCTCACATCTGGATATGATAGTCTCCATTACACAGTTACTATACATCCCCTTAAATGAAAAGCCACAATACAAATAAGCAACAGGAAGAAAAATAGAAATTTACAATGCCATGAAATTAAATAACATGCTACTGAATGTGTCATTTGTAGTACAGGTTTGGAAGAGGCAAATTCTTTTAACTTTTCTTTACTGTGGAAGAATTTTACTTCATTTTCGAAGACAAAGGAAAACTTTACTGGGTACGCCTGGTCCGACAATTTTTTTGCTTTTAGAATCTGGAATATGTCACTCCATTTTCTTCTGGCCTGTAGTTTTCTGTGAGAGGTCTCCCATGAATTTACTATATTAAATGTCATGTCAATTGATTTTTTTCACATGCGCATTTAAGAATCTTTTCCTTATGTTCAATTGAAGAGAGCTTGATGATCGTGTGTCTTGGTGAGGATCGCTTTTGGTCAACCCTGTTGGGAGTTCTGTGCCCTTCCTGGATCTTGTTTCCCAATTTTTCCTCTAGATTAGGGAAATTTTCTCGTATTATTTCATTGGATACACCTTTAATCCCAGCTTCTCTTTTTGTACCTTCTGGGACTCCCATAACTCTTACATTTGGTCTTTAGTAGTGTCTTTCAATTTTTGAATACTTTTTTTTTTCTAGCTTGACCCAGCTGTGCTTCCAGATTTTTGTTTGATTCCCCGTGGTGACAGGAAATATCTTCCATTTCTGGATCATTTATTCTGCTTCATTCATTCTATTTTGGAGACTCTCCACTGTACTTTTAATTTTAATCAGCTTTCATTTGATTCATTTCCTTTGTGACTTGTTCCTTAAATTTCTTGAGCTGCTGTATTACATGCTTCTCGTTGTTGATAAGAAGCTTTGAAACAAGTGCTTTGAATTCTGTATCCCCCAATTTCTTGATGTATTCCTCAGTTAAGGATTTTGCTCCTTTGCAGGGGAGTCTTCAGTAATATTCATTGTGCCTCTGTCTCTTCTTTTGCTCTTGGTCATCGAACTTCTGATTATCAGAGTCTTCTCTTTGGGGCAGGTTTCTAAGCTGTGTCACCCACAGGTCTGCAATTCAATTTTACTTATTACGGTTGGTACATGGTTCTTTGTTTGCAGTCGTTTGTGTCACTACCTCCAGTGAGTTCCACAGTTGGGTTCTTATTTTAGATTTCTACCACGGTCTCCATAGTCCCAGTTCCTGGCGCATCACTCTCCACCTCCTGTGATATCATGCTGAGGCTGCACTGTTGTCTGTACAATATTTATCCCACTTCCAGTTTGCGCAGTTTCCAGGATTATGGAGACACCAGGTGTCCTGAATAGTTAGGGTTGTTGGTGGTGCTAATCTTGCTGGATCCTGTTGTCTCTTAGGTCTGAGGGCCACACTGACCTATTTTGATCCATACAATGCCAACCCATACAATTCCCTGTGATATCAATGCAATTTGCTGAGCTCAGTGCATGTGTTGTCCCTGCAGTCTTAGTCTTTTCACTCTCTACAAAATGGCACATGATGTGCCACTATTAGATTTCTTGATCTGCTGGCCATAAGGTATGAGGGCTACTCAGACCTGTCTTGAGTGGAACCTGTAGGATGCCATGTTTTTGCAGTTCACTGAGCCAGAAATCAGTTCACTCCCAGCTCAGTGCATATGCGGTATTGTCTATAGCCTTTGCCTTCCTACATAAAATGGCACCTTATTAGGCTCTAGCGGGCAGACTGGGCTGTGAAATCTACTCTGTTCCCACACTGCCCATCTGGGACCTGCTGTTCTGTCTTTGCTCCTGGTCAACTCAAACGGACCAGCAGGACGGACAGTTCTTTGTCTGGGTTCACCTGCTGAGCTCCGGGTCAATGCTCTTTCCCACCTGGTTGCTGGTGGAGTTCAGATCACCACTCACTGAATGCTGCTGGGGTATTGGTCACTGCAACACCACACCATTGCATCTGCTGTTTTTCTGTGTCTGTCAGTCTCCAGATGCCCCTCTACTGTTGTTCTGTCCTCTCCTTTTTTCTGGGATGTGTCTTCACTGCTTCACACTGGCTAACTTTTCTCTGTCTGTTTAAACGTGTCCTTACCCTATTCTGCCATCTTGATTCTCTCACAACCGGTAGTTATTATTTGCAATTATATTGCGATTGAACTTACACCAGCAGTATTCAATGTAACTCATTTGCTCCTTTAACAGAATTTAACATGTCTTTTTTGTGATTATCCTGTGCCGTTTAAAGACTTCATTGTATTACATGCCTCATCTGCCATTGTTATGCTAGTTGTTATATCAAAAAGATTGCCAAGACTGGTTAAAGAGCAGACACGTTGATTCTCTCTCATGTCACAGTCCTGAAAGCAGGAGTCATTTTGGCTGCTCCTGTTCTTTACAGGGTCACCCAGGGGCTTAGTTTCCTTTCTTCTCTGTTTTCTTTGTCTCCTAGGTGTGACCTAATTTTAGGGCATCAGACCGTAAGTGGCATAAAGTATTTCTATTGACTTTGCAGAAAGTATAGCTATGCGGCCATCTCTAACTTCAAAAGAGGCTGGGACATGTGTCTTCTGTACTGCCATGTGTCTAGCTATGGTCCCGTCACCAGAAAAGAATTTTAGTGAGTAGCTCATGATATCCCATGCTGCCTTCAGCAAATAGGTTGTTAGTACATAGAATGGTGGGAATATGTCTTATTTGTATTTTTCCCTCTCACAGGACTAAACACCTGCCAGAGAAACAGCTAGTTCTTGGCTCTTGTGCTCAAATACCCTCACTGGGGTTTATGGGACATCACTAATTTACCTTGGCATTCTCTTGCTGAACCTTAATGTGCTTTTAGAGTCCTTTGCAACCAAGAGTCCCCTGGAAGCCTCCAACAGTGTAAAGGAATTGTCACAAGATTCAAATCCTATTAGCCCTTTGATTGCAAGTATTTAATTACCAAATAATGGGACAAAAGGCCTATGGTCGATTTCCCACTATTTCCATAGAAACAGATATGTTGGTTGCTGTGGTGATTTCAAAATATGTCTTCAAATTCTTTGGCATGCTTTCCTTCAGAGAGGAAGCATCTCATTGTCATCACCTTGAATGTGGGCCATTGATGACTGACTTGGAGCAGGCAGAATGTGGCCAAGGTGACACTCTGGGTGCTGAGGCTCTCATGGAAGGGCGAGACTGCCACTTGGCATTCTCTCACCACTGAAGTAGTTGGATAACTAGCTGGATTTTCAGTCTTTGTTACTCTCCTTCCAAACAAATAAATATATCTTGAAGAGTAGCCAGCCTTCATGGGAGTTGGAGTTTGGAAGTAGATCTTCATGCAAGTTCCTGTTTCTGGGTCTCCTCTCAGCTTCTCTGTGAACTTCCCTGTCATTCTCATTACACATCAGATCTCTCTGATATTGGGTCTGAGGGACAGATGCAAAGAGCCAACATGCATAGGCAGTAGCTCCAGAGAACCTGCCACTCTCTTTCTTCATTCCAATCCCAAGCTCATAAGGTGTGGATTTTGATGGCTGCTGGGAGCTGATCATGGGGTGGGTGGGAGGCAGTTCAACCAGTCATTGCAACATGGAACACTTCTACATTGTGCGCTTGTATTTTGGGAGATAGTATATGTTGTCCTGAGCAAGTTACTTAGGGTCTTTGGGCTTGACGTTCATCATCTTTACAAAGAAAGTAAAGTATTCCTGGTCATTGTGAGGATCATATTTGGAAGATCACGTATTTCATAGGTCTATATACACGCATGAGCACAACATTCAAGATTTATAAACCTGCTGTGCAACATGATATTCCCAGCTGTGAGGATGGGCAGATGGAGGCTTGGGGAGATCATGCAGGTGGTATCTGAGCTCTGATTCAAATCCAGGATCTTGAACAAAACCCCTCTTGTGATCTTGCTGCCAACCTTTGGCATTTCTCCCTAGCTGCATCTTCCTAGTTTACAAACAACAAAACCCACATATCGGAGGGGAGGTCAGAGCCTTCTAGGAAATCCCAAGCCAATCCCATGTATGTGTGACTTCTGCTTGCAGTGTACAGGCTGCGAGGCATGGGCAGCCTCAGGGAACAGCTAGGCTTGCACAGGGCTGCAGGGACTGCCACCTGGGAAAACTCCCCTTGTGCCTGGCTTGAACTTTTCCTTCCCCTCTCTTACAGTTTATTTGGCACTGAGTCTCTTAATCCACAGTCATTTGAATGCTCTCCCTACCCCCACCCCCACCCCCCAAAAAAAGTGGAAATGAGCTTTCTTCACTGTTGACTTTTCTTTCAAATTCATGGTGATGTGGTGTCCCCAGGAGTGGTTATTTTCTTCCCTTTCTCCCTAGTGTGAATTCTCAAGTAAGTAGCAAATGATTTCAAATGCATGCCGATTGCAGTGGACAGCTGCCAGGAGAGAAGTGAAAATAAACTGGCGACAGGAAGTGTCACAGTTCACCGAAAGGGCAGTGAGGATATAGTGGATTGAGCCGTGACACTCGGGGTCCACATGCTGAAAGACTTACCCGGACGGCTGGCTGGGCAGCCACAAATCTCCCAGTCATTCATTAAGGAAGGGAAAACATGCTCAGAAACATTTCTCTCCTTTTCTAACACCCTTTGTCTTTTAATTTCCAAACTCCGGGTTCATTCTTATGTCATGCAAGTCCGGGTGAGTGTCTCCTTCATTTGCAATGGGGTGATGGGCTGCACCAGCTGCAGACTCTTGCTCTGTTCTAAGTGTTTGAACGACTGAGCTTCCCAAGTGTTAGGGTCACAAGAATACTATGTGATCAGTGGGTACCAGAAAGTAGCAGAGAAAGCAGGAGAAAGAGTGATGGTGACAAAGCAAACCATATGAAACTTTGCCCAGGAACTAGTAGGCTGGAAAGAGAGTTTTAGGAATAAAAAACCTACAAACAGTGAGCCAGAAGATAAAATAAGATGGAGCCAAGCTCAGACATATTCATCATCTGCATCAATATCAATAAACTTCCTTCAGATATATATTCTTTAAAATGTCCAGATTGGCCCAAGTCTAGCACTCTGTTTTACACTGGACTATTTTAGAACAGGATCTTGAAGCATCAAAAATAAAAATGATAGACAAAGCTATTAAGGTGAATGAAAACTAAAATTTAAAAGTAGACTTGCAATTTTGATTTCTGACCAGAGGGAATTCAGACCAAAATGTCTGAACAGAGACCCAGAGGTAGGGGGACCTGAAAATACTACAGGGCACAATTACCATTGAGGTGTACCAGTTGTTCATCTGAATGAGCCAATTACAGAAGCAGAACCAGAAACTGGCTCATGACAGGCTCTTTAAACACATCTCTCTAAGCTGAGTCAGATCCAAATCCAGAACCAGTAGAGTACAACTTACAGACACCGGACACCATAGTAGAGAAAAACATCTCAAATAACTACACCATAGATTACAGCGTAAAACCACAAGGAAGTCCAGAGAACAGAAAGAACCCTCTCTGATCATGTGAGAGGGGTTAGACTGGGCAGTAGGCAGTTAGGGCATTCTGGGTCTCCAAGTCCATTTTTTCCCTCAAATATAGAAGGGTATTTTCCCCACCATGTTTTAGATTCACCAGAGCACGTCTCTTCCATGGGACAAGGGTGTATTAGCATACCTCCGGCCATTGTCTGGGAGGGCCTCAGGCTGATCTCTTTATCATTGAAAGGAGAGCAGGAAGAAGTAATACACATATGCCTAAGGCCTGGAATGTCCTATGTCTGGCACCTCTGTGGCCTTTTGTCCCAAGGCCAGGTGCCAGGGAAACCAGGAATTTTCTTTGTTTATGGAGAAACATCTTTGAGGTAAACCTTTAAAAGATGCGCCCCCACCCTGCCATTAATATGGGTTCTTCTTGTCCTCCTGCCACTATGGCAGGGGGTAAGGGTCCTTTCTATCTCAAAGCCCCCTCCTGTCACTAGGACGGAAGTCTCTCTTCTCAGCTTTTCTAATAAACCTTGCTTTAAAACTAAACTGACGGGCCCGGCGCGGTGGCGCAAGTGGTTAAGTCCTCGCCTAGCACGCCCGGGATCCCATATGGGCGCCGGTTCTAATCCCGGCAGCCCCGCTTCCCTTCCAGCTCCCTGCCTGTGGCCTGGGAAAGCAGTCGAGGACGGCCCAAAGCTTTGGGAACCTGCACCCGCGTGGGAGACCCGGAAGAGGCTCCTGGCTTCGGATCGGCATAGTATCGACCCGTTGCTGCTCACTTGGGGAGTGAATCATCGGACGGAAGATCTTCCTCTCTGTCTCTCCTCTCTGTATATCCGCCTTTCCAATAAAAAATAATAAAAATAAATCTTTAAAAAAAAAAAAAAAAAAAACTAAACTGTCCGCATGAAAATTCTTTCCTGCGAGACAAAGAATTGAGGTTGCTGCCGTATTCGGGGTCAAAAAACCCTACAACAGTCACAATCCAATAAAACTAATGGTTATTAACAAAATAAAAAGCCAAATTCTTAATCAACAGCTGTTATAGACAGAAACACATGAAATCACAGAATGTCTCAAAAGGACTGATAATGAAACACAAATATCCGACCCCCAAACCAAGCAAAGAATAATAAAGTAAGCCAAAAGAATCTGAGGGTAGGATTTGATAAAGATGAAAGCAAGAATTGATGAGTGAATAGACCCCGTTCTTAACCTTTGACAAATCTTGTGAATTAGGACTGTGATCACCAAAAGGTACTCCTCAAAAAGAGAGATCAAGAGACAAGACGTTCCATGCGCGTCTCGAAATAGAAGGGCAGCATCCTAGCTACGATATATTCTTGTCATAAACATTCTTGAATCTGTTCAGGTCTCCACAACTGCCAGTTCATGAGCTACGCATAGTCGAGAGACACATACATGTTAAGCAATACCACAGGGATATGCAATCAGCAAAATCCACGCTGGGGAAACTCTATAGGACAAATGATCCCATTTCCTAAATAAATGAATGGCGTGAGGGCAAGAGATTTGGAAGGAGAACCCTTGGATGAGAAGGAATTTAAGAAACACGAACCAATCCAACATATGGATGTAATTTAAATTCTAATTCAAGCAAACTCTCAGCATTTATGTGACAATTGAGGGCAATTTGGACACTGATACTATGATGATATTAAACATTATTAATTAAAAGCACTTGATTTTTTTTTTTTTTTTTGAGAGTCAGAAAAACAGAGTGCTCCTCCCAGCTAGTGGTTCCCTCTGCAAAAGTACTTGGCAGCCCTGCCTTGGGCTGAAGCTTAGCTCTCTCTGCTCAGTCCAGTCACCTACTTGAGTGGCAGGGACCTGGTCGCTTGCCCCAGTGACCCTGGCTGCCTCCCAGAGTCTGCAGTACCAGGAAGTCAGGACCAGGAGCCTGAGAACTCAAGTTAAATAGCATGCTACTAAATGACCAATATGTCGCCAAAAAAATGAAAAACAAAATAACACCTTTCTTGAAGAAATTGATGTCACTCGGTGGGACACAATAGCCTAGTGGCTAAAGCCCTTGCCTTGCATGTGCCAGGATCCCATATGGGTGCTGGTACATATCCCGGCTGCTCCACTTCCCATCCAGCTCCCTGTTTGTGGCCTGGGAAAGCAGTTGAGGATGGCCCAGGATATTGGGATCCTGCCCCAATGTGGGA
Source organism: Ochotona curzoniae (assembly GCF_017591425.1). Taxonomy (NCBI): domain Eukaryota; kingdom Metazoa; phylum Chordata; class Mammalia; order Lagomorpha; family Ochotonidae; genus Ochotona; species Ochotona curzoniae. Next base: position 28,232,198 of record NW_024466512.1, on the reverse strand, counting down.
GACCTGGAAGAAGCTCCTGGCTCCTGGCTTCAGATCAGCTCAGCTCTGGCTATTGCAGCTGCTTGGGGAGTAAACCAACAGACAGAAGGTCTTTCTGTATCTCCTCCTCTCTGTATATCTCCCATTCCAATAAAAATTTTAAAAACAATAATGGCACTGCATTACCTATATGTCACTGAGGAAATTAATAAGAAAAAACTTTTGAAGAAAAAAAAAATAAAAACAAAATTCCCAAACCCAGGAGGTATAGCAAAAGTAGCATTGAGAGGAACATTTATAACATCAGATGCTTATAAAAAAAATAGAAACGTCTCAAATAAATGATCTAATAATGCATCTCAAGGACTTATTAAAAAAGAAAAAAAAAATGAACAAGCAAAAGTAAACAGAATTGAAACTGAAAAACTACAAATTGCAAAAAGAGCCATCTTTTGTGAAGATGAACCAAACTTAGCCAGACTAGCAAAGAAAAACAGGAGAAAAATCAAGTATAAATTAGAAATAAAAAAGAAAACATCGTAAGAAACTGGTAAGGTGATCTCTTCTTGCTGAATGGATCCTTTGTTCGTTATATGGTGTGCTTCTTCATCTCTTTTAATATTCATGTTAAAGTCTGTATTATATAATAATGGCTATACCAGCTTGTTTTTCCTTTCCCTTAGCCTAAAATATTTTTTGCCATCCTTTCACTTTCAGTTTCTACTTATCTTTTTTGGTGAGTTGTATGTTCTGCAAGCAACAGATAGATGGAGTTTGTTTTATTTGATCACTAATCTGTGATCTTTGATTGATGATTTTAAGTCATTTCCATTCAAGGTTAATATCAGTAGGTAGTAATTTGGTCCTGTTGTTTTAACAATTGGTTGCTCATTGTTTGATTTAGTCTTCTTTTGCTGTTTTGTTAGGATGTTCTCCATGTTTACCTTTGGTTTTAGGAGATGCTATTCCTTTTCTCCGTCAAGAGAACAGCTTTAAGTATCATTTGTAGGGCAGGTCTAGAAGAGGCAATTCTTTGAGCTCTTTTTTAAATCTCAGAGAATGTACTGTAGGATTTTCTTTCATTCGTAAAAGCAAAGGAAAGCTTTCTGGGTAAGTTATTCTGGGCTGACAGGTTTTGTTTTGTTTTGCTTTTCTTTTTGTTTTTGTTTAGAATCTGGAATGTATCACCCCATTCTCTTCTGGCCTCTAGTTTCCTCTGAGAGATAAGCAGTCAGTCTGATTGGAGTTCCTTATATATTAATGGATTTTTTTCATGCGCATATTTAAGGATCTTTTGCTTATATTCAACTGAAGAGAGCTTGATTGTCATGTGTCATGGTAAAGGTCAGAGCAATGCATTGAGCTGGAAATGAATTCTCTCTTGGCACCTGTGCAGCTCGCTATTATTCTTCAGCCCCACAGCCTTTTTTAGTACACAAAATAGCACCTGTTGTGGTGCTAGTGGGGGTCTGGGCCTGCTGGCCATTGGGTCTGGGGGCCACCCAGACCTATTTTGGGTGGATCCTGCAGGATGCCAAATTGGTACTGTTTTCCCTGTGGGACCAGTGTAATGCATCAAGCTGCAAATGAGCTTGTTCCTGGCTTAGCACATCTTGCTGTTGCTCCTCCGGCTTCTACAGCCTTTTCCTCAGTACACAAAATGACATCCAATGTGTGAATGTGTGTGCCGGGATTTTTTCACTTAATATGATGATCATCAGTTCCAGTCCTGTTGTTGCAAGTGACAAGATTTCACTTTTTTAATGGCTGAATGAAATTTCATTGTACACACATGCCACTTTCCTTTGTTCATCAGGGGATACACTTGGGTCGTTTGCCTGTCCTAGCTGTTATGAGTAGCTGTGCAGTAAGTTTGAGAGTACAGGTGCCTCTTCTACAATCTGATTTCATTTTTTTTTTCTGATTTCATTTTCTGAGAAGGGGTTATTCCTCCTGCCTCATAGAGTAGTTGAGAAGAAGAAAGGCCAGTGGTGGAAAATGTGGAGTACAATTATAAATATAAATAAGGATAATATGGATAAATAAGCTAAAGCTGAACCAGGTTGGAGTCAGGAGCTAAGAACTCCATTTGGGTCTCCCATGTGGGTGACTGGGGCCCAGATACCTGGGCCATCATCTGTGGTCTTCCAAGGTATATTTTCAGGAATGCTGGGCTGAAAGCATGGTACAGTTTGTCCTAGACCAGGCATTTGATACAGTGTATGGGCGTTCTAAACAGTGGTTTCACCTGCAATGTAGTGATCTCCACTCTTTCTTCTTGTCTATCTTATTCCTCTTGGAGATTTTTTTTTTCTATGTAACTGAAGCAAAGAATAAATAGATTGAAAAACCCTAACATCCTTGCAATAATCAGTTGAGCTTGGATTCCAGGGACCTGTGAGTAGTAAGTTCATATTTTGAAGCTGGTCTTTCTCAGTAGGTCTCAACTGTGTGTGATTTGGCCTGTCAAGGAATGTTTGGTGATGCCTGGAGACATTTTTAGTTGTCACAACTTGAGGGATGGAGAAGCTTCTGGCATCCGCTGGGAGGAAGGTCAAGGATGTGGATTGACACCCTATAGTACACAGCACAATCTCCACAATTAAAAATTTTCTCACTCCAATTATCCATGGTGTCAAGCTTCAAAATTTCTGATCTGTCTTGATGCCCCAGATATAGCAGCTTATTAGGGTCCCATACAGGCAGCTGCATCCTTCTCATCTCCTTGGCAACAGGTGTTGTCCAATGGCCAGGGAAGGTCTATAGCATTGGCCATGTCTCTAAGAGGCCCAGATTCCCACACCCTGCCTCTGGGTAGGACTTGGCACGTCCATCTCAGAGAGTCAATAGTTGAGCTTTTTCAGGGGTCAGTGGTGAATCTGGAAGAAAAGCTGGGGATCTCCAGGAGTCAGACATAGTGACAATGAAGAAGAAATAGACACTGCATCCAGAAGAGGGGTCTAAAGCTGGGGGTGCTGAGAGCCTCTGTTTCTGCATCTGTCCCTCCCATGCCCACAGGTGGAGTGGAGCTGGGGACACATGGCTGATGCATGTGTAGCACAAGCTGAGGCTCTGCCCCAGGAATACCACAACTAGGGAGTTAGACAATGAAAATTTATTCTCTCACATGCTGGAGGCTGGAAATCTCAGAGCAAGGTTTGGGAGAGGGGATGCTCCCCTGTGAAGCCATCAGGAAAGTGTGGTCCTTAGCTTCACCCCTGCCTTCTGCTTGTTTGTGGCTGGGAGCAACGCTCTGGTCCTCAGCTGTGGGGGCATCTGTCTCTAACTCTTCCCCTTTGAGAAGGACATCCACCTGCTAGGGCTAGGACCTACATCTTAACACAATTCCTTGTGTCTGCAACAAGCCTGTTTGCAAATAAGAGCACATCCTCAGGTGCTGGGGTTAGAATCCCAATATACACATTTTGGAAGCACACAGCTAATCTACATCAGACCCCTAAATTTAGAAAGCAGTTTATGTCTGTAGCCAGGCAGGAGGATCTGAATCATGATGACTGCCCATGAGTACTCACTGGTAGACTGGGTCCTTCGTGTGTAGCTATCCTGTCTCCTGGGGGATCTCCAAACTTTTTGTATCTTTAAGGAGTAAGTAAGGATGAGGGAGCCCCTCAAAATTCCAACCTGATCGAATAAAGCTTAGATAACAGGATTTATAGTGGTAAGAGGTTTAGCTCATGGCCAAGAAACCATTTGGCCTAAACTAAGATGGATAAAGGAACAAAGAGGAAGGGAGTTTGAAGAATTCGGTATGGGGTGAGATGGGGACCAAAAATGACAGCTGCACACAGCACACCCTGCAGCAGGAGTGCTGTGAGGTTGAGAAGACATCTCTGCACAGAAACTGGTTAAGCAGAGGTTTCGCAAAGTGAGTTCTAGGGAACATCAGTTCTGTAGAATGTCCAACAGGTGTAACATGCAAAAGGGTTCCTTGGTAAAGCAAGTTTGGATAGCCATATTAGACTGGATCCTGCTTTGGACTAAAATATTTTAGTTCTTCAATTTGCTAATAGGCACCAGACACCTTTAAGAAAAGGAATTAATAATCAGTATTCATCTATTGGACCACAAAAACTTCCTTGGATATCTTGCAGGATGCATTTTGAGGAATGTTGATTTATGTGATAAAGCAATAGGTAACAGTCCTGGAGAATTCTGGATTTATATGGTCTTCCCTCTGCCACTAGCTAGTATTTTGGATTTCCTTGGTCTATGAGATATGTCCTGGTATTTATACTATTTCTTGGGAAGGACTGAAAAATTCTTTAAAATCAATTAAATGGGCCCAGCATGGTAGCCTAGTGGCTAAATACTCACCTCGCATCCACTGGGATCCCATATCAGCAGTGGTTTAGACGCTGGCTACTCCACTTCCCATCCAGCTCCCGGCTTGTGGCCTACGAAAGCAGTCAAGGATGGCCCAAAGCCTTGGGACTCTGCACCCGTGTGGGAGACCTAGAAGAGGCTTCTAGCTCCTGGCTTCAGATCAGCTCAGCTCTGGCCGTTGCGACCTCTTGTGGAGTGAATCAGTAGACGGAAGATCTTTTCCCCTGTGTCTCCTCTCAGCATATCTGTCTTTCCAATAAAAAGTAAAAATAAAACTTTTATTTAAAAATTGCACAATTTTTGGCAAAAATGATTCAGCATAATACCACAGGTCTAATGCATGTTCCATGTGTGTCACACTCTCCCAATTCCAGTCCTCCCTCCCTGACAGGCTTCATGTACGGGGTGTTTACAGTCCCCCAAGCAATTCCCCGAAAAACAACATGGAGTAGAAAGCTGTCATCATATACTCTTCAGTCTTCAGCTGCCCAAGATGAACAGGGCACGGTGAACAGACTTAAGGACCAAGGTGCATTTTCTTTCCCATGGAACCTAAAATCATGCATGTGGATTCCTCTCTAAAAACAAATGTGGCAACAGGTGGTTTTGAGGGGAGAGGATCAGGGAGCCCACAAGGAGAGATGGGGAAGGTGAGGTGGGAAAGTAGAAAAGCCCATGGTGGATACCTTAACAAGCAGGTCACTGCAGAACTTCTGGAAAACCACCTGGAATGAGGGCCTTGGAGTTGTTCCCCCAGGGACGGATGGCAGAGGAATTTGCCTCCTGCTCACCTTCTGTTGGCTAGGGGCTGCACTCTGGGGAGACTCTGCTGTTCTCCCAAAGTGATGTTCTTCCCAGAACCTCTGAATGAGAAGTTCACTGCAGATGTCATTGCTTAAGATGAGGCCACACTGGGGTAAGGCATTACTGTCGTTAGAAAAAGAAGAGATGAAGACACAGGAGATAGGAGGCCGTGTGAAGACAGAGTCGGGATGGGTGCTGTCCCAAAACAAGGGACACCAGAGATGTGTCAGGCAGGCACCTACAGCTCAGAACTGTTCCTCCCCAAGGATCCTCCCCAGGCACCTGCAGGACTTCACAGCTGTGTTCATTTCAGACTTCTGTAGTCAGAACCAGGAGAGGGTAAAATGTCTGTTATATTATCCTATCCAGTTTATGGAAATTTGCTATGGCCACTTTAGGGAACTGCTGCTCACCCAAGGGCTTGTGGCCCAAGAAAATTTTGAGACAAAATTTCAACACTCAGGTACTTCAAGTATGGGGGCTGGAAACCATCCTGAGCTCAGAGATGAAGAGAAGCAGAGATTGGACTCTCTGAAGCACCTGCCACCCTCAGTCTCATCACAGAGAGACATCTGGTCATGGCTAAGCACATAAGGTTAGAAGTCAGATTCAAATCCCTGTTCTGTGACCAACAAGTTTGAAGACCATGGGCGTAGTCTCAACCTCTCAAGGCTCAGTTTTCCTTATTTGTGAAATGGACATGAGATCTCACACCACAGAAATGTGAATGTAGAGGGTTTCACTTTGTAAATCACTGGGCAAAGTGCCAGGCACATGGACCACTTACTAAGCATCCTCTGTCATCATTAGGCATGGACTTTGGAGTCAGATTTGAGTTTACCTTTCAGCTTTGTAGCAAAATGACTTGGGTCAGTTACTTGTTACAGTTTCAGTTTTCCCATGTGTGAAAGCCTTGCTACTTGTAAACTTTCCTGTAGAAAGCAGACAAGGACTGGCCTGGAGGTGTGCACAGGTGCTTCCCTTTGCTAGGGCAGGTTCCCCATGCTGTGTCTCTAAAGTGCAGAGCTCTCCCTAATGTCCATGTGCAGAGGGTACAGAGTAGACGTGTCCTGCACTTGACCTCATTTGCAGGTGCTAATACTTCCTGCTTTGTCCTCTGTCCCTACCACCTTCTCAAATCCCCAGAGTGACACGTAGAGTCTGAGCCGCAGGTCGGGCCGGCTGCCTGGTGGACGTTCCTGTGAATAAGGGAGAAAGCTCAGACGCCTGCCCATGCCTTTGGGTCTGAGCTGGGAATGTGGCCTCCGCCTGCAGAAATGTTGGCAGTGACTCCGTGGAAAGCAGTTGGAGACAATTTGAGGGCGAGGTGGGTCGGCCTCTTGTCTGGTTCTCCTTGGCACACACCAAGGTGGCGGGGCAGGTGCTGCCTGGGAGAACATTGGCGGTGACCCATTTTCGCTGATGTCTCCCTCCCAGCTGCCCAGGGCAGTCCTCTGGCAGGGGGGTGAGCAGAGGGAAGGAAAGCTGGGAAGACTCCCAAGCCTGCAATTCTCTCTCTTGCTCCCATCTGTATGATGTGGTGGCCCCAAGCCATGTGCTGCAATGGAGTGCTGGAAGTGTCCCTCGTGCCTTGGAAAACCCAAACTGTGGATTTTCTCTGTGATTTTAATGTAAGAACTGATCCACCATTCAGTTATTGGAAAAAATCTTTAAAAAATTATTTGGGGCAACTTCGCCCTGTGGATCATACCTCTTACTTTAACAACTGCAAATTTTATGAAACCTAAAAACAGATCAAGTATTTCCAGTGCAAATTTAGCATTCAAATTTAGATGTGATGTAAGGGTAAAATACAACCAGAGTTTGAAGACTTAGTAGAAAAACAGAATGGAAAATATCTCATGATAATTTTTTTTAATGATTGCTATAGGAGATGTTATATTGGCTATATTGGGTTAAATGAAATACATTATTAAATCATTTTTATTCTTAGCTTTTTAATGTGGTGGCTAGATTTTTTTTTTTAGAGCAAAGAGATAGACAGATATATGTAGAGAAGTTTCCCATCCACTGGTTTACTCCCCGAAAGTCCACAATGGCAGGGCCTGAGCCAGGCCAAAGCTAGGAGGCAGGAACTGCAGCAGGGTCTCATGGGGAGACAGGAACCCACATTCCCCCCAGTATATGCATTAGCAGGAAGCTGAATTCTAGAGTAGATTCAGACCTTGAATCCATCCAACATGCTTTGTGGGCATTCCAAGCAGCATATTAATTGCTATGCCAAATGCCCACTAGAAAGTTTGAAATTCTGTGTGTGGCTCTCCTACAGTTCTATCAGACAGCATTGTCATAAATGGGTGGAAGCCCATGGCATTAGAGGTATTGCTGAAAGCATGTCCCTCTCCTTCCAATTTTAGAGGTGAGAGATCTCACACATGAGGCGTTTAAATGATCTTCCCAGGAACAGGAGCCCAGCCTCTTTCCCCATGGCCAAGGTTACACAGATGCTGGGACATTACAAATAAACCAAGCTGCAGAAAATGGAGCTGTGGATTCAAAGCATGGCTGTGATATCAAGATGGCTATAGCAATAAAGGGTTTCAAATCTGCAATGGTATTTGCAATTATTTCTGCCCTTCTCCAAGGAACATGATAGAATGAGGACGTGTGCCTGAGACTTTGGAGGGGCAGAGTTGTTTTTGTGTTTTTAGACAGCTGCCCTATTCCAGAGTTCCTGATACCAAGGCCTTCTACAGGGATGCGCTACCTGCTCCCAGGGAGATGGAGGGCAGCAGGTGCAAGGCAGAGGTTGCTTGCTGTTTGCATTGAAGGTGTCCTCTGCCTGTTTCTTGTATGCCTACCTTTCTTTTTTTAAAAAAAAGATTTATTTTATTTTTATTACAAAGTCAGATATACAAAGAGGAGGAGAGACAGAGATCTTCTGTCCGATGAGTCACTCCCCAAGTAAGTGCAATGGCCAGTGCTGCGCCGATCCGAAGCCAGGAACCAGGAACCTCTTTCAGGTCTCCCACGTGGGTGCAGGGTCCCAAAGCTTTGGGCCATCCTCGACTTCTTTCCCAGGCCACAAACAGGGAGCTGGATGGGAAGTGGAGCTGCTGGGATTAGAATCAGTGCCCATATGGGATCCCGCAGCACGTTCAAGGTGAGGAGCTTAGCCGCTAGGCCACGCCACCGGGCCCACCTACCTTTCTTGTTTTCTAGCTCCTACTCTTTGGGGAGCTGATATCTCTGTTGGAGGTGAGAACTTCTGTTACAGAGACCTTAGCCCTGCTCCCCACCTCCTGATGATCTGAAACTGGAGAGGAGGTACAATCACTGGGCTGCCAGCTGAGCACTGGCGTCTGGGTGTGCATTTGAGCAAAGTGAAGGCTCTAGAGTGATTCCAGATGAAAGAACAGATGGCCATAAAGATGGTTGAGGAATAGAGGAGCTGTTGGTTGTCTGGCCAAGAATCCTTGCATGTTGAATTTTGCTTGGCCATTGAGTTTGTGATCTGAGGATGGTGGCTCCTGGCTGTGAGATGAGGTGAAGTGGATGTGGACTTTTGCAGGGACTAGAAAACCGAGGAATGAACAGGAGTAGAGAGGTGATTTTAAACAATTTTTTGGAGACTTATGGGTTTGAGTTGAAACCATAGTGTAAGACTGTCTATGTAAGTGGATGTGGCCTTGGATTGCTCTGGGTACTGCTGCATGCCTAAAGCTCTCTGGGCTCCTAGCATATGGGGTTGTGTGACATTGCCTACTGATGCCAGCACAGTACAAGTTAAAGTGAAATCAATATCACTTAGTGACTTTCCATACCTTGCCCTCCTTCTGTGTCTCCCATCTTTTCTGCTTATACATCATTGCAAGCTTACCATACACTTGCTTTGAGACTGGCCTCATACTGGGGCCTCAAAGCACCATAGCACTTGACCTCTGTGTCTGCAGCTTTATTGCAGAACCTCTTCCATGTAGGCATAAGGTCTTTCTTGGCCCTAACTCATGGTGGCTTGTTCCCTTCCTAAGCCCTTGTTACTGTGAGTCAATTCCTTCAAGAGGAAGGGGATTGTGGAAAGGCAGAAGTGTCTATAACCGAGTGGCTTATTTCTGGTGGGTCAGGGGTAGCAGATGATGCAAGCCTATATGCTTGATGTATGCTTTCCTGGCAGACCTGACATTGACTCTGGAAATACCAGGCCAGGTTATAGCATCTCAGTCATGGTCAATGCCATCTGTGGGTTGGGCTGGCCCCAAGGCATTGAAACATGCTCCAGGTGTCTGTGCCAACAGCTTTTCCTTCTGACACAGACCTGAGCAGCCAATCCACCTGCAGCGATCTTAGAGCCTTGGGATCTATCCACAGGGCCTGGTCCCAGCAAAAGGGCATCACGGATTTGACCCACCATCACCCTGGTGCTGACTTTCTGGAAAAGGGCGTCCAGATGAGCATGTGTCTCAGAACCTAGTGGGGTAGGATTCCAAAGCATTGGGTTGTGCTCAACTGCTTTCCAACGCCACAAGCAGGGAGCTGGATGGGAAATGGAGCGGCTGGGATTAGAATTGGTGCCCAAATGAGATCCTTGAAGATGTACTTTGTGGAGCCTTCTTTCCTGAATCTTCTCTGGGACATGTGACTCTCCAGCCCTGCCTGCATAGCTCAGGAGCCAGCAGCAGTCTCCTCTCTCTGCCCAAGGTCTTTGGCCCCAAATCTGTCTATAGAGATTTGTTTTTCTTTATTTTATGACACACTTTAATAGGCATTGGGGGGGTCTCCCTTCCCCCAAGGGGATTTAAAATATATATATTTATTTTCTTTGTTTTAAAGGCAGAGTTAGACACACACACACAGAGAATGGGATCTTCTATCCTCTGAATCACGCCACAAATAGCCACAATAGCCACACCGAAACCAGGAACTTGGAATTCCTTCTGCGTCTCCCATGTGGGTTACAGGGGTCCAAGCACTTGGGCCATGTTCCACTACTTTTCCAGGCACATTGGCAGGAAACCAGACAGGAAGTGGAGTAGCCAGGACTTGAACTGATACCCCTAGGGGCTGCTCAGGATTGCAGACATGGCTTAATTCACCACAGCACAGTGCCAGCCCCACTACAGGTAATTCAGTATTCATATCATCATGGTGTCTCCCCTTCTTGATCCTGGATGAGACACAGAGCATCTTGGAAAGGTGGGCATCTTTGACAGATAAAGCGATCCCCTTCAGAGCTGCAAGGACCCCATCTCACTTAGACTCACAACTGCCTGTCTGGCCACACGAGATCATGTCCTTATTTCCTTAACAGGACTCTGACAGCATTTCCATATTTATCAGAAAGCAGTTGGCAGGAGAGGGTGTGATGTTATTGTTCTTTGTCTGGGCCCCATTTGTGCTTGCATTGAACCCTATGATTGGTTGGAGTTGTTCAGACTGTTTCGTGAGATTTGGGCCAGGTTGGTATGGGAAAAGCAAGCTGTGGAAGAAAAGCAGTGTGGAGGATTGCTCAGCTCAGCCCATTTGCCCCCACTGATTCCAGGTTCAAGGCTGGGTCAGTGCTCGTCGCTTGTGACAAGCATCCTTCCTAGGAGGAGATAAAGGAGCCAGAGCTGCCCAGAGAGCAGTTGCTGGGAGCCAGTTGCCTCTGGGTGACCCTTCTCGGCATGTGAGTGCGAGTCCTGAGGCTAGCGTGGGTGTGTCCATTGATGCGAGTTTCTGTCCATCAGAGGTCATTACCCAGAGTACCCTATTCCTACAGGGACACCTGCTCAATACCGAGGTGAGGTCTGTGCCAGTGTGTAGTAAACTCAGCTGCTCATGTGCCTGGGCCCTGCATCCTAAGCATCTGACTCAGTTGGTCCAAAGCCAGTCCCATAATCCACACATTCAGAGAAATGCCAGCTGCAGCTCCCTGGGAAGTGGGGGCATGAAGCCACCGGATGGCTGGGCTTTACGGGACTTTATTTCTACTCAAGAAACACAGGCACACGTGAGAGACAGGAAGAACGTTCTCAGGTGACAGAAATGCCTTCTGCTGGAGAGTGAAAACCTGAGGCGGGGTAATACTGCTTCCGAGTGGGTTAAATAGTCAGGTGGCAGCTTGGGTCTCGGGTTGGAAAGGCAATTTGAAGTGTCACAGACAGTGGGTTTTTGGATGGTGAATGCGGCCTGGGTGCCTTCCAGGCAGAGCTTGCCTGTGCCAGGCTGGCAGGTTGTCAGCGCGGCCCAGCTCCTGTCTCCTCTGGCTTCTGAGAGCTTTGGCTGTGGCATGTGGGAAGGAAACTGTCTCAGATCTAGAAACACTCGGAAGCCCCAAGTCTATCTCTCTGTCTGTGAGGGCTTCAGGCTGGACTCGCAGGTGGTGAGCCAAAGAGACACTTGTCTAGCTTCCCTCTCTGTCTTAGAGGCAGGGGTGTGGGGAAAGGGGAGACTTTGTCACATGTCTGGGGAGGTCAGTCAGAGGTTCTACCCTACAACTCAGTCTGGATGGGCTCTGGGGCACCCAACTTGCCCCAGCTCGTCTCTGATCTAAACGTCCCAGGGTCAGGGATATGTGACCATAATAAAGGTGAATTGATGCAGAAAGCATGGCAGAAATTGACTCTGGACATTGAAGCCAAGTTCTCCATGTCCCAAATATGCCCAACGAAGTGGTGATCTCTTCCCCACCCCAAAACTGTATTTCTTCCTTGGGTCTTTCCCCAGAACTTGATGCTTTCTCTGCTTGTCCTTAAAATATGACAGTATTTGGGATATTGTGATAACTGGGATGACTTATTTTACTATCAAGTATTATCTGATTTGGGTGAACTAAAACCAACAACCACAGAAACCTCATTAGCTTGTAATTCCATTTAAAAGTAGGTATTTAAAATTTGGCTCTTTTTGAAAAGACTTATTTGTTTTTATTAGAAAGGCAGATTTACTGAAAGACAACAATACAGAGAGAAAGATCTTCTGTTTGCTGGTTCATTTCCCCCAATTGGCTACAAGAGCCAGAGCTGAGCTGGTATGGAGCCAGGAGCTTCTTCCAGGTCTCCCGCATGGAGGCAGGATCCTAAGGCTTTGGGCCATCCTCAACTGCTTTTCCAGGCCACAAGCAGAGAGCTGGATGGGAAGTAGAGCAGCTGGGACACAAACTGGTATCCATAATGGGATTCTGACATATGCAAGTCGAGGAATTAGTTATGGAGCTGTCGCATAGCATCCTAAAATTTGTTAATCAAATATTTGTATACTTAGAAGAGGGATGGACAGACACAAAGTAATCTTCCATCTGCTGTTTCACTTCTCTAATGTCCATAACAGCCAGGGCTGGGTTAGGCTGACACTAAGACCTAGGGACTCAACCAGATCTCCTAAACCAGTGGTAAGGACTCAAGTGCTCATGCCAGCTGCTGCCTCCCAGAGTGCCCATCAGTGGGATCCAGAATCAGAAGTGCAGCCAGGACTAGGCCTAGGGCTCCAGTTGGGGATTCAGGCATCCCGCTGAGCCAAATGCCTGCTACTTGGTTCCTTTTTAGGAAACTGTAACAAAGTTCAAGTGTAATTTCCTAGAAATGTTACTTCTTGTAATGGGACGGTTACAGATGAAAAGAATTAACAAGCTTTGCTCTGGGCGAATCTCTCCAGGGGCAATAGACTCTTGTCCTCAGGATTTGGGTTCTAGCCAGAATCCTCTGGTTTGTAGGAGCAGGCATCTGCCTGAGTGGGCGCAGAAAAAGGGTCCTTAGTAGTGAGAACTAGAAATGGCCAAGTGCAGAACAGGGGTCTCTCCCTTCTCTCTCCCCAGCTTTCCCTGGTGCCTTTCCCCTCTATGCCCCCTTCTCCTGGGTTCCACCTTGCTCACAGGTTACAAGGGTTGTCCCCAATCCCAGTCCTGCCCAGCTTTTCAGTGGCAGTCCTGCCACCTCTGGTAATTTCCCTCTGGAGGCTCTTAGTTTAACTTCTCAAGAGGAAAACCTCACAGTCTGTCTGGTTTTTGGCAGCTTACAATGTAAGAAAGTTGCGGCAGGATGGTTTATGAATGGGGTCCTGATTCGCTGGGATGCCACTCCCCGTCCCATTGGCTGTGGCCAGCACCAGACAGTAGAGAAATGACCACTGAGGGTGACGGTGCTTGTGAGTGAGGTCGGTTCCTGCAGAAGCCAGCATTTGTGGACAGAGACGCTGAGTTAGTTCCACAGGTGCAATGATGTTCATGAACAGATCAGGACTTTTGGGGGAAGCTGTGGCTACTGATGAGACCTAGAATTGTTTAGGTACCTGTTATGTTTAGGTAAGTTAGGGGATTGGAGACCTCAGACCTAGGCTTGTGGACCCTTTTTTTGTTTTTTGTCATTGTTGTTTAACTCCTGCTGTCTATTAATAAAAAGCCAAATAGGGTAGGAGATGTTGCCTGGTCTTCTTGAGGGCTTGTGAGAATACACATTGAGTCCCAGGTATCGGAGGGCAGGGCCAGAGTGGCCCTTTGGTGCACAAAAGGAAAGATGCTGCATGTGGCTGATGGTCCCCTTGAGTGCACAGCAGAGCATCCATGCAGAATGTGTGCTGAACTGAGTGGCCAAGTGAAAACAGCAAATGAAGTTATGACGAGACAGAATACATGGGATTCTAAGAAATATGGGGGGCACATGGGAAGGCTGGTGCGCAGTAGGTCTTTCAGCAGGTGGTGTAAGTGGATGAGCCAGGAGTTGAGAGGGAAAGCTGGTCAGGCGTGGAAGTATGGAACGTGAAGCAGCTCTGGAGCCCAAGGAAAATAACAACGGTTGTGGGCATCTCCTGCTGCAGGCCAAGTTCACACCTGAGAAAATGACTGAGAACCTGCCTTTGAGGCTACCTTTTTATTTGTAGAGTTTTCTTTGATCTGGGCTCAAAGTTTCCAAGATTGAGGTTTAAAACCTCCTGGGTTTTAATGCAAGATTTGACTCAAAATCCACTCCAGAGTCCTAAATAATTGATATAAAATTTTTTTGTGGAAAATATTTTTGGTAGTAAGGGCAGGAAGAGGGGAGGTAAAGAACGTTGTATCTAGGGTACGGAAAGGAAACTAAAGCAAATGAAAATAGGTCAAAGGGACTAAAGATTTTTCTTAAGACCAGCTTGGCCTAAGTATTTCTCAGAAAGTTCTGTTGTTCTATGGCATCACTTGCAAATTCACCACGTGTTGGCAGAGTCCACGTTCTGAAAAGTTCTGTACCCAAGAAGATTCAGTCACTCCATTTAGCTTGACATTCTCGAGTTTGTTTGCTCACAGCATCTCCCTACAGATGCCAGGCCTATGTGCTTCCCAAGCATGCAGGAAAGCACTTCAGGAATTCTGCTCCATGTGTAATCAAGGATAGGCTAGCCACAATCCCAGATTCTCCATTTTCTCAAGTAGCCTTTTCTTAGCAAAATTAGGTTTGAAATTTAGGTTTGGTTTACCTATCTCTGAAGAATGGAGTGAAGTTGGTTCTGGAAAAGCAATTTGATTTCTGAATGACAGGGATTTTTTTTCCAGAAATTACCATGGTATTTTTTTTTTTGAAAATTCATTGTAAGCACATGATGTAACATTGAAAAGGTGTTAAAACCAAATGAGGATATGGATCAAGAAACAATTAGAAATTGCTGGTAGTGTTGTCACATGGGAAAGCAACCATGTCCATTTTCTGTAATCAGCCACACCTCTTGTAGGTTTAAGCCCCGGAGAAACTCTTGTGCATGCCCTCAAAGAGGAGACTACAAGAATGTTCTGGACAAGACTTACAAACAGCAAGCACCAGACTGGGAATGAGAGAGCAGGTGCCACAGGAGCCTGGAGAAGTGCATGTTCGTACGATGAAATAATACACTGGGATCCAGAAGGAGAAAACTACAGATATATACAGTAACATCAAAGAATTGTAAAATCTTAATCTTGAAATAACTAAGTTGTAAACATTACATATAAAGTGATAAAGCTTTTATAAAGTCAAAATCAACTTAGGGGAAGTGATAAGAATTCTTTTGTTTTTAAAATTTTATTTATTTATTAATTATTGGAAAGTCAGATTTACAGAGAGAATGATCTTCCATCTGCTGATTCACTCCCGAAGTGGCCGCAAAAACCAGAGCTGAACTGATCCAAAGCCAGGAGCTTCTTCCAGGTCTCCCACATGGGTGCAGAATCCCAAGACCCTGGGCCATCCTCAAATGCTTTCCTAGGCCAAAACAGGGAGCTGGATGGGAAGTAGAGCAGCTGGGACACGCACCAGCACCCACATGGGATCCTGGTACATGCAAGGTAAGGGCTTTAGTCACTATGCTACCGTGCCTAGCCTACGATGAAATGTCTTAAAAACAAACAGAAAAGTCCCTGTAGAATCTATGCATGAATTTTTTAAAGTTTTGTACCAAAGCAAACTTGTCTTTTATTTCTTTTTTATCTCATTGAGATGAAGACAGAGTCTGACAAAGGGAGAATGGGTATCCTCTGGTTCAGTGCCCATTGGTCCAGCACAGCCAGGGCTGGGCTGGACCAGGGTCAGGGGCCGGAAGCACAAGCCAGGTTCCTCACTTAGGTGGCAGGCACTGAAGGGCTGAGTCACCCCCCACTGCCTCCCCTGGTCTGCGCTGGCAGGAAGCTGGAGTCAGGCACCAGAGTAAGACAACTGAATCTCTGGACTAAATGCTTATTGCCTCAACATCTTTTATATTTTTCCACAAACTTTTTGGAACCTTCTTGTCTATAATTTATGGAAATATATATGAGTGTATGTTATATATGCTTATAAAATTATATATCAATATGTATAAAGGATTACAAGAAATACTATTATTTACATCCCCAAAGAGGAAATAAACCAACTTCCTTTAAGTTGAAGAGAGGATAAATGAAATCTGATATGTTTACACAAATGTAATATGGCATTAGCAAGAAACAAAATGTTGCTATATAGCACAATATGAAAGAACTGTGAAAACCCTATATATGTTTAGTGAAAGAAATCAGTCACAAAGAACCAGCATATCATGTGATAAAGACAGAAGGCAGATTGCTGACTGCCAGGTGGATGGGGGTAGCCCAGAAGAGACAGGGAGTAACTGCTATTGGGTGTGGAGTTTCGGGGGGGGGGTGGATAATGAAAATGTTCTGCATAGCTCTATGAATATACTGAGAACCATTGAATTTCACATTTTAAATGGAGGAAGTGTATGGCACATAAAATTATGTCTCAGTAAGGTTGTTAGAAAAAATGAAAAGGATAGATACTTGGTACAGCCAATACACTGGGCTTGAAATCCTAGCTCTACTTCTGATTCCAGCTTCTTGCTAATGCATATCCTGGGAAGGAGTAGGTGATGGGTTCAAGTAGACAGGCCGTGTCCCCCACATGGGACACCTATTCCTGTCTTCAGCTTGGACTGGCCCAGCACTGGCTGTCATGCCTATTTGAGGAGCAAATTAATAGCCTTGGTTATGTTAATAGCTGAGAAATTCCAAGTCCTCTTTGGGAAGAAGGTGTATTCTGGAGTCATTGCCGTGGGTGAGCATCACACAGCTCCTTGGCTTCAGTTAGACCTGTAGGACTGAAGGCCACCTCATGCATTCAGGTTTCCTTCCACTCCTCTCCACTGTCTAGAATGCATCCTTGCCTGCCAGCATAACCTGGTGTTATATGTATGTATGTATGTGTAGTTGTTCATCTTTCCTGTTCCGAAGCAAGCTCCAAGTCAGCAAGGACTTTATTCCTTTGTTAAGTAGGGTGTATTGCAGAGGGTACCTGGTTACTGAACGATGGAACAAATGAGTGCATTAAGCAATGCCTCATTTGGAATTACAGCTTCATCATGTTATAGCTATAAAATCTTGAGTAAGTTACTAAATCTTCCTTTCCCCCAGTTTCATCTGCACAATAGTACAAGAGTAGTCATGAGGATTAAATAAATGCATACACCTAGAACTCAGACAGGGCCTGGTGTAAAGCTGCGTTCATCGTCTGCAGGCTCCTGCCATTGGAGTCTCCCAGCTCTGGGCTGGGCAGAGATTTTCTTTTTTTTTTTTAAAGATTTTTTTTTTATTATTTTTTCATTGGAAAGGCGGATATACAGAGAGGAGAGACAGAGAGGAAGATCTTCCGTCCAATGATTCACTCCCCAAGTGAGCGCAACGGGCCGGTGCTATGCCGATCCGAAGCCAGGAGCCTCTTCTGGGTCTCCCACGCGGGTGCAGGGTCCCAAAGCTTTGGGCCGTCCTCGACTGCTTTCCCAGGCCACAGGCAGGGAGCTGGAAGGGAAGCGGGGCTGCTGGGATTAGAACCGGCGCCCATATGGGATCCCGGGCGTGCGAGGCGAGGACCTTTAACCACTTGCGTCACCACGCCGGGCCCTGGGCAGAGATTTTCTTAACGACTGCTCTTTGCAGGTTGCTTCTACATGGCTGCAAAGCAGAACTTTGTGCATGAGGCTATTTGACCTAGCCACAGGTCTGTCTGGTAAATGAATTTCTAGAAATGGAATTTCTGGGTTCTAGGGTAATACTTTTTTTTTTTTCATTTGAAGAGCATCAAGTTGAAGAGATTGCAATGATGGGCATGAATGGGTCACACTGGAGGGTTCTGTCTGCTTCTCCTAGACATCCTCGTGTAGTCAGGAGGCCATGTGATCAGCTACCAGGGAGGTGGTGCAGTAATCCCTTCAGCAGGTGGGAGGCAGGGCTGTGCCATCTACAGGGTCGCCTTGGATATAGAATTATGTATCTCATGCTGTTACTGGCTAAGTGCCACACAGATTTGCAGCACAAAAATCCAACCCTAAGAGCTTGCTATTTTCAAGCCCATTGATAAAAAAAGGAGAAATCTCTTTAAACTAACGGCCAATTTCAATTCTCACTTTAGTGTGAATTTTGATTCTTTTTTGCTTTATATTTTGCATCTTTTGAAAGTATTGCATATAAAATTGTTAAAATGTCCAGCATACCTTATATCCTAAACAAAAGTCTTGTCAATTATTCGAACTCTCCCTATACAAATTAAACTTTTATTTAATAATTGGGGTGGGAGGTGGGTCAAGAAAGATTGTGTTTCTTTTTTGCTATTTGAACTTTATTGGCATTTTTTTCCTGTTGAGTCTAGTCAATAAGCCACATTCTACAGCCACTCAAATGTCAAAATGTTTCAAAAATATTTTTAAAAAAATAAAGAAATGAATAGAAGCATTCTTGTTCTTTAAATTATTTCTGTGTTACCCTGAACTGCAAGTGAACCCTCCTTGCTTATAAAAGAAGCAGCTGTTCATGCAATTGAAACCATGGTTCGTTAGAAGCTCACCTCGGATTCAGGGTAAAACTTCCTCTGTTTTACTACGACTATTCAGACAGGGACTGGAGATAAACAATAATCAAAATCGGGATGGAACTTGACTGGGAAACCCTCTGTGTTCTTTGGCAGAATGATGGCCGTTCTTGGCCTGCCAGGAATGAGGCAATGTGAAATGACCCCAAGCACTGCCTTCTGAGGCGCAGTGGGTCCACGCTGCCAGCTCCCAGCAGACAAAGCCGGATTGTAGCGCCTTCTGAAGCATGCACTCACAGGCACGTTCATTATCACCAGCCCCATTTCCAACATCTAGAGACAGCTGAGATGAAAGGGCCCTTTTGTAGCCATTTTTATATTCTTCCTTGTGAGAAACTATGATTATAGGGTTTTTTGTTTGTTTGTTTGTTTCATTTTGTTTTGCTGCTGCTGCTACTGCTGCTGCTTAGGAATTCTTATTTCTAGGTCTTATTCCTAAAATACCAAGTTTGGTTTGAAGCTTGCATACTAATCAAGTTGGAGGTGAGAAGGCAGCAGGGGAATGAAATGGATGAGTGTGATGACAGGAATGGAGAGGGGAGCCCGGCAGTGTGGGAGGGATGGGCACCCTCAGTGTGGAAATGGACCATTCTGGAGAAGGGGGCCATGCTGCTTGCAGAGGTGCTGGAGGAAGTTGATTCTAGGGTTAATCTCCATGGAGGAGTGGAGGAGCCAGAACATGGGCTGAGGCTGCCGTAAAGATGCATGGCATGGGATCCCAGCCTCTGAGGACTGGATTTAGTGCCTGGAGTGGAGCTGCTGGGGAAAAGCATTGTTAACTGTGTAATTTTAATCATTAAAATAGTATTTATTTGACAGGCAGAGAGCCAGAGATATCCCACATTTAAAAAAAAAAACAATGTATTTTTGAAGTATGAAGTTACAAAGAGAAAGATCTCCATCAACTGACTCACTCCCCAAATGGCCGCAGAAATTAGAGTTTGGTCAGACTGAAGACAGAAGCTTAGCACTTCATAAGTATTTCCATGTGGGTGCAGAGACCCCAGTGCTTGGGCTCTTTTTTGCTGCTTTCCCAGTCATAGTGGCAGGAAGTTGGATAGAAAGTAGAGGAGTCATGACTTGCATTGGTGCTCTAGTGAATGCCTTTGGCTTAACCAAGAGCATCACAATATTGGCCTCAGAAATCTTCTGCTTACTGGTATACTCCCCAGATGCTGCTGACAGCCCTGGACTGTTCACCAGGAACTCCAGATGAGTCTCTCAGATGTGTGACAGGGATCCAAGCACTTGAGCTATCACCACCTGACTCCTAGGGTGCACATTAGCAGGAAGCTGCAGTCAGAGGTAGAGCCAGGAGTTGAACTCAGGTATTCTGATACAGGGTGCAATATCCCAAGGGGAATCTTGACCTCAGCACCACACACTCACCCTGGGGCTGATAGCATTTTGATCAGTGCCTCTGGTGGCTTTGATGTCTATGGCTTAAGACCATACTTTGAGAGGAAGCTGGCTTGAGTATTTCCCAGATGGTCACCAAAGGACCTTCAGTTATGCATCTTCTCAATTCGCACTGATATTCTCCCACTCCAGAACTCAGTCCCACTGTCCTCTTCCCAGCTCTCAGTGGCACACTGCACCACTGCTAATGTTGGCTCTAAAAATGGTTTGTGGCCAACTGTGTGTCTGTTCTTGTCTGAGATCACTCAGTCTATATAGGGTCATGAAAAAGGAGAGAAGAAAGAGAACACGGGCCTATGTAGGATGCTGAACTGTGCGTGGCAGTGTAAAAGGAAAGCCCTGAACTTGTCTTGGCTTAGCTGAGAATTCAGTGGGCATAGTGCAGATGGGGCACCTATACAAGGAGCCAGGCTGTTGGAAGAAACTGTGAAGCTGCACAAATTTCATTGAGCCTTACAAATGACTACTCAGCTCTCCCAGTGCCCGCCCTTTCTTTTCCACCCTCCATTTCTCGCACTCCCTCCTCCAGGCCAAGAGACGTTGTGTCTGTCATTAGTTCATCTTCTCATTCACTGCTCAGCAAATGTGAACACAAATGATTGGAAATCCAAAATATGATGTCAGGAGGCCAGGAATGTGTCTTCCATTGGGCCCCAGGTCCCCAGGCCCTTCCATTGGGCCCCAGGTCCCTTCCATTCAAAACGTGGTGTCTGGAAAGCCCTGGACCAAGGCCAGTATAGGCTGTTCTTCCACTTGCAACATTCTGCACACAATTCCAGTATTCAATCAGACAGGAATCTGTGAAGTTCATGCTGAAATAAGTTCTTTCTCAGAATGGCCAAGGCAAAAGAATTCCAATTGAGGATTCAGAGAGGGAAACATTATTTATTATCTAGTTGTATTTCTTAACTACTTCATCGAATAAATTAAATATTAGATGCTTATGTGTTAGGTACTTAAATACTTATTAAGCATATACTTAACTATTAAGTATCTGTTGTTACTGAACAGTATCCTGAACTAGAAGAGGGTGCTGCTGTAGAACCCCCAAACTGGGTCCACCCTCATGATGTGCAGGAAGCCAATCACTGACATTGTGGTGGTAGTGGAAAGAAGAGGGGATTTATTGCACAGCACAGAGCAGGGATCAGACAGCTAATGCTTAGTTCTCTGGCTCCCCAAGGAGTTAGGAATGAAGGTTGTTAAAGATTGAAATTGGAGCTGAGAGGTGTGTGAGCAGCTTCCTGATTGGACAGTGGTATTCATGACCGTCCTTTGCTTGGTTAATAATGCTGAGCTGTTTAGGGAATGTGATGGCCAGGTGGTCAAGGGTTACATGAAGGCAGCAGCTACATTCTGCCTAGGCTTGGACTTCTCCTACCCAAATCTGGCCAAATGACAACACTGGCCATTGTGGGTCTTACCTGTTGGAGCAGCAGATGATTCCTTGAGTCTAGTGATCAGGACCTTGCTGCATCTCTCCCTCAACTCAGTGAATTTATTTTGAAAAAGAACAGGAAAGGACACTTTATGTGATGGGAGACAGCTAAGAGGCTGTCCACACTATGTGCCAAACACTTTGCATCTTTATTGCATTAAAAAATTATTATGCATTTATTTTCATCAGCTTGAAAAGTCCAGCAACAGGCAGAAAGGGAGGGAAAGACAGAATATTTTCCTCCTGCTAGTTCATTCCCCAGTTGCCTGCCTCAGCCGAGGCTGAGCCAGCCTGAAGCCAGGAACCAACAGCTCCATTGTTTGGCCGGGGCCTCATCACTTGCTGAACTGGTTGTGCCATAGTAGGCACCCTCTTGTCACAGTTAATACCAGCAATAACCCTGCAAAGTGGGAAGTGTGTTCTCTGTTGCACATGGGGAAGCAGGAGAACTCTTGTGACGTGTCAAAGATTGTACTCCAGGACCAGACCATGCAAGGGGAGGGCTTCACATGTTCTGTTATTGCTGATTGGGCTTGTCCAGTTCTGATGTATGTACAGTGACTGCACTTAATGCCAGAGAGGTGGCAGTATGATAGTATAGAAAGACCTGAGTTCAAGGGCAGGCTGCCTGTGGTCCTGCCATTCTTTAGGTGCAACTCCTGAGATGTTACCTTACCTCAACTTCATTTCTCTTGGGACAATAATGATACAACATAGAGTGAAGTGACTCACAAGGTGCATAGTGGTGTAAATACCTCTACTAGTATTAGCAAATTAATGCCATCACCATCTTCTCAAGCTTCTTTCAAATGGGGTGCAAACACACGATGACAAATGTGGCCAAGGGTGGCAGAGTGAGTGGATAAAGAACGCATGCATCTGCATAGACTGAGCTTGGCTGGGACAGGAGGGCGCATGGGGTTACTGAATGGCAAAGGGACAGCTAATGCTTGTACCATAGTCACTTGGTTTTTTGTTTTAAAGATTTATTTATTTTCATTGTAAAGGCAGATTTACAGAGAAAAACAAAAGTCAGAGAGAAAGATCTTTCATCCTCTGGTTCACTTCCCGAATGGCCACGACACTCCCTAAATGGGCACAATGGTTGGAGCTGAGCCAATCCAAAACCAGGAGTCAGTTCTCTTTGGGTTTCCCAAGGATTTGGGTCACTTTCCACTGCTTTCTGAGGCCACAAGTAGGGAGCTGAATGGGAAGTGGAGCAGCCAGCACATGAACTGGCACCCATGTGGGATGTCAGCATTTGCAGGAAGTTTAACTAGTTGAGCCATCGCACCAGTCCCCAATCCTCATTCCACCCCCAACAGACACTTTTTGTGACTGGCCAGATGGGCTGGCATCCTTGCAGGGGCTGCTCCCTGAGGCCTCAGCACCAATTAGGGCGACTGCTGCTAATTACCTTGCCAGTTGTAGCTGCTGGACCCTGCTGGGTGGGTGGGAGGTGGTGTAGAGGTGGGAGTGATTCTCTGGGATTAAAGGGGGAGATGTTTCCTGACCCCTCCTAGCAGGGCAGGCCCCTAATCAGTCCCAGACCTGCCCCCAGGGAGGGCAAGCCTGGCCAGGGCACCCTGGGGAAGAGGATTGGGCAGGACAGAAAGTGGCCTGGGGGAGGGTCAGTGAGAGTAGGTGGGGAAGGCAGCTGTTCTACCAGTGGAGGTGGAGGGAGTGTGGGAGAGAAGCAAAAGGCTCATGTTTGACGCCCTTTTTCCCCTTGGCAAAGCAAGGGTTACTCAGGTTTGCCCTTGGCCAGGTGCTGTTTTAAGTAGCGCCTGAAAACCAAGGCCCTGGGTGCTGGGCAGGCAGCAGTGGGAATCCCACATAACCGCGAATGACATGACAGCCTTGAGGAAATCATTTGACAGGTTTGTCAACCACATCTTCCTGTGGTCGTGTGTTCCTGAGGGCCTCTGCAGGAGGCAGGCCTTTTCCAGCCACTTCTTGAAAGCTCCTGCTGTCCAAGACCAATGACTGGAAAATGCTCAATGCGGCTCATGTAATATCTACACTACACCAGGCTTTTTATGTTTATGATCTCACTGAGTTGCTACATTTGCAAGGAATCTACAGTTAGCGATCTTTTTAAAAAGTTATTTACTGATTAGCTTGAAAGATGGAGATGGAGGCAAAGACCATCCACCCTCTTATTCACTCCCCAAATGCCTGCAACAGCCCAGGCCAAAGTCAAGAGCCCAGAACTTGGTCTCCCATATGGGTGGCAGGGACCAGCCACTTGAGCCATCACTGCACTGCTTCTCAGGGTAAACATTAGCAGGAAGCTAGAGTTAGAAGTGAAATTTGAACTTTATTTATTTATTTTTTTAATTTTTATTTTTTTAAATATTTATTTTTATTATTTTTTTTATTGGAAAGGTGGATATACAGAGAGGAGAGACAGAGAGGAAGATCTTCCGTCCGATGATTCACTCCCCAAGTGAGCACCACGGCCGATGCTATGCCGATCCAAAGCCAGGAGCCTCTTCTGGGTCTCCCACGCGGGTGCAGGGTCCCACAGCTTTGGGCCGTCCTTGACTGCTTTCCTGGGCCACAAGCAGGGAGCTGGAAGGGAAGAGGGGCTGCTGGGATAGAACCGGCGCCCAATTGGGATCCCAGGCGTGCAAGGTGAGGACCTTAACCACTTGCGCCACTGCGCCGGGCCCTATTTATTTATTTTTTATTGGAAAGTCAGATTTATAAAGAGGAGGAAAGAACTGTGCCAATGTGAAGCCAGGAGCAAGAAGCTTCTTCCAGGTCTCCCGTGAAGGTGCAGGATTCCAAGGCTTTGGGCCTTCCTTGACTGCTTTCCCAGGCCACAGGCAGGGACCTGGATGGGAAGTGGGGCTGCCAGGATACGAACCAAAGCCCATATGGGATCCTGGCACGTGCAAGGTGGGGACTAAAGCTGCTAGGTTACTACACAGGGCCCGTGGAGTCTGAATTTTAACCCAGGTCCTCCAATATAGGAAGCAGGCATCCCAGTGACAACTGCTGTACCAATGATCTACCTCATAACTCTATTTAATACATAAAGAAACTGAGGGTCTTAGAGGGCAGATGAGTAGCTTACTATCCACACAGGTTGGTATTACAGCCAAAAGTCCCAGCAGACTCTCACTGACTCCAAAGCCCTTGCTCTTGCTGCTGACGAGGTGAAGAGTCCATAGAGAAGTCACAGATCCGTCACTCCCTGAAAGTGGCTTCGGAGGACCAGGACAGTCAAAGGTGGCTTCGTGGAGGGGTGGGTGCTGGGATGTCTCCACACACTGCAGGAAGGAGGGCTTCCATGACAGAGAGGGCTCAGTGAGAACATTTAGGACCAGTCAAGCATGAGGGCAGTCACTGAGGCCACCATTAGCCCCACGGGGAGGAGGCCCGGAGTCCGGCTCCACCAAAAATGAGAGTGGCCCAATCAGCTTTGTGGCTTGCCCAAGAGCCCCAGCTGCTAAGACATGGAAGTAATTCTCCAGCTGCTGGACTCCTTACAGGTCCAAGGAACCGTGGAAGTTCTGTGGGTGGATCATGAGCCGCATGGACTGGACTCTCTTGTGTCGTGCAGTCTGTATTTTCATGACCTGTGGAAGAGCTCTGTTCTGAGTTTTCTGATGTGTGTGCCAGGCCCCATCTGATGAATTCTGTCAGTCTCCTTGCTTAAAAGTGATGTTTGTCCTCTTCAACCATATCTGTGCAAAAGGTTTATTGTTTTGCAGAGAGAGAAAGAGGGGATTAGAACAATAGTCTCTTGTATAAATATACTGTGTTAGGTTCATCTAGTCTAGTCATCCGTCAGTGGATACCGAGTTGCTTACACCTTCAAACTATTGCGAATAATATGCCAAAACTGTGAAAGTTTCTGTAGTTTGATGCCTACTTTCACAATAAAAGGACATGTTAAATTTCAATATGAAGGTAAAAACAGATCTTTTAAAAAATGTAGTTCTATCCCATCAGGTTCCCAATCCCTGAAATCTGTGGTCTTCACAGGGCTGGGATGGAGAGCAGCCTGGAGCATTGATGGGCTCAGCCTGGGAACTTGAAGGCTGAGCTGTTTGAGGCCATTCTGGTCTGCATCAAGGACCTCAGATGGAAGCTTATTTGCTGAAGGCTTGGCCCAGCTGGGTGAACTTGGGCGAGTTGTTTGGCCTCTCTGACTATGCCTCCTATCTACAGATCTCGTCTTTCTGTGTGACTCCTAAGGCTCCTTAACAAACCTGGATAAGACCAGGCAAGGGCTTTGGCCCAATTTAGATTTATCTAAATCTCCAAATCCCCTCCCCCTCCACAGTGAATGGCAGGCTAGAGGGCTGTTCACATCTGCATTTTTTCAGAACCGTATATTCCTCCTGCTATTTAGAGTAAACAACACAGGGGGCCAGACTCTAGCTTCTCCTACCACCCCAGCCTTTTGGGAGCCAAGATTGGCATCTTGTTTTTACAGACCCTAAGTTGTCTAAAACTTTTACATACCAGGGGGTGGTCTGGGATCCTATCATGGGCCATAAAAGACCATAGCCAGCAGAGATAGGGAATCAGCAGGGAGAGTCTTAAACAATTAGCTAGAAAAAGGAAACCTCTGAGGGGAGTTTATAGGCAGGTGTCCAGGCATTCTGGCTATGTGCCTGAAGATAACCAAAGCCCTAGCTGAGGATGGCAGATGAGAATTCACTAAGCTTGGTGCTGGGAGTGGGGAGCTGCGTTTGATCTGGTTTGATTTTGTACTGTGGCTCATAAAGTTGTGGGTTGATTGAGGTAATGTTGACAAGATGAGTCGCTTACCAGAATTAATACAATATGGTCTTGATCAGGTCTTGATTTAGGAAAAAGGATGGAAACCCTCCCCCTCCCCCACCCTTGACGCTCAGGAATACCTGGAAAGAAAGAGAGAGAATGGAGAATATGAACCACAGTTTCTACCCTGCCCGCCCACCAACTCTGGACATGCAATGGTAAAGCTGTTTATGAGACACTTTAGAGAATATCTTTGTATATTTATTGTACATACTTGAAAGAGGGAGAAAGGGGAGAGAAAGAGATCTTCCATCCTCTGGTTCAATCTCCAAATGGCTACAAGCTAGGGCTAGACCAGACTAAAGCCAGGAGTCTGGAAATCCAGCCAGGTCTCCTACATGGGTGGCAGGGGCCTGAGTTCCTAGGCCATCTCCTACTGCTTTCCCAGGCACATTAGCTGGGAACTGGCTACGGAGTGCAGCCGCGATACAAACCAGCACTCATATGGGATGCTGATATTGAAGGCAACAGCTTACTCCTCAGGGCCACGATGCCAGCCCTATGGGAACTTTTTATTGAGGCTATGCCCAAGCATTGCTGGTTCAGACCTTAACGGAAAAAATGTTGCATTGTACAGGGAGAGAGTTGGTCTTCTCCCTGCCTTTTCCATCTTGCTAAA
The DNA here is from genome assembly GCF_017591425.1 of Ochotona curzoniae. Classification (NCBI taxonomy): domain Eukaryota; kingdom Metazoa; phylum Chordata; class Mammalia; order Lagomorpha; family Ochotonidae; genus Ochotona; species Ochotona curzoniae. Next base: position 28,205,518 of record NW_024466512.1, on the reverse strand, counting down.
AGAGGCTACCAACAAAGTCCCAGGATGGAGACAGGACACAGAGATGGAAGTCTGTGGGCAAACTCACATTCCCTAGCATTCCCTGGGAATTCTGGAAAACATGTGTTGAAGAGAGGAAAGGTATCAAGCCAGACCTAATCTGCTGAGCAGAGGGGAACAAGGGTGGCAGGAGTCAACTGTTAACGACATTGACATTTTTATACCACATCTGTTTTGACCTTGGGCATCAGATGTCAAGCATCATTCCCACTGAATGTCAGAGAAATCCTACTTTTCCCAAGGCTGAGACATAGTAAAGCATCATCTGTATTGTGAGCTAATGGATTCTATCCCCAGAATGAGTTGAAGACAAACCCTTAGAAGTTCACTGGCTGGTAGGGACTGGCCCATTCTGTCACACATGGAAGAGGGGAGCAGCCCCTACCAGTTGTGTTCAGGGGTTTATAAGCCACAATCACCCAATCAACTAAGAGAGCACAGGCACATGATATGAATCATTCGACCAACCAAACTTACACCAGTGCACAATACAAATTATACAATTTACTTGGTGATGTGAAACACAGACACCAAGTCAGTGTAAGCATTGTGCATTTTTTTAAAAGAATAATTTACTTTTACAGGAAAGAGATCAGATTTACCAAGAGAGAAGAAACAGAAAGAAAGATCTTCTATGAACTGGTTCATTCCCCAAATGGCCACAATGTCTGGAGCTGAGACAACTTGCTTTTGGCCTGGTCACATAGCAAATTATAGATTTTTTGATTGATTTATGAGAATGTCAGAGATTTTTAATGAGTTTTAGGAACATTCATTTGGATGATATAAACTGATATTTCCCAGGGAGTGTGTGACTAGGACATTTCTTTAAACCTAGAGCCAGTTAAAAGAGAAGGACTCCTCCAAATAACCACAGCATCTCCAAGATGAAGCTGTGGTGCTCTTCCATTCAGTGCTGTTATGCAAGTAAGATTATGTGTGGAAAATCACCTTCTGAATGAAGGGATGTTGATAAATGCAAGCTATTAATTGTTGGGTTGGCAGCAAGAAAGCTTTGAGTTGATGCAATGTCAGTGATAATAGCTTCCACATGTTACACATTTGCTCACACTATGTGTGTTATGCAAAAGACTGGACACTAGACTAATCACTTGCATGCTGTCCTTCACACACATACAAAGAAGTGTCACTTTAGTTCCAGTTAACAAGTGGAGAAACTGAAGGAGAGAGATGGTAAATAAATTCTGTATGATCTCGGAGCCAATAAATGATTAAGCCAAGATGTGATCCCAGCAAGTGGGACCAGGCTCATTTTGAACCCTGGCTTTTGCATCTAATAAGTCACACACTTCATAGGGTGACACAGGACAAGCCCTGCAGCATTGGGGAAGGTGGTCAACACAAAGCATCTTTGCATGAAATGACACCCAAAGCAGCTTCCACCTGCTTGTCGGTATCTCTCCCCCAAGGCCATCTTCGGTGACCCCCACCTTTACAGCTTGGCTATTAGTAATTGTGGGATTAGTGACACCATGGAAATGAGCCACTGCTCCTAACTTTGGTTTTGGTGTTCTTCTTACACTAGCATACTACTGCCTACCATAATCTCTATTACCAGGAGGAGTAATGATATTTGATAACAATAGTAAAAGAGTTTTTCCTTAACATGCAAACCTACAAATAATAAGCCTACAAATGCAAGAGGCCTCCTCTTAGAAGTGTCAGCTTCAAAAGACCCAGGGGAAAACCTTAATGGTCAGAAAGAGATCTGAAGAACAGGTGGTTGGTCAGTGTGCAAGTGACCTAGAGTGGAAGATGGCCCTGTGCCTTATGGGAGGGCCTGGGTTTCAGATCAGCCTCCATGCCCTTACTCCATCTGCCTGCTGGTACAGACCCTGAGAGGCAGGTCACACTGGCTCAAGAAGTGGCACAATGCCACTGACCTGGTTTGAATGCTGCTGAGGGCATTTGGGGGAATGAATCAGAGATGGGAACATTTTTGCTCTGGTTCTCTCTCACTGCCTCTCAGAAAATACATTAAAAAATAAATTTAAAGGGAAGGAAAGAAGTGAAGGAGGAAGGAAGTAATTTGCTACTTTTTTTTTCCAACAGATGCTGAACACGTACATTATGTTGGTTCATTTAATTATTTTTAAAAGTGTTTTTATGGAAATGCAGATTTACAGAGAAGAGAGGTAGAGAGGGAAAGATCTTCCATCTGCTGGTTCATGCCCAAATGACCACAGAGGTTGGAGTTAGGCATGTCTAAAGCCGGAAGCTTCTTCCAGGTCTCCCCGGTGAGTGCAGGGTCCCAAGAACTTGCACTATCCTCAACTGCTTTCCCAGACCACAAACAGGGAGCTGGCTGAGAAGTGGAATAGCCAAGACATGAACCAACTCCCATATGAGATGCTGGTGCTTGCAGGTGAAGGATTAACCAATTTAGCCATTATGCCATTCCCTAATCCTTTTTGAAGATGTATTTATTTTGGGAGCCAGCACACTAGCATGGCAAGCTAATCTTCCTCCTGTGGCTCCAGCATCTCATACGGGCTCTGGTTCATGTTCTGGTTGCTCCATGTTCAATCTAGCTCCTTGTTAGTGGCCTGGGGAAGCAGCAGAGGATGGAGCAAGTCTTTGGGACCCTGCAGCCATGTGGGGGAACCAGCTCAGCTCAGGCTGTCATGGCCTCTTGGGGAGTCATCTGTGTCTGTCTCTCTGACTTTCTGGTAAAAATAAATAAATAAAAAGTTTTAAGTAGAGAATGCTTTAGTTTAAAAGAGAAGTAGTGACAAGAGAAAGATCTTCCATCTGCTGGTTCACTCCCCAAATGGTCATAATTGCCAGAGCTGAGCCAATCTGGAGCCAGGAGCCTCTTCTGGGTCTCCCACGTGGGTGCAGGGTCCTAAGGATTTGGACCATCCTCTGCTGCTTTCCCAGACACATTAGCAGGGAACTGGACCACAAGTCTGGCAGTTGAGACATGAACTGGCATCCATGTGGGATACCAGTGCCACAGGTGGAGGATTAGCCTACTACAGCACTGCACTGGCCCTTTAGCCCATTTAATCCTTTCATCAGTCAATGAGTTCTATTATTGATTTTTTAAAATTGAAGAAACTAGGCCCACAGCAATGGCTTAGTGGCTAAATCCTTACCTTACATGCACTGGCATCCCATATGGATGCCAGTTCATGTCCTGGCTGCTCCACTTTCCATCCATACCCCTGCTTGAGGGCTGGGAAAGCAGTAGAGAATGTCCCAAAGCCTTGGAACCCTGTAGCCACGTGCAAGACTTGGAAGAAGTTTCTGGCTAGGGATCAACTCAATTCTAGCCATTGTGGTCACTTGGAAAATGAACCAGAGAATGGAAGATTTTTCTTTCACTTTCTTTCTATAAATCTGCCATTGCAAAATAAATAAATAAATAAATAAATAAAAATTTAAGATTGAAGAAACTGAGCCACAGAGAAGCTAACTTTCTTGTTTGAGCTAGACAGTGGCAGAGCTGATCTGAATCCAGGCAGCACATGATTCCAGAACTCACCTTTCTTGGGTTTTGTGCCTGCTGGGTCCTCGAGGTCACTATTTCTTTTCAGATCTCCAGAGTTAAATCTTAATGCAATTGGACAAACCATCGAGGCCAAATCAGAGTAGTGGTTTTCTCACATTTCAATCTTGTTCTAACATTTCCAAGATCCCTTACCCAACAGGTGCTGGGAGAGAAACTGGTTTGCAGGGACAAAACAGGTACACATACCTGTCAACCATTAATTCAGCACACACATTGTGAGCAACTGCTGTGTGTCAGGTATAGTTGAGAAAGCAGGGGATGTAAGCCTGTCTGGGCACCAAGTGGAGCTTAGCCTCATTCATAGGGGTTAACAACAACCAACCCTTCCTGAGCACTTGCTGTGTGCCAGACCTCTGCTAAACATTTGTGCTGCATCCCACCCAGTCCTTGCACCAAGTTGTTAGGATGAAACCCTGACCAGTTGGGGTGCCCTTGTCCACTTACCTGAATATTCTGTGGTGGTTTCCAGCTATGTAAAGCAGGATAGCAATGTACTTGCTTTGCCTGGGTGTTGTCAGCATGACATTTAGTGACAGTCTGTGTGTAAAGAGCTCAATCTAGTGTTTGGCTTCAAGGGAGCCCTCTCCAGCCTCAGTCTCCAGCACTCCTGATCTAACTCCGACTGTACCTGCTAACCAGAAAGGAAGACTGCACTGAGAAGATCTTTCACCTCTCAGTGACATTCATGGGCATCCACATGAGATGGGGATCTACATGGGCATCCATACTTTAGAAAAGGAAGAAGAGGGACAATGGCTCAATTCGTTAGCACCAGGATCTCATATAAATGCCAGTTTATGTCCCGCCTGCTCCACTTCCAGCTCCCTGTTTGTGGCCTGGGGCAGCAATGGAAAATGGTCCAAAGCCTTGGACCCCACATCATTGCCGGTGAACTGGAAGAAGCTCCTAACTCCTGGCTTCAGGTCAGATCAGCTCTGGCCATTTGCAGCCACTTGAGGAGTGAACCAGTGGACAGAAGATGTTTCTGTCTTTCCTTCTGTCTGTAAATCTGCCTTGCCAATGAAAACAAACAAATCTTAAAAAAAAAAAAAAAAGGAAGTAGAACATTTGGGTCTTTGCAAATATCTAAAAAAGGAAGCTGCTAGTGCTTCTGCTCTGAACAGAGTTGTTGGAGTTCTTAGGTTCCTTGAAGGTCTTTGGATAAGGTTTCCAAATTGCTCAATTCTCTGGAAACAGCCCTGAAAGCAGGAGAGTTATCATATTTCCCACAGTTGAGCTGGACCGTCATTGCCTGAGTGTACCAGGCTTTACTGCATCCCTTGCAGAGTATATAGGATACCTCCGTCGGACTCTTGTAAGCAACACTCCCAAAGGCATTTCTGAGTCTCTGGCCTTGAACTTTCCTGAAAGTACACTCCTAGAGGGCAGTGGCTGGGTCAAAGCATTTCCATTAGGTTTCCATTGTCCAAGTTCAAATATTAACAAGTGCCTCTGTGAAACCCTGGCTCGTGAAGGTTAACTCAGAGGCAGATACCTCCACCCACAGGCATGCTTTCCCACAGACATGCTCTGTACCTGCTCTCGGCGTAAGGGCTCAGAGCTCAGGCAACCCAGTTTCTGTTGAGATTGACATTGCAGGAAACAGTGCTCAGGAGAATGTGTCAGGAGGAATAAAAGACAACAAGAACAGCAAGAAAGGAGAGCAAGAAGGACAAAAAAAAAAAAAAAAGACTGTAAGAAAGAAAAAAAAATGAAGTAAATGAGATAGAAAAGTTGGCTTGGGGTTGCAAGAAAGGTCTGTTGAAGTCAAGGCCACAGGGCAAATAAAATCAGTTTGTCCCTGGAAAAAAAAGAACCTCAGAAATGGCTGCCTTTTGATAAACCCATCATGCCAGTAAGTAACAAGGCTCTGATAAGAAAAGCAAGATTTTGAAGGAGGAAGAGACCTATAGACATAATCCCCTTGTTTTGTAGCTGGAGAAATAAGTCTTTGGGAGCTGGCTGACTCACTCGGGGAAGCATGGCCAGTCTGTGGCATCTGGAGGGACCAGAACTCTTGCCATTATTTTTGCCTTAATTTTTCCTCCTATTTTTCTCTACTTATCCCTTCATGATTGCCCTACTTAAGCAATATAGATTATTCATTCAGAACAGGAATATCGCTTTCTCTTTTCTCCAAGCTTAAATAGAGATGGCAGAGCCTATTCTTAATGTTTAACAATCACAACCAGTTATGTCTCTTTCTTTCCCTCATGCAAAAAAACACACTGTCCTTTTCAGGCTATAGTGTTTTCATTCTGTGGCATTAGCAGGCCAATGAGAACAATAGTAGGCAAATGGATGTGCAGAGAAGACCTCCAGTAACCATTAGCAGGCAAGTCCAGTTATTCAGGATTGTGGAAACAGCACCATGGGTACAAAGAAATAACATGAATAACTCATAGGAGGTTGGCATGAGGCAGGGCACCCTCATGTGTGTTCATCCAAGCACTAGGATCAGCCACAACAAGTTCAATTTTTTTTTTGCCCTCTGGCAGACCCCTAAAACTTGCTTGGTACTAAATCCAAATTTGTAAGACTGCCAATCTGTGCTTGACCAAGGGAGAGGGAGAATGAGCCAGTTGCCACCCTCAACAGTAGATCAAGCATTTAACCGCTCCGATCCATCCACCCATCCTTCTTTCCACCTATCCAATATTGCGCTCCCACCAATTAGTGCATTTAGAAATGGCTTCTAGTTTGGAATTAGCAACCAAACTGATTGGGTGCCTTTTCTTACTTAGAGCTAGGAATGCCCAATTTTGAGCTTTTGACCAGCTTCTGAATATATAGGGATGTGATTTCTGTCATTCTAAATAGCAGAACTGGAAAAATGAAATGAATATTAAAGAGGATGTTATTTTTCTTGAAATTTGTTTTGAAAAATACCATTCTTTCAGAAATTCTGTCGGTGACACGGAAAGAATTCCAGTGGTCCCCAGCTGACCTAATCCAGCATTAGATGAATTTGCCACTGGTGCCATTGGGACACTGTCCTGCCACAGGGCAGCTCTGGTAATGGCCTTGCTCTTTGCAAAATGGCCCATGTTTCATATTTCAGGGGACTGAGGAACCCAGAGTATTTGCCCAGTTCATGAAATGGGACTATCGGGAAAGGAGAGAGAGAGAGAATACATGGGATAAGCCACCCCACTGTGGCCACCCAAGACCGTGACCTCTGGAAGGGCTGGACACGGTGGACCGTATTTGCTGATTTACCGCAGAATGCTCAGAGCTCCACAGACATTTGTCTGATAAATGCTGTCATGGTTGCAGCCTTCCCAGAAATACAATGCTTCAATTGCAAAGAAATAACAAGTGTCTCAGGCTCAGGTTAAAAATGCCCAAGACTGAGTTTTGACATTTCTGATTACTGTCTGTAAACATTAATTTTCCAGTCTTTAAGCCAAAGTCAACAGGGACAGGCGCCGTAGCGTGATGGGTTAAATCGTCAATTTGGGACATTTTTTTTTTTAAAGATTTATTTTTATTATTTTTTTCATTGGAAAGGCGGATATACAGAGAGGAGAGACAGAGAGGAAGATCTTCCGTCCAATGAGTCACTCCCCAAGTGAGCGCAACGGGCCGATGCTATGCCAATCCGGAGTCAGGGGCCAGGAACTTCTTCTGGATATCCCACGCGGGTGCAGAGTCCAAAGCTTTGGGCTGTCCTCGACTGCTTTCCTGGGCCACAGGCAGGGAGCTGGAAGGGAAGTGGGGCTGCCAGGATTAGAACCGGCGCCCATATGAGATCCCAGGCGTGCAAGGCGAGGACCTTTAACCACTTGCGCCACAGCGCGGGGCCCATTTTGTCCCCTTGCTGGTTCAAGTCTCAGCTACTCTGTTTCCAACCCTGGTCCTACTAATGCATTTTGGGTGGCAGCAGATAGGTGATGGCTGAAGAACCTGGATCAATACCACCTGTGTGGAACATTTGGATTGAGATCTGGGTCTCTGGCTGTGGTGGCCCAGCCCTGATTGGTGCAGACATTTGGGTGCGTGGGGGCGGGGGCACCATTGAATAGGAGATCTTACCCTACTTCTCCACCCTCCTCTCCTTTATCACTTTGTCTATTTCCTGTGTGTTATATGCTAAATGTCCCTCCCTTCCCCTCGCCTCCCCTCCCTTCCTCTCACCCTCACCTCACCCTCACCTCACCCTCACCTCACCTTCACCTCACCCTCACCTCACCCTCACCTGACCTCTCTGCTCGTGTACACTCTGGGAGGCAGCAGATGATGGCTCAAGCACTTGGCCCCTTCCACCCACATTGCCTGGCTCTTGGTTTCAGGCCTGGCCCAGCTCCTGCCACTTGAAGTTTCTGGGGAGTGAACCAGCACCTGAGAGATCTCTTTCTGCTTTATTGCTCTACCTTTCAAAAAATGAAAACTAAACTAGAAAAAGAGAAAATATTGACCCTTGATCTGTTAGGGTTGATGTCCTTCCTAGAGGACAGTCCAGCTCGCATAGACTGAAGAGAGAGAGGCCAGGTGAGGACAGAGCAGGAAGTGGCCACGTGCAAGCCAGGAAGGGAGCTTTCAGCTGCAGCTGCATCAGCCAGAACTTTGATCTTGGACTTCCAGCCTCAGGAACTGAAAAAAAAAAAAAACCTTCTGCCCTTTAAGTCACTCAGTCTGTGGCTGTTTGTTAGGGCAGCTGCCAAAGACATTGTTGCTTAAGGGCCACACTCTGTCACTTTGGATCCTAACTTGTAGACAATCAGTAATCTGAGTTTTTCTAATAAGTATATAAACTGTTTCTGTTTGTACAAATGACAGCCCTGAAGGTCATTTCTCTTGACTGTTTTGTTTCTAATGTTGTAATATGAATCCTACTCTTTCTGCTTTATAAAATGCTGTTGATGGTTTCCCCTTCTGGGGTTGCTATAAAACGTACCATGGTATAAAACACGCTTACAGGACACTGCTGAACACACAATGAGCTCTCGGTGGAATCACTCATTATTAGGATCTAACCAATATATAAAAATGTAAGTGGCCAAGACATAAGAGTCAGTACATTTCACATATTTCAAACTTATCTTCTCTGGAAAACACTTAAGATCGCCTGCAGAAGTTCCCACACAGCAATCAGCAACTCCAAGTGGGTGGCCTCTGCTCCTTGGGATGGGCAGCTATTGTCCCAGTTGTGTGGACCACACCCAGGCTCCTGTGTTCTTAGCTTCCTGGCCTTTGCAGGCTTCTGTTTTGGCTTAGAATATCACTCTCTGACTCCCAAGTGGGAAATGACCTGGAGCACAGTTGCCTCAGAGCCAAGATGTGCCCAACGGGAGCACTTGAGGGGCTCATGTCTTGCGCTGCTGATGTGTGGCACCTCTAGCCCAGCCTCACGAGAAGGGATGGAACACTGACACAGCGTGACCTGCTCTGAGATGGTCTCATGCTGCTCAGCTGTTAGCCTGACATGCCGCAGCACTGTGGTTGAGGGCTACACCAGCTGACACTAATGCTTCACTTTCTTATGAGTTTTTTTTTTTCTTAAATGCATTTGAGAAATATAGAGAGAGAAACAGAGTTCCCATCCACCAGTTCACTTCCCAGATGCCTGCAATGGCGGCGGGTGAGGGGTGGGGAAGGGGGTGGATCATGTCAATGTCAAGTGCTGGGAATTCAATCCAGTCTCCCACCTGGGTGGCAGAAACCCAGTTGGTTGTGACATCAGTATTGTCTGCATTGGCCTGAAGCTAGAGTCAGACTCTGGAGCCAAATATTAAACTCAGATACTGCAGTGTGACATGTATGTGTGCAAACCAGTGTCTTAACCAACAGGCTAAATACCCACCCCTAAAATTAACTTTAATATTTAGAGGCCACCGCTAGATGCAGATTGTTTTAAATCATTTGAAGTACATATCCCAGGTCCATCATCTGAAATTCAAAGGCTCTAAAACCCAGAATTCCTCCTTGGGTCAACGTTCAGCTACTTATACCCTTTATTTTTCTTCATATAAATGCCTTCACAGTTTGCTGCTGGGTGCTGTCCTATACACCTTATTGGCGGTATGGCATTCACACTCTACCAACTTCCTCAGTTGAGGACTTGGCTCCCATGGGTTTCAGATACGGTGTTAAGAATCATTCCCAATGTACTGATGAGAGAACAGAATCCTTGAAAATTTTCTAAAAAACAAAATTCATGTAAATGCTTAATCGCAAGGCCGTGTTACCTCTGATCTCTCCTCGGTGACCTTGGGCAGCTCCTGTCAGTCCTCCAGACCAGTTACTCTAGGTGGTGAGTGTGGCCCTGCTAGTTGGGCACCACATACTTACTGAGCTTAAGGACATGTAGTTGTCTCTGGGCCAAGCTCTCCATGTGGGTTATTGTTCCTATTTCCGTTTGTGGATGAAGAAATGGAAGCTCCCAGTGCTTGGACAGTGTGCTCACGGCCGTGCAGCCAGTCCGTGGGAGCTAACCTGGGAGCTGACCTGGGGGCCTGGCTTGTCTGTCTTTGTGGTCGGTTGTGCTTTAATGGCATTCGAGGGTCCTTATGGGGCAGCAGGCATCTTCCTTAGATCTCTCAGATGTTTTCTCAGTAAAAAGATTAAAAAAAAGAAAATGCTCAGCCCATTTTCTCTCTCGGTTTTCCCATTTCCGTGGGCAGCAGCCTTACAGAGGCCCAGGGAGCTTGGGAGAGCGTGTTTACTGTCCCCAGGTCGGGGGATTCCGAATTGGTTCAAGCGTTTAGGGGGATTTTTGAGGAGCTCTACCCTGTAGTCTGTGCTCTGTCTCTCTTGTTTCCTGCTGTAAAGATTTCTACACATAGGTGCAACATTTCTCTAGGGGCTCTCAGCCTCAATAAGTCTGAGCTCAACAGGCCCCAGCGCCTGTAATGAGGCCTGGTCCTCCTCCTGCTGCTCCTCCCTGCTGCCCTCCTGGACAACTCCCCTCCCCTCCCTCAGCTGTCCAGGAGTGTCTAGCCAGCTGTGTTAGGAAACCCTGGCCTTCCCGGGGGAGAGCTGAGGGCCTGGGTAGAGGCTCTGGCATCCTCCTGCCGGTTTAATTGACCATGGCAGGTGTGGGTCATTCCCACAAGGCCATGCTTTTCAACCCAGTTGCTGAGAAGAGGTGAATCATGGTGGGAAAGGCAGTGGCTGGGGACGTCAGCTGCCTGTTGTCACAGGATGGATGGACTGAGTGCCCACCTCATGCAGAGGCCTTAGCAGGCCCCGCAGCCTGGTCACTGCCTCCCTGTCCTAACCTCTCTGACCTGGGGCAGGGCATTTGGCCTCCCTCAAATGGGTTCTTGGTCTGGGAGGGATGGGCAACGACCTCCAGGTCTGCCTCTCAGTGGGCTGCAGTGGGAGCTGTGACCAAGGTGGAAAGCATGGCGCAGAGTTATCACGTCAGCCCAGGGGCAGGAGGTGGTGGTGGTGGTGGTGGCTTTCTGGCTGGGGACAAGGAAGAACAGTGACAGGAAGGCAGCTCTACAGGGAAATGGGTTCAAAAGATCAGTAGATTAACCTCCAACGACCCTTGGCAGAGGATGCTCGGCCAAAACACATTTCCAAAGCGCATCTCTTTGTCAAGAGAATTGTGAATTGTTGGTATTTTAGAACGATAGGATTTCTGTACCTACGATGTCATGATACACTTCAATAGCAGAATGATGGACTTCATGACTGTTGTGAAAGACTACACTGTTGTAATAATATAGGATAAAACAGTGTGTGTGTGTGTGTGTGTGTGTGTGTGTGGCAGGGAGGTGAGTGGGGAAGGTGCAAGGGGAAGTCCCTGAGCCTAAGGAACTGTATCATGAAAAATTAAAATTGTTTTTACAAATGCTAGGGGAAAGTTTGTGTCAGGTCGCGGCATTCTTACTCCTTGGAATTGTGGCCAGCCTGGGGGCGGGGCGGGGCGGGCAGCAGGAACAGATTTGCACGTCAAGTAGGGAAATGATTGGAGATAGATTAGGGACAAATTTCCGCATTATGTCACATCACTCTCCTGAACATTTTGAAGAACATATGAATCTCTGTAAAATGAAGCCACTATGAAAAAAAAAAAACAGAAAAGTTGTAAGAGCAGAATGTGTAGGAAATAAATTTAAACATGCTACAATTTATTTCTTCTTCTTTTTTCCTTATTTGGGAGGTGAAGAGATAGCAACCCTAATAAAATAGAAGAAAGAGAGTAATTGTTGCCCCAAGACCCATGTGGTGGGGGCTGGGCCAGGCTCTGGCCAGGAGCCACAAGTTCAACCCAGATGACAGAGAGTAGATATTTCAGGATGCTGGGATTATGGCTGGATTGGTCTGTTTTGGTTTTTTTTTTTTTTTTTTATATTTCTCTGTGCTTTTCAAGTCTTATCTACTTTAAATATACACCATTTTTAGCATCAGAAAGAACATGAAAAAAATACTGATATTAACTGCATATCAAATGCACCAATATGAAAGCTGCACAGTGTAATATCGAGTGTAAAGAAACAGCGGCCGAGTACAGGACCCAGCGCATTCCGTGACCTCACTGTTGCAAAGACCTCTGCTATGTGTGTGCTTAGACAGCAGTGCACCTTCCGGAAGAGGCCTCAGTAAAGGAGAGTGGGCCGTGCGGTGGGCGAAGTCCTGCTTCCACACTGCTCGGCAGTGTCTGGAGTTTTACAAGCACTTGTCACTCTTGTGATTGGTAAGACAAGCAGCCAGATATTAGGCACCGTTTATTAGGTTGTATTATGTCCGTGGTGCCAACCAAAGCTTCTCACTTCTCACTCCTGGTGGCTTGCACTCCTGTTCCCCATGCCACCAGGGAGCAGGAGTGGACCCGGCTCCCTAGGGCTTCAGTTCAAAGTTGCCACCTCCTCCAGGTACACTCAGACCCTAGGTGGCAGCTTACTTTCCGGTCGCTGTGGGGTCACCTCTGGAGTGTCCTGCCCTGGGCAAGCAGGATGGGGCTGGGTCAGGAGCAGGGAGAAGCCCACAGCTCCACCCCTGGCCCAGGCTGCCCCCAGTCTTTCTGCCTCTCGCCCTGCCCAGCCCAGGAAGGAGGTGAAAATAATTAACACCTAAGTGGAAACTCTGTCCCTGGGGCTGTGGACTTTGCCACCAATTTTCCTTTTCCATGCTGGCGGCCGGTGTCTCCCTAAAAGGAAGAAAAGCAAATCAGGCTGGAGAAGGCGGGGCTTGGGGAGGGTCCCCCAAGTAGCCTGCCTGCAAGCAGAGTACAGATGACACCCTCATCAGGTCTGGACAGGAGCTCTGTCGCCTTGTGTCTGCAACCTGGGCCCCAAGCAGGGGAGGGCCTAGGAAGGTGGCCTGCACATATGGCCTGAAACAGGACAGAGACTCCAAGCTGGGGGGATCTTCTCAGTTATTCACAAATTTTCTGAGTAAAGCATGCAGCCAAAAATTTCACAAGGTTCAGAAATGGAATGTGTAGGTCCCTTTTCCTCCAACGTGCTGTCTGTGTAGACATAGGCAGACGTGCGTATACATTTGTATTCATGTGTATACTTGTACATGTCTGTTCACATTAATGACTGTCTATAGAATACTCAGTATTTTTTTCATACAAAGCAATACCCTTCAGGACTACTACTTTGGAGTGCTGGGAGAGCTTTATAATGCAATGAATTTTGTTGTGGCTAAGCTCCTCATGCGCAAATGGGGAAAATGAGAAGTAGTGTAGACAGCGGTTTAGAGATGAAATGACCCAATTCATTTCCAGTCCTTAGACTGGTGCCTGGCACACGGAGTGCGGTGACAGTGCTGGCTGGGCCTACGGTGAAGCCTGGAAGCTGATGAAGAATCTAAGCTTGTAGTTACGCAAGAAATGCTAAGGTCCTGAATCTTTCCGTTTTAAGCTGTGTGTGCGCGTGTGTGTATGACAGAGAAAGAGGTTCACTTGGTGTTGTAAGGAGGATGTTGAATGACTCTGGCTTGGGAACAGCCTGATGCAAACACAGCAGAAACAGGAACTGTCTGTCCGCTGTACCAGGAGCTGCCCAGGCCCTTGGCCTATCTCAGCAAATGACTGCAGCCAAGTGCTGCAGGTGGAGATTCTCATTGCCAATGTATAAATGAGGAATCTGAGGCTTTGGTTAAGCTGTGAAAGGAAGCAATGAAAGTGACTGCACTTGGCCCTTGAACTTTTTATTTTATTTTAGAGGAAGAGGGAGAGAGGGAAAGGCCGAATCTCAGCTGATTTCATGCTTTTGTTTCGTTGGCTTGTGCTCAGGGTTCTCTGCACTCTGGGCAGCTAGAGTTATAGAAGGCCTAATCACTTTCATAGTTACCGCAACCAAGAAGAATCAAGTACTGACAGGAAGTGGCAGGGGTGAGTGGGGATACCAAGATGTTGTGGGTGTTAGCTCCATTCTCAAATGCAGCCTCCACCCCAGCATGGGGCAAGTACCTGCTAACTTCTGTGATTGTGGGGAGGAGGGAGGGGTTGCTTGGTTGGCTGCCAGGCCTGGAAAGGGAACCCCTTGAGTTTTCCTAACTTTGCTAGCCATGCTCTCATTGTGGAGCTGGCTCATGGAGAGCAAAGTGGCAGTGAAGATTCTAACCAAATACACAACTCAAAATTCCACCAATGGATTTTTCTGATGAGAAGTAGTAATAGGGAGATGGGTATTATGGTATAGCAAATGAAGCCACTGCCTGGGCTGCCCAAATCCCATATCAGAGTGCTGTACTTCAGATCCCTCTGTCATGGGCCTGGGAGGTAGCAGATGATGGCTCAATTGCTTGGGCCCTTATGACCCACCCATGGGAGACCCCAAAGGAGTCCTTGGGTCACAAGTGGGAAAGTGAACCAGCCTTGGTGGTTCTGCTCTGTGAATTCCTGTGCAGATGCTTCACCCATTCGTCTGCTGAGTTGTGAGTGTTGAATCATGTGTGTTGATCTCCGTGATTGGTAAGAGTGCCTAGTAAAATGGAAAACTAGCCTCTTATCAGTCAGATGGCAAACACACTTTTCTTAGTGCTATTTATCTTGCTTGTAGCTTTTATTTTTGCCAAGCAAAAATCTTCTGTTTTTATGTAGTCACATTTATCATTTGTTTCTTTTGGCTTCGTGGTTTTATGATCTACTTAGAAAGTTTTTATCCCCTCTTGGATAATAAATTTTACGTGTTTTTTTTTTTTTTTTTTTTTTTAGCTATTCTGTGGTTTTGCTTTTAGAATGCAAATGCTTGTTCCAACCAAAATGTATTGTGTAGTTAAAGACTGTGGTAGGTGGGGCCCATGCCGACGCTGTGGCATGCCAGGAGAAGCTGCCATCTGCAGCATGGACATCCCTTGGGGGTACCGGTTTGTGTTCTAGCTGCTCCACTTTTGGTCCCTTGCCCTGTCGAAGTGTCTGGAAAAGGCGCGTGGATGGCTCAAGGGCTTGGGCTATCAAACTTCCCACCCCGTGCTCTTGGTATCTTATGGATCCTTGTTACATGGACCCCTGGCAATTAGGCCTTTTCAGTCCCTACAACAGATGAACGTTGTGCTCCTGGTATTTTCTAACCAGCTGTGTTAAACAAGTCATCACCTTCTCCGGGCTTCTGTTTGCTGGTGCACAGGCAGGGATGTGTGGCTGAGGTCCCTTCAGTGAAGGCTGGTTGAGGGAGTGATGAGGTGTCCTTAGCTTCCTCAGTGTGAGGGGCAGCTTGGCCCTGGTTGCATTTTCATGAGAAAGACCCCCGGGTTAGCTGGACTCCTCTGCTGCCAGCTGTGTAAACAAGTACCTGGGTCAGCCCTAATTGCAGCCCTAATTGCCCCATCCGAGGATGCAGGATGCATCCAGACTGGTCCCAGCCCCTCCCTGCAGGCTTGACTACTTACTCCAGAAGGTCGGGCACTTCCTGGGCATCCACCATGTGCCAGGCACTGAGGCAGCCGCCGATGGGGGTCCTTTGCTCTTTCCCTGATCAACTCAGGCCACCAACAGCTTGGCCTCCACGTGCAGTTGGCATGTGAGGGCCAGTGCTGTGAGTGCTCCGGCCTCTGCAGGCCCTGCACAAATGCACATGCCTAGGGCCCCTTCCTCGGGGCTGCCGGGCAGAGAGAGCTGGGCCACTGGCAAGCTGCTGTGTGTTACATGATAAACAGTAATAGCAGAGTCCATTTAGAGAGGCAGCCTTAGATTCTTTGAGAGACTGAAGATGTCAGAGCTGCCAGCTCAGGGCAGCCAGGCCAGTCTTCCACAGCATCTCACCCCCCACTTTCCAGCTGCCCCGGGCACCCCACTGTGCTGAGGATTGGGTGGTGCGGTTTGCACTCCTGGCTAATTCCGGGAGAAACACATTTGCCATTTTGCCTAATTGTTCCTTTAATTGAAAGTCCATAGATAAGCACAGGTTCCTTTCCCATGCAAAAGAGGCTTCTGCTAGAAGAAACAAACCAATGGGCAGGAAAACAAGGGCCAGCTCCAGCCCCGCTTGGGGAAGGGGCTTTAGGGCCCCTGCACACTTGCATCACAATGTCCTCCAGTTAATTCGACTGGTTGGGGTTCTTAGTTACCCAAACACTTTAATAGGATTGTAGTAGGCTACTTTCAAGCCTTGCCTGGAGAAGAATGCACCCGCTAAGCCCTCTTTTCTTTAGGAAAACAGCTCCCACACTTGTACAGGCCAAAATAATTAAGTAATTAGCAAAGGCATTTGTCAAAATGCCCAGTGGGGCTGACGAAAATGACAGCTTGGAGAAGGATGAAGAGTTAGCAAAGAGCATTTGTTCGCGCAACCCTGGCCTGGGGTCAGGCCTGAAGCCTGCGAGGAAAGTGCCTGCCTGGGACTCTGGGGTCCCAGCTCAACCTTTGGGGTTCAAGTTCACTTCCCTGTGGCAAAAACCAGGCTCTGATTTCTAAGGAGACGTTCTTGAAAGGCCCTTGGAACATCAAAAGGCTCCCAATGTGCAGAAAGTAAGTGGAAAAATACGGGAGTCATTTTCCTTTTCAAAGGACTGAAAGTGTGAAATAGCCAAGTCCAGGGTGGAGAAAAGCATTTGTGGTTGATTGAAAGTTAAAGCCTCGGGAAATAGCTGGAGGTCACGAGGCAGCCACCAGAGACGTGTGTGTTCCGTGCCTACTGTGCGCAAGGCAAATTCCTGGGCTTTCTTAGCCAGAAGGGTCTCTGGCCTTGGCTTGCAGAGATTGCTGCTGTAGGTGGATTAAAGGCGGAGGCATCGAGAGAGAAGCCCTCTGCACAAGAGCAGCTTGAGAAAAAGGCACGTGTGGGCCAGGGCCCTGCGGCAGGCCTGCGCAAGATGTCCCCTTCAGGAGATTGGTCAGTGCAGGGACAGAAAGATCTTGCATCTGTCTTTACCCATCATCACGGCCAATCCTTCTGTAACAAAAGGTAGACTAAAAGAGAAAAACAACACTTATCTGTTGTTTCATGTGACCTGGGGCCTTCAGAAATGAAGACTCCAAGGGGAGGCATGCAGACCGCTTTCCGCATAGATGTGATAAAGAGTGGAGAGCCAGCAGCACTGTAATTGGACAGACAGGGCAGGCCGAAGGAGACCTGGTGAGGCCTGTCTGTTCAGATTCCTCTGGGCCTCTCTAACTGGCGTTTCTTCCTGCTGGGTAGAGGCACAGGGCAGCACCCCTTCTGGAATGACAGTCTTAGGATATATTCTCAGACCAGGGAGGTCAGCTGACACACAGAAAAACTGGGTAGGGAAAAGAAGGTGTTGAGTAATACTTTTAGGTTTTCTGGCTGGTTTGGGGCTAGAGAGATTCCAGTTCCTATGGACTGTTCTGAAGAAAGGAAGAGCCAAAGAAAGAAGGCAGGAACAGATCAGAAAGGTCTTACTTCTGAGCCTCTTGCCAGCAATTCAACATGCCCAGCGTGCCCAAACACCACGCTTAGAGATGGTGTTTTCTGAGTTCCACATCGGCATTCATGCTCTTCCTCCGAGATCAGAAAACTGGCGCTCAACTAAGTTGTGCAAACACTCAAGGAACCAGGGTTTAGAGGTATGGGCGTGCAGATGCCCTGAGTCACAGGGAAGGAGGACTCAGGAGAGAACAACACACTCAGAATGGGGTGTTGCGGTTTTAACAAAACTGAGGGGTGGAGTGGTAGGGGAGTGGCATGGAAGTGAGACTCTATGGGAAGTGAGTGTGAAGTTGCTGGGTAGGGAGGGCAACGTGATGGGGGAAGGAATGAGAATCCATGGGGAGGGAGTTCCCAAACCGGGGGAGCCCCAAGCAGGCTGTAGGTTGAGGAGTGCAATGAAGAGAGAGAGCAACTGAAGGTGCCAGAGGAGGGGTCCTGTTTGAGACAGCTGGGTCTTTTCTGGAGGGAACATCTCAGAGGGTGATGTGTGGCCTAGGGCGGGAGCCTGCTGGAAGGGGGTAGGATGGGAGGGTGCAGATTGGAGAGGGTGCAGGTTAGGGAGGGTACAGGTTAGAGAGGGTGCAGGCAGGGAGGGTGCAGGTTAGGAAGGGTGCAGGTTAGGGAGGGTGCAGGTTAGGGAGGGTGCAGGCTGGGGACCTGACTGTTCTGAGAAGGATAGGATGAACGGGTGGGGTACAGTCCCTGCAACATTGGAAATTAGAAAGGAACCCAGGCCTCTGGCCTCTGAAAGGTAGAGGGGATTTTGTGGCACTGCCCCCTAGAAGTATTGCTCTAGGACCGCCTCAAACCTGGGCTTGCTTGTCTGATGTACCGAGGGCTGGTCGCTGACATGGGATTGTTAGGAGAAAGTAGGTATTTATTTGCAAAGCGTAGAGCAAGGAGCCAGGCAGCCAGCCAGCTTCCTGGGGGTTAGGGCTCATGTTCTGGGCTGAAGTTGGCACTGACAGGCACATGCTCAGTCATGGCCAAGTTCCTGGAAGGTGCAGGATGCTCGAGGCCTCCCTCTGGTAGGTGTGCTCTTCAGAGATTTGTTCTGATGGCCAAGTGGACTTCAGGTAGTCTGGGGGAAGCAGTTGAAGATGGCAGCTACTTTCTGCCCTAGACCTGGAACTTTCCTAAGCATACCTCCCTCTGGACACTGACAATTAATAAGATTTTATCTGTTGGAGAAGCAAGTGAGTTCTTGGCTCCAGAGGTTAGAACCTGGTAGGACCAACTGTAACAGTCCTTCCGTGCAGGGAATCCCTCTCAATAAATGATTATTCCTAAAGTCTAGCAAGAACACCTCAGGTCAGGAGAGGCAGACAGAAGGCTGGGGCTTGACTCTATGTGAGGGACAATCATATAAGAGTTTAGTCGCAATATAACCAACTTGGGTATTGTCCTGGAGGAAGTCAAATAAGAACCAGGAACCTGGGATGGGGCGGGGGAGAGGGATGGAATCGGTACTTCAGGTAGTGCTGTGGGTTGTAAGCAGGCTGGGCGGGGCCTAGGAGTACACAGGGCTGGGGTAGGGGACATCTGGTACATGAGCTAGAGTATTTCCATGGGGTATCAGTGGTGTCCATGGAGATGAGGAGTTCTTTGAGTGAAATGAAAATTCTAGGATCTTAGAAGGCCAGACGTCACAAGGTGGGAGGGGGGCGTCTCCAGGACATCTAGTTGATAATGACAGGCAAGGACTTCTGGGAACAAAGCCACTGAGGAGATGCTGGCCAGGATGAGGTGAAGTTTGCATTAGTTGTGTGAGGATGGCCAGTCGGGGGAGTCGGGGCAGGGGAGGAGGGTGAGGCAGAAGCCTGCGCCTCTTCTTGGTGGGGCCAGTGAGAAATAGCTTTCAACATGTCTGCATACCATGTCTGAGGAGAACCCCTAGGGTGAACCCTAACCTCCAAGTGTGGGCCTTGGGCAGCTGGAGGCCTGGCCTTTGGCACCTTCTCTGCTGTCTGGAGCCACAAAGTGCTCCCTTGTCAAGCTGTATCCACCAGTGGCTTACTTGTTCAGGGCCTCACCAGTTCCTACAACTGTGAGCATGAAATTCCTATTGTGGCGAAGTCAGCTGGTGTGTCTGTGCCTCATCAGGTGTGTGCGGGGCCTGAAAAGGA
Source organism: Ochotona curzoniae (assembly GCF_017591425.1). Classification (NCBI taxonomy): domain Eukaryota; kingdom Metazoa; phylum Chordata; class Mammalia; order Lagomorpha; family Ochotonidae; genus Ochotona; species Ochotona curzoniae. The sequence continues at coordinate 28,186,025 of NW_024466512.1, read as the reverse complement.
TAGTGGTTGTGAGGACGTGGAGCAGTGTCCAGGATGCTGCGGGGGGTCAGTAACAAGTGGCTTGAGAAAGTGTCTGGACTGGAAGAACCTCCGATCCTCTGTTCGAACCTCCAAGGAAAGGGAGGCTGCAGGGTGTACGGGTTAGGGAAGGCAGCAAGGTGGGATGAGGAGCAGGGATCCTGCAGGGTGGGACTCTGATGGAAACCACATGAGGGAGGGGGCAGGACGGGAGGCACAGGCTGGCCTGAGTGGTGTGCATGGGTGTGTTGGAGCAGGCAGGCCCTAGCATTCCCAGGTAACTAGGAAACTTGCTTTTTGGTGGGAATGGTTTCTAATCAGCCAGATGAGCCCACTGTTTGTAAGCGAAAACACTTTGTCTAATTTCCTGTTGATCCAAGTCACGGGCGCTGGCCTCTCTTGGTGTAAGGGCTAAGCAGAGCAGGGCCTGTGTTCCCAGATTCCAAACTTACTCTACACTGTGGCTGAAGAGCTCTGCACCAGTTCTTGCCATGGTGGGCCAATGTGGGACTCAGTGTGGGTGCTCTGTGGGTCGTTGTGGAATCCGTGGCTGAGTGGGGTGAGGGAGCTGGGAGTTGGACAAATGAGGGTTTAGATCCCATCTGTACCATTTACTATGGGCGATTTTCTAACTCTTCATTTATCAGAGGAAGACCACAACACTTCGGGGTCACTGTCAGTCGGGTGGCGTGTGGCTGGAGTCCAGCCCTGCCCAAGGAATAGGGGTGACTGGCTTTTGAGGGTCGTTGAATTGTGCTCTAGGCAGCCCACACAGCCTTCCCCTCTACTCACTTTCCTAAAGCTCAGGGCTTCCTCTGGATCAAATTCTAGAACAGTCTTCTTGCTTCCAAGTCCAGGTCCCACTTAATATCCCCTTGGCTTGGAGCTTCCGGAGAGTGCACCGAACCTTCTGATTCCCAGCCTGCACTGCCTTTCAACTTGGGTTTGTTCTGGTGGGGTGGCCAGCTTAAGGCTTTTTGTGAAGGGCCCCGGCGTTTTGGGGGTGCTCGCTGCCAGTAGTAAAAGCCCTCAGCTCCCCGTAGAAATGGCTTTAATTTGCAATTGACAAAAGTCGGATTGCTGGCATTTTTTGCTTGGAGCCTGGAATGTAGCCTTGTGCGGCTGCCCCAGACATTCCAGGGGGGCGACTTCCCTTAGACGGCCCGGTTTTCTAGCTTAACGGAGAGGGAGGGTGTGAAGAACTCGGGAGTCATTTTGTAGGGCCCAAGCCCCTCACTCAGGGTTCCCTTCTGCCAGCTTCTGTTGCTTGGCATTCCCCCAGCTTCCGTCAGCACTCACAGTGGAGTCACAGTGAGCCCCCTAGCTCAGGCTCTGTCGCTTGGCTCGGCCACCAGGTGTGCGTGGGGACAGTCTGCAAGCTGGCTGCTTGGTGGGAGTCTCCGTCCTGTGAGCTGCTTTGCCCAGTTTGTGTGTGACTGGCTGTGGCGTGATGAGAGGCGACCCCCCCTGCTTTCTTCCTGCGCAGGACGCCTGGGATGTGGGAGGGCGCCATGAATATTTTTCAAAGGAATTCAAAGGAATGAATGAGGGGATGAATGGATGGGTGGTTTCCAGGCTTTCCCAAGGCCAGAGTGTTTTTGTCTGTCTAGTCACAGACATCCAGAGCATTCAAGAAGGAAGGGCATCCTTTAGATGCGGTGCTGGTCACCTTCCACATAAAATATGTCCCAGAGATGCCTGTCTGGGGCGGGGTCCGGTGGAATGCAGGCTGAACCCAATGCATTTGGACCCAGTGAGAACGCGAGGTCACTGCTGCCATCTTGTGGAGAATATTTGAAACAGTGGAGTGAGGGCAGTGGCCTGGCACCACCCTTGGCTGGTTAGACAAGGAAGGTTCTCCTTTACAAGGTGTCAGAGCCATCCTTATGCTATTCCCGTGCGTATTTTAAAGTAGAATTAACACTTTTTGGCATAATAGCTGGCAGTTCATATAGGTCCTGTGCCAATGTGAACGCCAGGATTTGGCTCCACTCTTGGACCTTGGGTCACATACTTTGGCCTTTTAATGTTTTCTTCTTTGCTTCTCCCACCCACCCCCAGGGGACCTGTAACTGTGTCGTCTCAGTGCTTCATTGATGTGTTCGCTTCCCCACCACAAGTCAGTGGGTGTCTTGAGGGCAGGTCAGAGCTCCCGAGGACCCCTGAGCTGTTGCTGCTCGCTGTACATACTGCGCACAAGGTATTGCAACAGATTAGGAGAATAGAAATATTTCCTAAGACGGATGTGGTCATTCTCAGGTGAAAGCTCCGGGACAGACATGGACTGGTTCCCAGAATCTATCCTAACAGATTACTGGCAGGGTTGATGGGCGATGATTTACAATCTAACATCAACTGGCCTCCCAGCACCGCTCGGGTGAGCCTGCAGCATTTCAGAGTCCACGCTTGTGGTGGCAGGCATCGGTCCAGTGTACAGGGTACTGCCTGGGACACCCTCTGGCCCATGTGGGAATGCCTGGGTTTGAGCCCTGGCGCTGTTTCTGACTCCAGCTTCCTGCTGTCCATGGCCTGGAAGGCGGCAAGACGACTCACGTCATCCAAAATCCAAGTTGGGATCGCAGCTCCTGACTTTGAGCTTACCCAGCTCCAATTATTCCACATACTTGGAGAGTAAACCAGGGGGTTTTCTCATATAAAATGAAAATAAGGAATTTTCAAAGAAGAGAAACTGATTCACACCTGTGTATGTTTGTTTGCTGCTTGTGTTGGAATACTTGACCTGGAGTTGCCAGTGCCAGAGGCAGTTGAGTCACAGCAGACATGGGGGATGGGAGCATCAGCTTCTCTCTTTGAGCTTCCCTGGGATGGAACAGGGCGCAAAGTGAATGTCACATACAAGGGTACCACAGAAAGCTTATGGAAAAGGTAAGTTTATTTGGGTGCAAGAAGTTCTGAAACCTAGGGCTGGCCATTGTGGCACTGTAGGTTAAACCACGCTCTGCCACACCAGCATCCCATATCAGAACATAGGTTCAAGTCCTGTCTGCTCCGTTTCTGACCGAGTTCCTTGCAATGTGCCTGTGAAAGAGGCAGATGATACCCCAAGTGCTTGGGACCCGGCTACTCATGTGGGAGACTCGTATGGAGTTTCACGTTCCCAACCTCAGCAGCTCAGTCCTAGCCAGTACAGCCAGTTGGGGAGTGAATCAACCAAAGAAAGATTAGCTTAGTGGCTAGAATCCTCACCTTGCACAAGCCGGGATACCGTATGAGCACTAGTTCTAATCCCAGTTGCTCCACTTCTCATCTAGCTCCCTGCCTGTGGCCTGGGAAAGCAGTGGAAGACGGCTCAAAGCCTTGGGACCCTGTGCCCATGTGGGCAACCCAGAAGAAGCTCCTGGCTCCTAGCTTCAGATTGGCTCAGCTCCGGCCATTGCAGTCACTTGGGGAGTGAATCAGTGGATGGAAGGTCTTCCTCTCTGTATCTCCTTCTCTCTGTATATTTGCCTTTCCAATACAAATAAATAAATCTTAGAAAAAAGGAAGATCTTTTTCTGTCTCACTTTTTTCTTTCTCTGTTATTATACCTTTCAAATAGATCAAGGAACCTTCCACAATTTTTGTGTGGTCCATGTATTCGTGGGGTGGGGGGGTCTTGAAAAAGTTCATGAAAAATGCATATTATGAGAAAATCCTGCATGTAATTCTAGATGTTACATAACCTGAATGTGGAGTTGAATTCCATTGATATATCCTCCAAATGTGATAAAAATGCATAGGCAGTTCTCATTTGATGCAATACAAGACAGTCAAAATGTACAAATATAAAAAGATTGTGTCATGGAATGCAAAATGTAGAATGCATTGTGAATTAATGAGTAGCTTTCAGCACGTTTCCTGCCGGCTGGTGAGCCCTGTAGGGTTTAGCCCCTCTCCCTGCGTATTTGGGTACTTCTAGATAAGAGCTCGTGAAGAGCCCATGCCTGATTCCTTTAGATAGACTCACCAGGAAGGACGAAATTCAGTCCAGTTGTCCCTTCTACATTATCCAAGAGCTGGATCTGGTGTACTCACCTTGGCCAGGGTCAAGGCCAAAGGCTGAGGACCAGTGTCTGTTCCTCGGGGACTAGCAGATTGCCCAGCTGTGCGTGCTAACATCACCTTCATCAGTAACAGAGCCTTGGGGGCTCAAGACAAGAGAGAAAGGCAGGAGATACAGAGGGGAAGGAGTCAGCAAGAAAGAGCCAGAGAAGGAAGGGGCGAGCAAGAGAGGCTAGAGCAGGTGGTGAGCTGCCCGTCCACAGGAGGGGCCTGGCCTCTGCTCAAATAGACAGCGTCTCCATGGGGCCTTTGTGAAATGGCTACTGAGTCCCCGGCCCTCCCCTGGGGACCCGGCTCAGTGACTGCCAGCTTCTGTGGTTCCCAGGGCTGGCATCCATGTTTTTGGAGCGAGAGAACGCGGCAGAAAGTGGTCTCACTGTTTCTGGTGTTCTCACTTCCTTGTGCCCCCGGGCAGCAGGTTCTGGGCTCATGACTGCATCTACCAAGGGTGGCAACATCAAGTGACAGAGCCACTCCAAAGCAGGTCTGACTATCACAGGCTGACACATGGGCATGGCACTGGGGAGGGCACACTCCTGAGCAGAGGCCGCCTGGTGTCTGTCCACACAGCACCACCCTGGATGCCATTGCCATTAGCCCGCAATGTTTACAGGGTCATTGGTGTCAGCAGCGAAGGACCTGGGACTGGGCCTCCCCAGACCCTGGCTTTGTTCATTGTCAGAAGTCCTGTGGAAAGGAATGGGATGTGAGGAAGGAACCTGCGCTGACCTCATCGGCCTCGGTTCCTTTGTCAGTTCTGCTGCTTTCACTGGGCCCTGATTTCCATGGAAAGTCACAGTAAGAAACCTTGTGTGTCTCCAGAGGTCAGGTCATGCCCCCACTGGCTGGTGTGATGGCCTCGGCAGAGCTGTGGGAAGATCCTGGGATGTGTCTGTCACCTTTCCATGGAGAAAATCACTATTTGCTGGGATCCAGGTGTTTCCACTCCCCAGCAAAACAGCTTCATGCTTAATCCACTTTCCTTTTGTTTTCTGGAAGTTCTGAGCCACTATTTGTTTATTCTGTATTTGTTAAAAGGCAGAGTTAGAGACCTATCTGTTGGTTCACTCTGCAGGTGGAGATAACAGTTAAGTCTGGGCCCAAGCCAGGAACCAGCAACTCCGTCTGGGTCTCCCATGTCATTGGCAGGGACCCGATCTTCTGTTGCCTTCCCAGGTGCATTGTCAGGAAGCTGAGTTGAAAGCTGAGTCTATGGGGACTTGAACAAGTGTTGCAATATGGGATGCAGGAGTTCCAAGCATTGGCTTAACCTACTGTGCCACAAAATCTGCCCTGAGTCACTTTTCAAACCTAAATTGGAATCACTCTTTTCTCTCGATATTTAAAGTTATTTTTATTTCATTTTAAAATGCTTTATTTGAGAGGCAGGGAAGTAAGGAAGATGGGAAGGAGGGAGAGAGAATGAGCATGGGAGCACACATCCCTCCGCCGATTCCTGTTCCAGAGGTCCACAGAGGCTGGAAGCAGAGCTGGGAGCTTAGTTTGGGTTTCACCTGTGTGCGGTGGAGACTCAGCTGCTTGAACTGTCACTGCCGCTCTCATGTCCACAGGAGCAGGAAGCTGGAATCGGGAGGCAGAGGTAGAACTTGAACCCAAGCACTCTACCGTGGGGTGGGGGTGACTTCACTGGAACCTTCACAGCTGGGCCAAACCCCTCCCATTCTTGTTTTAACTTTGCAAAACTTCTATTTAATTGATGGTTCTTGCTTTAACTTTAATCCCTCCCTTCTCCTCTTTTTAAGAGGAATATGAAGTTTAATTTAAAACTTTTGGGAGCTTGTCGACCTTAACTTGCTAGTTGGGCTCTCTTACTCAGCGTATTTAATGTACACTGATAGTTCTTTATTGAAATTCAGCTCTCAGAACTGAAGAGTCCATGCTCCTTTTAGAAGGAGGTCGGGGACACATGAGGTGACACATTTGTTCCCTCTGGAGGCTTCAGAGCAGGCCACACCCCTAAATGCACCCAGCAGTCAGGGCTTGGCAGGGCTCCCCTACCATGCAGACCTGGTTAAGGCTTAGCTTTCTGCTGGGAGTGTGGGCTGTGGATCAGGTCTGTATTTCTTTTTAATTTATTTCTTTTTATTGGAAAGGCAGATATACAGAGAGGAGATACAAAGAGAAAGATCTTCCATCTGCTGATTCATTCCCCAAGTGGCTGCAATAGAGTCAATCCGAAGTCAGGAGCCAGGAGCTTCTCCTAGGTCTCCTACACGGGTGCAGGGTCCCAAGGTTTTGGGCCATCCTCAACTGCTTTCCCAGACCACAAGCAGGGAGCTGGATGGGAAGTAGAGTAGCCAGGATGGATTAGAACTTGCGCCCATATGGGATCCCGGCATGTGCAAGGCAAGGACTCTAGCCACCAGGCCACATCACTGGGCTCAGGTCTGTTTTTTAAGCAAGCCACTGGTAATATGTCTTAAGGATATTGAGTGTGTCCAACACATGCTCATGACCTCTGACTTAGGAAATTTCCTACTAGGGATTTCATTTAAAAATTTAGTGAGATAAAATCATCCATTCTATGGTGGCTCCTCTTATATACAAAGGTACTTCATAAAGCTCATGGAAAATAAAATAAGATAAAACCAAAAGCAAGTTTGTTTTAGTGAACAAAAAATGAAATTCACACATAGCTGTTTCATTTTATTCATTTTTTTAAAATTAATTTTAAAGATTATTATTTAACAGTGCCTGGCACAGTAGCCTAGTGGCTAAAGTCCATGTCTTGCAAGCACTGGGATCCCATATAGGCTCCAGTTTATGTCCCAGATTCCTTGCTTGCCATTCAGCTCCATGCCTGGGAAAGCAGATGAGGATGGCCCAAAACCTTCGGCCTCTGTACCTGCATGGGAAACCAGGGGGAAACTCCTGGTTCCTGGCTTCAGATCAGCTGAGCTTCAGCCATTGCTGCCGCTTGGGGAGTGAATCTCAGTGGATGGAAGATCTGCCTGTCTGTCTCTCCTTCTCTCTGTGTATTTGACTTTGCAATAAAAATAAATAAATCTTTTTTAAAAAAATCAAATTGTCATCTAACTGAGAGGGAAATGGAACCCTCATCCTCTGGTAAATTCCACAGACGGGCCGGCAAGGACCCCACTGGGTGAGCCATCACTCCCTGTCTGCCACAATCCAACTTAGTGAGCTGCTGCAATCAGGAATGGAGCTCAAATTGGAACCCAAGACTTAATGCAGGGTGGTGACCATCAGGCCCGAATGCTTTCCCCTGGTAAACCTTGTGAAGACCATGCCTAGTGATATTCTGAAACTCTAGGTGGTATTCTGGATTTACTTACAGAAAAGCAGCAGAAGACTGAGGAACATAATTGAATATAAATAAAGCAGAAGTGAAAAATTCAGTCCTCCAGTTCTTGGCCACTCAGTTTGATTTGATTAGCATTTTATCTGACCCAAGCCGTTTGGTAGCGGTGGGGGTAAGCATAGCAGGTGGCTCTGGAGTTACTCCACTGGCCTCAAGTTCAATCCAGGTCTGCACTGTCCACATCCAAATCCTGACTCCTTCAGCTGATTGTTACGTGATCTTTGGCCAGTTTACTTATCCTCTCTGTGTCTTCTTTATATGTGAGGTAGGCAGGCCTGTCTCCTACCCAATGGAGCTGCTGTAAAGATTCGATGAAATCATTCATGTGAAGCAGCCAGAGCTGCCCCTTGCCTGTATGCAACTGGACCTGCCCCTCCTTCGCCTTGCTTTAACTGGTGTTGCCAGGGCTGATCAAAGCCAACTAGTTCTCCAGCTAGGTTTGACCAGTGCGAGGCCCCAGAGGAGACCGAAGGGTCCAAGGAAGACAAAAGTGCAGGAACTTTGGCCTCTGACTCAGCTTTGGATAATGCCACTGGCAAGGCGTGCATTTCTTTCCTCTGCAGCCCAGCGGGTAGTCCACCACGGTCTAGGTAAAGTGCTGGAAATCAGCTCACACTATTGAAACCCCTGTCCCAACCTACCATGGAGCTGAAATTGGATTTTAAAAAAAGTATCTGACTTTTCAGGATTTGAGAGAGAGTGAGAGATCTATCTGTTGGTTTACTTGTTGATGACTGCAGCAGCTGGAGCCAGATGAAGCTGAAGTCTGGAGGCTGGAACTCAGACTGAATTTCCCACATGAGTGGCAAATGAGCCACTGCCTGTGGCCTCCTGGGTGCGCAGCAGCAGGCAGCCAGGGGTGGGAGTGGAGCTGGACCCGGATCCAGACACAGTGACATGGGGTGTGAGTGTTCCAAAACAGCATCCTAACGGCCGTACCAACCGCCCGCTGCTCCCGGAGGCTTTGAGTGACTGAGCAGAAGAGCATGCAGAAGTGTTGCTGTGCGTTCATTCACAGATTGCCTTTGCAGGGAGTTTGGCTTCATCCACAAGCAAAGTTCTTCATTCTTAACCCCAGGACATTGTTCTAGTCTAGTCTAGACATGCCTAGTCATTTGGGGAAGAAGGGCAACTATTAAGTTTTTTTTTTTATTAAACATGGAGGGGCCAGTGCCATGAAGCATAAAGAGTAATGAGACTCTGTACTAATCATGTGGTTTAAGAAAAATAAATGACTGTTCTTTCAGACCATCCCTATGAGCTCTTCCCAAAGGCCTCTCTCTCATTTTCCTGAAGACCCATCCCCGTCTGTCCCCCAGTCACTTTTGGGGGGATAGATAAACTATGTGTCTACTGTCTAAACATGACAGTCTTTTTTTAAAAAGATTTATTTTTATTATTTTTTTTATTGGAAAGGCGGATATACAGAGAGGAGAGACAGAGAGGAAGATCTTCCGTCCGATGATTCACTCCCCAAGTGAGCGCAACTGGCCGATGCTATGCCGATCCGAAGCCAGGAACCTCTTCTGGGTCTCCCACGCGGATGCAGGGTCCCAAGGCTTTGGGCCGTCCTCAACTGCTTTCCCAGGCCAGAGGCAGGGAACTGGAAGGGAAGCGGGGCTGCTGGGATAGAACCGGCGCCCATATGGGATTCTGGGCGTGCAAGGCAAGGACCTTAACCACTTGTGCCACCGCGCTGGGCCCTAAACATGACAGTCTTATGCACTTTTAAATTTTGATTAGACTTGATCATACTTCAAGTGCTCTTGAATATTCTGCTGTCACTTAGTGTTTTTTCAAGGATTTGTGTTGTAGCTGCATCTCAATCACTTCCATTGCTTTAGAATGTTTTATTAAATAACTTTACTTCAGTTCATTGTCCAATTTATTGTTTTTAAAGATCTATTTTTCTTGAGAGAGTTACAGAGAGAGAAGGAGAGAGGGGGAGAGTAGTCTTCTATGCCTTGGTTCACTCCCCAAATGGCTGCAATAGCCTGAACTGGGATGATCTGAAGCCAGGAGCTGCTTCTTGGTCTCTCATATGGGAGCAGGGTTACAAGGACTTGGGCCATCTTCTGCTGCTTTCCCAGGCTATTCGCAGGGAGCTGGACTGGAAGTGGAGCAGACAGAACTCAAACCAGTACCCATATAGTATGCCAGCTCCACAGGTAAGGATTAGTGTGCTATGCCGTCGTGCCAGCACCCCAATTTATTATAACTGGCATGGGTGTTCCTTCAGCGTTTTGCCATTTCAAACATTCTTAAATTCGTAGGCACATGTTTGTCTACTTTTCTGTCAGGTGCAATCTGCTGAGTGCAGTTGCTGGTCGCAGAGCAGGGATTGTCAGCTCTAGGAGACAATGACAAGCTACTCTCTCTGCTGACTTTACCAATTCACTCTCCCACCAGCTATGTGTGAAATCTATGTGGTTTCTCTTCCTCCTTTGGTCCTTGACATCAGATCCAATCTGGAGGGCGTGCAAAGATACCTCACTGTGGTTTTGTGTTTCCTTCCTGGTTAGCGAGATCGAGCTTCTGACCACATCGGTGGGCTTGAACATCCATTTGTGAGAATGATTTGTTCAAGGGGAGCTGATTGGGTTTCTTTGGAATCGTGGGGTTATGGCTGACTTGGGGCACCTGAGGAGAGAGATGAGGGCCCTAAGGGAGGGCAGGGCTTGCACTGAAGCCCAGAGTGGAGTGAGGCAGGGGGTGTGGCTGCAGTGGCACAGGATAGCTGAGACAGCTGTCCAGCCCGGAAGCTTCCAATTGATTCTCTGTCTTGATTAGAGATCCTCCTGCTACTGACTTTGGCCACAAAGTGTGCCAGAGCCCCACACTCCAGAAGGCTGGGCACAGACATCTACGTGGCGGGACAGGGGCTCGGCAGTTACTGCCAGTTGCTGCGCTGTGATGCGTTGGTGGACCCGTCAGCGTGGCAAGCAAAGCCTCCGCGGTTTCTCAGTGTGACTTTCCCCACTGTTCACGTGCTGGCAGCTCATTTCATAAAGTGAATCAACCCCAAGCAATCCCAGTGACGGCTGTCAAGAGAGACTCTACCGACCAGTGCTTTGTTCCTGGGACAGACAGCAAGTATTACCCCCTTCTAGACCCTGGGATCTGTAGGACCCAGGAGGGAAAGCAGATTGCAGAGCTGGTGAGAGGGTCTGCAAGGCATCTTCCGTGAGGCTTACAGTGGCTTTGGGGTGAAGGACATACAGCATAAAGGTGACGAGCTTTGGATGTGCGGCTCGGGGACCTCCAGTGTGCTACTGTTGCTCTGCTCTCCTCTGTCCACAGATCCCTTGACTCCTGTGAAACCAAATCCCACCACCGTGTGTTCAGTCCCCCCGTGTGCTCTTCCCGCAGATCCTGGCAGCCACCACACTGATTCCTGTCCCTCTGACCATGCTTAGCCACTTCACCTAAGTGGAAGCAGCCACAGGTTGTCCTTTTGTAATCTGGTTTCTTTAACTTACCATACAATTTCTTCACGTTTCGTCCGTGTTATAACTTGTGTTGGAGTTTCCTTCCATTTGGAAGGCTGCATAACATCCCGTGGTGTGTACAGTCCACACTTTAAAAAAAAGATTTAGTTTTATTGCAAAGTCAGATATATGTAGGAAGGAGGAGAGACAGAGAAGAATATCTTCTGTCTGATGATGTGTTCCCCAAGTAACTGCAACGGCCGGAGCGCAGCTGATCCGAAGCCAGGAGCTCTCTGGGTTTCCCATGAGGGTGCAGGGTCCCAAGGCTTTGGGCCGTCCTCCACTGCTTTCCCAGGTCACAAGCAGGGAGATGGATGGAAAGCAGGGCTGCTGGGATTAAAACTGGCACCCATATGGGATCCCGGAGTGTACAAGGCGAGGACTCTAGCCACTAGGCTACTGCACCAGGCCCAATATAGTCCACACTTTTAAAAGAAGTTTTATTTATTTATTTGATTTGGAAGACAAAGTGTCAGAGAAGCTGAAGGTGAGATTAGGGTGAAGGAGGGAGTTGGGGAGGGACAAGGAGAGGGATTGTTTGATTTCCATCTGCTGGTTTGCTACCCAAATGCCCACAACTGCCAGGGCTAGGTCAGGCTGAAGCTAAGAGCCAGGAATTCCACCAGGGTTTGCCATGTGCATTATTTATCACTTTAAAGGCATCTTAGCAGGAAACGGGATTAGAGGTGGAGTAGCTGGCACTCAACATCCCCAACACTGACAGGGGATGCAGATGTCAAAGTGGCAACTTACCACGCTGCACGACAATGCCTACCCCTCTTACCACTTTCCTTTTTCACAAAAAAATAGTTTCCAATAAAGATTTTATTTATTTTTATTTATTTGAAAGGCAGAGCAAAAGAGGGAGTGCCATGCATGCCAAGTATGGGTGTGTTTATATGCAGATCTTCCATCCACTTGTAATGGTGCTGACTGAGGTGTCTCAAGTGCATTAGCAGGAAGTTGGATTGGAAGTGCAAGTGAGACAGGGTCCCTGCACATTGATACGGGATGTGGGAGTCCCAAGCAGCTGCTAGGCCACAGTGCTCACCCCACCTATATTTTACATTTTGTTTATTTGTTCGTCCATGCATATACCCCTGGATTGTGTCTTAGTCCATTTGGGCTGCTATCACAGAGTGCTACAAGACTGGCTGGGTTATAAACAGCAGGAACTTTATCTTTCACAGTTGCAGTCGCTGCGACAGCCAGGGTCAAGGTGCAAGCACATTTGGTATCTGCCGAGTGCTGGCTTCCTAGATGAAGGATGACTGTCTATTTGTTGAGTCCTCCAGTGGTCAAAGGGACAGGGGACTGTCTCCAACCTTGGTATGAAGGCACTAGTTACCTCCAAAGTTCCACTCCTAAACCAGCCTCCATGGGGCCAGGGTGCTAACATGCACAGTTTGGGGGTGGTGGAGGCACACGCGCCCAGTCTACAGTCGTTGCTTCTGCCTTTTGGCTCTTGTGAACAACGCCGAGAACAGGGTGTACAGAAGGCTCTCCAAGGCCTGGCTTTTATTTCCTTTGTGCAAACAGCCAGAACAGGAATCGCTGCCCCCCCTTAACATTTTTTAAACTTGTTTTCTTTCATTAGATTTGCACAGTTAGATCTGGGGGGTGGTGATTTGTGAGCGGAGGGTGCATTTCAGAAGTAGAACACATCTGTCGCCTTCTGGCCCATGTCAGCTTGGCTGTTCTGACGTCGGCTGATGAGGAGGTTGATATCTAACGTCTCTCCAGTGCTCACCATTTAAAAACACGTCTGCATCGTAAATCATTTTATCTTCCTAGTCTAGTGAAGGAAACTGAGTCACAGAGAAGTAGGACCATGAGAAATGCTGAGCCAGCCCCCGATCGTGTAATTTATGGCTTATTTTCCCAGATGGGGGGGCGTGCGGAAAAGAGGCTCCCTAGTCACAAGGTTACATCGTGACCCAGCCGGGGTGAGCTCGCTGGTTTCCAGACGTCTGGAACCCCCACTCTCGCTGCCGTGGAGACAGGATTCAGTCCATTTATTTTGTTTATCCCATCACCCCAGGTGAAACTTCATCTGCGAGGCTGTGAGCTGCCTCTGAATGCAGCTGGAGGTTCCCGCTCCTCCCTCTGATAATGACCAGGGCAGGACTTAACTGAAATCCGATGGGGGAGGATTACAGGTTTGGCTCTAGGACCTTGTGAAAACACACGGAAGTAGTGCATTAATTCTAGTCAAGGACTGAAAGGGCCTTTTTAAGAAGCTCAGATAAATTTTTGGCAAAATTGGATTGCCCTGAGATGGATTCCATGTCTTGGGAAGGAGTTGCTCAACAAATTATATTTTTCCCCCCCGTCCAGTTTATTTAAATAGTAAAAGCCTGACTCCTGCAGACTTGCGTCCCTGAACTTGTGAGCGGGCCTGTACACATGGTGGCCTGTGTTTTTCATTATAATCCCTTACTCATTAGGTTTTGCACTTAGTCTGTGCTACATGTCTCTTTGGTGTTTGTCTTGAACTTCGTGAACTCTGGCATTTCATTTCACAGATGTGAATCCAGGGAAAAGTCGCCTTCCTTTGATCTTTCTCAGGACCCCATTATGTTTAACCTAAGAAAGATTAGGGAGTCTTCATTCAACACTGAACAAACACAAACTCAGCTGCAGAGATGCTGGGTGCTTAATCTATGTGTGACTCCATTAGGAATGAATTCCACATCCAGCCGACTCTGTGAGGCCTTCTTGTGCATGCAATTCCCACCTGCCTTGGGGGTCTTTGTGCATGAGGTCCTGGGCACTGACTGCGTCCGCCTCACAGAACAACCTATTTAGCACGAAATGTTAAGACCGTGGAGCATTTATAAATTTTGCAATCACTGTCTCTGTCAGTTCCCATATGGTAGCCATGTTGTACTTCATGTTAGCTCTCTCCATCACCCTGAGTGGAATGGGCAGTCTCTGGAAGGTGTCCTCACCTTCTCGTTGTTTCTAGTAGCATGGCTTCACGGTGGCAACATCAGTCAGCTCCAGCCCTTGGACAGAGCACCCCATGGCTGGGGTGAGCTGCAGAGGCAAGCTGTTGTCACTCAGCCAGTACCTGCCAAATCAGACAGCTCCACTCTCGCCTGTTCCTAAACTGGTTCTCATTCCAGGCTTCAGAATTCTGTCTGCCTTGTAAATCACTCTCTAAAGCTACATGTCGGTCTGGTAGTGACATTTTTTTTCTAGCCTTAAAATGAGAAAGGAAGAGCAAAACAAAATCAAGTATGAGCCTGTCAGGACTTTCAATTCCCTGTCAACCCCATGGCACTCATGGAGATTTTTTTTTTTCCTACTTAATGACAGCTCCAATGTTAATGGTGGCATTTGCTAGAATCAGTCAGGGCTAAATGTTATTTAATTCATAATGAAGCAATAATCAGCATGGCCTATGATTAGTTCCAGCTTTTAGCTATCAATCTCAATAGAGGGATTATTATCCTAGGACAAGAAGGAACTTTCCTGGGATCAGGCAGGGAAGAAGATGAGTTCTACCTAGGAGCCACACTCAAAACTCTCACAAGAATTATTTTGTTCCTAAGTGAGCTTGGCTGCCCTGTACTCTTCAAAACTATACACTATTGGATTTCAGTTAGAGTGGGTAGAAGCACAGAAGGAAAAATCTCTATGCTCAGCCATTCCTTTATCTACCTAGCAACTGTTCCTGGAGTGAGGGGATTTTAGAGAATAGGCTAGCAGAGATCCCTGCAACAAAGGCTAACATTCATCCTAAACATACCAGTGTGGCTGCTCTAGTGTGTCCTCCTAGCATTTATTGTTGTGATTGAGCAATCTGTTAGGAATGGTCTGTATTGTGCCAAACTGATTATTAAAAATTACAAGTAGCAGCAGATGTTGGCACCCAGTGGATTGAACTCCCACTTAGAATACCTGTATTCCATAGTGAACTGCCAGCTCAACTCCTGGCTCTTCTGCTTCCCATTCTGTACCTGGCAAGGCAGAGGATGATGACCAAAGCATCCTGATTCCCTACGTAAGTGACAGAGGACCAAATATTTGGACCATCATCTAATGCTTTCTAGTTGCGTTTCCAGAAAGCTTGAAAAGAAGCAGGGAGCTGGGACTTGAATGCATCTCCCAACATGGATGCTGGTTTGGAAGTGGTGGCTTAACGCACTGTGCTACAATGCCAGACCTTTCCAAAGTCTTCTCCCAAGAGAACTCTGTTTTAAATAAAACCATCTCTCTTGCTTCATTGGTGTTCCTTAAATTATGTAAAAGTTGTAGACCTTCAATCACACTTACAGCAAGCTGTCAGCATAGCTGTGTGTACACAGGTGTAATATGAGAGCCTAATTGTCACTTGGAAGATTATGGATGATTGGGATCTAGCTCATGAAGAGCTGGCTGCTCTGAACGAGAGCCACAGTCATCCATTCTGCCTCTTCCAACAGGAAGATCTATCCCAGTGGAATAGCCTCCATTCTAATGGAACAGTCCAAGTGTCCTGCTCCAACCACACATATACCAATCAGTCTGTACAGTATGGTCTGGAGGGCAAGAGGTGGCTTCTTGTCCCGCCCCTTGAACTTGGTACCCTCCTTCCTTCCCTAGGAGTATTGGGAAGGTAGGAGACAGCCTTATCTTTTGCTTCCCTCTTGTCTAGTGAGTCTGTTTCTCTTTGTTTGGAGGGAACGATTCTTTTCTTAGTTCAGCACTGGAGCATCCCTCTTCAACAGGTCTAATCCAACACCTGAAGCTAGCATGTCTGCGTGCCTGCTGAGTGTTGATGTAGTTAAGATATTTTGCATGCATGATCCCATTAAGCTTCAAACATTTTATAGATTGAGGACACTTTGAGTACTAGCATTTTTGGCAGAACATTGAGGCATTAATATATTTGAAATGTGAAACAGCTCAGCAATGATTTCAACACAATCTTTGCAGTCAAATTTTATCTAAAGGTCTAAAAGCATCATTATTTCTTGCTCCCCATCAGTCTTGTGTTTACCCTACTTTCACAAGGTTGCCTCAAGGATTATATGAGGGAGTACACAAAAGGCACTTACATTAGCTTCTATTGTTGATTACATTAACTTCAATCTGAACATTATCCAGAATCTGTCAGTACACTATGAGGTTTTATGGCCAAGTGGTATGCCTTCCACTGAGGCCAGGGAACTAGAGGCTGCTTCCTTCCCCAAATGGCCCACAGATACAACAAATAGCACGTATAAGGTAAAATGTCTATATTTGCATTCATCACAGATGTTGAATAGATCTTGGGATATTTTTCTGTATTAAAATATAACAATGGTTGCATGCATAAATAATTAGCTATTTTGTTTTTGTAACGCACAATTATTTTCTTTGACTACAAATAACAAGTATATGATAATAGAAAGAGCAACTTTCAAATTCTACTTCAAGAATTCTCCAGAATTAAGTTACAAAACCGTATAAAATAGTTTTTAAATGGAACCAGCCACCTTGGAAAACATTGTTAAAACTTTAGAAACGAAAATGTTCAATACTTCAAAAAAATAACAGAGTAAAATATACTGTTGGCACTACCTTCCCGGATCAGTTCCAGAGACTGACAGGCCTCGGTGAAGTGGTGTGAACACTGCTGGGCTGCAGGCTCACACACAAACTCACTCAATCATGGTCCACAGAAGCAGGCAGGGCCCCCTTGCTGCTGGGTGACCCTTGACAAGAAGCCTCAGCTTGCATTATGCATTTGGCTTCACAATCTTCATTGACAGATAGTTCTGAAAGGCAAATGGGTGACAGCATTTCAGTCAGTCTCTCAGGCCTGGCACTGTTGCTCCTGGGGACTTGATGCATCTTTCTCACTGGA
The DNA here is from genome assembly GCF_017591425.1 of Ochotona curzoniae. Taxonomy (NCBI): domain Eukaryota; kingdom Metazoa; phylum Chordata; class Mammalia; order Lagomorpha; family Ochotonidae; genus Ochotona; species Ochotona curzoniae. Next base: position 28,169,278 of record NW_024466512.1, on the reverse strand, counting down.
GGCTGTCCTGCATACTGCAAAAGGTGCAGCACTGTCCCTGGCCTCCCCCCACTGCATGCTGATAGTTTCCTCCTTTCCTCCTTACTTCCCCTCCATCCCATTATTGGACAACCAAAATGTCTCCAGACACTGCCAAGTATCCCTGGGGGGAGGGGTGCTGGTTTACCTACTGGATGATAAGCTATTAGAATTGATGGCTGTCAACCAAATCTGGAAAAATAATTAACTGGAGTATTTCAAGTGGTGAAGACAGGCTTGCCTATCCAAGTAGAAAGCATATATCCTTATGTTTAAAAAACTGCAGACTGATATAAAACCTCCCCTCTGGATAATAATGCTACTAACTGTAAAATTATCTGTATTATTGGTAGCTTGTGCTGGAGTAGTACAGAGGCAGTGCTGCCCACCTTGCCCTGCCTGATTTCCTCTATTCTTTCCTTTCTTCATCCGAAACCTGAGCTTAACAGCCTCCTCTTTGGTGGGACCCTCCTCAGTCCTGGGTTCCAAGTGTCATTTCTTCATATTTCTGAAATGTCTGGCCTCCCACAGGAATGTGCTTGTTTGTAGGCTGCCTTCTCCCTAATGTATGAATTGTTTTCTCAGGAGCAGAAACTGTGCCCTTGTCATAGCTCTATCCTAATTCCTACCACACAGTAGATGTTTCATTAGTTCCCTGACTGGACTACCGTTTATGATTGAGATGATGCGGAGGAAACTTAAGAGGGAGGTTATACGTGACAAAGACTTGAATAAGGTTTTGATACAATTTGGGCGGAGGAATCTTGACAAAGGCATCCAGACAGGTGAAGGTAATAAGTGCTTAGAAGTGAAGGGAAGACCAGCTCTCTAGTTGGAGCAGAGTCCTGGTTTGTGGAGGTCCCTGGATGCTAGGACAAGGTGTTAGGTTGCAGGATGGTTTGGAACAAGCAAGTTTGGAACAAAAAAGTTTGGAGGCAGTAAGATCAGTTGGAAACATTGGCTATTGTCTGGATATTCATTGGTAAAAAATTAAGTGGTTTCCTTTAGCATTCCTGAAACCAAAAAAAAAATTTTTTTTTCAGATGATAAAGTTCTCCCTGTACTTTGTGAAATCCTAAAAATGTAATTCTAATCACAGGACACATCCTGTTACATTTTTTCAAAGTTTCATAGCATCTCAGCTGCCAGGCGAATCAGGCTCTGTGACCGTAAAGGCAAGGGCTAAGCCTGATGGATGCACTCTGCCTTGTGTCCCTGCGTGCTTGCTTGCACTCCCTCTCTGTCTCACGCACACACAGCCAACCCCAGAAGCCAGGCTACCTACCGGTAAGGAGTACAGAAGCACAGCCACAAAGAGCAGCAGGATGAGCAGGAAGAGCAGGCCGATGATGACCCACTTGAATCGACGCCACACGATGAACTTCATGGTCTTACAGGGGTTGGTAAACCAGAGGAAGGAAGTTTCTGGTCGGCTGTGAGAGAAATGATATTAGCTACCCAATTCAAGAGGGACAAACAGTCTAGGAATAGTTTATAACATTGATAACTCCAGGAAAAGATAGTGTTGCTTTTAGTTGGCGGAGGAAGGCCCCTTAATACGTGACAGCTTCCTAACACTCCTAAGGCAACCTGCACTTGGGGTTTACTGAGAAAGGAGAATGGGTCCAAGGAAGCCAGATAACCCATTTCTCCACCCTTTATCCCCCACAATGAAGGACAAAGCAGGACAACAGCTAATCCACTTCATTTAGCTAGTTGGAGGGGGGTGATTTCAGACTGTAGGTGTAAGGAGATTGAGAACAAAGAGGGCCTCTCACTTGGGTGGGTCCAGCTTGGGGTTCATGTTGGGTTCATCCCGTCCCTTCCCGGCTGGTCTCTCATCAGCCTCCTTCTCGTTGAGGACCTCCAGTGTCATCTCCACTTTCCCCTTCAGTAAAGCAGAACAGGTTAAACACATGACATCACGTTTCACAAATATTTTCACTTCAACCCAAGGAGTATTCCCCAAGCAGTGATTTTTACTCTTGTAAAACAATCTGTAGATTGCCTTAAATTTTCCTCCAGAGGTTTCATCACATTTCCTCTTCCATGTGTTTCTCAACTGGCTCCATGTGGAAAACTGAGAGGACAAATTGCTTTCCTGCCTCTCTGCTTTTTTTTTTTTCCTCTGCACTGTCATTTGGACTTTCTCATATCAATCTTCTTGCTCTCTCATACACCTTGCTTTGCAACTGTACTTGGGCCAGCCTAACCTGAATACTGCTAATAGCAAAGGCTGGCATTCATGAAACACTAAGTATAGGCACCAAAGGACCAGGGTCATGTCTCCCCGTACCTACCATCACTGCCCCACTGTACCCATCAGGCTGTCACTTAGTAGGCTTTCCATGGACTGGGGTAGTTCAAAAAGTTTATGGAGACCAGAATTAGAAGGGAACTTTATTGTGGTGCAAAAAATTGAAACCCATGCATAGGGGGTGTCTAAACATGTCAAAATTTTATGCATGAATTTCAAAATTTTCTGCACCATAATCTTATCTTTTAGGTTCATTTTCCCAGGAACTCTGTGATGTATATTAGCTGAGTGAATGATGTATATTAGCTGACTGACTCTCTGCTGACAGGTTCCTTAATGACAGAGTAGCACTCTACAATTTCTCTGTAAAGTGCCTAATCCTATGTAATGCTCATGGCAACCTTAGTTGTATTTTGCCTTCATGTGCAGATGGAGAGGTCGAGGCTCAAAGTTTTTGTTATTGTTTATAACTACTGTTCACAAATGCTAACTATTAATGACACATCATGATTTAGGGAGTCTGCACTGATGTTTCTACAGCAAGACATACCTTGACTTGCCCTAACTTTCTGCCGCAACCTATGATCTTACTTAGCACTCCCCATCACCTCCTATTTAACAAAAGCTCAAATCTGATGTTTCTTTCTCCATACCAAACTGTACAAGAAGCTCAGCATAAACCAACCTTTCTGGTGAAGGAATTTCCTAAAGAAACCCAGGAAATTAGGAAACCCAGGGCTCCAACTTCTTGATCATTCCAACCTCTGTCAATTCCGAACACAAGCTCACAATTTCTGCCTTCCTTGGTAATTCCAGGCACTGTTTTAACCAATTTAACATTCCCTTATCTAATCTGTAATAAATCTATTGATAAAAGGCAACACCTAAACCATAAAAGGAATAAACCCTTCCCAACCAGGGACTACTCGTACAGCCAACACGCGGCAGCCATCTTTATCTGTGTAGCATGGCCACCATCCTTTCATGGATTTCTGTTCGAAGAGTGAGGCAGTCTTAGCTTTGAGGGGGTTCATGGTGTTGAGGTCCGGAATCATGTCCAAATTGCATTTCTCTGATGATTTTGCTGGAATTATTGTGTGATGCAAATCAAGTTCCAGGAAACCTAGCCAAGGAAACAAGATTAAGTCCAGATAAGCACCAAAATGGACCAGCCATTGTTCACAAAGGAACAGAATATTTTGGTCTGAATAGAGGCGGTGATTCTGAACAGGTGAAGCAGAGCGCTTAAAAGAAAGAGACCCTGGTAGACACTGAACATTCTTTTCAAAAAGGTTGGAAAATGGCAGAAGAAATAGCTATCTGCTGCTTAGCAGCTCACAGAAGACTACATTTTCTTTCTTAAAGACATGAATGTAAACAGAACTGTTCCACAAGCTCCTCCTGATTAGGCATCTAAAGACAAAATTTCCTCTATGCTTAGGGGCCATAGATCGAAATTTGCTCATTTTAGTTCTGCATGTGCTTGAACAGAGAGGTCATTCGGTTTGGGGTCAAGCCAGCTGGTGCTTGACTGTCCCAGGATCTTCCTGTGTTCCAAGTCTCTCCTGGGATAGCCTCTAAACCAGGAACTTAAGAAGGCACATACAGCCATTCAACAGCAGAAAATCCTTTCAGGGAACCAAGGATCCCAGCCAGGGTCAGGGTGTCTGGAGAGCCACTTCTGCCTTCTGTGGTGGAATTGACTCTTCAGTGCACCTTCACAATGAATGAAAACATCTTCTCCGGCTTGGGAAATCCTGGGAGCCGTTTCCTCAAGGAAACAGCATCTGTGAGCTGGGACGAGCTCTATGGATGAATGGAAAGAGTGTGGCCTTCAACAGTGGCAGCAAAAGGGACAAAGATTCTCTGGAATGTCAGCCTCACAAACTGCCAAGGGTCACATGGAACCATCAAACACAGTTTTACCTTAGCCTTTCTCGAATCCAAACCTGCTTTTGTCATGTCCCTATTTTGAATCTGCTCAGTAGCCACTCTAAAATATACACAGTCATGTGCTGCACAGTGATGTGGCAGTCAACGATGACCCCATGGAATACAGTGATCTTGTAAGAGTATCATCAAGTAACGCCACTATTGTCCTAGTTTGTGCAAGCACACACAGTGGTGTCCACTCACTGCTGACATTTCCTGATGCCTTTCACAAAACACATCTGCCTCTTTGAGCCGCACACAATGGTATGGTCTTCTCTGTATTTGTTTTCATCTTATTAGGCTTATATTCCTTGGGAAAGTCCTGTGTATTTTGCAATTCAACTATTCACATGCTTAATAAGTTAGCAGAGTTACTTGCTGTTCCACTTTAAAAAAAAAGATTTATTTATTTTTATTGTAAAGTCAGATATACAGAGAAGAGACGAGACAGAGAGGAAGATCTTCCATCCAATGATTCTCTCCCCAAGTGGCCGCAGCAGCCGAAGCTGAGCCAATCCAAAGCCAGGAACCAGAAGCCTCCCTGGGTCTCCCATGCAGGCACAGAGTCCCAAGGCTTTGAGCCATCCTCCACTGCTTTCCCAGGCCACAAGCAAGGAGCTGGATGAGAAGTGGAGCAACTGGGAACATAAACCAGTACCCATATGGGATGCTGGGATATATAAGAGGAGGACTTTAGCCACTAGGCTACTAGGCCAGGCCCTGTTGGTCCACTTTTAATCTTCCTTTCAGTGCCATAGTGAGAGGGAGGGAGAGACACAGAGAACTCTTCCATCTACTAGTTCATTCCTCATATGTCTGCAATAGCTGGGGCTGGGACAGGCAGGAGCCAAGAGCCAGGTATTCCTTCCCGGTCTCTCACATGGGAGTCTAGGGCCCAGTTACTTGGGTCACTCACTACTGCTTTCCCAATCTCATTGGTAGGCCCCTGGACTGAAAATTTAGAGTAGCTGGGACTTGAACCAGCACACTAATGTGGAGTTTGGCCATCATAAGTGGCTTCTTTATTCACTGGGTCCCGATGTTTGTCTCCTACTTTTTTTTTTAAGGTTTTATTTATTTTGATTGGAAAGGCAGATTTACAGAAAGAAAGGGAAACAGATCTTCCATCCACTGGTTCTTGCACCAGGTGGCTGCAAGGGCCACAGCTGTGCCAATCCAAAGCCTGGAGCCTCTTCTGGGCCTCCTGCGCAGGTGCAGGGTCCCAAGGCTTAGGACCATCCTTGACTGCTTTCCTGGAGTACCAGCAGGGAGCTGGAAGGCAAGTGGAGCATCCAGGACATGAACTGGCACCAATATGGGATCTTGGTGCATGCAAGGCAAGGACTTTAACCATTAGGCTACTGTGCTGGGTCCTCCTACTCTTCTCAGATGCCAACTATGGCAAAGCCATTAAGTGGTGTGGGAGGTGAAAAAATAACTAGGACATAGACGTTGGTGGGATTTCCTCTGGAAGGAGAGATATCTCAGTGGGCAAAAAGGAAGAAGTAAGACTGCTCAGGACCACTGCAACCACTGAGTAAGAGAAATGAGTCCTGTACTGGCCAGGGGCAGAAACCACAGAAAGAAGACAGAGTGTGTGTTATGAAACAGCTTACATGGCTTGGAGTGAGTGGCTGCTGGGATACAGCAGAAAAGGGTAGGAACCACACAGGACTCTAGGTGCATTCGTTTGGGTGTCTGAGAAAGAAGGAACTGAGGAGGGAAAGAAGTTCATGAAGCAGGGAAGGTATTTGGCAGAGTTATTAAGGTGCTACTTGGGACGCCTGTGTTCAAATCCCAGCTTGGGGCCCGGCGCGGTGGCGCAAGTGGTTAAGGTCCTCGCCTTGCACACCCGGGATCCCATATGGGCGCCGGTTCTATCCCAGCAGCTCCGCTTCCCTTCCAGCTCCCTGCCTGTGGCCCGGGAAAGCAGTCGAGGACAGCCCAAAGCTTTGGGACCCTGCACCCACGTGGGAGACCCAGAAGAGGCTCCTGGCTTTGGATCGGCATAGTATCGGCTGTTGCGCTCACTTGGGGAGTGAATCATTGGACGGAAGATCTTCCTCTCTGTCTCTCCTCTCTGTATATCCACCTTTCCAATAAAAAAATAATAAAAATAAATCTTTTTTAAAAAAATCCCAGCTTGGCTCCCTTTCCACCTTCTCACTAATGCATCTGGGGCGGCAGCTGGTGATGACCCAAGCAGCTGGACCCTGCCAACCACAGGAGAGAGACCTGGCTAGAGTTCTTGACTCCTGGCTTCAGCCTGGCCCAGGCTTAGCTGTTGCAGGCAATTAAGAAGTGAATCAATGAATGGAAGATTGATTTTTCTGTCTGTCTCATTTAGATACTAACAACAAAATAAGTTGTTGAGGAGAGTGGGAATGAGATCAGGGAAGAAATGCTGAGTTTGATGCCAGTCAAGGTTTAAACTTGAAGTGGCAGCCATATAGAAATATGTGAAGCTCCATCTGAGAACTGGGAATATTCTTTGATCATTTCTTACTGATCATTTGTCAGGCACCGTGAGAGGCGAGGTGCATATTCCTGGCTTAGGTGAAGACTGAAAAGAAAGGTGCAACTGAGGGGAGAGTGATGAAATCAGTTGAGGTGGGGAGGAGGAGACGTGGGCAACCTGTCAGAGCTGATGCCAACGTGCCCTGGAGAGAAAGCGGGCAGCCTGGAAGTGCTGGCAGCATCAACAGTAGGATCTGTCTTTCTAGAGGGGTCTGGTGCAAGGTCTGCTGGGAGAAGCCTTGTGAGCAGACGTGGAAGGGATGGCGCTCACTGAGAAACCACATTGTGCAGGGGTGTACCCCCATCCCGTCATGGACAATTAGCGGAGGTTTAAGCAACTCTAAGTTTTAACTGCTTTAACTCATTCTAAGTACAATTTCTTAGAGAAAAATTTCCAAATGTAAGACCTACCCAAGTAGTCATCCAGAGAGAACTTGTCGTTGTCCCATATCTGGATAATAAGTCGGGGAGGAACTCGGAACTCTGTTTGGTCCACGCTCCAGAAATGCTCCTAAAATAACAACATGGGACAAGATTGGGGCCCCAGGCTCTTATTCCTGTCCTCTGCACTCTTCCTAGATAGCTTTTCCCCTTGGGCTGCGAGTCTGAAGAAAGGCCCCTTCTGCCTCCCTAGGAAATCTCAAGGCCACCAGCAGGGTGACAAAAAGGACATCCCAGGAAATCCCCAAACTTTCCTACTATGTTCCTATCAGTGTGACCTCTGATTGCCCCCACCTGCTGAAATCACTCTGGCCAACTCAGGTTGTCCTCCAAAAGTCAGGATTCCTGGGCAAACACACAGTGCCACCCACTGGGTGTTACCTCTGCTGGGCCTCCTCTCCCCTGCCCCCACAGGTGTCTGTAGGATGAGGGGACTGGGGCTCACACTCCATACTTTTATCAGTGCAGGTTTAAAGTGTCCTGACATCATTGGCTTTCAAAAACACACTGTAGCTGCTTACATGCTTGTGATCTGCCAAGACCCTCAGATCCCTCGCACTGGAGGTAAGTGGAGGCAGGAGCAGCAAAGGGTCCTCTGATTTTTCACCTCTGCCAAAGCAATATGAGCCAGGAGCACTAGCACCGCACAGAGGGAAAAACCTTCACACATTCATGAAACAGCATTCTCTCTTGTGTGGGTCTCAAATAGGCCCAGTCTGAGGCACTGGGAAAGCCCTTATAGTGTTTGTTTCTGCCTAAGCATTGTGCATCATTGTACCAAGTACTACTCCATGGCACTTGAGGGTGACCTGACCCCAAGTCCCTACCCTACCCCATCTGCCTCACCCTTGATGTGATGCTGCATCCCTGTGCCTCTCAAAAAATCCCCTCTGAAGGCATTTATTTTGCACGGCAAGGGAAGAGTGCTTACCAGAACATCAGCCCTGGTGGGCCAGGCCCAGTGGACACAAGGCAGGTCTGGAAGGGGAGGGGCCAGGAAGAGCTAGGGGAAGCTGAGGGGATGTAAGGGAGCAATGGGATGGTGACCTTCAGGAGACATCAGTTACTGTCTCCTCAGCTTGCTGGTCCCTTTTCAGAGATGTAACCACATTCTCCTTGGGAGACTACACCTTCCAATCTGCGAAATGTGGGCAGAGCGGATTACATCTCCCATAGCTGATCAGTCAGAGTGCTACATCCCTGGGCAACAGCAGCTTGTTGAAGGATAGATACAAGACCCTAAACAGGTGCTGACACAGAGGCCCACTTGCAGAGCTCTGGCTGGCCCCACTGGGCTTTGTGGTTCTCTTGCTGCTGAGAGGACAGGGTGGGAGCTGGGGCTGCTGGCAGCTGCCCTGGCTTTGCCAGGGAAGAGCCCACTAGGACTGCAGCCCACAGAGAAAGGCAGAGCCAGAGTTGGGAATGGGGAGTCGCTTTCTGAAGACCTCCCTTGCACGTGGGATCCTGATGTGCCCAACCCAGCCAACGTCAGACTGATAATGAGAGCCAATGCATCACTTCTGCTGTGGTTGGTACAAGCCAGTTTGACTTGAGCTTTGCAACTGAAACTTTTACTAATTAACTATGAGAACCATGAACTGTCATGGAAGTGCTTCTGAAATACAGATGCTGAAGGAACGTAAATGGGGTGTTTTCCTCACTTTGATGTTTAGCCTTTGCTTCATTTTGGCCTATGATGGGAAGAAATCAGTCTCCCATCACAGAAAAGCACTCTTGACTGGCTGCATGCATTGACACAAAACTCTTTTCTTCTTTCATTGCTATTATGTCAGGGCAAAGAACATGGCATTCCTTATACTCTCTAATTACACAAATACCTGTCATAGCTGTGTGACCCTGGGGAAGTACCTACATTTCTCTAGGTCTCAGATTACCCATCTGCACCAGGAGGGAGCTGGACTCAGTGACCCCCAAAGTCTCGAGCAGCTCCAGCACTCTAAGATCTTGGTTGCTGAGTTAAGGAAGACCCATGGCTTCCTCTAGCCACTGGCGAACTTCAGAGCTTACCTTTTTAGCAACAATGCAGAGCTGTTCAGCTGGGAGGTAGTCAAAGGGGAAAACGAATCTCCAGTTAAAATTCCCTTCGCCATCCAAGGACCTGTAGTGGACATCTGTTTTCTGTTTGTTTTCTTCATTGCCAGGAATCCAGCTGAAAAGCAGAGGCACAGACTTCGCTTTATGTGACTGACAGGTAATCTAGCCACAAAATTGCGCAGTGATTAGGGGAGTGACGAGCAGCAGAATGAATGCACTTATCTTGGGTGCATTCCAGTTATCTATGCTGCAGGGGGTGATTTATAAAGGGAGGCACACTATTGCATCCAACAAGGTTGTAGCCAAATAAAATATAATTCCTCTAAAACCAAGGCAGGAAACCCTTTAGACTTCAGTTAACAGGGCTAAGGTGAAATTTTCTGGAAAATATCAACAACACAGCTTCTATTTTGGGTATGTTGTAGCTTTCAAGCTATGATTTAAGTCTTCATAGCTATAATTCATTAGTGTCTGTCATCACGGCTGATAGGCTCAATGAATATGTTAGCTCCAAATTTTAGCATTTCCTTTCCCAGTTTTTCTTAAGCAAATAGAAAAGGCACGAATCATGTAATCTTACAGCTTCCTTTTTCTATTATTCTTAAATTTACTGTGATCTTATTAATGAGACTGTCAAGGAAGACATAAGCTGTTACTTCCATATGCTTATCTATGAAAATTCATTTCAGTAACAACCTAACAAATGTAACATTGGAGAAATTACCTTTTGCTTGCGTCTGGTGCATATCACATACTAAAGAATAGCAGGCTCGCGCAGTAGCCTAGCGGCTAAAGTCCTTACCTTGCATGCACCAGGATCCCATATGGGTGCCGGTTCGTGTCCCAGCAGCCTTGCTTTCCATCCAGCACCCTGCTTGTGGCCTGGGAAAGCAGTCGAGGACGGCCTAAGGCCTTGGGACCCTGCACCTGTGTGGGAGAGCCAGAATAGGCTCCTGGCTCCTGGTTTCAGATCGGCTCAGCTCTGGCCATTGTAGCCACTTAGGGCTTGAGTCGATGGATGGAAAGTCTTCCTCTATGTCTTTCCTCTTCTCTGTATATCTGACTTTCCAATAAAAATAAAATAAAATCTTAAAAAAAACCATAGCAATTAAAGAGTGAACAAATGAGTGAATGTGCTTAGAAGGAAGTTGTCACAGCAGTCTGTTCTTGGGAAAACTCCCTGGTTTGGAAACAGGGGATGACATTTGGTTTTAGACCAGCCAAGTGGTAGAATGCTCACTTTTGAAACACTGTATGTTAGAATTTTATTAGAATCATTTGGGTGAGCGTGGGCCTCCTGAGGTCTGGACCCTATAGATAGATACTCTTGGTAGGCGGCAGGCCTGCTGTGAAACTTTCTAAGTCTTGCATCCCATCTGTATCGCTGAGTTAATGGTTTGAGGGATCAAGGGCAGAAAGAAGGAAGTTCTTGACTCATGCCTGTCATCTCTGCACCGGTACTTAGTATGCATTATTTTTCACAACAACTGTGTAACTATTTCTGTTTCACAGATGAGCCAAGTGGGGTTCAGAGAGGCTCTGTTAACTCACACACATGTACCTAAGATTAATGTGACTCTTCAAAGCCCTGGTTTGCTACTTTGTTTCATAGGATATAATGGAGATTGTAACATCACTTGCTAAAATTAAATGCTACTTTAAGTATCATTCAGCTACTGTAGTTTTACTTTTGTCCACTTAATTGACTAGGCAAGTTAGTTGAAACATTCCTTTGAACTGTTAACATTTACGCTAATTCCCTGAAGAGAGCTCATATTCTCTTGCCTGTGACCTTCATGACTTCATCTCTTGACCTTTCCCCAGTGTGTCATCACCATCCTGTCCTGGATCACTCACCCCCTGCAGCGCTTCTCAGTTTTTGGTAAGTATTTTCACGTTTGAGTCTTTTTACATCCTAAAACAATTTAAGAATCACTCAGTGTATATACGTGTATTTATCAATGCTTTATATGTAAGGTCTATGTTTATCATGCCATTTAATTCTAAATTTTCCATGGTGCTTTCAGTTGAGCTTGGTTCTTACAGTTTTTTTTCTTAGTCCAGTTTGACTTGGGTTTGTTTTCTTGATTGGAAAAGAAAATAATGTATATGATAGTCAAATAAATTTACATATGTATACAAAATTAGCTGGGATTAGTTTTCCCTGGGGATGGATAATGAGATTCTGAAATGAAAAATAATGAAGAACTTGATGAAGCACCCCTGTTTACAGGGAGCCTAAATGACAGTAATTATGCCTTTAGCAAAGTTTTGATTGAATGTCACATGGAATAATGAGTGAAACTTGGTTCTCACTTTATGAACATTTTAAATTCAGCAAGTCAATCTTTCGTATATCAACAGCAATAATTCTAGCTAAGAATAATGAACAGCTGTGAAACTTCACACCCTTGGGTGCCGGCATTCAGGGATTGCCAGGGGAGCAGATAACTTCTGAAATCTGCCAGTGTTTCCTGTTTGCTATGGACATTCGCTGTTGGTAATAAGTAGGGAAAGAAGTATATAGTGTGTATGCATGTGAGAGAGAAAGAGAGTTCTTCCATTCAGTGATTCATTCCCCAGCTGGCTGCAGTGGCTGGAGCTGGGGGGCCAGTCTGAAGCCAGGAGCTACTTTCAGGTCTCTCATGGGTGCAGAGTCCCAAGGATTTGGGCCATCTCCACTGCTTTCCCAGGGGCACTTGAACCAGCACCCATATGGCTTTTTACCTGCTATGCTACAGTGCCAACTATTATACTTGTGTTTCTAAGGCTAGTTATCCAAGTTATCAAAGAGGAACAAAAGGAAACTCTATGAGTGGGTATTGTGGCCTAGCAGTTTACGCTCCTGTTTGGGGTTCCTGCATCCCGAGTCCTGGCTAGTCTGTGTTTCCAACCCAGCTTTCTGCTAATACACCTGGGAGGCAGCACATGGTGGGTCAGGCACTTGGGTTCCTGCCACTCACATGTGGCGGCTCCTCACTTCAGCCTGGCCTAGTCTTATCTGTCGTGGACCTTTGGGGAGTGAATAAAAAATGGACTTCAGATCTCCCTCCCTCAAAGTTGTCTCTCATTTTTCTACCTTTCAAATAAATGGATGTAAAAAGTACTGTGGCTAAAAAGAAAATAATGAATCTGCTGAGTACACTGAAGAAAATTTGCTTTGTTAAAATAGACATGAAGAATATTAGTTCTTAGAGGCATTAGAGACCTCTCTTCAAAAGCAAGAAGCATCATCTTGATCTGGAGAAATGTATATGAGATGAAATAGCTTCAAACAATCCAAATCCTCAGCACTGACCACTCATGACGAGGGCTTGTGGCTAGTGGATGCCTCCTGCACAGGTAACCTTACCCTTTCACGTAGATGTCACTCATTTCCTCTCCTGTGATGCTTTTCTCATCCAAAACCACGTCTTTGGTGTTCCAGATGATCACTCGCAGGTAGTATCTGAAAGGAGTATATTTTGCAGACATTTTTCTTTTGGTCTTGGGCCAAGTTCCCAGCCCAATGCCAGAGGATCTTAAGATCACTTACCTTTTGGCCTTCCGGGGTGTGATGTTGAAAGGAGGGCCTGGTGGTCCCAAGCTCTTGGGAAAAACGTCCACCCACATCTGAAGTTTTCCCTAAACCATCCAAAAATCAAAAGAAGGCGGAAATCATATGATGGGTGGTCGAAACTACAATTTTCTCTTATATTTCTTAAACAGTTACTTTAGACTTGCTGATTAATTGGTTTGTATGGAAGGTAACAGGTAGAGTAGGAGAGCACACCAATACTAAGCTTGTATCCGCAATGACATTAAAGCCCTCAACTCACATTCTTATCCAGAGGTATCTGAAAGCAGTGTTTCTCAACCTGTGTTAAAGGGTTTCCCATCACTGACTGAGGCCCTAACACAACACACTCCCTTTTATAGTGACTTTAGATTAGGTCTGACACCTTGCATTTTGTCACTGTTCTTTATCTTGCTTTTCCTTTTTTCCTTTCTTAATATTAGGCCCAGCTTTGTGATACTCAAAAATTTCCCCACTTAAGCTACAATTACAACGTGGCATTTACACAATAACAAGAGCCCTTTCCCATGGTGGAGAAGACTCTGCCTTTGGCTGGTGCCTGCCTCCAGGTTAGAGACTCCCTGGAAGGGGAACCAGAGCCTGGGCTGACACTTGTGCTGCCATCTTGAAGAGACTCTGCTCTGCTATTTGACTGCCAATGGGCTGGGCACATGTGTCTGGAATGTTCTTCCAGACAGGCCAGGAATGCCATTAGGAAACTGTATCAATGATACAAACCTATTTATATTCTCCAGACTGTTTTTGGATGTTCTATAGACTCAGCACTGAGACAAAAACAGACCGGTCTTCTAGAAGGTTGCCAAGGAAACCACTAGATTGGCTTCCTAAAGCATTGTGATCAAGATAAATTAACTGGAGCTCTTGAAAAGGGATGTATTTCATGATGATCCTGAGTCTTTCCCACTAATCTCTGAGCTCAAGGCTCCACAATACATCAGGCACACTGTGGCGTCCAGGTGTCTCCCCAAACCCCACCGCAGCCTGCATCTAATGCTGGAGGCAGAGGTGAAACGTGGTTGCTAGAGTCCCAGGGAGAAATCTCCCTCCCTCTGTCCTTTCTGAAAACTCCTTGTAAAATTGAGGGCAGGCAAGAGGAGGAGGAAGAGCCTCTCTGGTAAAAGAAGGAAGAATAAGGAAAAGAGAAAATGGAATAATAAAAACACAAGGTGACAATATGATTTACTCTAATAAACCCAGGTCAGCGATGAGCTTGTCCCTAATTTTTTGTCCTGGTCAACAATATCTGCACCCATTTGATGAACACTTCTTGAAGTGTGACCTTAGAACGCCTCCACATACCTGTTGAGGTTCAGGTTCCTGGCTCCACCACTGATCTACTGCACCCAAACCTCTACAGAGAAATCTCTGGAAATTTTCATTGTCACAGGCTTTCTACAGATCATTTGTCACTAGCTATGTCTAACTGTTCTCTGAAAACAGCCTTCCATCTGGCCCTCTCTCCCAGGACTAGGCGTGTGGTACCTGTAACCTGCCATTTTGTGCGTTGTGGCCCTGGCTTGTTACCACTCTAATCTCAGATGATACATCCTCTCTGGACTCAGCCAAGTTCAGTCATTTTTCCATACTGGATCCTTCTGGCTATAGCTGAGAATGGCCTAGCAGAGGGTAATTGGTTCTGTAAACCAATACCTATTTGAAACACTGAGGAATTGTCCAAAATATCTGAACTCATAGGCAGATGAAGCAAAAGAACAGATTAAATAGACTCATAGGGGAGTTCCTGATTCAAGTTTTTAACGAGTCATAGCCCATCTCTTCTCTGGACTTAGGGATTCCTCTTGGGGTGAAGCTAATTTCACTGCTATTTCTGCTTCTTGTATATCTAAAGTATTTAAGCAAGAAAAAAGTGGCAAAGCTGCACCACTGCACTGGGTCTTCTGTTTTACCTGGGAAATGTTGGGCTGGAAGGTGCTATGCAAAGTCCTGGTTTCCACGTGCTCCGGGACCAACCCCTGAGTCCTGAGGATGTGAAGGGCAAGACGCTCTTCAGGAGCCCCAAGGTGCTGGTGAAGGACTTTGTTGGCTTCTGGAATGGAAAGGGTAATGAAATGAGATAGGCATTTAGGAACAATTCAGCCAGATTGCCCTGAACCACTTGCAGAATTTCATCCCACTTTGCAAAAACTGGATAGGCACTGCCTATGTGCAAACTTGGACCTGTAAAGGAATCGTTGATAAAAATGGTTCTTGACCAAACTCCTGTCTCACACAGGTTCACACTAAAAAGGACTGCCACTACCAACAGGACCAGAACAGACCAGAAGGGTAAGAACAATCTTCAAGTTCCAGCTCAAGTTCAGCTGGAAGGCAATCTGAGTGGAAGCAACAGTGTGTCACCCCAGCATCCGTCTGGTGCAGAGATGAGCCCCCTCAGACATCTGGGCTCAGGGATGGCAGACCTGTGGGGAAGGAGTGGCCATGAGTGCAGGAAGCCCTGTGTGGGAGGAAGACAGCCACCCACCCTGGAGGATCAGCTATTTGGAAATCATAACCAACAAGCATCTGTGATGTTAAGCCGCTAGGATTTGGAACTTTCAAATGTCAGAGCATCAATGCAGCACACTTAAAAACATGGCCTCCAAATTCTCTGACTCTTCTCTCATGGCTGGGTGCAGCAGGTGGCCTTTCAAGTTCACAAGTGCATTCAAACACAAATGTATGCAGAAATGCAGCTCCTGTGGTTCTTGTGAGACACTCACCCTGGAGGATGCTCTCTGCCTTGTGAGGAGCTCCAGGACTACCAGAGACTGACCTGCTGGCAAGGCCTGTGTGCTCTGCTCGCCAGCTCCTGCTGAGAGCCAGGTCAAATGCCAGCCAGCCCTACCCAGGAGCCACCAGTTGAGCCAGACCTGAGAGACTTGAAGCCACAACTGCTTAGCTGGGCCCTTGCTGGATTCCTGACCCACCAAATTGGGACCAAAACAGGATGGTTGTTTCCAACTGCTATCTTTCAGGGTATATTTTGTTGTGTAACAATGGTGACCAGAACCATCCCTGATCCAGCTGTTTGTGGAGAGTTGTTAGATTACTGGGGGTACCCTCTACCTCTGGAACATAGTTTGTCAATTTGTTCCCAATTACATTTCTAACTTCATGCATTAACTACAGCATCAACATTTCTTTAGCATCCTTGATGTTGTCTAAGTCCTCTTTACAACCGAAAGACAAAGCACAGCTTCTCGTAGGGTCAGGAATCCAGCTGAGGATCATGCCATCCTATGCAGCCTTGCAGGCAGCCCCACAGTGCCCTCTCTGGGGATTCTTCCCGCCACACCAGATGGGAACTGGCCACAGCTCTTCTGCTCCATGCAGCCTGTTTCAGTACTTGGCATGGTGTGGCTAGCTGTGTCGCAGAACAGGGATATCAGAAATTCCTGCTGAGCACAGAGCTGGATGGCAGCTTGCAGGCTCCTGAACCAGGCTCCCCCATCCCTGAGATGTCTCAGAAAAGGGCTAGAATCAGCTTGGAAGAGAGATTCTTATACTTCCATCTGAGTATTCTTGAGCTACTTGTGCATTACATTGAAATTATTTACTATAAAACTTTGTGGTTGGAACTTAAGTGGTGATGACATAAAAAAGGCAAGTAATAATATGTCTACATTGACACTTGACCAGACAGCAAAACCCCTCCTGTAGTGTGGCTTTCATTGGATAGTCATGTGTGCAGAGGTCTGCACAGTGGTTAGGGCACTGGCTCCATCCATCGACCTTCCCCAGACCTAGTGATAAAAATAGGCTAGTAGACTTTGCAGCCGTTTACAATCTACAAGTATGTGCTCACCAAATTCCTCTAGGCTGTAATCTCGTCCTCCGTATCTGATTCTGTTTCCATCTTCAGAGAGGATGGGTGGTGGGAAGCCTTTGAATCTGGCCACGTTTTGGAGCAACTGTGTTGGCTTCAGTTGGTCTCGCCAGGTGTTTACTCCAGAACTGAAAAAGCAAATCCCACCTCCTGGAGTTACTGCATGGCCTTCTGCACTCATGCACTTCTGTACCTTCTACATTGATGCACTTCTGGGTGCTCCCATTCAACAGGTGCAGGAAAAGTGCTGTACCCCTCACCTTTAGCTGGAAATCCACTTCAGAGGCCTCAAAACCATATATTCTCTTGGCCTCAGCCAATCCAGTATATTAATTTTTTCATTTTCTGCCCTCAGTTTCCTCCTATGTAAAAATGAGGCACTTGAGATCACTATAATCAAAATAGGTAAACTAAATTGGAAATTTCAATCCTTAGATACTTTAAAAAGATACTGTGGAGGGAGGACAGAGGGACTAGCAAAAGTGATCCATCTCAGGGAAGGGAGACAGGAATCTCCATTTCCAAAGGGCAGGGATTCTTGCCTTCCAACTCTGCCAGCCCCCATTCCCTCACCCCCACGGGTGGAAGGAGAAGGGAGTTTCCTCACCAAGCACTGCTACTTCTGCCACTGCTGCAGGGCCTATCACTACTCCAATGACCACTTTACCAGGACTGAAAACTGTGAACTAGGCTATGTGTGTGCCCATGATTGTCCCTAAGATACTATCCTATGATTAGAAACAGCATAAAATTGATTGAAAGGAGCAGTGGCCCAGGGAAGACAGGCACCCCAATAGACAGCTAGTTTCAACAAACAACTCAGGTTTCTAGCCAGAGCAACTTACACACAATACTGCTCAGGTATGCCGCAGTGGGCTCCAAACCGGGAAAGAAATCGGTTTTCCAGATCAATAATTGTCTCTCCAACTTTTTCGTCACGCGTTAAGGTGTCATAATCATAAACAGAAATTTTCAGGTCTTTTTCTTGAGGTAAGTAGCAGCTCAGTTCATACATTCTAAACAAATAAGCACAAAGTTAGAATCTCTAGGATCTACCTGAGGATGTCATAGAAACTAGGGTTGCTGTGACTAATTCCCAGGTGGTGGCTCTTGGTTATAGGAGGACAGCAGACAAGGACGACCCGAGGCCATACAACAGTATCAATTTAAAAATTAACCTGCTATTGATATATCGAATTTTGAGGCCCACCTGCAGGTGCCTTGGCAGAATCAGGCCAAATCACTGCAGTCTTTTCTAACCTTCAGGTGGCAAGTCCCCCATCCCTGCATGTAATCGGAACGTGCCAAATGAGGGCTTCTTCAAGCAAAAAATGTTGCTGCTCCTGAATTCCCACCCCAGAGTCCCCAGCATCTCCAGTGAGAAGAAAGCCACCCCTGGCACTGAGGTCCTGGACCCACACTGCCTGCAGGTTGTAGGGTCTGCATCTCCTTTGGCTGCATCCTGCAGGAAGAGCGGGAGTGAGCCCATCCACCAGAGAGCCATTGGCTGAGCAGAGGCTGGCGGCATCACTTGCCGGCTCTGAAACAGACCTCCTATGCCGGCTCCGAAAAAGACCTCCTACCACTTAATGAAGCCTGAGCTCAGCTCCTTTGGGATGAGTGATTCAGACAGGGCTGCCTTTTTCCTTTCAAGGCTGGTTCTGCCCACTTCTCCTCTCCCTCACATGGAGCCATCCTTCCTACACTGCATGCCTTTTCCTGTCTAGACCTTGGGGCTGCAGCAGCAAAGAAGAATCATGCTGCCGTGCCAGGGTGTTATTTCTGCTCCAAGCCCAGCACACCGCCTCAACGTGTGCATGGATGTGGGTGTGTGCATGTGTGTCCAGGGGCCTGGTGAGCACACAGGCTCATAACGCATGTTACCGGGTATAAAAATGGTGTGCACAGAGCTGAGAGGCTTTGACTGAGTGATAAAGACTTGTGTGTGGCTTTCTAGACTCTTTACATGCCAGACAGAGTTAGCACTGGCACAATAATAAAGCCAAAAATACAAATGCAGGCCACACAGCAACAAGGACACCGTGTTCTGAACTCAGAAAGGTTTGGGAAAATAAGGCCATTTTCACAAATGTTTTATACAAAGAACTTCTCTCTACAGGTGCTGGCTTTATTATGAACAGGAAGCATTGCCAAGGGCATTGTGAAGGCCTGGAACTTTTGCTAAAGCTTGGCTCTCTCACGCGCTAGCTCTGTTCTCCTAGCTCTCAGCTGCTGATCCCCACCCAGCTAACAAGCTTGATGTGGAAGCTGTTCAAACCACATAGACACTGGTTTGATGGTCTGGGTTTGTTAGGCACTGATTCTGTGTGCCTCAGTTTCCTTGGCTGTAAAATGGGGATAATGGAACTTCAGAATTGTGACATGATTTATGGAAACAACGCAGCATAGCACATGTGCACAGTAAATGTTCAGCCAAATGTGGAAACAATTTCCAGCTGGAAAATGCTGGCTCTGTCTACAGATGATTGGATTCAGTCTCTTGGGATGGTTCTGATGAGATAAATGGTAATAGTGCAGAAACAAGTCCAAAGTTATAAAGATGGAGGACATGAGGTTATTTCAAGAACCGTCGGGAACAGCAGCCTAGTGGGGCAGGGCATCCTGACCCTGTCACTTTCTGTCCCTCTATGGTTTGGTTAACAGACTTAACAACAGATTCACTGGATTTAAGCCTGTCAGGGCCCAGACAGGATTCCAGAAGTGAGAACAGTGTTTCACTATAATGAAGCCCATCTCCCTCTTGGACAGACCCCACACGCTTCTCTAGCCCACGGGCCTTTCACCACCCTGTCCCTCCACTTCCCAGGACCTCACAGCAGATCTTCCAGCAGACATCTGCTCATGACTTATGGATCCCTGCTTTAGAACCCTGAAAAGGACCCGGGCCACAGAACATCCTCGATGCACATTCAACAGAGACACCAGCCACAGCACCCACTATTACCTGCCGAAAACCGGGTTGAGCGTGTTGGGAATGTAGTGATCGCGATCTTCAATGACTTTCTTGCCCAGTGTGATTTTTATGTAAGGGTCACACTGCAAGGACAAGACAGAGGGCCATGTTATAGCACCAGAAGGGCACAGGTTGAAGTCAATTTCTGGGACAGACTCAGCTTGCTTCTACCACTCCTTGAAAGGCAGTGGGTGTCTCAGGGATGCTCTGAGCCACATTGCCTGTTGGTGGCAGGCAGCCCGCAGGCCTTCAGAGCAGGGTGTGGGTGCAGAGGTTAGGGGGATGAGGGGATGCTGGCTCTGCTTACTGGCAGTGGAACTGCAGCAAATCACAGCCTGGGTCACATCTGTAAACTGAGAAGGATGAACCCACCAGAGGCTCTTAAGCCCCGTAAGCTCTGAGATAAATCCCCACGGGACAATCCTTCTGAACCCATTGTTTTGCTAGAGTATCTTTCCTCCTGGAGATAACAGACGCCCAGAGAGAAGCAACGTGACAATTACCAGTGCTGATGACTGTAATTATCTTGCTACAAGAGAAGGCCCCACACCCAAAGTCTTACCAGGCCATTGTTGTCCTGGGGCTGTAGCTCTAAGCCTTGAACAATGTAGATCCGAACTGTGCATTCCTGTGGGACACTGTCAGGTAATTCCCGAAACTGCCGGGGAGGGGCTGGCACGCTGGGGTCGTCAGACAGTGGGTAGATTCTAAAGGAGCCCTAAGAGAGATGGGCAAATGGAGTCACAGGACCCTCCCCACTTAGGATGTGAGTGGGGTTGCAGAACTGGACGACAGGTCACCTCTGCACAAAGAAGCTATGCGGCACCTAGTGGAGGGAAAGTGAGCTGATAATAAAGTAGTTATCCAAGAGGTGACAGGGAAAATGGGAAGACTGTGCAGTCATTAGGGCAAGAGAAGTGGTGGCTGTCCTGTGTGCTGCCTTTTCTAAGGTGGCACTCACTCCTGCTGCGGAACTAACTGCCTGTGCATCCAGGTGGTCTGCTTTTTACCTGTCTCCTTCACTAGACAGTGAGCTTCCCTTTTGTCCATCAGCTCATCTCCCAGTGCCCAAAACGAGGCTGTGCATACACAGGGGCACAAGACATAGTTTTGTGGACTCAGTGTGCCAACTGCCCAGCAAGAGATGACTTTTATCTTGAAGCCAATTTAAGCATAGAGCAAAGCCTGGGTCTTACTTCCAGCTATGTAATTCAGTAAAGCAGCAAGCAGAAGGTGCCCACTCTGTGCCAGGTGTTAGGGATCTAAAACCACACCCAATGAATGCAGACTGAGCCAGGGATGTTCCAATGTGTGGGCCCTTCTGCCATGCAGATGCTTGGGGGAAGGCTATCAAATGAACAGGATCCTCTGCTGCACAAGCTGGGTCTGCTATTGCAAAGAATTAGGAAGATGCAGCATATCTACCCAATACATACAGATGGAGGGAGAGGCAGTCACAAACACAGAGACTTAACAACACAAAAGGTGTTCCAGCCAGACCTGCAGGAGCCTAGGGCCAGTGAGTCAGGCTGCCTGAAACAACTGGGGCACTCTTGACAAAAAAAGGTGACATTTGAGCTGGTGCTTAAAGAATGAAGAGGACTTTGTCAGGTTACAGAGCAGAAAGGCAGGGCATCCAAGGAAGGGACAGGGGCCTGTCCCAAGGGTGAGCTCTGAGAGGATAAGGTGTGTACAGGGCAGGGTGGGGTGAGTGAGAAGGGATGGGGAGACGTGTCCCTGAGAAAAGCTGGCTCTGCCTTGGGAAGGAGTTGAGGCTTGTCCCAGTGGAAACCCAAGCAAACTCTTGTAGGAGTAAAGACACAGGTCGATGGACTGGATGGGAGAGAGGCAGCCAGGAGGACCCGGGCTGGAGGCCGTCACAACAATCCTACTGTGGGACTCAGAAGGGTGGCACAATGAGGAGGGGGCAGTGGAGCTTGGGAGAGGATGACTCCACAACACCTGGAGTCCGGAGGGCAGGAGCAGGTCATGGGAGGAGACACAGCCAAGAACCCGAGGGGGGCTGGCTCCTGGGTTAGTTTTTCTATGCCAATGCCTTCTAGCACCCATCGGAGCTCAGAGGGCATGTCCCTGAACCTGAGGCAGCAGTATCCTTTCCTGCAGCTACACACAGGTGGATTTTAAACAGGATGCACACACACAGTTAACTCACCTTAAACTCCCCCACCACAGAGGGGTCTTCATTCTCCTCTGATTTGCCTCGGTGCAACTTGAATGTATCTGAGAAATCTGTCAGGCCCTGGAATTCTGCCACATGCTCCAACTCACAATTGTATATCTGAAAATCACCAATGGATTTGGGATGTCTCATTAACTTGCAAATAGTCTGAAAATTACCAGGACTGATGACACTAGGCAGAGCTGAGGATGTGGATGAAGGAATCAGGGCCCTCCTGCTGCTGGCAGAGGTTCAGATTCATGGTCACTTTGGAAGGTACCTGGCAGTTACATGTACACCTTACTCAGGTGAATATGCAAATTGTGGAAGATCCACACCATGGGAGAGCAATAAAGATGAACCATGGCTACATACAGCAATAGGATAACTCTCAACACAACAATGCAGGGCTAAGAAGCCAGATACACACAACACACCCTGCCTTAGCATGCTGACAAAGTATGAGAAGCACACCAATGTATGGTGATCAAAATCAGGTCAGCTGCTTCTAGCAAGGTGATGATGGTTGTGTGGAATCGACTGGGAGAGGCACAGAGGAGCTTTCTGTGGTGATGAAAGTGTGCTTTTAAAGAAAGCATTTATTTGAAAGGCAATGTGACAGAAATAAAGGGAGAGATAGATAGATCTTTCATTTGCTGCCTCACTCCCCAAATGGCTGTGACAATCTGGGCTAATCCAGGCTGAAGTCAGAAGGCAGAAACACCATCTGGGGGCGGGGGTCTTATTTAGGTGGAAGGGGCCCAAGTACTTGATCTGTCTTCTGTTGCCTTCCCAGGAGCATTAGTAGGGAGCTGGATCAGAAGGGGAACAGCCGGGACATGAGCAAGCACAATGGGAATATTTGTCTTGTTTTGGGCAGTGATTTACACAGATGTATAGAATTCTCAAAATCCACTGACTGTTTGACTTAACTGCATACAAAGTTATGCCCCTAATTAAAACAAGAACATAAGAAGAGAAAAAAGGATGTTGAGGTAAGGTGGGGTGGGAAGAGGAGGGATAACATGAGATGGATCTGTCAGCTCAGTTTGGCCATTTTGTTCTTTACATGCTGCTGTTTCTTAATCTACATTCAGATATTAGGACAATAACATGAAAGAATGTGGGTTTTCCATTTTGATGGGCACAATTATTTTAATGATTAGTTATTTCTCATTGAATTTTTTTTCCTATCAATTGTTCTGAAAGCTTTATCATTTGCTTCACTTAAGTGCACTATCAACCTAACAACTGAATGGAAAATTGGAAAATCCAAAACATTCACAGAGATCACAGATAGTCCTCCCTGCCAGGCACCTGTGTCCACGCTGTGACCTTATGCTGCATGCATGTGCTAGAGTTAATTTTTCAACCAGGGACATGGATCCCTGTTTAGAGGACAGGTAAAGCTTGTTGGTGTTCTCATATTGTTCTTTAAAGAGCACCATGACTTCTGAGCCTCCCCGAGTCAAATGGGATCAAGGGTGACTTAATTTGTATGGTGCCACCCATTCCCAAAGCTCTGCCAGATGTCGCCAGACCCAAGGAGGCTGCCCTGTAACCATAGCTCAACAATTGTCCTCAAGCCCCTGGAATCGTGGAGAAGCCACACTCCTTTGGAAGAGGGCTCCCCAAGAGGCCAGAGGTATCCCTGCCCATTTCCATTGGCACTATGAAGTCTTTTTAGTTCTGCCTGGGGTCACTTTCATGAATATTGATTCTCCAGCTTATAACAATGAAGGCCCATTACCTTGAGTTTGGAGTAGCCCTTCTGAATGTACTGTCCACATTTTTCATGTTCCCCTGAAGAAGCATAAAATTTACTCCACCAGTCAATGATTTCTTCCTCCTACAGAATGTGTCAAAATGGAAACATTTTTTTTAGTAATGACCTAGATCTCCAGTCTGCATAAGAAGACTCCTAGGTAATAGGTAAGAGAGAGAAGTACTCTGACCTATGATAAGTGAGACTATACATAGGACTTTTGTTTACATGGAGGATGGACAAAGAGTCCATGAGTCTTTTGCTCAGAAATGAAGTGAAACAACTACCGTCTGCCCGTGGAATGGGTTTGGCTTTAGAGTCCATGGCTCTTCTAAGTGATTTTCTTACCTCTGCAGACAGACTCTATTATCTGTCTTGACTTCTTTTTTTAATCCTGTTGACTTGATATTTTTATATATAATTATATTATATACCTCCAACATGTTTCCTAGTATCTTGTTTTCTTAGCCCTTTGAGCAAGCAATGCCTCGTAATGCAAAGCTCACTAAGCTTAGAGTTGAAAAAACTAGTTTCAATTCAAGTTCCAGCCTTGTTACAGGCGATGCTAGTGTGGGAAAGCTGTTGAACTCCGAGTACTGATTTCTTTCACTGAATGGCAAAATAACATTGCCCACTTCTGTCTACATCAGGGGGTTGTCTTGGAAAACAAACATGCTCACTGGGAGAAAGAACTCAGAAAATTATACAAAGGTAGGGAGCCTTATGGTTCATTTAATCCAGCTGATCCCAACCTATCATTGAAGGATCAGTTCGATCAGTATGCTCATGGGCATCCAGTGCACTTGTCATGAGCTCTCCAGATGGAACCAGTGTTGAGAAGCCCTGGTTGTGATGAGTGGTCCTTCATTGGGCAGAAGGGACAGCATATCAGTCACATTTTCAAATCACAGAAGTCCTCCTACTTAACTTTATATCCAGAGTCGATCCTCATCAGACCCACTCAGTGCTTATTTTAATGTACCCTGGAAAAATGATGTTGCCAAAAATACTAAGGCCATTTCTTATTTCCATATGTATGTGTCACAGATAAAAGTTACCTTCACTTTACAAGTCACCCCTGGATTTAGACGAAAGCCATTTGCATGTTAATTACAGGGAGAAAATACATGAATCTTACCAGAAATGGGCACAATAGTTACCTTTTCTGTCAGCTGTGCACACCCGTGTACAGTCAGGAGGAGAGCAAACCACACCACAGATCACACAGACATGGAGACCCATGAGCATTAGGTATAGAGAGGAAGAGAGAGGAAGAAATTATTTCTCAAGTATACTTGTTATTATCAACAATTTGATGAATTGTAATTAAACACATCTTATTAGTTTCTTCTCTGAAAATATGCAAAAAGGTTACACTTAATATCTGAGTGAAAGGTGTGGAGGTAGGCACCCAGGTGTCATATTTCAATAGTTAGACCAGCTTACAGATTGCTAACACAGAGGCCACATGGAAGGGGTGGGTAGAATTGTCCCTCTCCCTGTTCCAAACTTTCCATTCCATGTACTTCCTAAAGTATTCACAATTTTGCCCATCAATCTTCCAAAAACCCTTTTATCACTAGCTTTGTATGATTACAATATCATCATGTAGGTGTCGTTCTCCTCTGTTTTTTTTTTTTTCCTCGTCTGTGTTACAGCACCAAATCAATGCTCATCCATCGAAACTATTCTACTATGGGGATGTCAAGTTTTTAATTGACCAAATCTTTCCCTATGCAATCTGTCTGGAGACTCCTGACCCCAAGGCACATCCAGGAGCTGAAAGAATGTGGGGACTTCAGTTCCTCTTGGTACCTGGAGGGGCGCTAACCAAACATGCCCTCAGCAGAAGTTTGAAGAAACACTACCCAGATTTCATTCATGAAATCCTATCTTAGATCCTAACTTCATTTCCAATGTGGACAGAGAACAATTCTCACTACAAGCGCTTACTACAGCTGCTGTCTTCTTAGGCCTCAAGGCTTCTTCTTTGGGTATCCCTTGATTTCATCTGGACTGATTTGCCCAGTACAAGAGAATTGCACAGAGAGTCAGAGACACACAGAGGTGTCAATTTGTTCCATTAGATACAGTGATGGATTAAGGGTTACATCAATCACAGTGGAATAGAGATTTTGGAGAGAAGGAATATATATAAAAAATATTTTTATATCCTCATTTGTTCCTGAGTTCAGATTTTTAGAATCTGTTTATTCATACCTATTCCTCAGTGAATCAAAGCCACTTCAAGGAAAAGAATGGTTCATGATTTTAAAAGCATTATTCAAGACAAGATGCTGATTTTCAATTTTAGGATTAACATGTGGAAAAGTAATGAAGGAACTGATGTGACTTGCTTTGTTATACCTAATAATGAATTTATGATGGGTATCAAATTATTTTAAATGGCTCAGGAGGTTCTTTCCCCTTAAGGTTGAAAACTATCATAATTGTCTACCAAAGTACACTTCGCTCCAAAATCTACTACTAGAATCTGAAAGAAGTCTCGAAGCTGAAGCCCCACAGTCTCAGGCAGTGTCATGCATTTTCTTATACATACATGCACTCTCGTTGATGAAGTCATTTTGCTGAGTGCTGTTGACATGCTGCTTAAGCACTGGAATTGGAAGGTAATCATTGAGATGGCCAGGCAGGAATGTCCATGTGATCTGGCTAGCACTGGACCAAGTTGCTCCTAATATTATTTCTTACTTTCTTGTGAGCCTATTTGTTAAGTTCTCAATGGACAGTATAGGGTCATGCCCCGAGTTTCCAGAGCATTTTCCTGTCATCCAAAGCCACAGCCTCCAGCCTGCAGCCACAGCAGTTTTGACCCATTCCCCTGGCTTGCAAGGCTTCAACCAAGTTAGTAGCAATGCATATTCATTACATGTACACTATATATACATGTAATACAGGACATGAGCAAGCTTGTCATTGGTTCTTGTAGAATTCAACACTGTTTATTTGATTTTGTACAGATGTGTAGTAAAGTCTACCTTGATAAATAAGTGAACTCAAGTTTTCAGAGGAGATTCCAACTAGTTTTACTTATCAGTACAGTGTACCTCAGCTACGTATGGAAACAGCAAGTGGATTAAAGCCATTTGTAGAGCAGTGGAACTGATATTACCAACCCAATCTTGCCCATGGCAATGTAAAATTCTATTATGTAGGGGTAAGCATTGGGGCATAGCTGGTAAAGCCACTTCTTGCAATACTAGCATCCCATATGGGTACAGTTCATTTCTTGGCTGATCTACTTCTGGCCCAGTTCCCTGCTAATGGCTTGGGAAATGCAACAGAAGATGACCCAAGTGTTTGGGCCACTTGCTACTACGTGGGAGAGCCAGAAGAAATTCTTGGCTCCTGGCTTTGGCCTGGTCCAACCCTGGGAAATAAGTCCAAGAATGGGAGTTCTCTCTCTCTCTCTCTCTCTCTCTCTCTCTCTCTCTCAACATTTTCAAATAAATACATAAATAAGTCTTTATTAAAAAATCTACCATGTAAATGAATTCTTAAAATGTGTTGCTAAGAGTAGCCTACTTAAGCTGTTAACTTCTATTAAAAAAATAAGTGAAAATTTGGCATAAGCTGTTGGTTTTATTCTTCTATATTCTCTCAAATGGCACTTAGGGCTACATCATACATAGAAGACAAAATAATTTATTCAACATGGGAAGTGGTAAAACAGGAGTCAGGTAATTGAGCAGAATCTTAGACTGCATTTTTCCAGAGTATCTGTGAAAATCCACAAAAGCTCTTAAAATATATTGTAGTTAGCTTCTCTGGAGGCAATTACATCTTTTGGGGAATATTTGGGTGTGAAATACTCGTTGTGACCTATGGCATGGGAAATGATAGATGGTCATTTGTGAGCATGTAGGATTTTGAAACACTGCTGCTCACTGTTGGCTGTGGAGACCAGGTTTAACACGGCCCGATTGTTAGTGAGTTTAATGCACTGGGAAGGAAGTAGATCTCTTTAAAGGCACTGTTTATGGACATAACACATTAAAATGCAATCATGTGCATTTGGGGCCAGTTTGAACATTAAAACATGCTGCGAGAGTTCATCTTCAATGCCAAAACAAACAGGGAGATATTTGACATTTTCTTTTTTCTGGGCTGAGTCTTTTTTTGCCCTTTCCTTCCTGTAGAAGTCGCTAGGATGGTTTTAAAATAGGGCTCTGAGTGAGTATTTTCATTATTTTCCTCATGCCAAAACCACAGGGAATGAAAAGGGCAGAGGTGTCCCATACAGTGACAAATAGGGTCATTAAAAATCCATGACACTTCTACTTCATGTAGGGATAAAATCTAGCGTATGGCATGCATTTGTGTTCTGGATGATGCAATACTGTCAACTTGCTGTCAAAACTTTCTTTTCTGGCAAATGGCAACATTCAGACTCTCTACACTAATGGTTCTCACACATGCATACTCCTGGAAATCCCTTAAGGAGGGCTGAGCACACACATCTATGTGGGATAGTCTATTTGTGTGGGTGTATGGGATATAACTTAGGAATCCTGGGTAACTGATGAATGCAAGTTGAGAACTTCTAGTCTACAAAATGCCATTATGACCAATGGTGAGTTCAAGAGTCAGGCTCTTACCTTACTCAGTCCATGGGAAATTGGTTATCTTAATTGCAGTGACCTAAATTAACTCAGCACTTGGACCTGAATTATCTCCGCACAGTTACTGACAGTTCTAAGGATCAGTTCTGAAGCCTACCTTAGAAGCCAGTAATGGTTTGGTGTCTTCTATCTCAATAATGGTATCCCGGCAGGGGGGAGCAGACATAAGGGAGGCTGCAAAATAAACAATATCATAATCCTAGATATTTAGGAAAATACTTTATGTTCAATAGTTATTTGGTAGATGGCAGTGTTTATTCGTGGATCATAGTTACTGAATGCAGACAATCACACCTGAAGATAGGAAATCACCTAACAACTCATCAGTTTCTATAAGAAATAATACAGTTTTAGATATTTTTAAGGGGTTTACATGGCTCATTTTTGTTTTGGACAATTAACCAAAGGTTTGTACACTAGAAATGCTCAAAAAAGAATTGTGTCTATTCAAGTCTTTAAGAGACACAGAAATGGATCTGCGTATATGATTATATCTAAAGGAAGCTTCTTTATTTAGAATGTTTTTATGGCATAGAAAATAAAAGAAAGGGCAGGAGAGGTGCGGCTGGGTGGAGAGTTGCAGTTTTCAGGTCTGAAGTTGCTACAGTTTATGCAACCCTTGTTCTCACATTACATGGAAAGGGAGAGGCACGTGCCCCAACTTTGAGCACAATCCCCAGTCAGTAGTGACTCAGGATCTGGGGGTCAGGGCAAGGGCTCAGGACAGCCCCTGGGCTCCCCACGTTTTGCATCAGCTACAGGAGATGCCAAAGCCTCAGCTTGGGGGTGGAGATGGGGTGAGATGTGAAGTCCCCTTTTAGTAAAGATGACACTGAGGGGGTCACATACCCAACAAAGGGCTGAAATCCAGAGCAAAATCTATCAAGCAAAAGAACCTTCTGTTTAACCCACCAAGGATACTCAGAAAGGGGGAAAGATAAGCACTTAATTTAATAATTGCAATTAATCTGTCAGTAATCCCACACTCTCGCCATTTTCAAGATTGTAAAACAAACTGGGGCTAACATTTTGGCACAATGGGTTAAACTACTACCTCCGACCCCAGGATTCCAATAAGAGAACTGGTTCAAGTCCCAGCTGTTCTTTTCCCAACTCAGCTCCCTGCTAATGCCAATGACAAAACAACCAAAAATGTTGAAGTGCTGGGCCTCTGTCTCCTGTGTGGGAAACTTGTATGGGGTTCTAGGCTTCTGGCTTCAGCTTGGTCTAGTTTCACTTATTGTGGCCATTTAGGGAGTGAACCAGCAGAGAGAAAATCTTGTTTCTCCATTTCTATGTAAAGAAATAAAATCCTTTAAAAATATCACCCCAAAAGTTGCTCACCTAGGATTAAATAGTACAAAGCGGTAAGTAACCATTGCACCAGAGTCTGGTGCTCAATAAATATCAGAGGAAGGGATAAGATGATGTTGAGAGAATAGGGCAGACCAGCAAGCATTGACCATCTCTAATGGCCAGTTACTGTCCTAGGCAGTTTTCTATCTATATGGCACCTTCAGATCTGTAAGTAGTCTCTAAACTACAAGTCCTTGACCACACTCCACTTTTTATTAGGGTCATTGTTCAGGAGCCTTGGGCCCAGCCAGTTCCTGGCCACTGGACACAGGAAGGGCCAGACAAGCATCTGCCACAGATGTAGTGTACACACATGTGCCTTCCTCCCAAAGTCATGCACTCAACCAAAAGAACTTTCTCTCATGCAAGCAGGAGGAAACATACTAAATATAAGATATATAAGATGGTATATCAGATATATAACATGGTAATATCGGAAACCCAAATATTACAGTTCTTGCAGTTATAAAAGTCTTCTTGCTCTAAAAAAACAAGTCCTAACATTAGGCATCATTTAGGCACAAAATGTTTTGCAGGGGGTATTTCTTAATAAACACATGTAGGGCTCTATGATGATGGATGTTCCCCCCTCTTGTCTGAATTAGACACACAGGATGTTTATAGTCACATCTTGTGTTCTAAGACTCAATGAAATCAATCACAAGCCATATGGAAGCTGAAATTGGACTGGTTGTGTACTTCTGTTGAACTAGAAGGAATCTGTTTCAGTCTTGAAGCTACCAATGATCAGATGAATGAAGGTCTTCCAGTCCCTCCAGCAGGGTCTAATGTCACAAGTTCAGAGACCTGGGATCTTGTGTACTGCTGTGACAGAGTCCCCAGCTCCTAACACATCCTTGGAATAGAACTAAAACCAAATAACAACTAGATGGGTAACAGCCAAACACTGCAGCAGTAACCATAGTTTACTATGGGAATCTAAGTATTTCTCATGGCTCTATCATTTATGTGTTAAGCATATGATCCAAGGCAATTCATTTAAACTCTTCCTTTAAGGGCAACAATGAAACTGCCAAACTACAGCATAACAATGTGGTGTTTTAATGAGGTACAGCAAAAACATGAAAAGCAGTTTGAAATAAGATTCTCCCTCAAGGTTTAGAGGGAGGGTTTCCATGTATTTCCCCACTAAAATATTTACCACAGCAGACTGCTTTGGCCCATTTCCTCATTTATCTTCCATGCTGGGGCCTTGCTCTGTGGGTGTCTTAGTGCTTCCGCACCTCCCCTAAACATCTAGAACAGTACCTGGATTCAATGAGTGTTCAATAGCCATTTGTGAGAGGCTGAGGGAACTCACTTGCTCCTTATTGCTCATGGGGGAATAGCTCTGCCTGCTTTTCCAGGCTGCTTGCTGAAAGGTAAACAGGAAAAGTTCAGGAAGCACTTAGCATTTCCTTCCACGGAGGTCTCATGGTCATGCTCCTGCAGAACACTTAGGAAGGTGATGGCCTGAGCCTTGGGGATCCCCACTCCAGGCCAGGATTTCAGCTGCACTCAGCCACTTATGGCTAGGCTACTTGGGGAAGGTTACAGAGCCCAGTGTCTATCAAACTCTTTCTTCTCTTCTTCTACAAAAATCTCCAGAACACTTATCTTGGGAAAAAGATCAGTTCGTACACTGAAAGCTCTCGAATGTTACTTACACAGACTTGCATTTTACCTTTCAGCTGTGGCACTATATCCTCCTTTCCTGCATAAGGATCACAGCGAAAACGATCCAAGTGGTCGATGGTGCACTGGCCAACAACCGGCTTCCGCCCAAACTGTCTGTGGTCGATGACTTTGATCACCAACGGAGGCATGTACAATTCCTCCTTGGGCAGCAGCTAGGAGGCACAAAGTTAGGTGTCATTTCCCTTTACAATAACTGACAATGGCAGCTTTGCCAATAAATTTCCCAAAGGGATGACTCCAGAATCTTTTTGCCCAACTGACATATCCCAGGGGACTCACAATGAGTGGTTCAGTAGCTTGGATCCCAGGCAATGACTTAGCGCTAAGCAGAAGCGGCAGCCAGCCTGCCTGCAGTCAACTCCTGGTCCTGCCACTGTGAATTGCATGACTTACGGGAACTTTCCTAATCCCACTGAGCCCTCGTCATCTCACCCACAGTGGTGGGGCTGTTAGTATCTCAGGGGACTTTGGAAAGTTTACAGAAAAATGCATATTATGACCAAACCACGTGTGTATTTACAATTTTTTTTTACAATAAAATCATCTTGTACTAATTTGTTATGATGTGTCTGAACAGGATGTAGTTTGAGACACTGAGAAGGATAAGACAACAGTTTGAAAAGAGTTTCTGTTTTGAGCTAGTAGTATGGCACAGCAAGTTCAGCCACAGCCTGGGATGAGGACACACCATATCCAAGTGCCAGTTCAAGTCCTGGCACCTCCACTTCCAATCTAGCACCGTACTAATACACCTGGGAGGGCAACTGAAGATGGCTCACATGCTTAGGCCCTGCACACAGGAGTTCCAGGCACCTGGCTAGCCCAGTCCAAAGTCATTGTGGCCATTTGGAGAGTGAAACTGCAGATGGAAGATATCTCTCTCTCTAACTTGACCTTTCAAATAAATACAATAAATCTTTCAAGGAAAAATAAAAAAGCCCCTATCAGAACAACATAAGTTCTACTAAAATTGAAGCAATAATAAACATTTTCATTTAAGGTGAAACTTAGGTGATAGAATGCTGAAATCATTGATGCTTTATAAAAAGTTTATGTAGACAATGTTCCTAAGAAATCAGCAATTTACAAATAGATATCATTTTAAGAAGGAATGTTCTGATGTTGAAGATGAAGTCTGAAGTGGCACACCCTCATACTAACTTGGTTGTGCCTGGCATGGAGGCTTAACAAGCTAATTCTCTACCTGCAGTGCCAAGCACCCCAGATGGGCATGGATTCTAGTCCTCACTGCTCCACTTCCAATCCATCTCCCTGCTTTTAGCTTGCGAAAGCAGTGGAGGATGGCCCAAGTCTTTAGGCCCTGTACCCACACAGGAGATCTGGAAGAAGTTCCTGGCTTTAGACAGGCTCAACTCCAGCCATTGCAGTCATTTGGAAAGTAAGTCAGTGGATCGAAGATCTCTCTCTCTCTGTTTTTTTCTTTCTTTCTTTCTCCCTGTGTTACATCTTGTCTCTGTAAATCTGCCTTTAAAATAAAAGTACATCTTTAAAAACTTAACTTTGTTGGTTTTCTAATCATATTAATCATAGCTAATGGATGAAATAACAGGAACACAAGAGTCATCCAATTTAGCTAGTTTATGTGGTTCTGACTGAAAAAACTAAAGTGGGCAACTTTCTGCTCAGTGGGTGCACCCTGATCAGCTGCAGACAAGGGCTGAGCTTTCAATGGAAACGTTGTTTAAACTTGCTTAAGTGGGGCCAAGATCCTGGAAATCTATTTGAAGAGTTGTAGCAAGAGAAATGGCTTTACCAGTATGATCCTGAAGACAGAAGTAGAGAATGGGGTCCAGTCAATTTAAAAAAAAAAAGGGGGCAAGGGGAGGGAGCGGGGGAGAATCATCATGAGTAAAGGTCATGGCAATATTTCGTGGGATGTTCAGTGCTTTTTGCATGTTGATTTTCTGGAGGGATGATGATAGCATTTGCTTATCAGTAGAATGTTTTGGGCAAGTCAGCCAAAGAGGTCTTCCCCACTGTGATAATATTCCTGCTCACTCTTTTACCAAACAAGGCCAATTTGCAAAAGTTTTGGTGGGAAATCATTAGGTAAGGTATCCACTTCACAGTTTTGATTTGGTTCCCAGTAGCTTCTTTTTGTCTCTTAATCAGAAAAAAATCTTCACAGGGCACTCATTTTTCTTTAGTTCTTTAAAGATGGACCAAATGGCTGGTACCATCAGTTACAGACGCTTCTTGAAGATTAACGAGAGAACTAAGATTTATGTTTTTTTTTTTAAAGATTTTATTTATTTCTATTGGAAAGGCAGACACACAGAGAGGAAGAGAGACAGAGAGGAAGACCCTCCGTCCAAAGGCTCACTCTCCAAGTGGCCACAATGGCCAGAGCTCAGTTGATCAAAAGCCAGGAGCACAGAGCCTCCTCCAGGTCTCCCATGAGGGTGCAGAGTCCCAAAGGTTTGGGCCGTCCTCGACTGATTTCCCAGGCTACAAGCAGGGAGCTGGATGGGAAGCAGGGATGCTTTAATCTGGGATTAAAACTGGTGCCCATATGGGATCCTGGCGCATTCAAGGTGAGGACTTCAGTTGCTAGGCTATGATGCTGGACCCAGATTTATGTTTTGAGAACTGTTATCTCCTAATTGCATGAACTTTTTCAAGTCCTAAATTCTGATCCTAAATTTTACTTTCATGAGGTTAACAAGCCCAGAATGTTGGTGATCTACTAGCTAACTGCTGAGCAGCATTTAGACATGGTCAAAATAAAACTAAACCATCCACAGAAAAGCAGCCCTTAAGTTCAGTGCCAAGATAGGATGGTCATTTTCCTTGATTCCCTGTGTGAAATTCCATGACCTTGATGTTGCTGCCTGGAGTTAGACAGCTGGCTAGATGAAAAATTTACTGGAGGAATAAATAAATATTGTGTGCAGATACTTTCATGTTAGTAGAGGTGTGTGAAGTTTAACAAAAATTAATCATTTTTTATTTTAGAGACAGAAAGGCAGACAGAAACAGGCAAGGAGGGTGGATAGTGGTGGGGTAGGGCAGGAGGGAGGGGAGAAAAGAGAGAGTGGGAGAGAAAGAATGAATGAATCATGTGTTACTGAACTCCCAATGCCAATAGATGATGCTGGTCAAGGCTAAGTAGAAGCTCAGAACTCAACAGAGTTTAACATAATGGGCGGCAGGGACTCAAGTGCTTGAGGCATCATGTACTGCCTCCCAGGAGGCACTACAGCGGGAAGTTGGAGTCAGGAGTGGGGCAGAACTCCAACCCAGACACTCTGAATATGGGATGGGTGCATCCCTAGTGGCCTCTACGCCAAATCCCACCCCCTTCAAATCTTAAAGAAATCACTACTAGTGCATCAGAATCCAAGGGAGAAAAATCAGTGATAAACTGAAGGCTTTTCTATTTGTCAGATTCTGGGAATAAACTGTAGGTATATTTATATTTCAAATAAAATTCTATTTGACATACATGGACAGAGATTGATACTGTACCACTTTCATGAAGAGAACAGAACTCGGAAAGTTGGGTGTCTTCTTAAGGTTTTTGATTACCACTGATTCTATCCTTTCCCCGCCGCACTCCACAACAAGACTGGGGGATGTGACAGAAGCCATCTGGTAGTTTTTCATGTTCCTTAGGCCCCAAGCTAGAATCTAAAAGAGTAATTTAAAGATAAGGAAAGATAGCAAAGTAAAAAATGATATTCAAAAGGAAAACTTCTATCTTGATAACTGGTGCAGTCTCTAAAATTGATTTGTACAGTCGTACAAATCTCAGTACCACTCTAGAAAGCCAGGAGGCCGTGCAGAGTGGTGGGGAGGCAGGGTTTCCCATTTCTCTGACCCAATACCCTGTAAAAGCACAGCAGTTAGGAGTATAGGACCCAAATCCTGCTTGTGCCACAGACCAGCCAGGAGAACACCAACAAGGGAGTTGGGCCTCATCTGCCAACCAGACTCAGAATCATCTGGCATAGGGACACCCCGAGGATCACATGTAAACTTGCCATGCTGTCTGATGTACAGTCAACAATGATGACTGTTGCTTCAAAGCCTTAATCTTCAAGAACTTTCAGCAAAACAGAGGGATGATAGAAATCTTCGGGGGAACTGTTACTTGTCTGGAAAAGGGGGGAGCCTTACTGTAGACCAGGCCACTGGGTTCACCCCATCAGCTTGGATCTACCCTGTCAACACATCCCCACTCCCACTCCACCTCTGCCTCCCTCTCAGGCCTGCTCTGCTCTCATTTTCTTTGTGTCTACTCTCCCTTTCCCAGCTCTTCAGCTGATCCAAAAAATGAAAAGATAAAAAAAAAAGGCTGGCTCCCAATATATTAGCACTTTAGATTCTCTCAAGTAACACTGAAATGAATCTCCTGTCTCCACTACAAGCTTGCTATTCTCATGGATGTTTCAAGGATATTGGAAACAGCAAGAAAAACACAAGGCAGGATTCCATGTCCCACATGAAGGATTTCCATTCCACAGTTCCATCCATTTGCCGTGATCAACAAAACTTAGTGACTTACCTCAATAGCAGTGAGCTGAACTACAGGCCTGATGCCCTGAGGGACCATGTACAAATTTGGTGCCCTTTGCGAGGGAAGGATGGGAAGGTTGGCTCCATCCTGAGAAGCAAACATGGAAACGTCAATGGTTCCCTTTATGTCAAGAGAACGGTGTCAGAATTATTCACTAGAGCTTGAATTGGAGGAAAAGCTAAACGCATGAGAAAGCAACAAGGTACCTTATCTCTCAAAATCAGCTCTGCAGTCACGAGGACATCCCCACAGGCCTTGTCTCCATTCAGGACTGGGTACCAGAGAAGTTTGGGAGTGATGTTCACTTCGGAATTAAGCTTCACCAGAGGAGAGCAAATGCTTCTTCCCAAAAATTCATCTTTGCCCTAGGGAATCAAGTGATCTCTCAATTCCTGAACTTAAGCCCTTAAGTTATCACCACCCCCCAACCCCCCACCTCCCCCACCCCCGCCACCCCAAGCCATGGGAGAAATTCTAAATTCCCTACCACTTGATCATTGTCAAACAGTTCTATGATAACTTTGGGTGGATCCTGTAGAACTGTCTGGGGTTCCCCGTAGATTTCAACTTCATCAAATATAATTGTTTGGTCCCATGTGGGGTTCAGGGTAGAGTGGATGATCTCGGTGGTTTTGCTTCGGTGGAGGAAGGAGACATGCGCATAGGGATCTGAAACAGGAGAAGAACCATGGTGGGGTCAAGGGTGAAGTCGAGTTTCCCAGAGCCATTCATTTCAACTGCAGGTTCTTCCTCTGTATCATCTGCATCCTGCACGGGGACTCTCACCACCCACCCGGCACAAGGTTTCCAGGAAGCAGGGCATGGCAGGGGCAGACAACATGGTGACAGAGTAGAGCACTGCCCAGAGGCACCTGAACTGAGGCCTCTCTTTCTGAAGAACATCTCCACACAATCTTTCTGTGCCAGCAGGCTGTACTCGTGGTTGAGTGGAGGCTGTGCAATCTGACACATCTGATTCTGAACCCCACCTCTGTCCCTGTCACATTACCTTGGGTGGGTTGGGGAGAGGGGTGGGTTTAGAATCTTCCTAACCTTTAGTTTCTACCTCCATGCAATGAAAGCAAATATCTATTCCTAGCATTAAGTCAAGGAAATCATGTAAAGAATGTAATCTCTTTAGGACAGAGTCCATCACAGAGACAGCATTGGGTAAATGCTGGCTATTGTCATTGTTCCTTATATCTGTAGTAATCCATTGATTCAATAAATAGTTAACAAGTGCTCACAGAGTTTACGGTCTGTGATAGCAGAAAATGCTGTCTCATTGTGCTTAAGAATGGAATGAAAGCCATCTCATGTATAATAAAAGTAATCCATGTTCTCTACACCACATAAACCCATGGAACTTTTTCATAGTTGCTTCAGAGTCTGATCTCTTTGAGCAATAAGCTAATGTCCAGCCTGGAACGCCAGAAAGGGATTAGGTTTTTAGCACTCCAAGCAAGCATCGTACCAATGGATCTCTTTGTTTTTGCCCTTACGATAAGCTTATGTTTCAAACTGCAAAGGAATGTACCTGGAGTTTTCTGAAACCATTTTGAATAATTTTGACTTTCAGTGATGGAGCGCCCCCTGGTGGGGAGTAATTGAAAATGACTTCAGGAAACATAGCTACGTTAATTATGGGTAACTTGAATTTGGTGTGCGAAAAAAGAAAACCATTCATACATGTTAGCTAAAACGAGTGTTTGGGACACATTTCAGAACTGATGTGAGCACACCACAGTGTGAGGCTTTCTGACAGGCCTAAGGAAGCTCTCTGGGTCTCACACATCCCGAAGTGCAATGTTCTTGCCATTATTTGGGTGACTCTAGAACTATCAATCCATGGCAGAAGTGCCGCCTCCCCTGCAACCCTCTCTCTTCCCAAAACCCACCCCTTGGAACCAGTCTAAGACAATGGCTAAGGGGAATAAGAAAGCCTAGAATCTGCCAATGTTGATGGTGCTGGGAATTTGAAGGACAGACAGCAAAGGAGGTAAATATGGACTCTGAGGAACTCAAAGCCAGGAACGGGAGGAAACCGGGCAAACTCAACATCTTTGTGTTTTTCCCTTCCTTTAACCTTCAGAGTTCTTAATTTACCAATCAACCTATGGGCTTAAACACATCAATTGTATCAACTAATCAATTCATGACTATAAAAGACCATGGGCTGTTTATGTACTTCTGGCACCCAGCAGCCGTGCCTAACACATTCACTCATTGTTGACCTAATGTTTGGGGAGTCATTCCATGCAAACCCGATTAAGTTCAACTGAAAAGGGGTTTTGTTGTTGGAAATGACAAAACAAAAAAAAGTTCACACAATGAAAGGTACAATCAAGCCTTCCTGGTACTAACACATCATGATTTTGTTTCCCCCTTTACCTGAAAAGCTGTCCTTGTCTAAAGCTATGAGGTTTCTGGCTTGGTAGATGTAGCATCGCAGATGGTAGATGTAGACTCCTAAAAAGAACAGGATGGAGATTTACTACAAGAAACATAACATTGCAAACTGTGAATTTTCTAGCATGTCTGGAGATCACATATTCTTGGTTAAGTGAGTTCCTGCAGTCTGGCCCCCCCCAGACAAGAACACATGGAATACTGATGAAGATTATCCCCAAATCCTTCCTTATTCTTATAGACGAACACAGCACTCTCTGCTCATCCAGTTTTACTTGTGTAGTTTCAGTTAACTACGGTCAATGGAGGTACAAAAATATTCAATGGAAAATTCCATAAACAATGCGTAAGTTTAAAATTCTGCATCATTCTGAGTAGCATGATGAACTCGACCCCTCTCCTGCCCAGTCCCACTCTGGATGGGAATCACCTCTTGTCCATTGTATCCACGAGGCGCATGACCTGCCCACTTGTTGGTGACTGTCTTGATCAGCACATCAACTGCTATAGTTACCACAGTGCTTCTGATTTTTTTTAAATGCTTTTTTAAAAAAAAGATTACTATACTCATTTGAAAGTCAGAATTACAGAGTTGGAGGAGTGGAAAGGGAGGGAGAAAGAGGTCAGGTCTTCCATCTGCTGAGCCAGAAATCGGGACCTTCATTCAGGTTTCCCTCATGGGTGGCAGGGACCCGAAAACCTGGGCTATTTTCCACTACTTTCCCAAGCCATCAGCAGGGAGCGACCAGAAGTGGTGCAGCCAGAACTTGAATCGGTACCCATATGCATTGCTAGCACTGAGGGCAGGGGCTTTAGGCACTATGCCACAGCATCAGCCCTAGTTCTTATTTAATAATGTCCCAAACCAAAAGGATAGTGTTGTTGAAAATTTTGTTCCAGAATATTGCTACAATACTCCCCTTATTATTAATTATTGTTTTCAATCTCTTTGCACCAAATTCATTAAATAAACCTTATGTAAATATATGCACATAGGAAGAACACAGTATCATAGTGTTCGGTGCTATCTGTGGCTTTATGCGCTTCCTAAGAGTCTTGGAATGTATCCCCTGTGGATGGGCGGGGGACTACTGTACTTAAAAAACAAGATGGTAAGCCACATAGTCGGTCAGGAGGACATTTCAGCTGTTGTAAACCATGGATTCAGGATACTACTTATCATCTTAGACATTTAAAAGACACTTGCGTCTCCTCCACATGTGGAAACAGGGCTGTCTACACTGCTTCAATACCCCCAGGTAGACAGTTTTCTGTTAGAGTTTTCTGCGTGTGTATTTTAAAATCTATATAGTCTTTGTTATCATACTGATACACATGTACTCCATCTCACACCCCCTACTCCCCAACAAATCTGACAGCAAAGCCTTGGGATTCAGTGCGCAGACTCAACTAGTTGAGTTCCAGGCTTATCTCTAGTGCTTACAAATTACGAGATCCTGGGCAAGTTATTAATCTTCTTGTAATTGGTTCTCCCATATTGTAAAAAGCAGACCATAAAAGCATTACTTTAAAGGTATATTATGAGAATTTAGTATAAGCTACCATATTACACTGCCTGGCACACACCAAGACCTATGCAATTATTTACCATCACAAATGTGCTTCATTCCAAAATTGTTGAAGGTCACCATTGATAACAACTGATATTTAAATTTTGAGTCTTTTTCCCAATAAAAATAAGGGGATGAATGCATATTAGACTACCTTAAATCAATCATTTTGATGCCCTTTAGCCTAAATATGATAGTTTCAAAAGTATACTTGTAAAAAAAACTCCTAGTGATGAAAATGAAAGCCATGTTCACCAGGACAGATTTTCATCACAATGGATGACAAAGACATGTGGAAACTCACTGTCAAAATTACAAGAGACAATGGGCGTGTTTGCTCCAAACACAGAGGTGGCACTGTGCTTCTGCTGTCCTGTGCCTCTCTCATCTCCATCCTCCGAAGTGTCTGCACCCTAAAGGAAGAGAGGCAGAAAATTCAGTGAACACAGCCAAACTCCAGCCAACCAACCACGCGGCAGACATTCTGAAACAACTGGAATGCTGGCTTTTTCAAGAGATAGTGTCATCTAATTACCCCATGTGTAAGGATAACAGCAAGAGACTTCTCCAGAGTCATTTAGCTGGAAAGCAGAACAGGAGGACAAAGCTGTGTCCTTCCTCAAGTTCAGGCTTTAAGAGAAAGGAAAAATACAGAAGACAAATAAGGGAACTCAAGATGTGGTAGGAGGAAGAGAAAGAGCTGTGGACTGCTGAAGGGGCATTGGCACAGAAACACAAAAACAGACTGAAAATGGATCCTGGGACTGGTGCTGCGGTAACAGTGAGTAAAGCTGCCAAATGTGATGCTTGCATCCCACCTGGGTACTGGTGGGAGACCTAGCTGCTCCCCTTCCAACCCAGTTCCCTGCCAATGCACGTGGGAAAGCAGCAGGAGATGGCCCACGTGCTTGGGCCCCTGCGTCCACACGGGAGACCCAGAAGCAGCTCTGCGTGCCTGGCTTTGGCCTGTTCCAACCCCAGCCTCAGCTGTTGCAGCCAAATGAAGAGCAAACCAGTAAATGGAAGATCCATCTCTGTCTCTCCCTCTCTATGGAATTCTTTCAAATAAATAAATCTTTAAAAAAAATAAAAATGGATCTTGACTGCCACATTGTTTCACTCACTCACTACCATTCTATTCTTTGTTCCTTCCACCAGTCTGCTTTTCTCTTCCCTGTCTTCTTTATCTCGCCTCCACCTGAATCATTCTCTAACTTTGGTAGTCATCCTGATGGCTTCCTCCCCTTCACAGCTGCACAATTAACCTTCTTGGTTTGTTGGAAAGTTGCAGTTTTCAAGATACAATCCAACGAACTTGCACCTGGGATATTAACAGACATTATCTGGCAAGAGTTCTAGAACAGACATACTTAGAAAATGCTGTGTGGAAAAGGTGTGCCTGCAGTAATATTGGTCAGAATCTGTCATATGTTTATGATTTATTCATTCTGCACGAATTACTGAGCACCTAGAATGAAGAACTCTCCTAGATCTCTTTCCGGAGACCTCTATGGAGCCAGCAGTGTTGTATGTAACACAAATACATTTTCTCTAAGCCAGCATTATCTGTCCTTTGGCTACTTTTTACTTACAAGGGCACCTTCAAGTTTGAAGATTGCAGCTGCCCCATGTGTTTCTGAAGGAGCCATTTTTCTCCTCCAGCGTCTGCGGCGAAAGGTGTCTGAACTCCGCTGTTGCCAGTGAAACTTCCAGCCAATTAAAGAAGCATATTCCCAGCCCTCCTGGTCTTCATATTCTTGCATGGCCTAAAAGAGAATTGAAATGTTTAATAATGATATTCCTCAGTCTGTACCAATAAAGTGGGTTGTTTAGTCAATCAACAAATAGTACTGAAAATCAGCTCTTTGCCAAGAACTGTTCTGAGAGCCAGACATGTATCATAGAGCCTCAAAGATAAGTGCTCTGCCTGTGCAGAGATGATGGGCTGTGGGAATAGGGAGAGATCATTTGGTAATTGCAGCGCAATGAGACAGTGGCACATGGTGGACATATCTTTGGGTAACATACTTTATTAAGACTTGGTGGTGGAGTAAAGCAAGGGGATTCTTAGGTTGCTGTTTTAACAATTGGTTCATGAGAATATTGCTCTTGTGATATGGTTTGGAAATCATTATCTCCTATTTACATATGAAGACAAAAAACATGCCTCCCTCCCCTCCCACCCCCACCTTTACTGTCTTCCTTAAATAGTACTTGTAGGAGCCAGTCCTCCTGGCACGTAGGCTAAGCCTCCATCTGAGGACCAGTATCCCATACGAGTACTGGTTTAAGTCCTGAATGCTCCACCTAATCCAGTTCTCTGCGTATGGCTTGGGAAAGCAGTGGAGGATGGCCCAAGTTTTTGGGGCCCTGCATCCATGTAGGAGACCTGAAGGAAGCTCCTGGACCCTAATATTGGAACCTGCCTGGGTCTGGCCATTGCAGCCATTTGGGGAGTGAACAGGTAGATGGAAGATCTTTGTCTTTCCTTCTACGTAACTGCTTTTCAAATAAAAATAAAATAACCTTTAAAGCACAGCATGGTAGCCTAGTGGCTGAACTCCTCGCCTTGTACACACCGAGATCCCATATAGGCACCAGTTTGTGTCCTGGCTACTCCACTTCCCAACCAGCTCCCTGATTGTGGCCTGGGAAAGACACAGAGAGTGGCCCAAGGGTTTGGGACCTTGTATCCACATGGGAGACCCAGAAGAAGCTCTGGCTCCTGGCTTTGGACCGGCCCAGCTCTGGCCGTTGCAGTCACTTGGAGAGTGAGTCAGCAGACAGAAGATATTTCTCTCTCCTTCTCTTTGTAAATATGCGTTTCCAGTAAAAATAAGTCTTTCAAAAAAAAAACCACCTTTTTAAAAAAAAGTAACTAACAGCTAATAATTAAACAATAGATGAGTTATATTACTTCCATAACTCTAGTGCTTTTCAGCATATAAATAAATCTTTGCTTTCAGTGATTTATTCCATCTTTTTGATAAATACAAAAGCCTTACATAACATGGCATGTTAGGAGCTGAGTAGTAAAAAAAAATGCAGGGGATTGCCTTCATGTGGTTGGCATTCTAGTACAAACTTTATGTGAATTTAATATAAATATCTTAAAGGTATGATTAGATTTCATAAATATAAAATAACAGCAAATAATATAATCTTAGATTCACGTATGTTATTATTGTAGAGTCTGAATTCCTTTTTCCTTTTTTTTTTTACTTTGAATCAACAAAGTCCAAATTAAGCACAATATTTTAACTAATTTACAATACCATTAATAGATATGTTATATAGCCAAGATAGGTAAGTCCGGGAACCTATAACTCTCAGAAATCTCATTGGGCCAGCCCTGAGTTTGCTATGCTGTGGTCCAATGTTTGTTTCATTTCACCATGGTGTTCTCACGTGGGAGGAGAGATCCAAGTTTTACCAGAAACTTCTTACTCCATTTAGGGGAGATGACTCCATGAGAAGCCTCATTCATTCATCTGTCTGTCCATTCTACATTTCTTGCTGGAACAGATTCCTGAGTTAGCAAGGAGGCTGCAGGGATGACTACAGCTCCATCTTTGCTCCCAGGATGTTTGCATCTCATAAGGAATAACTTCGTAGCAGCTCTGGAGTCAGTTTTTTTGGGGGCAATAGAAAGAGCTCCTGTTTAGACTTGGCTTAACTTAGATTCAAATACCAGCTCTGCCACTTATTAGACATAAGAATTCAAGAAGTGTGTTTAATCTCTGTGAGATTTGTAAAGGGCATAAAATTAGACGTTGCACCCTGCAGGTGATGGCATATTCAGAACCTAAAATTTTAGGAGACACACAAAACATGCACATTTACTATTATTAAGTGCTTATTTTGCCTCTGAATTTATTATTATTCCCTTGAAAACCTAACAATACCCTATTAGTTGAATAGTCCCATTTTGAAGATGAACAAGATCCTTACACGTTTTGTTCCAAGTCCTAAGTTATTACCACTGCTGTATTTTGCTGCCAAAGTAATTTTGGTTTCTTTTTAATGCCTCCATAGTAGTTCTTAATGTTAGGCCTGCATGAGAATCCCCTGGAAGGCTTACTGGAATGCAGATTGCAGGGCCTGTCCCTGGAGTTTCCAGATCAGTAGGTTTGTGGAAAGGTACTTCTACCTAGTCCTAGGGGGCGGGGATACAGCAGTGGGATGGGTGCAGGTGGAACACCCTGCATGCAGAGCACTGGGCCCTTGATCTGCAAATGGTTCCACCAGTTGAGCTCACTAGAACGCCACATGGTCTGGAAGGCAGAGGCTTGGGGCCAGTTCCCTTCCACTGCTCTTCTTACCCTTGCTGTACTGGAAGCAGTCTGTGTTACATCCTTCTTGCGTTTCCGGATCAGCCTTCGCCGCCTATGGGTGTGATACATTTTCTCAGCTGCAACCCAGGATTTGGGTTTATTGTCAGGAGGAATGGTAATTCCATACTCCCAGCCTGGAAGAGAGTTTGTGAGTGGTTATCAGAGAGATACACTTGTCAGACGACCAATAAGCTTCCAGTGAATGTTCTCTCTGCTCCCAAACATTGTCTAGGCTCACAAACAAATTAGGTTGAGCATCGCTAATCTAAACATTTGAAATCCAAAATGCTCCAAAATCCTGGATCTCCAAGAATCTCAAAGCCTGGTCACCTTATTCCTTAAGCACCTGAAATTTCTCATTAATTTAAAAAGAAAAAGAGAGAAAGAGAAAGAGAGAAAGGAAAGACACAGAGAGAACTCTTCCATCTACTGGCCCATTCCCCAAATGGCTGTACCATCTGGACCAAACCATGCCAGGACCACGGAACTGCATACGGCTCTCCCAAGAACTTAGGTCACTACCCATTGGCACATTAGCAGGATACTG
Source organism: Ochotona curzoniae (assembly GCF_017591425.1). Classification (NCBI taxonomy): domain Eukaryota; kingdom Metazoa; phylum Chordata; class Mammalia; order Lagomorpha; family Ochotonidae; genus Ochotona; species Ochotona curzoniae. The sequence goes on along the minus strand of NW_024466512.1, from coordinate 28,124,639 downwards.
AATCAGGAGCAAATGTGGAACCCGAGTCCAGGCACTCTAATATGGATGGGATAGTAGCATCCCAAGCAACTGCTCAGCAAAACCTGTCTGCTTTTCACTGCTGACACACTCTCACCAAGCACCTGCCCAAGCACTCACTTATCCCTGGGCCTCTAGATCTGAATAGTAATAGCACCAGCTGACCTGGTTGCCATGGACTCACAAAAGCAGGCTTCTTCCCTCCAAAGAAGCCTCACTCTGTCGAGTGAACACTGCTACAAGTATTACCTTTTTCGTCCACTGCTCGGTTTATGTCATACACCCATGCATCATCTTCCCACTCCCAACCTGGAGGACAAGTCAGCTCACTGGGAGATGCCGCTTTGTCACCATTCTGTTCAAAAGGAAAAATAAAAAAGTTGTTATAGTGTCAGGTGTGACAGTAAGATATAGCTCCTCGCGTTTAAGTCTGATATCCATATGCTTACTTACATATCATCTTAAACATAATTTCACTCAGAACAATCTCTAACCTTTAGGCACAAAAATTCACTCCTGTAAACGATCTTTTGTTTCTACCATTATGGAATAGTACTAGGTTGAACCATGTGAAACTACTGTTTTGGTACATTAAAATAATTAAACATATGGTTCATGTTAACAACATAAAATGACCTGTCACATGAGAGGTTAGGTAGGAAATAGTCCACCAGAGGGTGGATAAAACATGAAAGACACATGTCAATTACAGGGAGATACTTACAGAGGTTCATACGGCCGACTTGTAAGATTGCACAAAACTAATGTTAAATAATGATGTAAGTATACATAAAAAGGGAGCTTGAAACAAAGGAAATAAATATAGCCCATAAACAGACAGAAAAACAGTCTACTTCATTTCAAATGAAGAGAGACATAACAGGATGCCACTTGCTCCTGAACTAGCAAGGATAAAAAAATGGGTTGGTGAGTATTTAGGCCAATAGCTCTCTCGATCATTGCTGCTAGAAAGAGGAATTTGTGCCACCTCTTTGAAAAGCAATTTGGTGATACTGATCAAAACTGAATACACACTTAAACACTGACCAAGTAAAGCCCAGATGAGCATGTGGAAGAAATTATTTTCTCTTTGTCATTCTGTCTTTCAAATAAATAAGCTTTATTAAAATGTTCAAGATATATTACTGTGCGAAAATGAAAGCTGTAGAACTCATATTCAGCATGATTCTGTTTAGGTGAGGGTGAGGATTACATTCTTACACATGTATAGACAGCCATGATCAAACGGTGAAACATGGATCAGGGAGAAGAATCACCTTTATGCTGTCTGAATTTTTAAAGTTATGAGTATTTCACTTGTTAAGATTTTAAAGATTAAATAAATAATATTTACCCTAAATAATATTTGCTCAATATTTACCCAAACTTTGCCATGTACCAACATGTGGTTAAATAGGCTCAATCTCTGCAGAAAATAATTTTCTTGCTATCTGTGTAACTTGAGTCAAAAATAGTATACAAGGAGCATTCGCATCTGACCTAGTGGTTAAGCCACGTACATCCTTTATCTGAGAATCCAATAATCTGTTCTGACTCCTGGCCCCAGGTTCCTGCCAGTGCAGGCATTGGGAAGCAATGGCGATGTCTGGATTCCTGCCACCCACTGGGTTCCTGGATTCTTGCCACCCACATGAGTGACCTGGATTGAGTTCCTGGCCCAGTCTTAGCCAACTGCAGGCATGTGGGGAAGTGAACCAGTGAATTAGTCTCCCCCATGTGCTGAGCGAGTGAATCAGTGAATGAATGAAGGAATGGCTGTTGAGAACATTTGATGGAGCTGAAGAGTGAATCCAAGCATGTGGTTCCCCAGGAGACATTGATTCACAAAGACAACACCGGGGTTCTCTCAAGAGCAGGCACTCACCACATCAGTGTAGGTATCCTCAGCTGGCTTCCACTCACCCCCAGGGTAGCGACTCTCATTCTGATAGACTTCGTCGGTGAACTCCGTGTGACCGGCATCTGCCTCAGTAAGCAAGCTACAAGGGAGTGAGGGCTCATGTTACCTAAGGATGAAGGTAACAGGCAACCCTGCTCACTTCCAATGGCTGGGAAGCATATACAACCTGGGACTGGTACTAGCTCCCTTCCAACTTGACCCCTTGAGTTCTCTACCCTAAACTGTCAGTACTACAGAATTTCGACATCCTTTGAGGAAGGGACCTGCTGGAACCACGAGACCTAGATTACAGAGAACTCTTAAATTAGCTAAGTTGCTCCTTCTTAGCAATCAGGGTGGGCCCTGGAAGACAATGTGTGGGCAGCTTCTAACACCACCTTCCTGTTTCAGCTCAGCACCATTCAGCTTTGCCCCAGTCAGACTCTTGACTAACAGTTCAAACACAATAGGGAGTCGTTCCCCATGCATTCCCCACTTTACAAAGCAGGGCAGAGACAGTCTCAGGAGGTCATGTGTGGAACGTCACTCGTCCTTGTGCTTGCTTTGTCTGTCACACAAACTGAAGGGAGGAGCTCGTGTTCCCTGGCTGGTTCCTGGGTAGACAGTCGTGCCAGGTCATTTCAGGCTCTAGGCTCTGTTTGGGCACTTGAGAAACCCGTGCTGACTCAGCTTTCCTCTTAGTTTTGGAACTCTGCACAATGTCCAGAGGTGAGTGCAGAGGCTCCAACTTGGACGCTAGACTTCTGCCAGACATCGATGTAAATAAGGGGGTTTTCCCCTTAATCATCTCTCAGTCTTTTCTCTTAGTCTCTCCTAGTACTAAAGCATTGGAAAGGAATAAAAATGACAACAAACTGTCTCAATCATTTGCATAAGTCAGCCTTGACCGTCACTAGTTTGGCTTCTGAGGAGGAAACTAAAAACCCCAGCTGCAGCTGCAGCTTATCTGACCTTGACACTCCTGGTCTTCTGCTTTTCTCACCACAGCTCTCCCTATCCTTCTGTCCTAACTAAGCTTCCTGTCTTCTGTCCAATTCAAATCCAACTTTCCTTCTCCCCACAATCCTTCTCTCCTACCCCTGCCCCAGCTCTACTCAAAGCAAGCTGGCCTGGATGAAAAGCAATCATGTGGCAGCATGGTGATTTCACAGCACACACTTTCTTCCCTCCTAATAATGCCTAAGCAACTATAGCAACAAATGGCTGAGTGTACAAACTCCAAACTAGAGTTCTTAAAATGCACACATTTGCTCTAAGTTCAAGTGCATTGTCACGAGAAGGTGAGAAGAGAAAGCTTTGGTTCTAATACTTCTGGCAACATTTAGAATCAGACTTTCGTTCCCCATAGCTTCCAGAAGAAACATGCTCACCTCCTACTGTTTCTTTTTTAATAACATTTTAAGTTTTCTCTTTAACAATAGCATCTGAGATTCGATTCACATACCAGACAACTCAGTCATTTAAAGGGTATCTTCTGGGACTAGTGCTGAGGTGCAAGTTGTTAGGCTGCCACCTGCAGCACCAGTTCAAGTCCTAGCTACTCCACTTCTGATCCAGCTCCCCAAGAATGGCCTGGAAAAAGCAGCAAAAGATGGCCCCTACACCCATGTGGGAGACCTGGAAGAAACTCCTGGCTTCAGCTTGGCACAGCCCTGGCCGTTGCAGCCATTTGGTGAGTGAACCAGCAGATACAAAATATGCCTGCCTCCTCTTCTCTCTTTCTGTAACTGCCTTTATAATAAATATTTGTAACCTCTTAAAAAGGGTACCTGCTACTGATTCTTGTGGACATTTCAGCCTACCGGTTGAGTGCTGATTTGGGTTGCAGACCCAGCCATCCACATACAAGATATGTGCTTTTCAACATGTAGCTTATCATTTCCTCATTTTCCTCATTTGCATAGGTGACACTGTACTTTGGGAGATCATTCCCTGTGTCTCTGGCATTTCTGCCCATGTTGCTAAGCTGCAGCACTGATTACCTTTTTTTTTTCTGAAAACTTGAAATCCAAGGATATTATGTGAGGAATAGCCTTGAAGGACCGAAATAGTCTCTCCAGAAAAAAGGATCAGCATCCTTACTGTCCGTTAGGAAAGACTTGGATTCTCTGAGCACAGGGTTCCTCAGAGGCAGTATAATCTGCTGCATATGCGAGTATCATCTGGCTGCTCTTTGTGCCACTCTGTGGCAAATGGGGCATGGAGAATTGAGTATATGTTTGTTCTCTGCTATTGTTATTGCACTAGTAAATTACACCCTTTTTCTTCTAATCCAGGAGCCAAGTGACTCCTGCCAGCAGGCATGAACCCAGGCAAATAGGGTAAAATCTCCAAACATTCAGATTCTTTCACTACCTGCCTGGAGATAAGATTGAGCAAGGTGATGTTGGAGCTTAGCCCAATTGTGTATAAGTTCTCAACAAGTGGTAGCTTCTGGGCACAGATGGATGGCATCTTTCTGTGATTTTGTATGGACTCACGCCTTATCAGTGGATGCCATATAAATATCAAGGATGATAAAGAAGATGGTCATTTTAGTTATCTCTAGGAAAGGGCTTTGGTATAATCCTGTTTTTCCCAGAAACAGAAAACTTACCTTCTTTCTGGATCAACTGTCCACTCTCCTTCCCATTCCCAGCCTTTGGGAGGCAAAAAGAATTCTCTCTTGAGCTTTATTTTTCCTGTGACATCAGAAAATTTATGACGTCCCACTAATCCAGAAGTGCCCCATTTTCCAAACATCAGAGCTTGATTTTCATACTATTAAAAAGAAATATAATTGGAGATACACATCAGATAGCAAGAGACAAAACCAGACCATCGATTTTCAAATCCATCTGAGACTTCAGCTACACAGCTACAGAAAACAACAAACCTTTAGGGTCAGAAGATACAGAGCTCAGTTGAGCTGCTAATTATTAGTACTGTAACTTTGGGAAAGTTTTTCATCTTTCTAAGATTCAGCATTCTCATTGTCAATAGCACTAATGCTGCCTTTCTTACAGACTTGTTCTGGAGTTCAAATGTGCAAATAATTGTGGAAATGTTTTCTAAACAGTGAGATATCATATATGTCTTTTTCTGTCATTATTTGAGCAGCTCCAAATAGCTCTGTGAGCCTTAATTCTCAGAACTCCATAAATTGCTCTGACTGTGTAGGCTTCATAGAATGTATTAGAACCTGGAGCACATTACCCACAGAAAACTGGTAGGCAGTCTACAAAGTTCCTTTAATATCCAACTCTCATTAACATTACTTAAAACTTCGAAGCATTAATTCCCTCTGGAGTTGACAGGGAGGTTTAGTGACAACAGCAGGCTCTGGGTTATAGGGCATTCCTTCCCAGGTTAGAATTTACACATCTACAATGGCCTCCTCTGCACTATCCCAGTCATAGAAAGGGCTGAGATTTGCCAATGCAACGGTGTTATTGTTTGGGCTCAAACTAGACCTTTCACTGACCCGGAAATGAGCCCCACCGAGAAGGTGATTTGAAAGGGGAAGTGGGGAGATTTGAGCAGGGGACTAATGGGGAAACTGGGATCAAGAGCACTCACTTTGGATATGGGCTGTGAGCCTGGATAGGGAGATGAGCTAAAGGTAGAAGCCAAAGAGCTTCCACAACAAGAGGCTATGAGACTCAGGACCCAGAATGAAGGAGAAAGTAATTCCTGGCATTTCTGCTTGGGAGACAGCATGATTCTAGCAAGATCAAAGCTGTGACCTTCCCATGGTCAAGAAGTATCAGTAGCAGTGGATACAGGAACCTCAAGTGGCTTAGCCCCAACATGAAGCTCAAGGCAGGTAAATGTCAAGATATGCTGCAAGGCAAGAACCAACCTCTCTGATGTATGCCCTGACTCCACACTCTGCCCAATTAACATCAACCATTCTGGTGGCCTTCAAAACACTATCTATTGTTCTTCCATAGCACATTCAACCCTGAGCTGTAAGAACCTGTGCATGTGTGGCTCTCATGTGTCCTACTATTTCTTTTTAAAAATATTTTTTAAGATTTTTAAAGATTTATTTATTTTTATTAGAAAGTCAGATATACAGAGAGGAGCAGAGGCAGAGAGGAAGTTGTTCTGCCCGCTGAGGCCTGAGCTGAGCCGATCCGAAGCCAAGAGGGTCCTCCAGCTCTCACATGCCGGTGCAGGGTCCCAAGGCTTTGGACTATACTCTACTGCCTTCCCAGGCCACAAGCAGGGAGCTGGATGGGAATCTGGGCCACCAGGACATGAATCGGTGCCCACACGGGATCCCAGAGAATGCAAGGTGAGGACTTTAGCCACCAGGCTACCATGCTATGCTGGGCCCAGTGTCCCACTATTTCTTAAAGTAGTTCATTGATGCCCATGTTGGAATCACCTCTGATGCCAATTCCTAACTCAAGTACAGAATCAAAACCCCCCAGAGTGACCCTGGGATTCTGCATGTTCACCAAGAGACTTTGAGCATGAAGACCCATCTATAGAAGGGAGATCATTTGAAAATTATCAAAAAACACGCATCAAATGCTTCTAGGAATTTTAACTGAATAAACACCTCGAGTTAAAATTAATGTACAAGGGCTGGCATGATGGCCCAACTGGCTAACTTTCTGCTTGAAAGCACTGGAATCCCATATGGACACCAGTTTGTGTCCTGGCTGCTCCATTTCCCACCTAGCTCCCTGCTTGTTGCCTGGGAAAGCAGCATAGGATGGCCTTGAAACCCTGCAGCCATGTGGCAGACCCAGAAGAAGCTCCAGGCTCCCAGGTTCAGATCAGCTCAGTTCCAGCCTCTGTGGCCTTTTGGGCAATGAACCAGCTAAAGGAAGATTTTTTTTCTTTCTGTCTCTCTGTCTCTTGTTTTCTCTGTAAAATCTGCTTTTCCAATAAAAATAATTAAATCTTTAAAAAATGTACATAGTTAAAATAACTACTTTGAACTAAACTTTTTTTTTTTAACTGTAATGGGGCCTTTCATTACCTAAGCGAATTTTAAATTTAATAAAATATTTATAAATTATCTATGTTACTATTCAAGTGTGCTGGAAGCATTTTCTTCATTTTTAGGCAAACCCATGTGAGGCTTCCTCAAAGTGAGCAATCAGTGTTCCCTGAAGTCTCTCACTGCAAGCAAACATCTCAAAGTCTCACTTTTCAACTGTTCCCTTTCTTAGTCAAAATAAAAATGTGTGTGTGTGTGTTATTCTATTTTGTGTCCCACCACCATGCACCAATGTGACTAACTGTTCCTAAGTCACAGTCCTAACAGCTAGAAGAGCACTCATTTTTCAGTCCTGCTAGTGAAGGGCATCTCTTGGAGTCACCCCACCAAGACATTAATCACCCTAGTGTGTTTCACTGCTGATAATAGGAACCCCAGGAGGACTCTCCTCATCCCTTTTGTCAAGGTCCCTTGGGATTTTCGGGGTAGTAATAGCTCTTCTAGATACACAAACCTGTTCACTAAGGATGAAAAGTGAAAGCACCCCCACCACCAAAGAAAAGAGACTGAAGTTATGAAATGTACCATTTCAGCAAACACTGTGAATGTTCCTTCAGCAAAGCTGTTGAATTTCTTCTCAACAGCACTCAAGCCCAGCCAGATGTTCACACGCAGCTCCACAGGCACCTTTGGTCCATTGACTTTCTCCTGTGGATACTGTGAAAATACATAATGACAAGTTATGCTTCAGTGGGCACCACATGGACTGGGTAAGGTCCAAAACAGACACAACAGACAATCAGTGAGTGCACTCATGGTCTGATTTTGTTTGCTTTACAGCAAAGTAGTTAACCTATTCCCAAAGGACCCTATAACAAAGATCAAAGTAACAACCAAAGCAGCAGATCTCAAAGTGTGATACACAGACTCCGCTCTGTCCCTGAGGCATCTCCCGGAAGCCCGCAAGGTCATAACAGCTTTCCCCATAACTCTAACATGCTCTTCACCTTCTTCACTGTTCTGGCGTTTGTGCCACTGGTGCTCAAGCAGTGGTGAAAAAACCCTAGGCACTAGAGATTCAAGGCGCACTGTACCCAGAAGTAACAGAATGAACAGTCACTATGCATGACAATTTCACTGCGGAATTTTTATTAACAAAAATTGTCTCCTGTATTAAAGACTGACTCCTGAGCCATTATAAATACTTTGTGTGACGAAACAGGAAGCATACACAAGGCACTTCATATATTTTAGGATGTAATGGCTGCCTTCAGAAAAAGTACTCATGCATCTGTTCAAATTGTGAATTTTTTTTAAATGAAGTACAATTTTATTTAAAACACCTATTAACAGACAAATGTGGCTTTTCAGATTTGGGTATGGGACAGAAGTTTTCCTCTAGTATAAACAAAATGAGCCTCTTACTTCCAAGAAAATGATTGTATTTGTTCCCAGTGACTAAACTCAAGGTTTCTAATTAAAAATTAGAGTTTTATAAAACTTTTATCGGTATCAATATGTAACTACTTTTTTGAGACATGGTATTGACAAACGTGATTTGTTTTCATACTCTACAGTAAAATGCGTTCACTTTAGGAAGATCTATGGAACTCTGTGCATCAGTATTTTCCCAGTGAATACGCTTGATTTTACAAAATCATACATGGAGAAAAGGAGCCATTCAAAACCAAAGGAAGACAAATAGATTATGTTCAAGTAAGAGAAAAGTATCCATATGGCTTCAGAGTCCACACTGCAACCAAAATTTTAGAAGCTATCTTTTGAATCTGGTATTACATCAAAGACAAATATACATAACTATTTGAAATACTTGGAAAATACCTCCTCCTTTTCCAACTACATATCTTTGATGTATCTAAAAATTTCAACAAGAGTATTCATATAATTCCATTCTCAAAAACTTTTTGATCTACCCTCATAGGTGAGGTCAGATTTTCTTCATATATCTCAACAAATAACTCACACCTTCACCGTGAATGCAGAAGCAGATATGAGAGTTCAATTGTATTTACTGTTAAGCAAGACATGACAGAAATTCACAAAAATGCAAAAGTATCCTGATTTTGCAGAATATGTATTTGTAATTTATAACATTTTGTTTTTGTTATATAGAGGATTAAGTGAACTTATAAATATTTTTTTAAATTCTCAATTTCTATTATAGTAAATATGGCTAGGCATAAATCACATCAATAGACATTCTCTGAGGCTTTTAATAATTCTAACACAAATCTAAAGGAGTCTCAAGGTCAAACAAAAAGACCCCAGTAAATTAAATGGCTTTGTAAACAGGATAATGAGTGTTAACAAAATCAATAAATAGGAGTGGGCATTTGATCTAGCAGCTGAGGTACCCCACATGAGTGTGCCAGGGTTCCACCTCTAGAGTCAGCTCCTGACTGTGACTGCTCATGTCCTGGCAGGCAGCACTGATGGCCCCCATGGTTGGTCCTTGCTGCCCACAGGGGACGCTAGCTAGATTGTGTTCCCTGCTCTCAGTGGCAGCCCTGGCCACTGCAGGCATAGGGAGTGAACAAGCAAATAAGAACTCTGCTTTTCTCTTTCTTTGTCTTTCAGTTCTTTTCCCCAAAAAACAAATAAATCTGTGACACATTCTCTTAAAAGAATTTTGTTGTTTATCCATGGAGTTCTGAAACATAACACAGAAAAGATTTTGTCTCCTCTACGTCCATTGTGACGTTCTCTTTGTTAATCACTTTCCTTCCACCCACTGCTGAGGTCAATAATTATTGTAGTCCTATTTTCAGTAACATGAATTCTACCAAGAACACTTGAAGGAAGAGACTTTATTTTCACTCCAAGGAAAGAGCAACTAGTTCAACGTTAGCAGGTATCCCCTTATAATGCTCCTTTAAATGCTTTAAATGCTTTTCCTCTTTTGGATGTTTATGCCTCTCCCTCATATCTGAAGGCCTCCAGCTGAGACAGCCACAAGCAACAGCAAACCACATGGGCAGATTATTTTGCTCGCCTTCCTTGAAGGACTTCCTTAAATAACTCGGGTCCTTGAATGGAGAACTTCGTCATCATCTTCTCCTTCTTTAAGATTTATTTTATTTCTTGGAAAGGCAGATTTACGGAGAGAAAGAGAGACAGAGAGAAAGATATTCCATCTTCTTGTTCACTTCCAAGTGGTCACAATAGCCAGAGTTGAGCTGATCTGAAACCAGGAGCCAGCAGCTTTTTCTGGGTCTCCCATGTGGATGCAGGTTCCCAAGGCTCTGGACATTCTCTACGGCTTTCCCAGGCCATAAGCAGGGAGCTGGATGGGAAATGTGGCAGCTGGGACATGAAACAGTGCCCAGATAGGAGCCTGGTGCACACAAGGCAAGGATTTAGCCACAGAGTCATTGTAGTAGGCCCTACATTTTCTTTTTAAAGCTGTTAACTTTACCTTTCTCTGTGTTAACTCATGTTAATGTCATAAAGAACTCTAAAAAGATACCCCTGATTGAATGCCAGATCTCAGATTAATTCTCAGAAGTGCTTCAACTAGTCAGAGGAAACAACTAAAATGAGTTAAAATCACTGTAGTCATGTAATGACTAGCCAATCATAAAACAATCCCATTTTGGGAATTATGGGGGATATGGGTATTACATACAAGTATTTCATAGTACACAGTAAAGCCTGTACCTTCAGAAGGATGGTTTGGGTCTTCCCACAGTATTTCCCAGATGCTTTCTCACCACTGGTGGAGTATAGGACCCGATGTGCAGGAATTCGTGCATAAGCTAACCTCTTCTCTCCTCGAATCATCCAGATTATAATGTCAGGCATACTGTTCTGTGGCTGTTGTAAGGTGCATGGAAAAAGAAAGCAAAGCCATTGTTAGTCTAAATGTAGGACTAGAAACGCTGAAGCCTGGCCTTCAGGACTCCACACAGCAGAGTGTGGGCTCAGGGGTAGGGTTCGGTCCCAAAGTCCTCAAAGTCACATTTTGTAGAACCAAACCATGAGCATGTGGGGCAAAGTGGCAGGCTGTGGCCAGACTGGACAATGGAGGGAAGCAGAGGAGCAGCTCCCTCTGGAAAAGGCACACTATGCTCAGAGATGTTTCGGGAAATATTCCCTCTTCTCTACAGCATCATTTGAAGAAAGCCATCAGCCATAATGGGTCAGCATGCTCTACAGGCTGCAGCCTATCTCTGACACAGTGTCTTTGACAGTCCAATAGCTTCCAAATCTGAAATATTAATCTAGTTTTAAAAATCAGGTTTTTTTTTTCTGTGTAAAGGAAGTATACATTTACTACAGGAAAAGTAGAAAACAAAAGTTATTTGCTTATGTGTATTTTCAATGGTATTTCTACCCACAAATACACTATTACCAGCCTGCTGTGGTTTGAATGTGTCCTCCAAATTTTACGAATTTACTGGGACCTTAATCACCAGTGCAGCAGTGCTGAGAGGTGGGCCTAATAAATGGTGTTTAGGTCATGAAGGGATTAATGCCATTATCTTAGGATCCAGTGAGTTATCTTAAGAGTTTAGCAGCTGTAAAAGCAAGAGCAGCCCCTTGTTGGTTGTTCTCTCTTGCTCACCTGCTTTCTGCCATGGGATAACACAGAACTAAGGCCCTCATCAGATACAAAGTCCTTCAGCCTTGGAATTCTCAGGCTACAGGAGTGAGAGTGGTAAACTCTGTTCTGTGCTATTGTGGCAGAGAAACACAAAACAGACTAAGACACCAACTCCTAGATACCTCAAGGGCAGGAAGAGGAGTCGCTTCATTCCCTGGTTCCAGCCCACGGAGACTGGTGAGAGACAGTATTTACTCAGCACTCACTGGGTGTTCAACACTGTCCTTTAAGCCCTTTAAGCATTTTCTCTAAGTTTTCATGTGCAAGTGCCATGAAGCATGTTTCTCTCCATTTCACAGCTGGGAAATTGAAATCTACAGAGGTTGAATAGTAAAACTAGGATGGCAGATCCAGGATGCAAATGCAGGTTTCTCTGGCCACAGCCAAAGCTCATGTTTTAACCCTGTATACCTTGCAGATCTGCAGCTTCATTACTCAAAACATTTCCTGACAGTTTTGAGGAAATCATAAGGATTTGTGTGAAGACCTTTCCAGGACCACCAACTAAAAACTTTCCCCAACCCTGATTTCCATGACTTTCACTTCCAAAAACTATTAGCATCCCTAGTTGAGAAAATCCTTTATTTTGATCATTAGTCAGATCTGCTCAATATTGCAGTAATGTTTTCACCAGACACCAAAATTCACATTTGCTTAAATCTCATATAAAATAGCACCATATTTGCATACAACCTGTACACATCCTCCCATATACTATAAATTCTTTCTAGATGACTTATAACGCTTAACACAACTTCTATGTAAATAGCTGGTACACTGTATATTTGAGGGAATGGTCAATATGGATGCACTGTTTCTTCTGAAAATTTTTAATCCATGGTTGGTTGAACCCAGGATATGGAACCTGAAGATCTGGGGAGTCGAATGTACTAGATGCTCTAGTTACTACTCCTCCCCTTGAGCCATCCCATAGACAGCTTCTTCCACATCAGGCAATGCCTTTGAAGTTCAAAAGCCCCACCTCTTCAGTTAGTTGCATTAACTTATCAAGCCAGTCTTCAATTTCTAACAATGTGGACTTCACATCCGTGGCTTCAGCCCTCATCCTCACAGCTGCTTCGTTTATCTGGGAGAGAGATTTGGATCGCAACCTTTGGATCTGAGTGTCAAGAATTGTGACATTGGGTCTTCCTTCAGTGGGAGGCAAACTGTATCTAAAAATAAAGAAAAACATAGAATTTGAAGAATAACCTTCTGGGCTCCAGTACTGTCAAGTTTATTCAGTTGGGTTTCCGTCTTGTAAGCTACACCCACCTATTAACTGATTCTATAAACACTGCATTGCTTAAGCTAAATTGGACTGTATCTGGCACTACAAACCAAACAGGTTGATTAAATTCCAAAGCAATTTCTCAGTTTTGACCTAGGGTCCACAGAATCATTGTATAGAATATGGAAACAGCAGCAGATGAAAGAAGGCAGCAATCTTCTGTTCTTTTGCTTCCTAGGACCATTGTATCAGGGGTAAAGAGGACAGAATCACTTAATTCAAAAGCTCTTAAATTAGAACAATGCCCTGAAGGCAGTCTGTATGTGGATGCCTGTGAATCCTGAAATTTATTGAGAAAAGCTTGTATGTCTATCAACATTACCTGTGTATGAACTGTGGCTCCACCATTTATGAATTCTGTGACATTGACAGTCATTTAGTCTTTAGTGTGGGAACATAGTATCATCTTCCAGGGTGTTATGAGAATGCAAATGAATTAATACATGGAGAGCATTCAGAATGGGACCTGCTACTATGAAATCTAAATGTCACCTTCATCATTTCATCAGTCTTCGTCACCACATTGGATTCTCAAAGCATTCCATGAGCTCTAGAGAGACTAAGAACCACTTATGATCCAAATGCTTTATCAAAATAAGACCTAGTGATGGGACCATGACCCTGCCCCCGGGATTATAAAAATTAACTAACCTAGGGCCAAGAGGACCTCCTGCACCAGCACCTTCCTCCCCGTGTGGCAGGGTGAAGTAGACAGCAATTCCAGGAAGTTCCACTCGCATTGTCCCCACCTAGAATTTCCATTCTTTTGAATTTCACCCTGAGTCTAAAATGAAGGAAATCCTAGCAAGATTTCTTTAAACATTGGATTTCCTGTTACATAGTTTGAGAGATTTCAATTTGAGTTTTCAAAAATAGTTCTTATCAGAAGCATGTTAAAAAAGAAAAACCTGTTTTGCTCAGTTAACCTTAAGACTCACACGCATTTTCTACATCAAAATTATTTGTAAATACTCCTATTTGGTTTCACAAAAATGGCAACAGAAAGACCCTGTAAGGCAAAAAATATCTATGGGACTTGTTGACTCAGAAGTAACACTTGTGATTTTTGATAAATATAGATACCTCAAAGAATTCCCAGAAAATGAATTCAAAGAAAGTTTATTTTACTATAAGAAAGTTTAAAATTGATACATATGAAGGGTCTCAAAAGTTTATTCAAAATGTGTATTATGAAAATACCAAGGATGAATTTTCAATTTTTTTAACTTATTTTTTTGATTCTGCAACTCCATTAATTTTTGAGCTACTGTCACAGATGTTGACCACAAAATATGGAATGGAAAGAGGTACTGAACTGGCAAACCTGACTTGGGACTCCCTTTTCTTATCTGTAAGTTGAAGATACTGTAAGAGAAGATTCCCCTTCCCCCCTTAGGACCCAGTTCTAAAGTTCTCTGAATTTAAACCAGCACTCAGCATCCAGCAGTACACAGACATCAGCGGCAGGTCAGTGACCTGGCTCAGCCACTAGAAGGCACAAGAAGACAGAGTGACATGGGGCTGAGGGGGGCAGAGGGGAAGGCTACAGTTACTACTGCTTGTGGAATGTATCCAATGTGCTTTTCTTTTAGAACTTCCCTGTCCTTTGGCTTATTAGCTAATATCTAAAAAAAGTTAGAATGAATCACTTGTCTTTTGGATTTCCAAATGTCAAAAAACCTAAGCTGTTTCCCCATTCACTGCAAAGAAAAGTCCTCTGGCTCAAGCCAAATCTACTGACTTGTGGATGCAGTATTCACTAAACTCTCAGAAAAACAGTTTAAAAGGCTGCTTCTGAAAGTGTACTTATAAATTATGAATATTATTCTGAATGGTAAACTCTACATCCCACTCCCACATGCCATCGTCCAAGAGACAGGAGTCACTCTTTAGACCAGTGGCCACCCGTGGACTGAGGGAACGCAGACCCACAGACCTGCGTTAACTCCCCTCCCTGGCCCAGGGGTCTGCTTCCGGTAGTGGGGTCTCAGCCTTACAGGCCACTTTAGAACTGGCACCAAGTCAGAAAGGTGAATTTTTCCTGGTGATGACTCAGAGACTCCTCCCAGCAAAAGCTTTTTAGGAAGCTCACAGCGCTCAAGTTCATTTTTCAGATAAGCATCAACAATGATTCAACAGAATATTATAGTCTCCACATTTGCAAGAGGTAAACATGGCTGGGAATTCTGACACATACCTTGTATCTTCTATTACGTCATCTATCAGCTTCAACCACAATTCTGCCAACTGGTTTGTAGGAATTTTACCTTGTATCCCTGATTTTAGAGCCTCTAGATTTGATTGCTAAGGAAAAGGAAAGAATTAGTAGTTGTATAATTTGCCATTACATCTAATAAAAGTTTAGTTTCTATTTCTATTAAAGAACATGTGAAATGGACTTACAGCAAAGAGGATTTTTTTCCTTCACTTTTTTCTTCAAAACACAACCAATACTAGCAAGTTTAAGCAGTAAGACAACCCTTCTACATAGTTTTACTTTGAAGCTATATAAACACTTTACATATTCAAAAAATGAAATAAAACTGGCAATATGGAGCAGGGAAACCTAAAGTGACATATAAACGGAAATAAATCAGCCTAATTACTTTAGGATGAATAGCAGTTACACTAAACTAACCTAGGTGACCTTTATAAACACCACATATTGACTACATATCCTGGGATAATGGGGAAAAATCATAAATATATCAAACTCTAATTAGTGCCTTATTTTGTACAGTGGCTTATCTATAGAATGTCAGTTTCAATATGTAAATACACCGGGACAAGGAGGCCAGGTTGCTCTGTATTGGAGAAGGAAGTTATAAGAAGAAATAAGACCAGAGTAAATCCAGGGGTCCTAGACTGGAAATGGGGTGTTGCTATGACTCACAACCTTTAGTATATTGATGGATGCAGAAATAAGTGTGTGTGCCAGAGAGAGAGAAAGCACAGAGACAGAACAAGTTTGTCTGCTGAGAAGGCTTAGCAGTACAGACATTTCTGTACTAGTGAGCACTCTTATCCCCAAACCTTGTTTCCTAAATCCCATCTTCCATAAAAAGCAACCAGAGGTTCCTAGAGAAGGAGAGACTCCAGTGCCTAGAAAGAAAAAATAAGAACACATTGCAACATGCTGAGCATCTGATGACAGACTGATGGATTCAATCATGGATATCAAAACTCCTGACCTTGGAAACCCACTGTCCTGTCAGACTAGCACAGAGTCAGCTTCATCAGTGGAGAGAACCAGGAAGAACTGGGATTAAAAAAAGAAAGCTAAATAATACCCCAAATGACACTAGAATAGAAGTGTGATTAATTCTCTCTCAATTCCCTTGAAATAGGAGATTGGAAATTAATACTACAATTACTTTTCATATCAACTATGACATTATTGTATGAGCATTCACGTTTGTTAATTTATGCCTATAATTATCTTTCCATATTATACTTCTAGCATGAGATAATCTCTTTCAATATTGCCATAGTGTTAGATCAGATGTATTTCAAGAATCTCACATGTCTAGACCCAAACCTAATAAGAGTTCAGATCTTAAGAAAAAAAATGAACTTAATTTAGAAACCAAAACAGGACCTGACAGAAGTAATTTAGTATCTTTTTAAATAAAATTACTTGCTCAAAATCAGAGTTACAGTGAAAAAGAGGAAGAGACAGAAATCTTGTGTCTGCTGGTTTGCTCTCAAAGGCCACAAAGTGTCACAGAGGCCGGGGCTAGGTCAGGCTCAAGGGTCTACAGGGGCCCTAGCACCCAGCCATTAGTAGGGAGCTGGACTGGAAGTAGAGCTGATAGGACAAGAACCAGTGCCCATATGGGATGTCAGTGTCACAGGCAGCTTCCCCCACTACACCACAGTGTCAGCCCCAGTATCTTTTACTTAATTAGAAATATCTCAAACATATTTCACTTCTCCTTGCCAATGTCACTCAGATGGGTAACTGTAGATACCACCCCAACCTCTGAACAAGGTTAGTTGCTGGGCACTAGTTCTTTTTTTCAATTTTTAATTTTCTTTTTAATATTGTTTACATCATTTAGAGGGCCTCTGACTAGGGTGAGGCAGGTCAGATATAGAGGAAAGAAGATGGGACGCATGTTAAATTTGTTTTTTTTTTTTTTTCTCTTGTGTCTACAGAGGAGGCGGCAAAAGGAGCTCCTCCTTGCTGTCAAACTACATCAGCATCCAGGGATGGGGACAGTGGTTCAATGATGCCTGAGACACTCCCAATGAGGGGAAGAGTGTTCTGAGGGTGTTACTTGAGTGATTTTGATAGTTCTGAGAAGCTGTTGGTTTCATTGCTCTAGGGTGGACAAAATCTTTCCAAGGGCTACTGGTTGATAAAGTCCACCCTAGTGAACTCACAGAGCTAGGAACTGCTGCAAAGCTTGGCTAGGAGAATTGTCCTATCCATTCTGTCTTCCATCCTCTGACATCCTCTACTGGCCTAAATGAGCTCACAGGCATGTCCCTCTGCGAATCTGGGCATGCTGTCCACTGCACAGGAGTCAGCAATTGAGGAGGCCCAGTCCTGATACAGGCACTCCAAGGTCGGATCACACATCCTGTGATTTTTCTCTGTGGCTGGGGGTTTGAGTCCAGTGGTCTAGTTTAGGAGTTGCCCAAGAAACCTCATTTGGGCTGACCTCAGACTTGATTCTTGCAGGGCACTGATTTTTCTCACTGATTCTTTTTCCTTAAGTGGAGGTTTGCTCTACCTACAGCAAAACCTAAAGATTCTTATTTGTTTTGCAATGAGTGTTCTCCACACACAGATTTTGGCAGAACCCATAAGATGCTCTGCTCTTGCTTTTCCCATCCTCTCTTCTTCCATAGTAACAAATTTTGATTTGGGCATCTGCCTACTCTGGCATGAGACTACATTTCCCAACTTCCTTGTAGTTAGATGTGGCTCAGTGACTGGATTTTGGCCAGTGGAAAGGGATCAGAATCAAGCATGTGTCTTACAGATCTTCCTCTTCATGGAAAAGACCTGTGCCATCGTCTTCACATTCTTCTTCACCTGCCAGCCTTTTCTCCATCTCGCCACTCCACTTCCCATACACTGCAGAGTGGATTTACTGGGGGAACTTCCTCTTCCAGGCAGACAATCTTAACTCCTTAGTGACTGCAGAGCAACCAGGGAGAAAGAAACTGGGTCCCCAACATCACTACACTTCCGTATGAACTGTGAACCACATATCCAGTGTTAAAGAACCACTGTTTTTTCAGATCTTGTATTTCATTGGGTTAGCCTGCATCCCAGTATATAGTTCACTATACCTGGAAAAGAGAAAATATAAAAACAAAACAAAACAAAACAAAAAAACCACAAACTTACCAGCTGTTCCACCATGACCAGAAGAGTGTTCACCGCATCCAGGCGATGACTGATATCCTCCCAGTATGAAGTCAGGGTAACAACTGGCTTGGTGTGGCCCCAGGGCAAGTAATAGTAATAGTTCCCTGGTAAGGAACATTGGCAGTCAGGGAATGCTGGACACTTAAACAAGACACCGTGTATCTTAAAGACATATGCAACCTGAACTACTAATAAATCCATAAGCTTGGGTTGTGGTTTGAGGTAGTCTCATCCTTTTAATTTATTCAATTACATACATGAGGAAGAGTTTCTTTTCATTCAGGCTGCCTTGAAAGTCTTATTGAGCACCCTAGTAAATTGAACACAATAATCTTAACATTCAAAAGTGATTCATTGAAAGCCTTAACTGCTACATGGAATTTGGTATCACTTATACCTTTACAGTTAAGGATAATTAGCTGACATGGTTTTTAAATTGCTTTCACAAAAACTAGATAAAAATATGGCAATACTGTTGGGACATTTGACCAGAATTCCTCCTTTCCTTTTCTATACTCAAACCATTGAATATTATAGTGTTCTCACATATTTCCTCCAATATGATTTAATATACACTACAATGTAAGCTTCTTAAAAAAGCTGCACACCTCTGTTCAAATCCTGTACTTAATTCTCACAGAATTCAAGTAAAAATAGTAAGGCTTATATCTAAAGGGATGCAGTAAAGGTTGCAGCAGTGGTGAATAAGAGCAATGGGCGAAGTTTGACCTGTTGGTGCTTGAGCCAGGCTCCCAACTACTTCCACTACTCAATACAAGACTTGGTGCTTGAGGAACACAGAAGCTGCTCTGGGGGCTTAAAATTTAGCTAAGTTGCTATCTTGGGGCTTCACAAGTTACAACTGGGGCTAAGGCTGGGCATGAGGGTTGGACAACAGTGAAGTTCAGCTCCTGGCAATGAGACCTGCAACGTTTTGGGAAGGGTCAGCCTTGAAGGTGCCTGGACCCAAACCATTCTCTCTTCCTCAGGCAGCTTTTGCATTTCATTTTCTAAATGCTGTGGAACAGTGGCTGCCAGGGGAGAGTACCATGCCTGCTTCTTGTCCTTTGATGTGCCCACTGAGCATACACACACACACACACAGGAGGGGATGGTTAGTGTGGATCTTACCATCAAATACAGCACGGCTGTACTGAGTCGTTGATGCCAAAGGCTTACAGGTGGCATCAAACTTGTTGCCATAGTTCCCAATGCTGACTTCAAACTGAATGGCTTCTCCAATGTCTTGCAACAGAGTGGCCGAATGGAACACAGCAGACAGGCTGTACTTCCGCCTCCGCTGGTATTTCTGTAAGTGTGAGCAGATGAACATTCAGTAAAACTCCTTTTGTTTTCAGTAGATGTAGTTTTAAACTCAGCAATTAGTGCTGAATTAATACCAGTAAGGGATTATCCTGGATTTAGCAGTTTCCTTTGTGCAAAGATGGAAGTAGAAGGATGTTTACTGCAGCAGGGATTGAAATACAGGAAGAAAATGAGAACAATACAAATGCCCATCAGCAGACTCTTGGTTAAGTTATGTTACTTTCACATAATTCAATTAAAGGTCATAGATGTCACACCGTCCATATGTGCAAACATAAAATTCATAAGTGAATCCAGTAAATACTTACTTAACATTGGCACTGGCATGAAAAATGTTAAGGAGAATATAGCTCAAACTGTTAATAACAGTTATGTTGGAAAAGGTGAAGGTTATGGTTAATTTTACTTCTCAGCTTACATGTCTTTAAATTTGGGGGGAATCAAGTATTAATTTTCTAATCAGAAATAACAATAAAGATTTTTAATGTTAATTTAAAATTGGGGAGGATGGGAGGGCTGGGACCATAACATAGTATGCTAAACCTCCATATCCCATGCCAGCATCCCAGTTTGAGTCCTGGCTGTTCCACTTCTGATCCAGTTCCCTGAAAATTATGTGGGAGGGCAGCAAAGGATAGCTCAAGTGCTTGGGCCCTTGCAACCTTGTGGGAGACCCAGAGGAAACTCCTGGCTTTGGACCAGCCCAGCCCTAGCCATTGTGGTCATTTGGGGAGTCAACCAGCAGATGGAGGATATCTCTTTCTCTTTCTGTCTCTGTAATTCTCTCTTTAAAATAAAAATAGATTAAATATTTTTTAAAAGAATTAGAAACAGGTCAAATCCAGTGAATTTAATTTTCTTAAATAAAATTCAAACTTTCTTCTTTCCCTTCTCCTTCATTCCATGATCCCGGAAATTCCCCTTCCCTTCCCTCCTTATTTGTATTTTTTGTATTTTCTCCCTTTCCTTCTTTCCTTGCATCATTTCTCCCTCTCTCTTTCCAAATTACTGATCAATAGAGAATCTGCAAGTGAAAATGGACTACACTGCGTACCCACTAGTCTAGTAGAAATGACCATGAGTCAATCCAGCCTTCCTTTACAGGTACATATGAATCTAAATTCCCCCCCAAATCCCTGTTCAGATCACATCTCTCCTTTGGGCACCATGTCGCCACTGATCTTCAGGCATCTTGCAAACTTCCAACAGACATGCAATGGCTCACATACATCATTATTTTCTAGACTTTCTGCCTTTGAACAGAGCTAAGTTGTTCACATGCGGATACTATAATAACAGTCTCTGAGTATATGTGCCCAGCTAGGAGAAGAAAACATCACTGGCTACTACAGGGAAGTCACATTAGTTATGTGTTCCAGTGGTCAACTTGTGACACCCGCAGGTGACCATACTCAAACTGCTTCAAAAATCTTTCCACATAGCAAATTTAGTTCAAAGCTCTTTCTGAAAGCACATAGCTCTCTTATCCTTCAGTCAGATTTAAAGGCTGCATAGGTATTGAACTCCGACACATGACGGCTTTTTGATGCATTTGCTTTTTTTTCCCAAGATTTATTTATTTATTGCAAAGTCAGATATACAGAGAGGGGGAGAGACAGAGAGGAAGGTCTTCCATCCGATGATTCACTCCCCAAGTGAGCACAATGGCCGATGCTATGCCGATCCAAAGCCAGGATCCAGGAAATTCTTCTGGGTCTCCCACACGGGTGCAGGGTCCCAAAGCTTTGGGCCATCCTCGACTGCTTTCCCAGGCCACAAGCAGGGAGCTGGATGGGAAGTGGAGCTGCCGGGATTAGAACCGGTGCCCATATGGGAACCCTGGGGCGTTCAAGGCGAGGACTTTAGCCACTAGGCCACGCCGCCGGGCCCGATGCATTTGCTTTTGTTCAATTGCTACCTCACTACCAATTTTATACCACAATCAATAGTAAAATATGGATGCCTTTGCCTCTAGGATATTAATAAAAATGATAATGATCTCTTCAGGACATTGGCTGACTTGCCTTCATTATCCATCCATATCATGACTTATTCAATTAAATGAATCACATCACAACTGGGTGTTTTGATGGTCAGCAGAAATATTGGTCACACATTTATAGAAGTTCTCAGACAGCCATTTCAAAATCTTGTGTGTGTGCGTACTTCTGAAAGTAGTAAAATACACATGATGCAGAATTGATCACCACTTTTAGTGGAGAGAGGTTTGGGACACAGGAGCTCTCCTTAAGTAATCACAGTTGGGGCCAGCAGTGAGGCTTAATGGGCTAAGCCTCTGCTGGCAACCCATTTGGGTGCCAGTTTAAGTTCTGTCTGCTCCACTTGCGATTTAGTTCCCTGCTAATGTGCCTACGAAAGCAGTAGAAGATGGCTGAATTCCTCAGGCCCCTGCACACTATGTGGTAGATCCAAATAAAGTTCCTGGTTTCAGCCTGGCCCAGTCCTGGCCATATGGCCATCTGGGGAATGAATCTGTAGATGGACAATCTTTCATATAATTCTTCATTTCAAATTTTAAAAATTAAAAAAAAACAAATCACAACTAATTAGGCCCACTGAAGTATGCATGACTCAGGAATGCTGGGGAAGTTCTGTGCTTTAAGAGTAGGAAGTAATTTATATGAGTCAGGTTGCCTTCTTTGCCAGCCACTTAGGATAAGAGAGGGAAAGGAACCAAAAATATGACACATAACCTAAAGCCTGAGTCTGGACCCAGAGGAGAACGATCAGTTTTCCAGTCAGAACAAACTGTTAAAACAAAGGATGAAAAGGATGCAGCAGTTTTTTGGGAAGGCTCAGCAGTGGGAGGGGCACGCTGTTGTCGTCTGTGTTGGTTCTAACCTGGACCTGTCCACATGACACAGGATTCCCTGAAGGTTCCCATGCTCATCTCTCATGGCACCCAGAGCCCCTCATTGTGGTGAGACTGGGCTCTGAACAGCATGGCTTCTGGTTATCAAAACTCCCAACATAGTCACAGTGTGCACAAGCCATTAAAGGTGGAGCAGCTGCTTGGACCACCTAGCAAGCACAAACTCCAAGAGGAGCATCCCTACCATGGGGTCCCCAGGCCCAGGCAGCTTGGAAGTCTGCCAATCCCAACCCTTCTGACTTCCCCTCCACCCTCTGGGAATAAAGGAGTGGGAAGGGGAAGAACAACAGGCGCCATTCACAGAAATCAAGGGCCCCAGGTTTTGTTCCAAACCCCCTTCAGTAACCTTGGCGAAAAGCTGCCTATAACTTGGGAAAGTTGTAAATTGTAATCTAGTGGACACAGTTGGATGTTGTTGATTGTACAGAGTTTTGGGGCTCTCTTTTTGATCATCAATGATTTATGTTCACCCTAGATGAGGTGATAGAGTTGTGTGTTACAAAGCAAACCTGAGGAAGTAGTTTCTACCTAGAGGAAACTGATAAGGGGTATCTATTGGGCAAGATAAATTTTCAAGCATATTAGCCAGGGCCATGTTACAATCTTTCCGCTGCATGAAGTTAGGACAATGCCTCACGGCTTATTCTCTCGGTGAAGGAAGAATGCAGGGAATGATCATTCCCTCCTAAAGAAGATGAAGCACTGACGTGTGGCTCAGCAACTGAACTACTTGATTCAAAAGTGTGAAGGCTGAAGAATACGAGATATCTTCTTCAAGGTCCCTTTCCCTACCACGCATGATTCACATTCCAATGCTTACCTCAACAACCAGCAGATCATCATTGGAAATGGGCTCAAGCTTTTTATCTGGTGGTGTCTTTTCAAGAAAAGTGCTTAATTCAACCAATATCCTGCCTCTGTAGGCAACTCCTTCTCCCTGCAAGCCAATAATACAGGATTAGCCCTCCAGTCATGGACAATGGCAGAAAATGTTCTTTCTCTCTACTTTGGCTAATACAGCTACAGAAAATTTATCTGTGTTAACTTCATTTTCTCTTCCCAGAAGAAGAAGGCTGCCACATTGGCAACCAATACAAGTCTCAGGGTATCCAGGAAGGAAGAAGGAAGCTGTTTTGGGTATGGCCGAGAGTGAGTATTGAGAGTGGATCCTCCTCCCATGTATTCAGCTACAGAACTTTCTAGAGAGGAAGGGGAGAACCTACACCTTCACAGCTGATCTTCCACATTTCCCCTAACAGCTTTTCTCTCTCTATGATAGTCCTTTCTCAAGTTTTAGGAAGTAAGTAAAACACATTTGGCTTCTATCATAGTGGAAAAAGCACTTCTCATGTTTTGGCCCCCATACCTTCATCTGTGAAATGAAGAGGTGGATCTGTTCAGAGATGGGAAAAAAATGTCAGCAGGCATGTAGCTGCCAATTGTTCGCTACATTCCTGGGACATAACACTGAAAGAATTCCAAGGCAGCACCATGCCTTACTAGGAAAGAGAAACAGCACTGAGTACTAATGTGTACCTTGAGTATGGAAGTTGTGAGGGAAGGGTAGCTATTTGCCACCAAATGTGATATCTTCAAGAGCCTCTTCTATTCTTAATTCCAATACTTGAGGAGTGCAAGACTTCTATCTTTAACACTTAATCAGTTGTATGGGGTAGGTACATGTATGTGTACATGTGTGTATGTGTATGTTGGGGGATGAACCCTAAATATGATACCTAATTATAAGCATTAAAACAAGGAATCACATTAAACAATGCTAACAACCTTAACTGAGCAACTGACCTTTCCAGAGTTGAGGTCATCATAGGGGTCTGGGAATCCTGTGTACTCTCTAGGACTTCCATAAAGGTTCAGGTAACAGGGTCCAAACGTAGGCACAAAGCCTACCTCTGTTTCTCCTGTAGTTGCTGAGAGATAAATGTCATCATTAGAGTTTAGGCTTTTAATATTCAATTTATTGAAATAAATATTAGTTATTAGTCAACTAAGTGAGATTATTGTCCCCCGTAGGGTGCGTTAGTTGTATTAGTGCAACTTATACACACACCTATGTGAATTGTCATATTTCCATTTCCTTATTGATATAAGATGTTTTTAAAACATTTTGGGAATTGTTTAGGTAACTTGTTCTTTTAAAAAATAAGATTCTAATAAAACAAGATTTTCAAGTTGATCTTCACATTTTCATAAGTTTATAACTGGCACTGTATTCAGCATGTGCAATTAGGAAGAAAGACTTTGCTGTTTTGAGAAATCATTTAAAAGGTATATCAGATTCATTTTATTTCTTCTCAAAAATATGTCATTTAATCTCAAGCAATTACTATAGAGTTTGCAAAATGTTGTTAAAATGCAGTTTTCATATGTAATGATGAACTACCTCTCTATGGTTTTAAGCAGGAGCCTCATTTATTATTTTCTATCTCCAAAGATCATCTGACAAACTCTGCATTTATGATAGCCTTAACAAGACTATTCTCCAGCAAAGGGCCCAGAAAGCAGAACAAGCAAATAACTGAATCTAGGCAAACTGTGGGTGAGGGTGGAGAATTGTTGGAGCTGCCTTCAACAGCCAAATGGGAAAACCAATAGATGTGTCTCCAAAATCAGAGTGAACACTATCTGGAGCTCCAGGGAGGCCACTTTTGGTCCACTGAATGTTAAATAATCAAAGTACAGAGCAATCAGAAGAAATATTGAGGTAAAGGCCCATCTTCTAAGATGTCTACGTAATTTCTTCTACGTGAGGGTGACTAGATCACTTCTAATACCTTTTTAACTTTAAACTTAAAACTAAACAATGCATGGTTAATTTTATTTGCCTTTCATTCAACATTTTCATGGATGAAATGACATATTTTTAATAATGAATCATTGTATGCCCTTGATACCAAGGGCTTACATCTTTTTGTCCCACTAAATTTCTTTTCCAGGAATTTAAGTTCCTCTATTTGTTTCAGCATTAACTTGAAGAACCCTTCTATCTGCTCATGTTTCTACTGGGAAAACCTGTTCTTGCCCAAGCTTTTTCTATCTCCAAATTTTCCTGACCCATCTTATGTTTAGTTGGTAGATTAAAAACTTCTTAATACCCTCTCTACATAACCTGGACAAGATAAAATAAAATTTCTTTGGCCTTGCTTGGTAGGGCTAGATCACAGTACTTGCCAACAATAGTCAAAACATGGGACGGGTAATGCTGGGCTGGGCACTAGCCAGTGTGCAAGAGAACTGCATCTAGGAGCAGAATCTGTGGGGCATATGTGGGCCCATCCCTATGATCTGCAATTTTGGCTGGTTTGCTTGGAGTTGGGGCATGACCATGGAACTCTCAGACACTCACAGGTATTAGGATTTGGGTACAGGTCAAGCTGGTCCATGCTACAGCACCCACAGACACACCCAACAATATGGTGTGGGATGGGCTGGGCCACAGCATCCACCACTCATATATATACAGGACAGAGAAAGTAGCCAATGACCAGCCAGAGCCTAGCACCCATTGGCACATGTAAGATCTGGGTCTGGGAGCAGGTCTAGTGGGAAACTAGGTCTGGTGGGGAACTCCCACTTGGGAGATCCCATTTGCACACATGTGAGGTGGTTTTGGAAGGGGGTGGACTGGGCAGAGCCTGACCAACCGTAGCTTAAGTGCACAAGCCAGGCTAGAATGCAGAGCATGCCCTGCTAGGCTATCACTCCTGTTGGTTTGCATGAATCAGGGATAGGATTGGACTCAGCAAGGCCAGGTTATAGCTCTCACAGGTAAGAGTTGGGACTAGGGCAGGCTGGGGCAGGCCAGGCTGAAGTATCCAATGGCAAAGGTCAAGATAAGGGACAAATTATGCAGAGCTAGATGAGACCAACCACGGGCACGCACAAGATCTGAGGCTGGGAACAAGTCTGGTTGGGGAACTTAGGGGATGCTCCAGCTAGGCTGTGGTTCCCACTGGTGAGTGACAGGCAGAATATGGGTGGTCATCTAGGCTGGACATGGTTTCAGTGTCCCTTGGCATGGGCATGGCTGGGTTCTGGAATGTGCCAGACTGAGCTAAACTCCAGCATCCACTGGTGCTCATGAGAGCCACATTGGGTGTAGGACAAGGTGGGCTAGGTTTCCACCTCTACTGGGCCACATGAGAGCTGTGTCAGGGCATGGACTAGGTGTGGCTGAGCTGCAACACTCAATAGTAAGAATCGGTTGGGTATGGGCCAGTTGGGCAAGGCTACTATGACTGCCACGACAGGAGGTAGATTAAGTCAGCCCAGACCAAGGACCCACCGGTGTGCTAGATCTGCCACTAAGAGGAGACCCAATAGAGGAGCTTGGGAAATTCCTTTGTTAGGGTGCATTCCTGAAGGTGAATGCAAAAACCAAAGCAAGGAGCAGCCCAGAGCAGACCAGGTTACAGTACCTGCCAGCATATGTATGGCTCAGATATGGGAGCAAGCCAGGTTGGAACAGTTCATAACACCCACTGTCAGATCTGAGAATCAGGATAGGGTACAAGACAGGCTGGGTCTGGCTGCATCACCAGCCAGTTCATGTTAAGGATGAGACTGGTCTGACTGCACTGGGTTGGGTGGCAGTTCCAACTAGTATGAGCTGGAACGGAGGCAGACTAGGCCAGGCCAAGCTGCAGCACCTGCCGGCAAATGCCAAGGTGAGACAGGCAGGCCAGACTTGGCTACACCATCCACCAGCACACATGAGACCAGGATAGGGGGTAAGCCTGGTAGGGGAGTAGTGGGGACTCAAACTACTGGGCTACCACTCATGCTGACAAGTGTGAGAGCTAGAACTGGTGGTAGGCCAGGCTGAACAGGGCTATAACACCTGTTGCCCTACATGTAAACTGGGCTGGGGGAGAGCCAGCTAGCATAGCTGTTTGTATCCACAGGTGCCATGAGCCAGAAAAAGGGTAGGATGGTTGGCCTTGGCCGCAGAATCAGTTGGCAAGTGCTGGGACTGGGAGGAAGTCTTATCAAGCTGGACCGCAAAACCACCTGCAAAATTTAAGATCCAGGGTGGGGAGTAGACCCAGTGGAGAGGTAGTGGGCTCCTCTCTGATGCACTGCAACTCCCAGTGGTGAGTATGAGAACTTAGGACTGGAGGCAGGCCTGGCTGGACAGGCAGTGGCACCTGCTGGCATGAGTGTGTGTTGGAGGGTGGAGTCGGTTGGGTTGAGTTAGACTTTAATGTCAAATGATGTATACAAGTTTTCAATGGGACATGGGGCAGACCAGACCAGTCTACTGCACATGCTGTCAGGCACAGGAACCAGAGCTGGGAGGCCAGACCAATGGAAGTTATTAGGGATTGCTCTGACTGGGCTACAGCTTGCCCTGTGGTATGTGAGGGCTGAGCGTGCGTTGGGTGGGGCTAGGCTGGGGCACAACATCCACTGGTTTGCTTCCAAATCTGTCAAGTTCACCACAAACACAGGACAACTACTTAAAATTCACACAGAGTCTGGTTATAATCTAATGAGATTGGGTTAAACACAAACAAGAATTTGGTCTTTTTGTCAATTACATAAAGGTAGATAATATCATTTTTTTTTTTTTGTACAGAGTTTGAGAGTTTGCAAAGCTTTCCCTGTGCAATCCTTTCTCCCAGCCATCAATGCTGGGGTGATCAGTGCAATAGGGATGGCCATGCTGATTCATTGGCAACCTCGCTAAACCTCAGACTCCTCACCTAACACAAGAAAACTTCAATAGTGACGGTCAGGATGGAATAAACTTGCAAAGAATGGTGAACACTAGACAAACCAGAGTACATGTCATGGTGCCTCATATTTGGGGGGAGAAAAAGTGGGAAATGTTCAGTATCTTTCAACCTGTATAGCCATGCTGGAAGTGAGAGAAGTTATATGTCTTAAAACAACTAATTTAGTATCTCATGGTTTTTCTTGCTGAACATAAACTGTAAGAAAAAAATGTTTTACACTTATTTGCAATGAGGTCAAACAGGATAATGTGCATCTTGAGAACATGAAACATGTAGCAAAGCCTAGTTAGCACACAGTTTGAGTATCCCTGATCTGAACATCTGAACCTCTGAAATCTGAAATGTCACCAACTACAAAACATTGCATGTGCCAACATGACACCACAAGCACACAATTATTAAAAATTATAACTGCATGCACAAAATTGTTTTAAAAATATTGTTTTGAATTACCCGAAGGTGATATATATACAAAACACAAATTTTGTGTCTAGATTTTGATCCTTCTCAAGATATCTCATTTTGCATATGCAATTATTCCCAAATTTTAAAAAATTGAATCTGAAACACCTCTGGTCCCAACCATGTCAGACAAGGGATACTCAATCTATGTTTAAGCTCAGCCATGCAACTAAACACAAAAATTATTGCACCAGCAAATCTATTCTTGAGACAGCAAAGAAGTTTCTAATAGCAACCAATCAATACATTCTTAGTAAAAGCAGACAGCAAAATTACAAAGCATAAACCTGTGTATGATGCAGCCCCAGCTCCCGAAGATGAGAAATCTATGTTGTAAAAATATGATTGGTTAAACAACAGAAAACATGGTTATTACAAAACAGAAACCAAAAAGTTAATCAAATCCAGTGCTATGTAAATTGTTCAGCAACACCAGAAAAATCCCAAATCCCAAATCCAGACCCAAACTACATGATCCTTCTGTAATGCGTACCAAGTCTCATTGGTTAATTGTAAAATAGTTAAAACCTTTGTGACAACTGACAGAATCACCATACTTGAGCACCCTTCTTACCAACCCCAAGGAGCCAGGCATCTACAGCCAGCCTCTCATGACTGAAGGAGACTTGGAAAGGTTACCAGCATTTAGTTTTTAACAAAAGCTTCCCTTGACTTAAGGCTGCCTTAGTTAGGACCAAGTAAAAAAAAAAAAAAAAAAACTCAGGTTAGTTTGGTCTGAAGCTGTGTAAACACCAGCCTTATACATGATTTGACTCCCAACATAATTTTTCTTTTGTGCAGGAGAGGGAATGACAGTGTGTCTCCTGGGCCTGCAGAGAGGGAAGGTTTCAGGGAAGGGCTGAAACTGCTGGTAACCACCACCACCATTAGCCCTCCTTTTTTCTTTTTCTTCTGGATGTTGTAACCATATCATAAAATAAAATGCTTATCACCAAATATCCTGAATAATTATCTTTAGGTAGTATTTAATGCTACAAATAAATGGCTTCAAGTAATTTTTACTCTACTCATATAGGTACAGCATGTTTTTAAATTACTCTATTGGTTACAATTATGATTGAATCGACAGCAGTCATGTATTGATTCTCCAATTAATAAAAGGAGGCTACTGGTGCTTTTACCATTTACTAGGTTTGAGATCTGGTTCTGGCTCTAGTCTCCTACTACTGCCAATCCTGGGAGGCAGCAGTGATGGTTCAAGTAACTGAGTTCTTATCACTCATAAGGGAGACCCAAACAAAATTTTCAGCTTTCTGTACTGACCCTGGCCACTGTAGGCACTGGGAGAGCGAATCAGATGAAGGCTCTTTATCAGTTTATTTCTGCCTCTCAAAATCTAAAAACTAAAAAAACCAAAACCAAAAACAAAAACAAAGCCAATTCTCACATTATAACAATCATATAAATGTTGTTCTCTGCAGAGGAAAGAAAAGATTGTGGCATTTCTCTTCTTACAGGTCCACTTCACAAGCTCCAGGCTACTCGGAAGAGAACATTCAGGTGGACTCTTTCCTACCGTCTATCATGGCTGGACATAAAGTTACATAAGGCATTATGTTTAGACTACATCTTCTTTGTTCACTTCTCTTTTTCTCTTGGGGTTTCTAAATCTCTTTCCTTTGTACAGTCTTGAGAGAGGACATTTTTACCATATTAATATCTTTCAGATTGTTAGTCACTATTATTGCTTTGATTAATATTTGCTAAAAAAATATGTGAAGTCCTCTCAAACAAGATATGGCTGAGAGGAAACTCAAGTTTCCCAAGACAAAATTTTGTATTAGAATCTCTCATCATACACACAGTGTTTAATCTACCTGTAATTATAAGAAATTTTGCTTTGGCAACAAAAAATAGGATGCTGGAACTAAGGTGTCACCACTAGATATTTTCTTTCATCACCTTTATTTCTTCCCTCCATTCCTCCATTTCTGGCATGCGCACAGAACCACGATGCTAGTCTTAGCTGAGTAGTTGTCAAGCGGGGAAGATAACCAAAAGCAAGTGTTATTAGCTATCCAAGCTTGTCAAAGTGAAAACAGAATACACATTATCCTTGGGACTGGAGATCACACAGCGCATTGGTATCTAAACTCATCGTTACTGCCAGGGAATTCTGTTGAGAGGAAACAGTTAGCTCATATTTCGGTGGACTTGTGTCAGTATTACTCTAAAAAAAAGTCAAGGTACTGGCACTCTGTAATGACATTCAAAAATTATAAAACAAGTATTGAAAATGAGGTTTGGATGGGAGAAAGATACAATCTTTAAACTGTTAACTTTTTCATTTAGTAATTGTTTCTCTTGCCATCACCAAAACATCACTGACATGGTTGGTTCACTTCATTTATCATGTTTGGATTTTAAGAAATCAAGTCCATTGCCAGGCAGCCACCCCCAGTCATTCTTCCTGCAGAAGTTCTGCTTTCGGTCTCATTCCACATCCGTCGAGTGGCCTACCTTCTACTTCCCCACCAGAGGCAGCAATTTTAGACAGGTAGAGATATGTGGTTCCAACCACATCGTTTTTGGTAAGACGGTCCCTGTGTTTAAAAAAAATAGTTAATGTTTCCAACTGAGAAGATATGGCATTTCAATAATAAAACATAGCTCTGGGAAATATCTCTGAAATATTGACTGTGGGTCCCAAGCTTCAGTGTATTTGCCAGCACCTGGAAACTCTTCCCTCTCATTTCCTAATCAAGCCTTCAATAAAACAAGCCCTGTGGGTACCAAGAGTTTACATTTATACATGTAACCTAGATGATACTAAAGATGAAGATCTTCTAACCACTTGTTACAAACACTGGCCTAGTGGGGCAATTCAAAATACAATAATCAAGATCAAGACGTTACAGAATAGTCAATGGATTTTCCCAAGACTACACTCAATACTGTTATCATAAAATGAATTAGTCAACTACAAGCATCTTATGTGATTATTATATTACATAAAATAGGTGTATATATTTTTGGCCATGTTGATACTGATTACTTTGATGATTTCACAATTATAATGAGTCACACCTAAGGGTCTATCATAAGAAGAAAATTCCCCTCTAATAACATTCAAATACCTTTGAGCACCTACTCTGTAACAGATGTTGTTTCTCTGAACGTAGTTGTTTGACTAAAATCTAAATTTTGTCTACATTGGGACAAATATATCCATGCCTATTATAAACATGTACAACCTTGTGCATCTTGCATGGGTACCTTAGAGAACCTGTGAGCCTAAGCCATGAAATCATCTCCAGTTGGGCACTTCTTATGAACATGTTTTCTGCCTCATTCCTCTCTTCTTTCCATTCAGCAGTGGGCCCACTCTAAAGTGCTATTTCCCATGGGAGGGGACAAAAGCTCACAGTATTTTGTATTAAGAGAATAATATATTGGCCCACAGAAGGAGACTTATTAAGTACAATTAGTAAGACGAAAGCATTATTCATAGATATTCAATGAGTTTGAATTTTTTCTTTCCATCCAGATGGATTTTGACTACATTTTAGAAAATTCTTAGTTTTCCCTCAGTTGTGCAAATACCCTGAATGGTCCATAACCTAATATGTGACTCCACCTGCAAAGAATTACTGTAAAGATTATGTGAGATAATGTGGGCAAGGCCCTTGGCACAGTACCAAACTCTTAATGGTACTCAGGAATGACAGCTATTATGATAAAATTGATAATGATAGAGGCAATAATGATAAGCATGATGACAATGACACGTCATATTTCTACTCTCAGAGAGCTAAAGGCTACCAGTCCAATATTCTATCCAACTGGAACACTGCAAGAATTATCTCACTGTGGCAAATCAATACAAAGAAGCTGATTAGAACATTTCAGTGGCTTTTCTTTACCACTCTCCTTTCCACTGAAGATTTTCTCTCAGAATGTTTTGATGTTTCATCCTCAAAAATGATTCATCTATTCATGAAGTCAACTTTGGACAGATTAAGATAATGAAATCCTGAATTTACTATCTTGGCGTATTTTTGTTTATGAGCATTTGAACCAAGATATCCAAAAATTGTTCTGCAATAATACTATCATCACATTTTCTTTGGAAGACTCCCAGTTCTGGGAGCATTTTGTTCTTTTCTTTGGAAGGAAAGCAACTATACTGAAGCAAGAGATTACCTAAATTCATGTTGCATGATATCCAAATATTTATTTATTTAATGTTGAATTAGACACATCTGTTTTCAACCTACCAGTCATATATTGTTAGTTTTATTTTCTCACACATTGAGGGAAACTGTTAAGATGAAACAGAAAAAAAGTCGTTATTTTTCAATTTATTCAGTAATTATTACATTTTTTTTCTAAAAGAAAAAGTCAAACCTTGATCTGCAGATTAACGATTTGATTCCACTCAGGGTTTGCATTTTTCTCAATTATATTTGTGCAAACCTGCAAAATCATCAAAAGACAATCTCAGATATTCCGTTTTCTAATTGCTTAAAGTTTACAAGTTATATTTTTAATATGTACCTATTGATCTATGACTCCAGCTACTTACGTATTATATACTCAGTAGCCTGGGTAAGTTTTATTTTTCTTGATAAAATGTACTTGACAAAATATATGAATCTAACACTGATTTTTGTTTCTTTTCTGAACTAAAATCCATGTGTTCCTCGGTTTTCAATTGCCACTTTTTTCTAACATTAATGTAACACACTAAGAGTCAAGCCTTATTTAACATTTATTGTGCATTGTCTTATAAGCATCTCACTGTTAACACAGCCAAACAGATCTTTGGATCTTGCCCACCAGCCTTACCCAAAAAGCTCTTCTTCCACTGATTCCATCTCTGTTCCTCTAGTTGCTCAGGCTTAGAACCAGAGTCAGCCAAGTCCCCTATTCCCTCAGTGCCTAATATAGTCTATCTTGTAGAGATTCTGAAATGTTTCTTCTCTGGATACTTACACCTAGTTCCTATCTGGATATTCCTTTTTAATGTATTTTTATTTATTCGAAAAGAAGAGTTAGAGAGAAACAGAATTCCACTGGTTCACTCCCCAAATGGGTGTATTCCCTGGGACTGAGCCAAACCAACCCAGGAGCCAAGAGTGTCTTCTGGGTCTCCCACATGGATGTAACATCTTCAGTGAGCTCTCAAAGCATTCTTAGAATATGAGGGGTCTGTGGCTAGGATGCCACATCTCATAACAAAGTGCCTGGGTTCAATTCTTTCTCTAATTCCTGATTCCAACTTCCTGCTAGTGTAGACTCTGTCTGCAAGGAAGAAGGTGATGGCTTAGATAATTAGGTCTCTACAAACCAAACTGTCATGGGCATTTGAGGAGTGAATCAGTGGATAGGAGCCCCTTCTTTCTCTGGGTCCATCTCTCTGCCTCATAAATAAATAAATAAATAAAATACTTACTGATAATTAACAAAGTAGGATGCAAACCAAGAAAGAATACCAAGGGCCTCCCAAATTTTCATGGAAAATTCATATTATGAAAAAACTATGGGCAGATTCCAAAATTGTTTATGCCCAAGTAGACTTATCTTTTAATTCTAGTTTCAATGAGTTTTGTGAAATGCCCTTGTAAAATTCTGATCCCTACTCCAGCTGCTAAACCTTCCCTCGTGCCTACTCCTCTCTGATCCCAACCCCCAGCCTCCTCCCCCAACCACAGTGCTTTGCTGTTCCCATAGTTCTCCTTGGGCCTTTCCACTGCTTTTCCCTCTGCCTGGAACCACCTGTTCCCCAGATCTCTGCACATCCAGGCCTCTGCTTAATGTCACTTCCTCTAAAGTGATGATCTCACTAACCAGTCCTTCTCCACACTAATCACTTCTCATGTCCTGCCTATGTTCTACATAGTATTCATGACTGTTTGAAGCTATTTAAATGCTTATTTATTATTTATTCTATTCCAAAATTAGCTCCATGAAAGCAATAGCCATCCCATGTGCTTGCCTCTACTCCCCAGCATAGGACAGTATTTGGTAGTTAGTAGCCTGACAAAAATTATGTCTCAAATTAATTAACTCTCACAAAAATCATGAGATTTTTTTATCATCCCAATTTACACTTCAGGAAACCCAATTCAAGAGGTTAGGTCATTTGTTTGCCTGTGGAATGGAATGAATCTTGAATCTAAATCAGAACTCATCTTACCCTAGAACTGAGAACTCTTCCATCATACTCCAATGACTATCCTAAAGAAATAATACACAGTCATCTCTGCGTGTGCATGCACACTCGCTTTTCTAAATCTTGCTTTCTTTACCTTTTTTAAGGAATGACTGATCTGAAAGGCAGAATTATGTAAGACCAGGGAGAGATAGATAGAAAGAGATCTTCCATCTACTGATTCATCTCCAATGGCCACAACACCTAGGACTGGGCCAAGTCAAAGTCAGGAGTTTTATCTGGGCCTCCCACAGGGGTGCAGAGGCTCAAGCACTTGTACCATCTTTCACTGCTTTCCCAGACACATTGACAGGAAGCTGGATCTGAAGTGGAACATCCAGGTCTCAAACTAGTATCCAAAAAGGATGCTAACGTCACATATAGCAGCTTAATCAACTACACCACGAGGGGGCCACAAGTCTTGTTTTCACAAATGAATGGTTCAAACATATGGTAAGCAATAGCTCTTCCTGCCTACAATTGTCCAGGGGTATGTTATTCTTTGGAATTTCATTTTATGATCTTGGATGATCTGTGGGTAAATGGTGGTGACAGGTGTCTACACTAAGAATTGTCCAGCTTTTTTCCAGAAAGCTGAGATTCTGGAGTCTGCAGGAAGTGGGTGGTAGGTGAGAAATATGTCAGGGAGGCAGGTGGCTGTTAAGGGCCCTTGCTCTATATTTACCAGGGGTAACTGTCTGGCTAGTCACAATGATGCTGAATGTGTGGGCAAGGTAAGGGACAACTGGTTAAGTTGCATCTTGCAATGGAGTGTCTGGTTCAAGTCCCAGTTATTCCAAGCTTCCATTTCAGCTTCCTGTTAATGTACAAGGGAGGCATCAGATAGCCTAAATATTTGCCAGATAGAGTTTCTGGCTCTTGACTTTCCACTGGCCCAACTTCAGCTGATACAGGCATTTGAGCATTAAACCAGTTGAAAGAGGATTTCTGTCTTTGCCTTGGAAATATTCTTTTTCAAATATTATGATTGGACCTGGGAAATAATTTGAATAATTCAGTGCTAGCTTTTACTATTCTAATCTTTCACAATAGGAATTTTCCAAATTGAGTCCATGCATACTTTCCACTCTAATATTATCCTGTAGAGAAGTCCAGTGTGTTCAGACTCAGGTAATCTGTGCTCCTGCAGAGTGCCTCACTCCTCAGGAGGCTGTTTTCAACAGAGTAAACAGGAATTTACTCCAAGGAAAGCATAGCACTTTTCAATGCTTATTCAAAGAGACAACCACATTCAGATCCTGTACAAACCTTTTTCCCAGCAAAGGACACTTCCACAAAAGGATCCACAAGGTTTTTCTTGTCTGCACTGCCTCCAAATATTTCCTTTACTGTCTGTGAGAAGGCATCATCCACTGGAAAGTAAAATGTGGCACAACAGAAATCAAATTTGAGCCTCTTAAAAGAAAAGCAAAATGTAAACTTCTCCTTTATGTGAAAATGGTTACTGGAACAATCACTGTTGGGGATGCCAAGCACAGGAAACAGAAATTCTTCTAATTTAGTTGAGAGGGAAAGATAATGTCTTCTGTCTACCAAGTTTAAAAGCCAATAGGAGCATCTTGAAAATTAAATAAATTATGTTGAGAATTTAATCTCTAAAAGGTAGGATCAAGAAAATTTATTCAGGCATGGAAATAGGCAATTCCCAAACTGAGACTTGCTTTCAGTTTGGAAAAGGTAATTTGGGTCATAGTGATATAGACCCAGCTAGATATGTTCTGAGAAACCAAAAACAATAAAGAAAGAAAGAAAAAAAAAACCTGGCATAATAAAAAATAACCTGTGTGCAGCTACAAAAATAGATCTACCTGTTTCACAAACTCAGAAGTGAATAGAAACTATTTGAACAGGAGAATGTAATGGAAGGCTTAATTTAATTACCTCATTTAAACTGTTTCTGAAGGGAAAAAGGCACGGTGAGACTTTATAAGATCTTGAAAAGGGAAGAAGTTTCCCAGGAAAAGTAGCAAATGCTAAACAGATGCAGGATTTGTGCATGTGGTGCTGCCCCCAGGGGCATGGAGAGGAATTCTGATTCCAGGAGGAAGCAGACAGGACGCTGGGCCACCAGCCATGATATACATAACTCACTATACAATAATGACAAAAGTTAGTCATTGGATTTGACCAACCCTTTGCTCAGCTATTTTCAGTAGTCCAGTGGTTAACACACTTATCACATGATACATTTCCACATTGTCTTCTGGGATAAGAGGAGCTGGAAGCATCAACTGTTGGCTTCTTTAGCATTCTCTAAGAAGACGACATCATAACAGGGAAGAAGGGAAAGATAGTGCCGCATGGACCAAAGGCAGCTACCAACAAATAGAATGACCAATAACCAACTGCTACCCCCGAACCTATTCAGAATGCTTTCAGTAAGACCAGAGTGAACGAAGTAAGACCCATGGTGGTGAGTCTAGAGCATGCTGTTAGCATATTCCATCCTGCAGGTAACTGATCCTTGGGCAAGACTGAACCAATACGCACTCTGAGGAATGTCCTCGGCTCGGTAGATTTTCAGCAAGAACGTCACCCATCGGAGGGCGATGCCAGCCGGAAGCAACAAGTTGCTCTCCACATCATCACTGTCACTATCACGATCTCGTTTCTCAGGCTATTGGGGGAAACATGATTAAAATTATACATCCAGAAAAGTGGCATTTGGAAAAAGCCAAGTTGTAAAATGAAGCAACTGGAACCATTGTCTTTAGGATTACTTCTGTTTCCATTTTCAGAGTACTATTACCAATTTTCCTGCAACCTCAAAACCACTGCACAGATTTAATGCTCTTAGGCTTCTGTGTCCTTTTGTCATAAGAACCAGATGGGAAAGCACACATGCGTGCTCCTGATGTTCTTTCAGTTTCTCTCTGACCACTTACTCTTTACTGCTTGGCTTCCCAATTTCCCAGAATAACCATTCTCATTTAGGTAGCAGTGCCTGATTCTGAACATCAGCCATGCCCTTTAGACACAAAGTAGTCTGTCCAATGATGCAAGGAAGTCACAGAAACAGGCATAGCTCTTCTGAGTGCAGCACTTGCTCACAGGTGCCAGGGAGCAGCCAAGTGAGCTGGAAGGGAAAGTCTGCAATGGAGGGAAGAACCACTGGTCCATAACAGGATCAGTGAGAGATGGTGATGAAATTGGAGAATCAAGCTCCACTCACAACTGCTGGTGTTGACTGCTTTAATTCTTGGCCCTCTTTGTGGAAAGTGTACTCACGGGAGGCTCATCTCCAGTTCCCAGGACAAACATGCTGACTTTCATGTAACCCTTGGCACCTGAGCTGGTATCTTCAGGATCGTTGAGAAGAAGCCATTTTCTCATGACAGCATGACCTAAAAGAGCAAGAGTGTGAGGACAGAGATGCTCTAGAGAGAGCCCGCTGGGACTGTGATTTCATCTGCTTTGAGACAAACAAGTATTTCTCCAAATGACTCACCTACTTCCCGTTTGGATTTACATAGTAACATCCTCTATTCTGCGCTCTCCCTACCCTCTGGTCTGGTGTGTTTTAAACAAGACTCCGTAAGATCAAAATATTCTCACAGAACATACAAATGACCTATTTTGAATGCTGAAACATTTATACTATGCTACTGCTGCTTGTTCCCACTAAGCTTCTCCTCTCTCCTCCACTGAGAAAATATTCTTGTAAATATAACTCTGATTCCCTGATCACCAAAATTTTGACCCTTAGCCATTTTTTTTATGAGTTACAAGCAATGACTTTGAGAGCACAAACTGATGCCGAGAACATAACTTACCAGGCTCATCATAAACAAATCCAACATCAATCTGCAAATAATAATAATAAATTTATAAAATCAGTGTAGTCACTTCAAAGAAGCCATAATTATTGCATTTTGATATAATGCTCTTGACTGAACTTAAACATCCAAGAGACCCTGACTGTTTCAACTTATCCTTGTATCTTCCAATGCCTCAGCTGTGTGTGGCAACAGAAACCTCTCAAGGATGTTTTAAAGAATGAGCAGTCTCGGGCCTGGCGCTGTGGCGCAAGTGGTTAAAGGTCCTCGCCTTGCACGCCTGGGATCCCATATGGGCGCCGGTTCTAATCCCGGCAGCCCCGCTTCCCTTCCAGCTCCCTGCCTGTGGCCCGGGAAAGCAGTCGAGGACGGCCCAAAGCTTTGGGACCCTGCACCCGCGTGGGAGACCCGGAAGAGGCTCCTGGCTTCGGACCGGCATAGTATCGGCCGTTGTGCTCACTTGGGGAGTGAATCATCGGACGGAAGATCTTCCTCTCTGTCTCTCCTCTCTGTATATCCGCCTTTCCAATGAAAAAATAATAAAAATAAATCTTTAAAAAAAAAAAAGAATGAGCAGTCTCAGAGTGGAATGGAAATAAAGTGAAGCAAAGGGAACAATACGCTCCAGTTTGCCTGAGACTTAATAATTTTTAGTGCTGAAAGTCACAAACTGGTACTATAGGAATTCATCCAACCACTGCCTATCCAGCGTTCCTCTCCATCCAACTAATGCTCGTGTTAATGACAATTCACTTTAATGCCAGGTGCTGTGCTAGGTACTTTATATCTACTATCTCATTTACTCTTCCGTATGATTCCATTTTACAAATGGAAATACTAAGGGTCAGAGTGGTTAAGTGAGTACCCTTGGGCTGTGTGATCAGTTGATGGCACACACAGGTCTGTGGACCCAGACCATTTCCTAGGACTTCTAGTGACCAAGAGCTCCTTCTTTTGAGACGCAACCTCTTCCATGCAGAACTGGATGGAAAGGAGCCATCCAAGTACTTGTCCTTCAATTCCAGTGAGCCACTTAGAAAGCATGCTGATTCTCTGCCTGACTTGGCTTTCTTTTCATACTCCAAAGTTATAACAATCGGCCTTGTAGATGGAGTTCTGAAGCCACTGGTGAAGGCAGAGCTGGAGGCTGCGCTGCTTGCTGCAGTCAAGCACCCTTCCATCTGTTCTATCCAGAGGGAACCCTGGTGAGGGCTCCGATGTGGCAGTTGGGAGATACCCCGCTTAGGGAACTGTCCAGACCCAGGCAGCCCTCTGAGACAATCATGTTGATCCCTTACATGTAAGACATCACTAAGATAGGTATTTTGAGAAATTAGACCTTCTATTAGGAAAGTCCTCATCACTAGGTAGGCTGGGTCGTTACTAACCTTAAATTCTCCCATTAGGCAATCTGCTCGCAAAGAATGGGAATTATAAACCTGGAAGGGAGAGTGGGAAAAGGTCATTCCCTTAATCCATCAGCTAAGGAATAGTGCTTTCCTAGTCACTGCTCCCTTACCCGGATGCTGATGATCTCGTCCATCAACTCGGAGGGGGTCATGTGGACATTGTAGAAAAACAACTGTCAAAACAGTAGAGAAAATAGTTAAATGTTATTCAGGGCATTCAGATTGAGGAGTAAAAACCCACAACACACAAATTCAAAATTAGGCTTGATCATGCAGGGTTCTTGGAAAAGGCCCAAAAGCTGAAGTTTCATGCAAACTGGAAAAAGAGGTAACGAGTACGGCATTTGTTGAATACTACGTGAAGTTAGCTGCACAAATACAAATCTAAGATGATTTCACATTGCAGCTTTCATTAAGCTGATTAGGTCTTCACGTGTATTTATTTCTTAACATTTTTAGCTGTCTCTGTGTCCAATATTTTTAATTTTATTATTTAAAAGCATGTTTATTTAATTTCATTTTTATTTGAAACACTTAGAAAAAAGATACACAGAGAGAGATCTGTTTACTCCCCAAATGTCAGTAACAGGGCTAACCCAGACTCAACCCAGCAGTCTGAAACTCCATTCTGTCTCCAACTTGAATGGCAGGGACTTAAGCACTGAGCTACCTGCTGGCTCCCAGTGCATACATTAGATGGAAGCTAGATTCAAAGGGAAAGATCCAAGACTCAAATCCGTCTGCCTGAATGCAGGCATTCCCTTCAGACAACCTCTGCACCAAATGCCTACCCCTCCTCTTCCTAATGAAACAACTTCAAAAAATAACTTTACCCACTAGATTATACAGATGCCTGAGTGCAGCCAATATCAGTCACAGTTAAACCCGTTGTAACAGCCACATCTGAGCACTTAGATTCAATATGAATCTTTCCCAGCGGCCATCTGAAGTGCACCATCTTCACGCGCCCCTACCTCTTGCATGAGCTCTCCCTCAGCTGTGGGCTGTTGGTCTGTGATTCATCTAAGAAGTGAGAGGTGAGAAGGGAATAGGATCATCTGCAAAGCTTGAAGAAAGTGGAAGAAACAGGAACAACTGATTGAAGGAGCCAGTTTCCTTTGTGCACAGAAATAGAAAAAAAGAACAAAAGTCAGAGTTGGGTCAGGAGTAGATGTATTAGGGAACTAAGAGAAACTGAGGTAAGAAGCAGGCAGGGAATGCCTCCCCTCGAGCGCAGCAGGAGACACAGGCCCAAAGAATCTCAGAAATGTGTCCTCTCAGCAGAGTGTAGATGGGATCTGGGAAACTCCCAGCCTAGTGTTTCTGTTCATGCTGTCCCGTCTCCTGGGTTCCGTGGCATTTGAGATGACTGTCAAGGCAGTGTTTTTGAGGAATGTTGCAGGAGAGGTTGACAGAGCAGGACTACCTCCTCAGTGTAGGGTGAAGAGAAAACATGTTTATTCACAACTGTCTTCCTTTCATGTATATTAGTTTTTCTCATTGCCCACCAAGTTTTGGCACCACTAAAAAATTTAGCTTAGTCACAGACTTGTCCTTCTATTTATATCATGTAATGAAAAGGCAAAGGTGAGCTTCTATGCTTTGTCTTAAGGGGTGAAAAGGAAAGGCAGTGATTGGGAGATTACTGCAAAACACACAGAGACACTCACAGCTGTGAGAATCAATGATGAAGTGGGGCCAGCAAAGGCAAAACCCTGCAGTTCTTCACTTTGTATGTTCAACACTGCAACTCCATATTGTCTTTATTTGGCCAGGTTTGCTCATGTGTTCCCGTCCCCCAGACAGGGGAGTGTGGGTAGAAGGCAGGGAGGTGCATCCAATGGGACAGACTTACTAGGTCACAACATCCTTCTTTCCCCATTTACCTCATCAAAAAATGGGTTGTTTCCTCTCTTGATTCTTGTTCGGTGAGTCTGGCCACAGATGTGGACTTTGACCACAGGCCTTATGTTGTTGCCGCTCAACTGCCGGGCCTCAATCACTCTGACACGGATCTACAAGTACGTTACAGATTTGTTACAGAACCTTCCCTGGTGATCAGGGAAAAGAAATCCTCAGGAGTCACCTGTAATGGTTTCTGACAATAGATGAGGGCAACTTCGCAGTGTAGTGCTAATGGCAGGGGAAGGCCCACCTGTGATCATTCAAAGATGGGATGTAGGGCTGGGCTGGTGAATCCAACAGCAGAAGACAGCGTTGAGAGCCTTCCAGAGACAATGTAGGACCAGGCTGCCACTCCTGTTCAGACTCCAGCCCATAACACAGCCACCCTGGGCCCTGACGCATGAACTTGCTCAATTACCATCTCCCAAATCCAAGGCAGTGTGCAGAGCTATACAAAATGCAATACCTCTGCTTCTCTTCTTTGATTAGCTCCTATCTGCCACCCAAGGGGAGGGAGGGTAGTTTTATTTCTCTGAAGAATCTCAGCTGGCTTCATCAAACCCAGTGCTGCCTGCAAGAGGAGGATGGGCCTGTCCCTTCTAGATGAGCCAGGGACTGTGGGAGTGGCTCCCTGATAGCATGACTGCAATGGTTGAAGAAGGCCTAGGTGGTGGTGAAGCCAGGATACAGAGCACCTGGGCTGCTTATACCTGGAAGTCCTGTGGCTTGTTGGACAGCATCCGCCTGCTGTTCTTTCCTTTGGTGAGTCTCCGGGCTAGTTGAGCTTCTGATACTGTCCCAACGGGACCCCTAGGTCCAGGGCCCCAGACTGTACCATCCAATCTATTTTCATCTCCTTCATCATCTTCTTCTTCTCCTGAAACAGCAAATAGGAATCAAGTCAGAAGATGCTTATACTCTGCATGTATCTGAACACTCCAGCTTCCCAGGGAGGGAGAGTT
Source organism: Ochotona curzoniae (assembly GCF_017591425.1). NCBI lineage: Eukaryota > Metazoa > Chordata > Mammalia > Lagomorpha > Ochotonidae > Ochotona > Ochotona curzoniae. The sequence goes on along the minus strand of NW_024466512.1, from coordinate 28,081,781 downwards.
TTGCCTGCCATTATATTTTCAGACTTCCCAAGGTGGCAGGTGAAGCAGAAGCTCTCAGGGACATCTACGTGGGACTTGCTGGGACTCAGGTAGAATTTTTAGGGAAGTCTGTTATGGCACACCAGAACACTCACTCAAGCTGCCTTCAAAGAGACTAAGAGAACACTGGAGACAACAGGAATGCCAAGAAGAAGTGGGCTCAGCCTGAGGCCAGGGAGACAGAGAGATGAGACAGTGACATCTTCATCCTAGACAGCTAGAATCTGGTAAAGAGACTTCAGCTTGGAGCATACCACTGCAGGGCTTGCCTCTCAGGGTTGCTCATGAGCTGTCTCAGTGGTCTCTTTTGTGTTTCCACATATTGAGTTTCCAGTCTTGTGACAGATGAGAAACTCCATTCAATTTTTCACTATGTAGACCCAGGCAGTCACAGTGCACCCCACTTTGCCCCACTGAGTTGTCAGCTCAACACACATCTGGCCCTGCATTTATGCCTCTAACTTCCCTTTGCATTAAAGGGAACAGAATACCCCTACTCAGCAGAGTGAACACACCTCCCCATCCCATGCTCTGCCATGTCTTATACACAGCTTCCTTCTGATTCTCTGGTGGTCTCCCAAATGTCCTCTCTCAGTAGTTCTTTCTATACTGAGACCTTCCTAACTCCTTCAAGCATGCATAGATTTTCCTATCTTTAACAACAGAAAGCAGCTCTGCTTACTATCACTCCCCTTTCTTTTATTCAAAAATCTTGGACCCTCAGTGATAAACATTTTTCTTTTCTTTTTTGTCCCTCTAAGTCTCCCATGTGGGCACAGGGCCCCAGTGCCTTGGCCATTCTCTGCTACTTTCCAAGTCCCCCAGCAGGAAGCTGGATTGGAAATGGAGCAGTTGGGACTAGAACTGGTGCTCATATGGAATGCCAGTGCCAGAGGTTAAAAAGTTAGCCTGCTACCCCACTGTACCAGACCCAATTTTCTTAACAGACAAAAAGTCTTAACTCCTGATAATCTCAACCACACAATTTGAGAGCCTTGAAATTAACCAACCACCCTGCCCAGAAAATACCAAAATCTACATGCCCTTTCTTTGGGTTCTGAAACAACCGCCAGAATCACATAAGAAACTTTATATCCATATGATATACACATGCAGCCACCTGTCAGTCATCCACACCCTGATGGGACTTAAACGGATCAGACCTTTTTTTTTTTTTTTAATAGCAAGGCTCTTGAAAGCTTTCTCTGGAGCCTTGCTATTTGTGGTCAAGGTCAGTTTTCATGACTTTAAGCTTTAGTTTCCTCATGCACAACATGGGAGCATACTAGCATTTGCCACAGAGTTCCCACGCAGGTAAAATCAATCCAAACACAAAGCCTTTATCACAGTGCCTGACACAAAGCAGTGTCCAACACATGAATGAGTTTTGCTGAACTATCAGCCATGGTCCCTTCAGGCTGTTATGACAAAGTGGGCAGCTCACAAACAACAAAAATGTATTTCCCATAGTTTTGCAGAATTGGAAGTCCAAGGTGAAGGTGCCAGCAGATGTAGTGTGTGGCGTGAGGGCCAGTTTCCTGGTTTACAATTGGCACCTTCCACTACATTCCCACATACTATAAGTGCTCAACTGGAAGGACACTAGCCCCATTCATAAGACTTAACCCCAAATTGTTTAGTAACTCCAATGTTTCTACCTTCTAATACCTTGGGATTAGGAACTCAGCCTAGAAATTTGGAAGGTGGGGTCAGAGGGGCGGGGAACAAACATTCAAGCCACAGCAAAATGGGGAGAACTTTTCTGGAACTACAGAATATTTCCTTGGAAACAGCCTTTATGTGTGGGGAGGGGGTGGGGAAGGAGAAAAAGAAGTCAGTGGAGCACCTGGAATTGGGCACAGAGTGAGGAGAGGTAACCCCAAGATGACCAGAAGACTTCCCCAGAGTGTTGCTTTACAGTTCAGCCCAGAATGAGCCCTTCTCATCATCCACCTGTTCATACTTGGCCTATGTTCACCCAGCTTCTGTTCTTCAAATGTCAACCATAACTTCTCTGTGCTAACAGTGTCCTAGTATGTATCCTCACACTCAATCTTACGGGACATTGGTCAGACTCAGGTTTTACTTCTGTTTTATGGTCACACACCTTAAGTGAGCTCACAGGGCCAGGTGGCTATTCTATCACATTTTCAAGGCACCTGGATCAACACTCTCCTAGATTCCAGTCCAAGACAACCAATAATTAACAACAAGGTCAAATAACTTCAGCTTTCTGAATTTCCACCTATTTCAGGCTTCTCACTGTGTCTCCATCCTTCTTGCAATAAATGGCCTTGATTCTTAGTTCATTGAGACAGCAGGTGAGAATTTGCATTTGCTGCCCACTCCATCTCACATTCTGTATTTGTCCTCTGCCACCTCCCTGTTCTCCAACCCTTGAGGTCGACTCTCCCACCTTGGCATGGGTCCCATATCCTCTTGCTACACAAGGGTTTTGCTTCTGTGATTTCTACTGGATCATTCCCATCAAAATAAAAACAAGTGAAATATCACCTCAAGCTTAAAGGCACAAAGCTGTCCTTGACCCCACAGCATCCCCCTAGAGTCAGTGCTCCGTTTTTCTACTCCTTTATACCATGGACTCCTCAAAAGAACTGCCTTTCCTCACAGTCTCCCTTCCTTTCTTTCCACATCCCCTTCAGTCGGGGCTCAGCCCCACCACTCCACCGCAAACACTCTTGTCAAGGTCAACCAATGACCAGCACATTGTAGATCCAGCTACAGGCTCCTTTTGATCAAACTCTCTGTAGCACTTGTTCACTCAATTCCTGAAACACTTCTTGCTTTTACATTTAGCCTATTAGACCAAAGTCAGATGGCTCAACCTAGTATTTGCAATATTAGGTAAACACATCATCCATGACACTTCTGTCATGGACCTTGTCATTCATCCAACCATTTTAATACTTTCATAGAACTTGAGAGCTGGAGGAGACCCTACATAAGCTATAACCCAAGTTCCTGATAATTTGAGGATCAGAGATGATGACATGCCTACTGTCACACAGCTCAATAGGAACGGCTTTCTGTTGCAACTCCGGCAACTGAGCAAAGCAAGTCTCCATAATTCTCAAGAAGTCTTCTTGTTATCTTCTGAAAAGTTCAGGACAACATTCTTGCAAACCACCCTGTGTGCACTTCCTCACGTGGGATCTGCCTACTCAGTGCTGAGTTGCTGGTCACCCAAGTGTACCTTAAGATGCAGTCAAGGTTGCCTGCAGCATCACAATTCGTGCCTGGTCCCAGTTTATATCAACCTTTCTCCTTCCTTCAGACTCCCACTTTCTGCACCTTTACTGCCTTTTCTTTCTGTTGTGTAGAGAAACAGGCTCTCTGTCATTCTGTCAGCTGATCTGCAGGCCATCCCCTGCCTGCCTCAGTCTCTGCCTTGCCAGGGGACGAGATCCTGGTGCAGTTTCCCAGTGAAGGCCAATCCTAGGAATGACCAAGGAAGAGAATACTTGTCTAGTCTCTGTGGATTTCTTCCTGCTCTGAAATAAAGAACCCCACTACTACCCAAAGGCAGGCCCCTTGTACCCAAATACTTTCCCTTCTCCCATCTTTCCTGAATAGGCATGAACTGCACCACCAAACCACCTAACCATTTTCCATTCCTTCCTTCCTTCCATTCCATTTTCTTTATATCTTGCCTTCTTACCTTCTTTCTCTCTATCATATTAACTATTTTCTGAAGTTCCAGAATGCCTTTTTTTTTTTGCCTGTATTATTACTTTGCATCTCATGAAGTCTTGTCAATGAATGGCAACTGATCAAGGCAGATTCTGTTACCTTGAGCCAGAGGTCATTATAAAATCAGAAAAAAAGACTGCTATAATACTACCTTCAGTTTTAAGTTTAAAACTACAACACAGAACAGGAAACAGCAGGTTTTGAGGAACAAAAACACATAACATTTTGGAGACCACATGATCATCAGCTTGGCTGAATAATAACTATTCTTGGCTTCTAAAATGTAATAAGTTATATAATTTTTTAATGCATGAATGTTCTAACAAATAATTTATTATCCATTCCCATATTCAAACTCCTGGGTAAGAGCATGCATCCTAAGAATCTTCTGGAATAATTCCAATAGGTAGACTAGAGCAAAAGGAACATGGAAAAATCTCTGACAAGCACAGGCTCCCAGGCTAGTCCTGGCGGCATCTGCCTTTGATCCATCAGGGCTGTGAACCATTTTAGAAAACACTGCACAAAAAGTTCTGCCTAATCATAGCAATTTAATATGAACCAGCTAAAATAGGCAGTGCCAGGGCATCTCAAAGAGGAATTCCAAAGTCTGGCTTTATTGAACCCTCTACACAGATGAGGGAGTTTCCCTCTCCAGACCAGACCAGACCAGACCAGCCCAGCCCCACCAAGGCAAAGTATCAGATATCTGCGCATATTGCTTAGCAAAATATTGCTGAGTCTAAACATGGAAAACCACCTGCCTCTTCCAAGTATCTTGACTTTCCCTATATACCCTGAAAGAAAAAAATAAGCCTAATACAGTCTAGTGAACAAAGTCATTCATTAAGAGACACAGTCATAGAAACATGAAAATAGTTCCTCCAGCCATTTTTTAGCTGATTGATCATTTTCTAGTCTGTCTCTTGTTCAGAAAATGTTCCTTGGTCCCCACAGTCTGCCCACCAAGAACAACTTCCTAGCCCAACCCTACAATCCTCAGGAACATATTTCCCTTTCAACCACTTAAAAAAAAATTTTTTTTTGATGATCTTTACGTAGTTGATTAGGGCTCAAAGGGTCAAGGGCTACAGTAAAGTGAATAAGACCTTTGTTTTCACATTCTCTTTTTTCCTTCCTATATCTGGTGGAAGGGAAGAAACAAAGGGAGAAGCCACACCCACCCTCCCAAACACCCCAGGATCCCCCAATGTGGGACATGCTCTGATGGTTCTGCTTATGAGGTTTCAGTAGTTTAACTGTTCTGAATTACTGCCGAGTTCACCATTCCAAACACGATAAAATAGCTCCAGAATCCACTGGTTGACATAGTCCAACCTACACTCTCCATTTGCCCAGATAGTCACTGCCAACACTTGGCTGGGGTAGCTGATCAAGTTGTTCTGTCCTCTGTCATGGTACCAGGTGTCCTCCACAGGCTCCAATGTACTACCATATCTTCCATTTGCACCTGCATATGCTGTCCATTGCTCTGTCTGAGCCACTGAGGATGCTCAGCTTTGACACACACACTCCACAGTCAGACCATGGAACCTGCAATTCTGTTCATGGTTGGGGTTCTGAGTCCAGCAGTTCAGTTGGGGGCATCCCCAAAGAAACTTTGTCTGAAGTGATCCCAAATCAGAATCTTGTGTGTGCTTGCCAATACAGGGTCGAGCATAGTCCGTTGCCCAAATCAGCTTATGCATGTAAATGCTGGTGATTGCAATTGCTGGACCAATTCTGCCTCCAGCCCTGTCTTCTACACAAACCAATGGATGTTGTAGCCCAGCCCGATCCTTCCCACTACACACTCAGCCCTCACAGAAACCTGTGGGAGCAGCTGCATAGACAGAGTGACCCATAATAACCCCTGCCAGTTATTCCCCTTACACGGTTCTCGTGCTTGCCAGTATATACAGCAGACTGATCCAATCTGTCCCACATCCATTCAGCTCTCATTCATGTCAATGGACATTGAAGCCTAGTTCAATCCAACCAGCCCCACTTTCCAGCCCACACACGTGCTAGTGGGTGCCACTCTGTCTAGCCATGCCTGTCCAAATCCTGGTTCTCATGCTCACCAGTCAGAGTAGCAACACCAGAAGTTAGGTGCCCACTCTTTCCCTAATGGGCCCACTCCTATTCCTGGATCCTGCATTCTCCAGGTGGTTCTGGAGGTTAACTTGACAGAATTAGCCCCCAGTGCCAGCATCTGCTAGCTGATGTTGCAGCAAAGCCCAACCAACCCACACCCACTCTGGCTTATACATGCACCAGTAGGAATAGTCAAGCCAGCCTGGCTTTTTCCTGATCCAGCTAACATGAGGCCCACAGGTATTATAGCCCTGCCTGGCCTTGGTCTGCCCCTATCCCAACTCATGCTCTCCAGTGGGAGTTGTGGTCCAGCAGGGAAGCCCTCCACATTCCCCCTACCGGCTTCGCCCCCTCTACCCTGGGTCCCACGTGTGCTGGTTGGGTGTTGTGGGCTGGTCTGGCATGGGCCTCCTCACCTTGACATTTGCCAGTGGGTGCTTCAGCCTGGCCAGGCCCAGTCTACCCCCAATTCCAGCAGTTCATGCTGGTTGGGGCTACAGCCTAGACCAGCCCAGCCAGCTCCCAGTCCCAGCCCTCATGTGAACTGGCATGTGTTGTGACTGAACCTGGTCCAACCCACATTCTGTTCTAGTGCTTGGATTCACCATCTGGTGATGTGAATTAGTCCTGCCTGGCTTGCCTCTGATCTGCACCAAATGTATGCCAGGGGCCTTGTCTGAGCTGCTCTATTGTGGTTCTTGTGCTCACCTGCAGTGGCTGTGTCCTAACATAAGAGTTTCCCAAGCTCCTCCATCAGAACTTCTCCCAATGCCAGATCTTGCGTCCATCAGTGGGTCCATGGGCCAGCCCTACTTAGTTCACCTCCTGTCCTAGCAGGAACAGTAGCCTTTTCTAACCAGCCTTCAACTGATTCTGGTTTTTATTGTTGGGTGTTACAGCCCAGCCAAGCCTGGTCCACACCCTGACACAGCTCACACCTGGCTCAGCAGGGACAAAAACCTAGCCTAGCCTGTTCTACACCTACTCTGATCCTCATGAGCACCAGTGGGTGCTGGAGTCTATCCCAGTCCGGTGTGCCCAGCCCCAGTCCACACTTGTGCTGAGGGACACTGCAGTCGTATCTTGAACCGAATGCATACCCCACTCTGGCCCCCGTGCTCACCAGTAGGAACCACAATCCAACCAGGGTATCCCCTTAGTTTCCAACCAGGCCTGTTCCCAGCCATAGGTCTTGCATCTGCCAGTGGTTACTCTGACTCAGTTTGGCATAGTCCCTTACCTGTCATGGCCTTTGCCTTTGGCTGCTGTAACATGACCTGACCCGGCTGGCCCCAAGTCCCAACTCTTGCTGGCAGGTGGTGGAACCTGGCCCTGCACAGTCTGCTCACATACCTGGCTCATGCAAACCAGTAGGTGTGACAGCCTAGCCCGGCATGACCTGCATTCCAGCCTGGTTTCTGCACTGGCCAGTAAGCTAAGGTCTGCTCAGCCCTGCCCTGTTCACCCCCTTCCAAAACCAACTTACACATTAGCCAACAGGAGCTACCTTACCCAGCTTACCTGACCCCCAGGCCTGGGAGCTATGACCCACTGTGGGAGTTTTCCACATTCCCCCACTCAGCCCACTCCCGGACCGAGATCTCATGCATGCCAGTGGGTGTTAGGTCCTTACCTGGCATAGCCTGCCTCTGTGACTAAATGCTTTCTTAGAAAATAAATTTGAGAAAAATATTTTGCTCATTGGTACAGAATCTGTTTTTAGGAACAAGCAACTTATACCATTCAGAATGTAGAGGGTAAGGGAGTCCTGAGATGGAGCAGTGTGAGCACAAACCCAGAAACTCAATGGCCAAAATATATGATTTCCCTGGAGTGAATTTCTGCTTCCTTAGCAATGAGAAAAACACTACCTCTTGAACTTTCAAACCCACTGGGGACAAACTCCTTGCTACACACATCTCCCTCTGCCTGAGGCTCCTCCTCTTGGCCTCACTGTGTAAGCACTGAAGCTCCTGGCAGTAATATAGACTGGGTCTCCCATCCCCAGTCTCCCAGAAGGCTCAGTGACAGGCAACAGGTCAAGTGCAGCCAAGGTGTTCCCCAGACATTCTTTTGAGTGCCTGATACTGTTGAATGGAGAGAGGAAATGAATCAGATCTTGGGTCCCATGTATCTGGATTTGAAACAAAGGGTGCTTCCAAATGCTGGTCTGCAAAGCAGCCAACTATGTCAGCAGGGCAATTTGATTTCTAAGTAGACTTGGCAAAGTGGAATTTCTTTGTTTAAAAATAGAATGGCATTCTGTAATCTGGAAATGCTCTTTTTGTTCTAGAAAATGAACATTAATGTAGAGTAGATGAAGGCTGACCTTCTATATATTGGTTTCAGAATCTGGCTAGAACAAACTTTTTTCCAGCATTTATTTGTTTGCTTGTTTATTTAAAGGGCTGAGAGAGAGACAGAAGGAGAGAGACAGAAATCCTATTTGCTGGCTTATTCCACAAATGCCCACAGTAACTAGGACAGAGCCAGTATAAAGCCAGGTGCTGGGCAATTATTCCATATCTCCCACTTGAGTGGCAGGAACCAAATGATTTCAGCAATTATTACTGCCTCCCAGGGTCTATATCGCAAGGAAGCCAGGCTCAGGAACCAGAGTCAGGAATTGAACCCAGATATTCCAGTTAGGGTGTAGGTGTCTCAAGCTCTAGGTTAACTATACTCCCCAGTCTTGTTGCCTTAAAAGTCTTCAGCATCCTCAATGATCTGAATGTCTCAAGGAAAAAAAAACTATGATAATTCACTTCTGTTAAGCAAAGATGCCTTTGAGTACCTACTATAATTCCATACTAGTGAAAATATCAGGACAAATAAAATAACTTGAAATCTCAGGGGAAAATAAGACCAACAAACATGAGGCAGAGTAAGAGCAAGACAACATGCCTCAGTGACATGACCTAGGCAAGAGTTTTATTTTTGGGTCCCGGCACAGTGGCCTAGCAGCTAAAGTCTTCACCCTGAATGCACCAGGACCCATATGGGCACAGGTTCTAATCCCAGCAGCCCTGCTTCCAGCCTGGGAAAGCAGTCGAGGATGGTCCAGTGCCTTGGGACCCTGTATCCACATGGGAGACCTGGAGGAAGTTCCTGGCACCTGGCTTTGGATTGGCACAGCACCAGCCGTTGCAGCCACTTGGGGAGTGAATCATTGGAGAGGAGATCTTCCTCCCTGTGTCTCCTCCTCTCTGTATATCTGCTTTTCCAACAAAAAAAAAAATAGTTATATTTTCCTTTGAATTGACTATTTAAAAAGTCTGGTCATTCTTCATAAAAATAATGAATGTTTCCTCTATTTCTCTATACAGATATGTTCAAATTTTAAAAATTTGAGCTCAGCTATCTTTTTAAAGGAAAAGACCTATTTAATTTTACCTGAAAAGCAGACTGACAGAGAAGGACAAACAAATATCTCCCATTTTCTGGTTCACACTCCAAATGCCTGCAACATACAGTGCTGAGCCAGTCCTGTTGGAGTGTGGGTAAAATGTTATTATTGGACAGTGTGAAGTTCCTTTGTGTGGAGAAAACTGCTACTTTGCTAGGCCAGGAGGCGCCTGGACTTCGGGAGGATTCCACTCTAGCAATAAATCTGTACTTTGCTGCACTGCAACTTTGTGAACCCAAATACAAGGAGGCAAGGGCGCAATTCTTCTCTGGTCCCAAAAACAAGAGGAAGATAAGGGTGTGAAAATGGGATGAGTCATATAGATAATAGGTATGGAAATGAACACGCTGCCTGTGCCTGAAGGCCATAAAAATTAACATGTCTAACATTGTTACTTTTGATATATTTCCCAGCCCCAAAGGGCCTATACAAGCTTCTGTCGTAGGCCCGTTCAAGGTCTGACTGCCCCACTTGACTGGCCTGCATTCCCCAAGAGCAGTCTGACCCCAGCATGCTGGTGCAATGAACTCTGTTTGCATTACCAGTGAGATTCTGTCGTTCTCTAAAGCGCCCCCTGACGTCCAGGGGCTTTAGTCCAGACTCTAACAGTCCCAGACCCAAGCCAGGAGCCATTAACTCTATCTGGGTTTCCCACATGGGTAGAAGCAGCCCACATACTTCAGTCATTAGGCATAGCAGGTGTCTAAAGCTGAATCGAAAATACAGAAGGCCAACTCAAACTGGCACTCTAATAAGCAGTACTTAGCTCACTGTGCTACATCATCCCCAATCATTTTTTTCTGAGCATGGAAGAAATATCCATTAACATGTAAATGTCTTATAAGACCCAGAAAGTGGAAATCTGAGTCCCTTCCTCCTGAAATAACCATTGTCAGCAACTACTTATGCTGATTTCAAAAATACCTATCTACACAGTGGCTCTCGCAAAGAAGTCATTTGAAATACTAATGCTAGAGCACAAGCGAGGGCTGTCAGAAAAATTCACTGACAAGTTGAAGAGACTGGGAATGAACACAGCTCATAGGAACTGAACACCTCAGAGATTCATTTTTAAGAAATGCTGTTGGGGTCCGGTGTAATAGCTTAGTGGCTAAATCCTTGTCTTGCTTCTGCTGGGATCCCATATGGGTGCTGGGTCATTTCCTGGCTGCTCCAGTTCCCATCCAGCTCCCTGCTTGTGTCCTAAGAAAGCAGTAGAGGATGGCCCAAAGCCTTGGGACCCTGCACCCGCATGGGTAACCAGAAGATCCTGGTTCCTGACTTTGGATTAACTCAGCTCCAGCTGTTACGGCCACTTGGAGAGTGAACCAGAGGATGGAAGATCTTGCTCTCTGTATCTCCTTCTCTCTGTATATCTTCCTTTTCAACAAAAATAAATGAATGAATAAATCTTTAAAGAAAAGAGGGTAAAAAAAAAGAATGCTCTCCTAGAGTGCTAACATTAAGCAGATCAGCTCGTTGGTGCCTGGGCTGAAAATGAATAGTGTCAAAAATGCCCCTTTCACTGGTCCACCTCAAAGACTGTCGCCATAACAGAGTATTTCACTAACCTTCTAAAAACCTGTTACCATGACAACCAGATTCACCAACTGTTAGCCTGACTGGAGCCTACACTCTTACAGCCAGAACAAACTATTTTAAAAATCTATTTCTGGAGGACCATCTGTTAAATGTGTGTTTTGTCCAACCATAGAAATGTAAGCATTTTTTCATAGCTGAATTTATTTCATTCCATTAACTACAAAATCACTTATCTGGAAATTAAATTTAATCCAATTCAGAAAACATTTGCTGATATCTGTCTTTTATGCATGTTGTGGTGAGAAAGGCATGGTTTTACTGCCAAGGAACCTACAGTTCAGCAGAAAGATAAGCTACACGCATGACTAACATAGCACCCTGAGCTGAATATAAGTTCCTCCAGAAAAGGCCTAGCAAATTATTACATGGGAAACTATTTCTTAGTGAAAGGACTCATTCAACTATGTACTCACATTCTTAGCGCCTAACAGTGTTTTCAAGGTCATACTCGCTGAATGAATGACTTGGGTAGTTAATGAAAGAATATGTGAGTGAGGGATGGGTAATGGATATGGTTTCATTTTTTTCAGGTAGCACTGGTGATTGGAGTGAAGTGCATAGTTTATTCAGAAGTGGTTGATACATGCATGATTGCTGAATAGGATGTGGGACAGATTGGACCAGTTTGCTGTATATACTGGCAAGCACAAAAACCGGTGTAAGGGGAGGGACTGGCAGGGGTTATTGGGAGTCTCCCCAAATAGGCTACAACTCCCACTAGTGTGTGTGAGGGCTGAGTGTGTAGTGGGAAGGATCAGGCTGGGCCACAACACCCATTGGTTTGTGTAGAAGACAGGGCTGGAGGCAGAATTGGTCCAGCAATTGCAATCACCAGCATTTACATGCATAAGCTGATTTGGGCAACGGACTATGCTGGACTCTGTATTGGCAAGCACACACAAGATTCTGATTTGGGATCACTTCAGACAAAGTTTCTTTGGGGATGCCCCCAACTGAACTGCTGGACTCAGAACCCCAACCATGAACAGAATTGCAAGTTCCATGGTCTGACTGTGGAGTGTGTGTGTCAAAGCTGAGCATCCTCAGTGGCTCAGACAGAGCAATGGACAGCATATGCAGGTGCAAATGGAAGATATGGTAGTACATTGGAGCCTGTGGAGGACACCTGGTACCATGACAGAGGACAGAACAACTTGATCAGCTACCCCAGCCAAGTGTTGGCAGTGACTATCTGGGCAAATGGAGAGTGTAGGTTGGACTATGTCAACCAGTGGATTCTGGAGCTATTTTATCGTGTTTGGAATGGTGAACTCAGCAGTAATTCAGAACAGTTAAACTACTGAAACCTCATAAGCAGAACCGTCAGAGCATGCCCCACATTGGGAGGGCCCTGGGGTGGTGCTAAGTGGCTGGACACAGCATACAGAGGTGTGGGAGGTGGGTGTGTCTTCTCTTCCTATCTCACCCCACCTATCTTGCTTCTCCCAGATACAGGAAGGAAAAAAAGAGAGAATGTGAAATGGTGATCTCACCCATCTTCCTGTAGCCCCTGACACTTATCATCCTAATCAACTATCATTTAAAAAAAAGTGTAATTAATAAAAAAAAATAAAAAGTAAAGCATTTCTAGGCATTCTGCTCTGAAGAGGAAACAATTTCAATGGCCTACAGAGTGTGCTATTCAGCAAGCTATACTTACATACCATTGGGAATTGTTTTTGTATTAACAGCAATAATAATTATGGCTATTACTGTAGCCATTATGGGAGGCCATATATATTGCTCTCATTTAGTTGTCACATAACTGATGTGGTTACATTGCTTTTTAGTCAGAAAGCTGAGATTCAGAGAGGTTAAGTGACTTAACCAAGCTCCCATTGCTAATGAACGAAAGCTATAGAATTCATTATAGGCCAGGCTGGCCCCAGACCCTCATTTTTATCCATAATATCACAACCTCAGAATAAAAACCATGTCTTATCACCAAAGCTGGATGAGAGTGCCTGGAGTATAAGACCTGTGTCTCAAAGCACTCATCAGGCCCAGCCCTGCTCCATGCAGCAATGCACTCAATGAATCCAGAAACCTACTTAGCAAAAATGGTGCTGCAGGTGGAGGAATCCATCATGGGGGGAAGGTTGGGGGAGGGGGAGAGGGAATCCCAATGCCTAAAAAACTGTCACATAATGCCATGTAATTAAAAAAAAAAAAAAAGTGGTGCTGCACCAAGTCTATCACTTTACTCTTTTTACTTGAATAAGCCACAGTGTTTTTGTTTTTCCCCAAAGTCTGGGTGAAGGGGTGACATAAAAGTGTCCATTTAATATTTTGATCCTTGGAATAGTATAAACAGAAGGAAACTATCTTCTTTGTATTTGGTTGAATACTGTGTTCCCCCCACATCCCCCTACTCACACTTGCCCAGAACCTCAGCCTATTACTCTCTGCAAAAGTAAAGTCTTTGAAGATGTAACCAAGTTCAAATAAGGTCATACTGGATTAGAGTGGGCTCTGGTCCAGTGGTTGGTGGGAAATCAGGACACAGACACATGCAGAGAGGACCAGAGTGTGACAACAGGAACAGAGATTGGAGTGTTGTGTCTATGGTCAAGGATCGCCAAGGGTTGCTGATTGCTACTAGCATCTAGGAGAGAGGCAAGAAACAGACTTTCTCCCAGAGCCTCCAGAAGGGAATGACCGACCCTCCTGACACATTCATTTCAGACTTCTAGTCTTCATTACTGGGACAGCTTCCTTACACCTCTAGTGTGGAAGCCACCCTGTTGTGGTGCTTTGTGACAGCAGCTGAGGACCAAACCAACAGGGTCTGGCTTGGGGAAAATGGGCACATTAGGGAAGGTGCCCTGATCTTCCTGATTCAGTGGCTACTCCTAATAACTCCCTGGTTGTTGAATAAAGGATGGGTTCACCCTTCTTTCCTACCTTGAAGGGCTTTCTATACATAATTGTAGTATCCTGACTATAGGCAGTGTCACCTGCCTCACCATGCCCTAAGTGGGCAGGAAGTCACAGACAGTGTAGTAGAGACAGACAGACTTCCTCGGGACCCTCTTCCTGTATGTCTTTATAAATTCTGGGCTGGCTTACCTGCCAGGCCTGGCATGCTGGTCCCACTTGGATCATCTGGATGTGGTGTTGAAGGTGGGTCATAACCAATCACCAAGTCAATAGTTGCCTGGGGAAAAATAAATCATTGCAGATAGAATCAGGACACTGAAATATTACAGTCCATGCACATCAACTCAGCAGGAGTCAAAGTCTTAGGTGGGATGAGCAAAGGGCCAGGAAGCAAGAAAAAGAAAGTACAAAGTTTGCTATCTTCCCAAAGTCAGTCACCATGGAGTGTAGAAGGCACTACCTGTTCCAGGTTGCCAAGTGATAAGAGGAAGCTTCATGAGCTAGAGCAAAACTATGTGCAACAAGTGTGAACCTGTAACCAACCTCCATTTTCTGTCTCACAAGAGATACAGTTCTTTCCATGTGAAGTTTCATGTATGTATATATCTAGATACACACATATATGTACATATACATTGATATACATACACACATACATACGTGTACATATACTTATGTGTTTCATGAATCTATGAGATTTTAAAAAGTTTTGCTAAGGAAAACCAACATAAAGTTGATAATTTTCATTTTGCCTATACCTACAGAACTATATCACAGAAAATAATCATTTTTTTAAAAACGAAAAAAATAAATTTTGTTACCAAATAAATAAATAGCTTCCAATTTTCCAATTTAAAAAAAAAAAGCAAACTTGGTCTCACATCAGACAACACTAGTAAGTACCTATCAAGAGGTCATAATGAGAAAACAAGCAGCTACTGGTACAATAAACATCTTGGTTTTCCAGGATAGTATTAACAAACTGGCTTTTACAGAATATTTCAAGGAATGGCTGAATCACAGAGTTACAACCACATAATGAACACGCCATAGAACTCTAGCAGGACAAGTCCCACTCTATGGATTCTGTCATAGAAAATCTAACTACTTAATTTGCTTGTTCTGTGGTCAAGAATCTAGGACAAGCTCCATGTAATGGACCCATTAATGGACAGATCAAATGTCTGTTTTAAGTATAACGAATTAATTATCCATCCACACTCTGTAAGTAGCACTGCTTAACCATCTGATTTCTCAACCATTCTACAAGCGGGAAAAGCTCACCCCAGTGTCTTGTCCCCTTTCATTTAGCAGAGAAATCAGTTTGTATGGCAGAGATCTGCTCTGGTCCCCAGTCAGATCCTTCAGGGCCACAGTTGCTGAGCCGATTAACCTGCAGGGGAGACAAGAAAGCACGCACAGCCTAAGCAGGATGCCTGCTTCCCTCGTGTCACAGGATCACCAGGTCCCTCTTTTCATCTGGCATCATTCACATCACCAAACAAAATGGGAGCCATTTTGTTCTCATCCTCACAGGGCACTCTGGCTGTAAACATTTCTGTCACCACTTACCTTAACAAGCAGTCATTCCAGGAGCCAAACTAGTGCCCATAACATTTCAACAATCATGAATGACATAGACGAATTTATACTTAGGTAAAACCTGAATATAACCCCATTTCCTCCAACCCTAGAATCCAAGAACAGAGAAAGATGGGGCAAAATTCAATGAAAAGACAGCAGCAGCATTCTTCTTTCATGGACATTCCAAGGGATCCATAAAATTCCATCCATTCTAAAAATGATCCTTCAGGGAGACCTTCCCAAAGTGTCAATGGGCTTACAGGTTACCAAAGGGGTTAACTTGATATTGGAAATACTCTGGAGCAACTTTCAGAACCTGTACATGTCTACTTCTTGTTTACTGGACCCCAGCAGTTAAAGTCAGCCTCTTCCTAGAGCCCACCTCTGTCATACAGTATGCAGCATCTTGGCTCCGAAGTCTCCTTGTGGCCCAGCTCACTGCAGTGAAGCTCCCTAGAGCCTTGTGATTGTTCTGTTAGGGTAGAAGAGTGCTTATTCTAACACTAACAGAATGGAAGAATAGCTCAATTTGCACGTACTGAGCATGAATATCCAAAATATTTCCATTTTAGCCAGGGCACGTGATCCAAAATATTTAGATGGTATATATCCAAAGAGTTAGTCACAATGAAAATAAATGACATCTGAAAAATTATCTGTAAATTGGAGGTTGTGAAATATGATAAAACAGAAGGCAAACTGGAGAAACTCCCTTTGTGAAATGCAATCAGCCTAGAGAGTGACTGTACTACAGAACTGAAAAAGTAGGTGAGAATCTTTAAATGTTACTTTCATCTTACTTACATTTGCAGCAATTTATACAAATAACATAGCATGACAGAACAGAAAGTCATTAGCATAAAATAGAAAACTAAGCATCAAGTCCTTAAAGTGTTAGAAGAAATACCTTAGGCCAAAAAACACAAGGAAATGTAGCCGAGTATTTTTAGAGAATTCCAGGCCTTCAGGAGAAAAATAATAAAAAGGAAGCTCATCTGATGGAGAAATCATTCATTTTATTTTAAATTTTTTTCAAAAATCAGGAAGTGAAAGTTGATGTCAACATAGGGGCATCATTTTTGTGGTAACAGATGTGTATTCATATTCTCCCCACACAGACCTCAGAAATGGACTAGGGTGCACAGCTGGAATCCATAGCCCAATACCTACACTCTGTGACCTGACATTATTAATAAAGAAATGACTTCATGTCTATGAAGAGACACACCAGGGCACCCAAAAAAAAAGTGCCTGAAAATTGAATTAATTATTTTGGTACAAACAATCTTGAAATCCATGTATTTTTTTATGATAGGCATTTAACATGACTTTTTTAATATCTGTCATATTACGTATTACATTGCAAAAGAGCAGGAAACTGCCATTTCCTCCAGTTTACCCAATACGATTTGTACATGGGATCTTAGAAGACTGCACTTTCTCATAAAAACCATCACATGAAATGCTCAAAAACAGTGAAAGTCTCTTCTCTAACATCAAAAATAAAACTTTCAGTGGGAAAGGGAAAAGTTAAATTTCATCTCCAGTGGCATAAGTGAGTTTTTCAGTCCTTTTAGATCTATAAAGAACTTGGGTCTCCTGATCAGTGTGGACAAGAAATGGGAGCTTTGGAGAACAGGATTTTAAATGAACACATTTATTTAATACATTTTACTCAATTAATTATATGAAGTTTTCTTATCCATTCAATGTTTAAATATACATTCTTGATTAGCAGAGATAGAAACAAGGTTAGATCTCCCATCTCCATACAGGTCATTCCCCAAACGCCTGCCACAGTCAGGGGCCTAGACCTCCAAGTGTGTCTCCTATGAGAGTAGCAAGTGCTTGAGCCATCACCTGTTGCTTCCCAGAGTGCATATTGGCAGGAAGCTGTATTGGAAGTGGAGTCAGAACTTGAGCCCAGGCACCCTGGTATGGTTTGTGGACACGTGGAACTACTCTGCCTAATGCCTGCTCCTCACCTGGATTTTTATTCTCTTGCCACATTGTGAAAAGAGATTTCAGGAGAGGCCTTCAAAAAGTTCATGAAAAGTATGTTATGAGAGATGCATGAATTTAAAATTTTACAACAAAATGAACATCTTGTAATCCCATTTTTCCCATAAATTCTTTGGGGTACCTTCACATGGGTCTGTCTTACGCCGATATACCAAAACCTCTGAGGTTGGGTAACTTGGCTCCCAGCTTTTGGGGCTATAAGCACAGGACGTGGCAGCCCCACTAGTCTGGCCTCTGGGGAGGGCCTTCTGACTACATCACAGCATGGATGGTGTCAGGGTGGAAATGCATGTGACAGGGAGAGAGCAGTCACATGGTAAGACAGGAAGCCAGAGAGATTCAGGGATCTGGATCTTTCTGTAACAATTCATCCTCTCAGGAAGGCTCCTATGAGAACAACACTATTCCCTTTGGAGGGCAGCATCCCCAAGGATCGAGTGACCCTGCAGCAGGTCCCACCTCTTCAAGTTTCTACCACTGAAGTCTGCACCTGGAGACTAAGCTGCCAGCACATGAACCTTTTGATCAGGGAGGGGACACATCCGAAGCACATGCAATCCACAGCAAAGGTCTGCTCATTAGTCCATTCCTTCCAGATGATTCTTACATAAAGGCAGTATCTCTAAAATCTCACCTGCCTCTCTCCACTCCCACAGAGTGTGAGCCTGAAGAAAATGCCCTTCCTTCATTTAAAAGCGGGACAGTAAGCTGTGGGGCTCTTGTTTTTTTTTTTTTTTTAAGATTTATTTTTATTGAAAAGTCAGATAAATAGAGAGGAGGTGGAGACAGAGAGAAAGATCTTCTGTCCACTGAGTCATTCCCCAAGTGGCCGCAACAGCTGGAGCTGAGCCAATCTGAAACCAGGACACAGGAGCTTATTCTGAGTCTCCCCTATGCAGCTGCAGGGTCCCAAGGCTTTGGGCCATCCTCTACTGCTTTCCCAAGACACAAACAGGGAGCTGGATGGGAAGCGGGGCCACCAGGACACAGATCTCAGCACATGCAAGGCGAAAACTTTAGCCACTAGGCTACCATGCCGGGCCCAGCGGTAGGGATCTGAATAGTTTTTAAGAGCTGTAGTTGGAGCTGGTGTTGTGGCATAGTATGCTAAGCCTCCACCTGCAACACCAGCATCCCATATGGGTTCCAGTTCCTGTCCCAGTGGCTCCATTTCCAACCCAGCTTCCTGCTAATGGCCTGGGAAGGCAGTGGAGGATGGCCCAAGTCCTTGAGCCCCTGTATCCATGTGGGAGACCTGGGAAAAGATCTTAGCTCCTGGCTTTGGACCAGTCTAACTCCAGTCACAGCTGTCATTTGAGGAGTGAATCAGCAGAAGGCAAATCCCTGTCTCTCCTTCTTTCTCTATAACTTTGCCTTAAAAACCAAACAAAAGCAGCAAACTGGCAGGTTTTGAAGTCATCTGACTGATATTCTGAGATACCAGCCTTGAAAGATGTTCTTTGGAGATCTTCCTAATCTAAATGCTGGACTCAGAACCCTAATGAAGAAAAGAGAGAAGACAGAACAGGTCAACCAACCATCTAAGCTATGATGGACTATGTCAATCAGTGGATTTTTCAAAGCCCTCATAGTGCTTGGAGTGGCAAGATTGACAGCGATTGATAACTGTGGCAATATCAAAACCACTTGAGCAAGAACCTCAGAGCATGCCCTACATCCGGGACCTGGGGAGGGTGGGAAACTGGGTGGGTCTTCTCCCTTAAATACCCCCCTTTAAACATGAAGGTAACAATATGGAAAACATACTAGTATTATCCACTTTCCTGTAGCCCTTGAACCTTCTTACCCTAATTAACTATGTAAAGAATGTCAAAATAAAATTTAAAAAAAAAAAGATGTTCAAAGAAACAGACTTTATCCATAAGTCATAGCCTAACTCTTCGACCGAAGAGTTACACACTCAAACGTGTGCAGATTTGCTTTTACAAAGTCAAAATGACCTGCATCTCTATCATTACTAAATAAATCTGCCAACACACAGTGCAGAGCGCTGGGATGACGTGCAAAGAGGCCTCGCCTGAGGCTGGAGCAGCATTTCCCCACCCCGGCTCCGATGACCTCTTAAATTAATTACGTGTTGTGCAGGGGATCTGTTCTGTGCTTTGTCAGATGTCCAAAAGCACCCTTGACCTCCACTCATCAGATGCCAATAGCAGCCCCCTCCATCATGATCTCCAAAAAGAACCCCATACATCGCTAATAGGCCCCAGAAGGACAAATAACCCCAGCCAGAAAACGACTACTGTTCCGGGCATACCTCTGTCTCAGCTGTCTCTGAGGCCTTGGCTAAGTCATGGCAATTCTCTGAGCTCATTGCAATATTTGCAAACTAGTGGAATAAAGTAGAGAATTCCTCAGACCTTTTTCAGCTATAAAAACCCACTCCTAGAGTTGAAAAGGGTATGTTTTTTGTCGATGTCTATTTAGAAAAAGTTAAATATTTATTTTTCCTTTCTCTTAAGGTTTTTGCTTTCTAATTTAGAAGCGGGAAAATCTCCTAGAATACATCTATGCCTGACAATCTAGAATTCTAGGCAGAGTTTCTGCCTTCTAGAATGTTGGGCTGGAATGTCATGGATCAAAATTATTTTACACATGGTATCAGGGGAATGGCCCAGCAATGATACGTAGTGCAATAGGGAATGGTGGGGCTTGTGGCTGACTGGCAATCAGGCTTGTTCACTATTGACCTTTTAAGGACATGAACAGTTCAAACCCTTCCTCTGTTTTCACCCCACGGGAGGGGAATAACTGCTGACCAAAGATGGAGTGAAACAGAAAAAGCCCGTCATAAAGCCTAACCTGCTTCTTCTCTGAGAAATGTTAGTCTCATTGTGTAGGACTTCCTTCCTCAACATACAATCCTGATGCCTTTGTAGGTGAGGCACAGCAAAGCTGACGTTTTCAGCTGGAAGCACAGGTTGTGTGTTCAGCAAAAAGCCAGGGAAGACTTTAATCCCAAAGTCATTTTATAGTGAGAATGAATTGAGGAGGAAAAACTGTCCAAAACAACCTCTCAGAGCTTAAACTGAGAGTCTAGGAGAACATTCCCTCTAGGTAAGTCTGAGCTCTGAGTAACTCCCTGGCATGCCTGGCCCAGCCTATTTTCTATGGTGTTGCCTGGATACAAAATACTGTAAAAAACTGGGAAATGATGACTTGGCCTCCTACACAGGCAATCAGAGCATTTGGGTCTGACCCCAATTTCCTTTAAAGGAGGCGACACTGAACCTAAAAACCCTTTTCCTTCATATTACTAAGGCTATAAATATGCTAGGATGTAACAGCAACAGCAAAGGGGAAGCCTTCTCCTGGACTTTTTTCTTGAAGAATAAAAGTCTCCTTATGGACCCCACCCAACACTAAAGCAGACCGGACCTCAATCTCCTAAGAAAAGTTTACAGAAAGAGAAACTTAAGGTCTTTATGCTCTCCAGCTTCACTGTGGAATTAATCAACTGCAGATGCCCTCTAAAATAAAACAGCCAGGCATGCTCCCCTTTCCTTCGGTTCCTGAATGTCAAATACTTTTGAGTTGTGTTTCCACACAACATGGAATGAATTTGAAACAATGAGAGGAGTGACTTGAAAATTGGATGTTTATGACCAGGGGAAATCAAAGAGTTTCACAACAGGATAAGTTTCAGCTTAGAAATTCAAGTGTTAGTTAAGAAGGCCTCTAACTTTTTTTTTTCTTCTTAAAATACCGCTTGTTTAAAAAATGCTCCTCCCCCTGCCATTAGCATTGCCGCAAATGTTGACAGCCACATGCCTCTGCAATGAGTAAGGGCCACGCAGGCTGAGGCACACCAACTTGTGCAGTGCAGCAGGGACACAGCCCACAGGGATCACTGGAGGAGGGTTACCAGAAATCCTTTCACAGAGAAAGATACAGTGGAGGCTGGAAAATGAACCACATGGCTCTGCTCCAGCCTCCAGAGCCAGCATCATTCTGCTCCTCAAGGGGAATGGCAACCCCGAGGAGGAATGTTCCCACTGGCTTCCAAGCTGTGCCCAGATTCCCTTGGGAAAGCCCCAGGAAGACAGACCATGATGGCCCACCTCTAGAAGCACTGGGTTCCCAGCTGACAGAGCTCTGTAATTTTAAGGAGGCCTGTGCAACCTGTGAGGTTCTGAGGCTGGGACTCTCTCCTCTTCCTCACATACTTCCCTCCCCTGGGCCAGGATCCATCAGAGTCCTCCCTGATCTCCAGTCTAAAGGTGGCAGAGCCAGACATGGCCCCCATGATGAGCCACACTGTGCCAGGGGTAACTGACCAAGGCTCTTTGCTAGGCCAAACTACAGCCATGTTCTGGAACATTCCCCAGTTCATCCGTGCTCTTCTTCACGAAATCCAGTTTCAGCTGAGAATCCTGCTTAGTTGGCTTAACAACAGCCCCTCGTCCTTGACATCAGCTCACCCTCCATAGCAGTGGGTTGGTGACTCTCCCTCTACCATCGCTCCTGTGAGGTCTGATCACCTGGCTTCTCTTCAGCAAGAATCCTGTCTAGTTGAATTAACCAGAAGCCCCCTCCGCAGCCACCACTGCCACCTCCCACATACACCCTTGCATCTGTCATTTTCTCTGGGTAATTTTCCTTCCACTCACCCTTACCCCCACCCTTGGGCTGTAAATGCCACTTGAGCCCAATCTTTTTCATCCAGTGTGAGACTGTGTGGTAGCAGCCCCTGTCTCTGTGGAATGGCCCCAAACAGCCTGCTGACCAGGCTTTAGCCAAGGCCATTGAGTAGTGCCTTCCTTTGCCTAGCAGAGGAAGCAGACCATACCATACAAAAACCTAGTTAAGGCAAAATCCCCACAAATAGCAGTTCCTCAGTTGTCCCTCACCCTGACTGAGTGTCTGGGTTATCTTCCAGCCCTGTCTCAGCAATGCTTCCCTACAGTGCCCTGTGGCAGAAGCAAAGGGTGTTGTAGATTCCAGGGACCTTGAGTCAGATCTCAGAGAAGTCTTACACCCAGGAAGTCTGAGCACAATGGCCTGAACCAGGGACTCTCACAGGGAGCCTGTGGAAGGTGGAGATGAGGAGGACACTGGCCAGGCAGGCTCTGGGGAGGGGAGCATGTGTAGCTGAAAAAACTTCTGATATGAGTTTGGAAGTCTAACGATTGAGCCAAATAGACAGGAGTGAAGAAAACTCCATTAAAATCTGTATCACAGGCCTAATCACCTGTGCCCTTCCATGGCTTCCCCTCCTCCACTGAATGCTAGGACTAACGGAGAACCCTGAGGCTTTTTTTCCTGTCCATGCAAAGGGATGTAGGTTTTTCATAGTTAGAAATGCTAGTCCTGAACTGTGGTTCCTATACCTACTATGCCCAAGCCATCCTTGCACTTTTAGCAAACTCCTCAAGCCCAGACCTTGGACTTACTGCCCCAGTGTGAAGTTTGCGCAGAATTCACCTGATTCTCGAAGCTACTCTTTCTCCAGCAGTTCCTGCCATAGAAGATGTCTCCTGATAGCTGAGTCAAGGGCTGCATGTCAAGTCCAGGTCTTCTCACCAAAAGCCTCTTGGCAGAGGAGACCTGAAGCCAATTACCCTGTGTCTACAGAGCTAACTCTGTCATTTGCCCTCTCACTCTCTTGATCATTCATATGCTTGACACTTGGTGAGCAATTAGAGCCTGGCATAGTGATTGAGATCACAGAAGTAGGAAGACCTGACTAATCTGGACTTAGCCTTGCACCACAGGCCGTGTATAGGCTAACTATTCTTAGTCTCTGCCTTCCCATCTGTAAATGGGGCACAATGACAGCTCCTACTTAAGATATTGTTGTAGGGATTAAAAGGATGATGTGGCACATGCTTTACTGTCACCTTTTACTATTATTTCAGATGCCAATCTAGAAAAAAAAAATTGGGAGAACAACAAATGTCCAAGGATGGGACTCTAGGCCAATACAAACAGGAAATGCTGATTTGAACCCACATATAGACTAAACCATAGGAAATTGAGGATAGTGATTCAGGAACCTGGGCAAGCAGACACGAACAAACTCATGAAAATCTTACATAACTATTCACTTCTATACAACCCCTGTGCATTTTTTATTTGAAAGGAAGAGAGATAAAAAGAGAAAGATCTCCCACCTATGAACTTACTTCCTAAATGCCTGCAACAGCCAGGGCTTGGCCAGGCCAATATCAGGAGCCTGGAACTCAATCTAGGTCCCCCATATGGGTAGCAAGGACCCAGCTATTGCAGCCATCATCTGTCTATCTGCATATTCCTCTCCTAAATGCCTTCAATTGCCAGGGCTGGGCCAATTCAAAACCAGAAGCCTAGGAGTCCATCAGGATCTCCCATATGGGTGGCAAAGACCCAATTACCTCAGCTGCCTTTCCAAGCACATTAGCAGGGAGATGGGTTGGAAGCACAACAGCCAGGACTGAGACCAACCTTCAGATATGGGATATGGGTGTCCTTATCTATGGCTTAATCCAGTGTCACAGTGTTGACCCCATGAATAAAGCCATAGGTCTCATTAGAGGCTCATTATAAAATAGTCCCCTAAAGAAATCCTTATATAAAAGCATCACTTAGACCAGCATACACTCCCTCGTCACTCTGCTATCTCCAATTTCCCCTGCTTTATTCTTAGTTCTAGTACTCATCGCTATCTTGTATTCTGCATACATATTTGTAGATCATCAGATTATAGTACAATCAAAGGCACAGGGAACCCCCACTGTCTAGACCATTATTCAACACATAGTAGGTATTGGTAAATATTTATGGAATGGACACATTAATTGGTGCATCATTGCAGGCTGTCCAACAGTCTTCCAACAGCTAAAATTGTCCCTTCCTAAGAAGCCATCTTACAAAAGGCAGTGAAAAGATAGACTCTTATTATGAAATGCTTTCTCTTTCAGCCTTCTCTGAGTATCTTTCCCCTAGTATGACTCACCCTCACTAACTCACAAGATCCTGAAGGATGTATTCAGGCCTGTGATGCTCCCAGACATCACAGTTTGGCTTATGCAGGATCCAGAGGATCCAAATCATCTTGGATCCTGTCCTGGTTTTTCTGCCTACTAAAAATATGCAGCTAAGAAGGGTTCAGAGCAAAGTTCTGCTTCTGAGTAACCTGTGCTCTTGGTTTGATTTCCACCCAGGCTGAGAAGCTGCTCCAGTCAGCAGAGTTTGCCTTAGCCCCTGGGCTGATCAACCCCACTCACCACAGCCCTTAGAGAGGGGACAGCTCAACTAATCCCACCATCGGGCATTCACAAAGTCAGGATTAAGTCTCAGAACTAGAAGAAATAGAAGCACTAAAAGCTTGAAGACAAAAACTTTGGTATATCCAGAAACAAAAATTTCTTATAAGTAACAGTACGCTTACCCCCACCAAAATATCGCATTCCAAACCACAGTCCTTCTCTTTTCTCTGGCTTAACAAAACCTTTGATTAGGAAATGAGCACATTTCACAACCTAAGCTTGTCCTTTTTCTGGTTAATCCTAGAGCCTTCTGGATCTGTGTATATTATGGTATCCTCTCTCACACACACATACAGAGAGAGAGAGAGAGAGAGAGAGAGAGAGAGAGAGAGAGAGAGAACATGAATCTGAACATGAACAAACCTTGGAAAGTCTGAGTTCTGTGTAAGTGGATTTTAACATACCTAAGTTTAAGTGTTCTAAACATAACTAGGTTTAAGTGCCTTCACTTACAGGCCTGGGTGACCTTAAGGAATTTGGTCACCATCTCTGAGTCACATTTTTCGCATTTATAAACTGGGGAGAAGACTGACTTAGTGTCACCATAAAGATTTAATGTGATTACATGTAGAATAGTTTTAGCACAATCCTTGGCAGGTGGTAAACCCACAAAACACATTTTTCTATTCTGTTCTTTGGGAAATCAAAGTATCTTTCCTTAAGTATATCAAATTTGTCCTTTTGTCTAGAATGTATTGAAGAAGCATTGTAATCTCTGAAAGAAAGAAAGAAAGAAAGAAAGAAAGAAAGAAAGAAAGAAAGAAAGAAAGAAAGAAAGAAAGAAAGAAAGAAAGAAAGACTTATCGAAAGCCATCCAACAGTAAGTAGCAGAACCCAAATCCCAGCCAACCTCATGATGAGACAGCTGGCCACTCACCCACTGTCTTATGTGAGAACTTGAATGTCTTTACTTCTTGGGACATTATCAGGGTTGTTGTTATCTCTTTACTTGCAATATGGCCAAATAGATGCCTTGCACAATGATTTATATTAAGTTGCAGCTTTCAACTTTGCATTTATATGAAAGTAGATGCAACGGTGGTTTTGCATGCACATGTATATACACATGCAAGGGGGAAAAAACAGCCACAAATGCAAACTCAGAGATAATCATGGTCATTTAAGCTCAGACATTGTAATTTTCACCTTGTTTCATATGGCCTTTTTCATATCTTTCATGTCTACCTAATCTGCTCAAGCATTCCTCTAACTTCTTTATGCACTATAATAAAAATGTCTCTTCTTGCTGCTCATGTCTACTCAGAACACCATCAGTGGCATTTCTGGATCTATTGATTGTTCTTTCTGCATGTTGCTGAGGTAAGCTCCTTCTCCCTGCAGTATCAGTTTTCCACTCATGCTGGTGAGAACATAAAGTATCCCCAGCTCTCCGTGAGCCCTAGAGACTGTACTGTTGGCCTCTTCCAGGTTGACTCTTTCCCCTACATCCAAGAGTTTCCTCACTGGTCGGTGCTCAGCCAAAGATACAAGGAGAACTTTCCATAAATCCCTTAGTGTTTTATGTAGTCATCGGGAGAAGGGGTGCAGGGAAGGGGTAGCATCCTCCCCTTGGCCTTCCTGCCACTTTGGCATCTGTAGACTCCTTTCTGACTCTTTCCAACTATGGAGGACTGCCAGAACCTGCCTTGTGCCCTCTTGTCTGCATTGTGGCTTGGCAAAGAAAGTTCCTGGGCAGTCAGTTGCATTCACCTCCATCTCTCTGGGACCGCTGTACTGTGCCAGCCTTGTACAATATCTGACTACTACTGCTACATATTTTTTCCCTTTGTTTTAGTCATGTCACATGGGAGAGTAAATCTGGTCCCTATGATGTCATTGCAGTGTAAATCAAACTTTCAAATTACAGATGCTTTCTGAGGCTTGCCAGGGGAGGTTAAGTCAGTTGCCCAAGGCCATTTCCTGGTAACCAGCAGAACTGGGTCTCTAATCAACCTATGTCAAGCTCTAGAATCCCAGCCCCTAATGGCTATGCTCTACTGCCTTCACACACACACACCCCACGTCACTCCCACCCTGAGCTCAGGCTTCAGTGCCAAATCTCTTGTCCAGAGGGCTTGAGCTTTGTGAGAGTCATTCCCCTAACCCTGTGTTCTGATCCCATGGCAAGTTAAATTCATGTTGGTACCGGAAAGCTGTTCCCAAGAGCTGAAGTGGACAGATTCTACATAAATGACCCTATTACCAGTAGGCTGATATAACAGCCACAAGGTGCTTTGTGAACATTAAATTCCATGTGTGTAGTAGATCATGAACTTACCTGTTCATCTGAATATAAATATTGAGAGCCTCCTATATGCTAGGCACTGTACCAAGTGTTAATGTTATAGCACTGAACAAGACAGATGTGAAATTTTGCTGTCTAGCAGAAGAAAAACAAAAAGATTGAAGAGACAGATGGTGGTGAATACTTTGCTGGATATAACAGATGTACAACAAAACACACACGCTGAATACTTATCTGAAACCCAATCCTAAGCTCTATCAGCCCACATGAACACCTTCCACCATCCCTGTCCTCTTGAGAGCTCCCTAACAAGAAGCTCACTGAATAAAGCAAGCAGAACTATACAATGCCAAAAGCTCAGTTTGGAGACAAGATTTTACATGCACCTCAGTTTGAGGAAAAACACATTTCCTGCAGAAGGAACAGCAGACTCCAGAGCCTTCTTTGGAACCTCTTCCTTCTCTTGGTGTGCACATAGTTATGGACACACATACACACACATACACATCTGAACTCCCACATCTTGCATCCCTACATGTTCAGTATCCTGATGACAATCATTTTGTAGACACAGGAGTGGAGTGGCAGTAGGTCCCATCAAAACTTTGTGCCTTTGATCTCTCGACTTCTCAGTCATGATGAAGATCAAATGAGATGAGATACTATCTCTGAACCTATCTCTTCTCCACAGGAGAATGTCACTTAAAAAGTTCAACAGGACAAAGATACCTACTTTAATTTTTAACTAGGGAAGAGCTTATCAAAGTTACCCACAAAGGTACCCTTATCAAAAGTATCTTGATTTTGAGAGTTCTTGTTTTTCAAAATTAGGAAGAAAAATTACTTTCATTTTAGCAAAGACATAATCAGAAGTTTCTAGTTTAACATTAAAGTTGTTTAGTACATTCTGACATATATCTGCTGTGTGACTTTGAGGGAAGCTGTGAAGATTAAATAGAATAATGGATGAGAGGAATGGGCATATCCCATGGCACCCTCTAAGTTTTAAGTGATGGCTATTGCCTATTTGTGTTGTGGTCTTAGACAGCTAGTTCGGGGGCGAGCTTGAAAGCCACACATCCCCACCAATTTGGTCCTTTCTGCCCACCTGTGATACTCACCTATCACCACCCAGAACCTGAGAGGGTGAGGTACTGCATTGTTGCATAACCACTCCATTTGCAAGCCCCCATGATAGGGAGGGGCTTGCTCTCTTGGTTGTGTGCTTCTGTCACTCTGGCACTCTGACTATTGACCTCCCCAGTACCTGCTTGTTCTCTGACTTCCTGACACAGACTCCAAGGACAGGTAGCCCCTGAACATGGCCATTGTATGTCTGTATTCCTCACCCTCTGTTCGCTGATTCGACAAGTCAGTGAAGATGCAAATGTCAAAATGCTTTGTAATTCTAATCTGTGTACTTTTAAGAGTTCCAGGAGAGGTGAGGCCTAAGAGTAATGGAATGTGGACAGAGGAACCAGAAAAAGGTTAACATTTGCAGCTTTATAAGTGTGTCCAGGTTGTTCACTGTGTGTCTCTAAGGATAATTTATATTGTTGGAGAAGCTGGGACACAGATCTTCAGCTTAATGCATAGATTTCACAGTAATGACCATTTGTTCCTCACAGGGTTTCACTCAGACTGGATTGCCACATGAACTTGTCATTTGCTTACTTCTAGTGGGGTCTGTCATCACCAATTTCATTGGTTAATAAAGACTCCTTAATACATCCTAGATTTGTCTGGTGTGCTCTCTCTTGTACCCCACAACAGTTTACAGTGCCCATTCTTCAAACTCTAGGAAAGCCCTTCTGCTTAGACATCTCAACTCAAGATATTATCTCTTGTCCATCATGTGACATGAGGCTCTTATTCAGCTTGGAAAGCTGGCTAGACAACTGTAAAATGAGGAACAGCAGTGACTTCCCTGAACAGCTTAACAGCTCCCAGCACTGGGGAGGAACTGTGCTGCTGTGCCAGCCAGCCCTGTGAGTGCCAAGAATGGTGCCAATGCTGTGAAGTATGCCAGTGCTCTGAGTGCCCAGAATGGCTTGCCTGGTTTGCCACAGACAAACCCAGGCTCCTAGCACTGTTTGATGACAGGCACTAGAGCAGCAGAGGGAGAGTGTGTGTTTACATAGCCAGCCTCCATGGCAACAGGCAAATCAACCAGCAGGACATTCCTTAAAGGTATGAGAGGAATCCTCAGCCCCACCCTGCACTTCCAGGTGAGAGAAGCAAGAGCAGTGAGCAAATCCTAAAAGGCTAAATCTTATTTAGAAAAGCCAAGAAGAAAATCTGGGGCCAGATTTTGGACCAATATGCAATTTCCAAATGGGTTTTAAATTCCTTGTTCTAAAATGTACAAGCAATTAGTCTAAGGTCTGTATATGGTTAAGTGGGTACTCCAAGGCAAGAGACACTGGTTCCCAGCTAATGAGAACGCAGGCTGTTTTGAGAACAAAAGTCTAGGAGATGGCAGGACCTTGTCATCATGCACTGTTCATGACAGAGCTAGCTCAAGGTTCAGGGCAAGAGAGGAAGCAACTCTAGGCTACAATCTGCAGGACTGCAGAGAACTAATCTCTCATTTGAAACAGTTTTCCCAAATACTCTTCCATTTTGTTCATTCCTTCAGGTAAGACAGCGATAGTTTTAGTTGAAAAAATGTTCCTAAAAAGAGAATACAGTTAATGACTAGGAGCCAATCCCTCAGACCAGTTTTTTCAGGAAAGCATCTTGAAGCAGGACGTTGAACGATAGAGCCCCAGGAATAAAAGAATTGGCAGAGGGTGCAGGATGTGCCTCACAGGACAGGCTGGAATGAGTACTTTGGTAGAACCCTGGGCTACAAGGACAATGAGTGCCTGGGAAACATCAGAAGAAGGAAGATGAGGAAGGCAAAGATCTAAATGATAATAAAGAACAGCTTCACATTTTGTTTAGAATTTACATCTTCTTATTGGTCCTAAAAATTTTCTCATCATCATCATTCCATACCAGATGCTTGTTGGGGTGTATCCTCAGCGAACACCATATCACCAAGGACATCATGTCATGGTGAGATGCATCAAACCCTACCCTTGACAAGAACCCTCTTACAATAGGATGCTTTGTGTCTGTGCCCTCAAGAATTAGAGAAGCAGCCAGGCTCAGATGGATTGTACATCAATGCTATCTCCAGAAATGCATGCAAACATCTTAAGGGAGAGCCAGGGCAAGCCTTCAGGCTCAGAATTTGTCCTGTCCTCATCACAACTGTCATCTGAGGGCCCCACAGTGTCTTTAATTGTGTGTTTCACACTGCATGGTCTCCAAGTTTTTTCTCTGCACCCCAATTCCTCCATTCAGTCTGAACACAACAAACTTGAAGAATACATCCAAAACTTAAATTAGATCATACTCAGACTTCTGCAGTGGAACCTTACTCTACCACAAATGCAGTCCAAAACCCACACCATGGCCCACAAAGCTGTACACATAGTGGTTTTGCTGACCTCACCTCTTTCACCCACTCTGTTCTCTCACATTCACTGTGCTCCAATCGGGCTGCTTTCCCAATACTTCAAGTACATTTCTGCCCCAGGGCTTCTGCACTGACTCTTGTCTCGGCCATACTCCTTACCCCATGGACAGTTGCATGACTTGTTCCTCTGCTTTATTTAGGTTGGCTCAACTGTCACTTGATCATTATGTCATATTTAACTGGAGCTCCTTGCAGCCCCTACCCTGGACCACTCTCAATTCTTTTACTTTGTTTTATCTTCATGGGATGTAACAGTTTCCTCTTTAACTCATAACACTTCACAATATTTGAAGTATATTTGCTTATCTTCTGCCTTTCCTTCAAGTACAGGGATTTTCAAAAAGTTAATGGAAATCATTTTTCATGTCAGAAAGAATACCTCCCTTTGATTCACTTCCCAAATGCTTACAATTTCCAGAGATAGAACAGGCCAAATGTAATCTAGGGCTTGCAATAATTGAGGATCTACATTAACTGAATCATAGTTCTCCAATATAGAATGAGTTCTTATCCACCAGGCCAACTATTCACCTCATGCATTATCTTTTAATTGTTGTCTACAAATGCTTTGAAGCAGCCTTAGTTATAACCATCAGGATTTGGTTGACATGTGAGGAGTGTTACAAGGCCACCTTAGCAGGCTCTATTACCATGCTGAAATAGGGGAGGCACAAAGTAATGAAAGACTGAATCAGGCTACAAACTCTGGGCATGGTTTAATTTTAAAAAATTCCACAGCAGAGACAGTGAAAGGGGAACAAACTGCGATGTGGGAATAGACTGAATAAGATGCAAACAGAGAGAGGCTCTAGAAAGGTCTAAGGTTTTGACATTTTGGAACCTGTAGTCTGAACAATCCTATCCAACATGGTAGATACCAGTCAAAACTGGCTTCAGAACACTTGAAATGTGCTTTTGTTGGAATTAAGGGGTGTTCAAATATAAAACACATCCCATATCCTGAGAGTTACTAGGAAAACAATGCATAGAAAATATCTGTTTCTTAAAATTACTAATTACATGTGGAGATAACATTCTTACACATTGGGTTAGTTATATTATTATAATTAACTCATGTGTCCCTTTTATTTTTGTCAAAGTAAGTACCAGAGTATTTCTATATGCACTGGCACCCTCCAATGTATTTGTGTTGGAGAAAACTGCTCTAGAACAGCAAAACTGGTATCATTTGCAGAAATAGAAAAACTAGGAAGAGAAAGGGTTATCATCACATGGGAAGATACTATGAGGTTCTTCCATCCACTTCTCTAGAACTCTGACATCTGAGAAAGAAAACTGCCTTCTGAGAGTTGGAGTGGGAGAGAAATAATCACACAATGGTTCAAAGCTGAGAAAGGCAACATAACCTTCAAATGTGAGATGGTTTTCAGTCCAAATGAGTGGGACTAGAATCCACCAGAAGGTGTTCAAGTCATTTAAGGAAAAAGTGTATCTGACATTAGGGGTATGGGTCATCAATGGGACACAGAAACACATGACTTCATTGAGGGTAAATGTGCAGCACCTATTAAATCCCTGTTCTGGAACAGATATGTTTGCAGGTTCTCTTAGTCTGGCACCATGAAGCCAAAGACTCCCATGACTGAGATGACTATGGAATCTGCCATCCAAAATAAGTTATTCTTAACAGCAAAAATAGCATTGTGCTAGCACTAAACCATGACTGTCAAAAGCACATCAGAAAACATGCTCATCCCACTCCAGTTGTGCCATCCTAATTTACTGCTCTTATTGTAGTCTTCTGTTTATATCAAACATACGTGAACCAAGACATGCATTTTCATAACAGATTAACAAAATCCACTACTGGAATGCTTCTTCAAACTGATGCAGCCATCAAATATCAGGCTTAACATCTTATTAATTTAAGACCCTCTTATAAGATCCTCTTATGAATAATAGCATAGTCCTATCAAGAAGACAAGTGATTCTCATGTGACATGACTTCTGGGAAAATTCATGGCTCAGAAGTTACACATTACCTTCCACAAGACAATGAATTTCCATTAGGCAATAACAAGCAGGAGTTCTAGTTTTAAGTGTTACTCTCTTGTGACTTGGGTTGTCTGTTTTCATTAGTAACCGAAGACTGGCTTCTGAGTCTGTAGTCCAGATGGAGAATGGGTGACTTACTGAAGTCATTCTGTCCATGAAAACCCGTTCAGCAAGCCCCCCAACCTCACTTTGGGGACAAGCCCCAGTGTCACCCAGTGTACCAACATGACACTAGTCATTTGACACTGAAGAAACAGTAAAACAAGGAGTAGGTCTGGTAGGTTTGAAAGGTGAATGAGAAGAGGGATGGATTGGGATGGAAGATGAATAAAATGTGTGTGAATCGCAGATAAAAGAAATTATTTTTGGTTGTACCCAATATAGTTATAAACCAGAATTTTTTTTAAAAAGGTAGAAAGTGACTATGTACTGTTTACAAAGGAAGTAAACCTCCACACTGGTGGAGGTTCAATGTCTGCAGCCTCTTGGAACACCATATTCACTGCAGAAAAGTGCTGTGATTCATTGCAGCCAAGTCAGAAATCAGCTTAGAAGGGAGAAGGGGCATGGAATTAATATAATAATTCAACATAATTGTGCTTTAGCAATATGTTTCTTCATAACAAAATAAATAATAGTAAGAAACTATTTACAATAAGAAAGAGTTGAAAGCAGCTTACTTATTTTGGCCAATTGTCTCAAAATCTTTTACAACGATTCCAAGGGATGAGGCAAAGTCCAGTGGTACACCTCTCAAGTCAAACTCCAGGATCTGTTCACAAAAAGGTTAAGAAAACAAAAAGGCTGTCAGGAGGATCAGGCAATAAGACAAGACATACTGATGGCGTACATCAGATCATGATCATTACCAAAGACAATCTTGACTTACTCAAGTCTACAGTTAGAAAGAAATGATTCAAGTCTGAGCCCGCAGACAGCTGAGGAATTTAGAAAGGCAACATTGACTCGGACCTAGAGGACCTGCAGGCAGCTCCCAGCTTCCCTTTTTCTGGGTTCTGTGGCTTCAGACAGGCCACCAAACCCTTGCCTCTTAGATACCTGGGCTTGACACCTATCACAACTGCTGCCAAGAATAAAATTATGTGCATGTGAAATGCTTTCTTCAATGACTATCTGAATGTGATTAGCTACACCACTGTCAAATGAAGACAAGCAATTTGAGAATACATTTTTTAAACTGCATTCACTCCTTACTCTAAAGCCTATAGTCAGTTCTGCCTACAGAACTGTGTAAGGAACTGAGACTGTGACTGGAGTTACATACCCTGTCTCATTTTAGTGCAACAAATTGCTTGCCAACCAGTAACACCACTAATGCTTGTAATTGGTGAGGCAATAAATGAAGTGTACACATCAAATGATTGAAGTGATACTCCTCATAATGGCTTTGGAATGGGACAAAACATGTTTATATTACAGCACAGCTACCAAAGCCCAGTGCATTTGGGATTAGCATTTCATTCGAGTTTGGTTTCAGTTTTAAAACTACAATTAGAAAATTTACTTGTCGTATTCATTCATGATCAGAAAGCAAATCATGACAGGAGCAAAATGGGGGAAAAAAAATAATAAATAAAAAAAATAAAAATAAGGGCCCGGTGGCGTGGCCTAGCAGCTAAAGTCCTCACCTTGAACGCCCCCCGGGATCCCATATGGGCGCCGGTTCTAATCCCGGCAGCTTCACTTCCCATCCAGCTCCCTGCTTGTGGCCTGGGAAAGCAGTCGAGGACGACCCAACGCTTTGGGACCCTGCACCCACGTGGGAGACCCGGAGGAAGTTCCTGGATCCTGGCTTCAGATCGGCACAGCACCGGCCGTTGTGGCTCACTTGGGGAGTGAATCATCGGACGGAAGATCTTCCTCTCTGTCTCTCCTCCTCTCTGTATTTCTGACTTTGTAATAAAAAATAAATAAATCTTTAAAAAAAAAAAACGGGGATAGATGTCATCTTGCTGAAGGCATGCCAGCTACATGACATCACTTCTCTCAGACATCAGTCACATGGATTGAGTTCAGCTAGAGAGATGTGCTAGGAAGGTTTGAACCCTGAAGCAGTATATACACATAGCATGCATTTTCTCATTTCTTTGGTCTTGGAAGTCTGTATTGAGCACCAGGAGTCCACAGACACCACCCAGACGGGCTTCTTGCTTACATGGAGCTTGTCTCCAGTTGGCTGGTGATGTGGCACTGAAGTAGAGTTCCCTCTCAACCCACATGAGAACAGCAGGGTCTTTCAGAAAGCCACCCAGAAGCTTTCCATCTCGCCTCCCTCAGTGATGAGATACACTTTTATTTTACAGTCACATTGACATTAGTTGGAAGAGGAAGGACTTTGCAATGGGTGGAGGGGAAATCTTCCTGACTGATGACTCAGTGAAAATTACAAAACAGCATCACTGCAGTGATTTTGATCATCAACTCTTAAAAAAAAATTGGAGTAGGAAAATCCTACTCAGTAGGGAAAAAGAAATTTCTCACATATCCATGAAAATACTAAGCACGAAACACTTTAAAAACCTATAAAGTCAACAGTTGGTGTGGGATATCAAAATAAGTTATACTACATCTCTTCAGAATAATATACAGTTATCAAAAACACTTTAAATTGAATGATATGGCTATATGCTCAGGGTATAATAGTATGAAAGATAGCATAGAAAATTGTATTCATTATGTCAGCATATATTCACAGACATCCTATTTTATAAATATATTATTCAATAAACATCTACAGATACACATTCATGCAAAAGTAATTGCTTCTAGGTAGTGCGACCAAAGTTAATTTTTAAATTATTTCTTTTTTTTTTTTTTTTTTGAACGGACAAGACAGGCAGATCTTCCATTCACTAGTTCTCTCCCCAAATGCCCATAACAATTGATATTGTGGCATTCTGCAGTCAGGAGCCTAACATTCAATCCAGGTCCGTGTAGGTCCATCCCCACTATTAGAGCCTTCCCCTGCTGTTTGCCAGGATGAGTTAGCAGGAAGCTGGAATCAGGAGCAGAGATGACGCTCAAAACTGGGTACTCTGACGTGGCATGCAGGTGTCCCAAGCAGCATCTTAACTGATACACCAAATGTCCACCCAAAGCAAAGATTTAATGAGTATCTGGAGGTCTGAAAATTGCTGCATTACCTTTACATGACTTTTATGAACATTAACAACCCATAGATTTCATGATTTAGCTAGACATACTAAATATCACATGATACACTATTTATAGGCAGGCATCTTTTTAACCAGGGAACTTTCCTCCTCAGATTCTGAAGATGGCCTAATTCCACTCCTTGATCTGCAAATGTGCCCCAGATATGCAGCACAAGCAAACCAAGGCCACAGAGCAAGCTCATGGCTGCCCAGGCTGCCTACCACTCCCAGTCCAGTCTCCATTTCCTGCACCATTACCTTACAGGAGATGGTCCCTGGGTAACACAGAACTGCTCCACTCTCCAGCAGGCACAAAGAGAGATGGGGTGGGAGTCAAAATGGATTCTCCTTCCAAATGAGCCTAAGATAGTACAACCGGATATAGCTTACGCATTAAACAAAGTTGAATAAACAGTGAAGTTACCTCATTCCACACAGGGTTGAGTTCATTATCAATTTTCTTTGTTTTCTTTTTCTCATCTGCAAATAGAAAAATAAGAGCTCTCCATAAACTAGAAATAATTAAAAAGTATATATCAATTTTTATTCCTTCAAGAACATTACATGAGAGTCTCCAGTGTGTCCACATTCTCCCTTTGTCTGCCTAGGACAAGAGCCATCAAGTCAGTTTTCCAAATTTAGCCCAAAACCCTTTACCCATCCCCAGATCTACAAGAATACAAGAGATGGAAGATTCAAAAGCATAGAAAGGCTGTGATGTTCTTTCCCTCTCCCACCAATTCCTACAAATGGTTGCCAAGGGCCTTTGTGTTGCCAGCTTGCTGCAGGAAGAATTCAATGAACCTAATCTTTGAGGTGCTGGTTTGCCATTTTGCAGATGGAATACTGAGGGTCAAAGAGTTAGAAATGTGTCAGAGGATAAATGTAGCAGTGCATTTATGTTCCACTAAGAGAGCTTCAGCTCTGAAGCCCACCCTGAATCCCAGTGTGGCAAGACACTAACCCAGCTTAAAATTTCAGCTGAACTCCTTCTCAGAACCTCCAAGACAAGATAAGCAAATACTGTGTAGGCCTAGTGGAAAATGTGCCAAACCCTTTATTTCCAAGCCCACTTTTTATTCAGATCTAAGACCTTTTTTTTCTCAGTGTCTGAGCCTGGATGATGTTTCTACCAAGATGAGTAAACAGTAAATCCAACCGGTGCTCAAACAATTTTTGTATCAAAGTTCAAAATAGCAGTTACTCCCATAAATTCCTGAATCTTTAAAAAAAAAATCTTAGAGGTATAGATGAATATTTCCATCTCCTTTTCCCAGGAAAGAATATTGGCAAGTTAAGTAGCCCATTCAAAGCTACACACTCAGTAAGCAGCAGGGCAAGATTTGAACCCAGCAATCTCATATGGGTGGCCCACTGTGAAACACTCCTCAACCACTGCTTGCTTTGTACTGCTGTTGAACGTAGGAGGTAGTGTGTTCTGTCCAGCTGAATGTCACGTTGCTCTGGCTTTCAGCACACAGCTGGTTTGGGGACTAACCACTACATTCTTCTAAGACCTCAACATTGCAAGACCATGAGTCATAATCCTCACTCTGCTAAGCATTGTTTTTCCACTTGACTGGGCATCACAAAGCCGTACCAGCTATGGAAGCTTCAGCATGACTCTACTCATCAGCGTAAGCATGACTGATCAGTTGATGTGAGATGCTACAGAGACAGAGACAC
This sequence comes from Ochotona curzoniae, assembly GCF_017591425.1. Taxonomy (NCBI): domain Eukaryota; kingdom Metazoa; phylum Chordata; class Mammalia; order Lagomorpha; family Ochotonidae; genus Ochotona; species Ochotona curzoniae. The sequence goes on along the minus strand of NW_024466512.1, from coordinate 28,044,523 downwards.
AGACACAGAATCAGAGCTCCCATCTGCCCATTAGCTCCCCCAAATGTCCCTAATGGCCAGAATTAAATCAGGTCAAAATTGGGAATCAGGAACTCAATCCAGGTTCCTTAGATGAGTGGCAGGGTTCAACATATTGAGCTGTTAACCACTGCCTCTCTGGGTGCAAAGTAGCAGGAAGCTGGAATCAAGAGAAGAACTTTGAATTCAAGTTCAGTCACTCTAATACGGAATGCAGATATCTTAATTCATGGTTTAACCACTAGATCAAACACCCACTCAATTGGTTAGTTCAGACAGTAGTTTTTCTATGAGGTCTACACAGCCCCTTTTGAATCTGATTCCCAGTTGTTTCGCTGTTGGTGTTTATTTGTTTATTCTAAAAGATATATATTTATTTATTTATTGGAAAGTCAGATTTACAGAGAAAAGGAGAGACAGAGACAAAGATCTTCTTTCCACTGATTCACTCCCCAAATGGCCACAAGGACCAGAGCTGAGCCAATTCAAAGCCAGAGTCAAGAGCTTCCTCTGGGTCTCCCATGCAGAGTGGTAAGTCAGCCATGGAGGAGAACCCTTATACCAGAGGCTCTGCACAGTCCCATAGACTAGGCAGCAGTGGGCTACTGAGCTATGTGGGAAGTTTACTATCAACTGTGCAGCCTTAAATATCAAGCTAAACTTCACTTGCTTGACATAAGTCCTTATGGGAGGAGGGCATTAGAAATCAGACTTAGTCAACTTTGAGTCCATAATCCAATGCGAAAAATTTCCCCCAAATTCTGCCAATGATACACATGCTCCTAAACATGTGATTTAGCTATGTGTTGAAGACAAAGATGGAGAGGGCAATGGAATCCAAGCAGAAGCCCACAGCAGGTGGAGACATTCAGGTGGAACACTGTGCAGCACTGGGCATGGGCTAGCAACGTCAGTGCCAAAGGCCCTGCTCTCTGGGGTGTGCTCCCTGTGGGCCAGGCACTGCTAAGTGCTTTGCAGGCACCTTTCCATTTAATCCTCACAGCAAGCACAGAGGCAGGTACTGTTATATTCCAGTTTATAGATAAACAGAAATCTCAGGGTGATTTGTAATGTGCCCAAGATCACAGAGCTACCAAAAAACCCTCTAACTAGGTCTCATCTGACCCCTGAGTCCACGCATTTTGACCACAGCACTCTCACACTCTCATCTTCCTAATAACACAAGAAGTCAGCATTCATCAGCTCCTGCTCTGGAGAAGCACAGCTCAATCCCTTCTAAGAAAGAGGCTCTGATTTTTATCAAAAATGCATATACACAGCATTTTATTGAAAACCTATTCTCACACATAAACATATCAGCCCCAACCCCGCGCCCCCCAAATCATTCTTTTCTTATTAGCAACCACAGAAACACATACTTATGCTACTCAATTATTGAAGACTACATTTAAAGTCAAACTGGCAGGTGTTAAACATGAGATGAAATTAGGAAACCCTCCCTCACCTCCACAGCCCCACCCCAGCTCCAACTTCTAGTTTTATTCAGATGCCTGATTTTTCCAAAGTTCTAGATTTAAAGTAACTGACTCCAATACAGAGCACTCCCTGGAGCATGACTCAAGGCATTCTTGGGGACATTTCCTGTTTTCTGATTAGCTATGCCTGTCTCTTGTTCTACCTGCTGAAGGTCACCACCTCAGTCATTAACCAGAGTGCCAGCCTCAGAACATGGTTTCCCAAGAACTGAGCAGCCCTGCTTGCCAAGCAGCCGCACCCTCTTGTACACAACCATTTCCTTTGTTGGTCACCTACCACAGTGTCAGATCCTTACTGGAAACACCCATGAGATGCCAGGTCCCCTTATGTGGGCTTGTAACAACCGCCAGCAGTCAGGTGCAGTGGGTAAGTTCATGTATCAATCTTGCTAGGCTCTGGGGTCCATTTGGTTGATCAGACACTAGTCTAAGTGATGCCATGAACAGATTTTTCAGACATGATTAATATTCACAGCCTGTTATTTTAGGTAGATGTACCCTCCATATTGTAGAGAGGGCCTCGTTCAAAGAATTAAAGGCCTGAAGAGCAAATACTGAAATTTCCAGAAGGTATTCTACCTCAAGACTATAGTTCAGGTAAGCCATGTTGGAGTGACCAGTCTGGACCTTACATATTTCCAACTCAAGACTGTAGCGTCAACCCCTAACCAAATTTGCAGCCTGCCAGAAATCTCACACTTGCCAATCCCCACCATCACAGGAGCCAATTCCTTAAAATCTCAATCTCTCCTGTTTTTCTGCCTCCCAAACACACACGTCCTTGACTTAGTCTTACCTTTTATGATTTTTCCCACTTCACCATAGCATGAAAACAAAAGGCACACAAAAATGCCACACTTCAATTCGGACCTATTTCCAGGCTGGAGACGTGTGTTTTAACACTCACTCTAGTGCTGGGCAGCAGCCTAGAGCTCTGGCTCCTGGTCAGCTGAGCAATCACGAGGGATAATAACCTCTACAGGTGAGATGGATCAGACGCATTTTTGACTTAGGTGTTTTCAACATCTTCTCATTTAGTCCTCCCAGCAAGACTGTAGATAAGCAAAGCAAGCCCAAATGATTGAGCAATCTGCCCAAGATCCCAGAGCTGGGAAGAAGCCACGAACAAAATCCTTATGATGGTTCAATCAGGACATACTCACCATCAGTCAAAAAGCATCTGTACATGCACACATTGCACTGGGATGTTTTCTTGAGAATCTGGTTAACGCTACCAATACCAGTGTGTGGAAGTAACAGCCCCTACATGGTAACACGTGTGGACCACCTCCAAAAGACCCAGAACCTTCCCTTTACAGGGAGCAGATCAGGTCAACACCTGAATCAGTGATTTGGTTCTCCATGACTTCAAGCTGTGTTCTTTGGCAGCCCTATGGCTGCACCGCCGAGCTCACAGTCCTCAGGTGTAACTGGACAAAGGCCAAGTGATCAACATTAAGCTTGGCCACAGGTCTGGTGGGACCCGAGCCTTAGGAGGGGCCCCACGTCCTGAACCTCTAGAGTTTAGGTCTTTCTAAAATGACCAGAAGTGGGGATGCTGTTGGCAAGGCTTTCCTAATTAACTCAGATCCTTGATAGTCAGTGTAGATCAACAAGCATTAAACCTTGACCGCCATCCAGAAGTCCTACTTTCCCTGCTCAGGGGATGAAGAAATGGCCAGTGCATGCAAACACAGCCATGATTTTTCTAAAGCCTTACAAATTTCCTGAAGCTTATCCTTTACCTACCTGCTATACCTCCTACATACTCTGAACATACCTGTTTCTAGTGCTTTTTGTGAACTCTGATTTATTCTTTCACAACCACCCTAAGGTCAGTTCTGTCATGATCATCCCTAGTGACAAAGGAGAAAACCAACACAGACACTCAAAAACTCATCAGAGGCTACAAAGGTGGAGCTGAAATCCAAACCTCAGCAATTTCTGAAGTTGGAAAATTAAGACCACAGTCACTCCTAGAAAGTTGGGACTCTATTTTATTAACACTGTTATCCCCCACCATTACTGCCCCAGCTCAGTGCCGACTACAGAGTAATTCCTCACTGATTTCAGTGCACTGGACATAATAAGTTCATGTAAAAATTACTGAGGTTGTTTGGCCAAATGAGAGAATGGAGGCAAAATACTCAGCACAAGGCCTGGTGCACCTCAAACACAAATCACACGGAACCTGTTAGGCTACTTCTTACTGGGGTAAGATCTTTCTTGGGGCTTACACCAGGGAACTCCCAAGTTGTGGAGCCCCATAGGAGGGTCCCAGTAACAGGATTGAATGTCCTTGTGGCTTGGCTCCAGACCCTGAGGGCTTCCAGGAGCAGCTCCTCCCTGACAGTGAGCTTGGCAGTACCAGGACCTAGCTTTCCTATGGATGGTTACCAGGGCACAAGAAGACACTCCTCTTCCACCAGAACTGGAGAGAATCCAAGGGCCATAGACTTGTAGCCCATCTGGTCGACCTTGCTAAAGGAAGTATTTTTGGTCTTTTGCTTCTCAACCCTGGCTGTTCCAATGCTCCAGAAAGATGTTGCCAAACAAGTTCTAGGATAAAGGCATTTTGGTACAGTAGCAATTGTGATACAAATCAAGACTGTTACGTGCCAGCTTGAAACTGTCACTGATATCACAAATAAATAGCAACCTCCAGGCCGAAAACTGCAGGCTGGGTTACTGCTCCCCTTTCTGTGCCCAGTGCCCCACTGGCCTTGGAAGATGTCCTTTCAGACACACAAGTTATTGAATCAACACCAGTTCCTACAGAGGAACTGTAAGGAAGCCAAGTCCATCTCAACAACTCCTGCAGGATCTGTTTTCTAAGAGCTGATCCTAGGGTGAGGGTGTCCAAGCCATGCCAACAACCATGGCTGCAGGTGCAAACGCCTAGGGAGACCAGACAGTAGCTTCTCTGGGCTGATTTTGTATGTCCAATCCATGCGGAACACTTTTTTTTTTTCTTTTTGAAAAGCAGGGAATTAGAGATCTCCCCTCAGCTGGTTCACTTCTCAAATGCCAGCCAACAGCCAGGGCTGACAAACTGAAGCCAAAATTTAGGAACTCAATCTGAATTTTCTACATGAATGGCAGGGACACAGCTTTCTTTCTTTCTATCTATCTATCTATCTATCTATCTATCTATCTATCTATCTATCACCTAGCCATCATCTATTACCTGCCAGGGTATGCTTTAGCGGGAAGCTGGAATCAGCAGCAGCGGCAGGATTCAAATCCAGGCACTCTGACATCAAATGCTGCGTCTTAACTGCATCATTTGAATGCTCAGGCCTATTCTGGGCATTAGAAAGACACCCACACATAATCCTTACAAGAGAGCTATTAGTATGCCCAATTTATGGATGAGCAAAACTTTAGTTCAGTGACTTTAACAGACTTGCCCAAGATCATAGAGCCAATCTACAGTCCCAGGCTTGCCTCATTTCGAAATCTGTGCTCTAACAGTTACTGCACTCTGAAGGTGTGGGTATACAGATGCTCTTACAGATCTCACCAGGGCTGTGGTCATGGGCCGCTTACTCCAACTCTGCAGCTACATTTCTCCACTCACGAACCTCAGGATCTAGGGGCAGGCATTGTTACAAAGTAGGATAAGCTACCCCTTAGGACACTTGCATCCCATATTGCAATGCTGGATCAATTCCCGGCTACTTTGTGATCCAGCTTCTTGCTACTATGTTTGGGAAACAGTAGATGATAGCTCAAGTGTCTGGGTCCTGCAACACCCATGTAAGAGACCCAGAGGAGTTCTTGGCTCTTTGCTTTAACTTCGCCTAGCCATGGCTACTATAAACATTTGGGGAATGAACCAACAGATGGAGAACCTCTATCTTTGTTTCCCTCTCTCTGTCACCCTGCCTTTAAATCAATCAATCTTTTTAAGACCTGGTATCTAATCCCCAGAACTAAGAGTTACCATATTTAGAGTTCATAATCTGTTAGGCACTCCCCCAAGGGCTTTGTAGATGGTTGATGGTTGATGATAATGATGATCCTTATTTTGAGATACAATAGGGTGAAGGCTTGGCGAGAGTCACTTGCTAGTGAGAAGCAAAGCCAGAATTTGAAGGCATACATTGTGGCTCTCAAGTCTCTTAACCTCTGTGGCTTCGAACATGTACATTTCTGAGACATAATTTTCTAGAGAATCAACAAAGACTGGTACCTGGCAAATTTATTCTGAGTTCTGCTAAGGAGGTAGGGCCTAGAAAGTCCCTCAATTGTTCTTTCAAATGAGGTTGAAAAAACACATCTGGCAGAGTTGCAAAAAAGATCAAACAAAACAGCACAAACGTTCTCAGGCCATGAGGCCCATTGCCAGGTGCTGGCTTAAAATCAGAATCATCGACTGCTTCCATGAGATAAGACTAGACCTCTGGCCTCTGTGTCTCTAAGAAATTGTATCAAGAAAAAACAAAATTCAGTAGTCATGCAAAAAACCTTGAACATAAAAGCAAAGTACTCAGTACTTGTGGTGGAGCAGGTTAGGCTGCTGCCGCAACACCAGCTTCTTACAGAGGAGCAGCGGTTTGAGCTGCAGCTGCTCTGCTTCTGCTTCTGCTTCTTCTTCTTCTTCTTTATAAAAGATTTATTTATTTTCATTGCAAAGTCAGATGCACAAAGAGGAGGAAAGAGAGGAAGATCTTCTGTCTGATGATTCACTCCCCAAGCAGTTGCAACGGCTGGAGCTGAGCCAATCCAAAGCCAGGATCCAGGAGCTCTTCCGGTTCTCCCACATGGGTGCAGGGTCCCAAGGCTTTGGGCCGTCCTCAACTGCTTTCCCAGGCCACAAGCAGGGAGCTGGATGGGAAGTGGGGCTGCCAGGATTAGAACCGGCGCCCATATGGAATCCCGGGGCTTTTAAGGCGAAGACTTTAATCGCTAAGCTATTGCAGCAGACCCAGCTGCTCTGCTTCTAATCCAGCTCCCTGCTGATGCATCTGGAAAGGCATCGGACAATACGTAGGGTCCCTGCTACCCACATGGGAGACCAGGGTGCAGTTCTAGTCTCCTAGCTTCACTCTGACCCACACCTGGATGTTGTGGCTATTTGGGGAATGAACCAGTTGTTCTGCCTTTTAAATCAATGAATAAGTAAATTAAAAAAAAAACACACACACAGCAAAATACCAATTCAAAATCTTATAATCAGACTCATTTCTTCTTAGGCAAAAAGCTTCCTGCTGAATTTACCCTCCCCTCATCCCCTAGCGTCCAACAATTATAAAAAATTGATTGATTTATTGAGAGGCTAAGAGAAACAGAGTTTGCCATCCCCTTGTTTACTCCCCAAATACTCACGATGGCCTGACCTGGGCTGGAAGCCAGGAGCTAGGAACTAAATCCAGATTCCCACATGGGTGACAGAAGTCCAGTTACTTGAGCTGTAACCAGTGCTTTCTGGGGTCTGCATTAGCAGGAGGCTGGAGTCCAGAAACCAAACCCATGAATTCTGATGCGGGATGAGAACATCTTAACAGGTGCCTTAGCCACTGCGCCAAATGCCTACCCCAGTCCTTCAACCATTACAAAGGCCTTTGACCTCTGGGCTCCTTAGCAAGGTTAACTGTTTGTTTACTGCAGATGTGAGGAAGATCTGGGAATCTAAAGTATCTGCAGGTTACTTGTCAGTTTAGCCTTGGACAGAGGGTACTATTAAAACAAGGGGGATATCAAGCACAAAGAAATTCACCATGCATACAGGGGTGGGAAAGTTCATGTGACTAAGAGTCCCAAGAAGCAGGTTCTACTCCTCCCCTGCCTCTTCCTCACTACACAGCTTTGATCTTCTTCAATCTCAAGTCTAACTACCCTCATCTGCAAAATGGGTGTGCATAGCTGCCTTTAATGCCACCTAGTGCTGTGAAGAACAAACAAGGTCAAGCCCATGAAAGGCTTTCTACACTGATAGGAGGCCCCTTATCTGAGGCATGTCACATTTGGGAAGCCATCACTACGTATCCAGAATCCTGGGGCAAACTGGAGGGCTTTTGGAACTCCAAACAAGGCCACTGAAGCCACAGGTGTCCATGCCACAGGCAACACTACCAAGGTCCTGACACTGAACTCCCTCAACTGTCTCCAGCAAGTAGGACGTAGTCAACCATGAGACATCTTGGTCCTGAGACCATACACATGGCCAAAGGGTGGGCCAAGGCAGAAGTGGCCGAGACCAAGAAATTAGCACCACTTGAGGGACAAATAGCGGTGCCCACAGAGGGCAAGCGTTTGTGTCCCAGCTCTGCCTGGAACCTACATTTAACCCATCTTACCCAAGATTCAGTTTCTTCAGCTCTAAAAGGACCTCTCCTCCCCCTTTCTCTTTCTCCTGTTTCTCTGATGAGAAAATAAACGAATACATTTAAACAGTACATGTCTGTAAAGCATTTTGCACTGTGTTTAACAGCTAGTAAGCACTCATCATCAAATTTAATCTGCAAACCTTGAACCTCCTTTCATGCTGTGTTCCTTCATCTGGATCTTTTGAAGCTTAGACTGTGAGAGCTGCATGTGAGCAGAGCCTGAGTTGGCTTCTTCTCCCCATATCCACAGAGCACAATGCTACCTGGCCAAGTGCACTCCCCATCAGCACTCACCGAATGCACTCACACTTTGAAGGAGGAAACAGGAGCAGAAGGAGGGGGACAGACAAGGAGTCTCGGGGCATAGAATTCAGACAGCAAGGAAGAGAATGCAAACACACAGTTCTTAAATTCCAGTAAAAAAATTTTTTCTTAAATCTTAAAAAAAAAAAACAGCTAGAATGGGACATGAAATAAAGCAGAGCCTCACCCTGCCAGGCACATTGGTGATTTTTAAGAGTTTATACAAAGTAAGTTAGGGGTTTAGCCTCCACTAGTAAAACAACTGGAACTTGCTTATCAGGGAAACTGATTCATGGCTAAGCTATGTCACCTCTGAGCCGCTGACTCACACAACCAGGCATTCATTATCCTGCAGCAAGTTCTGAGAAGGCTGGACTTTATTTTTCTCTAGCTCTTTTATTCTTGGTATACTCACTTCCTCTTTCCCACCCGCTATTCAGAGGGTGGGAGGAGGCAGGCAGTCCTTGGACTTGGTTGGATTGGCACAAGTGGCACATGGCTTCTTCACCCATTCTGATCCCAAGGGATACACAAGGAGAGGTAAGCCCACACTTGTCTCTGCTTCAATTCCCTCAAAGGGAAAATAAAGCTGACACTAATACCTACCTCAGAAAGGGCACTGAGGAGTAAGTAAAAAAAAAAAAGTAGATCCAGTGCGAGGCAGATAATAGAACAGGTGTGATGCACGTGTAAACACTAGACTGAGTGGGCATTTGGTATTGCTTGAGACACGTGTGTCCTTTTGGAGTCTCTGGTTTGTGTCCAGGTTACTCCACTTCCACTTCCAAGCCGGCTTCCTGCTAATGTGCAATACCTTTGTGGGAAACCCAAACTGAGTTCCTGGCTCCTGGCTTCAGCCTGACCCAGTCTTAACTGTAGGTATTTGGGGAGTAACTCAACAGATGGATGATCATGCTCTGTCCATTTCTGTGTGTGTGTATGCCTTTCAAATAAAATGAAAAATGAATGCCAAATTGACAAAAAGAAATGAATAAATGGTGGAGGTGCTATCAGAGAAAGACACCATTATCACCCAGGCCCAAATCTCCATGTAGCAACTAAGACCCACATACCAATTAAGGCATAAAGCACTTTTTAGGTGTGTTCAGTTGACTTATGCAACGGTGCTCCCAGTCAGGTATCATTATCCTCTCTATTTTACAGATGAAACCACCGAGGGGCAGAGATGCTGGCAACATGTTAGAGCCACACAGTACTGTCACTGTCAGTGCTATCCATGTGGTTGTCAGGACCTACATGTGGTTATGTATACTTAAAGTTAATATTGACATGTTGGGGTTGGCACAGTAGCATAATGGGTTAAGTCTCTATCTGCAGTGCCAGCATCCCAGCTCGAGTCTCAGTTGCTCCACTTTTAATACAGCTCCTGCTAATGGCCTGGCAAAGCAGCAATGGAGAGCCCAACTGCTTGGTCCTATGTACCCTCATGGGAGAGTCAGAAAGAAACTCCTGGCTCCTGGTCTCAGACCAGTCCTTCTCCAGCCATTAAAGCCATTTGAGCAGCAAGCCAGTGGATAAAAGGTCTAGGTCAGTCTCTCTCTCTCTCTCTCTCTCTCTCTCTCTCTCTCTGTAAGTCTGTATTTCAAATATAAATAAGATCTTAAAAATTTCATATTGACATTTCAACCCCTCAGTCAGAGCACATTTGCACAAGTGAGTCCCTTACTGCAAAGGGTAGATCTTAACAGTTTCACCATCATAGAAAGTTCTATTGAACAATATTGCTCGAAATACTCTAGAATCCAGTAGGCAGGCAAATAAATAACTGCCAAAGAAAGTAAAAAAAAAAAAAAAAAAAAAAAAAAAAAAAAAAGCAAAACTGGTAAAAATGGTCTGTTTTGTTTTTTCTTTAAAGAATGTTTATTTTTTTTGGGCCCGGCGCGGTGGCGCAAGTGGTTAAAGGTCCTCGCCTTGCACGCCCGGGATCCCATATGGGCGCCGGTTCTAATCCCGGCAGCCCCGCTTCCCTTCCAGCTCCCTGCCTGTGGCCTGGGAAAGCAGTCGAGGACAGCCCAAAGCTTTGGGACCCTGCACCCGCGTGGGAGACCCGGAAGAGGCTCCTGGCTTCGGATCGGCATAGTATCGGCCGTTGCGCTCACTTGGGGAGTGAATCATCGGACGGAAGATCTTCCTCTCTGTCTCTCCTCTCTGTATATCCGCCTTTCCAATGAAAAAATAATAAAAATAAATCTTTAAAAAAAAAAAAAGAATGTTTATTTTTACTCATTTAAAGGCAGAATCACAGGAAAGAGAGACAGACAGACAGGGACAAAGATCTTCCATCTGCTGGTTCACTTCCCCAAATAGCTGCAGTGGCTCTGCCAGGCTGCAAGTAGAAGCCTGAAGCTCCTGCTGGGTCACCTCTGTGGGTAGAGGGGCCCAAGCACTTGGGACATCTTTTGTTGTTTTTCCAAATGTATTAACAGGGAGCTGGATTGGAAGTAGAGCAGCCAGGTCTCAAATAAGTGCCAATAATGGATGCTGGTGTCACAGGTAGTGACTTCATCCGCTATTCCACAATGTTTTTATTTTAATCAGACTGATTTGTTTGGGCAAAATGTAAACTAAATATGGACGATTCCTTTCATTATCTGAAAGGCAAGTTTACCCATGTTGTTAACAGTTATCACTTGATTTGCGAACTTTATTTCTTCCATAATCAGTCCACTAATTTCTCTTTGCAATGCTCACAGAGACAGATTCCCAGAGGTGGAGTGAGAATAAGCAGGCACCTGAAATGCTCATGCATCATCTCATTTGCTTCTTAAACATTCAGACAGAGATCTCATTCCCACTTCACAGCTGGAGAAACTGAAATTCAGAGATTTCCTGCCATTAAAAGACTGAAACCTCATGTTGAGTTTAAAGGGAGGCTGGGACTCCCCTACCTTCCAACTTCCTTTGATACAGCTTCATGGATTTTTGGAAGCCTGAGGAAACCTTGACATTTCTAAAAATCAAGATCAGTCATATAGTTTTGATATAGAAAAGCAGGTAGCAAGTGAGGCCAGGAGTTGAGAATGGCCAACATCACCCAAATGCCATTACCTTTCATGCAAATTCAACATGGCTGAATGCTTAGCATACCCACTCCTCCTCAGGCAGCTAAGCCTCACTTGCCAGCATGCACCAGATATTGCAACACATTCCTGGAATTTACCACATACACTATAGCTCAATCCCAAACCCTGTCTCCTTTGAACATCACTCATGCCCTGCCCAGTGTAACACCCCTTCCCTTCTCCTTTATGAGATCTTGTGGATTTACATCTGATTGTGTATTACTATCTTTCAATATTCTGCTTCCCTACTGACTGCTATTCACATCTTCCAATACACAGGAAACAAACACCTGGACCATTCAAGCCAGTAGTTTCCCCAAGGCCAGTTGAGGGTCCTACAATCATTTCTGGGTATAGACATCTAGTCTTGTTTATTCCTATTTATCCCTCTGGCCTGGGAGACTCTGACCTGAAAGAATGAAAAGAAAAGTCAAAATCAGTCATTCAGTAACTTATTGACCTGCTATCTTCCAGCCATTGAGCTAGGTGCTAAGGAGAAGGAAATAGTCCCTGCCTTCATACTGCTTTCTGTCTGATAGAGGAAGCAGATAGAAATCCAGTAAGTCGGAAGACATATAGTTACACATTCCAGTAGGAGCCACAAAGGAGTATAGGATGTTAGGACAGGGAATTCCAGGGGAGTCTGACTAATGGTTACTTGATCTCCCAGGATGTGATTCTGGGAGGAGCAGGATGCCCAGGTCAACCAGGAGACCTGGAATTTCAGTATCCCAAGGCTGTTTCCAACAGATCTTCAGCCCTGCTGGCTCCCAGCACAACCCTGGCCACAGACCTCAAAAGCCACAAGGCTCTCTCATGCTGCCCACAGGACCCTGCCAAAGGGATTGTCTCACTACTGGCCACTAAGAATATAATGCGTCCGGTATGAACTGAAAATCCATGGCAATGCAGAGTTGCTAAGAACTCACTATGTTTGCACTCACCAGGATAGCTATTACTGATAAAACAAAGACAAAGTAGAAAATAACAAGTGCTGTTAAGGAAATAGAGAACCTACATGCACTTCTAATAGGAATGCGAATTGGTTCATTCTCTATGAAACAAAACAAAACAAAACAGGCTGGTTCCTCAGAAAATTAGAAATAACATTTGCATGATTCAGAAGAATGGAGAATAGGCCATATTGTTTACAGCAGCTTCAGGTACTGTAGCCAAAATTTTAAAACAGCTTAGATCGTCCATGAATGGACTAAATGAGGTAGACATACATTGCAATAGTATTCAGTTTTAAGGAGGAACAATAAACAGGCATTTAGCACAATGCTTGACACCCACATTCCATAATGAAGTGCCTAAGTTCAAGTCCCATCCCCGTTTTTGAGACTAGCTTCCCACTGGCAGCCAGCAGTAGTGGCCCAAGTATCAGGTCCTTGCCTCCCACTTGGGAGGCTCATACTTGGTTCCCACCTCCTGGCCCAGCTATTGCGGGAATGTTAGAAGTGTACAAGTGGATAAAAGATCTCTATCACTCTCTCTCTGCTTTTCAATTAAATAAAACCAAAGACATTAAAAAAAAAAAAGAAAGAGATTCTGAATGAGCCTTGAAGGCATAATAAAATAAGTCCAAAAATGGCCAAGATTTCTGGTTCCACTTAATTAGATAGTTACAATAAGCAAGCTCACAGAGACACAAAGTAGAAGGGTCACTGCCAGAGGTAATGGGGAGTGGAGAATATAGAGTTATTGTTTAATGGGTACAGAGTTTCTGATTTGCTAAATGCAGAGAGTTCTATCAATGGGTGGCCGTGATGAGTACACAGTCTTATGAATGGACTGAATAACTGTACAATTAAAAGGAACTGAGAAAGTAAACATTATGTGGATTTTGCCATAATCAGAAACAAAGGATCTACTATGCACTTAATCGAGAGATTACTGTATTCTCTCTCAATGATATCAGGCATGGCTCTGTGTTTAAGTGGCTAACGCAGTTACATCCAAAGAGTATCCTGTTGATTCTGAAATGCTCAACCTAGCAAGAAATATCAACAGGGTCTTGCATGGCCCCAGTAGTGGAAACTCAGGGGCATGAAAGGGGAGGATACGAGCACTAGGCACACTGATGTGTCAGGCATAGGCTTCAACGCTTTGTGCTTTAAACAAGCTACCCTGTGAGGTACACAGTATTCTCCCCGTTCTAGAGATAAAGGTACGAAAGCTGACCACAGACATTTGACTCATACTGATAAATCTGGGAGTGATATTCAGTCCACCTCATACATCTTCACATCTTGTGCAGATTACATAAAGAACAGTTAGTAAGGAGTTGGTCCAAAAATAAAGATGAGAAAGAGCAGGTCAAATCCCAAAGCTGAAGAGAGATGAGCTGAGTGGTTCATGTTGTAGGTCCTTAGAGGCTTGCCTGGTGCAGTGTGGATAGCAGGCACATCTGCACTGTTTGTCCTGCGCTTCCATACCCCTGGCACAGCTGGCTGGACCATCTTTCTCCCAAAGATCTCAATAAAGAGACACTGACACTGTAATAGATGGTGAGACAAGATGAAATCACCTGATGGTAACCCAAAACTCACACAAGAGACCTGACAAAGGTGGTCAGTGTGCAGACAGGTGACCAGTGCCCGGTAAGCAGGAACAGGCATAAGGCTGCACCTTCCCAGAAGGGGAGAGAGAAAGAAAGCAAATGTTCCCTGCCTGACATAATTTTGGTTCCTATGAGAGAAATGCCTCTCTTGCTTTGCTAATTTCTCTCCTGCCAAGAAGTCCTTGAGCAAGCCGACTGTTCCTGGCAATTACACAATTCTTGGCCACAACACCTTACTGCTCCGGGTAGCACAGCAAACTAGAGAGGGAAGCATCTTACGTGAACACACATCTCAGCATGGCTGAGGTAATGCTCTGCTCTGACCTTTGGCAAGACAGCAAACTATGTATTTCAGTCCTGCTTTCTGCATCTTAGCCTTTCTTCTCTCTCCTTGCAGTCTCCTGCTCTCCTGCCAGCCTCACCTCACCCTCACCCACACTCTGATTGGAAGGAAGGGTGGACCAATCAGCCTGCCCAGTGTGGTGGGTTTCTTATGGATTTAATCAATTGGACTGCTTCCTTAGAATTTTCTTTTGACTAGTGTCCTTGGCAAGTACAAATCCAGTCTCCACATTGCTGCTCCATGGCTCCCCACTGGTTTACAAGTGAAATGCCATCCACAAAACTATATAATGAAAAATAATAATTTTTAAAGAAGAGTCAACACTAAGGTGTTTCCAGTCTCCTGCCAGCTCTTTGTTTTCATTGTCAACAAATAAGATGTATGATCAGGGGCCAGTGCCATGGCATTGTAGATTAAGCCTCTGTTCTCACTGCCAGCATTCCACACGGAAACTGGCTTGAGCCTCAGCTGCACCAACCTCTGACCAAACTCCCCGCTACTGTGATTGGGAAGGTACTAGAGAGGGCCCAAGTCCTTGGGCCTCTACACCCATGTGGGAGACCCAGAAGAAGCTCCAGGCTCCTGACTTCAGCTTGGCAGAACCCAGCCACTGCAGCCATTTGGGGCATGAATCAGTAAAAGGAAGATTCATATTCTCTCTCTCTCTCTCTCTCTCTCTCTCTTTCTTCTTCTTCTTCTTCTTTTCTTCTCCTTCTTTCTCTGTAAACCTGCCTTTCAAACAAAAATAAATAAATCTAAAAATAAGATGTACAATCAGTAGCAATGGTGATGTGCGCATGCTCTTTGGACAGGACCAAATCCTAGGGGGATGTGGAAACTCACCAAGAATCAAGAAAGAAATCCAAACTAAAAAGACCCCAGTATCCCTGGGCTGAGGGCACCCAGTAAACACAGAGCAGGAGAAGACAGGAAAAGCAAGGCATATTAATTTATTTTAAAGGCACTTAAGGCTTTATAAATGACTGCACCCATAGATCATGCCTTTGGGAAGGGTACCTATATTTCTATGCTTCAGGAGGGTGTGGCCACTATCCTCAGGCCACAAATCCTAAATCTTGTCATCCCGGAAGTGGTGGAAATGACTCAGTAAACCAAACACAGTTGTCATGCTGAGTGTTTTGTCAGTGCACACAGTAGTTCCTGACATGAGTATGTGAGCAGGTGGGAATCCTCTTGATCAGCCCTGGCTAGACCCACAAGGCATCTGAGTGGGTAACCATGTGGGTAACCCACCAAGTGACTCTGAAACTGAACTCCTAGAATGTAAAAGCAGCACCCAGCCTCCTGTCTGTCATTCTTAGCCCAAGGTATCCTTACTTGCCCTTTACCAAAGAACTTCTCTGACTTGAGGGAATGATCTAGCTGGTATTACAAGGTTCTAATCACCGACTAAGGAGTCATTTGCTCCTCCAACAGGAAGACTCTTTATGGCCACTGTTCTGGAGTGATTTGTGTAGAGGTTTGGGCGGGTCCAGGCATGTCCAAGCACAATGTGACTGCCACCGTCATGGAACCCCCCCAGACCAACTGGATCCCACCCAGCCATCATAAATTCCCTAAAGAGCAAAGTATGACTGACAAACCACTGACCAGCCAGGAATGTGGACATGAGCTGAGCACACACCTCTCAGCCCCAATTGCAACCTATAAAAACTTTCACCCCTAACTCCAGTGGGAGTCCAGGAATTAAGCAGCAGCCGCCCAACTCCTCGCTCAGCACTTTGCAGTGAATGCCTACTTTCTTCCACTTTTCAATGAGAGTGACTGGCCTTCTGCAGGTCAGCTGGGTAAACCCAGGCTGGGAGTTCTACCACAACACCTCCACAGGCTTCAGTGAATTAGAACGCTGAAATGTTACTCCTATCAAACTTTGCCATTCCTAAAGGGAATCTCATAGCTGTTATGCTTATTTATGAGATTTTTTTGTTAAAATATTCTTGGAATTAATGTCCCTATCTGAAAAAAATCAACTGTAAAATTTCAGATAGCAAAGTAGTTCTTTCTAAAAATAATCAGGCAAGTCTCTGTCAGATAACTCTACAAATTTACTCCTACGTATATTACTGCCCCCCTTTTGTTTAGAGGGGGAGGAAGTACAAGGGACCATTAGAAATACTAAGTGATTTGTCCAAGACTACAGGTTTGATAAGTTTATTAGAAGTGGAGGGTGCCTTTGAATAGTTAGGCTTGTGCCCTAGAAATACAGGCACATGAAATAACAGGGATCTGGGCCAGTGCCATGGTGTAGTAGGCTGGGATTCTACCTGTGGTGCCAGTTTCCCACCACAGGCACTGGCTTGAGTCCCAACTGCTTAACTTCCAATCCAGCTCCCTGCTGGGGCCTGGGGAAAAAAACAGAGAAGATGACCTAAGCCCTTGGGTCCCTAGACCTGGAAGAAGCTCCTGGCTTCAAACTGACCCAGCTCCAGCATTGCAACCAAAGGGAGTGAACCAGCAGATGGAAGACCCCTCCGTTTCTCCTTTTCTCTGTAATTCAGTCATTCAAATAAAATACATTCTTTTAAAAATTAACAAGAATTTAGAAAAGTATGTACCTATGGGATAATTACTTGATGATTATTTGGGCAGCAGTAGTAGCCACTCCACAAGCAAATCCATAACCAAAACTGAGAGTATATTCTTCCTGATGAGACTGAAGTATCAGAATAATGGATTGAGAAAACTGCTATGTTGCTAACAACTCTAACAACTAGACTCACTGGAGATGGATGCCTCAAATGTGGTGACGTTGCTATACTGCCTAGGCAGAGCAGCGTAAAGTCTCTAAGAAAAGATCCTTAATGAACCTTCTCAAGAGAATTATTGATGAAACAAAGGACACATCAAATGGAAAATAGAAATCAAGTCAACAATTATGCAAACCAACTTTTAAAGAAAAGAAATCTTGTTTAGTAAACTATAGGTTGCAGGGCAGGCATTGTGGTGCAGAGGGTTGAATCCCCACTTGCAAGACCCACATCCTTTATCTACATGCCAGTTTGAGTCCTGGCTACTGTACTTCCCACCCAGGTCCCTGCTAATGCACCTGAAAAATCAGTGCATGATGGTTTAAAACTTTGAGTTTCTGCCACCCATGTGCCAGGAACCTGCAGGTAGTTCCTAGCTCCTGGATTCAGCCTGGCTCAGTTCTGGTTGTTGGATTCACTTGGGGAATGAATCAGTGGATGGAAGATCCTGTCTCTCAGCCTTTTGAATAAATACATAAAACTACAATAAACAAAACCTTGCTGGTTACAACATTCACGTCCTGTACTGGAGAACCTGAGTTCTATGCCTGACTCCAACTTTCCGTTAATGCAGATCGCAGAAGACAGTGGTGATGGCTCAAGCAGTCATTTTACTCAGGTGGGAGACCCGGATTGCACTCCTGCTTCCTGACTTCAATCCCAGCCTTGCACTGGCCTCTGAGGGAATCTAGGAATGAACTAACAGAGGATAATTCTCTGCCTCTCAAATAAATTAAAAGGAAAATTTTAAAAGAAAGGAAAACACACACACAAACCACAAAACCAAGCCTTCAGAAGTTCACATATTCACAAGAATATGCACTATAAGGACATCTACTGCTTATAGACAGCGACAGAACAACTTTTGTATATACAGCAAAATGCTGACAAGGATTCAAATCAAACTGTTCAGAGGTTTAGACCTCATGGGGCAGAGTAGAGAAGGAGAAACAGGATGAAAGGTGTAGCGAAAAGCTTCACTTTTTAGTGGTATAATTCCTTAGAATAGTTTTATTCTTACATGGACTACTTTTTCATTCATTTTAAAAAAAAAGTGTTAAGGGGCTGGCAATGTGATATAACAGGTAAATTTGCTGCCTATTAACCCAACATTCCATATGGGCACCAGTTCAAGTGCTGGCTGATCCATTTCTGATCCAGCTTCTTGCTAAGAGCCTGGGAAAAGCAGTGGAGGGTAGCCCAAGCATTTGGACCTGTGTCATCCACCCGGGAGGGCAGGATAGAGTCCTAGGCTTCTGATTTCAGTCTGGCCCAGGCCTTGCTATTATTGCCACTTAGAGAGTAAACCAGCAGATAAAAGATCTCTCTTTCCTTCTGCTGCTTCTTCTCTCTCTCTCTCTCTCTCTCTTTCTCTCTCTCTCTCTCTCTCTCTCTCTCTCTCTCTCTCTCTCTGCATTCCCTGACCTTTCTCCTCTTTGTAACTGCCTTCCAAATAAATAATTCTTTTTTTAAAAAATGCTGAGATACTGCATTAATTAAAACTTTAAGACGTTTCTAAACTCTCTTCTGTGTGGGGAAGCATAAAGTACTAATACTGAGAGAGATCTCAGAGGTATGACTAATCCAACCTCAGCTTAAAGCAATCTTGCAGCCTAACTTTCTGAGGCAGAATGCCCACCCTCTGCTCATAGCACTCCTCTGGTCCTAGGAATCAGAGCTAACTCATGCTACCCGGTGTACCTCATGGATAAGGAAATCAAATACACTTCATGATTTTCATCATCTACCACTGCACTGCTAAGTGTGAACAACAGCCACACAATAGTGACAACAGTCACACCCTAATCCTTCTGGTTCAATCCGCTGCACAAAACTAAACACAATAGTTGAGGGCAACCCTCAGGCAGTGGGTTGTTTGTGCAGCACACTCTCAACTGCAGGTTAGTTACAGTCTAGGGAACCCCACAATCCCTATGCAAACATCACCACTAACACACCCTGCCCTTGGCCCTTCTTCCCATGGTCTTACACAGCTTGAGAGCTGTTTGTGGCACCTTTGAGACCTTGTGTTTTATGTACTCCCATTCATGTTTACCCATTTCAATGAACATGAGGACTTTTCTTTGACACTACTTCGATCACAACAAAGTAAACATCTTCCTCACTACACTCTACCCCTCTCCACATCTGGAAGCCTCTCTGGCTCTGCTCCATGCTTCCACATATAGCTGAAGTGCCCACAGTTCTGCCAGAACCTACTGTCATTTACTTTTACACATAGCTTACGACTGGAAAGCACACCTGGCAAGGGCTATCATCATCCATGCCTAACGTATTGGGCCAGATCAAAAGCAAAAGAAGTGTTACAGCCACTCCTATAACCCGTGCAGCACCAGGGCAATGCTTCCCACATCTTGATTAAGAGCACATAACCAATACCCACAACTAGAAAATCACACAACCTTAAAGCCAGAAGAAACCTAAAGAGATGAGTACCCGTCATTTCAGAGGAGAGCTCTGGGACTGGGCGGTGAACTCATGATTAGCAGTTAAGATACTCCAGTTCTGGTCCACGTTGCTTGGTAGGTAGCTGAATGAATGACTTTGACACTCAATTTGTATAACCAAAAGACACTAAAAATGATTCCAGAGTTAAATAGTACCATAAATGTAAATGTTTGCATAAAGCGCATTTGCCAATTTAACTGAAATTATCCACTTTTGATTGAGTGTTTACTTTCATAGTCCTAGACATATTTTTGGTCATTTACAAGTTTCAACTAATGCATACCCACCCTAGAAAATAATCCAGATTTCAAAATAGTGTTAACCCCAGTTCCTTTATAACCTACGGGACTTGCTTTAAACAATGATATCACCAGACTGAAACTCAAATATTTTTATACATCTCTACATGCCAATGATGAAAGATACCAACTCTACATGGACTCTCCCTACTTTAAGAAGAAAAGATTTTACAACAAAATTAACAAACCGCATCTCTACTAAAGAATGAAGGTAGACTCCCACTGAAGCTTCTAAATATACCCAGATAACAAAAGAACTAGAATCTCTATTATTGCCTATGCCCTCAGTGTAATAACCCACATAAAGAGCAAAATGTTGGAATCATTTCTCTTTTATCTCTAATTTTAAGTGGTTGTTCTCTCCTGATGCCCTTTGTTCATATGGGTATTCTTAGGGAACGGTTCTTTTTTGTTTGTTTGTTTTAATGATACTGAGTTTTTCTATCCATGGTATGAGTAGTTTTTATTTCTTATGGTCACTTACTTTTCAACATTTTTTAAAAGATTTATTTATTTTTATCGGAAAGTTAGATTTCCAGAGAGGAGAGACAGAAAGATCCTTCATCTGCTGATTCACTCCCCATGTGGCCACAATAGCTGGATGTTCTAAAGCTGATGTTCTGAGCTGATGTTCTAAAGCCAGGAGTCCAGGAGTTTCTTCTGAGTCTCCCACATGTATGCGTGGTCCCAAGGCTTTGGGCCGTCCTCTACTGCCATCCCAAGCCACAAGCAGGGAGCTGGATGGGAAGTGGAGGAGTCAAGATATGAACCAGAGCCCATATGGGATCCCAGCACATGCAAGGTAAGGCAGTTTAGCCACTAGGCTACTGCGCTGGACCTGGAATGACTCTTTCTTGTTTTAATTTGTAGCTTTCTGGTTTCAAATCCAACTGTTTTTGCTGTGGATTTTGCCTTTTTACACTTCTTATT
Organism: Ochotona curzoniae; assembly: GCF_017591425.1. Lineage (NCBI taxonomy): Eukaryota > Metazoa > Chordata > Mammalia > Lagomorpha > Ochotonidae > Ochotona > Ochotona curzoniae. The sequence goes on along the minus strand of NW_024466512.1, from coordinate 28,023,919 downwards.
CATTTGTGTCTTTTTCAGTAAGTCCTTGTGATTCAGTAACAGATCGTTCATGAGACATTTTCGTTGTAAGCACCTGATATCCTGAATGTCCCTTTCAACACTGTTTTTGCCACATCTCATGGTTGTGGATATTCTTGTTTTTGTTGTCATTCTTTCAGAGCCACATGAGTCATGTAGTAGAATCAATTTCTACAAGAAGGTCTTTTATTTTCTTTTTCATCACTTTAATGACACACTGGTCATTCTGTAGTATATTGTTTAACTTTATATTGATGCAAATTTGTTTTTCTCCCTGTTGTGGACTGTATTTTCTGGCTCTGTATTTAAGGGGATGTACAATGGTAGTGTAGCAGAGACGGCCATGTCCAGATGTGGAGACATAGTACAGCATGCATCTCTGCATCCAGACCAAAGATGGACTCCCAGTGAAACTGACAGTAGGATGCTGGACTCTCGGACATTGTCCATGCCTACAATGTCAGCAAACACTTCAATAGTGGAATGATGGACTTAATGATTGTTCATGAAGGACTACCCATTGTAATATTAGAGAGGAAATCAGTAGGGGGGGTAGGAGGGTGGGGGATTTGGGGAGAAGGATGGAAAATCCCAAAGCCTACGGAACCACATCATAAAATACTAATGATAATATAAGAAAAAAATTTTTAAACTAAAATTAGCATTATTTCATAGTATTCATTAACATACTTTTCAAACCAGATGGTCTTTCAAGAAGCCAATTTTTGCCCTCCAGATGTACATGTTTAAATTAAAATACTGGCACCTTCAGTTTTTTTCTCTTTTATTTCTTCTTTTTTTTAACTTTCATAAGGAGAAATTTGGAAAGGGAAATGTGAAAAAACAGATGAAAAAACAATGAAAAGATGAAAAAACAGATGAAAGAACAAGAAAGAAAGAAAGAAAGAAAAAGGAAAGTTATAAACTACCAAAAACTAGAAGAACGGAGAAGCAGTGAAGTTCCTGGAGGAAGAGAAAACTGTGTTAAGGCGTGGTCAGGAAACATGTGCCGGCCAAGGCGGCCAAGCCCAGAGCCCTCCCCCAGAGCCCTCCCCCAGAGCCCTCCCCCAGAGCCCTCCCCCAGAGCCCTCCGGCTGCAGAGAAGTGAGCTGGCAATCTTACCAAATCCCAGGGATATGCAAGATACAGCTAAAGCCCCACACCTGGGCTTAGACCCACCACTCCGGCCAAAACTGAAGCACTTCCCGCATACCTACCAACCCTCTTCCCTCCTGGGCAATCACAATCACATCACAGAAAAATAACCCTTGGGAATTACAACCGGCCTTTGAAAGAAAATCCGGACCTTCCTTGTCTGTCCTGAAGAACAGAAAACTCAGATCCAGAGAAAGAAAACCACTTGCCCAAGGCCAAACAACAAGACAGAATCAGACCCCAAAACAACAAACTCCTTCTCTCTGTGGGCAACTGAAAAACTCCAAACCTTCCAACAGATAAACAAGTGAGCCAGCTACATGGATTAAGAACAATTACAAACAGGCACCAAACAGCTTGAAAACAAACTCACTCAAAATGAGAACTGCACCTCACCTGCCAGGAGCACAGAGAGGGCAAAGCTGGGTCTGGCTGGCTAACGGAGTGATGGTTTCCCAGCCTGTTTGGGTTGCCCCTATTTCCTCCTTCACGCATCTCTCACAGGCAGAGACAATCCTTACAAGTGCAAGTTAACTCTAACTTCTAGACAATACAGGCCTTTTAAAAATCTAAACTTTGAAGACTGCCAACCACAACAGGTTCTCTTCCCCCTGAAGCCTTACAGAAATCACGTTCTCTATGAAACGATCGGATCACTGTGCAGAATCCGAGGCTGCGGCAAATGAAACGCCTGCCGCAGCAGCCTTCCCCTCTGACCTGTGCAGGTAGCAGAAGCAGCACAGACTTTATCAGTCACCTAAGTGCAAGTTTGCAAAGATTGTGCTACAAGGAAGTTCCAATCCCAAATAGAGCTTCAGAACAAAAAAGGAAAACTTTCTCTTACCCTTAAAAATGACAGAAACAATAGGATCCGGTTTCCCAAATTTTGTTTTGGGGATGTTACTGGCAGATTCCACAATCACCCGAAGCATGGCTGGTCGTGGGCAGGAAGGCTCGGCGCACGGAGTGGGGAAGACGCGAGCGCTGGAGCTCACGGCCGCACCGCCCAAGGAGAGTCCCTGGGCCAGGGGAGAGGGAAGAGGCGAGGCGATGGGTGGACCTCTGGCGGACTATTTACTGAAGGCAGTGTGTAAGCTGATACCCAGACCGGAGCCTACAACGTGCCGTAGGCACCGCCTGATGAGTCCGGGAAAATGTAGAAGTGAAAAGGACAAAACTTGAACCGAAAATAATTTTGAGCAACCAATGAAACCAACACGGCTTTGGAGCTAATGAGTGCAGGTTAGGAAACCACTGGCACGTGCTGCCTTTTAGCAATAATTCATGGAACCGAATTGACCTGTTTTGTTTTGTTTTGTTTTGTTTTGCCTCTTTCATTCTTTTCTGAGTTTCATGGAGTTTTAAAACTTTGTGTACATGTATTTTTTTTTTGCCATTTCTTTTGTGAAACTATTATTATGAACAGCTGTTAAAAAAAACTGTTGGAAGGTGCCCCCTGCTGCATAGCAAAAGAATAGCTGAGTTGGATTCAGAGTCCAGAGTGCTAACCATCACACCATGGAACGTCAATTAATTCCATAACATTGTATATTGATGCTGATGTTTTGTTGGGGCTTTTAACTGACCGGAACTTTACTCTGTTAGCTCTACCTTCAGACCAGAGAAGGTCTCCCCAAGAAGCCACTGAACTTATCTGGACAATAAGATGCTGGACTTTATGCTAGGTATATGCTTGCAATGAAGGAATCTCAACTGAACTTGAACTGTGGTTTATGCAGCAAGGTGGAGGAATCCACTATGGGAGGAGGGTTGTGGGAGGGGTGGGGGGAATCCCAGTGCCTATAAAACTGTATCACATAATACAATGTTAATAACAATTAAAACAAATAAATAAAACTTAATTTTTTAAAAAAAGAATAGCTGAGTTTATTTCAAGAAAACCCAATGCAAGCTATCAAATTTCACAAAACCGGTGTATTGGGGGGTATCGTTTGCCTTACAAAAAGATTCATAATGGAATTTCCTCAAAAGTCATTTAAAAAAATCTGGATGGCCAAGTTCTTCTAGTCCATCAGATGATGGTCACAGCCCTTGATGAAATGGAGAAGTGCCCCTCCATTATTCCTGGACCTACTCCTAGCATGGTGTCTTCCCCTGACTGGAGGGCTCACAAGGTAGTGCAACCTAGGTTGTTTTCTTCATGTTTACTTATTTATTTTCATCTCCTTGAAAGTCAGAGAGACATCCACTGGTTCACTCTCCAGATGCCCACAACACCCAAAGCTGGGTCAGGCTGAAGCTAGGAGTCCAGAACTCCATCTAGTTTTCCCAATGGGCAGCAGGGGTCCAAACACTTAAGCCATTATGTGCTGCCTCCCAGCATGCATTACCAGGAAGGTGGACCGGAAGCAAAGGAGCCACGATTCAAGTGGTACCCTGATGCAGGGATGTGGGTGTCACAAGCCATGGCTTACCTACTATGCCACATGGATCCAGTCTGCCAGCTAAGAACATAAGAGGAAAACTGGGATTAGTGGTTAGTCAGGCCTGAATGTGAATCCTTATTTCATCACTCTGAGCCACATAATCTTAGCAAGTTTCTTCTCTCCCTCAGTTTCCTCATCTGTAAAGTCGACATTGAGCTCAAGTTTACAGTAAAGTTGTTACAAGATGAAGGTCATACAGCAGGGCTTGGCACAGGCATGAAGTATCACGTGTACACACCAGAAATTCATGCTTGTTGGTGATTTCACAGCGTTGCCATTGAGGCTGGTGGACTTTAAATGAGGATCTATTGTTTCAGAAGAGGTCAGGACTTAGGGTGAAGAAACACAGGGATCCTTTTCCCTTCAAAACTTGCAAACAAGAGCCATCTGTGTACAAACACTTTCAGAGCACTGGAAACGTGGTTTAACCTGTGAGGAGCCTTCTGTCTCAGCTTCACGAAGGCTTTCTAAAGCCAGGAACCAAATGTGCAGTGCTGACTATGTGCACAGAGCTTTGGTGGAATATAGTCACCATTTTTGCTTTATCCAACTTTTCAAATGTTTAAAATCCTTTTCATGGTGAAATATAGTTACAGAAAAAGGCATACGACACAAAGTGGGCATTGGACAAGCCCCCAGATCAAGACAGAGACTATGGGCAGTACACTGAAAGTCCACACCCATATCACTTTCTCTTCCTAGGGCAACAAACTCCTTGCTTTTCTTTATTTTACTAAAATAAAAAATTCTTTAGGTGTTCTTCTTTATGACCTCTGTATGATTATATGAATGTTTATATATGATGACTCTGACATCACATACATTCATGTATGTATGTATGCACGTCTATATATTCATACAGTATGGATTCTTCGATATATTATGACCTTTACTTTTTTAACAGTCTAGTATAGACTTCAGTGTTGTCTGATTTTATCAATGTTTTCTACTGTTGATGGGCGCTGGGAACACAACAAACTGCTATTCTAAACATACTTGAAGATATTTTCTGATATAGATGCATAAGAGTATATTTAAGATCTAATGTATGGGCAGAATTGCTGGATTAAAGTGCACATTGCATTTCTTCACCTTTACTCAATAATTCCATATTACACAAAGTATTTCTAAACATTCACAGAAAATGAAATTAAGAGGTGAGTTCATTTTAGTACAAAAGCTTTTGGAATTCATGTATACAGGGGTCTTCTCCAAGTTCATGGGAGAGTCAGCAAAGTGGCACAGCAAGTTAAGCCTCTGTCTGAGATGCCAACATCCCATATGAACACTGGGTCAAATCCTAGTACCTCTGCTTCTAACCCAGCTCCCTGCTAATGAGCCTAGAAAACCAAGCTGAAGATGACCCAAACACCTGGACCCCTGCCAGGCCACATGGGAGGGCCAGATGGTGTTCTAGGCATCTGATTTCAGCCTGGCTGTTGCTGCCACTTGGGAAGTGACGTGCAGGATAAAGGTTGCTCTTTCCCACCCTCTGTCACTCTGCCCTCTCTATCTGCAATGCTTCCTTTCAAATAAACAAATCTTTTTTAAAAAATAAGCTCATGAAGGATGCTATTATGAAAAATTACTTGTTTCAATTTTTTTCACACCAAAATAAACATTTTGCTTTTCCATGAACGTTTTTAAGCGTCCTTTCATTCCGAAGTGGCTGTACCATGTACCCTCCTGCCAGGAACGTATGACACTTTCTGCTGTCCTGTACAGTTGTCATATTACTCATGTTAGGTTTTTCACATATTTTCCCACTTACTTAGTATGTATTAGTATTTCATTGGAGTTTCTATTCTGCTGTATTGCTTTATTTGAGAAAGGGAGAGACTGCACGCGTGCTCTCATCCACTGGTTCCCTCTGCACACGCCACAATGGGCAGCCTGCAGCCAGGAGTTGGGCATTTAATCAAGGTCTCCTCTGTGGGTGGAAGGGCTCCACTACTTGAGCTTTCACCTCTGTGCCCTGGGCCTTCATGGACAGAAAGCTGGAAACAGGAGCCACAGCCAGATATGAAACCCAAGCATTTCAATATGGGATGTGGGTGTTTTAACCACTTGGTCAAATGCCTGCTCCTCCTTGGAGTTTTAACTTGTATTTTATCTCTTTATGAGGGATAAAATGAAGCATGACTTTTAATCTTACATGATGCATAATCAATTACAGGTGGAATATAAATCTAAATATACAAGAGAATATATTTCCAGAAATAAAAGGGAAAACTAAGTAGGCAGAGATTAGGTTATATGGGAGTTCATATACATGGGATAGATAAGAACTCAGTATGGGAGGATTTTCTTAAACATTTATTTATTTTAAAAGCAGTTACAGAAGGTAGGGAAAGACAACTTCCCCCTGTTAGTTCATTCTGCAGATGGCTGAAACAGTCAGGCAGGGCTGATCAGGGCCAAAGCCAGGAGCCTCTTCCAAGTCTGCCATGTGGGTGCAGGGGCCCATGTACTTGGACCATCTTCCACTGCTTTCCCAGGCACATAGAAGAAAGCTGGATTGGAAGTGGAGCAGCCAGGATTTGAACCAGCACCAATATGGCATGCTGTCATTGTGATGGTGGCTTACTGCACTATGCTACAACTCTGGCCCAGGGAAGGATTTCTTGGTAGGAAAAAAATATATAAAATAAAAAATAAATATTGATAGGTCCAATTATATTAAAATCACAACCTGCAAGGCCCAACTATTTGGAGCGCATCTACAGTTCCAGCAAATTAGTAAGGAAAACACAGAATTTGGTGGAAAAATGACTAAAAGACTTGAGCAAGCACTTCACAAATTAGAAAATGCAGTGTGAACAGGTATTCAATGTTATTAATAATCAGAAAAATGTGCACTAAAGCTCCAATGAGATACTGTTCTATACTTAACATATAGACAAATATGTAAAAAAAATCTCTCATAGCCAAGTGTGACAAGAACGTAGACCAACAGGAAGTCTCATACACTGCTGCTGAGAGGATAACCAACAGCAAATCCTCACAGACTTTCTGCCTTTATAACTACAGTCTGCCATGATGTCTGCTGTTTCTTCCAATCGTGATGCCTATGTTCCCTTTTTTTCTATAATGGTGAAACCTCTCATGTTAATGCAGGGTAGGAATGACAGTAACATATACCTATACCTTTCTTGTTTGCTTGCTTGTGTGCACTTCCCCAAGTGTCCAACATATTGGAGTTCACATTACTTTCATCTTCTTGAAGGACACCCTCCCACAGTCTTCTGGAAGGTTCTCTGCTGGAGGGGACTGCACAGCCTCTGTCCTGGGGGTTTCCCTTCCCCATCATCTGTTCTCCATTATCTGAAAGCATTGCTCCACTCAGCTGGCTTTCCATGCAGCTGCCCCATCTCTGGGAGAGGATTACATATCTCCACCTGCTGCTGTGAATTTACAGGACTTTTTAAGAGAAGCATATTGTTCTCTATTCCATTAGTGGCAGATGTAGCTCTGGGACTCAGTATGGGAGGATTTTCTTAAAGATCTATTTATTTATTTATTTTGAAAAGCTCAGAACATCAGAGTATAGCCAAAGCTGCAGTATATCACCCAACTCCTCTTCCAGAAACAAGAACGTACAGCCCACAGCTGTTGGGAGAGTGGCCTAAAGGCATACAACCCACAGCTGTCAGCCCTCTGGAATTGCACACATGAAAGAACTTGGCACTTCCCAAGGTCATGCTTCCCTCCAGGGCAGCCTTGTGGGGACCTGGCTCCCCCACCAAGATAGTGACAGTCCAGCAGGGAGCACTTCCTGTGGCATCAATTGAGGATGGTGTTGGGACCGTATTACTTCAAACCCTGCTTCTTTCCCTTCCCTTCAGTGGTGTTGATCTTGTGAAGTCCAACTAAGTTCAGCTCTAAGAATGCCCCTGGAAAGTAAGTCCTAACATAACAAACCACCACCTCACTCAGTATGGAAACAAATTCAAAGTCTAAATCAGAAATTTTCCTTTCTAACAAATAGTTGAATCTCAGCCAATCACAGTAGCCAAGCTTCTAACAATTACAGACAACCAACTGTTCAACAGTTGAGACCAGACAGGCAACAAGTTATTACAAATCCGACTGTCCCTGTACCTCATTTTTATGTTCTCTATATAGCTTCATTTTCTGGGTATAAATGTAACCTGAACATACGATGGAGTGCAGCACTCTAAACCATTAGTCCACACTGCCAGCCAATTCTAGAATACCATTGAAGCCAACTAAGATCTGCAGCATTGTGTTTGTTGTAACTTTGTCCTTTAACAATCTCAAGAATACTTCGTAAGAAATATCCCATATACTAATCTTCATCTCAGAATTGTTCCCCAAGAAACCCGACATGTCATAGTTAGTACTAAGAATGTTTCCGAGAAAGCAAATCTTAGGATGGGATCTAGGTCCTTGATTACCCACCAACTAGTTGGCAAGAAAAAACTCAGTGGTAGATGGCCCACTGGTAATCCTCACCAGGAATGGTTGTAAAAAGTGCCACCAGTGAAAGGAATGCATCACCAGTTGGTGTAAAATATCAGCTGGCTACTGCTGAACTCAGAATAGAGTCATAAAAGGCAAGAGTGTCCAATTGCCAATAAAAATCCAAGAATAACTAGCTGGCCTCCTCTCCTGCAGCAGCAGCAGGTCACAGAAAGCTCAAGACCAACACCAGAATTTAGTTATAAAAAAGATAAACTCCAAAGAAGACTGAGCATCCAACCAAGATAAATCTATTACATCCGAGTCAAGGCCCTGCTTGGGAAAGAATGTGACCCTGTTAACCTGGGATGTCTGCTGGACCCTCACTTCCCTGAACACCCCGAGCCGCAGCAGCATCGTCTGCTCTTAAGGAAGCAGCTGGGAGGTGATGCAGCTGACACAGCTCTGCTTGGGTTGTGCTAGGCCTGCTGAAGACAACAGACTACTGAAGAGGATAAATCAAGCTGTAATCCAAGGGTGCTGAAATAAGGGAAAGTTCAATAAGTTTATCAAAATATTATACTGGCTCCTGGTTTCAACCTGGCCCAAATCTGAGCAATAAACCAGCAGATGGCAGATCTCATCTCTCCTATTTCTCTTTTTCTCTGTCACTCTGTCTCTCCCTGTCTTGCTGCCACTCTTCTAAATAACTATATTCAAAAATAAATTAGAGGGCCTGGTGTGATAGCCTAGTAGTTAAAGTCCTTGCCTTGTGCGTGCCGGGATCCCATGCAGGTGCTAGTTCTAACACTGGTGGCCCTGCTTCCTATCCAGCTCCCTGCTTGTGGCCTGGGAAAGCAGTTGAAGATGGTGCAAAGCCTTAGAAACCTGCACCTATGTGGAGACCCAGAAGAAGCTCCTGGCTCCTGGCTTGGGATCAGCTCAGCTCCAGCTATTGTGACCACTTTGGGAGTAAATCAGCAGATAGAAGATCTTCCTCTCTGTCTCTCCTCCTCTCTGTATATTTGACTTTTCAATAGAAAATAAATAAATCTTTGAAAACAAATTAGAGAAAGCTAAGAGATATATGCTGCATATCATCTTTGCAAGTTTTCTATGAATCTAAAATTCTCTGATTTGTTCAGTACATGTCATTCACATGCATTGGAAAGTCACAGTATAGCACATGAATATGAACAATTATTGTTAACAAAAATGTTAAATGATTTCAGCATAAAATTTAAAGAGGAAAATTAATATGAAATAAAAATTTTAATAATTAGCTTCAAAAGGTAAAAAGAAAACGTCAAAATGGGAAAAACTGGATAAAAGTTTATGGAAATATTCAATTAAGTCACATGTCTGTGTCCACACAAAGATCTACACATGAATACTTATAGTAACAGCAATCACACTTGCCAAAGCTTGAAAGCAATGAGGATGCCCTTCAGGAGATAAACGGATATATGAACTGTGACACATTCAGACAATAGAATAATCTTTAATGCTAAAGAAAAGCAAGATATCAAGAAAAAATACAGAGGAAGCTTAAAATATATATTTCTAAGTGGCAGAAGCCAGTAAGAAAAGACTACATTATGATTGCTAACTATATGACATTCTGATTAAAAAAAAAATACAGGATGATGAAAAGAACCATTGTTACCCGAGGCTTAGTGTAGAAAGGCCAGAAATTACCATATTCTGGATACTATTGTAAGAGTGAATACATGTCTATTTACACGTGTTTAAGCCTACAGATTGTATAACACCAAGAGTGAAGCTTAAAATGAACTCTGGACCCTGGTAATAGGGTCCTTAAGTATAACCAGTGTACCACTCTAGTGGAATTGGGTGTCGGTCGTGGAAGAGTCTGGAGGTGGTGGTGGGCAGATGTACAGGAACTCTGTACTTGGCTGTGACCTTAAAACTTCTCTAAAAATCAGTGTGGCTTTTTTGGGAGGGAAAAGAGCGAAACCCCAAATCTCTGCTTTACTGGTAAGTTTTTAGCATTCCTAGGCTTCCCATCTAATTTGAAAGAACCTTTGATTAGGTTTTGCACTAGAAGGAAGTCCTGAGCATGCAGTAATTACCAAGAAATCACTCCATCATAATGCACTCACAATCCAAATTCCCAACAATATAATTATCTAAAATCTTCTCAAATTTTTTATGGCAAAAATATTACTTTAAATGTACCATAAGGTATATTTAAGCATGTTTGATGTGACATATCCAAAAGTGGGATCATACGAAATTCTTAAGCAAGTCATGAAAAGGATTCATTCTCAATCCCCAGCATTTCCTGGAGTTGTCTATTTGGCCCTGGTGTGTATACTGTTGGCTAAACAGAAGCAGGAGAGAAGGAGCTATATGGTCAAATAATACATAGTAAAAGGGCCAAGAGAATTTTTAAAAAGAACTTTACAATTGCTGTTCCAAGGATGAAAAAGCACCTTCCTCATTCCCAGAAATAAACAGTTGAGGAAAAGGAATTTAGGAGATGGATGAAGTAGTAAAAGGTTAGAAAAACTAACAAATGGGAAGTGTAGTCTAAAGTCAGAATTTCCTTCCCAGGACCGCAGGGAAATCTCACTCTGGAGGTATAAAATGACAGCTGAAATTTGGACTCCAGGAAGAGCCACGAGCTGTGCTTCATGGGGAAATTAAAGCTTTAAGATGTGAAGAGCATAGGCCCAGCGCGGTGGCCTAGTGGCTAAAGTCCTCACCTTGAATGCACCAGGATCCCACATGGGCACTAGTTTTAATCCCGGAAGCCCTGCTTCCCATCCAGTTCCCTACTTATGGACTGGGAAAGCAGTTGAAGACGGCCCAAATCCTTGGGACCCTGCACCCATGTGGGAGACCCAGAAGATCTCCTGTCTCCTGGCTTTGGATCGGTGCAGCTCCAGCCGTTGCAGTCACTTGGGGAGTGAATTATCAGACAGAAGATCTTCTTTTCTGTCTCTCCTCCTCTAAATATATATATCTATCTGACTTTGCAATAAAAATAAATGAATCTTAAAAAAAAAAAAAGATGGGAAGAGCATAGCAGTGCACAGGAGACTAGGCAGGCCGTGGGCCAGTGGGATTTAGGGAAGCATGGTGCTCACAGGCTGGTGAGGTTCATTTGACTTCAGATGAGCTTGCAAAGTGTGTGTATTTGAGTATTGTATGAGCTTACGAGTGCCTGTGCAGGGCACTAGGTGGGAACGACTCCCTGGGAGATATGAATATGTACATATGTGCTTTGGAAGCTACAGCTTCACATATGGGTCCTAATATACCATTGCAACTGGAATGCTCATGTACAGTCCTACCACTGGTCTTCTTCCTGCCATCTCTTGCCCAGGAGCTGTCTCCTAGGGTCCTGTTTACAGAAAGCTCCTGCCTCAAGTGCCTCGTCTACATTAATTGCTCTGGTCCTAACAACGAATAACCCTATGAGACGGGGTCTATAATAACCTCCACTTCGCAGATGAGGAAAACAGAGCCCCAGAAAGATGATATAACTTGTCAAAGTTACAGTTAATAAATGGCAGAGCTGGGACTCAAACATAGTTAATTTGGGTTGGACTTTGCCATGGTTGTCAATTGCAATGCACCATTTACCAAATGGTTGGCATCTGTCACACACCCTGGAAGCTATGGAGGCCAACGTGAATTACTACTAAGATGTGTGTACTGGGCTGAGTAATTTCCCCCCTAATTCATATTCACCTGGAATCTATGAATGTGAGCTTATTTGGAAGCAGGATCTTAGAGATATCATAAAGCTAACATGAGGTGCTACTAGATCAGTGTGACCCTAATATTCCAATTTGACTAACATCCTTACTTGAGGGAGAACGTTTGGACAAAGACACACAAGGAGAAAGTTATATGACTACAGAGGCAGAAATGAGAATGATGCATCCTCAAGTCAAGGAATGCTACAGATTTCTGTCCACCACTAAAACCTCTCCTGCTCCTACCAGCACCACCACTACCTAGTCTTCAGGCTGAAGAAAGCATCGGCACCTTGCTTTCACACTGCTGAACTCCAGAACCTCCGGGACTGTAACAGAACTCTTACGTTGTCCCTTCAGTTTGTGCTCATTTGTTAATGGTAGACATCAACATCTAATAGAATGTGCCATGACTACTGCTATGGGATGCCATCTGCTCTTGAGATCCTTGTCCTTTGAGCTCACCAGCTCCATGATAAGAACCATCTCTGCTGGGTACATGGATTTTCTCCATGTCTGCAAGATTGTAGAAGTGTTAATCTCTTGGTTTCTCTATCCTGGTAGCTATAACCCCATCACCACCACCAGCAGCACCCCAGGTATGAAGAAAGAGGAAGTAAGCAAGCAATGGAAGAGTTGTCTTTAACTTTGTTCAAATACAAAAGCCTAAAAGGTCTCTTTTCATTATATTGTCAGCTTTTGGAAATAAATATAAATACCATAAGGAAACACATTTGGGTAGTGTGTGTTTGGAGTGGTGGTTAGAGGCCACTTGTGACACCCACATTCCATATTAAAATACCTGGGTTCAAGTTCTGGTTCCACTCCTGACTCCAGCTTCCTAATACAAACTCTGAAGGTAGCAAGTGTCAACTTAAGTACTTGGGTCACTACCCACCAACCTGGGGAAACTTGGTCTGAGTTCCTAGCTCTCAGTTCCAGCATGCAGAGCCCTAGCTGTTACAGACATTTGGGGAGTTAACTACTGGCTAGGAAATGCCTGTATGTGTCTGTCTTGTAGCTTTTCAAGTAAATATTGAAAAATTTATAAAAGAAGTCATGCATCCTCTTGGAAAAATCATGGCAGAGTAAATTAACACAGTGTAGACAATTTCCATTAATTCATCAATTAATATATCATTTGTTCTACAAATACTTGAGCCAGACAGTGAGACAGTGATTTGATACAGCCAAGTAGAACCCCAAGCACAAACTTCCCCAGCTGACATGTCAGCATTCAATATTTTCAACGACTCTATGGGACCAGACTCCTTTGCCTGTCCTTACAGATGATGCAAAGGATGCTCAGAAATCAAACTTTGAGCCAAAAGTCAAACCCAGTGTCATCAGAGTCCAGATGTTCCCAGCTTCACTTCAGCTGGGATTTCATTTCTGTTTCATTATTCCCCACCTCTCGTGTAGAATCACCTTTGGCATTAATCTAGTTGACCAGCTTTGGGTCTGCCCAAGCACTGGGGCGAGAAGAACAGAGAAAGGCAAATACTATGAGAAGGAGAGGGGAGACTGCTAAAATCTAGTTGTGGAGAACAAAGCAACAATGGCAAGTAATGAGCATTAAGTGATGAGAAAGGAAGACAGAGTCACAACATCTTATTCCAGCTTCAGGTTTGTGGATTCTGAGATATAGTTACCCTTGTCTGGCTTTGTCTTCCATGGCATCAGTTACCCATGATCAGTCACGGTCAACCACGGTCTGAAAAAACTAAATAGAAAAGTCCAGAAATAAACAATGGACAAGTTTTTAAAGGATTAAATATTATTTTAATTATTCTATGTAATATTAATCATTGTTAATTTGTTACTGTAGCTAATGCATAGGTTAAACTTTATCACAGATATGTATGTACAGAATAAGTCTGGTACCTATAGTGTAAAGTACTCTCCATGGCTTTGGGCATCTACTGGGGGGCTTGGACTATAGCACCCATAGATAAAGGAAGAGCACCATAATATCTGACAGCCATTTTCAAACTGATGAGCATAGAGGGCTCATTGTTAAGATTTCTTTAGCTAAAATAACTACTCAAAAATTATTTCAGTTGATAAAAGTTTTCTAGAACTAAAATACTACTTTTAATATCTTAATTAAAGGGTATTGTGCAATGGTAGACACTGTTTTTAGATAACCTAGTACACAGCATATTTGAATTTCATTTATGAACTTTTGGCAGTGATTAAGTCTAGGTGGGGGGCAGAAGATAAAGTCTTTTACACTTGGCACCAGAATACTGCCATTGTTCAAAGCAATTTGGAGGAGCTGAATACGAGACAGGAACGACTGACCCTCCCCAGTGAAATATCAGAACATTTTCTAAAACAAATCTTAAAAAAATAGGGAAAAGCAAAATAATTTAAAATCCTATTTTTACTTTAACAGAAACAATAATTCCCTTCAAATTGTTTGATAGGCAAATGGTTCCCAATCTTTCTTTTCTAAGAATCTTTTTTTTTCTTGTTTTTAACTTTATTTTTAATGATTTTTACATAGGTGATTAAGGTTGGAAGGGTCAAAGGTAAGAGGAAAGTGGGTAAGACTATTGTTTCCACATTTTCTTTTTTCCTTTTCCTATATCTGGGGGATGAGGGAAGATAAGGGGAGAAGCTGAACCCAGCCTCCCAAATGCCTCAGTATCCAGGGATGGGGGAATGGCCACCCAACAACATCCCAGGGTCCCTGGTATGAAGCATGCTCCAAGAGCTCTGCTCAAGCGGTTTCAATAGTTTGATAGTTCTGAAATGCTGTTTATCGCACCGATCCAAGGATGAGGAAATCCTTCCAAGGTCCAATGGCTGACACTGTCCACCCTAGCTTCTCCATTTGCCCAGATATTTGCTGCCAACACTTGGCTGGCGTGGTTGACCCATTTGTTCTGCCCTCCTTCTATTATAGATGTCCTCTAAGATTTTTAATTCATTTATGTATCATTTTATTTAGCTCTCTGAAGTCTAGTTGGTGCCTGGCATAATGCTAACTACAAAGATGAATAAGACACACTTGTTCTCCAAGAGCAGTTACAGATAATTGTATCATAATGTACTCAGGGCAAGGAGAAAGAAGTAAACAGAGGAGACAGGTGTCTAACAGGGCAGGGATGGTCAAGCCGGATAGCTGAGCTGCTGACTAATAGCTGAAGTGAGTTTGAATAGCTGGACTAAATTGCAGGCACATGTCTGCTTGTGTAATTAGAACTGCAATTAAGAAAATACACACAGGGAGTCCTAGGAAACTTCAAGCCATTTGATATCAGAGGAATATCATGCACGAGGTCAAGCAGACAAGCAGTGAGCTAGGCAGGTCCCAGCCCACAGAGCCATCCCGGTTCTATTACTAACTAACGCATCACCTCTATGCAGGCCTTGCCAAGTGCAAACAGGACGTTCAGCATTTTATGTTGCCTCAGTGAATCCCCCTACCACCCTACCCTGGAGCGTACTCTTTTACGATCTCCCCCGACACCTGCCCTCTTCAAATAAAATATACCTCAAATCAAGGACCAAGTCAGAAAAACATCATTGATTGACTAACAAGAATGCTTTTTTAGGAAATACAACAGCCAGAGAAAATCTCAGAATACTTGCCTCTGCAATGGTTTTTAAACATGTCCAGCTGGTAAACCTACTGTCATCTCAGTATGGTGCTGAGGGTGTCCATTTGCCAATTTAAAATGTGGGGCTGGCAACCTAGTACAGCAGGTTAAAATGTTGCTTACAATACTGGTATCCCATATCAGAATATCAGTTTGAGTCCCAGCTGCTCTAGTTCTGATCCAATTCCCAGACATTGCATTGGGAAGGTGGTGGATGATGGCCCAAGTACTTGGATCCCTGCCACACACGTAAGACTCTCCATCTCTCTTCCTCTCTGTATATATCTGACTTTGCAATAAAAATAAATAAATCTTTTTTTAAAGATTTATTTTTATTATTTTTTCATTGGAAAGGCGGATATACAGAGAGGAGAGACAGAGAGGAAGATCTTCCGTCCGATGATTCACTCCCCAAGTGAGCGCAACGGGCCGATACTATGCCGATCCGAAGCCAGGAGCCTCTTCCGGGTCTCCCACGCGGGTGCAGGTTCCCAAAGCTTTGGGCTGTCCTCAACTGCTTTCCCAGGCCACAAGCAGGGAGCTGGAAGGGAAGCGGGGCTGCCGGGATTAGAACCGGCGCCCATATGGGATCCCGGGCGTGCAAGGCGAGGACCTTTAACCACTTGCGCCACCGCGCCGGGCCCAATAAATCTTTTTTTAAAAAGAGAAATACTTGCTTTATATTTGGATCTCATAAAATTTTAATATTAAAAAAAAAACAGGTTTTTGTACCCAAACTGTTCCAAACTAATTGAAAGTTTTTGAATAACTAAATCGAATCTTGGCTTTAAAACCAGAAGTTAGTAAAAGTTGAGTTTGGTTCCTAACCGCCCATAGCCACATTTCAAGCACTCAGAGTGTGGCCAGTTCTGTGACACCAGATAGAGCAAAAGTAACCTTTCCTTTTTTAGTGCAGAAAGTTGTGCCGCCCTCCGCAGGAGACACCTGCGCGTTCATTAGCATCCCTCTGAAAGACACACTCCTCAAGGGTGAGGGGCGGTTCATCCAAAACAACACCTCATTTCCATTTAGTCATTCTAAACCTGTCCCGCAGCCTTTGATACTGTTTTGGTTTCCGGAGAACCTTTTCCTACTGGGAAGATAATGAGCTCACCTGCTGTGATAAACGCCTAGTCAGCCTGGCTGTCTGGCTTCTCTCTTCACAGGAATAAAGATGAGCTTTCAATCTTTGCCTTATCCCTAGGTGAACAGTCAACTCCAAAGTACTGTTACCTTGTGACACCTTCAGGAACCGTCCAGCCCCAGGCAACATCATGATTGGCAGCACCTATCTGCAAAGAGCAAACCCCCGTTCAGGTTCAGCAATGATAATTACCTACTCACATACACCCCCAAGCCCCGGGAATCCCAACCCTACTCAAGAGGGGCAGGGGAAGTGGGGGAAACTACCCCTAGAAAAGAAAGCCCTGGACAGCAGAGAGGAAGTGCAGGGTCTGGCCCAGCAGGCCCAGAGTGCCACCCCTATCACACAACACCTCCCTCCCTCATCTGTTCCCCATTTGGCTCAAAAGGTGCGCTAATTTTGTGCCTCTTTAATTTTCCTGCTTTCCCCTATCCCAATCCTATCACATACATTAACGTGAAGGAGAGGACGGGAACCAAGAGGAAGGAAACCCTTCAGAAACGTGAGCTCCTGGAAGGAGGTGCTAAACTCACCGCCTAGCACTATGTTGGTGGTTTTTTATCTTTTACATTCCCCGATAGTTTCTTATTCACTCCACTCAGTCATATGACACTGTTGCTTGTTTAACAATAGTTAGCATCCATGGGAAATTCACTTTACAAAGATGCTCTTGTTTAATTTTCATGACTGCCTAATGAAGTAGTTATGACTTGCACCCGTTAATCAACCAGAGAATCAAGGCTCAGAGAGGTTACACAACTTATCCAAGGTCGTACATTTTGTAAGAGGCAGGCAGGTTCGAAAGGCAGCCAGTCTTTCTTTATCTATGGTTTAACCTCTGCAACCTGCCTTCCCGAGATGCTTTGCTACTCTTTTAAATAACACTATTTTAAATTTTTATTGATTTTATGCTTGGTCTAAGGGAGAAAGAGGCCCTGCCAATTCTCAGGTCCTTGCACCTCTTCGCGAAGAACGCTCTCAAGGCGGCGGCCCACGACCCACACTTGGCTGGCAGATCACAGGCGGGAGGGCTGCAATCTGTCGCCGCCTGCCCAGGGCTGGCAATCTCAGCGTTCAACCCGGGCGTGCCCGCCGTTGCCCTGTTCCCTGCTCGCTGGGGCTCCACCCCTGACTTGGGGCCGAATGAAAACAGCCCAGAGGGGCGACCGGAAAGCCGCGCTCCTCGGCGGGAGCTGTCCGCCTCCGAGGGCTGAGGGGCTGTCGACGAGCCCCGGCCCGGCGTCGCTGCACTCAGTCCTCAGGAATAGTCATTTGCATTCCTAGAAGCAGAGGAATGTAAATCCGCTTTTCCTAAAAAAAAAAAAAAATCTCTTGACAGAACGCCAGAGCGGACGCCTCACCCGCAGGCCACCGCCCACCTCGCGGCCCGACCCCGCCCTCCACGCAGCTCCGCCCCTCGGCGTCTACGCAGCCGCAGCCAATCGGCAGGCGCGCCTCGGCTTAGCGCGTCCCCGCCGCCGTGGCCGCGGGATTCAAACTCCCGGAAGCGGCGTCGGTGCCGGCGGCTGTGCTTGGGCCCTGCGGGCTCCGCGCTCAGGCTCAGGTGCTGGCAGCTCCCGGGCAGCGACCAGGCCCGGCAGCCCCGGAGCCAGGCCGGACCGCGAGGGAGGCGGGGTCGGCAATCCGGCTGCGGAACAGCATCCCAGCACGCCCGGGCACCCGCGCCTGTAGGACGGCGGCGTCTCTCCCACACATCGGAAGAGCCCTGCGGTACGTATTGCCAGCATCTTAACGGCGTGCAAAGTGGCCAGGTGCCTAAACCAGGGTCTTTCGTTAAGATTTCATCCCAGAGCATGGGGTCCTGGTGTATTTTCGGCGACGGGAGTGGAAAGCAGCGCCTCTTGGAGGTTGTCTTGGCCTGTCTCTCCACGTGAGATCTGGGGTGAGGATGCCCGTTAGCATTTGTCTCCCCTTAAGGAAGTCCTGGCATGTGATGGCTGCCCATTAAAATGCTTGTTTAGTCCCGGCACGACTTCAGCCCATCAGGCTCTGGGCATGCCTCCCTGTTCATGATAATGACCAGGGCTTGGTAGAAAGTTCGTTGTCTGTGGTGTCAGCCCGGTATGTCAAGTCAGGCTTGGGGGATCAAGCCCGAGGTTCCTGTGGCAGTGGGTTCCAGAGGGACCACAGCCTTGGCTTGCCTCAACAAGACTTACAGGCCGCCTTAGCTCTCCATCGCACAGTGGGCTAGAATCTTATATTGTGATAGCTGGTGGGAGCTGTTCATTCGACACAACTACAGTATTTTTTTAGACCTTCTGATTCCCTACACAGGATGACCTTAAAAGTCGTTTCCCTGTGGCCCACCTGTGTCTAACCATAATCAGGCTTTGTTGCAAGTTTTTAATTTGTTAGTAGTTTCATACCCCTAAAGGCCTGATTGCTGTTATTTTGTCACAGAATACAAGAAGTGAAAACGTGTTCTTTAATGAAGAGCTATCTTCGTGTTCTTTTTATGTGCGCAGTGGGTTTCATTATATATTTGCCTGCTAGATTTTGTACTGTGTACTTCGTCATTGTCATCCAGCACTGTTGAGAGATAAGCGTCATCCGATTCATTTGGCTCCCTAGTTCCTTACTCTTAGTCCCCTGAATATTAATGCTTCATATTCTGTGAATGCTTCATATCATCTTCCTTTGCTGCTATGCTCTCAAAAATAGCTAAAAAGATCTGAGCTATAAGCAGGACATAGAATTGTATTGAGTGATGGCTTTCCAATACCTGTAAGCTCAGAATCCTGTTACTTGCCACCAGCCCTTTATTCATGGGTGAGAAAGTCCCTTCATTGTAACCTACTTCCTTCAGTCTTATTTAACGGTAGGGTACCCTCTGTTTCTTTATTTTTTTCTTCTACTGAAGTGTAAGATGCATGCAGAACACAGCACAGAAGTGCGTAAACAGATATATTTTTAGAAGATGAATGTATACGGCCCATGTATGTGTCTCAATGATTAAAAACTGAAATTGTTACCGCACCCCACTGATGTAGATAAGGCATTTGTATTGAGAACAAATGGCTTATTAGGCCTTTTTAAAACCTGAGACTAAAGTGAGACGCCTGGTTTTCTTTTTATAGACTGTTTTGGAGATGTCATCCAAAAGTCCCAAGGATTTAATTAAAAGTAAGTGGGGCTCCAAGCCCAGTAGCTCCAGATCAGAGACTGCGCTGGAGAGGTTTAAGGGCGAGATTGCAGCCTTGAAGACCTCGGTGGACGAGATCACCAGTGGGAAAGGAAAGCCGCAAGACAAAGAGAGACAGAGGCTTTTGGAGGTATGTGCTCAGAGAAGCCGCAGCGTGCTTCTGAGAACACCTGCTCGGGTGTCCTCAGGCTGCCTCCCCGTTCTCACCAGGCCCTGTCCTTCCCGCTCCATGGTGTTTGAAAGCTGACCTTGCTTAAGAATCTTCAGTTTCTGCTTTGGTATTGCCAACTCTCAGTCATGTTTTAGTCACTACTAATTAACCTCTCTTTTTTTAAAAGATGAGTTTGTGTAGAAAGACATTGTGACTCTAGAAGGTCAGTGAGCACAGGCCTCAAGAATGCCAACAGATGTGTCTTCCGTTTTGTGGAGACAGTTGACCAGGCTGATGGGATTATATTAAGGTTATTGCCTAATGCCAAATGGAGTAAAATTTTGTCTTATTGAAATGTTGTCTAATCAGTTATACAAAAAGATATCCATTCAGTTGTTCTCATGCAAAGGATATCCAATCAGTCACACAAATGGCATCCATTCAGTTGTTCTCATACAAATGTTATCCAATCAATTGTAATCCTGTGCTTGCTGATCTTCTAGGGTCACAATGTCCTTCTACAAGTTTGCGTATTTTTTTCTTAAAGATCTGTTTATTTATTTGAAAGTCAGAATTATAGAGAAGGAGAAAGAGCTCTTCCATCTGCAGCAGCCAGACTGGGCCCTGCCAAAGCCAGGAGTTTCAGCTGAGTCTCCACAGGGGTGGCAGGGTCCAAACGCTTGGACCATCTTCCGCCGCCTTTCTTGAACCAATACCAGGAATCTGAATCCAAAGTGAAGCATCTGAAACACAAACCAGTACCCATATGAAATGCCAGCATCACAGGCAGCGGCTTTTCCTGCTATGCCACGGGGCTGGCTCTAATTTTTTTAATGCAATTAATTATGTATTTTGCAATTACCAAGCACTACGTTTGTTTTAGAATCAAGACATTTTTTAAAGATTTATTTTTATTATTTTTTTTATTGGAAAGGCAGATATACAGAGAGGAGAGACAGAGAGGAAGATCTTCCGTCTGATGATTCACTCCCCAAGTGAGCACAACGGCCGATACTATGCCGATCCGAAGCCAGGAGCCTCTTCCGGGTCTCCCACGCGGGTGCAGGGTCCCAAAGCTTTGGGCCGTCCTCGACTGCTTTCCCGGGCCACAGGCAGGGAGCTGGAAGGGAAGCGGGGCTGCTGGGATAGAACCGGCGCCCATATGGGATCCCGGGCGTGCAAGGCGAGGACCTTAACCACTGCGCCACCGCGCCGGGCCCCAGAATCAAGACATTTTAGTTTAAAATTCTTCACCACATACAATTCTGTGGCCTGTTCTTCAGTTATTTAAAAAAAATAACAATGGATGAATGTCTCATTCTTCCTGGAGTCTTTTGATAGTGTAGTTCAGTGTGAATACTCTGGGTGACTTGTTGTGCTCTTGTTCTGTGTTCTCTTTCTATAACGGCATAGCACAAACCAGGTAACACAAAGGAAGCAGAGGTGCTTGGCTTCTGGCTCTGGAGCCTTGGAAGTCCATGGTGCTGGCTCTAGTCGAGGGCTTTCGGCAAGCAAGCTCACTTTTCAGCAACCTACTTGTGCTGTTCCTACTCACTCCTGCATAACTCCCTTATCCACACACAAAAGTGGAGCTGTCAGGACCCAGTTACCTCTTACTAGGCGCCTTCTCCCAGCACTGTAGCACTGGGGATTAAGTTTTCAACATGTGCAATTTACAGTATACATTCAAATCATGGCATGCTTTATCTAAGATTATGAGACTTACTGCTTTACTATTTTCACTATTTTTTGATTGTATAACTTAGAAGTATTCAATTTCTATGCTGTCATTCATTGGTGTGTGCTTTAAAGTTACACTGTACTATTTTTAAATTGTTTTATTCTAAACGCAGGTGTACAGAGATAGACAGATTTTCCATCTGCTGGTTCACTCCCCAAACGGCTGCAATGACCAGAGCCTAGCAGATCAAAGCTAGGAGCCTGGAGCTTCTTTCCAGGTCTCCCATGTGGGTGTAAGGACCCAGGGACTCAAGCCATCCTTTGCTGTCCTCGCAGGTCATAAGCTGGGAGGTGGATCAGAAGTGGAGTAGCCTGGACTAGAACCAGTGCCCATGGGATGCCAGCACCACAGGCAGAGGATTAACGTGTTATGACACTGTGCTCCCCCACCTGTCTCTCTTTTTTTCAAACTATTCTGTTGTATCTCTAACTGTAGGAGAAGAAAAATAATTTACTCCACAGTTATATAGCATGCTTTTTTACTAGATGTAAAATAAAATCTGTGTATTTCAGAGTATTAAATAGCATTCTCATTTCCTTCATAAATATTTTATCAAGTGTATTGACTGCTTTCCTAGTAATCTTTGCTTTGAGGTTTTCCTTTTAAGGTTTATTTATTTATTTGAAAGGCAGTGTAACAGGGAGAAGGCAAGAGGACCACCAGTGGTAGCAGGCAGAGGAGAGATCTTCCACCTGCTGGTTCATCCTCCAGTGGACTATAACAGCCAGGTTTGGGTCAGGCAGAAGCCAGGAGCCAGAAACTCACTCCTGGTGTCCCCATATGGGTAGCAAGTGCCCAAATACTTGGACATCTTCCACTGCCTTCCCAGGCACATTAGCGGAAAACAGAATTGTAAATGGAGCAGCCCAGACTCAGACGGGTACTCCAGTAGGGGACACTGATGTTCCAAGCAGCAGCATAACCTACTGTGCCATATGCTGGTCCCTTTTCCAGGGTTTTTAGGTAAAATTATTACATATATTGGCATTCTGCATTCTCTCCCTCTGCGTTTTATATTCCTGGATTTACCACTATAGCACAGACAACAAAAACATTAGGAGTTTATTAGAATTAGAAATAGCTAATAATTTCACCAGAAAATTTGTTTTATTGCAAAAGTACTAGATCGAATAGGAATTGGTTTCCCAGGCTCTTGTAGTTGTTCAGCTGTGAGAGCTTTGTGTTAACAGTTAATGGATTAATTAGCAATTAAGGGGTTGGTGATTGGCAGATTAGATGGAGGTTTAATCCTGTTACAGTGCCTGGGGAAGTTGCTAGGCTGGAGGCCCAGGATGAGATCACACAGGGTGGAGTGAGGGTGTGGCTGCTGTGTCCTGGGCTTCCAGGGACCTTGCCACCATTTCTCCACACACACTGTGCCGCACATTGCCACCCCACCACCAGCCCGAGCTCTGGGACCGCAGGCTGTAAATCAGAGAAAACCTTCCTTCCTGGGTGCTTCCTCTCAGCAACAAAAAACTAACATACATTTAGAACATGAACATATTTGATTTCTTTAAAATCTATTTGTAGTCAAATCATTAAGCTGAACTTTCTATTATAATTTTTAATCATGTAAATTGTGATATGAACTTAAACATTGAGAAGTCAGTCATTACCAGCTCATTAGCATAAAAGTTATTTTGCAGTCTGATAAAGGAAATCCTACAATTTCCCTGAGAGCTGTTTTCTGTGTTCATTCTGTTTTTTTGACAAGCACTGAATTCCTTTATAATCAATTTGTTTGGTTTATTTTATAATCAACTTGGCTTTTTTTTTAATTGTGCCCATTAAAGCAATAGAGTAAGTCTATTTTTTTCTTTTTCTGTATTTTTTGTTCTTTTGTTGTTGTTATTTTTCCATTTGTTTTTGTTCTTGTTTTTTCTTTCATCTTTCAAGTTCATTTTCAAGTCCATTTTTTATCCACCATGACAGTTTATCAAATATTTGAGATTTTGCTTCCTCTTCAGAAATTTTTTTTCACTTCCTTATTTTAAGTTTTTTCTGACTTCTTATCATCCTGAACACTTTGTGGTTAGCTGACACACCCGCAGCTGAACACAGTCTCTCCACTGCATTCTGCTAGACACAGATTGGAATGGCACAGTTGTGGCTAAAACTCTGAAAATCTAAAGCTGTGTGTGTACAGCTCTCTTATCTATTACATGCTACTGACTTCACTTAATCTTGTGGACAGCTAAAATCCTCTCATGGATAACCATTCACCTATCCTAAATTTCCCTTTTTTTGTATTTTATCAATTGCTTTTTTTCAGGCTTTAAATTTTGGTCCAGTTAGCCCCATCATCTTGGGAATTGTTTCCTCCTCCTGTTGGCTCTGTTTTGTGTCAGCAACACTGTAAAAACCATTACATTTTTATCTTTCAAGTATTTTTTTCTTTTTTAAGATTTTTTTTTATTGGAAAGCCACATAGGAGGAGATACAGAGAGAAGAATCTCCCATCAGCTGACTCATTCCCCAAATGGCAAAAATGGCAAGAGCTAAGTTGATCCAAAGCCCTGGGCCAGGAGCTTCTTCCAAGTCTCCCACATGGGAGCAGGGTCCCAAGGCTTTAGACCATCCTCTACTGCTTTCCCAGCCCACCAGCAGGGAGCTGGATGGGAACTGGACATGAACCAGTACCCGTATGAAATCCTGGATCCCAGCGGATACAAGGCCCATCTATCGCACCAGGCCCATCTTTCAAAAGTCTTTTAAATATTTAGTACTCCTAAAATATTTTTGAGATTGATTACCAAATCATTTTATCAAGAGTAAGCAGCCTATTGAATGCATTTATCTTGTTCTAGCATTGTAGAACTTTGCCAGCTCAAGGTCATTGATAAGCTTTATTCTTTAGGTTTATAAGATTTGATATTCTGGAAGGATGATTATCAAATACTCATAAGAGTTATTCTTTCTGCAACTTTCTCTCGTCACCTTTGAGAGGAGTGGCTTCTTTCTCTCTGTCTACACCTATTCATTTGATAAATACTGAATTACTTCCCATAGTGGTTTACTCTCCCGTGTAAGTTGTTTGGGGATAGAACCGTGGTTTCATCTGTTTTTGGCCCTGATTTCCAGCACAGTGCTGACTTAGCCAATAATAAACACTTCATAAGTACTTGCTGAAGTATGTTTATCCAGATGTTTGATCTGGATTTGTTGTAAGATTCTTCTTGGTTTATTTGTAGAAAGTTCGAGCCCTTGAAGAAGAGAGGGGAAAGAATGTTTACCACCTCGCAGAGAAAGACAAAGAAATACAGCGACTCAGAGACCAACTAAAGACCAGATGCAGCAACTCTGCATTGCTCGAACAGCTGGAAGAGAAAACAAAAGAAGGTGAAAGGAGGGAGCAGTTGTTGAAATCCTTGTCTGAAGAGACAGATGTTTTGAAGAAGCAGTTGTCAGCCACCACAGCAAGAATTGCCGAGCTTGAAAGCCAAGCCAGTACGTTCCGTTTGTCACAGGTACTAATAATTTTCCTCAAGTGCAGATTTTTCTTTCCAATGCAATCTGTAAGTCTTTTGAAGAATGAGTTTGTTAAAACAGGCTTGCCAACGAGCCAGCAGAATCGGCTTACAGGTCACATAAAAATTATTTTTTTAAATATCCTAGACCTTTCTCCATAAGCGGAAATAGCTAACCTGATTTCCTCTAGTCCCTACTCCTTCGTTTTGCCTGGGAAACTTGAGAATGCAACATCTACTATGTATCTCCAATAACCAAAAAGATTCTGTTGACCTCTTATCTCTGTAGTTTGTATTATGAAAGCAGTAGACTTCATGTCTTCGTTTTTTTTATATTTGAGGTTACTACCAATTATGATATCAGCTGTGCTTTTCCTAACTACATATGCTTCCCTCCTCCCTGCCCCTTGCCGTCCACCCGTTGTTGAAATCTGGGTAGCTGAACTGGGTTCAGCTCTCGGTTTTGCCACTTGCTAGCTATGTTTCTCTGAATAGATCTCTGAATCTGAGTAGCCCTAGAGGTAGTGCTGAGTTCACTAGACTCCTTTCCTAAATTTCAGTTCCCACATTATGAGAATACTGATGATTATATATGGTAATATTTATGTATTGAATAGCATAGTTCCTGGTACATAGTATATGCTCAGTAAATAGCTACTTATTGATCAATAGAATTTTCAGTTCATTTCGAAATTTGGATATGTGTGTATTAGTACCACCTGTAGGGGAAGATCTGTAACTTTCAAATGCAGTATCAGCGTTATTAAGAATCTGTCTTTGCTAGGGAGAGGAGATTTCTTTGGTCCTTACTTAGTTCCAACTTTGGATCCCCACTCTCTCCTGCAGTGACCATCAGGTCGCCCCGGAGCCCCCCCACAAAACTAAACAAAACAAAAAAAAAACAACAAAATTAGAATAGATAGAGAACAAAAAGGAAAGCTTAGAACCAGACAGGAAATGGTCAGCGGAGACTCAACATATACCTTGCTAGGTAGGACACGAAAATAAGTTACTCCTCACTGGGGTATTGAAGATTTCTCTGCACACCCCTCCTAAAACTGTTCTGTGCCTCAACTGTTGACATATCCCTTATCAAGTTCAGTAAAAATTGTGCTTCAGTACATATCCCTTGTCATATCCTTTGTCAAGTTCAGTAAAAATTATGCTTTAGTACAATAAACTGCTAAATACAAAAATGAAAATAGACACAAGACAGCTGAATAGTATCCTATAGCCATTTTAAGGTGGATAGAAGCCGGTTGTATATAAACTAAAATTGAAATGTCAATGAAGTAGTCACAGGATATGGTTAAGAACTTGCATTTTCTAACATATCAGTCACTCAATACCATGTCAATTAACTCCATAATGTTGTAAACTGTTGTTGATGTTATCCTATGACTTTTAATTGGTCGGAACGATATTCTGCCAGCTCTGCTTTTAAAAGACCAGAGATGGTCTCCCCAAGAAACTGTTGAATTGATCTGGACAATAAGATGCTAGACTCTATGCATGGTACATGCTTGCAATGAAAGAAGCATGACTGGATTTGAACTATAATATTGCAACAGTTTAAAAAAAATACATGCAACAAGGTAGAGGAATCCACCATGGGGGGAGAGCACGGGCAGGGGTTGGGGGAACCTCAGAGCCTATGAACAAAGTCATAAAATGAAATGCAATACAAAAAAAGAAAAAAAAGAATCTGTCTTTGTTACTTTGTATCTCCTCTAGAAAAGTTGGCAGTCATCAGACTTAGATAATTATAAGTACTTTCACGGATGCACTGCTGTTGAGTTTAAAGAGGTTATATTTTTCTGCAGAATTTCTAGGGAGCTGAAATTCATGAAATATCACAATCAGAGCCAAATCGGTTGACTTAAATCTTTCTGTAAAGTTCAGGTCTCTTCGTGTTTGAGTATGACATGCAAATCCTAGCAGTTCTGAGGGCAGGTTTCTTCCTGCTAGTGGCTCTTCCATCACCTGAGGTGGTTAAATCCTCCATGCCCACCTGTGAAGACAGAGGGCATCTAGAAAACCACCCAGAAAGTTTGGGAGCCAAGCCCAGGGTTGGTGTATTGCAATTCTGCTTGCATTCCATCAGTCAATTCAGTCATTTGACTCCACAAACCATAGTGAAGGCCGGGAAACAGTCTGCGGTTTTCCCAGGACCCGAAGGAAAGGAATTTAGTGAGCTGTCTCTATCATAGTTTCTACCTGGAGGGCTAAATTGAGAGCGAGAAAGGACTGCATACTAGCATGAGTGAAAGTGAACAACTTTGGAGGGAAAAAATGTTTGAACTTCACAAAGGTATCATTGCTTATATCTGTTGAACAAAACTGAAATAGTTTCTTCTGATTCTGTGGCTAACCAGGGCCCCAGGCCACCTACTACCCCCTTTACTTCTATGAGAAAATGAACAAGAGGAGAGGAATTATATTTTGAGTTCCATTTACATAAACTGATACTAATAATGTTATTGAGTATCCCTAGCTTGATATGCTCCAGAATCTGTGAAACTTTTTGAGCACAGAAATGATACCACTTGTGGGCCCGGCATGATGGCCTAGTGGCCAGCTCCCTGCTTGTGGCCTGGGAAAGCAGTTGAGAACGGACCAATGCCTTGGGACCCTGCACCTGTGTGGAGACCTGGAGGAAGTTCCTGGCTCCTGGCTCCGAATCGGCACAGCTGCAACCGATGTGATCACTTGGGGAGTGAATCATCAGACAGAAGATCTTCTTCTCTGTCTCTCCTCTCTGTATATCTGACTTTGCAATAAAAATAAATAAATCTTTTAAAAAAATGATACCACCTGAATAAAATTCTACATGTGATTTTAGGCAGTGCAGTAAAAACACGCACTAAAGAATGTATGAAATAACCTTCAGAGTGTGTGAATAGTGTGTAAGGGAACAAGTGAGTTTCATGTTTAGACTTGGATTCTGTCTGCAAGATAGCTCATTATATATACATAAATATCCCAGACTCCAAAACAAATTTTGAGATCAAAATACTCCTAGTCTTGTTTTGAATGAAGAAAACTCAGCCTATAACTAATGTGTTATTCTAAGGAAAAGTTATTACGTGTTGCTTGAGTGTTTTCAGGCTTTCATTTAAATAGTCCAGTTGGTTTGACTTTTTTGGTAAAAACCACTGGCCCATTGATACACACTGAGGGCAGTGCTGGGATCCTGGGTCCGAGAGCTTCAGAGGTCAAATTCAAGCTGACGTCTCAGGGATCCAGTTTGCGTAGGAGGCTCCCAGGAGAGTTGAACTCTGACAGCAGTCACCTGATTGGATGGTTTACCTGCACATATTCAATCTGAATTTGGGGCTACCCCTGTGAAATATATTTCAGTATTATGAAACTGAATGTCTGTTAAATATAATGTCTGTTGTTGATGTCTGTTGTGTTGACTTGTGTTGGGTTATTTACAGACTGTGGCTGCAAACTCGTTCAACTCCTCAGTGAGTAATATTCATGAAGTGGAAATGCGACTACAAGATGTAAGTTCATTTTCTCTTGTTAAGTTGGGGAAAGATGACTAATTTCTTCCTTTTTAAAATTAACAAAGAAATTATTCAAGATCCATAGAAAACCTAGACAGCCAATGCTTCTATCTGATCGTTCCCTCCCCAAATGCCCAAAGTATCAGGGACTGGGCCAGGTCAAAACCAAGAACTAGAAATTTAATCCAGACCTCCCATGTGGGCAGCAGAAGCCCAAATACTTAAACTGTGACCTGCTGCCTCCCAGGGTTCACATCGTCAGGAAGCCGGAATAGTGAGCTAGACCCGGTAATCGCTCCTGGTGCCTGCGTCCTGTCTAGACATTGGCAACAATTTCAGTTGATGAGTGAGAGAGCATCCTCTAAGTCTCTTCCTGGGTACTTAACAGAACCATTTCCACTAATCATGGTCTTTTTAGGATAGAAAATTCTAGAAACCACCCACTTCATAAAATGCTTTGGTTAAAATCCCTGCTCCATCTTTAGGTTTACCTAATTTACCCAACTATTATTATGTAATTTATCTTGAAGTTTCTTCTTAAGATTTCTTGCTATTTTGCTCATTTCTGCCAGTTGTGCTTTTCAGTTTGAAATTAGTACTATGCGGATTTCCTCATAGTACAAAAAAAGAAACACATTCTTTTTACATATATCACTTTTCTTTGTCTAGAATTTGAGAGGAGGTTATTTTACATATAAATATAGTAAAGCTGTATTTCAGGTACACTTAAATTGATAGACTTATTTTTTTGAAAGATTTGTTTTATTTTTATTGGAAAATCAAATATACAGAGAGAAGGAAAGACAGAGAAGAAGATCTTCTGTCCATTGATTCACTCCCAAAGTGGACGTAATAGCTGGAGCTGAGCCAATCTGAACACAGGAGCCCGGATCCTCTTCTGGGTCTCTCACGCGGGCGCAGGTTCCCAAGACTTTGGGCCATCCTCAACTGCCCTCCCAGACCACAAGCAGGGAGCTGGATGGGAAGCAGGGCAGCTGTGACACGAACCGATACCCATATGGGATCCTGGTGCATACTATGCGAGGACTCCAGCCACTAGGCTACCACACCAGGCGCAATAGACAGTATTTTTAATAATTGGATAAACTATTGTGCGTAGTGGATTTTTTTTTTTTCAATATCGGATAAGCAAAGTATAAAACTTTTGACTGTTAGGTCAGTAGTTAGGTGTTTTTGATTTCATAAATATAACTGGCATGTCCTCTCTGAGCAAAGCTTGCTCATAAGATTGCTATTATATGTTGTTCAGCAAGTATCTCTCCAAGTCTGATTGATTTACAAAAGGAAAATTTCAAGCTCTTCAATGTCTGTCTAGCAGGGTGTGCCAGTGCTTTTATTAAAGTCTTTTACCTAGAGATATTTGAAATGAAGAAATTACGCGGTTGCTGTGGCATTCCACTAGGCTTAACAGCCATCTTTTCTGAACCTTATAAACTCTATAACGTTCTGGTCCTTATAGTTGAGCAAACAATAACAAATCCCATAAATAGAGCCCCAGTGGGACGTTTGCCAGTTAACAGTAAGTCCATTTTCCCTTTTTCCAAATGTTTTCAAAATTTGGAGATCCCATAGTTCAGTTTGAGTTGGAACTGGTTGCTTATGACTAGACATTCAAATTTTTTCCTGTTTTTACTCTGCAAAGATAAATTTTTTTTCAAGTTTGCCTTTGTTCCAAAAAATTAAAGTGACAGGTTTTTTTAGGTACTTCTATCCCCAAACCATTAAAATGCAGTAACCGTATCTTACTATGCCAGTTGCTCAGCCATGTGGGTTGAAGAATTCATATGCCCTGCTGTGGGAATCCCTCAGCCGTGAAGGGCCGGGCCCCGACGCCAGGCCAGCTCCTCGGGCCTCATCAGTTCCCGTGTTCTTTGGGCTCTTCATTCTCAATGTGAGAATTTTCGTGTCGGAAAGCAGAGTAGCGCTCCCTTAGGAGTTTCTCAAACTGTCTTTTTTTTTTTTTTAAAGTATTCTTCATATATACTTTTTAAAAAATACTTATTTTTATTACAAAGTCAGATATAGAGGAGAGACAGAGAGGAAGTTCTTAACGTTCGATGATTTACTCCCCCAGTGAGCGCAACAGCCGGTGCTGCACTAATCCGAAGTCAGGAGCCAGGAACTCCCTCCAGGTCTCCCATGCGGGAGCAGGGTCTGGCTTTGGTGCGTCCTCAACTGCTTTCCCAGACTTCAAGCAGGGAGCTGGATGGGAAGTGAAGCTGCCGGGATTAGAACCAGCACCCATATGGGATCCCGGCACATTCAAGGCAAAGACTTTAGCTACTAGGCCACCGCGCTGGGCCCTATCAAAGCTATCTTTAAGGATGGAACATGGAGCCGCAGGCTTGCTGTTGTCTGTCTGAGTTCACTTAAGCCAAGTGACTTGGGCTCCCAGGAGATCAATAGTTTTGCTTTGACACATGTATTTGACAAGAAATTGATTCTATAGTAATAATTTTAAAGATACATAAAATGTTGAAAAACATAATAAAATTACGTGGATTAGTACCCAAGAACATATTTGATCCTTTTGTTCCTCATCTAGATCAGGAGTGTGCTAAAGGCAGTTTCTGATTAGGTTCAGTGCTGCCCAAGTGTCTCCTGTTGGGGCACATTGACCTTCCCTCCAGCTCGTGTCCAAAAAAAAGGAAATCTGAAAAGGGGGAAAAACAAATTAAGTCATCAGAATGTAATTTTTAGAATTACAAATAGAGGGCCCAGCGTGGTGGCCTAACGGCTAAAGTCCAAATTAAGCTGTTGCCTACAGAACTGTATCCTATGTGGGTGCCAGTTTGTTTCTTGGCTGCTCCGGTTCCAGTCCAACTTCCTGTTAATGTGCCTGGGAATGCAGTGGAAGATGGCCCAAGTGCTTGGGCCCCTGCACCCACTTGGAAGACCCAGAAGAGGCTCCAGGCGCCTGGCTTCAGACCAGCCCAGTCCTAGGCTTTCGGACCATTTGGGAAGTGAACCAACAGATGGACAACCTCTCTGTCTTTCCCTCTCTATATCTGTAGCTCTGCCTTTCAAAGAAATAAAAATAAAGTGAAAAAAGAATTTTTAAATCTAGACAAAGTTAAAATTTGCAAGAATGTGAATGACACATATAATGTCTATATACTCTACCAAAATTCAACCATTGTTACATTTTCCCTCATTTTGTGTTTTCTTTTGACTGCTCCCATACACATTAACACATAGCATTGTTTCCAAACCATTTGATTGTAAGTCGCACATATCCACATCTCTCTAAGTTTACATAATTCACTATGCTTCTGAAGGATGAGGATGTTATGTGACTAACACGGCTTTAATAAATTCAACATGGTTACAATGGTTCTATTCCAGTTTGGTCAATTGAATTACATTTTTTTTTATCCTGCGAGTACAGTCTAATTCTTAAATATTAATTTGTTTGAAATGCAGAGGGACAGAGAGGGGTCTCATATACTGATTGACACTCCGCAGGCCTGGAACAGCTGGCCCCGGGCCAGTTGAGGCAGGATCCAGGAACTCGCCCCGTGAGCCTTCATCTGTTGCTTCCCTGGGTGCGCACTGACAGGAAGCTGCACTGGAGAACAGCTGGGGTTTGAATGCAGGCATCTCAAGTGGCAGTTTAACCACTCCATGGAGTATTTAGTGGATCTCTGTCAGGCCAGAAGTAAGCTTCAGTAGCATTCCACAAGAGTTTTATGTTGTCCAGTCTTGTTTGATAGTTATAGTGATAGCTTAAATGAAAATCTTAATTGCACGTCTAATAAATATGTAGATGGCTCAGGGCTGGAAGAGGTAATCAATGCAGTGATGACATTCAGCATTCAAAACTAATATTGACCTTTACTGATAGCTGGGAAATACATTTGTGAAGCTTTTCCTGTTACAGAGCGAAGAGCCAATGCAGTTACTGGAAAGTGAGCAGAGTAACATCGCCCTCATGTGGTCTTTTGGAAGATAACCTCTTAACAGTTTAAATTCATATCTATTTCTTTTTCTTTCTCAAACTAATATGGCAACAGGTTCTTGCTCTCCAGGCAATTCGTTCTCCCAGACCTCTCTGCACATCAGAAGCAGAGCAGCCAGGACTTGAACTGGTGCCGCTTTGGGATGCTGGCACTATGCCAAGTGCCCGTCTCCTGTAAGATGTTTCTAAAGTGATAAAGATAATTAGAATACTTTTGAAAATGAATTTCAGCATGTACAATTGTACTCTGGTAAAGTTGCATTGTCCAACTTTTCGGTCAGGAACCTTGTATTATGCCATCTCTTTATGGCAGTCCTGCAGGATATGGAATTACTCTTCCTGGCTGCTGTGCTACCATGGATAATGATGAATGGAAAATAGACCTGGAATGAATTATTACACATGGTGTCCATAACAGATATTCACTTGATTATAGAAGCAGTTGTGGAAAGAGGGTTTTTATTACATTTTCTTGCATTTACCGATTGTTGCTTTTTTAAATCACTCTGAATTTATCGTTGTCCTCTGTGAGAGGAAATGTTAGAGCCTCTCACTTCCCTGAGCTCTCTCACACTTCAGTTTGGAGCTGAAGGCCTTGTGTGCTTGCTAACCACCGCACATTGTCAGCATTATTCTCAAACATTTATTGGACAGCCACTTGTTGTGGACACAGCGAACTTGTACACTCAAGTGCTTAAAAATGCTTGACTATCGGGTCTGCACAGCTGAATAAGCTCTGCCTGTGGCACTGGCATCCCACATAGGCACCGGTTGATGTCCTGGCTGCTCCACTTCCAATCCAGCTCCCTGACTCTGGCCTGAGGAAGTAGTGGAGGACAGTTGAAGTCCTTCGGCCCCTGCACCCACTTAGGAGACCTGGAATAAGCTCCTGGTTTCTCACATTCCCAGCTCCAGCCATTGTGTTAATTTGGACCCTGAACCAGCAGATGAAAGACCTCTTTGTCTCTCCTCTCTGTAAATCTACCTTTCAAATAAAAATAAATAAATGTATTTTTTTAAATGCCTGAACAAGTCTGGGCCTTTGGTCTCTAGGAGGCTCGTGATCTAGTTAGGACAGGGAATCGTGCTAGGTCTGAGTCCAGGCCACAAATAGAAGATGCCAAATGGGAAGGAGTGTGGTGAGGGGAAGGCAGCCTGAGGAGCCTTGCAAGACAAGCCTGGGCTCGCACAACTTGAGAAAGCGTGCCCACTTTGGGCTGGGCACAAAGGTATGCAAGGTGCATGGAGTGAAACAGTCATGGAGGAGACAAGAGGCCACCGAGGGATGGGACGAGACAGGTTGTGGAGGATTTTAATATCAGTCTAAGGGAGGAGAATCAGATTGTCCTAGTCATTATGATAATTAAAACAATTTGGCATTTTGAGGGACTGAAAAAGAGGTTGGACAAGGGATAACTGTTTTCCCAAAAAACGATGGCATGCTCATTGTGTTGATGCATAATTCACCACAGTACACGGTGCTGGCCAGCAGCTCCTCTCACTGCCGGAGGGGAAGATCCTCCGGCTGAGGATTTCTATTGCTTAGCAACTGAAGTCGGGGTTCTTCACAATGCATGCCTGTGCGTGCTCGCTTTGGCAGCACCTACACTAACCCTGGAATGATGCAGAGATTACCATGGCCCCCGTGCAAGGAATGCATTCTTGTGAGGTAGGAGGACCATCACATACACAACCAGCTGGGGGCTCAGGGCAAAATAATCTGGCTGTCATAAAGGAGATGGGCTCAGGCACATAAGCCTCTTTTCTGCATCCCTTCATCTGTAGCATTTAGGTGCATTTGGCATCAGGTTTAACTGTGCGTGCCCTCGTCACACAGCCACCGAGACTGTGTCTGGAACATAGAACACAGCCCGTGCTCGTGGGTTGATTGCCTCCGTTGGAAAGGGGAGGGAGTTGGGATTGCTTGTGTTGATGCTGTGTGTTTATGGGCTTTTCCGCCTAGCAGCAGCAGGACACCTGTCTTCTTCACTGGCTGTTAGCTTAAGAGTGCTCTGCTTTCTGTAGCAGACCTGCCACTGTCCCTGGCACAGTGGGAGGGTGGAAGGAGCAGGAAGAAGGATGGTTGGGCTTCCCTACACACTCCTTCCTGCTTCACCTTTTGGTTAATCTCCAAGAGTGAAGTACTTAAAAACAGTAAGAGCTGGAGTGTATGCATTTGTCAGAGTTAACGATATCAGTAGGATTAAAAGAAACCTGACATGAAGAACCCACACATCCATGATCCTATGTTTCACACTTTTATTCTATCCACTGAAAGTAATGTAGCTTGTATATTAGCTGATGTGTTGTTACAGATTTGTGGGTGTAATCTTTAGGTAATATAGATACAGTTTTATAAGATTGAAAACCTTGTGCTAGGAGACCCGGTAGGCAGTCAAAACATGTTCAGTTTCCTCAGAGAAAGTTATGATCGAATGAAAGACTATTGGCGATAGTATCAAAGGGATTCACTCCTCTCCTACCTGCCTGCTGAAGCAAACTCTGCCTATTTTGTTAATATCTCATCATCCAAAGTTTTTCTGTTTATTTGTTGTACCCCCACATTGAGACTGACTTCTTTCAGAAAACCATGCTCTCATTTTAAGGAATTTATTATCTGAAAGAAACAGCAGATTAAAAAGTTGAAGATGGGTGATACAGTATTTCAGATATTTCAGATGGAGTTTGCCACATTGTCATGTATTCTGACGGTGTGTGTCACACAGCCGTCATCCGCAAGTATTTAATGAGGCAGAAAAAGACGATGCTGCTCGGATCCCCTTGTCCGTGTGAAGATGGTTGTTTTCTTATTTTTCTGTTGTTCTTTTCACTCGAAGGCTCTAGAGAAGAATCAGCAGTGGCTTGTGTATGATCAGCAGCGAGAAGTCTATGTCAAAGGACTCTTAGCAAAGATCTTTGAATTGGAAAAGAAAATTGAAACAGCTGCTCCTTCACTCCCACAGCAGACGACGAAGACTGAATCAGAAGGTACTGACTGCTTTAGCAATGTTCTTTTGAGCCTGACATTTGCCAAAAGGAGTGATTCATCAGATTCAGGCTTTTAATAGATATGTGTTGGGAAGTGAAATAAGAGCAGATTTTCTGGCCTTGAAGTAAGAAGCACGCTTGTGGCAGGTCTCTCTTATTTCCTGGTAGTTTTGGTTAGGAGAAGGGCGTTAAGACCCAGGGTAAGGGTCTTTGGCAGCTCTGACGTCATGTTATGTCTTCTGCACCTGTGCATGGCCTGCCCCTGCTTCAAAGCCCTGCTCCACTGTTGCTGCCCTGCAGCTGGCCTTGTTAGCAAGTGTCTTTCTGCTTTGCCTCCCATCAGCAATTACTCCTCTTAACTTCAGGAGGAAGATTACATTATATATTAATTACACCTCATCAAACAATTGAGATGGATCTTCTTATTCAGAATGCTTCTTGTCAAGTGCATCACAGTTGCCCTAACATTAATCTCAGTTGAGTATCACAACCACCCTGCAAAGGATGGCAGGAAGGGCCACAAACCTTACTCTGTGTTTTCAGTGGGCTAATGGGGATTCAAGACAAGCAAACATGCAAAACACTTTTTTTTTTTAAGATTTATTTATTTTTATTGCAAAGACAGATTTATGGAGAAGAGACCTAGAGAAAGATCCTCCATCCACTGATCCACTCCCCAGATGGCCACAACAGCCAGAGCTCAGCCAATCCAAAGGCTTCTTTCGGGTTTCCCACATGAGTATGCAGGATACCAAGGCTTTGGGCCATCCTCCACTACTTTCCCAGGACACAAGCAGGGAGATGGATAGGAAGTGGAATAGCTGGGACACAAACCAGTGCTCCGTGGGATCCTGGCACTTACAGGGAGAAGATTCACACCAGGCCCACAAAGCACTTCTTAAAGGGCTAGACTCAGGAACCCAAACGCTGTTATGTAAGGAGAATGCTCAAGGAAGGGCAGCCGAACTTGGTGTTCTGGAGCCTTCCATTGGAATATTTAAAATGAAACTAATGCTGAAAAGAAAATAGGCAGTGTCTAGGGACAATTCAAAGCTGTTTGGCCGTTAGCAAGACACAGTTCCTGCCACAGTGCCTTTACATGTTTGCAGTATGTAAAGTGGGGTTTCAGTTCGGAGGAAGGTCTGATACTCTTCTTGGCTGTACCATTCAGTCGTTCCCAGTCTGTGCCCTCCGTGTTTTCTCTCTCACCTCATGTTTTTATCAAAGTAATGTGAGTACCTGTTAAAACAGCCTTAGCCCACCTTTCCCTTTGCAATCCCTGTTTCTGCTCTTCAATTTTGGTAATCATTTGCATATCTGTAAATCATGCAATCTCCTCTTGTTAGTTTCTTATGTTTAGACATGAGTGACTTCCTCTTCCCCCAGGATGACTGTTTTTAGTTCTTTTATTTGTTTTGTAACTTGGAATAATGTGCCTGAACCTCTCTTTTCTTCCTCCATCAAATATCCCCTTGACTTCATTTTGTAAACACAGTATAATCTCTTTATGGGACCATGTTTAGTGTTTAACTTTTCCCAGAATATTAGTCTTATTTATTTCCCAGGAATGCTGTATAAAATGAATTGTGCCATAATGCTTTTTGTCATAGGTTATCTTCAAGAAGAGAAGCAAAAATATTATAACCATCTTTTAGCAAATGCAAGAAAGGATCTTGAGATTGAACGACAAACTATAACTCAGCTGAGTTTAGAACTAAGTGAATTCCGAAGAAAATATGAGGAAACTCAAAAGGAGGTTCAAGAATTAAATCAGCTGCTGTGTACACAAAGAAAGGCAGATGTCCAACATCTGGAAGATGATAGGCATAAAACAGAGAA
This sequence comes from Ochotona curzoniae, assembly GCF_017591425.1. NCBI lineage: Eukaryota > Metazoa > Chordata > Mammalia > Lagomorpha > Ochotonidae > Ochotona > Ochotona curzoniae. The sequence goes on along the minus strand of NW_024466512.1, from coordinate 27,986,554 downwards.
AATACAAAGACTCAAGGAAGAGAATGATATTGCAAGAGAAAAACTTGAAGAAGAGAAGAAGAGATCTGAAGAACTCTTAACTCAGGTCAGCTTACCCATGGTTTATAATTGTGTAATTTCCCTTGGGTACTTCTAAGTTTCAGGGGTTATTTTAACAACTAGGGATCCAGTAAGGAATACAACAAGTTCTAGATCAGAAATGGGACATAAGCAAATAACCAAAACATAAGTAAACTAAAGAAAACAGCGATAAGGCAAAGAGTGGGGCCAGGGAGGCCTCCCTGAGGAAGTGGTGCTTGACCAAAGAACCAATGACGAGAAGGAAGCCAGTGAGTGTCCCACCCCTGGGCTCTGGTTTGGAATGTGTGGCCTTTGGCAGATCACACAATTTCTCTTACTCCCAGGTTATTTACTTGTCAAATGAATAATAATAACTTCTGCTTACCTCACAGGTCTTTTGTGAGTGTGAGTTGACAGAATGTATTTGTGCTTTATAAATTCAAGATGGTTAACTTTTAAAGTTATTGCCACAATCATAATAGGAATTCCTAAAATTCTTGCTAAATTGAGCACGGGGAAGGGTAGTAGTCTGTAATATTTGCCACCTTGGTGTTTACCACCATCATCTGTATACACATGTGAGCAGTGACTTTTGGGAAGGATTTAACACAAGTGATTAACTTTTTCTATGCAGCCAAGGAGGCTAGGCACAGCCGGGTGTCCTACTCAGGACAGTTAGTGAATATGAAGAACTACTGGGCAGGAGAGTGCGGTTACTACAGAGCTCAGTGCTATCTCAGCCTGTCTCCAGAAGCTCCTGGCCAGGTGGCTGTGCCCAGCTACTTGTGTAGCTAGCTGCCCAGTGACCAGAGGCAGTGACTCAGGTCCAATTAGCAGGTATTGTCCTGCTTGCAGATGTAAGCCTTGTGATGTCAGCTTCTCACGCATCCAGATCCAGCGGTTAAAGGTCAGACATGAGAGCATCTCTTTACATCCTACAGGTCCAGTTCCTTTACACATCTCTGTTAAAGCAACAAGAGGAGCAAACGCGGGTAGCTCTGTTGGAACAACAGGTATCTACGAGGGTTACTTCTAACTTCAGTTTGTTCTGTACTGTGGAAAACTATTTAAAGGTTGTGAAACTGTTTTGTACTTATTTGAAGAGGCTGCTAGTTGTGTATTCCTGTTTCTAACTTTAGGGAAACCAATTTCTTGGAGATTTGATGGCAGTTGCTTGACAGATCTTGGCCAGTGGTTTCAGCTGCTCTGGCCCAAAGGATCTCTTAATAGTGCTACCTACAGTTTCGAACAGAACTTCCTACAGGGGCAAGAGACTTACTGCATTCCAAATCAGGGAATAACTACCCTTTTCCCTTCTCTCTTACTAAAACGGGGATGTGGGGAGGTAATTCTAACCACAGCATCACTCACATGTGCCTCAAGCATTAGCTGTGCTTCTCGGATTAACCAAATCTTCACCCATTAGCATCCCATTGTGCTCCACTGAATTCCTGCCATCATGTACAACAAATATCCTTATGCTAATTGATAACCACAAGTATTCAAAGGAACTAGTCAAAGTATACCACTTGTAACTGTCTTGTCCTGGGCATTTTCAGATGCAGGCATGTACTCTGGATTTTGAAAATGAAAAACTTGATCGTCAAAATATGCAACATCAGTTGCATGTCATTCTTAAGGAGCTCCGAAAAGCAAGAAATCAAATAACACAGTTGGAATCCTTGGTAAGTCTGCACGGCTGTGAAACTTTTGTTCTTTCTTTTCACCATCTTTCTATTTCTGTGTCAAATCGTTTCCCAGTCTAGAAGGATGAGCTGCCCTGGAGACATCCAATCAGAGCACTGGAAAGAGGGCTGTGAGGTTCCTTGGTAACAAGTACATGTTGTCCAAAGATCACCACAGCTGCCTGGGGCACTGGGCCCAAAGCCGGAGCAGTCAGATGGTGCTGGACTGCAGTCCTGGGTTTCTGTTGAAGGGAAAGTGCTGAAGGGTCTGTTACTGCTAACGTGCTGTTGTCATAAGTTAAGGACATCTGTGAGCTGTCTTGATAACAGTAGCAATTGCTTGAAGTAACTCTTAGCTCTACATTGTTCCTATGAGGAAAAGGAGGGTTTTTTTTCCCAACATGTTTTGCGCCACTGAACCTTTTATGCCAGTCCTGTAAAAATTTATATGTGTGTGTATCTCATTACTCCATGTTTTATATATCATTCTACCACCACAGAATAATTGAAATGATGAGATGTTACAAATAGAATTCCTCAGTTGTTTTATTTTTTAGTGAAGAAAAAAGCAGTTGTTGGTGCCAGCACTGTGACATCACAGATGAAGCTGCCACCTGCAGTGCCAGCATCCCATATGGGGGCTGATTCAAGTCCTGGTGGCTCTATTTCCCACCCAGGTCCTTGCTAACACACCTGGAAAAGCAGTGGAAGATGGCCCAATACTCTGGACTCCAGGCCTCACCCTCATAGAGCCCAGTGTTGTAGTCATCTCAGTCAGCAAATAAAAGATCTTTCTGTGTCTCTCCTGTCTGTCTCTTTCTAACTCTGCTTTCCAAATAAATAAAGGAATCTTTCAAAAAAGCAGTTGTTAAAAACTCACTGGGGATCACAGCAGGTTAAGCCCCACCCCTTGAGACTCCTGTGTCCCATGTGGGCATGCTTGTTGAGTCCTGGCAACTCGATTTCCAACCTGACCACCTGCTAGTGCATACCCTGGGATCAGTGGATAATGCTCCAGTGTTTGTGTCCTGTCACTTACCTGGAAGACCCAGATGGAGTTCCTGGCTCCTGGCTTCGGCCTAGTCCAGCTCTGGCTGCTGCAGGCATTTGGGAATGAACCAATACATGGAAGATTCTCCATTCTGTCATTTTGCCTTTCAAATAAGTAAATCAGGAAGTAAATAAATATTTAAAAAATTAAAGTTCTGGGCCAGGCACGGTAGCCTAGTGACTAAAGTCCTCATCTTGCACGTTCCTGGATCCTATATGGACTCTGATTCTGGTCCTGACTGCTCCAATTCCCTTCCAGCTCCTTGCTTGTGGCCTGAGAAGGCAGTAGAGGATCACCCAAAGCCTTAGGACTCCATACCCATGTGGGAAACCCAGAAGGAGCTCCTGGCTTCGGATTGGTTCAGCTCCAACCATTGCGGCCACTTAGGGTGTGAACCAGCAGACAGATCTTTCTATCTCTCTCTCTCTCTCTCTCTCTCTCTCTCTCTCTCTCTCTCTCTCTCTCCCCCCCTTCTCTGTTTATCTGCCTTTCCAATAAAAAATAAATCTAAAAAAAAAAAAAATTGTAGCTCCTATATGAATGAAACAACAGGTTTCTTTTCCATTGTTTTAGTATGTCATTGATTTTGACAAGTTAGATTACTTGGAATTCAAATTTGTAATTAATTTCTGTCAGTGATTTTTGCTTGAAGTCTAAAAATCCAGAGACAAAGTAAACTACTTAGGATTTTCATGTATCTTGTGTTCCTGCCACTCAGTATTTTCATCAAGTGCTGTAAAATACTCAATCCTTGATTTAAAAAGTGAGAAAGGAAGTTCTTACAGGCATAATGCAGTATCTTAGTCATTTCTGCGTGAAACCTGGTTGATGTAAAGATTCATTGATGCCTGTTTTTTTCCCCCCTTTGTTTCCTTTTCTAAGATTTGCTTTCCTAAAAGGCAGAGTGACAGAAGCATTCTCCATATGCTAGTTCACTCCCCAAATGACTCCAACAGCCAGGGCTGGCTCAGGTCAAAACCAGGAGCCTAGAACTCCATGTGGAGTTCCTAGAGTCCCAAGTACCCCAGCCACCCTGTACTACTTTCCTAGGCACATAAATGAGAAGCTACATCAAAAACAGAACAGCTGGGATTCAAACTCCTACATGGGATGTTAGCGTCCCGTGCGGTGCTCTGACCGCTGTGCTCTGACTGCCCCCCCTTCTCTCATTTTCATATAGTCCATTATAAAGTTGTTCCTTTTCTGTGAAGCCATGGCAATGTAGTCAGCTTGGCTCCCAGAACCTCCTTTGCACTTGGCTGTGAGCGTCTTCACAAGACCTGTCCCCAACACTCAACTCTAGTACTTCCTGGTTGTTTGGGCGGTTACAGGAATTCATCGCTATCTCACGTGTTTCTGATTAAGCACAGGTTCGACATCTCTAAACTGAAAATTCCAACTCATAAAAGCTCAGATTTGAAACTTTTTGGGCCCTGACCCGACAAGTAAAAAAATCTGTCCACAAAGCTGAAGCAGCTACAACATCTGTGGAACAGTTAGAATTGCTGGCTACAGTGCCTGGTGTACAGTGTGTGCTTGCAATTTATTTTTCAGAAACAGCTTCACGAGATTGCCTTCACGGAGCCATTAGCTGCTTTCCAAGGAGAGACTGAAAATAGAGTAAAAGTTGCTTCCCCCAAGAGTCCCTCCACCGCGCTCAACGAAAGCCTAGTGGAGTGTCCCAACTGCAACATCCAGTATCCAGCCACGGAGCACCGCGACCTGCTCGTGCATGTTGAGTACTGCTCAAAGTAGTGAGATTAATTCTTCTCTGGGCCAGAAATACAAAATATTGTATCTGACGTTCGCTTAATGACACTTGGAGTCACATATGTGACCTCTTACATAAGAAACTATCTACCTTGGGCGTGCTGGCCTTCGAGTGAATCATTGCAGGTGTTTGTTTTGATTGCTTGGCCTCTTCCTGGCAGTGATACCTCCCTGAAGCAGTTCACATTGGCACGCTCTGCCAAAACGGGGGCAGTGTGGCCTAAGACTTTTAATGTTTTGCACTGTTAAAGTACTTGATGAAGAAAAAAAAAAAAGTTGAACTTACTGCTTATGGCTTGAATCTGTTGCACCAGAAGGCAAATATTTTATGTTTTGTGAGTTTTAAAAAGTCAAATCTAGTTAACCAAGAATCTTAACTGTGTTAGCATCGTAATCCAAGCACTTAGCAGAAATTTACAATTCTGGTTTTGATGTTCACTGGTCGAAAGAAGTGATATTGTTGTCATTTTTTCCTTACTCTTGTAGAACGGTTATTAGGAAAGGTGGGAATTGCCCTGCTCTTTGTTGCTGCTTACTGTTGGAGCTGGGAGCCCAGCTCCATTCCCGCTGTGAAGCGGGTGCTTCCAAGGAAGGCTCTGAAGTAGCCACACACGGTGTTTTCTCTCACATGATCTGGCTGCAACTGTAACTCGAATTTCATTAGTACAGGTTGGTTAGCTAAAATTGTTAAAATGAATTTTAACAAAGCTATCTAGCCTACTTTTTTGATTTGCGGGTTTTTATTTATTATTTTAGCACTCTTAAAGCTGGGCAGTGTAATTATCAGATATCTGTTTATCAGAATAGATATTTTTATACATGCTTTATGTAAACCAAAATTTTTTTTTTATTTCTTCAGGTTTTCTAAAATGTTTTAACACTGGGCTGCTGTTAGCAACATAAAGGAAAAAAGAATAAAATTATTTAATATGTTTTGTTGTCTGATGTATTTGTATGTGCACGTATGACCCAAAACTTCTCCCCAGGAGGAGTGTTGGGGATTACAGTTCAGTGTGCGGTGTAAGATGAAGGATGGGTGCAGTGAAGCCAACAACGTGGTGAAGGAGGCAGAAAAAGCAGGTGCTTTTTCAGCATTGTTGAACACATAGTAACTCCTGATGACTCCTGAATCTGAGTTATTTGTTCGAGGCAAAAGCCATGAGCCTAGCAAACAAACTGTGGAGTTTTAAAATCATAAAAATTGTACAGGTCTTTTCATTGAACTAAAATGTTCCCTTTACTGTTACTAATTTAAAGCTAGTAGTGTCTTTAACCATTGTTGGACAGAAGATACAGAAGGCCATTCAGTAGGTAGTTCTTATTCTGCCCCTTGATGTTAAACCACAGTGGCAGGCAGAAGGAGTTGCTCTGAAACAAGCTGGGTGTCACCTCTGGCTTGTGGCTGTGGCAGATGGTGTGACTGCTCAGTGAGCAGGGCCCAGCGAGGTGAGCCCTGGGAGAACTGGCCAGGACATGAGTGATACAAGTTCTGGCACAGCAACCCCTGAAATTCAGTTCCTAGGAATACAAAGGGTTTGTGTGGAGCTTGTTTCAAGATCCTGAGTTCCGCTGGACAACTGTCCCTCACTGCTTTCCCTGCACACTTCAGCCACCACCGTCTGGACAGCAGTGTAAAAAATGTACCGTGGGACGATAGCAAGGAAATGGGGTCTTTTACTCCTATGGTGCTCCCTCAGTGTCAAAAATCAGTGAGGTTTGACATATTTCCAGCTAACGGAAGATTTAGGACAGGAGGAATTCTTTCCTGAAACAAGGGAGAATAAAAGGTATCTCCAAGAGGCGAACATGTTCAGAAATCTCATGATGCAGGTGCGTTCTTTGCTTCACTGTCTTCCTTTGTTACTGCAGAGAACCACCTGCTTAGGACACCCGAGGCCAGAGATCGTGCAGAAGACTTGATCCATTTACACCCTGAGCTCTTCGGTTTAGCTCTGTGAAGTAAATGCTAGTCCCAGGACCATGTTCAGATGAGAAAACTGAGGCTTAAAGATTCAGCTGTTTGCCCATGGTCACCACTAAAAAATGATAAGGAAGTAAGCTCAGCTCCGCGTGTCCCAGGGCAAGGTCCTTCCTATCTTGAGTATACGGACTGGGACAGGCCCCATCCAAGCTGGGGCTGCGGGTTTCCTGCTGCTTGGTTTTTTCCCTTATTGTCTAAACCTACAATGTCATGATGCACTGAAGTAGCAGAATGATGGACTTGTGACTGTTGCTAAAATAATATAGAAGAAATAAAATATACAGGAAAACAGTGGGGTTGGGAAGTTCCTGAGCTTCTGGAAGTATATCATGAAAAATTAACATTAAAAATAAATACAAATACATAATGAAATTTAGAGATCAGTGAATTTTCACAAAGGCATGCATCTTTGGAATCAAAGTAAGAGGCTTCTTTCCATCATTAGCACTTAAAGCTTTTTTAGTCCCCCTTCCCAAATTCAGCCCGATTCGGATTTCCATCAGGTACTTTTGCATGATCGTGAAATTTACATTGATAAAATTTTATGTTTGTGTTCTGGCTTCCTTGATGTAGTAGATTCTGAGACTCTTCTGTTATGAGTGTCAGTAATTTCTTTTTATTGCTCAATAGTATTCATTGCATCAATACACTATAATTTGGTTTTCCACTATTTTTGATGGTGGTTATTTGTATTATTTCTTGCAGAAGCATTTTCGTGATGTGTTTTCATTTCCACTAGAACAGGAAGGGAATTGCTTGGTCACAGAGTAGGTAATACTTTATTGAAGAGAATCAAGAACTTTCCTGAGACCAAGGAAATAGGGAAACACACACACACACGCACACAGTGCCCGCTAACTTCAACAGCAATTTTGCCATAAATGCAGCAATGCCTTCCGCATCCTTGTTCTGTCACTGTTTACTTGTTTTTTTTTAAAGATTTATTTTTATTATTTTTTTTATTAGAAAGGCAGATATACAGAGAGGAGAGACAGAGAGGAAGATCCTCCGTCCGATGATTCACTCCCCAAGTGAGCACAACGGCCGATACTATGCCGGACCGAAGCCAGGAGACTCTTCCGGGTCTCCCACGTGGGTGCAGGGTCCCAAAGCTCTGGGCCCCAAAGCTCTGGGCTGTCCTCGACTGCTTTCCCGGGCCACAGGCAGGGAGCTGGAAGGGAAGCAGGGCTGCCGGGATAGGACTGGCACCCATATGGGATCCCGGGCGTGCAAGGCGAGGACCTTAACCACTGCGCCACCGCGCTGGGCCCTATCACTGTTTACTTGTTGGTGAGCAATGTCTGGTGTAGGAACAGCTCCATGGTCCTCAAACAAGGTGGTGTTCAGGCACTTACTGCTGTTCTCTGCTCTTTTAGATAATCTGAGTGTACATTTTAGAGTGATGGGCGCCACCTCAGAAGCCCCCACTGGCAACCGTGGGTCTTGTGAGGAAATGAGGCAGGCCGTGGTGCCTGTGGAGGGGTGAGGTGTCTACCCTCACGGGGCATGGCTACGCAGCCATGACCCAGGGCAGTGCGAGTCCAGTGTGGCCAATCTGACAGGTTTTTCCAAGGCAAATCTGGAATTTTTCAATATGAAACTTCTCGATTTTTTAAATGTCAAAAGCATTAAATTTTATTACCGGACCAGAACACTGCCCATTTGTGACCTTTATTTGAGGCATGGGAGTGGGCCAAAAAAGGAGTGACCTGCTCTGCCTGAGATGGGGAGGAAACGCACATGGTACCATCCTTGCCTGCTGTCTTCGGACTGGGACTCTGCATGTTCAGTTCTGTTAAACAGTTGCTGTCTGAGTGACAAGACAGCCTTCCCCAACTATTCCACCTGCTGCCTGGCTGCTTCTGTTGGACATTTCTCAGAGAGCCGGCTGGCTGGCAACATTTCCTGGCTACTCCATTCCTTGATTCAAATAGATGAAGAAACACCAGAGCTGGGGAGGAAGAGTAAGAAGATCTGTTCCAGAGACCTCTGGCCAGGAAAGCCCCTTGACCTTGAAACTGCTATGAAGGATTCCTTGGCCTCCTCCAGGTCTCCTGAGTTAGAATAAGTAGGGGAGGAAGCATTTGTGATATACTCTCCAGGGTATTCTGCTGCATTGCTCAGGATTGGAGCTACCAGTGTAACCCAGCCCTGACCTGATGGGACAGAGTCCTAGGAAGGGGAGTGTTTTATCCTGGGTAACAGCTGGCATGAGTCCCTAAGCAGTGGTTTTTAGAGCCCCTACACTGCTTAGGTGCATGTCCCAACAAAACAGGTCCCCAGGGCTTTGCCTTCCTAAATCATTTCCACTTGATTTTTGTAAGGGTAGGTGGGCTGGGACAATAATAGCAGATCAAGAGCACTCCCAGGATATATCATGGTCAGGATAAATTGGGTAATTAGATTTGGACCTGTTAATATGTAGGGGAGTAAGAAAACTCCCAGGATATATCATTGTCAGAATAAATTAATTAAATGTGAATCTGTTAAGTGAATTGAAAATATGCTGCCTAGGTGCTACAGTAATCATTTCTCTTGAAAGAACAAACTTCATGGAAATGATTGTATCTGCTGCAGTCAACAGGCAGACGGCTTGGTCTTGAAATGTGCTTGTTTTACTCCCTTGGCAACATCAGGGGAGTGTTACCACAGAGCTTGGTCGGGAACACCAGCAGCCCAGGTTGAGACTCGGCGTCTGACTGAGCAGGCCTTCTAACCTCTCAGCTTCTGTTCCTTCAGCAGGTAGGAATATTAATGTTGGCCCCCGTGACCATCCCAGAATGCGGTGAGCATCAAAATCCTGCTTATTTTCAAGGCTCCTGAGGGTTAAACAATGGGACACATTGGGACCGTTCCAAGGGATATGTTAGACACGCTATGTATCATGTCATTTTATCCTCACAGTAACACAATGTAAGAGTCTATATTTGTTTCTTTATACTCATGAAAGAGTGCTGTTTAGAAACTTGGGTCGCTCATGCAAGGTTGCGCAGCAAAGAGCATGGCGGTCTGAATCCAAGTTTGCTTCTAGAGGCCAAAGGATTAATTCCCACCCAATCCTGTTGTCGCTCCAGCACCTTAGAGTCAGAAATTGTGTGGAAAACACACTGCAGATGTGAAATGCTGCCCACACTTAGTTTTATCTTTGAGTATGACGACAGTGCGGATAGCAGTAGAAAGACCAGGAAGGGAGTGATTGGACCCGCCCGTAAAGCCTCCATTCATTTTATACATTTATTATAACAGTGTCCTGCGCCCTTGTTTGCATCTCATATCATTGCAGATATATCCGAACGCAAATAACAGAAAAGCCTTACGGATATTTATTGTGGGCTTTGTTTTTGTTTTTTTGACAATGTATAGAAATCATACAATCTCAGAGAATTGGTTTTACAATGTTAAGGTGCTGGGCTCTATGTCCAGGGATCTACTGACTCCTTTCTGACACTGGCAGCCGAGCTGCTGACGTTCCAAACATCGCAGTATTTTCCAAACCAAGATGACAGCTAGCCAGGGAGATGATGGCTCTCCAAATGCAGATGTCTTCTTATTGGAAATGGAAACATTGACACAGGAACTTCACAGGACACATCCTTCACGTCTCATTTGCTAGAACTGCAGAGTGAACAGATGCCCTTTGGTTTACAATGGGGTTGCACCCAAACCCATCACCAGCTAAAATTATTGCAAGTAGAAAATGCATTTACTACGCCTCACGTAGCCATCACCGTTGCTTAGCAACGCAATCCACTGTAGAGCAGCAGGTGTTTGCCCTCCCGAGAATATGCCTGAGACAGAGGTGCCTGTGCTGCCGCTGGCCACAACCAGAGACTGTCAGACCACATGTGGCTAGCACAGGGAAAGGCCAGAATTCAAAGGACAGATTCTACTGAATGAATATCACCTGTGCTTCTTCACTGTGGAAAAATCATACATTGAACCATTGTCAAGTCAGGGACCTTCCATGTTAGGATGGCCAAGGTTAAGTTTCACTAACAACCTTAAAATCTGAGTGGCTTAATCATACAAAAGCTCGTATTGTGCTCCTTGAGGGCAAGTGGCCCTTTTCATCTTGTAGTTACGCCAGGTCCCTGCAGGAGGAGGAAGAAGAGCTGAAGGGCGGGCCACCAGTTCTTAACTGCCCCAGACCAGAAGTGATGCACCTCATTCCTTTTGTTCAGAACCTGGTCGCCTGACTCCATATACTTGCAGAGGCGACTGGGAAGAGTCACCTGCCCAAGGAAGCAGCATGATGGATACATGCCTAGGTGTCGGGGCATAAGAGGCTTGGAAACGACTGCGTGGCAGGGACCTGCCCTCTTCCCCTCCATCTTGCTCCCATCGGTTCCCCCTCAGGCCAGCAAAGCTGCTTAAAGATGTGTCAGTGCAGGCTGTGATCTGTGCTGCTCAGTGCCTTTCCCTCTGTGCTGTCGTCCTCTGGCTGGCTTGTCACTGTGCCCCCACAAGGCATGCCCCCCACCAACAGCACTCTTGGCATTGGCTTCCCCTCCCTTGTCTCATGGCTAGCTTGAGGTCAGTGCTCAGACATTTTCAGAAGAAGGATCTTTTAGAATCAGTGATTTCAAAACCATTTGTGACTTAAGAAATGCCTGGCTTTTATCACCACGTAAAATCAATTTTCAGTAGTGTCACTTAGGTAGAAGTGTGATTCAACCTTTAAATAAACACTCGTGCAAAAGAGACGGTCAAGCGGACCTCAAACATGAGGCCATAAATAAAGCAAATGTTTGGTGATGCCATCAACCCTGGCCAGACATTCTTTAAGGAAATTGACTTTGAAAAACCACTTAAAATTCCTTCAAATAACTGGCTTTCACCGAAGCTACAGCTCTGAGACAAAAAGCGTGGAGACTTCCTTGTATGCCAGCAGAAGGCGTCACGAGGCAAGAGGCGGGTTGACATACACTCTTCAAGACATTTACTGGTGGAAGACAAGAAAGTGAGGCACTTTATCAGAGGTACTATCATTATAATTGAGATGATATTGAAAAGTAAGTGCCATATAAGAACCTCCCTGCACAATCTCTTTTCATCCTCTCAACAGTGTCATGGACAAGCACCATTTCCACTCCCATTGTATTAGCATAGTAACGTTCAGAAAATGCAAATGGCTGTCCGGTTGCAACAGTAATGCTTAGTCATGAAACCATTCAACGAAACTTGTTTATCCTTTCAGGGTGCTGAAAACAAATCTGCTGTGTAACAACCCAAAAGGCTAGTAGCTGAAGACAGAAGTCACCACTTCCTGTGGTGCTGTGGATTGATAGGGCTCAGCTGCAGGGCTCCCGCTCCAAGTCACCCAGGCAGTTTCAGCTAGAGAATCTTATGGCCTAGCTTTGGGAGCCACACAGAGCATTCCCACTGTGATCCAAGACTTTGAAATGGGCACGGCCAAGCTTCCAGGGGAGAGGACAGCAGCAGGGGAAGAGCATCAGGAGGTGTCCTCTGTTGGGGCTGTCTTGGAGACTGGCTGCCCTGGCAGGCAAGGCTGAATGAGCTCCATAGGAAGCCTGGCTGGCATGTGCACTTGACCTTAGGCCACAGGAAGCCTGGCTCACGGGGGTGCGGGGGCCCTGGCCCACGGGAGGCACTGGCCCATCTGCTCTTTGTGGCTCTCTGGTCGCCTGTGGAGCAGGTTGGCCAGGGTCAGGACCAGATCTCTGTTTAGAGACCCGGATCCCATTGCTCGGTGAAATCAAGTGACTGATGAAGAGTCAACCCAGAAGCTAGATGTTGGGATGGAGTGTGAATTTTGGTTTTCTGAGTCCTAATCCTGCCCACGTTAGAGAATTTTGCCAGCTGCCAAAACTGGGCATTCAAACAATGCAGGACTGAGACACCGAGGACAATCACCCTTGGGAATTCTGCACCTTGAGAAAAAGGAAAATTGATAGCTTTATGTGCCTTCCAGGTGTCTCTCCAAAGCCTTGTTCTAGGGAGTCCACTGTGATGATGTTGGTGCACGGGGACGGTGGGGGAGAAGCCCCCACTACATTAGTACTCTCTTCACTCCATCCCAGTTTGACAGAATCTGCACCAGACATGGTGTCCCCATGAACTCTTGGCCAAGAGGCTTCAGGCTCCTGGCTTCGAATCAGCTCAGCTCTGGCCACTGCAGTCACTTGGGGAGTAAATTATTCCACAGAAGATCTTCCTCTTTGTTTCTCTTCCTCTCTGTGTGTCTGACTTTGCAATAAAAATGAATAAATCTTTAAAAAAAAGAAACCAGCAGCCCTCAGGTATGACGGATGCTCCATCATCAGGTTTCTGTATTACGTATGTGGATGTGTGTGTGTGAGAGAGAAATAGGTCCTTTTCCCAGAATGCGTTCACTTTAAGAACCACCATCCAAGCCACCAGCAGCAGGGCCCCATTCTTTCCTTGGGACGTCCCTTGGCACCTCTGAGTCCAGACCACAGTCACCCTCTGTTCACCCCCTTCTTGTGGGCTCTGTGTGTTTGGGTCAGCACTGCCCCTGGTGTGTGGGGTCAGCTCCCAGAAAAGAAGCCCCACTCCTCAGACAGGTACCTGGCTCACAGGAACAACGCCTTTCTCTTCCCACATCAGCTCTGCTTTGTCACGTTCCCTCCTCAGCTGCCTCTTCCTCTTCAGGTCCAGATCCACACTTTCCTTTTTAGCAACCGTCAGGTCTGTGAAACAGGTCCACGACCGCATCTGCCCCACCCCTCGAGGCCAGCCTCTCTCCCTCCGTGTCTGCGTGGCCCTTGGTACGTGTCTGTGAGATGACGAGTTCTTCCATCCATCCATCCTGCTCGGAGTCCCCACAGGTCAATCAGCTATTAGTCCTTCTCACCTTCTTCACATTTCATCCAAAACCAATTCAGAATTTTTATTCACTGATTCCATTTTTACTTTTTTTGTGTTTCCCTTTAGGACACTCAGCATGGAACAGGATGAGTTGCCATGTCCTCCAAGCCCCCACAGCAGGGTCACAGATAGATGGAAGGATGGATGAGGGGAATGAAGACGGTTGGGACGAAAGATAAAAGATGGAGCATGAATGGATGGTTGGATGAATGGATGGATGGAGGGATGGATGCAGAACGCCTGAGCTTTGAGGGAACCACGAGGGGGCAGTGTGGAGCAGTTTTTCAAGGTGCAATGTTCCATCAGATTGGCCTGCAGGCAGAATTTCTAGATCTCTTTTTGTACAAAAATTCATTTATGATGGAAGGCAGTTGACAAAAATTATTTATGCGTGTACTAATCCCTGCAACCATGATTTACTGCTTTTCTGTTTTATTTTGCTTGAGGGGTAGAGTGACAGAGGGATACAGACTGAAAAAGTTCCTGTCTGCAGGCCCTCAATCGCTGACACCAGGATGGGCTGCGGCCAGTGGCTGGGAACTCAGTCTAGGTTTGCTGTGTGGGTGGTAGGGACCCAGTCTCGTGGGCTTCCTTCCAGTGCCTGCAGTAGCAGGAAAGCTCGAGTCAGGAGCCAGAGCTTGGAGTCACACCAGGCCTTCCACTGTACAACATGGGCGTCCTAACCAGCATCGTAAGTGCGCACCCTTAGCCCCACCTTTCGATTCTGTCAGACTGGGATGGGGTGAAGAGAGTACTAATGTAGTGGGGGCTTCTCCCCCACCCTCCCCATCCATCAACATCGTCACAGTGGACTCCCTAGAACAAGGCTTTGGAGAGACACCTGGAAGGCACATAAAACTATCAATTTTCCTCTTTTTTTCTCCCAAGTAGTCAATGGTTACAAATACTTTAAAGCACCTACTACAGGCCTGATGCTCAAAAATACCGCCCCCCCCCCCCCCCCCGCTAGATTTCTTAAGCTGTTCTAGTAGTGAGGGCCTAGCAGGCGTCACTCCCAGCCATGGAGGGAGGGGCCACCACTATTCCCACTTTACAGATGAGGAAGCAGAAGTGATGTCCCTTGCCCAAAGGAGCATAGCCCGCAAGCTCCAGAACCCGAAATCAAACCAGCCAGACCACTGCCCAAAGATCAGGCACCTCTGCAAATGTCCACCAGCAGGTGGGTGGCTCAGGATTCAAGACAGCACCAATGGATACCCAAGAGGTATCCAGTGATCCGACACTCAGGCGTGAGGCAGTTTTTTGACTCCTGCGGTAGAATTCCAGGATGTCTCATCAGGGTCAAATCTGCAGCCGCTTGGTCATTATGCGCCTCAGTAGCACGTGGGGCTCCCAGAAGAAGAGCTCCTCCTGGCCACTGGGCTGAGGATCCAGAGGCTGCTCAGTGTGGGCCGAACACACTGTGTGAGCTGGACCATCTGTCTCCACCAGGCCAAGCCTGTCTACTGCTTCCTCTGCGAGCCCAGAGGATGGGGCCAGAGCATGCATGTGAAGGCATTTTCAGATGTCCAGGTTGTTCCCTATGCAAACATGCTTGTCCTGCAACTTCCCTGAGCTGGGCTGCGTGCCTTGAGCTCATTCTCCTGTCCCCCCACCCCGAGCAGGTCTCTGCCTGGCCATCAGATCAGAATCACTTTTACTGTCACAAGGCTCAACAACTCCCATGGAGTTGTGTGCTTTCTGACATGGGTTTGTTCTTTTCCGATGATTGCCACAACATTCTATTAGGAAAGAAAAAGAAGTTTAGTTTAAAAAAAATAATAATCCTGCAACTGCAAGTGGAAGTGTTGAGCAGCCTTGGGGTGA
Source organism: Ochotona curzoniae (assembly GCF_017591425.1). Lineage (NCBI taxonomy): Eukaryota > Metazoa > Chordata > Mammalia > Lagomorpha > Ochotonidae > Ochotona > Ochotona curzoniae. The sequence goes on along the minus strand of NW_024466512.1, from coordinate 27,971,331 downwards.
ATGTCTGGTTTCTGTTTCTCTCATTTCACCAAGGTCTGCAGGAACTGGTGCAGGTGCTGGTCTCAGGGAGCCCTTGCTGGAGGGCTAAAGTGGTTCAGGGCTACATCTGTGCACCCTGGAGCCCAGCCCTGGGGAGTAAGGAAGGAGCATTGAAATACATTGGAGTGAGGTGTGCATTGAGATCACTGAAAAATAACATAGAAAAACAATGTGTCCACGGAAAGACTGTGCTGTGCTGTGGCTGCTTTCCCTTGCAATAACAAAGACCAGGTAACCATGAAGAAGATAAGTGCTGGTGCTCGCCATTCCTGAGGCTGGGGAGTCCACCAGCAGGGCCGGGCAGCCTGATGAGAACCATCTCGTTGCCTCATAACACACCAGAAGGCATCACCTGGCTAGACAGGGCAGGCCTGCCAGCTTGGACCACTCATCCTTATTGTGAGCAGCTACAAATGACCTCAATATATCCACTCATCCTACTGACCTCCCAGAGGTGTCACCTCCAAACAGCACTGACATAGGAGCTTGAGGATGAAGCTTGCAACAGGGCAGCATTTTACAAAGTCATGTGTGCACCATGACCTCCATCGTAAAATGCCAGTAGGTAGAAATGCCACCAGATACCCAGGGACAAAATAAAACCCCCAGGCAGGGCAGCAAAATCCATATGAAAGAAGGATGGATAAAGTAATTTTTTTTTCCTATGGTATTTCTTCTAGAGTATAATCATAAAAATGAAATGAATAATAATTTTAAAAAGGAATCACACAGTGTGGCCACAGGGTCAGCAGCTCCTTTGGGACAGGCAGACTCAGCAAAACCATGTCGTGGGCTCCGCTGGGCCTGTGTTGCCGTCACTCATCTGCTGTCTTTGTATTTCCCAGGCTGGGCAGGGAGCCAGGGGCATGCAACATACACACAGTTGGTGTGTAGCGTGAGTTGCTTTTCTTCCTCGGCTGACCAGCATGGCCGCTGGCTGGGGAGGGGACCTTCCCTAGATGACTTTCTCGCATGAGTTCTGAAGCTTGTACCAGGAGGCTTGGATTTCTGCTGTCCCCAGACGAATGGTCAAGGCGACCACCAGGATCCCTCTGACAAGTCTGAGCTTTTGGCACTGGAGGACATAAAAGCCATCCTTGAAACCTGGGAGAGGAAGGGACAGTGGGGTGCTGTTCTTCTCCCAATTGGACATCCTGATGAAGGCAGCAAAAGCGTATTAATCCTGGCCTAGTTCAGTGGGGCAGAAATTCACTGGAAAGGTTCCCGGGAGCTTCTAATTTGGACAGGAAGAGTTAGAGCCCAGGTGTGAAAGCCGGTGGGAGCTAGGAGCAGTCCAGCTGCTGTAAGCCCTGCTCAGGGCAGCATGGGCTGCTCTGTGACTGGCTCCACCCCTTTGAGGCACCCGCAATAAAAGGAGGACTCCATTGGCCATGGTCAGGTCTGACCATCCAATCAAAGCCATTGCAGACTGCCCAGCAGAGAATGAGCTGGCCCTTGCTCTCCTTTCTTCATCTCCTCCGGCAAGATTCCCACTACTGTAAACTCTTGAAGAAATTCCCAAGCAGGGTGAACACACACAGTGGTCATTGCCCAATGGGTGCCCCCGCTGGGACAGGGCAGGATGAGGCCTGGAGAGAAAGCCACCAACAAGTGGGCAGGAAGCCCTGCTCAGGGCTGCAGGGGCTGCTCTGGCACGTGCCCCAACCTTTTTATCAGCCAGGGTTGGACAGGGGTGGCAGAGTGGGCAAGAAAGGCTTGGAAAGTAGCCTTCTGGGATGGAATCCTGCCCGTGTCCTTGGTTGTTGGTGTGTCAACCCTCCCACTGGTTAGAAAATGGTTGTGGCTTCCTGGGGCCTTGAATTCCTATGTGGATAGCGCTTAGCTCAGTGGTAGACAAGGGGTAAGCTCTGTGGGGACACTCAGGGCTCCACCCCATTTATGGACCACACATCCCAACTTCCTAGCAGTCCCAGTGCACCACAGGATTAGAGCCCCATTTCACTCTCCAACTGTCCTGCTTGGTGGATAAGTTAGGAGTAGATAGCCACTCTCACTCTGTATGAATCAACTCATTCAGTTCTCAAGTTGCAGACTTTAGGGTTTGAATCAAGGTATTCAGCCACTAGACTGATGTTGCTGCTGCTTCTTCTTCTGAGATTTATTCACTTATTAATTGAAAGGCAGATTTACAGAGAGAAGAGACAAAAAAAAAAAATCTTCCATCTGTTGGTTCACTTCCCAAATGGCCACAATGGAGCTGAGCTGTGTGGACCCAGGTGCTCTTGTGGACACAGCACTGCTCAGCACTCCCAGCCCTAAGTTTCTCAGTTTCAAGCTCAGCTTTCTGAGGCTGGTGTTCAGGAGTCACTGTGATAAAGCAGGGGCTGCACAAAACTGGCAGGGAGCAGGAATGGGGTGGCGGTGCCAACCAGAAAGATGCGGGTTTTTAAGAAGGAAATGATCTTACATATACAAGTGTGTATATATAAAAAACATATACTCACACCACATATACATACATGTCTATAGGTACTATAAGTTGATACTTCATCTGGACCCAGCTACCTAATAAATGTAACTGCTGGGTATTTATTTTGGCCTCGGGCACCACGGAGGGGATGTGAATGGTGACAATTCAGAGACTCCTGCCTGCCCATACAATTTTGCCATTTTTAACCCTTGGAGGGTAATGATGGAGAAAGTCTTCTAGGCCACATTCTCTGGTTGTCCATTTTGGGGAAATCTGTCCCTACTTGTCAAGGCATAGAATCTGTCTTTGTCTCTCTGTGTCTGGGTCTCTCTGTCTGTCTGTCTGTCTCTCTCTCTCTCTCTTCTGCCTCCTTTATTTTAATGTTGCCCTTTTAAACTTGATCAGGAAGAACATTGATTCTGGTTTTCAACTTGAACCTGTATTCAAGGTCCAAGTTCAGCATCTCTCACTGCCGTCCAATTTACTCCTAAGGTCAGCCATCAGATTATCACTTTCAATTCACGTGACACTGACAAGCACACACAAAATTACACACCTCTTCCAAGACATCCCCTCGCTCCCGCCACCAGGCACACCAAACCCTCATCAGTACCCAGCAGTAACTGGAAGCCACCATGGATCCCTGGGCAGCGAGGCCCGACAGTGTGGGCAGACGTGCTGGAGGGTGTAACTGGGGGAAGTGGAGATAGAACCACAAGCTCACTTCTCTAACTGTCCGGGAAAGCCAGCAGTGTGTGGGACAGTTGGGAGGGACCGGGGTTCTCATGCTTAGGCTGCTTTTGCTGAGCAGCCAGCAGTTTCCTTATTTGTGTAACAAGGTTGAATTGTCCAGTTCCTCAAACTAGGACGTCAGCAACACATCCACAGCTTGCTTGTTGTCTACCTCACTGCTCTCAAACACCTGCCTTCCTGGCATATTGTTTATTCAAATTTTTAATGGCTCACCCTTTTTTTTTTTTTTACAGGAAAGCGTTTTTGTCAATATTCAGAAGGCACCATTTACACGTCCTTCAAAGGCAGTTGCTAACGCTTGATATTAGGATGGGAAGACTGTGTGACAGTGCCTAGCTAACCTCTTGTTGTCATTTTCATAATCCCCTAATGAGAGAGAATTATCATTTCCAGTTCCTCGGTGAAAGGGCACAGAGACTAAATAATCCACTGTTACGAAGTAATGGTCTTAAACCCCTTGCCCCAATCTGAGCCTTGTACAAGTGGCTTTGGGATCCTTGCCAGAGCCACGACGCTTCTTTACTGAAGTCTGAATAACAAAAGCCAAAATAGTCTCCCAAGTCCAGCTCCGATATTCTTAGCATTTGATTGAATCTGGGGGTAAGATGTTGTACAGTGGTGTGTCCTACAAATTGGCAGAGTCTGGGAGGTCCCGCGGGGACTCCAGGGACTCACTGGGGTCTAGGGGCTTCCAAGCCCGCCCAGGGCTCTAAAACTTAACCTTGGGCTCGCGGGGAGTGGCCGCAACCGGGGTGGCGCAGCACTTCCTCGTTCCCGTGCGCCCCGGGCGCAGCTCCCTGCGCCTGGCGCCGGCTCCGCTGCTGTTCCGTGCGGGAGGGAGGGGGACCGTCAGAAGGACGATGTCGCAACCCTCCCTCTATCCCTCCCTCTTTCCCCGCCTTGGCACTCAGTCATCTCCCAGATGAGCGCTCTCGCAGATGGCTGCGGGCGGCCGGGCGCCCGGCATGTCCTTAGAGTGCGTGCAGACGGCGGGCGCTGGCGCCCCGCGCAGCCAGGAGCAAGTCAACCGCACCCGCTTCCCGTTCTTCTCCGACTTCAAGGGCGACCACCGGCTGGTGTTGAGCGCCGTGGAGACGATCGTGCTGTCGCTGATCTTTGCGGTGTCGCTGGTGGGCAACGTGTGCGCCCTGGTGCTGGTGGCGCGCCGACGGCGCCGCGGAGCCACCGCTTGTCTGGTGCTCAACCTTTTCTGCGCCGACCTCCTCTTCGCTGTCGCCATCCCGCCCGTACTGATCGTGCGCTGGACTGAGGCCTGGTTTCTGGGCCGCGTTGCCTGCCACCTGCTCTTCTACGGGATGAGCCTGAGCGGCAGTGTCACCATCCTTACCCTGGCCGCCGTCAGTCTGGAGCGGATGGTGTGCATCGTGCGCCTTCAGCAAGGCGTGCGGGGCCCGGGGCGGCGGGCGCGGGCTGCGCTGCTAGCCTTCATCTGGGGCTACTCGGCGCTCACTGCGCTGCCACTCTGCGTCTTCTTCCAGGTAGTCCAGCAGCGGTTCCCCGGCGCTGACCAGGTGAGCGCCGGGCTGTGTGCGGCCGGCAGGTGTCCGGGACAGGCTGCGAGGAGGGACCCGACTGTTAGCAGTGAGCCCGAATGATGCTATAATCAATTAATATTAGAATTAATACAAGAAGGGCTACTTTCTTACACAAAATTGTAATGGCAGACCCGTGCCTAGAGCGGTAAAGTTTCATCTCAAATCTCGACCATCCTGCCACATGGGTCTCTTAAAACTCGCTCCCAAACGCTCTAAATGGTGTCTCCAAAAGTCTTGCAATACTGCAAGGACTTTGCCAAACTAAATAACGGAGATTTTAGGAACCAGATAGAATCTAGCGGTGTAAGATGGCTGTCGAATGTGTTGTGTTCTGACTTCTCGCCAGGTGTCATAATATCACACCCACTTTCCTGATTAGAAAGCCGAGGTTGCAGCAGGAGCTGAGCCACAGTTGGCTTAGGGTCCAGCTAGCAAAGCCCACGAAAGGTGCTTGTGAAGTGTGGGAGGGACAAAGGGCATCTGAGACCTGATTACGCCAGACCTGGTGCTGCCTCTGAAGGAGCTGTGACTTCCTCTCTGAGAGCTCCAGTTTTTCCATCTGCAGGATTGGGATTAGGCTGGCTCTCCTACCCTGGGGGTCTTAGATCAAAGCCTTCAGGGTATGTCAGTGGCACAAATGTGAAGCTTCATTCCAGGCGGCAGACCCCCAGGTATGCTGGGGTCACAAGACAGCTGTGAGACCAAGGTCTGACAAAAGCTTTGTGGAAGATGCCAGATGCTGGCTCTGGTCCCCTGGGGTTCCGCGTTCTGAAATCCCGGTGTGGTGTGGTGCAGCTGCAGAGTTTGAGCGCCTAGATTCACCTGCAAGGCCCACGTGGCTTGGAAGGGCAGGGGAGGGGTCGTGGGTAAGGACAAAGGACCCTGGGCACAGTTTGTTGAGCTTCCCAGCCTCTTCCTGCTGGGAGACTTGGGCAGTGTGCACCGCCTCGCAGCGCCAAGAGGGGCCGGCTCCAGGCTGCTCTCTCTTTGTCCTCTGTGTCCCTGCTAAGATCACGGGTTTTAACTCTCACCGCTGGATCTAGGAGGTAGTGGGGGCGCTCTGGACCACCTCAAAGTCAGGGTGTCCTAGAGGGCCACAGGTGGTGGTGTGGGGGAGGGAGGCGGGAGAGAAATGGCCTCTGGTGGGAAGGGAGAGGGCACTCCGAACTGTGAGTCAGAACTGTGGCGCCACGCAGGGTTTGTGACCCTCTGGAGAGCAGGTGTAGAGGTGGGCTTCTCTGGGCTTCTCCCCAGGGCCCACAGGAGCCTTTTGGAGGATGGGGGTGGAGTTTGCATCCTGTTCCAGCAAACACTGTCTTTTTTTTCTTTCACTTCTTTGCTTTTCCCTCCTCTCCCTCCCCTCTCTCTTTCTCAGATAATATAAATGGAACACAATTCAAACCTAGCAGTCTGTTCCTCATAGTTTATTTCTTGTGTGGAATACATTTTGGGGGGGGGGTGGGAAACGAGTGTTATTATTTATTTCTCTTACGATTTTTTTAAACTTTTCAAGGGAAACTATACATGTTAGTGGGGTGCCAGAGGACCCCCACTGTGCACATTCTTGCATTGTGAACCTCAGAGACCCTATACATCTCTCCATGGCAAGTTGAAAACACTCCAAATTTTTCCCTCTGGTCTTTCCCCCTCCCCTTTTTTTGGTAAATGTGCCACATGACATCACCATCGAGTCACCCCACTGTGCCCGTGACTGTGTGGACTCCTCTGAGGGGTGTTTGTTTGCTTCTGGCCTCCAGATGACTAGCAGGCAGGAGCTGCCTCTGATCAGCTCTTGCTCAGAGAACCCCTGAGCCTGAAGAGCCAGGCCTGCCCATGTGGCAGCCATGAGTCAGGGCTGGGGACCGAGAGAGCCCGGATTCGCGGGCTTGCTGGCTGCAGACCGTGGACTGGAGCACATGGGCAGAGGCACCCTGCTCAGCACAGGTGTACCTGAGAATCCAGGCGGGCCTCCCACAAGCTTCTACAAGAAGACCAGTGAGAGGAGCAGGAATCTAGGCTTCTGCCACCCACCATGTCTTTAAGCCTTTCCTTCCTTGAGGTGTTCTGTTTCTGTGTTTTTCATAGACCCCGAGGGATTTCTCAGAAACTAAGAAAATTAAAGACCAAATAGAACTTATTTTAAAATTTCCGGACTTGGAAATTTGTGCCTTTCACAGTTCTTTCAGATATAATACTACTTATTGGCAGATAATGTGATTAAAGAAAATTCTTTTCCCCTTCCTGCCAAAGCCTTAGACTAAAGGTGTGCTGACATGGACACAGGTGATGAAATGGGACCTCCTTGGGGGCTCTGCACGTCCCTGCTGGTGTGGCCTCTGTGTGGGATTGGTGCCCCCAATAGCACTTGCAGAATGGCCAGAATTGTACAGCCAGGTGCTTCTACGCAGGCTGGCGCTGTGGCAGCTGGGTACACAGATCACTCTCTTTCTAACACGGGAGAGAACTCTTTTTGAAGAGTCACTAGGGAGGGCTTTGGACCAAGCCACTGGGAGGCAATGGGCCCCTATCCCACCACAGGAAGCTTGGGTAGCCAGGTGCCTAAGTGACCTGCAGCAGAACCAGTCACAGAAATTAGCAGAAGTGGTAGTGCTCGGGAGGAAGTGTATAATGAAAAAAATGGGTCACTCCATCTGCTCACATCTCCCTGGTTTTCTCCCCAATCTCAACTCTAATTGACCTCTCTTTCTCTTTCTACCCCTCTGTCTCTTTCTCTCTCTTCTTCCCTCCCTCTCTCCTGCTCTCCCATTACTATTACTTTACTATTATTCTATTTATCTATCTATCTATCTAGGTATTGATATATTCCCTTACCTATGGCTTTTAACTACCACCTGTCAACCAAAGCCTAAAAATATTTACTGGATAATTTCACAATTAAACAATTCACAAATTCTAATCCTTTTTATTACAGCCTGTGATAATTGTTCTATCTTCTTATAAAGTAATGTTAATCTTTCACAGCACCTAATTTATAAATTGAACATTATCATAGGGAAAGAAATTCTAGATATCATATATATCATTGTATGCGCAGGGTTTGGCAACCTGTAGTTTCAAGGGTCTCCCAGCATGTTGAGTATGAGTAAAGGGGCGGAGGGCTGTGGCATCCTAGGTTTGCTGTGTTCCTCCCAAGGAAACCAGCTAGCAGAACCACACGCTGCCTACATCCCCCCAGTTCTCAAAGTCTGAGAGAGGAGAGAGAGGATACAGCCATTTGGAAATAGGACCAAGGAGGGTCTGGATTAACTCTCACATTTGAAATGAGCCATAGCTGCCTTTCTCAGGTCTCATAGTCACAGCTGCCTGCAAGCTTTCTGCTTGCAGAGTCTGCTTGTTGGAACACTGCCTGTGGAGGTTTTGTTTGTGGGAATATTTTCTTACCCGGTCATGTGCTAAGAGCACCTGCTAGCTCCAGGCATTCACTGGCACCCCTCGTCCAGGAGACTAACCCACCTCCCTGCAGCCCATCCGGGGAAGCAGTGTGCCTGGGAGCTCTCTGCTGCCCGAGACTGCTGAGATAGGGACACAGTGGGCTCGATCCACATGGCGATGGGAGACCAGACTCTGAAATGACACGTAAGAGAGGGTGAAATTATAGACATGGCAGAAATCCCAGCAGTATGGTATTTGAGGGTGATGCTTTGGAGTCAGACACGGCAAGTCCGACTCCCGTTTCCGGATCCTTGTAAGAGTCACGTGACAGAAGGCAAGGGATTGTGCCTCTTTATGCGTCACTCTGCTTGTTTGCAAAATGGGCATGATGATACAGGGTCAAGCCTATGGAATTACCATGGGGACTAATGTTCAGTCAATGGGCCCACACCTGGCACGTCCACAGTGAAGCACTCAAGAATTACAGGCTGCTATTGCTTGCCTTATCATCAAGCATAAACATGTTAAACAATCCTCAAATAGTGTAATTCTCCTGATTGCTGTGAAATGACGGGCTGCCACTCTCCAAGGGTGGATACTTCTTAGCAACGCTCCCATGTCAGCTGGGGTGCTCTACCTGCTACGATGGGGATTCCTCCTGGCGTGTGCTGTGGCCCCGGCTGGGCGGTGACCCAACTGGGCAGGTGGGGAAGACTTTCCACCCTGGCCAGATTGTGCCACCCACTCATTGTGCAAACGTATACTGAGCGTCCATCTCCACTCGTCCCCACCACACACCACATAAATGTACATAAATGAAAAGGAAGTGAATTTACTGGGCATGCAGTAAACCCTTACATGGTTATTGCCATAACCCACAAGTAGGTGTCATGGGGTTTACTTTCTGTAGGAGGAAATGCCCAAAGCTATGCGGGCAAAGGATGCAGCTGGAGTGTAGGCCAAGTCTGGTCCCTCCGGCATCCTTGCCCCATGAGTTCATATTTCCTTAAGGGAGTTTAATACCAGATCAGTAATGTTTCCATGGCTCTGTGGAGGGCTTGGAGCCTGAGAACACAAACACAGCTCACTTGCCTTTGGCACTATCCGATATCCTTTCAAAACACAGGAGAGTAAGTCTGTCTCTTGTCTTGATGGTTTCTTTCTTTTCTGTTGGGAAGCTGATAGAAAAGATTCCTATTTACCTTCAATGGCATTGGCATCATCCATTTGACCTGAAGAATTGGGGCAGGGGGAGAGCTCTACCAGGGGCTCCCCAGGTGCTGCAGGGAGACAAGTGAACTGCTGGAGTCAGACATGGGTTCACCTGCACACAGGTCAGCCAGTGTGCTGGGGGGAGGAGGGCTGGGCACGTGAGCAGTGAACCGAGACCAGTGTGTCAGTCCTACCTAGAGAGTCTTAGAGAAGCCCTCCAGCTGTGCCCCCAGCAGGTGCTGGGATGCTGCGGTGAGTTAGGCTATGCCCCTGCCTGCTGCAGGATACCTCCCGAGAGCCACACAGGTGCCTCCCACACAGGCTGCATGTTGGAAGCCTGAGCATGTGTCTCCACTGGCTGTGGGGATAAGGGGTACTGAGTTGTGCAGTGTTATAGGGGAGCTCAAGGGCACCATGAGCAGAGGAACCAGATCATGTGGAGGCCCCAGAAGCCCTACTTGCTGCTCTTGGTCCTGCAAGGGGTCCCCAGCCATGTCCCATGAAATGCAGCAGTGACAACAGGTGGTGATGGGAGCCTGGCAGGAACAAGCGGGAAGGGTGAGCTATGGCCCTGTGGAAGTTTGCACTTGCCAGTGAGAATGAGGGAGGTGGGCAGATTGGACAGCTACTGAGGACTGCGGAGTACGGAGGCAGGTTCCTGGTGGCTTGGGGAGTGATTTGGCAGGAAGTGGAAGGATTTTAGGGATAGGATGGTCAAAGCTTAGTCACCCTGCAATGGATCCTCCAGGATGAGTTGGTGGCACTGATGGTAGGGCAGTGATGGCGGGTGTCCCTGGGCAGGATAGCACTGGGCTAAGGAGGATGGCCAGGAGCATCACCCCCAAAAGAAGCTCTGGCTTAGATGAAGTGGCAGAGGTGGGGATGGGGCAGAAGACATTTAGGTATCCTAGGCACACTGAACTTCTATGGTCTGTGGCCTTCTGCCCTCCTCTCTTGTTTCTGACACTTGAGCGTCTGTTTCCTCCTAACACCCCCAATGCAGCCCCACTGCCCTAAGCTGCCCTGGCACAGCTGAGGCAGCTGTCCTGGATGTAACATTCCTAGTGACTCTGTTGTCCCACTTGCTGCTCCCTGTCCTGGAGTGAGGTGTCTTTGCATCCTTCTCCCTGTCTAAACCCATCGTGACCTCCTGGAGGGCAGGTGGGGCGGGCGCCTTGCTCGTCCTCACTGTGTGGCTTCCCTCTGGCTCAGCCCCTGTGGCTGGAGACCATGAGTAACTGAGCCAATGAATTCAAGAGCCCCTGTTGTTGGCACTGCCAAGCCCACTTCTGTAACTCAGTACCCAGCAGGCCCAGTATTTTTTATTTTGAAACTTTTTTTTTAAAGAATCAGTTATTTTTATTGGAAAAACAGATTTATACAGAGAACGAGAGATAAACAGAAAGATTTTTTTCATCTGCTGGTTTACTCCCCAAATGACCGCAATGGCTAGAGCTGAGCTAATGTTAAGCCAGGAGCCAGAAGCTTCTTCCGGATCTCCCATGTGGGTGCAGAGTCACAAAGCTTTGGGACATCCTTGACTGCTTTCCCAGGCCACAAGCAGGGGGCTTGATGGAAATGGAGCAATTGGGACACTAACCTACAAAGGATTTGCAAGGGAATGATCAGCCAATTGGGTAATTGTGCCGAGCTCAACTACTTAAGTTATCACTTACTAGCTGCCATAGTGCACACTAGGAGGAAGCTGGATCAGAAGTGGACACACATTGATATGGAATGTAAGCGAAGTAAATGGTATTTTAACTACAGTGCTAAATATCTGCCCCATTAAAATTGTGCTTCAAATTTTCTCTGTATTTGGAATGCAGAGAGACAAAAACCTGAGGGCTTTTAAGAAATGGTTTTGGACCAAGAGTAATGGCCTGGTGGCTAAATCCTTGAATGCACTGGAATCCCTTGTGGGCATGCTGGGTCGTGTCCTGGCTGCTCCACTTCCTACCCTGCTCCCTGCATGTGGCCTGGGAAAGCAGTGGAGGATTGACCAAGGCTTTGGGACCCTGCACCTGTGTGGGAGACCTGGCAGAGACTCCAGGCTCCTGGCTTCAGATCGGCTTGCCTCTGGTTGTTGCGCACCCACTTGAGGGGTGGGCCAGCAGACGGAGGGTCGTTCTGTTTCTCCTTCTCTCTGTAATTGTGACTTTCCAACAAAAACAAACAAAATCGTAAGAAATTGTTCCAAGGTCATGCTTTTCTATTCTCCCTGTGCACTTTTCTCTCACAACCACAGGAATTAGAGACCCAAGCAGATGAAAGCTGGGGATTCGTTTCCTCCAGCTGATGTTTCCATGTATCTGCCTCTGCCTGTTGCCACCAATGAGCTGGAATGAGGGGCCTGTGGGTAGCAGAGGTCTGAGTAGAAAGTGAAGGCCCCACAGATTGTCTGAAGAAGAGGGGTAACCTCACCGCCAGCAGCCAGCTGATCCTGGAGAGGCACAAGTTCTCTGTCCACCCACCAGAACATGACAAGACTCAACAAACTTTCTGTCGTCAGGTGCAGAGGACCTGGTGTGGAAGCACTTCTTTAGAAGGCTCGTGCACTGCACACCATCCCACAACACAGAGGAGGGATGTAACCTTCCCACCCTCCCCTTCCCAGGCATAAGCAGGACTAAGGTATTCTTTCCTGCTTGTCTTGCCTGGGATTTTCTTGCTAGGTCCTTGGATGGCCCCTCATGTCACCAAACTCGTCAGGGGAAAAATCTCGTATGGTTAGGAACAAGTACATTTTTTTGTGTGTTAGACTAGGGTTTTCAGGGGGATGTTTCTAAGCCTCAGCTTCCTCCTCTTTGAAGTGGGAAAAATCATAATGTGCACTTTGATAAGGACATTGTGGGCATTAAGTGAGATAATGGAGGCCAAGTGCTTCCTGGGGCACAGTGAATGCTCCGGTAGACCAGAAGTTGCTGTTTTCTATTAAACCCCAACAGGAAAATGAGTGCTTATTTTGAGTTTAATAATACATAATTGGGAAATGGTAAATTCTCTGCTTTTGCCAAAAATATCATTGGATATATATTGGCCAAATGAATGAAAGAATAATGCTAGGATGGTGTATTACCTCTGGATGTGGGTTACACAGCTCTGCTCACCAAACCAGTAACGCAGTCCTTTTACAGAGCGTGTGAGGCTCTTCTACCTAGAAGGGTTGAGGGCAACTTAGTTTCTAAATCATTTCATTCTTGCCATCAGATGGGAACAGGAACTTTGTTGGAGGATAACCAGAGCTGGATGTCTGTTCCCTGACCTCTTTATTCATTGTGGGAAATCGTGGGAGCAGCATCAAGTAATGGTTTGGCAAGGCCCCCTGCAAGGTGGACTTTGTGGTCACTTGTCAGACACCTGAATTCCTTGCAGTGAACTTAAGTGAGTCTCAGGATCTTAAGTTCTCTAGTTCCTATCTGTGATCCTGAGACTCGCTGAAGTCCACTGGGAAATGGAAATAATAATGATGGTTTTTCTAGGGGTCGGAAGCAAAGGCTTTGAGAGAGAGCATCAGTGGGAAGGAGTCTGAGATTTATGGTCCTGCCAGCAGTGAAACAGCACTACACAACACTATCACCTCTGACGAGGACTCAGCTCATGGCCAAAGAAGCAGCCAGTGCCTCCATGACATTCTTTCCTTTCTGTAACTAGGAGATTCCAATTTGCACCCTGGTTTGGCCCAGCATTGCTGGCGAAATCTTGTGGGATGTGTCTTTCGTGATGTTGAACTTCTTGGTGCCAGGACTGCTCATCGTGGTCAGTTACTCCAAGATTTTGCAGGTAAGTGTGTGTGCCACGCTGCAGCTGGACGTGGCTCACATTCATGGTAAAAATCTGCCCATTTCTGTGTGGGAAGGTACCTGAAGGCTCTCGGAAAGCCAAACCTGACTTACTGCCCAATCATACCTGCCCTGCAACCCTAAAGAATGAGAACTTGGTTTTTTTTTAAATCGTATTTTTATCTTTTTTTTTTTAACTCATCGTTAAAGTAATAAGTACAAGCTCATTATAAAAAATAAATGAAAGTGAAAACAGACATAGAAATGTATAACCTGGAAACTGAAAAATCAACTTCATCCCCCTTCTTATCTGCTTTAGCTTACTTTTCATGTGTTTGTGATGTATTTCGTGTGTGTGTGTGGATTTAATGAGTGATCTGAATAGGTCATAGCTCTTGTGTGTTCGGTGAATCCTTTGAGTGCATGATACAATCGTGTGTGTGTGTGTGTGTGTGTGTGTGTTTGGCCAGTCACGTGAAGCTTCAGGTTAAGATGCCTAGAGAGCATCTGATGTGACTCAAGCCTCTGTTCTCTCATATGAGAGCTGTTACTTGCTCTGCAGCTTCGCCTTTTTCACCAGCCACTGTATCTGCCCATCTCCCTGTATCAGTTCCTATCACTCTTGCCCTTTATATGGAAGGCTTCCTGATCAATCCTCAACCAAATACGACATAACTCAGTTGATGGACATTGTGGGTTGGGTCCATTGTAACATGCGCAGCTGTTGTCGGGGTTGCAGTGGTGGGGCAAGGGAGCAGGTACACTTTTAAAGTCCCTTTACGGAAGCCTAACATACCTAGAGGAAGTACAGTAGGCTGACAGAGCAGCTCACCAGTTGAACACTCATAAAAGCAGCTTCCCGGAGCCCCTCCTCTCATCTCCAGTGGCTAGCCCCTCCCTGAAGGGAATGGCCATCTCATCTGTCTCCTGACTCAGGAAGTAATCCCTGTCTTCGAAGTGAATATGCACGGCAGGCACACAAAGGCAGGCCAGCCTGGTTCCTACGTCTTCAGGTAGCCCATTTGCATGTCAGGTGCTGGCACGGCAAATAGCATGTACTCGAGCTACGCCCATGATAGAAGATTGCATGCAAAACCTCCACATCCTTGTGCAAGTTTACAGTTGTTGAATCTTGGCTTTGCAGCCATTTGTGTATGGATCACCTGATAAGCAGATGGGCAGTGGGGCCCCATGGATCCTGTTTCCTACCTGGCACTTTTACGATGCCTTTTTGTAGTTGAGGATGTGGCTCTCATCTTCCTGGGTGCTCAGAGCGCAAGCCAGGTGAGCCACTCTCCAGGCCTAGTGGTCCTTGGGCCTTCCACGTGATTCTCTAGCCCTCGCTCCCTGGTGACCTGCGTACCACTACAAGGCTCTCAGCCTAAGGCTCGTGCAAGGGTGTGAGATAGATGCAAGCCTGGATTTAAGGCCTGGAAAGCGCTTAGAAGAAGGGCTTCACATACAAATCCATTCATGCTACTGATCTATTAGCTATTATTAAACTGAAAAAGAAAGAAGCATGGGGGGAGCAGGGGAAAATGGGAAGAAGTGAAATGCAGAATGGATTTTTAAATAGTTATTGAACAAATATTTACATAGCATTTATCATGTGCCAGGAACTAGAAACCCAGGCAGGCACAGAGAGGCTATGCTATTCATCCAAGGTCACACAGCTTGCAGGTGGCAGTGTCAACATTTCAGCCTAGATAATCCAACCCCAGGGTCTCATTACTCTAATTTCCCCGGGCATTTCTCTGGGGTCTGTTGTGTGCCTAATCCTGGTGGAGAGTGGAGGCAGGTCAAGAGTGAGCAGCTTGTAATCTCCATGGAGAAGGGACTTAGGCACAGATGAGAAAGAGGGTGGCCAGGAAAGGGTGTTGCCACCCAGTAAGAGACCCTCGAGCACAGGAGGAGCGAGGCTGAGACTGGGGTGAGAACACCATGCCAACTTCAAAATGCTGCTCAAATGTCAGGCGTGGGGCAGGCGTCTAGGCTGGTGGCTCAGACACGTGTGTCTCACAGCAGTGGTTCTTGTCAGTTTCCTGCTAATGTAAATCCTGGGAGGCAGCAGGTGATAGATCAAGCAGTGGAGTTCCTGCCACCTGCATGTGGGCGCAGGGCTGAGTGCCTACCTCCTGGCTTCAGTCTTGGCCCATCTCCAGCCACTGATCACACTGGGGGCATTTGGGAAGTGAATACGTGGATATGAGCTCAAGTCAAGTCAGCAATTACTTTTACAAACTCTAAAGGCTGTAGAGAAGGAGTGTAAAGAGCCATGGAGTCTGACACAGAGCCTTGGAAGGGTTACTTCAATCTCCTGGCTTTAAGTCTTGCACCTGCCACTTACTGGCTACGTGGCCGTGGGAAACTTACTTACCCTGTGAACATCAGGTTCTTCCTTATGCAGCATGGTGGTCATTGTACCAGCAGAGTGAGGTTATTATGAGCCTGCAAGAGACTGTTGGTGGGATATACAGTGGCATGCCTGCCAGAGGAAGGTGAGGAATAAATGGTGCTTGTTATTATTTGGTAGGCAAAGCTATGCTTTCAACAGGTGTCCTAAGTAGCAGGCAGGGCAGACACACTGCTGAGATTTTCCAGTACATGAACAAGAGCCTGGCTGTGGAGCCCAGCAAGCACAAGGAACAGCTGCTGGGGTAGGGCTGGTTGCAAGGGGGCAACTGCATGTGGGGTCCCCTTGTCTCCCACTCCTGAGTCTCTTGAATGCCTAGGGGACTCTGGTGTGCTCCTTTCTCCAAGCTAAGGGCCACCTGGGTGATCACTTTGGGGTGATTCAGTGAATAGTGGGTGAGCTTGTCTGATCCACGGGCCCATATGCAGCCCAATGCAGGTGCATTGCTCTCCCGACACCCACCCCAGCCTGCAGTTCTCTCCATCACAGACCCCAGGCTATCTCCCAGTCACAGCACACCTGTCATGATTCACATGAGTGAAATGGAACTTGGATCCTGTCACCTCCATCCCACAGGGCAACAAACCCAAAGCCCTCACCCAAAGGCTCTATCTGATCAGGCCCTGTCTGCTCCTCTGGCCTTCCATTCTCCCTGTTTGGTGTGTACATTGGTCTGGGTGCTGCCACACATGTGCCAAGCCACTGCTACTGCCTCTGGAACCTGCCTGCCAGGTTCTCTAGCCTTCTTTTCCTCAGATGTCTGCACAGGCTACAGCCCACTTCATTTAGGTCTTTTGTCCCAGGAAGTTTTGTCCCTGGAAGGCTCCCGATCCCTTTCCTAGCTCCTTACCCGGATTTAGTCCTCTTCAGAGCACCTCTGCCCATGACACATACTATGTATTCTTTGCACATCTTCTTTCTTGCCCACTTCAGGAGGACAGAGGCTTGGTTCTGTTCACTGCTTTGTCCTCAGGCACAGAACAAAGCCTGATTTGTTCACAGTAGGTGTTCAACAGATGCTTGTAGGAGGAGCTGGGCAGGAGTCTTGACTCACATGGAAGGGCCCAGGGGACCTCGTCTTCTTGGGCAGTGGGGAAACCACTGGGAACACAGTCCTAAGACTGGGTCTCTAAAGCATGCTTTGTGTGGGTCCTTGGGCAAATCAATTAATGTGGTCTTCCAGTTTCCACTACAGTCCTGTATGCCTCAGTGAATGCTTTAACAGAGTCAGATGAAAAAGCAAATATAATTGTTTTCTTTAACATTTTAAAAAATAAAGTTTTAAGGTGTTTTTTTTTTATAACTTTTGTATTTGAAAAACAGACTTAAAGAGAGAGGCAAGACAGAGAGAAAGAGATCTCCTGTCTATTGGTTTACTGCTTAAATAACTGCAATGCCTGGAGCTGTCGGTTCAACGTCAGCTTCTTTCAGGTCTCTTCTTCCAGGTCTCTCACATTGGTGCAGGGTCCTAAGGACTTGGGTCTGCCTCTTCTGCTTTCCCAGATGCAATAGCAGGGAGTTGGATCAGAGTAGAAGTGCTAGGACTTGGACCAGTGCCCATATCAGATTGCAGCACCACAGGCAGGGGTTTAACCTACATGCCACCACATCAGCCATGGTGATCGTGTCTTTAAAAGCACATTAATACAAACCCACAACTTTTAAAAAGCTCCTTTCTAGCCCACCATCCAAACTGGCTGCTGCCCATTTTCCAAAAGGACCATGACATTGGTCCTCACTTGGTGCCTGTGAGCCTGCTGGGCTGGTACATACATGGCTCAGACACATTGAGTCAGGTTTTCTGCCCAAGCTGGACCTGGCAGGAGCTGGGCCCAGTAAAATCAACTGAGCATCATGGGGAATGAGCTACATGCACAGACCCAATCATAACATCACCTGCATGCATGGGATGCAAGCCTCACTTCACCTCCTGCCCCGTGGTCCACACCTTCATCTGTCACTACGGCCCCTTGCCAAGGCTCTATCACTCTCTTTTTAAATTTGTTTATTTGAAAGACAGAGTGGGATTGTGTATGTGTATGTGTGTGTGTGTGTGTGTGTGTGTGTGTGTGTGTGTGTGTGTGTGTGAGACAGAGAGAGAGAGAGATTCTTCATCTACTAATTTACTCCCCAAATGGCTATAGCAGCCAAGTCTGGACCAAGCTGAAGCAAGAAGCCAGAAACTCCATCTGGGTCTCCCATGTGGGTGGCAGCCACCCAGTCCTTGGGCCATCTTCCTTTGCCTTCCCAGGTACATTAGCAGGAAGCTGGATGGAGGATGAAACAGTCAAACAGCTGGGACTCAGCCTGGTACTCTGATGTGGGATACCACAGGGCCACAACACCAGCCCCAGGGTCCAGCTCTGTATTTGAGTTACGCTCCTATCATCAAGTTCTAAGATCTTTTATTCTTCCAAAGAGAGTCACATTCAAAAAGCTTTGTATGTTAATTGTATTTGAAAGCAGACACACAGAGAGATTTTTCCATCCTCTGGCTCGCTTCCCGAATGCCTACAAAAGCCACGGCTATGTGGTGCTTATGGGAGCACAAGAACAAAGCCAGGAACCCAGAACTCCGCCCAGCTCTCCCCTAAAGGTGGCAGGGGTCCAGGTACTTGAGTTGTCCCCTGCTGCCCACAGGTGCCAACAGAAAGGGAGGTAGTGTGGCTAATTTGTGCACCAGGCCTTCTAATGTGGGACAGGAGCATCCTAAGGGTTGACTTATCATTGCACCAAACGCCTGATCCTGGATGCTCACCTTGAGCACTTCCTGGACTTGTACAGGATGTCAGGTACTAGAAAGGACCCTGTGGTCTGCCCAGTTTGGAAAATACTGAAGTTAGCTGGAATTCTTTCCTGCAGGACTTTTCTTCAGAACCTTTATTTTGCTAATAGACTTCCGGGGTCTCCAAACACAGGAACCTAACAGGCAGCATTGTTAAATGGCTCATCACACAGCCTTCTCCTTCTCCTCCCCCTGTAACTCTGGGACTGGCGCCCCATGCCATGCCCTTTGAGGTCTTCCCCTTGGCTGCTAGCTCTGACCTGGGCAAGATTTCAGGGCGGGCTGCCGTTTGGCGCTTCCCCTAGCAGTCACCTTTCCCGGGCTGTTTCATGGGTTGGGGCAGTGGCCGTCCCTGCTTCCTCTTTCCTTGTGACCCAGGCCATACATCTTCAGTGCCTTTTTCCAAAGTTTTCCTGTGGGAACAGCCTCCCAGAAAGTCATAAATCCCTTTGATTGAGTTGTCAATGCCGGCTGTTTGGGACTTGGTATATCCCTATCACCGAGAGAGAGAGAGAGAGAGAGAGAGAGAGAGAGAGAGAAATCTTCTTGCTGATTTACTCCCCAAATGGCCACAATGGCCCTAGTTGAGCCAAGCCCGAGACAGGATCCAGAGCTTCTTCCAGGTCTCCCACATGGGTACAGAGGCCCAAGGCCTTGGCTATCCTCCACTGCTTTCTCAGTCCAGAGACAGGAAGCTGGATTAGAAGTGGAATCGCTGGGACTCAAACCAGTACCTATATGGGATGCTAGTGCTACAGGTGGAAAATTAGCCTGCTGATTTAGCACACCAGCTCCTTGCAGCCTTTTATGAAATACTTCATTAAAAAAATATTTACTGGGGCCCAGTGTGGTAGCCTAGCAGCTAAAGTACTCGCCTTGCACTCTCTGGGACCCCATGTGGGTTCTGGTTCTATCCCAGTGGCCCTGCTTCCCATCCGGTTCCCTGCTAGTGGCCTGGGAAAGCAGTAGAGGATGGCACAAGGCCTTGGGACCCTGCACCGACATGGAAGATCTAGAAGAGACTCCTGGCTTTGGATTGGCACAGCTCCAGGCACTGTGGCCACTTGGGGAATGAATCAGAGGATACAAGATATTCCTCTCTGCCTCTCCTTCTGATTTCTATTGGAAAGGCAGATTCACAGAGATAAGGAGAGACGGAGAGAAAGAACTTCCATCCACTGATTCATTTCCCAAATGGCCGCAATAGCCAGAGCTGAGCCAATCTGGAGCCAGGAGCTTCCTCTGGGTTTCCCACATGGTGCAGGGTCCCAAGGACTTGGCCCATTCTCTTTGCTTTCCCAGACCACACGCAGGGAGCTGGATGGGAAGTGGAACAGCCAGGACATGAACTGGAACCCAGATGCGCTCCTAGTGCTGGGAGGTAGAGGATTGAGACGGGTCATCTTAAGTTGGGTTTTCATAGATGGAGGTTTCCCTTTATTGTGATGAGTGGAATTAATTTCAAAAGGTGGTTTAAACATCCTGAGGTTCAAGTTTCTCATCTGAAAAATGGGAACTATCATGGAACAAATCCAAAAAGAAGCTGTGAAGGTTAAATGTGAAAATTGAACAAATGCACAACACGGAGCTGGCTGCATATGTACATTTTGTCTAAAGCAGCTGCCCTGATTTCTGTGGTTCTGGAGGATGGGGAGCTGCAAGACAGAAAGACTGCTGTCCCGGTCACTGTCACCAGGCGCACTAAATCACTGCACAGGGCACCAGTCACCACGGAGGGCAAGCCATCAGTGCATGGAATCAAAACGCAATCCAAAAACTCTCCTGTAATGAGTTGGTCACATGTAGTCTAAAGAGAATATTGTAAGCCATTTAAATCTTGATCTTAGCTTGTCAACATTGCAAAGAATGCTTAATAGTTTCCCTGCTGAAATTCAGGGGCCTCAGGGAAACAGGCCCATGGGACCAGCATGGGGCTAACAATGAAATCTATGGCTGCTCAGTTTCCTGTGCAGGTGGCATAAACACCTCCCACATGGCCAGCAGGCTTTTCCTGAGGGAGAAGCAATAGGACCCAGACCAGACCAAGTCAGCCAGAGTTAGCATCAACAACCAGTGTAGTGGGGATATTGCAGCCCGTGTCTCCTTTCCAGGAAGCAGGCTGGGTGTCAGGTTCACGAATGCTGTGTTTCATGAAAACACTGGCTAGTTGGCCACCTCTAGCCTGGTGCCTCCCCTTCCCCAACGGGCACCACTGAAGCCAAATGAGAGAGAAGAGTTGGCCAGGCCGTCTCCCCTCTGCCCTATGCTTACGGGGTAGCTAGGTCACTGGGCTTTTTTGTTTTCTAAAGTGAACACTTACAAGTCACCTGTTTTCTGGGTTTTTTTTTTTTTAACATTTATTCATTTTTATTTGAAAGTCAAAGTTCCAGAGAGAAGGAGACAAAAATCTTCCATCTGCTGGTTTACTCCCCAAGTAGCCACTGTGGCTGGTGCTGAGCTGATCTGATGCTAGGAGCCAGATCCCATCCTGGTGTAGGGTCCCAAGGCTTTGGGCCATCCTCAGTTGCTTTCTCAGGCCACAAACAAGGAACTTGATGGGAAGTGGAGCAGCCAAGACGTGAACTGGCGGTGTCCATATGGGATCCCAGAGGTTGCAAGGCAAGGACTTTAGTTACCAGGCCACTGGGCCCAAATTATCTGTTTTCAAGGCAGCTTAACCAAGCTGTCTCTCCAAGGGCTGCTTCCTCATCTGTAGGGTGAAGGATGAACCGGTCCCTGGTGACGCTAAAGTGTGGTCCTCAGATCAGAAGCAGCAGTGGCAGGTGCAGCTGAGATGGCACCCTGCAAGAGCTGGTTGGAGACGCAGACCTGCCGACTCCTAGTCCACAGAGACACGAATCACCTTGGCGGTCTCCAGGGGGGTATTTCTGTGCAGGTCAAACATGTTGCCTTCCTGTGTGGCTCCGTGAAGGGAAGCCGACGAGGGACTTTCTATTAGTCTGATCAGCCTGGTCAGTAGCTGGGCCATTTCTGTGCCCAACACTGCCCCCTGCCCAAACGCTCTCTGACTGACGCTGAAGCAAGAGCTTCTAACTGAATAAACCAGGAATAGGACTGAGCAAGGTCTGTAGGAGCCCCCTCAAAACAGATCTCAGAACCCCCTGCAAAACCCACATAACCAGGGTCGTCTTTCATGCCCTCAATCCCTCTGCTGAAATTCTGACCCTGCTTGTCAGGACAAAATATTAGTCACCATCATCTTTCCACTGAGGGATTTACGGTACCTACCCTCTCACTTAGGTGTGCCAAGCTAGGTGTGAGGACGTTGATTCTTCCAATTACCGCCGCTCACTTGGGGCATAAACACACAATAGCTGTGTTTTCTCAGCAAATGTCACCAACAGAGCCCTAGCCAGCTCTTCTTTCATACTGGGCAGGGACAGCTGATTCCAGAAGCCTCAGGTCCTTCTTTGGTTATGCCTTCTTCTTTTAAAACATTCATCCCCCAGTCACTTCACAGCTTCCCTAGAGCTGAGAGAGGGATGGAGGAGGATGGGCTGTTGCTATCTGCAGTTGCCCTCAAGGTCATGCTTGCCCTGCTGAGAAGCTGATCCCATCTGTTGATCACTGCCCCTGGTTTCCAGGTGGTGATGGTGATGATGGTGATGGTGTCAACAGGTCCTGCTGATGAGGGGGTCTTTGCTAAGCTGCACCACTCCAGATGCAGGGGTGGCCTGGCACATTGCCAGTCCCATGTTTGGTTGACCATGGCAGTGGCCTGTGAAGTCCACTGATCCTCCACAGCCCTCAGCCCAGGGGCTCAGGGGCAGATTAGGATATACTCCTTCCTGCTTCAGAGACAGGAAAAGACCACTGTTGGTGGGGAATGGGGCATGCTTCTGCTTTGCCTGACCACACTTCCACAGCCTCTCTCCAGCAAGCAGCCTGTAAGGAAGGCAGGTGAGAGGGTGCTTTCTGCCCCTTAAACCACCACTTTCCCAGACAAACCAGCTCAGCCAAGCAGAGTATCCTTCAGTAGGCACCTGGGGAAACTGGCACAGCTGCATAGGGAATATACGTGAACTGCGCTGTGTGTCCGGCACAAGGGTAGCTCAGACGTCATTGCCCGCCATGTGTGTGAATCTGGTACATTTCCAGCAGCTTACCCAGGAGCCCATTCATTTCAGTCACCTCTGGGGAGCAGGAATGGTGAGGGGAACAGAACAGACAATGTGTTCATGAATAATCCAGGCTTCTATTCCTCTCATCGCCTCTTTTCAATGTGTGTGATGTTCTGCCATATTTTCCCAGCACATTCTAAGTGCAGGCAGCTGGTCAGTCTCTGGGAGGGTAGCTCTCTCCACTCCAAGTTCTAAGCCAGACCTCATCAGCACATCAGGAGAGGGCAGATCCCAAGTCCCTGACGATCCACAGTGACGTGTGCTCTGATTCTATCCTGGCTTCTTGCAGATAACCAAGGCATCCAGGAGGAGGCTCACGGTGAGCTTGGCCTACTCCGAGAGCCACCAGGTCCGCGTGTCACAGCAGGACTTCCGGCTGTTCCGCACCCTCTTCCTGCTCATGGTCTCTTTCTTCATCATGTGGAGTCCCATCATCATCACCATTCTGCTCATCTTGATCCAGAACTTCCAGCAGGACCTGGTCATCTGGCCGTCTCTCTTCTTCTGGGTGGTGGCCTTCACCTTCTCCAACTCAGCCCTGAACCCCATCCTCTACAACATGTCCCTGTTCAGGAATGAATGGAGGAAAACCTTCTGCTGTTGCTTGTTCTCAGAAAAGGGAGCCATTTTCACAGACACATCTGCCAGGAGAAATGACTTGTCTGTTATCTCCAGCTAAGGAGCTTCAGCCTGGAGGCGGGGGTCTCACTCCCAGGCCAACCACTGCATGTGCAAGGGAGTGACTGCAAGAACATCTGCCAGGTTAGCTTGCTTTAGGCAAGTGTCACCTCTGCATACACACCGCTGGCTAATTAAGGGCTGAGCAGTATAGCAATATTTTTCCTTTACCAAAGGACGCATTATGGGTTCCTCTCTTACCTGAACTTTTTCGGTGTGTTCGAAATATGATTTTGGTGAATTGATTTTTATTTATAACTGATCAGCAATCCATCTCCTGCCTATAAAGAAAGCTACACCTGACCAGTTTTTGAAGTGAGTCTTGGGATGGATTTAGGATGTTGATTTCTCCATTTTGAGCTCATGAGGCTGCAGGATCAGTCATTAATGCCAAGGGCCCTTCCTACTTCACTTATACAAAATGTTATGTCATGGGTTTGTTTAAGAATAGCAGTGTCATAAAACCCAAGAGAAGGTGGGAAGACTCCAGAGTGTTGAGTGATGGTAGTAGTGAATTCCTTCATTGTTCCAAGCCCTCAGCGACCCCCACAGTACCTGCTGTGGCTAGACAGTGTTCCTGAGGCCAGAAATACAGCATGGACCCAACCGCCACGGCCCCTGCTCCCAGCTTACCTTCCATATCAAACCAGTTGATAAAGAACACATCGTCAAAGCTAACAGATGTTGTGAAGATATTAGGACATAGTGCTGTAGAGGTGATGGTCACTTAAGTGGGGGTGGGGACCTGGAAAGACCTTTCTGAGGAGTGATGTTTGGGTTAAATGGTGGAGGACAAGAACCAGCATGTGAGCCAGGGGAAAGGGCTTGCAGGTGGACAAGATTCTGGCACAGAGCACTAACAAGCTCATGCAACTAAAGGAAGACTAGGGTGACCCAAGTCAAGCAAGGTACTGCTTGGGATTCCTCCACACCACACATCATCCTTAATGCTGGGACAGGCTGAGGAGCAGATGGAGTGCCTCAGTGCACACCAGGGAAGTCACAGACCTAGATCAGGGCAGAAATGTGACATGGCCAGAGGAATCCAGGGGCAGGTACTGGAGCCAATGTCCATGACCTTTTTGGGTGTTCCTCTGGCTGCCATGCAGGGAACAGACTGAGGAGGAAGCATGAAGATGCGGACCAGTTAGGCAGCTGCTGAAGGGGAAGATGATGGAGGTCTCAGAGCAGGGTGACATTGGGGGCGGGGCGAGTGGCACAAAGTGATGGTGAGGTCTGTTTTGGGAATGTGGAGCAAAGATAAATGACTGACAGAAAAGTAGAGGATGTGAGTGAAGATTATAATGTGAGTCCAGATTTTTATCTGAATACTAGTTGGTTGGATGACACAACAGGTAACAAAAATGGGGGAAGGCTGGCAGAAAGGGTGGAACACCACATTGTCCTTTGAGTATTCAAACTTAAAAACTGAATGGGAGATCCCAATAGAACAGGCAGGTGCATTTACAGGTAGAGAACTTAGGCCTGGAGTGACAATGTTGGGAGATGCCGATGGTGTTTAGCAACTACGGTCTAATGAAACATCCCTGAGAGGTGAAGAGAGGCAATTCAGAGTCAAGGACTGAGCCCAAGGACACATGAATACTTGGGAGGTTGGGCTGGTGGAATAGACAGGGCCCGGCATGCAGCAGGTGCTCAACACATCTTCCTTGCTGAAGAAAGCAGCCCAAGCAGTTGGCATGGCTGCCCAAGCAGTTGGCATGGCTGCCCAAGCGGTTGGCATGGCTCAAGGAGTTTCTGGAACAGCTTCCTTGTGAAGTAAGATTTATGGCAATACATATTCAAGGGCAAAAGGACACAGGGGTTCTTCATGCATCTTTAGCTAACAGATTGGGTCATTTCCAGCTTTTTTTTTTTTTTTTTTAAGTGATGGGTGATGTCTTAAGGGCCTCTTGGCTTTGAGAGTGAAGCTGACGAGCCAGGCTCTGAGACCTGCTGTTCCAAGGAAAGGAAAGGCACAGCTCTCCTGTCCAAGGCTGCCCATGGCCTGTGTGGTAGAAAACCAGGCCCACCAGGTTGGGGAACACAGGAGCCACACACCCTGGAAAGAAGTGCCCTTCCCTACATCCAGGCACTCTGCCTAGACACCTGCCTGGCCCGGCCAGCATTTGCCCCACTCCTAGGTGCTATGCCAGATGCTGCTCAGATGAATCCTCACACAGCTCTCTAGGCAGTTTCTCCATACCACACATGAGTGTACAGCTCAGAGAAGCCATGGCATCAGCCAGAAGCCATACAGCCAAGGCACAGTGGAGCTGGATTTGGACTTAAAACCAAGACTGCCAGGAGCAAGAGTCCTGATGCTTTGGCAAGCTGGGAAATTAAGGCTAGTGCCTTTGCCTGTAGCTACACCCCACAGTCCTCAAGTGCTGCCAAAGGCCTGGGCCCTGCAGCTCTTCCCCAGGCCTCACTGCATTCCACCGCACCTGTCTCTCCCTCTGCATGCTCCGGGCAGGACATGCTGTGAGCTCTCCTTCAGACCCAGCTTCCAGGGCCCACTCAGCCAAGGAAACCAAGGCCTCCCTTCTCCTCAGCCTTTGGGCCACATCTGGAATCTGTGAGCCGTGAGCCATTGCTGCAGATGACACAGGGTGGGGGTCAAGAACTGTGCAGTACTCCTTGATACAGGCCTCTTGGCCACTCACTTCCAGGCCAGAGGAGGCTGCTGGCCAGCCCACTTCTCAGGCCTGGGCCTGCAGGAGGTCTCAGGCTCCCCAGCCAGCTCTCTTGGCCTCAGGGCCCTGGCAAGGCAGGTAGGTAAGGCCTTCTTGAGCTGATGAGGAATCTCTCTTCTCAGAAAGTGCAGAGAAGCCAGTTTTCAATCATGGAGAGAAGGCACTAGAAGAGGCCAAGAGTCTTAGTGCAAAGAGTCCCTCCTGATACATAAAAGGACACCCCCACCTGCCATACCAACCATAGGACTTCTCATTTTGGTTATGGATGTGAACACAAATACAACCTCAAATCAGTGGAAGCCAATGACTGTTTTAATAAAGTCTGGGACTCTAATCCTCAAACGCCATCCAAAAACTTTGGAGAAGATACACATTTGACCACAAAGGGATCTGCCTTTCTCACATGTGTTCTTCTGAGTCCTGAAGGTGCTGTGTTTACCCATGGAAGTGAGGCAAAAGGGGCTGATGAAACTCCAAAGATAAATAGAATTCAAAGACCGAAAGAGAGCGAACTGGAAATTTTCAAATAAAACTGTGCATGCTTGGTGTTGCTACAAGAGATTTCTTACTGACTTGCCATCGCAGTAACCTGGAACACAGAAAACAACGCTGTGAGTGACAGCAGGAGGGACTCAGCATGTGTGTGGATATCAACAGACTGGAAGCTGGGCTTGGTCCCAGTGCCTCTTGGCAGACAGGACCCCACAGTCACATGGGGCTGAGACTCCATTTCCAAACAGTGTTGGAAAAGGTTTAGGAGGGCAGTGGAGCCAGGGTGGAAAGTTATGAAGGGAGCAGAGTTACAGTATGCCCTTTTAGTTTTACTCCATTAAAACTGCCAGTGTTTGGGAGAGAAAAGGCCTTAGCCTGCTCCTGCATGGGTCCCAAGACAAAGCCTGGGAGATACCTGATTGATAAAGGCTTAAACAAATGCTCCTCATGCTCCCTTGGTGTGCGGGTGGAACCGGTCCCTGCACTTGACTGTGCCCACTCACTCACCGTTGTGCAGGATCAGCCTGTACTGCCGGCTCAGGCACAGCTCCTCCTGCCGCTGCCTCACCAGTTTCTGCACATCGGCAGGCAGGCCGTTGGGATCACGGGAGAAGACGAAGGAGTAGCTGTCAGCACAGGTCCCGTCCAGGTTGAGGAGGCGGCAGGAGTACTGCAGGGCGAATGTGTCGTAGTCTGTGTCGATGATCCAGTGGTCATCATCTGCAAGCCACAAAGACCACGGTGGCCATGAGCATCTTGCCCTCCGAGGGCTCACGAGCAGGGGGAGCGCGCAACCAGGCCTGGGATACATGACTTCCCGAAGCTGGCTGCATGTCCTCAGGAAGCAGTGGACTATGGAGAATGCTGTCAACTTCTGTAACATTGCACAGAGGAGGTGAGATGGGGCTTTTGCAGAAAAGCATCCTGGCCTTGCGGGGGACCTCATTCACTTCTGTGCTTTATGCCCCGATGTCCATGGGATGGAATCTTCCCCAAAGACGAGGGAGAATGTGGGCCCATGGAGAGCACAGCACATGGCCTCCCACTGTCTCCTTCACTGTCCACTACCTGTGTCTTCCAGGACTCAGGTCTCATAACCATCAACCTGTGCCAGCCCGGGCAGCAGGATGCGTGGTGTTCCATGCCCCACATCAGCTGATTCTCAGTCACACCACCAACCATGCCACCCTGCTGCCTCTCAGTCCCTCGAGAGACTGTGACATCTCTCTCCCTGCTGATGCCCGCTGCGT
The DNA here is from genome assembly GCF_017591425.1 of Ochotona curzoniae. NCBI lineage: Eukaryota > Metazoa > Chordata > Mammalia > Lagomorpha > Ochotonidae > Ochotona > Ochotona curzoniae. Next base: position 27,943,709 of record NW_024466512.1, on the reverse strand, counting down.
GAGCCTGCTCCCTGCTGGCAAAGCACCATCTCGCCTTGCGGGTGCATGATGCTCAGCAGCAGCTGTTACAGCTGACAGTGTGTGTGCTTCATGGCTCTCCCTACAGGGGCACAGCTGAGCGGCTTGAGAACCTAGTTTGTATTTATTCCTCACACTGGCATGCAAGCCAGAGGGAGTCAGGGCAGATGAAGGCAGTAAAAGCAGTAACAAAGGCAGGAAGGGAAGCCGCTGTCTCACGAAGGTGAGCAACTTGCCACAGGGAAAAAAAACCATGTTTGGGTTTATCCAAATAACCTGTGCCAGGATAAGAGTGCTGCAACCCAGGTGATGTATGACTGCTACGGGCACCTCCTGAGCACTGGGTTGTGTGCCAGGCATGGGAGGGGCCTTTCCCACTTGGTTTTCTAATATTTTTTGCATGATCCCCAGTGCACGCATTACCGTCTGTGACTCCCTACTGATAAACAAGGCAACTAAAGCATAGCAAAGTGAACTATTTCCCAGGACCACAGAGTTCAGGGCAGAAAAGGGAAGCCAACAAAGTGAATGATTCCAGGGCCTGCATGTGTAATCCACACCATGGGGCTCCTAATAAGATATAAACTTGGGGGAGAGGGGCTGAAACAAGAAGGCTTTGTGGCTCAATCCCACTTGCAAGTCTTGAAGCCATACATGTCCTGCCCTGACATGCATCCACAGTGCAGATAACCCTGGAGGAAGTAAGACCATCCCTGCCACTCGCCTGAAGTCACCTCTGGGTGTGCCTAAGGGACCTTGGAGGGCTGGCTTTGATTCAGCCCAAACCCAGCCCCCGCAGAAGGGCACACATCCAGGGGGTGGATCCCTGTCCACAGCATAGCCCCAGCCTGCCAGGTGAAGAACCAGCCACTCCCCGACCACCCGCACTCCCCAGGCCATGCCAGGGTACAGATGTCAGGGGCGAAGCTGTGGAATGATGAGAGCTCAGTGGTGACCACACCATTGCTGAACAGCTGGCCAGGAACAGAAGGCACGGAGCTGGACCTTATTCCCACCACACGTGCCCCCTCAGTCTCTCTTGCACATCAAGCCACATCTTCCTCACCCCTGAAGGAAGTCAATTGCCCGTTTATGGCGATCACAGGCGTTCCATACAAAAGAAAGTGCTTTGGAAACAGGACTCTGACCCATTACCCAGGAAGCTATTAGCTCAGCAGTGTGCAGCTTGTTTTTACCCAAATTACTGCCAAAATGTGAGTTTTGTCATTGGAACCAACACACAGAGCTTGGTTTTAGCAAACTTGACCACTATTCTTGATTTGAAAAGAAGGCCTGTACTGCTGGGGTTGATCTCCAGGTTCTTTTGGGTCAAACAGCTCAGGGATGAAAAGGTCAAATTGCTACAACCTTGCCCAGTCTCTTAGAGTACTGGCAAGAGCTGAACTGCCTGACCCTGTGGCAAAGAATGAGCCCAGCTCCTCAGTGCTTCCAGCAGCTGGGCAGGACTCCTTCTCAGAACAGGGTGTCCCGAGTGCTTCTGCTTAAGGGCATCGGGAGAGTTAGGAGGAGAGAGCTTGCTCCTGGCGCTGCTATGTGGCCAAGCGCCCTGACTCCTTTCTCACCATCCCAGGACACAGGACCACACTGCAGCTGTGTCTACAATCCACCCACACAGACTGGCTGTTAGTCCAAGAGCCAAGGAGAACACTTAAGAAAAGAACTGGCTCTGTCGAAGACCTGCAGCCCGCTGCTGGGATTCCTTTGGGAGAACACCCAAGACCCACAGCCAGACTGGGTGAACCAGTTGCTCCTTGTAGGTCTCAGACCCCAGAGTCCAGCCAAACTAGCTGCTGGGTGACAGGTGACACTTTTGACTAATGGTCAGAATAGTCCCGTAGGATCCAACCAAGTGAATGGCAGAGGCCTCGGTATCTGTGTAAGCCAAGAGAGCTCTTTAGATCGAATGATCTAGACCTGTGGTTCTCAAACCTCACTGTGCAATAGGCACATAACTTAGGAGCAATGGGATGGGAGAGAGGTAGCCAGCACATCTACTGTGTTCTCAAAACGATGCCAAGGGTCAGGATGCCTTTCTACACCCTCTGGATACAGGCACCACGTCTGAGTTTCAGCATTAGGGGGAAAAGAAGGAGCCCTCTGCCACCCAGAACCTTGGCATGGAGAGGCAGCACACCCGGAGTGCACAACCAAGACCTCCTCCATCTGTGACTGGAGGGGAGGAGTTCTCAGCCTCTGCGGGCTCACAGGTGGTTCGGTTCATGGAAATGGAGGGCAGGCTGACCTAAATGGAGTGGTGTGGGATGTAAGGATGCAGGAGGGAAAAACTTGGAGCTGAATTTGGACCAGGTTTCTCCATCAGGAGAGGATGACCAGCCCCTCCCAATCTCACGGTCCTAATCTCCAGTACCTCTGCTTATCTAGCCACTTGCAGATCTCCCCGCAGGAGCTCCTGGAACAGCAGCCCAGGCCCTCTCCGTAAGGTGTGCCTCCCCATCCTTGGGCATTCCAGGAGGCTGGAGCCCGACCCCCTACTTCCTACTCACTTCCTCTCTGGAGAAAGGAGGCCACACCCCAGTACTTCATCTTGAACTTCGCAGGGTCTTCGGTGTCTGTGAAGGTGCCCACCATGTCCGCGCACACGTCCCAGTTACTGCAAAGGTCAAAGGAACCCTGAGCCAAGCCCAGCCAGGCAAAAGGCTTAACCCCAACCCCGGGGGCCGCCTTCCCTCCCCAGCCGGGGTCTGGGGCTTGCGCCGCCGGGCAGGCTGGAGCGCATGCTTGGTGCCGCCCAGACGCCCCCACTGACTTCAGAAGCCGGACTCGGCCCTTGGCTGTGGCGCTCATGTGGCCGTTCTCGTCCACGGAGAACTCGGCGACGATGTTGTCCTGCAGAAAGAGACCCTCGGGGTCCTTCTTGGCCATGGCGTACCAGGTGCCTGCGAACTGCAAAAAGGATGCGTTCGAGGGGGCTGGGGGGGGGGGGGGTTGGCGTCTGAGCGAGCCCAGTGGGCGACGAGGCGAGGATGGAGCCTGTTGAGCCCCGGCGGGGCCGATACCTACACGAGCCTTGTCGAAGTTCTCCTTGACTCGGAAGGTGCTCACCCGGCAGTCGCGCTCCGCTTGGCCGCTGCCCAGCGCCGCCAGCAGCACGAGCGCCCACACCCACTCCATCTTGCCCAGGAGTCCGTCCTGTGGGGAAAGGCGGCGTGTGGCCGCCGCAGCCGTGAGCGCCGCGCAGCCGGGGCCCCCCAGCCCGTCCGCCCGTCCCCGGGCCGCCCTGTCTCGTCCCGTTCCGCCCGGGGACCGTCCCGTCTCACCACGGGGAGACGCGCGCAAGCCTGGCCGCCGCGTGCGGGCGCGCGTGGAGCGAGGGAGGCAAGCGCCGCGGGGCCGCCGGGCAGCTTTATAGCTCCGGGGGGAGGGGGTCGCGCTTTCGTAACCGCGCTGGGGTGAAAGACCGAAGGGGAGGTGCCGGGGCGGCCCGGCCGGCCAGCCCTTGCATAACGCGGCCTGACTCACCGCCGCCCGGGCGTCTGCACCTCCAGGGCCGCCCCGGGGGCTCTCGGCAGCCGGCGCTCAGGGTGGCCTCGGCGGCCCAGCCAACCCCTGCAGCCCGCGGCAATGGGCAGTGCAGGGCCCAGTCCTGGCCCGGGTGCCGGCCCTCGTGCCAGTGGCCGCCAGCTGCGGCCTGGCGTGGCCTCAGGGGCCGGGACGTTGGCTCGTGGCCTGAATGAGCCTGGCGGGAAGACACACAGCACGGTTGGCTGGTGGCCACAGCGCACCAGGAAGGCCTGGTGCGTTAGTGCCCAGGGCTGGCACGTCCAGATGGGTCCCTCCTCTGCTCTCAGAGGATCTGTTGAGCAGAGTTGGGAAAGAGTTTGACCGAGTAATTTTTTCATTTTATAAAGGAAGCATTTTACACACTTTTAGGAGAGTCGCCGAGCCCTCGGCGTCAGTGTTTGTTTAGTTCCAATATGAAACGCCCTCCCTGTCGAATATTCTGTGGAATATTCTGGTCAGCAGCGGAAATGCTTCGGCAGCCTTCTGCAGTTGACTTCTTAGTTGCTACGCTGGCCTTAAGCCGCAGTGACGCGCAGCTACTGACGGTTGCATGCGCCTTTCTTTCATGGATGCATTGCAATTGAGTTTTGTTTTCAGAACAAATAAGGTGAGTTGCGCTATGGACCAGGGAGACAAAGGGACGAATTCTGTGACCTCATGGATCAAGGCAAGGGGCATGACGGTCACAAGAGGTTTCACCCAGATAATGGCACCCGACATTCACCAGAACTTTTTTTCTCTTTGAAAGAATTCCGCTTGTCCGATAGGTAGAACAGACAGCTTTTGATGAAAAGGGAACTTTTCTTAGTAATATGCCCAAGGAAGACTTTTAATTTTTTATTTATTATCGGAAAGTTAGATTTACAGAGAGAAGGAGAGGCAAAGATCTTCCACCCGCTGATTTATTCTCCAAGTAGCCACAATGGCTGGAGCTGAGCCGATCTGAAGCCAGGAGGCAGGAGCTTCTTCCTGGTCTGCCATGTGGATGCAGGCTCCCAAGGTCTTGGGCTGTCATCCACTGCTTTCCCAGGCCACAAGTAGGGAGATGGAAGGGAAGTTGAGCAGCTGGGACAAGAACCGGCACCCATATGGGAGCCCCATATGGGATCCCCATATGGGTCCCATGCAAGGGGAGGACTTAAGCCACTAGGCTACCATGCCAGGCCTAAGGGACAATCTTTTCTTTAAGTTCCTTCCGGCCAGTGTCGGTTGGAAGCCTGAAGTCAGGGATGCAGGGATGAAGGGGAAGGTGCTTCGGTACCCAGAGACCCGGAGCATGCTGGTTCCTAGCTCAGCCCTTTGTCTCGTACCTGGGTGCTACTTCTGGTCCCTGAGAAGAACCCTGTGGCTTCTTTCAGCTTCCCACAGCCATCTGGACAGCTGCTTGCTTGGTTCTCTGCATCCTTTCTCTCCCCCCTTCACCCCCGCTCCAGTTTGAGTCCCTCCCTCCTTGGGGTGCCAACACTGTGCTTAACTGCTTGCTACCCCGAGTTTTTTAAGCAAAGGCTGTTTCTGGCCAGCGAACTTGTTGAAGCTTCTGGATATGCCTGTTTAGTCAAGGAATGCATACAGTCATTCCTCTGTGGCTGAGGGGATTAGTTCCAGGGAACACCTTATATAAAAAATGCTTAATGTTTACCTAGAGTCTATGGAATACCTAGCCAGCATGAATACTACGTAAATAGTTGTTTACTACATTGTTTAGAGAAAAATGACATGGAAGAAAACTCAGTACATGTTCAAAAGAGATACAACCATTCTGAGGGTGGCTATGTGGTACAGGAGCAAGATGGGAAGTGTTGAGTGTTCCAGTGTGGGCTGCAGAGAGGGGGGCCTCTGAGGACCCAGGGGACCCCAGCAGGGTGAGCCTTCGCAGTATTCATTTACTTGGATGCAGCAGAGTGCTGGGTGCACAGCAAATCTAAGATGTGCTTTTTGGAACTCTCTGGAATGCTTTTTCTTGGGATAGTTTTGATTAACCTGTGACTCCGCAGATGTGGATACAAGGGAGGAGGTAGATTGTCCTCCCAGAGCCCCTCCCACAAGATCATCGTGGCCATCTGTGTGGTATGTGTCAGTGCAGCCCGTGGCAGAGGGCCATGGCTTCTGTCCAGTGCTTTGGTCCTCTCTCCATCTTCCCAAGGCCCCCTCTTCCAGTTTTTGCTCGCACTCATACAGAAATGAAGAGCTCCTGGCTTATGCTGCATGAGCCATCATGTCAGGAAGTTGTAACGCTCCTTCGGCCTTTGGCCCATTTCTCCTAGAATACATTCTGGTGGACCTTGTGCACCTTGTATGTTGAGCCAGTATAGGGGATTTCAGTGCATTTTTTGATAATTGTTTTTACAGCAACATGTTTTCATTTTCTTTGTTGTTAAGTGGTTACAAATTAGTGTAACTGTTCCTCCCCTGCCCTTTCTCTCTCTCTTTTTCTCTCAATCATCATGACCCTTGTGTTCCAGATGCCAGCACAGAAAAACAGTTTATTTTGGCGCTCTCACGCAAATTTCTTCATGATGACCAACATGGGAATTCAGGTCAACAGATGGTTTTAACTTTGATGATTTCAAATTTATTTTCATAAAATAACTTTTCAAAGTATGTATTTATACCTCTTACAGTGATAACCTCTGTGTGATAAGATTAGGGACATTCAAAGTTGATTTTTCTTTGTACCTTTTTATATTTTTCGAACTTTCTGCAGTGAAAACATTTGTTCAGGAAACAAGGCAAGCTGCCAGTTGGCCAGATGGTTAAAATGACCTTGCCCCTCTTCAAGCACATGGGTTTGATCTCCAGTTCTTCCTGCTGACTCCAGCTTCCCACCAGTGCAGAGCCAGGATTGGGGCCCGGCTGAGCGTGTGGAGTATCTGCGTCGAGTCCCCAGCTTCTGGCTTCACCCTAGCCCAAATGCAGCTGTTGCCAGCATTTAGGAAGTGAGCCAGCAGATGGGATCTCTATTTCTGCATCTCAAATAAATTTTTAAATGTTTCTTTACATGTTTCAATTATTTTTTTTACATTTTTATTGATTCTCTTTCCATAAGTAAAATTATGCTTAAATTACATCCACAGGCGGTATGTAAGAGAAATAAAAGGTCATCACCTTGCCATGCTTCCTGGAAAAGCGCACCGTGGTTCAGTCACCATGGTGGATGGGTCCCTTACCCAATCTTCTTGAAAATGTATCAAGCGAATTGCATATAGTGGATATCAATAGATATCAATTGCATATATCAATAGATATTGATTTAATTTCACTAAAATTAATCACTTAAGTATCAGAAAAACATTTGCCTAGGAGCTTCAAAAAGTTCATGGAAATGCATGATATGAAAAAATCATGCATGATGTGAAAACCTTTTGAATCAGAATAAGCATGTCTTCATTCCATTTTCTGTGATCTTTCTGAAGTGCTTTCGTATTTTAAACTATCAAGTCAAATGTCAGCCTTTTCGATAAATAATGTCTCAGTTTTAAGCACATATACCAGATGTGGCTACTTGTCTTTCACCAAAAAATTTGCACTGCCCTCCCATGGCATATGGGTTGGGAAGTCCTTGTGCCGCCCCTACTTCTGCCACCTCCTTCTTGAAGCTCCTTGGGGACAAACCTAAGTTCTAGTCATTGAGGTGTGCCTTGTGTCACTCTCAGAGCACCTAAAAGCTGTCTGTTCAATCACCCTGCTATCTCCTGGGTTCTCTTGACTGCTCCTGGTGGAGCTTACACCAGCAGCGTTGGCCTCCGACACACAATGAGTTTATGTGCATGAGAAATGAACTGCTACTGAATGAAACTACTGAAATTGGAGGCATTGTGTATAATAGAAGTTAACGTTACCTTCACACTAACAGAAGCCAACAAATCAGTAACTCCTAGAAAATGTTGAAGAATATTTCAACCATAGTTGAACAAAGAACTACAGATACTTATGATCTTGCCTTCAAAAAAAAAAAAAAAGCATTTCCAACCAGCTCCATTTTGGACAAAATGACATTTACATTCATGTTCTAACAGTAAGCGTCAAACTAATTTTTTTCAGTGGTTGCAAGTTAATGTCATCAAATTAGTTGGAAAACAGTGTGAGATCCCTCAACTGAATTCTCTTAGGTAACTTGTCCTGCTAGGTGAAGGCAGAGAGCTCTTGTGAGAGCCAGTGGACACAGGAAAGGATTGTTTGTAGTTGGGAGTTTCTGAACTCAATGCCTTGTGGTGTCGTATCAGTGGTAGGAACCAAGAATGGCAAGGTGGTGCTGAGGGATGGGTTCGGTAGGATGAACTGAAGTACTATTAGCCCTCATGTTGGTGGTTCAATGTCATATACATATTTTTTGGCTACTGTATGCATGTCAGCTTTAGTAGAAATCTTTACACTGGAAAATGTTGGCAATGGTGAAATTAAATATGACATTTTTATAGAACACCATTGAAAAATGTCAGTTTGTGAAACAGAAAGTTTAAGGAAATTGTCCTATTCTCTGCTACATTTGTAAGGTTTTTTTTTTTTTAAAGAAGAATTGCCTGGTGGTTTTATTTAATAATTGTATTTCTATTTAAGATTTAATGGTATTTTATGTACATCATGATATTCATGGCACTTTAAATTTCTTTAAAAAGAATCTTTGCATATTCCCCAATGGTGGTTGGTATGATGTCTCATCTATCTCTTAATTTAGTCATCCCAGAAGGTAGTTTTAAGGTAGATTATTCTCATTGTATCACTTTGGGCAAGATAATCTCTCAGTGTTTCAAGCTCTAACTTGTGAAATATAAATGATAATAATACCTACTTCATAAGATTTTTTAAGAACTATGTGAAATATGTTAGGGTCTCAGTGTGATCAGGCAGGAAACCAGTGAATTTCTGCTTAGCATGCATGCCGGTAGAAACATACAGGTAACAGTTTGAGCTGTAGCAGAAGAGTTTGAGTTGGCAGACACTTGCAAAATGTTGTCTGCTGATCAAAAATCATGCTTGTCTTTTTTTTTTTTCCATGCTTGTCTTCTACACAACCACCGTGGGATCCAAGAGACCTGCCTTCTGAAACTGATGGGGCAGCAGGGGAAGCAGAGCTGAGAGTTCCACACTGGCTATTAATTGTTCCTGAGAGCAGCCGTTCTGCCACAACCCATTGGCCATAATTAGCCTCATGACTCCCCCAGAGGAGGAAGCACAGCAGGGTGACCTTCCCAATGACCACGGAGAGAAGACTCCTATAGGGAAAGATACAGTCTCTACCACATAGCAGAACAGTGCCTTCCCTCTAATGAACAGTCGATGGATGCATGTGGTAAGAATGAGCAAGCAGAGAATATCATTATAAAAATGAAAGAATGCTTATTTTTCAAAATTATTTGCATTCTTCTAAGTAGGAAAATGACATATACAGGCATGTGTTTTCCCAACCGGGTTTCCATATGTGGAAACATCAGTATATGTTTTTCCATTAAAGAGGAGAGAGTGGAAAAGGGGTTGTGAATACATTGCAAGCTTCTGAGAGAGATGGGGACTGCACTGTGGTCACACAGAGGAACAACTTGGAAAACAGTGTCCAGAATTTCCAGCACACTAATCTGATAGGAGGGGTGACCTGATTGAGTTAACGCATTGTTCTTTGAGATACACCTCTGGTGTGTCCTAACCATAAAGAGACACTGATAGGATGATTTGAAGCTAGTCGTTGTTTGGAGAGGACCAGCCTGGGTTGTGACATGGGGAGGTACAAGAAAAGAGATTACAGTGAGCCTCTTCTGTAAGAACTGGCATAGCTCAGCCAACGTCATTTTAAGGTCTGTTTCCCAACCCATCATGTGACCAAGAATCCCTCCATTCACGATCAGGAACCCCAATGCGTTCCTTTTTCTTTTGCAACTAATAAGATTATCCTAGCAAGGTAAAGCTTATTTTTTAAGTAAAATGCTTATTTTAATCTGCTTAAATGGTCAATATGAAAGAAAGAAAGCTCTTCCACTTCTGGTTGTCTCCCCGAAGGTCCACAATAGCCAGGAGTGGGCCAGCAGAAGCCAGGAACTGCACCTGCATTTCTCCTGCAGGTAGAAGGAGACCCAAGACTTTAAACCATCTTCTGTGGCCTTCCCAGGTACATTGAGAGGAAGCTGAATTAGAAGATGAGTAGCTGAGACTGGACCTGCCCAGAATCTACGCTGAGGCAAAACTTCTAGTTAAGAAAGTTAAGTGAAACACATGGGGTTGCTAATTTCCAGGTGAACTTACATGAGGCTATAACAGTGTTTCAGAGTCACTATCACACGTTGTGTGTTTTCATTTAGGAGAATTTGTCTTATTAGGTGGGAGCTTTCTTAAAATCTTAAAAAGATGTTTATTAAGTTTGAAATCAGCCTTTAAATATTCAAGGCAATTGATTCATGAAATGTGTAGTTTGATTTATTAGTTACTTAATGGTGTTTAAATATTTGGGGGGAAATCTGCTTAATCAGAAGTAAAAGCTTAATAAACTGAATATGAAGCAAAACTAAACAGTAGCAAGTGTTCTTTCCATGCCGGTAGCCCTGAGATGTTAGGAATCCTAGCAACGGCCAAAGCAGCTGTTATCCAGGGGATTTAATTGACCATATCTTAGAACAAAAATGCATGATGTCTGGCTACTACTATTGAAAACAAAATCTAAATTAATATGCTTAGCAGGAAAACCCAGTTAGCAACTACATGGGCTGCCCTTGTAATTATGTCTCCTTACAAGGGTCAAGGTTCAGTTGGTTGCCTGGGTCATAGGCAAGGGGTTTTCAGTGTTTGCCTCTCAAGTAGTAAGCCCGAGATATATTCCTTTAAAAATGCTTTCGGGACTGGCATTGTGGTGTAGCGGGTAAAGCAGCCGTCACCTGCTACGTTGGTGTCCTACATAGATGCTGATTCATGTCCCAGCTGCTCCACTTCCTTTCCATCTCCCTTCTAATGTTCTGGGAAAGCAGTGGAAGATGGCCGTAAATATTTGGGCCCCTGCCACACGTGTGGGAAGCCCAGATGAACCTCGTGGCTCCTGGTTTCAGCTGGCAGGTTTTGGCTGTTGAGGCCATCAGGGGAGTGAACCAATAGATGGAAGATTGTCTTTCTCTCTCTTCGTAGCTGACTTCCAAATGAGTAAATAAATCTTTTACGAAAATTTAAATAAAAATGCTTCCAAGGCCAAGCTTTCTGAAGTGAGGGGAGTTGGGTGGTGAGGATTTTAGAGAAAGAATTAGTTCTTAGCTAAAACCTGGGTGGTCAGATTGATTTCTGCTGTGTTTGTGTGACTCCCAACTCTCCCCAAATGCTTGTTAGAGCTGCTGTATAAACAAATGCTGGGTGAGGGAGGGGGAAGCCCAGGCGTTCTGATCTCCGAATAGTGCCGCTTTATATACCTATCCTGCAAGAGCAATTCCAGTTGCCAGTTCTTGCTGAGGCAGTGTACTCAACAGATGTGTCCACGACTCTTGGTTGCTGGGACCAGTGGCTGACAGTCAGTCCTTTATCTGGAACAGACACTTGGACTTGACACTTGCCTGGCTGATCTCAGATGCCCCAAAGATTCTCTGAGGACTTAGGAGCTAATAATGCTCGGGGATTTGGTGTCCTCTTGAATTCCTTAATCCTCTGCTTCCTGAATCCCACCCTAAGCCGAGGCCTTCTGTCACGTCCCAGGAGTTACAGGGCTGGTAGGCTCCACTCTACTTCTGGGGGTCCTGAGGAAGTACCCCTAGGGTTTTCTCTGACATTTTCACCAAGATGTGTTTGCTTCTTGGCTCTCAGCCTCAGGTGTCGCTCTGAAGATCTTGCTTTTTGACCAGCTGCTGCAGCACAGCAAACCACATCATGGGTGACCTCAGCCAAGACGCCGTGGAGAAATACCTGGAGCAGAACCCACAGTTTGCCAAGGAGTACTTTGATAAGAGGCTGCGGGCAGAGGCACTGGGTGAAATCTTCAAGAACAGCCAGGCTCCAGTCCGGACCAGCATGTCATTTGCTGAGCTGACACAGGTGGAAGAGGCAGCCGTGTGTCTGGAGCTGCTGCTGAGCGTGCAGGAGGAGGCAAGCAGCGTGGAGCAGGCAGCCCACCGGGCCCTGCAGAGGCTGGCCCAGCTGCTGCAGGCCGAGCGCTGCAGCTTGTTCATGTGCCGAGCCCGCAATGGCACATCGGAGGTAGCCTCCCGGCTGCTTGATGTGACTGCCACCTCCAAGTTTGAGGACAACCTGGTAGTGCCTGAGAGAGAGGTTGTGTTCCCACTGGACATCGGGATTGTAGGTTGGGTTGCTCACACGAAGAAAACCCTTAATGTTCCAGATGTGAAAAAGGTAGGTGACTTTGTAATGGGAGGGAGTGTGGTCCGTGAGGATCCAATGGGACAGAGATGCATGGGGGAAGAAAATTACCCAGGCTTAGCATTACTACCTTCAGAAAAAAAAAAATACAAGGTGTTCAGTTAAACTTGAATTTCAGATAAACTTTTTTTTTTTTTATGATTACCTAGTTGAAAGGCAAAATGATTGTGTTTGAGAGAGAGAGAGATCTTCTATCTTCTGGTTCATTCCCCAAATGGCCAGAACAGCCGGGGCTGGGCCAGGCTGAAGCCAGGAGCTAGGAGCTTCTTGTGGATCTCCAAAGTGGGTGCGGTGGCCCAAGCACTTGGTCCATCTTCTGTTGCTTTCCCAGGTGCTTTAGAAAGCTTGATCAGAAATGACACAGCATCGCTTCTCGGCCTTTTGGCTAAGATCAAGTGCAGAAATGACGCAGCTTGGACTTGAGCCAGTGCCCTAATGGGATGTGGGTACAGCAGCGGCTTTAACCACACACCACAATGCAAAGTCCACTGCCCCGCCCCACTTTTAAGTATAAGTATGTCCCATGGAATGTTGGGCATTTTGTCAGGTGGTCTTGCCAGAGCCTGGTGCATGCCACACCCCCTCATGGTTCTGAGGACTTGTCTTCTGAAGAAACTTATCAAACAAGTCACCCCCAGAGGAGCTCAGCTAACCCGCTCACTGCCAGGACTTATGATTTGCTCGCCAGGCCTCCCAAGCCCGCTCCCCTGGAGATTTGGGGTTCTCGGGGGACAGTCTGACTCACAAATTAATGTACATCATCTACCAATCAGATGTGCAAAAAAAGAAAGCAAGATTATCTCATCTGAAGGTTTAGGTATTTTTAATTTGGGCAGTTACAGATGTGGATCTGGGTGATGGCTAAGGGTGACTAACTGCCCCACACGTCCATAATGCAGATTTCTCAGGAAGGAATTCCAGTGATGTAAATGGGACACTCAGACCTTTCCAGAAACTAGGAGCACACTGCCTCAGTATAAAGCATCACCCTTTTTAGGAGCAGAAGAGTTAACTCTTCCTTCTTTTTTTTTAATATTCATTTATTTATTTTTATTGGAAATTCAGATATATAGAGATGAAGAGAAACAGAAAGATCTTCCATTCGTGTTGATTATTCCTCCAGTGGCTACAATGACTGTAGCTGAGCTGATCCGAAGCCAGGAGCTTCTTCCAGGTTCTCCCACATGGGTGCAGGGTCCCAAGTGGGCCATCCTCAACTGCTGCTCTCCAGGCCACAAGCAGGGAGCTGGGTGGGAAGTGGGGTTGCCAGGATTAGAACCGGCGCCCATATGGGATCCTGGCATGCTCAAGGAGAAGACTTTAGCCACTAGGCTACCACGCCAGGCCTCAATTTTCCTTCTTAATCATGAGAATGCACACGCACTTTTAGAAAGACTGTAAGATGCAAATAAACAAAAAAGATGGATGATTCACTGATAACCACTCCACTTCACAACAGCCGGGAGTAGCAGCCAGTTTCTCCTGGCAGCCCTGTACTCTGTACACGTCTCAGCAGTGCGATTTACTGCTAACAACAGGGCGAGCTGGGCTGTGAGGGACCAGAGGGGGATGGGAGTGGTTGCTCACCGGCTTTCTGAGCAGGAATCTGTGGTGATCTTGGGAGCAGGGGCACTTGGAGAGGCAGCAAGATAATCTCCTAAATGCCTCCTAAAGCTGATTACAGGAGGGGGCTCACTCAGACCCTGCAGGTGCCAAAGCTGTCAAACATCAGTTAACACTTGACAAATAGTTGCAGGACACCCCGTGGGTGCAAGGGTTGCTGTGGGGGCGCTCCTTGTCCTTTAGGTTTGCCTTTAAGGCCGCAGCTGCTTCAGGTGCTGAACTGATGCTGCTTACCCTTCCGGCAAAACTCTTGGCCCCCAGCTGGAAGGCTCTGAAATTTTCTCTTGATGGCCTCAATACAGACTATTTTTAAAACGACTAGAATATCAACCTTAAGAAAAAGGACAAGATTTTTTTATGGAAAATGTTTGAAGGAAAAGATAGGAAAAAATAACCTGCGTAAGAGTTCATGAGGTAGACCCAGCGCAGTAGACTAGTGGCGAAAGATCTCATCTTGCACGCACCTGTATCTTATATGGGCGCCGGTTCTAATCCTGGCAACCCCACTTCCCATCCAGCTCACTGCTTGTGGCCTGGGAAAGCAGTTGAGGATGGCCCAAAGCCTTGGGACTCTGCACCAGCGTGGGAGACCCGGAAGAAGCTCTGGGCTCCTAGCTTCAGATCAGATCAGCATTAGTGGTTGTGGCCGCTTGGGGAGTGAATCAACATGGACGAGAGATCTTCCTCTATGTCTCTCCTCTCTGTGTATCTGACTTTCCAAAATAGTAATAATACTGTCTTAAAAAAGAGTTCATGATGCTAATTATTTTTGTAGAGGAGAAAAATCACAGAATGAAGCTGCTTGAGTGGGAAAATGGATTCCACCTGGTGGGATCCGAGGGGAAGATTCATTCTGAGCGGCCCCTAAAGAGGACTCCTGGCCTTGTGGTGGGACAGAGAAGCATGTGTGGAAGACAGAGGCCCTCCTGAGCTCCGAGGAGAGGCCAAGGCCTCTACTGGGTTCTATCCGACTCTGGCTGACTGGTAGTTGCTTTAAAACTCATGTCTGCTGTGCTCTCAATTGGCCAGTTCCACCTCACTCCTTGAGATTGGGACACCACGGGTTCAGTGCTTTTGTAAAAGTTGCGGGTGATTCCCATATGCAATCAGGATTAAGAGCTTCCAGGGATGGGGGCAAGAGCCTCCTGTGGCCCGAAGGGGTGGGAAATGTGATTTTCAAAACAGCTACTGGCCCGTAAAGATGGATAAGGCCTGGTGAGTCCAGCACTGCTCTGTGCAAGGGCGGACAGACGGTCGTGGTGTCTTCTGCTCTGTCTCCACCTGGCAATGAGTAGGATAGGCTGCAATAGGATCAAGGCCTTACAGGGCTTTCCTGCTGACCCCACGCACCTCCCTGTCTCCCACAGCTTTGCTGTGGTCTGCACCAAGCCAGGAGGTAGAAACTAACGTTTCCGCTGAAATTTCTGATCCATTCTTCACCTTTTCATTTTCTTGGGATTGGCTAAATATTCTCTCATTCATAATCTTATTTGGTTCTGCTAAAGACCTGGAACAGAAGGCAGGAGTCACAGTTTTGTTCCCTCTTGAGCAGGACCCTGCTTAAGGTTATGTAGGCAGGATGTGGCTGGCCCGGGATGAGAACTGGATCTTTTAAAAACAAGGTTTTTTTTTGTTTTTTAATTTGAAAGGCAGACAGATTTTCCATCCACTGTTTTACTGCTCAAATGTTTACAACAGCTAGGGCTGGGCCAGACTGAAGCCAGGAACCTGGAACTCCATCCATGTCTCCCACATGGATGGCAAGAACCTAATTACTGAGCTGCCTGCCGCGTTCTAGGGTACACATTAGCAAGAATATGCATTGGAAATGGAGCCAAGGCTTGAACCCAGCACCCCAATATGGAATATGCGCCTGCCACGTGGCAGCTTAACCACAGTGCCACCTGGATCTGCCAGGACTCCCTTTCGCCCTCCCAGACAACTAAGCACCCTTGCCTGTTTTCTGGAAAGCAGTGTTGGCACAGGCGAGGAAAGGACTTCTTCACCAGGGCAGAGTCAGCTGCATATTCCCAACGGTGGGGGCCTGTGAATGTGGTGATGGGGAGTCACATAGAGTGGGACGAGGGCTTTTGCTTCAGCCACACCGCACTGGGTCAGGGTCTGGGTCTGAGGCTTAGTAACAGGGGGCTGTGTTGATTTTCTGCATCTGGAACATGGAGAAAAGCCAGGACACAGACTAAATGAAATTAAGGGCCTGCCTCACCACAGTTGCTCAACATGGGATGGCTTTGCTAAGGTGCAGCTGATGTTCCAGCTTGGACGCTGGACACGGCAGGAGGCAGACAGAGTCGAGCTATTATGCTAAAGGCTGGAAAACAGTGACAACAGGCAGCACAAATGTCCCTTGAAGTTAATTGTTCCTTCTTCTGCTGGGGAAAGCTGTTCATTAACTGGGTGGCCCTGGTTCTGATGATAGGTTCTGAGAAAGCCAAGGGAGAAGGTTGAGGCTTTCAATAATTAACCGGTGCCTAGAGCACCCCTTCCTTCCACCTGGCTCTTCTCTGATCCCCAAGACTTGTGGGATTTCAGATCAGCAGGGAGCAGGCTCCTGCCCGCCCTGAGCAGTCTTCTCCAGGGACTTTCAGGGGCTTCTCTGGAGACAGCCACCAAGGGAGTTTGGGAGTTGGAAAAGCAGGGGATTTACTTAGAGAAGCTGCACTGAGGTCTGTTTCAGCTAGTGGGAAAATCTAGAAGGCCTCATCTTCCTACCTAGGAATCTATGGAATGGTTTATCCGGGGCTTTCAGAAACCTCAGTAAGCAAGTATTAAAGTTATGAACAAGGCTTTTTTACTTTTTAAAAAGATCGATTTATTTGAAAGGCAGGTTTACAGAGAAGGACAGATCTTCCATCTGCTGATTCACTCTCCAAATGGCCACAACAGCTGGAGCTGGGCTGGTCTGAAGTCAGGAGCCTGGAGTTTCTTCCAGGTCTCCCACATGGGGGCGGTGACCCAAGGACTTTGATCACCCTTCATTCTTTCCTAAGCATATTAACAGGAAACTTGAAGTGAAGCAGCCTGGACTCAAATCAGCACCCATATGGGATGCTGATGCATCACAGGTAGAAACTTAATCTACTATACGACAGTCCTGGCTCCATGAGTATCTTTATTTGTAATGAAAGGCTTACTTATTTAAGTGATGGAGCAACAGAAAGAAGGGGAGAGGTCTTCTGTCATCTGGTTCATTCTGCCAAAGATCCACAGTCAAGTCAAAACCAGAAGCCTAATCTGGGTCTCTCATACGGGTGCCAAGGCCCCCACAGCTTGCTCTGTTACCTGCTGCCTCCCAAGGTGGGCATTAGCAGAAAGCTGTAATTGGGATAGAGCTGGGACTCCAACCCAGCACCTCAATGTGGAATGCAGTTGCCTGAAGTGGCATATTAGCTCCTACACCAAACCCCTGCCCACAAATATTTAATTTTGAAACTTAAAATCATTTTCTCAAAATATCCCACTGACCTTAAGGACATGTTTGTATGTTTAGAATCCAGAATCAAATGGCACCAAGTGTTGCAGGTGCTGAGAGAAATGTGTTTGGAAAACAATGCTGCCCGACCTCACACCATGGTGCCTGTTTCTGGATTCCTGTGGATGGAGGTGACTCCTCCCAAGCTGCAGTGCCTGACAGGAAAAAAAATGGAATCAGTGGCCCAAGCACTGTGAATTCTTGAGAAAACATCTGAAGATTCTAGAGGCATTCTATCCTAAGGGTCAAGATGCTGCAAGAAGCAGAAGTAATAGATTGTAGTTGGAAAAGAAATACCTCCATTGGTGGCAGGGGGGTGAGTGTTGGGCCTCGAGGGAAACGTGCACAGGGGGCCTGCATCTGGCTAAGGGCATCTCACTTATTCGGTGATGGGAAATGTTTAGAAACATTAGAATGCAGAGGAAAATGCGAGTCATGCAACAAAGCTGCTTTTACTTCGATGGGGCTAAACCCACCTTGGGCTTCTCTTGCTGATCCTTCCTGAGCATGCCCACTGTCACTTCCCTAAATGCTCTTCCCTCACCATGCTGGCCTTTCCTCGCAGCAGGAGCTCTACACTGTAGGAGATAGCCTCCTGCTGCCTGTTTTAAGGTTAGAAGATGAGGATACTGAAGATAAGGAACACACCCAGGGCCACATGTTAGTGCACCAGGCCTGGCTGTAACCCAGGAAGAGTGTGAGTCCAGGATGGTTTTTTTTTTTTTTTTTTTTTACCATTGCATGAGGCTGCCTGAGAAGGATCTAGTTTTTAGTTTGGCAAAGATAGGGGGGAGAGCTGGTATGAGGGGTTGCGCTTGGCTCCCGTAGCATCACAGTTTCTTTGAGAAAGGTCCCATTTCTAGGATCTGTCTGTCCGTCTCTCACTCTGCCTTAAATTAGTAAAATAAGTCTTCAAGAAAATATCTGATGCTGGCAAAAGGTGGTCCTCTCACACCAGCTCAGTAAGAATTTCAACCTTTTATAAAACTAATCTATGTAAATAAGAATTGCTCATACCGGTGGATCAAGGAAAAGAGATCTATACTTTGGGGATGCCGTCATATGAAATGAAGGCTAAGGAATGATGATTAAGGTTCTACCCTTTGTCAAGGGGAGAACTATAGACAGCTGAATGAGCAGAGATTTGTGTGGGTCGCAGAGCACTCAGTGTGGAGCAGATGTGGGAATGTAAGAGGTAGGTTCTCATCCATAGCCATCGGTCTGAAGAGAAGGACAGAGACAGGTAAGTGAGCAAAGTATCATATAAAATGAGAAAAGGTCTCTGCATCTAGAAAAACTAAAAATCTGGCCTAAACCAACAGAAGGACATGAAAGAGGCATATCAAGCAGTTAAGGCTGATCTCACATTGGTGAGTTAGGAGTTTGGCAAGAAAAATAATTTTCATTGCATTGGGATGTGTAGATGACCAGTAGCACATGCATATTTTCTTTTGTAGTTAAAGATAGGAGCTCTTTGGACTATATGGTCTCTGCTTGTTCCTTCCCTCACACACCTTTTGTCCATTATAGCCCTGTTTCTTCCCCACCCTTCCTTTAAACATCTCACTTTGTACCTGGCCATGACATCACTTCTATCCACTTGATTCATCAACCTAAGCTAGATGGACCATAGCTCACATGAGAAATGCTATTCCATGCAACTTCATAATGGTGGGCGGTATGGAAATATAACCCTTGCACTAGGGCCCTAGTTACCTGCTGATATGATTTGGATTAGAAAATAATCTGTCCCCATTTCTACATCTATTGTTCCCTGATTCTATGCCACTTTTTCTTCAGAACAGTCATTTTTCTGACTTCATGGACAAACAAACTGGATATGTTACTAGGAACCTGCTGGCAACTCCGATTGTGATGGGCAAGGAAGTTCTTGGTGTGGTTATGGCAGTGAACAAAGTAAATGCACCTGAATTTTCCAAGCAGGATGAAGAGGTAAAGCTAACCCTGAGCATTCCATCACAGGCCCAGGAAATGTGTTTGTTTTACAACTAAGGGAAAGGCATAATTATTTTCCTTTCTGCCATCTGTAGGTCTTTTCCAAGTACATCAATTTTGTTTCTGTCATCCTAAAGCTTCATCATACCAACTACCTCTACAACATTGAATCCAGGAGAAGCCAGGTAAGGGGAGGGTGATGTCATCCTATCCTGACAAAGTGACCCAGAGGGAACAAACTCAGACTGCCTCCCAGCCCTAGTGAGTAAGCCACATGGACCAGGGTCCAAGATTTAGTGCTGGTGTTCCCTCGTAGTATCCCTTCTTCCTCCTCCCCATTCTGCATCAGTGTGTGTAACTCCCTTGGTTTTCTGCACTCTACATCCTGGGTAGCCTTATTTTTTCCCTCTATGAAATGATGATGATGATGGTGCCTACATCACATGGTTGGCATAACTATTAACTGGTCATTAGCTCTTATGTAAAGCTCTTAGCAATTTCTGGATAAGGAAAAAGCTGTCCATGTGATGAGCAAATCACACCTCTGAGAATAGCATTCATAGCCAGAATACTGTAGTCTGTACCGCTGAGAACCTATTTTTTCATCAGTGCAGAAGTCAAAGAGTGTTTCCCCCAGCCCTTTGCATTCTGTCTGAATGGGCTGGGTCATGTGTGACTAGCTTAGGATATGTGAAGGAGTCATGCAGCTTTTCCCCGTGAGGGTCAGTGGAAGCCAGTAGGCCACCAACACTGGACCCTTTGGCCAATGGTCTGCTTCTGCACCCTCATTTTGGACATCCTTTACATTCCAAACGTTCAGAGATGGGAAACAATTTGGGGCTTTTTCCTCCCACAGACTCATAGCTTTGCATAGGTCTTCTCATCAGCACCCTTGAGAATCTGGGTAGTGGATGGATACATGCATGTTCAAAACCAGATTGCATGTGTAGTGATGTGTACACATTTATTTCATATGCTTCCTATCTTTTTTTGGCCAATGTTCTATCTCCCTATAGATAACACTCTGTGTTCTAATGTTTTCAATCCTGGTTTTCAGATCCTCATGTGGTCAGCCAATAAGGTATTCGAGGAGCTCACGGATGTAGAACGACAGTTTCACAAAGCGCTCTATACAGTGAGAATGTACCTGAACTGTGAACGGTACTCCATTGGCCTCCTGGACATGACCAAGGAGAAGGTCTTGTTATCCCATATGTCTGTCTCACCCAAAACCTTCTATCAGATATGCACCACCTGAGACATGATTCAATGAGAAATAGATGCACTATGTACAGTGAGAGTGAGTGGGCCACCAAAGCCAGATTGTGCAGGAGAGTTGCAGAGCCCTAGAAAGCTTGTGCCCACCCTAGTCCACACCCCTTAGCAAAAAGTTCATTATTATCCTCATTTAAAGTATTTATTTATTTATTTGAAAGAGTTTGCAGAAAAGGAGAGACAGATTTTCCATTTGCTGGTTTACTGCTTAGTGATTGCATTGGCAAGGGTTGGGCCAGCAGGAGCCAGCCTGAAACTCCATCATGCTCTCTGTTCAGGGGCCCAAGGACCTGGGCCAACTTTCATTGCTTTCACAGGCACATTAGCAGGGAACTGGATCAGAAGTGGAATATCCAGGATTTAAACCAGTACTAATATAATGCTGGCACTATAGGCAGCAGCTTAACTCCCTAAGCCACAACACTTGTAAAATAGTATTCCTGTTTTACAAGTGAAAAAAAGGTTAAGTAACTTATTTAATGTCAAAATTCATGATATAAATTCATGAATTTTATGAGGATATTTCCAAAATTCTTGGAAAAATGGAATTAAAATATACTACCTGGTTTAAGAATTTTTGAAATCCAGGTTTTTCATAACATGCATCTTCCATGAACTTTCTAACATAGATCTTCTCAGCTTCAATATTCCAGAGCTATAGAGACAGATACAAACATGTCATATACAAACATTCACATACATATACAGGTCACACAATTTCTCTTTGGAGTGGCAGGTCATGGGAGTTTTTAAAATAATGTTTAACTTTAATTGCCTCCAGGAATTCTACGATGAATGGCCAATCAAGCTTGGAGAAGTGGAACCTTATAAAGGACCAAAGACACCAGATGGCCGGGTAAATACAAATATCTGCCTTGATGCTCTTTAAGTAAAGGTGTAGCTGCAAAACTCTTGACTACAGGGCATGGAGCAAAGGGCACTGGCTTAGAAAGGCCCGGGGGTTTCAAATCTTTTTAAAGATTTAGTTATTTTTATTTGA
The DNA here is from genome assembly GCF_017591425.1 of Ochotona curzoniae. Taxonomy (NCBI): domain Eukaryota; kingdom Metazoa; phylum Chordata; class Mammalia; order Lagomorpha; family Ochotonidae; genus Ochotona; species Ochotona curzoniae. The sequence goes on along the minus strand of NW_024466512.1, from coordinate 27,922,467 downwards.
AAGGCAGAGTTACACAGAGAGAAGGGGAGAGAGAGCTTCCATGCACTGGCTCAACCCCCAAATGGCTACATGGCTAGAACCAAGATGATCTGAAGCCAGAAGCCAGGAGCTTCTTCCAGGTCTCCGACGTGGGTGCAGGGGCCCAGGGCTTGGAGCCATCCTCTTCTGCTTTCCTAGCTGCAAACAGGGAACTGAACTGGACATGGAGCAGCCAGGACACACAAGCCTAGCAAACCTCTTCAGACAATCCAGTGCTGAAAGGGGCAGTGCGCTGTCTGTACAAGATGTGCCCTTAGGTAGTTAAGGAGTATCATGACTCGATCTAGTGAAGTAACTAGATCTCACTCAAATATGCATAAATCTTCATCTGTGTATTTGAAAGGAGGAGTGGCAGGGAGCTCCTGCATCCGCTGGTTCATTCCCCCAGGCTTCCCCAGCAGGCAGACCTGGGCCAGAAGCAGGAGCCATTAATGCCATCTGGGTCTCCCATGCGAGTGGCAGGAAGCCAGATACTTGGGCCTTCCTCTGCTGCCTTTCAGACACTGGCAGGAAGCTTAACTGGAAGCACAGAGCAGCCAGGGCTCGAACTAAGGACTCTGATGTGGATGCCAGCGTGCTAGATGCAAGCTACTGTTCCACAATGCCTGCCCCACCACACGCATCTCTGGAGAATCAAAGGAATCAGTTCAATGTAAAATGGATTTGAAAGCCATAGGCTCCCCCCAGAAGCTGATGTGAGCATTCAACTCTTCAAAGACAGTTTACCTCAACCTTGACCTACGTGTAGTAATATTTCTGGTTTTATTACAATTTTGTAATCGGGTTATGAGTAGTGTTATTTTTTGCAGCATGTGTGATTAGGAAATAAGGGACTCTTTATAAAGTCTTAGTTTTTCACTGAAAAAGTGTTTCCTTTGTGCAATAATACTGGGCTAAAACCTTCCCCTTCTTTCTTAGGAAGTCATCTTTTACAAAATCATTGATTACATTCTACATGGAAAAGAAGAGATTAAAGTAATCCCGTGAGTATCGCCATGGTGTCCCACCAGAGTTGTCTCATTTGTGTGCATGGTGCATTTCTCTGTGGAGCAGTGATCTTTCCTCTTCTACTCTGCCCTAAGGTCGCCTCCTGCAGACCACTGGACACTCATCAGTGGGTTGCCAACATATGTTGCTGAAAACGGATTTGTAAGTTGCTGAACCAATGCAAATCATAAATGATATTTGCCTTATTAGCTAAGGCAAAGATGTGACTGTGAATGTAAGAATGAGCAGGCAAGGGCCCAGTGTGATAGCCTAGTGGCCAAATCCTCACCTTGCATGCACTGGGATTCCAAATGGGCACAGTTTGTGTCCCAGCTGCTCTACTTCCCATCCAGCTCCCTGCTTGTGGCCTGGGAAAGCAGTCAAGCATGGCCCAAAGCCTTAGGACTCTGGGCTCCCCTGGCTTTGGATCAGCTCAGCTCTGGCCATTGCAGCCACTTGGAGAGTGAATCAGCGGATGGAAGATCTTTCTCTGTCTCCTCCTCTCTGTAAATCTGATTTTCCAATTAAAAAAAATTTTAAAAAATTACCATATAAAGGTCAGGTGACCATGTCCATTAGCACAGCACACACCAAGAAGAGTCTTAGCAGTCACAAGTAGGTTAACCAGAAGCTTCTAAGCTCTGCATGAAAATAGTCAACATGAGAAGGGGCCATCGTCCCATAAACTCCTGTTTTTAAAGTGTGAAGCTACATTTTATGAATTGTATCCCAGATAGGCAGCTCCCATCCACTGGCTCACTCCCCAGAGGCCCTCAATGGCTGAAGTTGAGCCTGCCAAAGCAGAAACTGGGAGCAGAAGCCAGGTCTCCACGTGGGAGGAAGGAGCCTGATCATGCCAGCCATCTGCACTGTCCCCAGCATCCACATCAGCAGCAAACTGGAGTCGGAGCTTGAGCAGGGAGTCCATCTCCTGCGTCTGATGTGGCAAGTGGGATCCTAACCTGCTTCTTTTCCACTAGGCGAGATGCTTGCTCTGTTCCTCAGCTTCTCACTCTGCAGCCAGAGATTGCAGACATCTGTGGAAGTCGGCGACTGAGATCCATGCTAGGTTTAATTCTCTCAAGTGGCATGGTCAGTTTTTTGAGGCATGAACTAGTCAGAGGGAAGGAGAGAGAGTGAGCCCTCTGGGTATGGATGGAAAGCAAGGTGTTCTAGGATTTCCATCTATCCGTAAAGGTTCTCTAGCGGCTCCAAAGTACGACTGCCACTACTCACTGCTGTGAGGCCAGTCAAGACGAGTGAGTTTCTTCTGGCCCTTTTAAGACACCCAAGGGATGCCTGACCCATTGGATAATGCAAAAATCGAATTCAACTTAGATCCGGAAATCAATGAGTGGCACAAAAGAGTCTTGAAATTCTTAGAGTATGTATGCCTTGGCAAACTTTGGTGGGGTGGGAGTGATTAGCAGTTGGGAAGCCAGTTGCCCCATATTGTGGAATGTCTCGGCTTGATTACGGACTCTGCTGACAGCAGTGATGGCTCAAATGCTTGGGCTCCTGCCCCCTGCGTGGCAAGCCCAGGTTAGTTCTTGGCTCCTAACTTCAGCTCAGTGCAATTCTAGCTCTTGTGGGCATTTGAGAAGCGAATCAGTGGTTAGGAACCACCCTGCCACCCCACCTCCACCCTTTGCCTTTCAAATAAATATACTGAGAGATCGTCACCTTTTCTTTGTGCAAAACTCAGTGGTTCAGTGACTTTTGGAAAGCATGTGGGGATAAGGTAAGGCTTGTTGAGGCTGCCCACTCACACCTATTCACAAGACTGGTAGACTTTTAGGAATTTAGGGAAGTGCATTTTTAAACTTTTGGCAGCCCACAGTGCCTACTGTGGCAATTGGCCACAGACACAGACACGCACGGGGCTTTGTCCGACTCCACCAGCATCCTCTCCGGAGGTCACTATTCTAGCTTTTTCCCATAAATTTAAACAGAACATCCAAACTCTTTGGGCTTCAGTTTCCTCATGTTTAAAACAAAAACTTTAATTTAGATATCAGTGTCCCTTCCAGCTTTTTTTTTTTTTAAGGTTTATTTAATTATTTGAAAGGCAAAATAACAAAGAGAAAGGTGCTCACTCTCCAAAAGGCTGCACTAAGCAGGACTGGGCCAGGCTGACGCCAGGAGCCTGCAGCTCCCTACTGGTGTGTCATGTGGGTGCAAGGGCTCAAGCTTTGGCCCACCTTGTTCTACTTTCCCAGACACATTAGCAAGGAGCTGGATCGGAATTGGAGTGGCCGAGACTTGAACAGGTATCCATGTGGAATGCCAGCATGGCAGGTGGCAGCTTAAGCCACTGTTCTATGATCACGGGCTTCCCGGAGTTTATGGTTTTAAGTATGTCATTTTTGTAGAGAGATATAGCACTTTTAATGAAAATTTCTGCGGAGATGACTGAAGATACAACTCAAAATGATTGAAAAAGGAGAGTCCCTGTAGAGGGAGCAGTAATCTGTAAATTTCAGTAATACAGGTGGCATCGTGAATCCTCACTTCCACTGTTACTAAAAGGTTGCCTGATGGTTTCCTCCTGCCCTTTCTTATAATCTTGGGCTCCCCCTGAAAAACAGTGATGCCCTCCCAGCATCACTGTTGCTACCTGTCCCTGCCACCAGGCCTTCCTGCTCAGGCTCCTCCCCTCTGCTGCCCGAGCAGCCCAGCTAGCTGCTTTGAATTGGAAGCAGAGCCTTAGAGACAGGGGCATTAGGGAGGCGCAGAGATGGTGCTCCATCCATCTGGGGACTCAGCCGCAGAGAGGCTGCCTCCAATGAGTCCCTAGCAGGTGCTCTGCGGCCAAGTGGTGCCATGCAGCCATGCAGCCATGCAGGGTGACTTGCTGAGCTGCTATCAGCTGCGAGCTGTGTCAGTGGCTCTCGTGCCTGGTGAACGTTCCGAGTCTCCTCCGTGGCTTCTGTGACCCCACCACATGATGACTTACAAGGTCTCATTTTGCCCTCCAGATATGTAACATGCTCAACGCCCCTGCAGACGAATACTTCACATTTCAGGTAACTGCCATTGGGCCTCCCTCTCACAGCGTGTGTATGTGTGTGTGTGTGTGTGTGTGTATCTCCCCTCATCCATTCCCAGAGTCTGCCTAGTATGTAGGTGTGTCAAGGGGGCACAGGTTAAGTAGCAGATTTTTCAATGAAGAATCTGACTGGGAAAGAAAAGAGAGATAAGAAAGGGTACAGAGTGGCCCTGCCCCCTGCCATTGTTTTCTTCCACTGGCCCATGAAGGGGGCTGCTCACTGAACACTGTTTGGCATGCACGGGTGTCTGACCCCATCTCAGCACCTGCTACCGGTCCTCCTGCTGGGTTTCGCAGTAGCCCTTCCCTGCAAGTGATTGCAACAAAACCTTCCTGGGGCTCAGAGGCCAGCCCACCTCTGTCCTGGTTTATCTTCTTTCTCCAGCATGCAGATTTGCTTCAACTCCCAGACAAGACCCTGAACCAGCCCAGCAGGCTTGCTTCTCTCCAACGTGGCTGCTGTGGTTTGAGTGTGGCTCCTCAACTTTGACATGCTAGGCACTTTACCCTCACATTCCCATGTAGATGGGATGTAAGGTGGATACTTGGGGAGGTAGGTAGATGGAGGTCATAGGCTGTGTCCTCTGGGAGAGCACCAGTGGGCTTTGTAAGAGGGGCAGGTTGGTGTGGAAGTGGCACGCTCTTACATTCTCTCTGTGGAATGCCTTCCACCCATTAGGACAGAAAATAAAAAAAGCCTTCCTACAGAATAGTGAGGTAGACCTAGCTCCTCATCATTACCCAGTCTGTGGTATTCTGTTACAGTAGCAGAACACGGCAGCACGAGGGCTTTCTTCTTTAATGTAGCTATAAGACTTGGAAGTCCATTCTCCCCACATCCAAGTTCATCAAAAGAGTCCCTTGCTACTTCTTCTTCACCCCCTACCCACCCACCTGCTCCCCTCTTGTCACCCACTCCCCTCCCAGTTGTTGAAGATAAGCCAGCTTCACCTCTTCTGGCTTCTGGCACATGTTGTTTTGTGTCCTGCATTTGACAAATATCCAATTAGATCCCTAATCCCCATCAGAAATAAAGACTGTCCTTCATGGCAGGAGTTATCTGGCTTTTTGTCTCAGGCACACACACATGCACACACACATACAAACCCAGTTCTATCTGTGCTTGGACGGAAAAGCTGGCCTTCCTGGGATGTGAGTGCTTCGTTGCTAGCTACAGACTCAAGCTGGGCCTTGGAGAACCCTGTCCATGCTTGCTTGGTTACCTGGGCAGTTTCCCTGGGATTCAACTGCCCATCCCTTTGCTCACTGACATGGAAAACACGCAAACACCATATGCTTGCATTTGCTCTGGCTTCTGCTTGCAACCAGAGTCTGCAGTGACCATGCTGTGCCTAGCACAAGCCCAGGCTTATGGTCACTGTGTGTTGGAAAGAATGCACAAACCGAGGAAACCGAGGGCGAAGGTTGTCTAAGTGTCTGCAGCTCCAGCAGTCATGGTCCAAACGGCGTGGGGGCGGGGGCGGGGGCGGTGGAACCAGCCCAGAAGAGGCCAGGGCCGCATCCTCCGCCACTGCTCTCCAGCTGTGGCTGTGTACTCCAGGGGGCTCTGTGCTCTAACACCCAGTGTGCACTAAGATCATTATCTCCACAGCACTCTAGGCTAGAGACTGAGCAAGAGCAGTAATGGGGAAGCAGCTCACCTCAGGAAATAACTGGACTCCACTGACACCTTCCATTGGTCCTAGGAAGCTCCAACAGCCTTGCAGTTTCCCTACTGTGCTAAGGTGCAAGGGGCCAAATTCCAAATTTCAGTCCTTTAACCTTGCTGCTTCGCCTGGCTCAGGGCTGTACCTTGCTCTGATAGCCCTCTAGGCCCCTTCCCACCTTTTCCCTCAGGCCTTGCTCAGGTGCCTTCTGCAGGGCACACTCCCTCCCCTGACTCCACCCTCTCCTGGCCCTTTCTCTGCCTGACGCTTTCTATCCCCTGTGCACCTGGGCAGTTGCTACAAGGAGATGCTAGCAAGAGCTAGTGATTCTCAGATGCTGTCCCTTGGGGACATAGAGCATCAGTATCTTCTTACTGCTGTCACGACTAACCTGTGATTGAAAACCATACAAATTCATTGATCTGACTGTTCTGGAAGTCCGAATTTTAAAGTGAGTTTTCCTGGGACTAAAATGGAGGTGCTAGCAGGGCGGTGGTCTTTTCTGGAGGTCCCCTGCCTTTTCCAGCTCCTAGAGGCTACCTGTACTCTTTGGCTCTCACTCCGTTTTCCAAGCCAGCCATTCCTATGACCTTGCTTCTCTCATCTTAGCTCCCCATCTTTGATTCTGACTTCACTCACTTTATTGCTTTCAAGGATCCTGGCTGTTAACACTGGGTCCACCTGGGAAACCAGGTTGATCTGCCAACTTTCAGAGCAGCTGATGAGTGACATCAACTTAATCCCATGTGCCAGCTTGAGTCCTTTGTGCCATGTATGATAACACAGGTCCAGGGACTTGGGGGGTGGTGCGGGGAAGGGCACTGCTCTACCTGCCACCACTTTCCTTGAAGCAAGTTAGAGTTCTTTCTTTAACATCAGGTAAGGAAATCTGAACACACAAGGGAAAATGTACACAGGATTTTTTGGCTTTACATTTTTTGTCCTATTAGTTTTCTTACATTGTAGTCTTTTCCTATCACTCTGCTATCACCAAGTCCAAACAAATAGCAAAATCTTGAGTATAAAAGGGGGCAGGTGAATCTTTATGGAAAAGTTGGGAGATGGTCAGTAAGTCTTATTTTGGAAACTTTAAGTAACATACACCTGTACTTATGGCTGTGAAGTTATTTTGCACATGTGATATATTTCCTGTTATTGAGCTTGTGCCCGTTCTTTGTAAGTACATAAATATTTCTCAGTATTTTCCAAGGGAGAAGGTTGAGAATACTGTGTGATGCACTTTGTTTTCTAAAGCTCTAAACATCAGGACACATAAACTGAGGTTTGTTTTCTCTGCTTTTCTTTCCAAGTACAAAGGTCTTTACGAGGTAATAAATAGGTTTCCTCTTTATGTGATAATTACTGAGCATCTAGTGTCTGCTCAGCACAGTTCTATCATTTATATGAAACTTAATTTATGAAATAGGACTTATTCCTGGGTAAGTTTAGGAAGAAGGCTCAGAAACCAAAATCAGCAATGCTAAAGCATTCAGAAAATGCCTGAGTGGTAACTTGTGTGGTCTGAGCTGTCATTGCTGTTGGAATCTGGAGAAGAAAAGTCTCTTAGGAGCTGCAGAAGTTAGAGACTGCTTCATGGCAAGTCTTCCCATTGGCCACTGAGGATGGCTGACTACGGCAGGGGTCTTGGCTGTGCAGGAAGCAACAACTACTCCTTGGTTCTCTGTTCAGAGGACATCAGAGTCACCTGGGCATGCACTTAGAATGTGTGCCCAGAGACCAGGAAACAAGCTGAAAAGAATCTGCTGCACGAGGCCCTTGGGCTGCACTTTGAGAAATATTCCTGAGCTTTCATGGTCGTATCCCCCGGTCACATCTTGAGGATGAAGTCTGTGGCTTTGTTTATCTTTGACTCGTTCTCAACAGTTAGCCTAGTCCCTGGGCCCACCGGGGTCTTGAAAGTTGTTTTTGAAGCACAACACACCAAAGAACCAAAGACTGGATGGATCAGCCAGGAAATCAGAAACCATATGGAGTATTTTAGTGGAGAGAACTTACTACAAACAATTAGCTCAACCAGTGTTGGTAGAAAAAATGAAAACAGTGAGGGGTCAGATGCATTCCCTGTACCTGGAACTGGGGGACAGAGGGAAATTCCAATGTTTTCAGATCAAAGACCCTTGGTTCTAGTACAGCCGCTTTGCTGATTTGAGTATATATAATACTGACATCTTACATTCTGACACTAAGGAGGAATTGTACATCTCACAATCAAAGATTGCTCTTTCTTTAATGATAAATTGAGTGATGAGAGGTGGGGTGGTAGCTCTGAAGAAGAGTGTGAGGAAGCCTTGGAGTGAGGGAGCCACTGTGCATACTGAGTATAATGGTGGCTGGAAAGGTACAGAGGGGATAAACTTGTGTGGAATCTCACATGCGCGTGCACACAGAGGAACAAAAAGTATAAGTGAATCTGGTGAATTCAGATAAGCTCTGTGGCTCCTTCACCAGTTACTTCCTTCTTGGGATACTGTATTGTTGTTACACAAGGTGTTACCACTGGCCAAACCTGGGTGAAGGATATGTGAGACCCCTGTAAGTCTATAATTGTTTCCATACATTTTCAAAAATAACTTATGTTCTCTTATTTTTAGAAAGGAGCAGTAGATGAAACGGGTTGGGTCATTAAGAATGTCTTGTCGCTGCCCATTGTCAACAAGAAAGAAGACATCGTGGGCGTGGCGACGTTTTACAACAGGAAGGATGGAAAGCCTTTTGATGAACATGATGAGCACATTACTGAGGTGAGCACATTACCGAAATTATGGGGGTAAGTGCATGAAATAATAATAGAAGATACAGAATTGTGCTAGAATATCTTTCTAAGAGCAATTAAGACAGCTGTAATTAGTTTTTATGATGTCATTTATTTGCTGACCTCTAGCAAATGGCAACATTTTCTACCAAAAAAAAATACAGTTTGAGCTTAGTCAAAATTCTTTATAATGAGAAAACAGGAAAGATTTTTCCCTTGATGCCTCTGCTTCCTCTTGTTCTTGTCCTCAGCCATTTGTCTGATTTGTAGATCCTGCCTTATTCCCCTGGAGTTTGTAAGTCTTCTCCACTAATAATATTTTGGGTGCATGATGCACATGGAAATGCAAGGGCTTAGCCAGCTTTGCTTAGTAAGGGCCGACTATTAGTATAATTATTTTTCTTCGATTAAAGAGCTGGGTTGTTGATGGTGGAAGGGAGCCAGGTTAAGAAGGCATGCTGTGTTGCCTCACTAAAAGCTTTTCTTCACCTTATGGGGACTGAGTCAGCATTTTTACTTTCCAGACTCTCACACAATTTCTTGGTTGGTCTCTTTTAAATACTGACACCTATGAGAAAATGAATAAGCTAGAAAACAGAAAGGACATCGCTCAAGAAATGCTCATGAACCATACCAAGGCCACTCCGGAAGAAATTGAGTCTATTTTGGTAAGTGGAGGAATCAGGCTTGAACTGCCTAAGCACAGCTGCTAGAAATCCTGCAAATGCCCAGGGTGCTGACAGATGAGGTTAGGTTTAGTCAGGAAGGATGGAAGGAGAGGCAGAGAAGGATGGGACCAGGGGTCCAGCATACACATACCTTATTGCACAGCCAGGACCTTTGGTTGGAAGTAGCAGCTCATTATAAACAGCTCCTGAGCCTGCAGGGAATGAAGTAGTGACAACTCAATTCAAGTGCTTTACTCAGTAAAATTTCTAGTAAGGGATATGTATCAGTCAGCTGCTATGATATAATGCTGTGTAACGACTATGGCGGGTAGTAATGAGTATCTGATACTCCTGCGTTTGTGGTTGACCAGATGTTGATGCATCTGAGCTGGATGTGGCTCCAAGCTGTGAGTGTGGTATGCTCTGTGGTTCTCTAAATTCTTGAAGCAGCAGCCACCTAATAGCTGTTTTTGTCACAGTGATGATAGGAATGCAAGGGGCCAAGCCACACCATGCAAGCACACTTCAAGTCTTTACTCCGTCATGTGCCTTAACAGGCTGTTTGGACAAAGAAAACTCACATGACCAACACCAACATTGTGAATGATACAGAAGCATGTGGATTTTTGCTGGCAGTGTTGTAATCTGCATAAAATGAAGGGAAAATGTTATGCACCCACTGTCTCTCTTCCTTTTATTCTCTGGGCTTTTAGAGTGTATCAGTAAGTGTAGCTCTGTGGGGTGCCTTTCCCTTTTGGGTTTTGTTGGGAGGTTGGAGGCATTTGACTAGTGGAGCGGATTAAACTGCCACCTGAAACCTCCGCATCCTGTATGGGTGCTGGTTCAGGTCTTGGTTGTTTCACATGCAATCCAGCTCTTGGCTAAGAGCCTGCAGAAGCAGCAGAGGATGGCTCACATGCTTGGACCCCTGCCACCTGACTGGGATGGATCTCCTGGCTGTGGCCTGCCCCAGCCCCGGCCCCAGTCCTGGCAACCGTCCTACAGTGAACCAGCAGGTGGAATTCTCTATCTCTCTACCTCTGTAACTCCAATTTCTAAGGAAATCTTAAAAAAGCTTGAAGTATTAAAACTGAAAGATGTGGGTGGATGTAAGGGAGGACATTGCTATGAGTTATTAGAAAAACAGCTGGAGGCCCCCGTTTCCCCTTTTCTTTCTTACATACAAACAACCCATCTCTCCCTTCTCTTTTTTCCTTCTTTCTGAAAGACAGCTACTGTTCTATTTTGGGAGCATGAATAAATTGATTGTATTAGATGATTTTTTACATAAAGCTTTTCCTAACTCATTTCTAAAAGGCATGGAACTAACTACAGTATGTTTTAAATACACATATACCTTCACTGACCTCAGCAGAAGAAAACTCAGGTAGAACTCTCCTTGGCGGGAATTTCATACCTCAGTTGCTTTTATGTTTTAGAAATTTAGGGAGAAGCTGAACAAAGATGCAATTGAAGACTGCGAAGAAAAACAACTTCTCACGATTTTGGTGAGTGCTGCCTTTCTATCCTTAATGCCCTGTTGGTCCAGTAGTTGTGTAGCAGCAAGTACTTCCTTGTTTTTTAAGGAAGGTTGAGTTTGCTCTGTCCTGGCACCTTTCAAGGCTAGAAGGAAAGGAGATTTCTTCTGAATGTAGACCCCTCCCTATTGCCTGTTAGCCTTATCTTCAACTCTTCTGGTTCAATTCTCACAGAGAATTAGAATTGTGGCTGAACCTGACTATTGCATGCCGGATGCCAGGCCCTGAGCCTGGGGCTACCTTGGTCCTGGTTATTTCGGCAGCTTGGGTAGTTGTCAGGCCACCCTGGATGTGGGACAGGAGTGTAGTGGGACACAGGCCTTGCCAGGCATGGCTGACTGCCCATCTTGGACTTCCCTTCAGATTCAGGGGAAATCACTTTTCCCGTAGCTGCTGGCAGGCCAACCCTGGGATTTGGGGTTGAAGTTCCCTGCCTCCCCAGATTACTGATTACGCCCTGTGCTGTGTCTCACCCGTCGCCAAGCTCACTGGATAAATTCGAGCTCAGTGATGGTCTTTTTCAGTCCTAGAATGTGCATTGGCGTCTTTAATGTTCCAGATCTATGTTGAAATTCTTTATCACTTTATCTGACTATTTTTCACTCCGTTTTTTAAAAAAACAATTCTTGGCCACAGTTGGCGGACTCCTCTTAATGCTTGAGTCTCCTCTAAGTCTGTTTTTGCTCCTGGATTTCAGACATTTGCTCCTGTTTTATTTTATTTTTTAAAAAGAATTTGTTTATTGGAAAGTCAGATATACAGAGAGGAGAGACAGAGAGCAAGATGTTTCATTGGCCAGTTCACTGCTCAAATGACTGCAATGGCCAGAGCTGAGCCAATCTGAAGCCAGGATCCCAGAGCCTCCTCTGGGTCTCCCATGCAGGTGCAGGGTCCTAAGGCTTTGGGCCATCTTCCACTGCTTTCCCAGGCCACAAGCAGGGAGCTGGATGGGAAGCAGGGCTGCTGGGATTAGAACTTGTGCCCATGTGGGATTCCAACGCATGTAAGGCAAGGGTTTTAGCTGCTAGGCTACTGGGCCAGGCTCATTTGCTCCTGTTTTAAAATATGCTTCATCGTTTTTAACTGAAAAACTAGAAATTTAGGTAGGTAGTAGTGGCTTTGGGTGCTCTTATCTTTCTTAAAAGAGGATATGGTTTTCTTCTGGCAAATGAAGAGCTGGTTTTGGTTTTTACTGAGTTTGGCACTTTCTATTATTCTGGGACCCATATTTCTAGAGTGTGGCTCTTCTGTGATTTCTAAAAACCTGGGGACATTGACCAAGATTTCCAGTTTGAATTCCACCTGATTGAAGTTTAAATATGACATTTTAATATGAAGCCTTGCTGCTTCACTCTAGTCTCCACTGCCCCTTTCCGGTTGGTAATGTAAGTGTTCCTTCACGACTCAGGTTCACGGCCTAGCTCACCTGCCTCCTTTGATGGGTGATGTTATCCCACTGGCCAGTGATTCCCCATGGAGGGGTTAGTTTCCTTGTGTTTGGGGCCCCCGAGGTGCTCCCACCTCCCACTTTCCTTGGCTCCAGGTGTTGAGGTTGGAAGAGGAAGCAGGAGTCAGCTAGATGGAAGGAAGTTGCTGGTGGGCCTGACCATGGCTCGGGATGGGAGTGGGAAGCAAGGTCACTACAGACCAAGCCAAGAGACAAATGACAGATGGAGCCATCGAATGATCAATCTTCAGAGACTAGCGTGTCTCGGGTGGGAGTGTGGCTGCAGCTCCCATGAGCAGCAGGGCAAAGCAAAGCTGCCTGCAGGACCAGACGAGGAGGCAAGACAAGGTCAACCTAGCATGCTGGGGTCAGAAAGTCACCTGCTCAGACATTCCCAGGGTTAGCTGGGGAGCAGATGGAGCCAGCTGGGCGGGCACACTCAGACTCACGTGATGTGGAGCAGCTTCCTCTGTGCCATCAGTCCTCGGCCGTGTAGTTCCTGCTGGGAGCAGAGACCCAGCCGTGCGAGGCCAGAGTCCCTGCTTATCAAATCACTAAGAACCTTTTATCTGTCCTGGCGCATCACAGACTTAAAAGCTGTTGCTTTACAGAGCTGATGAATACTGTATTAGAGGATTATTTTATCAGCTCACCCATAACTGCTACTCACGGGCCCGAGAATAAGAATTGGGAAGTTCTTCCCTTGTTTCCTGTTACAGTGCACATTGACACATGCATGTGACTGCACCTGCCATGCATTCAGATACAGCTCCATGGCTATCCTGGACAGAACACTCAGATGGGGAGGCTGGGAGGGCATGGGCACCCTTCCCTGCAACTCGAATCCTCCTAGCTCATCAGTTTTACGGGTGAGAGAAACACAGGGGTTATGTCTGCATCAGCCAGTGCTTCATCCAAATCCCTGGGGCATGCCTGCACACCCAAACTATTTGGGAATGAATATATGATGAATGAATAAGAAAGAAAGGCTCCCCCTCACATTTGTTGCCAAGGGTAGATAAAAGTGGGATTCTTTTTCATTAAAACAACAAGGCTGTTATTGTCCCATTTCATGGATGAGAATACTGAGGCTTTTTCATGCCTCTAATCAGAACCCATGCAGCCATCACCTTGCAGGAAGAAATAAAACCATCTGTGGCTGAAGTGATCAATCAGAGAGTGCAGAGCCAACAAGGAGATGAAGGAGATGAGGAATGCCCCAGGAAGGGTCAAGGGAGGAAGCAAGCCCAAAACCTACAGGCCAGGTCTTGGGCAGAGCTGGCAGCGGGAAGGGAGGGACAGGGGGAACCTCAGGGGAAGCATTCAGCAATGGCTCCCAGGGGCTACCAGATGGCCCTGAAGGGGAACAGTTCAGCTCCATTATTGATTATTGTAGATTGTGCTGAGGAAGGCACCAAAGCGGGGATGGGTGGGCCACTTCCTTCCGTAAGTTCAAGATTTCCCGCAAGAGACAATTCTTGCTGTTTTTATAAATTTCCTATCAAATGGTGTGTGCCTATTGTAAGTAAAATTATGGTTTCTAGCTTCCCACCCTCGCCTTTCCCTGATCCCTATGGGTGTGGCCTCCTAACCTCCTTGTGTATTGACTGTCTTACATCAGAGAGAACATATGATAGTTGTCCTGTGGGGTCTAGCTTACTTCACTTAGAAAGTTTTTCAGTCTAGCCGAACCTCAGCTGTATAGACTGGGAGAGCAACCAATACAAGCAGCTAACCCAGAGCTTTGCACCTAGTGGCTCAGTGGCCGTGGCTGGTAGTCTTTAATCATGATTTTGTTTTACATTCCATGTTGTATCCAACATACGCCAGTATAATCTGAAACAATCATTTTTGTTTCAACAGAAGGAGGACTTGCCTGACCCAAAGGAGGTGGAACTATACGAGTTCCGGTTCAGCGACTTCCCCATCACAGAACATGGCTTGATTAAATGTGGACTACGGCTGTTTTTTGAGATAAATGTGGTGGAAAAATTCAAAGTACCTGTGGAGGTCAGGTGGTGTTTTTGCTGAAACTACTGAGGGACTGTGTTGGTGCACTCCACTAATGTTTTCCATGGTTCAAAAGATTAGCTTCAGTTTAGATCTTAAATTATTATTAACTTTGTAAATACGGTAGCTTAACCCCTGTCAACAAGACCAGCACATCTTTTGTAGATAAGATCACCACTAGACCTTCTAACCTTTGGCATTTGGCTCCAAAGTCTGAATGGTGTTGTCATCTTTGGTAACAGGTTCTTACCAGGTGGATGTACACAGTGAGGAAAGGGTACCGTGCAGTCACTTACCACAACTGGCGACACGGATTCAATGTTGGGCAGACCATGTTTACCTTGCTGATGGTATGTACATAGTATGGCGAATCTTTGCAAACCTGTTGGTTTCCTGCTTGGATGTGATGAGACATGGTCACGAGCCATCCCTGGAGATCAGGAATCTCCCTGCAGAGGATCCTGGGGAATTGGATGTCCATTGTCCCTTGGTTGGATTATCACTCACACGTTCATGTACTTGACCTTGAAGCAAAATTCAGCCACTCGCTAGGTTTTGTCATTACTGAATGTTACACTGCCAGTAGAGACAACTTTCTTTAAAACATGGTGTATCCCCTTTCTTGACTGCAGATAGATGTAGTTGCACTTGGTTTGGAAATCTATTAATTCCACTTATTAAGTCAATGTATACACATATCTTTTAGACAGGAAGACTAAAGAAATACTTTACGGATCTCGAAGCCTTTGCCATGCTTGCTGCTGCCTTCTGCCATGACATTGACCACAGGGGCACCAACAATTTGTACCAGATGAAGTAAGTGAACACAGACACAGGGTTGGCTAGGATCAGTGGGCATTTGCAGACACCAAGTGGGGATGAAAACTTTTTCTACTCCTTTAACCCGAGCCATCTTTCTTGGCCACATGTAGGACTCTGGGGAGACATCACTCTTTCTCTGCAGGAGTCCTCATCCCTCTCTTTGTTGACACCTCCAGCCCTGCCTTTGCCTCCTCTGTGTATAGCTTCACACTTTACAAGTTCAATCATAAGAATATTGAATTCGTATAGTAAGTTGAGTTAATCTTTAGCTTACACATGGGGCCTTCAAGCACTTTGTGCAACATGAACGTTCTGAACAAGCTATGCATGGATTTCAAGAATTTTCTGGACCAGGAGAAGCTTCTATCTGAATTTCACTTTCTGTGAACATTCTGAGATACCCTGATACATCTTTGGAACAACCCCCAGTTCAACCCAAGAGACACTTCTTCCAAGACTCACTACTCTTTGGTTCCATGGTCCTTTTGCCTCTAGCTAGTTCTCCTTCAGCTAGTCTTTGGTTTTAACATCAACACCGTCTTCCTGTCTTGCCTGAGAAAGGAAGTTCAATAATAAGGGAATAGGTTCTGAGGTCATCAGGCTTGGGGTTACTGGTCTCACAAGTTACTTCAACTTTCTAAGCCTTAATTTCCTGTTCTGAAATACAGGAAGGATAACAAGACTTAAATTGTAAGTCTGTTGGAAAGATACAATGAGATCACAAATGTAGAGTCCTCAGGTCACGGTCGGCTCTTGGCAGTGGATATGTATTAGTAATCATTATGATGTCTTTGCAATGTTCCAAAATGTATCGGCAGCGTAGGCATGAGACCTATTAGTCAGAATACCCACATCCCCATCAGTGTGTGGGCTCACTAGCTGCCTCCAGCTCCTGACCCCAACTTTCTGCTGATGGAAGCTGGGTTAGCAGGAACATGTAAGGATGGGAAGGATTGCTGACTGCAGTCTCTGACGGAGCCTGTCTTTCTGTCTCTGCGTGGATCTAACATACTCTGGGCAGCTTTGCTAAGTTCTTTCAATGATAAACACTCAACGAGTCTCTTTAGGGGTTCCCATCATGTTGAAAGAATTGCCCAGGAGTCCAAAATGATATTGTGATTGCATTGGCACATGAACCAGTGAAAAGGTTGAAGGAGACTAGATTATTAGTCTCACGCTGGAGGTAGCAGTGAGGCCATTGTGGAGTGATTGCTTTCTGGCTTGACCTTGTGCCCTTGACCTGACTACCTGTCTCCAAAAGGGCTGACCTTGGTGCTGGCCTCCAATCTTATCTCTCAGCTCTAGACTGTGTCCTTTAACACTATCCCAAACACCTTGTCATTTTCCAGATTTTCATTCTTCCTTCAAGTTCTTATATTCTCTGTATCGTTCTAATTTTTAGTATATGTGCTGCCAAAGCGAGCACGAGTCCTTATATTCTCTTTACTTCATTTCTCTGGCCAGTTTGTTTTATATTTTTATAGATTTCATTTTCCCTTGCATCCACATTTTCTTATTTAGTTTTTGTTCTCTGGTCTCTTTCATCTTACACCTGGAAAAATCTATTTATCAGGAATTTTAGAATTCATTTTTACCATCCAAGCACTGTAGGCTTTCTTTTCTACTGTTTTCATTCCTTTGGTCAGCATTTGATTACTTCCATCATTAAGAACCACTTGTTCATGAGGAAGAAGATTCCATTTCCGGACAATTCTCACAGTTGAATATTCTGTATGACATTGACCTGAAATTGGTCTCAGTCAGCTCTCTGGATCTGCTAGAACAAGTTTACTTTCTCATCCAGAGGTGGTTCATTCATACACTACTGAAGACTATCATGTCCCCGCCCCTTAGGACTCTTCTCTGTGCTGGACATATCAAGTTGCCTTAACTGTTTTTAAGATGATTTTGTCATTTTTCTGGAGCCAAAGCAGAATTTTATGTCATTTAAAAAAGGTTTTTAATGTTTTTTTTAAGATTTTCTTTTAATTTTTTAAATTGGAAAGTCAGATATACAGAAAGAAATATCTTCCATCCACTGATTCACTCCCCAAGTGGCTGCAATGGCCCCGAAGCTGTGCCAATATGAAGCCAGGAGCCTGGGGTGTCTTCTGGATCTCCCCCACAGGTGCAGGGTCTCGAGACTTTAGGCAATCCTTGACTGCTTTCCCAGGCCACAAACAGGGAACTGGATGGGAAGTGGTGCCGCCGGGATTAGAACCGGTGACTGAAACCTCCATTAGACTGCCTGCAATTGAATTCATTTTTTCCCAATTTTTAAAAAAATTATTTTATTTTCTTTGCAAAGGCAGATTAACAAAGAGAAGGAGGAGCAGAGACAAAGATATTCTGTCCACGGGTTCACTCCCCAAGTGGCCACAATGGCCGGAGTTGAGCCAATCTGAAGTCAGGGGCCAGGAACTTCTTCTGGGTATCTCCTGTGGGTGCAAGGTCCCAAGGCTTTGGGCCATCCTTGACTGCTTTCCCAGGCCACAAGCAGGGAGCTGGATGGGAAGTGGAGCAGCCAGGACATGAACCAGTGCCCTTATGAGATCCCAGAAGATGTAAGGCAGGCATTTAGCCATTAGGCTATCACACCAGGCCCTTCTCCCCAATTTTCTTTTTACCATCTTCAAATTAGATAGTCACGGTTTTCTGTTCATATTCCAGTCATTGCATATTACGCACTGAGGTATAACCAAAGGCAGTTTTGAGGTGCCGGGCTGGAAGCCTGCTTCCAGGGAAACAATCAAGGTGGTCAATGAGGCATCACACTGTGGGCCCCGCTTTCCAGATATCTGAGTAAATAATGAACACATTGAATATTTCAACCCACACAGAAGAAAAATATCAGGAGGCATCTTCCCAATTGCCTTGCTGGAATCTAGATGCAGGCACTGCCTGGCCTTGCTCTGCCGAGTGCTGGCTGGGCATAGCTTTTCCTTTTTAACCTATTCCGAAGTACCCACTGCTGCTTCTGTAGGTGCTCGAAGCCATCTGCTGAACCCTTCCAGTCTCCTGGCTCTCTCATCCACAAATTGCACCATTTGCTACTTAAGTTGTAGGGAGAGATTCACTTGTGTGCAGTCTTGGATCATTTCAGAGTCACCAGAGCCTGCCAGCATCAGCCCCATCCTGAGGAATTCGGGGGTTCACTGAGGTAGGCTAGAAGAACCCCCAGTGTTTTCTTACTATGGCCATCCACTACTGTAGTTTTACTTTTCAAAAATTATTCTTAGAAAGATGGGGAAATGGTAGGTTGAATGATCAAATCACACACCGTTGCTATTTGCTTGAGGTTCTGTTCTTTGAGTATTTTTGGAGTGGCTGACAACTACTGTAAACGGATTGCAGTAATTCAAGTTGGCCATTGCCAGATAGTCTACTTATAGAAAATTGCTTGATGCTGTACTTTGCTTTTCTTTCCTCGGTATCTCATTGAAATATTTAATAATGGCTCTACAAATTACCTTTTAATGTGTTTCTATTGATTTTCAGGGCAGACACTTAAAGGGAGCAGGAGGCACTGGAGGGAGAGGGAGCCTGGCATATCTTCCATCCTCTAGTGCATTTTCCAGTCAGGGCTGGGCCACACCAAAGCCAGGATTCAGGAACTCAATTTAGGTGCTCTATATGCGTGACAGGGATACAACTGCTCGAGCGATCACCTGCTACCCATCAGAGGACACATCAGCAGGCAACTGGACCAGGGAGCCTGAGACTCAACCCCAGGCACTTCACTGTGGGAATGGGATGGAAAGGCAGGGATGGGGGCTGTTGCCCTTTTTCCAAAAGAAGCAAATTCTCATCTTTTAAACCTAAACATTTTCCCCCAATATGTCCTTTCTAATGATTTTACAAACACTGGTTGGGGAGGGGAAGGGAAACATGAATGTCAGTAAAGATTACATATTGAATGGACTTATGGGCAACTTTTAAATGGCTAAAATCATGGCATATTTCCTCCTAGATCGACATCTCCCTTGGCAAAGCTTCATGGGTCTTCCATCTTGGAGAGGCACCACCTGGAGTACAGTAAGACTCTCCTGCAGGACGAGGTAGGGGAACCCCTTGCTAGCACAGCTCACAGGCTCTGGATCAAAGGGCAAGCCACAGAGAATGCTGGGGAAGAGCCTGGAGTGAGTGCAGTTGGCAGCACAGATCTTCATCAAAGGCAACTCAGAGAAATGGCTATATTACAGTCAGTTTTGACCCACCAAATAGGACATGGTTGAGACAGTGGTCAGCAAGCCTTCCTGGGAAGTCAGTGAGCGCTGTTGAGTCTTGGGGGGAAGAAGAGCAGGCTTCCCACGCCAGGGCTCCGTGTGCCCTAATGCCAGGATGAACCTACAGGGACTGGAAGCTGCTGGGGCCCTGGGTTTGTGGTCCTTGACAGGGCCTGCACTAGAGGGCACAGTTGTCCCTCAGTTCAAGGCAGGCTGTGGTCGTGAAGGTGGACGTGAATCAGGATAGAAACTGGAATCAGATAGGTGCCATTGGGGAGGCACCCCTGAATTCCCCGGGAAGGGGCCAAATTCAGGGCAGGGCTGGGGCAGGGGTAGGGTAGGAGGTGACTTCACACAGGAAGAACTTTGAACTTGAACTCACAATGATTTGTACCCATTGTGTGGGATTCCCTGCCTATCCCCCACACACTTCAATTGTAAGGAGGATGTGGGCTTGTGGAAGCTGTAGGTGTCGTCCAGTTATACTTTAGTCCAAGCCCAGGAGGACGAACATAAGTCACCGTTAGATGGCTTAGTCTTTGGCGGAGAGCTTGCTCAGGATCACCATCACAAGGACCACCAAGTGCCCCCTTCTCTGCTTCAATAACAATGTCTCATTAACGGTCCAGGCAGGAAATTGAATGAATCCAAGTTCAGAAATGACACTAGAGACTTTGGGGTAAGTCAAAATGGTGCCTGAGGCAAAGCCAAGCAGGGAGCCCCCACAAGGCAGAGGGACTGGGCAGAAAGGTGCAAAGAGAAGAAAACGGCTGCTGTAATCAGCTGATGCAGCAGCCAGTGCGGTGCTCATCCGAAGTCTGCAGCATTTCCAGTTCTGCAGTGCTCAGGGCCAAGCACTGGCTTGACTTGGGCCATTTTTGTTGTTGTTGTTGTTCTGGCAGCATAATACAGGAGACTAGGGCATTTATGAAGAACAGAAGCACATTTTGGCTATGGCTCTGGAAGCTGTCAGTTCAAGTTCAGGCTGATAAAACTCCTTGGTTTCTGGGGAGGCCCCATGGTAGAGGGGCAGGTGGGTAGATGCAAGTCAAAATGTGACGGCTGAGTGCTTTGTAACAACATGCTCTCCGGAAAAAAGCATTAAGTCATCTTAAAGCCACGATCACCACTGCAAGGCCACACTCCTCCTCAACACCAGTGTTTCGGGAACCCAAAGTCAACAGGAGTGTACAAGGACACAAATCATGAGCTCCTGTGTGACTCCAGATGGTGGCTTTCAGCTGTGGCTGTGTAGACCAGTTGTTTCACGAGGGCACAGATCCCAGGCCCCCTCCGACTTCCATTAACACCAATATGCTGGCAGGAACTTCCTCTGCTACAGCTAATAGCATACATACTATTTGTCCTATGACAATGAAGAGCCGAAGTGAAAATAGTTCAGGAAGATATGGCAGGAGTCCATTTTACTGATTTGGAAAATCTCTGGTTTCTCAGTAAGAATTTTCTGTGTACTCTCCCATTTCTGTGATACCACCATGAGTACTGATTGTAAGCTATCAACGATATGTTTACCAAATGAATCAGAATGCGTTTTAGGAACCGTAGCCTGGCATCTTGCTGCTTAACACTGGAAGGCTCTTGATGTCTCGTATGTCTTGGTTGCTGGGCTGGGTTTGTGTGTGATAGTCATGACTTTCCATCTTACTTTTTTTTTTAATGTTATTTACTTTACAGTTCAGAGCAACTACATAGACTTACTACGCATTTTGAACGGGCATACTGCCAGTTGGTAATCCACAGCATCTTTTCAAGGGCCTCTCTATAATACAATTCAGTCGGCTAATTGCAGCCCTGAAAAGCCCTGTCAATAGAGTCGCTAGGTGATGCAGTCGCACAGTACTTGTTCATGAACAAACTGTGTGCTGGAGACAATGGACACTTTGAGCCACAGGACATGTGTTTTGTATTCCCTAGAAATAAAGCAGTTCTTTCATCCCATAAAATGTAACTAACTTTCTTAATTTATTTACATGAGATCAATCCTTGGGATTTACCTGACAGTTTTGACATCAGTGGATGTGACTCAGGCATTTTGTGTTTTTATATTCCCAAACTGAACGGAAACACCCTTATGTGTGGGAGGAGTAGGGTTTATTGCTTTAAGGAACAGGACTGCCTGAGTTCTAAACCAAACTGTAGCCAGCTCTCTCACCTGAATGAATAGGTGGAAACTTTGCTAGCCAAATTTGCAGGAGTGTAAATTTTAATACTAAAATATACTGTAGAAATGAAAAAAAAATCTGCTAAGCACAGGTAATAGAACACTTTTGTTATTCAGGATGTCTCTTTACAAAGCATATGAAAATTGTATTCATGCTTTCTCAAACGAGCCCCATCAGTCCAGCCCATTTTATACAAAGCGGTGAGAAAGAAATTAAACACCATGTGTTAGGCTGCCAGCAAGGCAGTGACGGGCACGCTCTGAGGAGCAGAACTGCCTGTACTTTGGCCTCGCCCACAAAACTCCAACCACCATGAATTAAAGCCATGGCTACCTGTTCTGGTGTGCCACACAGAATTTATGTTTTCATGGCCTTTTTTTTTTTTTAATAGGGAAGGCCAAAAATAGATTCCTTCTGTGAGCCAGTGAAAGCAGCTGAGCAAGCAGGGGCCCCGCTCATGCTCAGGCACACCTGTCTCTATGTACTCTTTTCAGTACAGACCTCAGACAAACAAATGAAATTTCATGTACTTACAAGGTTTTAAAATGAATGACCTGTGCCCGCTCTGAATATTCAAGCTATCGAGAAAAGACCAAAGACAACTCAGCCCGAGAAGCAGACATTCCGCCCGCGTCTGATGAGTGGCACTGCAGTCACCCTGCAAATCCGCACAGACAGCAAGGCCAGCAAACATGTTCTTAATGTGTGACTGTCCTACTCCAACTGCTTGTTTAGAGTCAGTTAGGTTTTAAAACAACCTCACTCAAGTCTAATATATCTACACTAGGCTGCAGCCCCTTAAAGCGCAGAATTCCGTAAGTTTTATTTATTTTTTTAGATGATTTTACACACCTGGGAACCACTGCCACAATCAAGATGCACGTTTTTCTTACTCCAAAAGGCTGCTGGAGCCCCTTGGCCAGGCAGCCCTCTCCAATGAAAAGGGATTTTTATGTTTGTTTTGTTTTTCAATTCAAAGTTTTGTGTTGGCAGTTTTCCCTATGGGTTGACTGCCAGTGGGCACAGGAGCCTTCTCTCTACCCGGGGCCACTTGCAGCGTTTCAGGCCCTAAACACCTGGGCATGTCTAAATTTCAGTCACATCTCTTGTCTCTGTTTATCAGGTATGATTATCATTAGTATTTTTACCATCATCCATATTTATAAAATCTGTATTTTACTAATTTCCAGTTCATTATTATTTTTTAAATTATATGTATATAGAGAGGGAGAGCACTCCAGTCTACTAAGCTCACTTCCCAAACACCTGCAGCAGACCCAGTCCCGCCCCGGGGCTGCAGCTGGGAGCCAGGGAAGGCAGTCCAGGTGTCCAGCACGGGAGAAACCCAATGATGGCATGAGCTACCCCCACTGCTTCCCAAGGTCTGCCTGACCAGGAGCTACAGTAAGGACCAACACTAGTTCCACACTGCTCATTCATTTTTTAAAAATGATTTTGAAAGAGAAATAGGGTGAGAGAGCTGGATGTCCCACCTGCTGGTTCACTGTCCAGATGACTGCAACAGCCAGAGCCAGGAGCTCCTCCCAGGTCTCCCACGTGGGTGACAGGGCCCCAAGTACTTGGGACATCTTCTGCTTTCCCAGGCGTATTAGCAGGGAGCTGGATAGGAAGCGGAGTAGCCAGCAGGACTCAGAATGGCACCCAAATGGGATGCTGGCATCACAGGTGGTGGCTTTACCTGTCATGATGGGAGCCCCCAATTATTGTTTGTTCTTTAAAAAAATTATTTATTTTTGTTGCAAAGTCAGATATACAAAGAAGAAGTTCTTTCATCTGATGATTCACTCCCTAAGCAGCCACAACAGCTAAAGCTGAGCCAATCCAAAGTCTGGAGCCCAGAGCCTCTTCCAGGTCTCCCATGCAGGTGCAAGGTCCCAAGGATTTGGGCCATCCTCAACTGTTTTCCCAAGCCACAAGCAGAGAGCTGGATGGGAAGCAGGGCTGCTGGGATTAGAACTGGCACCCAAATGGGATCCTGGTGTGTTCATGGCGAGGACTTGAGCTATTGGGCTACTGTGCCAGGCCCTTATTGTTTGTTCTTAATTCAACTTTTACTTTAGTCACATATTGTTGACCCTTTGCAAGTTTTCTGAACAGTCTGTCAAAAAGCAATTACATATGAGCAAACATATTATTTGTTGGAATGGCACTGAGGTGAGATGAAGTGTGGAGGAAGTGGTATATGACCAAGACATAGTTATACAATGAGATTCAAGTGTCTGCTGGACACTGGCTACACTTGTAAGAGTGTTCTAGGCTCACACAGAAAAAGGTACAGCATCTTTTAGATGAATCTGTAAATGCAACCCTTAAAAAGAAATGACTTAGAAACTCTTTTAAGAACCTCATGTGAGAAAGAAAAGAAGAGTTAAAGAAGGTGTTTTAAACTTGGAGACTTGTACAGGTTTTCAGATGACAGTGTAAATGAGAAAGAAAAAAAGATATGAGTGATGTTCAGGTGGACTGCATTACACAGGAAGCAGTTCAAAGGTTTCTGCTCCATTTTTATGGAACTTTTTAATTATGCCAGGTTTTTAAGACTCCAGTGTTGATTTATTTTTACAAAGTAAAATGCTTTTCGATAAACTGTCAATTGTAGTCGAGTTTTATTATTTTGGATTATAAAAGGGATATGACACATAGCTTATAGCCCAATTAGTGTTATACTTTTTCTTTCACACACCTGAATACTTGTGAAATAGTAACAGGTGTCCAAGTTTACAAACAAGCAACTGTTGCATAATCACTGCTGATCCACTCAGCCACTGGTTACATGGTCTGTCCTCTGCGATCCTGGCAAGAAGTTTCTGTTCCAGGACTTACTGCTTTGCATTTATAAGTGATTTCCTGGTCTCTATTAATTCATCAAAGTTTAAGGTACTTTCATAAATTCCCTGGCCATCTGTTTTTTAACTTTGGTACAGCAATCAAGGTTGGTTTTAACTGCTATTGAATCTGCAAGTAAGACACTGAGTTAGATTCAGTCCTTCTGTTTATTGCAATTTGCAGTGTTCAACAGAAAGTAATTTTCTATTAACATAGAATGCTGGTTAACTTATTTTAATAAAAAGAAATCACAGCTAGCTTTCCTTTCTATTGCTTCCATATGTTTTTTTACAAATACAATTGCATGTCAGGGTATATTGCTAATATTTCAGTCTCCAGGGATGGCTGAGAGCCATATTTGTTCCTAGGCCTGAAATACGGCTTGAATCTGGAGCTAGCTTCAAAAACTTGTCATGATACAGCTTTTTGTCGCTTTCTGTACACTCCCAGTCAGGATCTCACTTGGCTTAACATTCCACAATGATTTATTTCAACTTGTTTTCTTCCCATTTGAGAAAACAGATACAGATGTGCAGTGCAGTGTGTGAGCTTATACCAAGTGGTGAGGCCAGGAATAGAACATGGATCGCAGCTGAGCAAGCTACTTCACCCCTCTGTGCTGTGGCTTGCTGTGAGGAGATTCAGAGCACTCACAGCACACAGAGCCTGGCAGGTGTTAAGAGCCGAGTATATGCCATCATTACGTGGTCCACCATTCCGCTCCATCCCCGCACCACCCCCCGCCCCTGCATCTTGCTGCCTCTGTCTCTACAGAGGTTAAGAGACCATATCCTCTTGGCAGCCAGTGACATTTTTATGTGTTTTGTAAACCAGCATACGTCTATCCTTTGGTCTGTATTACAAAAAAATGGAGTATTTCAGCTTTTAAAAACTCTTCCCAGCTTTATATGCTGTTTTTCAAGAGCAGCTAAGAAATGCAGCCACTTAGTCAGCTTTTTAAAAGCTTAGTCCGACTTTTTAAAAATGTAACAGGAAAAGACACAGGAGTAACATGGGAGCTTTTCATTGTTCTTCCCCCAGATCCACTGCTCTACTAGTTACACTATCCCAGCATGCAGCCTCTGAAAGCACCGTGTTTTCTGGGATCACTCTGAAGTTACCAGTGGATGATGCAGCACTTTTGAACAACTGAACATCTCCCAGAAATACTTCAATGAATCCCAATTAATACAGATTTTTAATCTATTGATTTTCTCAGTGGTCCTGAAGGAAAGCACTTTGACTCCCAAAACTTTAACACTAGTTGAATATTTGCTCAAAGGATCTACCCTCATAGTTTAAATTCTCCTACTCAAAGTACAATAGACGGATTTACTTAATCTATGAGATAAAAACTGAACTCAAAACAGTGTTGAAAGACCTAGATTTTCTTTTTGCTAAAGCATGGATTTGTTTGTTGAATCGAAGAAAAGTTAATGATTGCAGCTGACTGTGCATTTTCATCTTACAGAGCTTAAACATCTTCCAGAACCTAAATAAGCGGCAGTTTGAAACAGTTATTCATTTGTTTGAGGTCGCAATAATAGCCACTGACCTGGCTTTATATTTCAAGTAAGTACCTAACTGTGCAACACAATGCTGTCGTGCTCTGTATGCTTCACTTCTCCATAACTTGTCATGTTCAAGTGAAAAGGCAACAGGTAGCTTATGCTTTGCTTTCCTTTTGAATGATCGATTAGACTACGCTCACAAGAGATGTCTGACACTGAACTTATTAGACATCGCAAGCTGTGTTCTGGAATTTCAGCTCCTAGCTTTAAGTGGCTGGTTGATCTGAAGTTGGAGATGAAGGCTGCACGCATGTAGTGAAGTTTGTGTGTTGTTAGCAAGTGGATTTTGTCCTCGGAAATTCACTGCTGTCCAGAACAAAGCTATCCAGGGTTTCAGAAACGTGGCGCTGTCAGTCTGGGGCCTAAATATAACACACTGATCGCCCACGAACCTAACTCGGAAAAAGTTACCTACAGCAGAGTGAACTGAAGCTTGTCCACAACGACCTAGCTATGGAGACCAGATAGCTCATGTATCTGCACAGTTTCTGAAAAGTGAGCAATAAAGTTGTTTGGTCAAAATGGGCTTGAGCAAGGTGAACTCACCATAGGATTCAACTTTTCAGTGATGTGGACCTTGTCTGTCTATGCCTTTCTGACCTTTAATTACAATTTTAATTAAATAGCTGAAATATATACTTTATGATGGCTATACAAATATCCATAGCCTATTTTCAACAAATGCTTAACTTTTCTACATTCTTCTCAAATCTCATTTAAAATATATGTGTGTGTATATATACATTTAATTTATTTGAAAGAAGATTTCACTTCCTAGATGGCTGAGCCAGGAGCTTCACTGGGGTCTTCTAAATGGGTGGTACGGACACAAAGTTTAAGCCATCTTGTGCTGCTTTTTCCAGGTCATTAGCAGGGAGCTGGATGAGAGGTAGGACAGCTGGGACATGAACTGGCCCGTTGCACCACAGCATCAGCCTCTAAGGACTCATTTTTTTAAAGAATGATTAGTGCTGTTAACTGAGGCTGCTAACCCCTACTCCATCATGACAATCCCTTCTCTTCCCTCTCAAACACGTCACCGTTTGATATGGATATGTATTCATCTTCTCCGTATGTTTTAAAATACCTGTTTAAAAGGCAGAGTGACAGAGGAGAAACAGCTTCCCTACACTGGTTCGTTCCTCAGATGGCAGCAGTAGGTAGGTCTGGGCCAGGCCAGAACTCCATCCTGGTCTTACATGGGCAATAGAGTCCCAAATACTTGACCATTACCCACTGCCTTCCCAGGTACATTAGCAGGAAACAGAGCAGCCAAAACCCAACACTCCAACATAGGACCCTGGTGTCCCAAGTGGCAGCTTAATCCACTGTGCCACACCACCAGCTCTCATCTGTTTTTATGTAACACTGTTAAATGTTTTATATTTTCCTATATCTAGTATTACATTCTCTTTATGTACATTTCTACCAACTTGCTTTTTTCATGCAACAGGATTATTAGAGATTTAGCCTTGAGAACAGAAATTCAACTTACATGGCTTAACTCCAGAGCTGAACGTCATAATTCGTTTACCATTCCTCTGTACGTGTAGACTGGTTCCCATTTTTCACCACTACCTGTGGCAGTGTATGTGCCTGAGTGTATACATGAAAGTACACACCTAGAAATGGGCTCTTCTTATCTTCAGTTGTGGTCAGTGTGCCACTGCCCTCGTGGCTGCTGAGTGCTTACACTCCCAGCAGCAAGGGTGGCTGTTATCCCCCTTCTAGAATAATCTCCTTGATCTGGGCATAATGGAAATTTGTTTTGCTAACAAGCAAACCTAACGAGCAGGAGATGATGCAGGAGATGGTGCTTTCCCGCTACCAGTGAGCCCATGCACCCGCATTCTTGGGATTCTAGCTTGTTGGTTGTGTGTGTTGTGATGTCTTTCACAGCTTAAGGCGTTGTTGTTTATGTCATGGCTTCTTCTCACACGTAACTTTGAGCTCTAATGTAATCAAGCTGCTCTGGGTTTTCTCCCGTGTTTGTGCTTTTTCCACGGCGAACCCTTTCTGTGTGGAAGTTTGACAGCTGCTCTCTGTCCTCCTACCTTCTGGCCCCTTAGATGGCTTTGAGCTCATCCCTACACCAAGTGGACACATAAAATCTGAAAAGCATGTACTCCGGGTATCTTCTATCCCTGCTTTTGTATGCAGATATTGTTACACTGCTGTATCTTTTTTAGGAAAAGAACCATGTTTCAGAAAATTGTTGATGCCTGTGAACAAATGAAAACTGAAGAGGAAGCTATCAAATATGTAACCATTGACCCCACCAAAAAAGAGATAATCATGTGGGTAGCCAGAATTTTATTTCTCTTTTGGTATGAGAAGTATATTCTGTATTTCTGTCTTAACAATTTCTGTTTTTTTCTAAGGGCAATGATGATGACTGCATGTGACTTGTCCGCTATCACCAAGCCCTGGGAAGTACAGAGTCAGGCAAGTCCAGTCATTTTTGTTTCTTGTCTTTCTCAGGTACCATCCTGGGTCTTGTGTCAAAGTCCATGGAAAGACTGAGGGCAACCTCAGAATTCTGTTCTGACAAATTAGAAACATTACAACCAAGGGCTACTTAATCAAGCCTCAGAATAAAACAAATAGGAAATGCTTTCATGCTGAATAGGCTGAAAAACAATTATTTCAGGGAATATCTGAATTTCTTGATAGAGAACAGAACAAGATCAGGATGTGCCTGCCAATCTAGGGTAGTGGGAGACTGAGAGGGCTCCCTGCTGCTGGGTCACGTCCCCAGTGTCAGCGATGGCGAGGCCAAGGCATTCTAGATCTCCACATGGGGACTGGAGTGATCATCTGCTGCTTACCAGGGTGCACATCAACAGGACGCTGGAATTAGAAGCTACCGCCAGGGACCAAGAGAGGCACTCTCGGGGGGGGGGGGGGAATTCAGGCGTCCTTTCTGTTGGGTTAAAAGCCCACCCCTCAATTCAGACTTCCACATACATTTTTATCAGAACCATGTTGGCAGCCTCCTTTGGACCCTCCCTCATCATTTGCTCCACACACATTCCTGGGCCCACTGTTGGGATTGTTCATAAACACAGATGGGACAATAGCAAGTATGACACACAGAAATGGCTTTGAAATGACTAACGTAAGCTCTGTTTAGCCACGCTTCTGCCTCCCAAATTCCCCATCAGCAATGGTTTCCATCTTGTTTTCGATAAGTTCATTTTTATCCCATGCACCTGTCTGCACTGCACTTCAGAGGCATCCAGAGGCTCAGCCTGCAGAACCACGGTCAAGCTTTCCAGCAAAGCTTAAAATGCCTCTCACCACCTGGCCTTAACTCCCCTCCCAGGGTCACCCCTGTCCCTTGCTCCCAGTCACTCCTGAAGCAGAGAGCAAGGTCTGGACACCCCATGTCATCTCTGCACACAGCTTTCCTTCCCCCCTTTACCTGGTGAGTTACTCTTGCTGACCCTCCCTTCTTAATGTAACAGCTTTCCTTCCTTCTGACCCAGGGCACCTGCCATATTGTTTTCATGACTGTTTTGCCTAGACTGTGAGCATTTTAAAGAAAAAACTTTGCCCCCTGCACATGTGTGTGTGAATATGTACATACAATATCTGCTTGATGCCAACAGAATTGGAAGACAGAGGAGGGTGTGGGGAGTTACAGCTTGCAACTTGGTGTCTTGACGGAATTAAGCATCCTCCTGCCCTGCTGCAGCTGCAGTTAAGGGATGGACACTGAACCTGACGTAGGCGATTGGCCTCCTTGTCTCAGTTCAGGCTGATCCGTGGGCATCTTTGTAAAACAAAAGAGCAGATGACTTGACAGCACTTTTGAATGCTGTTACCTCGACCCTTAACAGCCCTCAGAATAATGAAATGCAAGTTCTCAGAGTGGAGTTACTGAACCATGCCTTTCTTTCTTCTCTGTAGGTAGCACTTATGGTTGCAAGTGAATTTTGGGAGCAAGGAGATCTGGAGAGAACAGTGCTGCAGCAACAGCCCATTGTAAGATCTTGAAATAAAATCATCTGCACAATTCAATTTTGTTCTCTACGTCTTAGAAGACAATGTTAAACGACTTTTTCTTTCCAGCCTATGATGGACAGAAACAAGAAAGATGAACTACCTAAACTTCAAGTTGGATTTATTGACTTTGTCTGTACTTTCGTATATAAGGTAAGTAAACAAATCACTTCAATCGTGAGAATGGGAGTGGTCTTCAAATGTTCATAGAATTTTAATTCCACTTTTAGCAAACTCGTGGAAGTGCTATTGTATATGATCATTTGAGAATTTCAAACTGTGACAAAAGTTACAAAAAAGTCAGTCACCCACAGGGAAAGCCATGAGCAGTGTCATCATATCTTTATAGTTTAAGGTTCTACCTCACTCGGGGATGGAAAGAACCGCAGTGGGCACAGCTTGACACATTCCTTAGGTGAGCAGGCAAGACTGCAGGCACCGAGGGGACCGCAGCCTGGCAGCTCTGGGCACTCCATCACTTCTTACAGTGCCTTCTGCTTTTCAAAAATACTGAAAACCAGCTTAGTGCTTTAAGAAGCTTTTGACCTAAAATTTCCTCTAGGAGTTCTCGCGGTTTCACAGAGAGATCACACCTATGCTGGATGGTCTTCAGAATAACAGAGTGGAATGGAAAACCCTAGCCGATGAGTATGATGCAAAGATGAAGGTCATAGAAGAGGAGGCGAAAAAGCAAGAGGAAGGAAGCCCAGTCCAAAAAGGTAGGATGGAATTGTGGTATTAGACACGGAACTCGCTGGTCTGGAAGCGGCTGCAGCTCGGTGGCCTCTCCCTGGAAGGTGGCTCCTGAGGCCCCTTGGGCAGAACACTGCTTTTTCAGAAATACTGTGAAAATCACACTGTGGATCATGCCTAGCAGTTTTAGTTCTGACATTCTGAATTTGGGCAACTTGCTTAACTTCACTGAGCTTAATATATTTGATGAGATTTTTCTAGATTTCAACCTAAAAAAGTTCTACAAGGTGAGCTGGAGGACGTCATGGCTTTTTTTTCTGTCCCTCAGAATGTCCACATGGTCTTACTTTTCTGGGCATGAAATTTTATTCCTGAAGTCACTCAGTTTTAACACAAAGACTTAAATTTAAATTAGCTTATCAAATTACTCAAATGTTATTGGGAAGTGAATATTGATTTTTATCTTGCACTTTTACAAGTTTTGTAAGGGATCTTTTGTTTAACAAAGAAATAATCTTTATGTTCAACAACATTGCTTTTAGACGGTCCCGTTATATTTACTGATATATTTTTTTTAAAGTTTTATTTTTCTTCTTGGAAGGCAGTTATGGGGGTAGGAGCAGAGAGATTGGTCTGCTGCAGCCTGGTCCAGCCCCAGTGATTTGGGGAATGAACCAGCAGATGGAAGAGCTCTGGGTTTCTCCCTCTATTCTTCTTTCAAATAAATACATCTTTAAAAAAATAAAAGTAAATAGATTAGTTCTATGAGTTCAAGTTTTTAAAATGTTATTTATTGGAAAAGTGGAGAAACAGATATCTTTCACCTGCTTAGTCACTCCTCAAATGCCCACATCAGTTAGGACTGGGCCGGAACCAGCAGTGTAGAACGCCATGCGTGTTTCCCACATAGGCGGCAGGAACTTAAGGCCACGCGCCATTTTCTGGTGCCTTCCGAGGCACAGCAGCAGGGGGCTGTCTGGCAGTAGGGCAGCCAGGACTTAAACCAGGGCTCTGATGTGGGCAGGAGTCAGCACCACGGGCAGCCTGACTCACTATGCCACTAGTCCCACCTGTGAATTCAAAGTGTCAAGTGCTCAAATCCTTAGTCCCTGATATGTTAAAACTATCAATTAGGCTGTAGAGTTGACACCTACAACCATAGGAATGCTGAAACAGAAACACTGATCCACTAACTCCTAATACTGTTCTTCTCATTTTTTTGTAGCTGCTGAAGACTTGGAAGGTGGCACGAGTGACAAAAAGTCCAAAACATGCCTGATGTTGTAATGCAATCTGACTGGTCTAAAATTTCAGATATTTTACTTTTGGAGAAAAACAGAAAGTGTCCAAAAGAACTTCAGAGAATTTCACCCAGCAAATCATCAAATAGAGTCAGAGGAACTTTAGAAAAATTACTCTGCAACTATCAAGATTATATGTACTGCTAGCCTGAACAATCTGAGTAAAAAAAAAATTTATCAAAGCACAAAGTTAAAAACAAAGTGCATTTTTGGTGCTGACTTGTTTAGAAAAAAAAATTTTAAGTGTAATCCTTAAACCAGGTGTTCATAAATTTTGCTAAGACCACTATAGCAAAGTGTCAGACTAACTGCTTATAATCCTGGAGGCTGGGCATTCCATATAGACACTGGCAGGGCCGGTTTCTGGAGGCCTTTTGACTTGATTAGTGGAGAACCATCTCCCTGTGTCATCACATGCTCTTCCCTGTGTGTGTCCTAATTGTTCTGGGTTATGGCCCATCCCAGTGAGCTCATTAACTGCTGTGTAGTCACAACCTGAAGTATGGGGTCTAGGAATTCAGTATGTGTATTTCAAAGGTGGTAGGCAATTCAGCCTATGTAAGTCATACTTTTTAATCACCAAATTACTTTCTAAATGAAAAATATCATGCTGACAATCTTAATTTAGGATTAGATACAGTGTAACATGTAATGTATGTATACATAGTAGTACAGTATACAGTCCATCTAAAATGGTTTCTTTCACTTACTCGCCCCTAATAATGGAATGACAGAGATTAGGTTTTGTTTTTAAATTGTTAAAAACAGTATAAACTATGTCCTTATCCTATGGCCTCCTGCTCAAATTCCAAAGTCAATGACTTTCTTATATATAATAAAGAAATTTTTTGAATATTCAGAATTATACTTTTTATTGATAGAATTACCGGTCTATAAAACATACCTGGATAATCCTACAACTAATCAATGTGCATTTAAGAAATATACAATTTGGGCCCGGCAGCGTGGCCTAGCGGCTAACTTCCTTGCCTTGAACGCGCCCGGGATCCCATATGGGCGCCGGTTCTAATTCTGGCAGCTCCACTTCCCATCCAGCTCCCTGCCTGTGGCCTGGGAAAGCAGTCGAGGACGGCCCAAAGTTTTGGGACCCTGCACCCGCGTGGGAGACCCGGAGGAGGTTCCTGGTTCTCGGCTTCGGATGGGCGCAGTACCGGCTGTTGCGCTCACTTGGGGAATGAATCATCAGACGGAGGATCTTTCCCTCTGTCTCTCCTCTCTGTATATCTGACTTTGTAATAAAAAATAAATAAGTCTTTAAAAAAAAAAAGAAATATACAATTTGACCATGTTAAAAAAAATTTTACTATTAAGTGTGGTTTGGTAACTCTTCAGTTAATATTACTTTTAAGAATGATTACTGGACTCTCTGACCATGTCCATGCCTACAGTGTCAGGAAACACTTCTGTAACAGCAGGATGGACTTGTGCCTCTTCACGAAGGAAGCCATTGTAAAACCAGAGCGGAAGTCAATGGGGAAGGCGGGACCTTGGGGAAGGACAAGAGCCCCAGAGCCTCTGGAACTACATCATAAAACAAAATGAAATACTTTAAAATATAAAATAAAAAATTATTACTAGAACTAGCATAGGCATTCTAAATATTAAGTTGTTGGAAAAAAATGAAGGCTAATTATTTTCTTCAACTACATATATATGTAATTCTGGTATCAAAAGTTCAGGTTTCCTTTGCTCATCTATAATCATGGATGTGGCTTAGTGGATTAAGCTGCACACGTGATGTCACAGTGTCCTGATTCAGAGCACTGGTTCAAGTCCAGGCTGC
This sequence comes from Ochotona curzoniae, assembly GCF_017591425.1. Classification (NCBI taxonomy): domain Eukaryota; kingdom Metazoa; phylum Chordata; class Mammalia; order Lagomorpha; family Ochotonidae; genus Ochotona; species Ochotona curzoniae. The sequence continues at coordinate 27,888,837 of NW_024466512.1, read as the reverse complement.
CTCACTTCTGTCCCACTGACTGCTAGTGCACCTGGGAAAGCAGCAGAGGATGGACCGAAAGCCTGGGCTCCTACACCCATGCTAGGGACATGGTCGGAGCTCCTGATGCCTGGCCCAGCCCGGCCCCAGCTGCCATAGCCATATGAGCAATGAACAAGGGGATAAGATCTTTGTCTGATGTTCTACCCTTCAAGTGGATAATTTTTTAAAGAATATTTATTTAAAAGGCAGAATTACAGAGAGGGAGTGGGGGAGAGACAAATCTTCAGCTACTGGTCCACTCAATGGCTGCAATGGACAGAGGTAGGCCGGTCCAAAGCCAGGAGTCTATGGAGATTTTTCTGGGTCTCCTTCTTGGGTGCAATGGCCCAAGGACTTAGGTCATCCTGTGCTGCTCTCCCAGGGTATTAGAAGGGAGGTGAATCAGAAGTTGAGCAGCCAGGATTCAAAATAACACCCATATGGGATGACTGCACCACAAGCAGAGGCTTAACTTGCTATGCCACACTCCAGCCCCTAAGTAAATCTTTTGCATATGTGCATTATACAGATAATCATGGATTAAATCTGATAATAGGACAAATAGTGATTCCATGTATTTTGTCATATTTTTGTCAATATATGTATATAACAAAATGACTTAAAATCTGAATCTCAAAGTCTTATAAACAAAATAATGTTCAATTTTAAGCAGACCAAAAATAACTCACCATTTACTATGTTTTTCAGCAAGTAAGATATTTGAGAGAGTAAGTTCTGTCACCTTACAACATAAAGGTCATCAGTAGGAATTTTTTCTATTTTGTTCACAGTGCTATCTTGACCCCCACATGAGTGCCTGGCACAAAGTAGGCTCTCAATAATAGGAATGAATAATGGTCAAAACTGATGTGATGAACGACTCAGTCATGCATACATGCAGATGAGCGCTGCTTATCAAAGACACCACCACTGGTAACTGACGCACACACTCTCTTACTTCCACTGAAAATTATTCTGGAATTTCACTTCTAGGATCACTGTTTCAGAAGCCACAAAATAAACTATTTAGCAATTTTAAACTCCTAAATAACAGCCCGCTCAGTTTCCCTCTTTAGTCACCAAAGGCTGAGTTGAGGGTAGAGATATGTTGCCACAGAAACAAATGCATGAACAGCACATCTATAAACGCAAAACTTCGACTTCCCTAAGCCAGTGGTCTGCAGAAGTTCACTGACTACACTGGAACAAAGTTTGGGAAAAGTAAAAGATTCAATTTCTAAATTCATCATCATGAAAAAGCCTTCTCAGACTCCCCATTATCTGCCATTATGTATGAGTGGATTAAGTGTTGTGCTTTTACATAATCTAAATTTTATCAATGAGCTTAATGTCACAAATCATACTTGAAACAAGCACCAATTGTAAGGATCTATTTAAGAGCCTTTGTTCTTCCTAGTTATCAATTTAAAGGAATTTTCTGACATCTACTACACAAGAACGGTTAATTATATGTATTTTTCTACTAGCATCGATTTTGCTGCTGAAATTTCAAAATTTTTTACTGTGAAATCAAGATTTCTTTTTATTCACCCTAAGTCATGAGATAAACAATTTCTTCAAGAAATGAGGTTCTTTTCAAATAATGCTTGAAATATTTCAAATATTAATAAGCCTATCACGGCTTCCTGCTTGCTAATGGAAGCCCACCAATGGCTGCATCATCATTACCTAGGGGTCCCCTGACAGAGATGCCCGCCAGGCCTCACTGGTAGAGGAACCTTGCGAATGTCATAACTAGCTACTGTAGACATTGTCCACTACTGTGGACACTGAGAAAATCTTATTAAACACAAAGGTGCTCATTTTTGCAGTTTAATACCCATACCTTCATATTTAAATGTCACTGAAACTAGTAGATCAAGGAGTTAACAGGTGCTCAAGGAATTACAGATGACAGAGTTGTGTATAAGCAACTGAAGTCTTCAAACAGTTCATGGAAACTCATACTCTGAAAGAATATGCATGGATTTCAAAACGGTCTGCACCAAAGTAAACTTACCCTGAATTCCATTTTTCCATGAATTTTTTGAAGTCACTTCATATAAAGGACAGAGAAAAGCATGGAACTGATGCACTTTTGAAGCATCTCAGATGGCGAGAATAGCTGTATTTTTATTTCCAAAGATAAACCACTCCAGTTGCAACCTGTAGATTGTACTTGTATGAAGTTCCAAAGTATCCTTCCACATTAAGAAAGGCAGGCTTCTTTCTCCCATCTCACAGAAACAAATCCTGAAAATATTCATCAAATTCTTCTTCCCTGTTAAAAAGAGGTATGGCTTTTGATTAAAATCAATAATTAGAACAAAACTTACGAGGCAACACATTACAAGAAACTAATGAAAATAAAATGTCAACATATTGGCTGGTGTCTCAGTCATTTCATGATATATTAAGTAATCTTTAGTTTCTAGAATAATCATGATTGTACCCAGATTGACTTAAATTACATGTTTTGTGAGATGTCACTACTTCTCAACTGTTTTTTGGTTTACTTGTACTTTCTCTGTTCATTGTCCCTTACAGTATGCTTAAATAAGAATAAAAAAAACTTTAAGGGTAAATGCAAGTCTTCTAGGATGGAGTAAATACTCTGTAGTGGTACAGATGACACCGGAAGCAAAAAGTGGAACTTGAGATACTAAATTAGATAGCAGGTTTTTTTTCATTATGTTTTGGTATGTGATAAAGTACTATATAAATATGAGGACTAGGAGCCAGAGTGATAAACTGTACAATAGCACAGGCATTCAAGTTACTTGGTATGAAGTCTTGTCACTATTTAGATGTGTGAGCAAACTACTTGTCTGAACTAAGTTTATTTGTACAAGGAAGATCACACTTACTTATAGTTATCCGAGGATTAAATCTATACACAAACGCTGTTCTAGGATCTTGGGAATCAAGTTTGATAATAAAAAGTAGACAGCTTAGCAGTCAGTCTCTTTACAAAATATTCTTTTAGGTCAGACTCCATTTGTTTTTAATCTTTGAGAAGCTAAGGCTGGTGCTGTGATGCCCTGGGTTAACAGCTACCACCTGCAACACCAACATGCCATGTAGGCAGCCGCTGAATCCCAGCTGTTCTACTTCTGATCCTGCCCTCTGCTAATGCATCTGGGAAAGAGGCAGAAGATGGCCCACGGGTGTGTGCCCCTGTACCAACCAGGTGGATGAAGCACCTAGTTCTTGGCTTTAACCTGGCCCACCCCCAGTCACTACAGCCATTTGGAGAACCACAGGACGGAAAACGCCTCTTTCTTCCTGACTCCTAACTCTGCCTTTCAAATAAACAAAATAAAATCTTAAATACATAAAACTATCACAACCATGTAAAAATTTAAAGAATAAAACTGGTTAAGTAGTTATCTGTGATTTCACGTTCCCCAAATACTACTGTTTAGCATGGAAGCAAAATGCAGTATAACTTGCAAAATTGTATTTAGAACTTAACATGCATGAAATTGGTTGAGTCTGTGTGGGCTTGGATGACATTTGATTAATGTCAAAAGAACTGAATACAAAGAGAATTTTGTAGTATGAAAGCCTTCTTTCCAACGAGGTGGAGTAATCCACCATAAGGGGCGCGTACGAGGAGGGGTTGGGGGAACCTCAGAGCCTATGAAACAATGTCATAAGATTAAATGAAATGCAATTAAAAAAAAGAAAGACTTCTTTCATAAGATTTACTCAGTAAGCTGCTTTGAAGACCTACTGTTATTCTCACCTATAAAAGTTCTTCAAGGGGAAGTGTTTAATAAATGGGAATTTGGTTAATAGTTTAAATTGGACAGTAATAGTTTATTTACAGCAATTTTTTAAAAATCTGGTCTATAATCAGTTTTGGAAATCATTTGGCTGAGAAATTATTATGGCCGCAGGAAAATGAAAAAATATTAAAACTTCTTTCCAACACATCTGAATTCTAATACAATGAGAGCATATAATTAGCCAAATGGTTTATAATCAGCTTATACTAATGAATTATAATTGGTTTAACAAATCTCTTTCTAATATGAAGCAACATGCCTGGGGACTGGCAAAGTGGAGCTAACATTTATTGAGCACTTACTATGTTTGTTAGTGTAATACTTGGTGCTTTTTCGTCTTCACAGTAAACTCTATGGCAGATATGTTATCCTCTTTTGCTACATAAAATCCAAGTGATAAACATTCCAATGAGGTGGAGCTGGTAAGATGCCACCCATTCCCAGTGTCTACCTCCATCCCACTGCAGGCGACAGTAAGCACAGGGAGTTACTTGTCTAAGGTAGGGTGCTGGCAAGCATTCTCACAGCTGCATGAATCTTGAAGGGTTTCCTTTGTGTGGATTTGTGATGATCACAGTAACATGAGGCAGACTGCTCTGGAAGTTGGAAAAGAGCCTTCCCTGAAGGAATCCAGGCAAGGACTGGAAGAAGGTCATGTGTTAGGTGAGCCGATGAAACACTTACCTACCAGAACGAAGCTGAACACACTGGCTGTCACTGGCCACACTAATGGCTGTGAATAAACTTGCATCTTAATCTTTGGCATTAGACATGATATTAAATTTTCACTGTCCTCAAAAATGGCTGTGGCTAAAGCATCCAAGCAACCCATCAGTGCAGCACTTACTGGGATTTCTCATCTGTCTCCGGGAGCGGCCCCTTCCACAGATGGGCTGATTCTGAAGCACTTTCTTCCTCATCGGAGCTTGCTGTTCATTAAAAAGATATTTTTTAAAATGTGGGATTTACATTTAAAACATTTTAAACTAATTACTAAAGTAATTAACCTAGGATTTAACTGATTTAGCTTCCACTTTGATAGTTCTCTAGAAATGTAATTCCCTCTCCCAGCTATGACAAACAGGCCAAAAGATACCAAGGCATCTCAGCAAAACACCCAACAATTTAGTCGCACAAAAACTTAAGTTATACTTGGTTAAATAACTTCAATATTACCTTTTACAAGGGAATTATCTCTTGCATAAAGTTGTTTTTGATTTAGTCTGTTTTATCATACAAAAACCACACAAGACTTTTGTACAGAGTATACTAATATCAGGATTGGTATGTTAAGGCCAGATAGTTAAATTATAAGAACGTTTTTCAGGCATTTAAAAAAACTAATTACAATAAAAATAAGGCTGTTCTTGAAAGAAGAATAGTCATTCTTATACATTGTTCTGAGTAATTCCACAAACTTTTCTTGAGGAAAATATGGCAATATAAGTGACTTTAAATTAAATACCCCATGACAAACAGGGTTACTTTCAAATTTGATTACTTAGAATAAACAAGCACTATACATCTGTGTGTACACACACATGCATACAAAGATGTACACTGTGTAACAGCCACAAAACCTAAATCCCCACCGGTTAGTATCAAGGATTCATTTAAAAAAAAAAAAAATACAACCATCAGAAAAAAAAAACCCCGAGTATATCTACACGTTCTGCTATGGAAAGATGCCGATGTTTTATGTAATTTTTACAGTGTTACACAAAGTACAGAGTATAATTCAATTTATATCAAATTATGTTGTGTACATATAAATTTCTATGGGTAGTACATTTTTAAGGGATAATCAAACTGAAGAGTAATATTACATGCGTGCTTGAGATACTTTCATTTTCTACATATTTCCAAATTATTTATTTTAAACAATCATGCGTTACCTTAAAAATTGGTAAAGGCTTTGACTTAAAAATATAACAAAATAGACATGTTTCAAATGAACCACCTTAAGGCAACAAAAAAATATTGAAAAAGTTATTACCAGGCAATAAACTTATGTTCTACAAAGCAATTACATTAGCGAGACATCCTCTAACAATCATTAATCTAAAAAAGAAGGGACAGAAATTTGGCCTGTCTCAGTACAGAGTGTCCCCTAGTTATGCACAACACAAAAACCAAACAGCGGCGACCGGTCGCAGTGGCTCTCGCCTTTCACCTGCTGCTCTTTGATCTGTGAACCAACGTGTGCACCTGCACTTTGAGCTTAACTGACACTCTGTTTTGGCCCCAATTCTAACAAGAATGACCAAAAAAAGTGGAGAGAGGGGTGGGACATTGTATTTCTAATAATTCACACAAACACTGATTAAATTATGTTGTGTACCCAATGAAAGCCAGTGTCTAAATCTGTTATTTTGAGAAGAATGTCTTTTCCTTTATTAAACAAATAAACAAAACACAAACATGACATAAAGGAAGCGCAGAAAAGCAAATTAGGCCTAATAAAGGTGTGCTGCTCCTCTGTCAATGTCACAGAACAAAACCCACAAGGTCTTTCAAAACTGGCAATTAACTTCAAAAGGCCTTACCACCACCTGTTCCCGTGTCTTACAACAGCACGGCCCACAAGCAAGCCTCCCTATACCAGTTTTGTGAAGCTAGACAACCCAGTTTCCCTACAAATCATTATCAGTCTAGAATAACAAATAAATCTTTCTAAAAAAAAGTCAAATATCCGCAGGGAGCCCAGTGCACAGGATTGTACTAAGTGACTCGTAAGGGCCCATACAACCCTGAGAATCTGTAATACTCTGGATCCCTGAGACTGACAGTCACTGGGCATCATTTGCTGCAACTTTCTAGAGGGAGGTGAGATATAACTAAGGAAATAACTGGAAGAATGGACAACACAAAGGATGTTCTTAGAACCTCGCTGTCACGCACACGCAGTAATTATTAGCTAATGGGATCAGCACTTGAGTCACTGCCTTTCTGAGTTGGAAGCAGAACTTACAGGTCTTTTATTCCAAATCCTAGGAACTTAAATTTTATTCACTGATTAACAGTTACGGATGATACAGGAAAAAGGGAAGGTGTTCTGGAATGATAAACATTTTTAATCCTAGCCATGCCATTAACTATTTAATCCTGGACAATTAAATTCTCTGGTTCTTGGGAGAACACAGCAGTGATTACATAGAACTGTACACTGCTAAGAAAGTAGCAAAACATCACATTGTATATCTTAATACACACAATACTTAAAATTGGTTTTGTTCATTCATTTAAAATACTCCTCTGGGAGCAGACGTTCGGAAGAGCAACTAAGACACACTGCTTGCGATACCTACATCCCTTATGTGCCTGGGTTTCAGCCTTAATTCCAACTCCAGCCTTAATTCCAACTTCCTGCTAGCATATACCCTGGGAGGAAGCAGGTGATGGCTCCTGGCTATGTATGGGCATTTGGGGAGTGAACCAGGGGGGACTCAAACCGACACCCATACGGGATCCTGGCAGTTACTAGGCAAGGATTTAGCTACTGATCCATTGGGCCAGGCCCTCCCCTCAATAATATTTTTTTCCTAAATAATAATCCTCTGAATCTTAATTTTCTCATCTACAAATTGAGAATATTATATGCCCATTATGAAGGTTAGATAAGGTAACAAACTAAAGCACTTGCTACTGTGGATGACAGAGTAGTCAGTCAGCAAATTCAAGTTAAAGTTATTTTTTTCACCCATATAAATGGATTTTCCCCCATCAGTTTGGTTTTAATAATCCACATGTTAAACAGGTTGAGACAGTAGCTGAGTATTATCCAAATAGAAATGTTAGGAACAGTACAATCTGGGCTCAGAAATTGCCAAAATCCACCAGGATCACTATATACCTGAGCAGACACACAGGGCTGGCCTACGGCACAGGCCTACGGCACTGCAAATATCTCCTATCATGAGAAACCCAAATTGTAAATACTGTGAATCTATAAAATGTCATAAAGTAAAGAAACAGTTGATACTTACTGTTTACAGATTCTTCTCTCTCTGAAGATGAGTGTCCTGGGAAGGAAGCAGCATTGTTGTGTGAGAATTACGGATCCCTTTGTGGGCCAGTGCAACAGTTCAAACCACAACCAGAATACTTCCCAACAGACTAGTGTGCAACAGATTAGCTGTGATACCAGCAACAATTTCTAACATCTATGGAGACATTCAACATCTGGAAAGTTCATGAATACTCGTTTATCACAATACCCTTTCCAAGGTCCTACACAAGTGACAATCAGCTCTTAATAACTGACAACATCATTATATCCTAAAACAAGAGGCCTCTGACATTCCTCGACAGGTCAAATAAGCCCAAATGTATGGCTACTTGGAGGCCAAAGAGGGCTTCAGAACTCAGGGAGAGACATGAAAATGTATTCTTTCCTATCATTCTAAAATACAAGAACATGACACCTGTTTTCAAATACTCAGAAGTCTAAGAGGTCAGCTTTGCACTGGGCCTAAGGACATAATCAGAGCCAGAGAGGCAGCTGTCGGTTTCAGGAACCTGCTGTCAACTGTAACTACCTAAAGCTCTAAAGGACTACTTCAAGTGAGGTGGTGGATGCCTTCTCCCAGGGGTGTTGCAGCAAAAGCAGAGTGAGCACACGCACAGAGCAGCACTTCTCCCGAACTGCGCTGGGCAAACAGACCTTTCTGGGAACCTGCTAGTGGCTCTGCAGACTCCGAGGCTGCATTACCAGCCAGCTCCCAAGTGATGACAGAGGACCACGCTGTGAAAGCAAAGCTGCAGGACAACCTCCAATCACAAGCCCAGGACTCATCTCTGATGTTTCTTCTCATTCTGAGAAATTAAGCCTGAACTTCCTAATTCAGTCACCTAACTATCAGGGCCTGCTATATGAAGAAACTGTGTAGGAAACCAGAGACCGTGAACTAAGTCACGCCATCTACTGTCTCACAGAAATTTTTAAAAAAATTGTCCCAAGAGTAATACCGTGTTTCTAAAGAAAAGGGGCAAGGTGCTACTGAAATATGCAACAGGAAATTAAGTTTATGGGTAGGAGTGAGCTACTGGGTATGCCAGAAGGACCCTCTCAATTAACTAAACTAAATCAAAACTTGACAGATGAACTGGCCTTTGGGAAAAGGAGCCAGAAGTTTCATCCTGTTCTCCCAGGACCCGAGTACTTGGGTCATTTCCACTGTTTTTGAAGGCACATCAAATGGCAGCTAGATCAGAAGTGGAGCAGCTGGGACACGAACCAGCGCCCATTTGGGCTCTTAGCATCAGCAGTGGCTTTACCTGCCATGCCACAGTGCAGGCCCCTCTCAGCTTCTTTTGACCTTGTTTCCTCCTCAGTCTTACCCTCACGTTTGGGCTCCTCAGGATTCTTACCAATTATTTTTTCTTCTCATATATTCTTGTTTACTCCCAGTTTTAAGTTATGGTCAAAGAAAATGTTAATAAGTAAGTGAGTGAATGAATGGACAACTACATGGCTGAATGAAATGGATAGCTAGAAGATAAGACCAGTAGCTAGACCATGAGGACCATTCAGCTTTGGCAGGTATAGGCAGAATATAGGTAGATTGTCCTGGCAACAAGTTCAAAATCACCCTTAAGAATATAACTTTTGGAGCCGGTACTGTGATGGCCTTGGGCCATCCTTGACTGCTTCCCCAGGCCACAAGCAGGGAGCTGGATGGCAAGTGGGACTATCGGGATTAGAACCAGTGCCCATATGGGATCTCAGTGCATTCAAGGTGAGGACTTCAGCCACTAGGCTACTGTGCTAGGCCCAGAACTTTCATTTTCTGTTTCTCTCCCTAAATGGCCACGAAGACTAGAGCTGGACCATTCCAAAGCTAGGAGCTAGGAGCTTCTTCCCAGTCTCACAATTTTCCTTAAGTCTGCTAAAATTATTATTTCCTGTTCTATACCACAAATATTAAAATAAAACAAAACAAAAACAAAAACCTGTATTCTGGAGCTTCTGCTTTCACATTCACTCCAACTAGAGAATAACAGATGTCTCAATTCTATCCTGCTTTGCTCTTCTAGCTCCAATGTTCCTGAATTTGCCCTGAAACAACTTCCGTGTTATGTTGAACATGTGCTGGGCCATAGCAGTAAACACAGCAGGCAGAATCTCCGTCCTCCTTGGGCTTTTACGTCATCATCCTATATGTCACGAAGGAAAGACGCAGGGGCAGTGGCAGCCTTATGAAGCAGAGTTCTAACGCCGTTCAAGGTGGGAGACAGATCAGGGATGATCCGGCCCTTCACATCATGCACTCACATATGTGCATGTACTCCTTGGGAAATGGCATCTAAGATTAACCCTGAAGAAGAAAGGAGGATCTGACCAGGAACTTCAGAAAAAAGGGAAGCAGCTTCCTTCCCTGTAAGCCCTAAAATAAGAAGAAGTTTAGCATTTCTAGAACTGAAAGGCTCTTTTTGGGTGGCGTGTGAAAGTGAAATAGAGAATAGTGAAAAATAACCTCTGTATGTATTTACTATCCCATAAACAATGGAAATCATGAGTTCACAGAGAATTCATGAAGAGAAGAAATGTGGGATGGCAAGACTTCGGACAAATCAGTCAGAGGATTACAGCAGTGGCTCTGAAAACTAAACCATGGGGACCAGAGCTACTGTGCAGTGGCTTAAGCCATGACCTGCAGTGCCAGCACCCCATATGGATGCTGGTTCAAGTCCTGGTTGCTTCATCTGACCCCGCTCCCTTCTAAGGCACCTGGGAAAAGCAGGAGAAGATGTTCCAAGTGCTTGGGGCCCTGTACCACATGGGAGACCCAGTACAGGAAACTCATGGTTCCTGGCTTCAGCCTAGCCCAGCCATGAATGTCATCTGGGGAGGGAATAAATTAAGATCTCTCTCTTTCTCTCTGAAACACTTTCAAATAAGTGAAATAAATCTTAAAAAAATAAACCTGGACCCAGCACAATGGCTCAGTAGCTAAATCCTTGCCTTACATACGCCAGAATCCCATATGTGCCGGGATCCCATATGGATGCTAGTTCGTGTCTCAAATGCTCTACTTCCCATCCAATTCCGTGCTTGTGGCTGGGGAAGGCAGCTGAGGATGGTCCAAAGCCTTGAAACACCGCACTAACATGGGAGACCGGGAAGAAATTCCTGGCTCCCTGGCTTCAGGTGGGCTCAGCTCCAGCCATTGTAGCCACTTAGAGGGTAAACCAGTGGATGGAGGATCTTTCTCTCTGTCTCTCCTTTTCTCAGTAAATCTGCCTTTCCAATAAAAATAAATACATCTTTACAAAATAAATAAATAAACCTAAACCTTCAGGGAAAAGAGCCTTCAAGGATAATTCCCAGATTTCTCATATTAATCTTTAGGTCAACACAGGTGTCATACACTGGAAAAAAAAAAAAAAAGAAAGAAAGAAAGCTAAAGGAAAAATATCTAAAAAGTCAGGCATGTATATATGATCGGAAGGGACCGATCTGCCAGATCCAGCTGCCTGTCCTCTGTATTGAAGGCACCGAATGGCCTTTTACAAAGCAGGCTCCTTCTTTAATTTGGGATATGCAGAGGGAAGAAAACATGGTATCACAGCTAGGGTACCAATGCATTAAAATGAATGCAAAAAATTCAAATATGGCGCACTAAATATTTTACCAGTATATTAAGCAAAGTAAAATTTTTAAAACTCTAATGAAATTTTCACATTAGTCAAAATTTATTGTATAGATGAAAAATGATTTAAGAGGCAACATTCTGCTGTGTTATACAAAATAACATCTTCCTCTTAGCATCTGTCAATCTTACCAAGTTTAAAATTTGATGATGTGACATACTTGAGTATTCTAATTCTATGTATGTAAAAGATGTGAGAAAAATGCATGTAAGGAATGCAAAACAAAGCTACTAGTTTTCCTAACTGGGCGCAGGGAGCCCTCTACTGGTTCATACACTCCATTACGAGCAAGCTGAGTCCAATACAACTACCTACCCACCCTAAGTCTGATTCACTCGAAGTTAGCTTAAGTGGACTCCACTTTACTCCTGCTAAAAAGAAACTAGACATAACCTTCATAACAGCTATTTATGAGCTGGGTACCATGCAAACTGCTTAATGAATTCTCATTTCAACTTCTGTAATGTGGACACTACTATTACGACCACTTTACCTTTGAATAAACTGAGACTCACAAAGCCTGAGGAAAAAGTCAGCAGGTGCCTGGTAAATTTGGTAATTATTTATTAAGTAAAAATATGCAGTGCCATGCTCAGGTGACAACACAGATACATATATAAATCTCTCATTTGAAGAATCTCTTACATAGTAAAAAAAAAAAAAAAAACACAGGTTATTATAGCCAAATGCACTGAATTACAATTTATGTATTGCCATAAACATCTGAGCTGTTCTGCAGAGTTCAAAGAGACCTCCACATTCTTAGCTGCTTCTCTGACTAGTATGGAAGCCAAATATCCACATTCTCCCCAGATATAGGACAAAAGTAAAATGACTTGTCCAAAGTAACAAATCTGTAGGTAACCTTTGCAATATTATACTATCTGCCAAAAATGAATCAAAATCAACTACAGTTTTGAAAGTTCATTATAAAATTGTTCAGCTTAATCCAACTGCTATAAAATGAAATTCTAATCACACTGACCAATTAACACCCACAGTTGAGATGGGGAACAGGTGCTAGGCACTGCAGACAGACGCCTCCTGGGATACGCACACGCCATAGCACAGTGCCGGGCTCGAGTCCTGGCTCGGCTGCCGAGGGGCAGCAGGTGATGGCAGAAGTCCTTGGGTATCTGCCATCCAAAAGGAGAATGAAGACTGAATCCCTGGCTCCGGGCTTCAGCCTGGCCCTGTGCAGCTGCCCCTGGCTCTTGGAGAGTCGCCAGCGAACAAGAGATCTCTAGCTCCATCAAATTAAGAGACTGCAGATTATATCTCGTGTTTGGAAACATGAGTAAACATTGTGTCTCAATTTCCTCTTACCTTTAGCCTTCTTCTTGGAGGTCTCTTCTGCGGAGGATAATTTGGATTTTTTATGTGATGACTCATGACAACCTTTTTTGGTTTTATCCTTCCTTTTTTTTGTCTTGATTTCTTTCCTCCTTTATGTTAAACACACAAAGTAACAATTAAGTTTTTCTACTGACTCTTACCAAAAATAAAACTAATGAACAAAAGTCCAATCAGTTATAATATTCACTTTAGAAATACTATTTATATAATGAGCAACCTTAAATTAATCTATTTTAGCTTAGTGTCTAAGACAATTCTGTAAGAAAGAAGCCTGAACAAAGAAACAAAGATTTATTACAAATCACTGTTTTACTTATTTCTTTCTTTCTAAAACCTGTCAGCCATTTAAAAGAAAACTACAGCAGCTGGTGTGATGGCACAGCAAGGTAATCCTCCATCCTGTGGTGTGGGCATCCCAACCAGCTAGGTGCTGGTTCATTTCCTGGCTGCTCCATTTCTGATCTAGCTCCTGCTTACGGCCTGGAAAAGCAGCAGAGGATGGGCCAAGGCCTTGGGATCCTGCACCTATGTGGCAGATTTGGAAGAAGCTCCTGGCTCTCAGCTTTAAATCAGCTCAGCTCTGGCAGTTGCAGCCATCTTGGAGTGACCCAGCAGATGGAAGATCTCTTTGTGTGTGTGTGTGTGTGTGTGTGTGTATGTGTGCATGTGTATACACACGTTGTGTGTATATATGTGTTTGTATATAGATATATACACATATGTATGTGTGTATGCATGTATATATATAATTGGCCTTTAAAATAAAAATAAATCTTAAAAAACTACAAAAGCAATCTCATTTTTCTCTATATCCATGTACACATTGAAAAAATACAAGGAAACTTTAACAGTTCAAAACATTAGTAAACAAAATTTTTTGCTGTTTTAAAGACATATGAATCTTTATTGGAAAGGCATATTTACAGAGAGAAGAAGAAACAGAAAGATCTTCCATCTACTGGTTCATTCCCCAGGCAACCAGGACAGTTGGAGCTAAGCCGATCCAAAGCCGGGAACCAGGAGCTTCTTCTGGGTCTCCATCGTGGGTACAGGGTCCCAAGGCTTTGGACCATCCTCTACTGCTCCCAGCCATAAACAGGGAGCTGGAAGGGAAGTAGAGCAGCTGGGACATGAACTGCCACCCATATGGGATCCTGGTGCTTGCAAGGGGAAGATCAGTCAATGGAGACATTGTGCCAGGACTCTGACGGAGTGGATAAAGCCACCACTTGCAGTGTTGCACCCCATATGCACACAGGCTTGAATCCTAACTGTTCCACTTGTGATCCTGCTCCCTGCTACCATGCCTGGGAAAGCATCCATGTGGCAGACCCAAAAGCAGCTCCTGGCTGCAGACTGACCCAGCTCTGGCTCTGGCCAGCTGCTGTGGATTTTTGGGGAGTGAATTGACTGATGGAAGATATTTCTGTCTGTCTCTCTTGCTCTCTGTAAATCTGCCTTTCAAATAAACAAATCCTTAAAAACAGATAAATATAAGACTAAAGGAATATAATAACAGTTTAATGGAAAAGGCTTACTGTTAACTTACATGTCAACTTCAGACTGTTCATAATTTATCATCCTATCGCTATACCTTTACCTCTTTACAAGGCTGTTGACACCATGCTGGCAGCATTTAAAATTAATTGGTTTAGAGAAGAAACACCAGAGCCTGTTTTGTGGCATAATGCTTGCAGTGCCAGCATCCCATATGGGCTCCGGTTAAGACCTGTCTGCTCCACTTGCAATCTAGATCCTTGCTAATACGTCTGGGAAAACAGCAGAAGTCCTCAGGTCCTCAGATCCCTGCATCTATATGGAAGACCAGGACGAAGCTCTTGGCTTCCACCTGACTCAGCCCTGGCAATTACAGCCACTTGGGGAGAAAACCAGTGGATTGAAGATCTCTCTTTCTTCTCTCTGTAACTCTATCTTTCAGATAACCTTTCAAAAAAATTTAGCAAGGTGATACTGCTGAAGTCGAAATTGACATAGATGACAAAGCAGAGGATAACTTTAAAAACCTGTTTACCCGGCTTTCCAAATTGGGGTACCTACATCAAATGTTCTACCACTAGTTAAGGCAGTAACCTCTTTTGCCTCTTTAATCAGAATACTATCTGTCTCCCTCTTTCAACTAAATTTTATTATTTTGATAAACTTTTTGATGAAGTTGAAGGTCAACAAACATCTCTGGTTTCTTTCAGTGTCATCAATAGAAAGGGGAATAAAGGCTCAGACCGTTCCAGTAATCTTACAAACCTGATTTAAGAAATAAAGTTATTGACTAAAGCACAAGAGAAGTGCTTTGTCTAAAGCTGATTTTAAAATTAACATGCTTAGGTATATATTTTGTAAAATATCAAAGAATGTTTCATCTGTTATTCAGAAAACGAATTCTGACTGTTACAACAGCATGTCCCACAGATTTTGTCTGCAATGCCAGAAAACATTTGATTTATGGCGTGCTAGGCAGCATGGCAAGCACTTCACATGGCCTTTCATTCTCTGCCACCTCCTGCAATAACCTTAACAGCTTCATTTTCACAGATAATCAAACTGAGACTTAGAAAGGTTAAGAGCCTGCCAAGAAGCAGCCTAGCAAAAGCAGTGCCTGATGGGAATGCCCAGCCCTGACTTGAAGCCCAGGATCTTCCACACAGAGCACTTTAGAGGACCCAGGGCAGATACACTGAAAAGTATTTAGCAGGAGCCCGGTTTAAACACCGAAACAAGCACAGAGGTTCACAATCCTAAGCACAGCCAACCACAGTCTAAGCACTGTGTAAGTGGGATAAAACAGCTATTTATGAAGTCTGCACAAGTTTCTACAATATGGTGTTTGAACATCTGCTCCAAAACTAAAAGCTACAACATCTATCTACCACCCTATATAGACTCTCACGTTCAAAGCTGCTTGGCTGTAGCAGGGAACGGTAAACTCCCGACTCCCTAGCTTAGGTGGTCATACAATAATGCCTGCGTGCAGTCAAGTCTGCACTGAGAAACTTAGTGCAGATCAATCACTAGGTCCAAGAGCAGTGCACATTACAAGTCACATTTTAAAAGACAGTATTACCTGTGATGAAAATTTAACTTAAAGGAACATTCTTGGCATAACCCTGATAAAAAAAAAGAAGCACCACTAGATTATTGAATTGGAATAATTGTACCAACGACTCTAGTACAAAATAATTCTACTTTTCTTTATTTCCATTACTATGTTAGAGGGAAAAGCAAATAATCAAAAAACAAACAAACAAAACCAAAAACCGCTCTGCCCCTCACTATCTCAAAAACTACACACACACAGAATTAATCCTCATTATGCAAAGAGAATTACAGGAACCCTCTCTTGAATATCAAAATCTGCAGATGCTGAAGTATTTATAATAAAACGGTATTAAAATTCACATATAATCTACATACATCCTCTCATATCCTTTAAAACATCTCTAGATTACTTATAAATATTGATATAAGGTAAATAGTATGTAGTATTTTTATATCACATTGTTCAGGGAATAATGACAAGGGAAAAGTCTACACATGTTTGCTGCAGGAACAACTTCCCTAAAATATCTATAACTGATACAATCAGGCCGTATCAACAGATACAGAACACAGATACGGAGGGCTGAGTGCACATGTAAACCACAAAAAGCGGCATTAGAATGCTATAGAACTTGAAAACATTCCAATATTACTTTATAAAACTATGCTGTCAAGTTGTTCTAAAAATAGTGTTGCATAATTAGTACTAACTCGGGGCTCTCCTCTAACCTATTTACTAATAATATGGGCACAGTCCAGTCATTTCCTCTGAAGTGCTCCAGCAACTCTGAAATGCAGAAGAGATTTTCAGACAGTTCCCAAATGGTGTCCTTCTCTTCTGACTAGAGTTCAGTCCACACGGGCTGACTACTCCTCAGACACACTTCCAGGAGAAACCACACACCAGATGCACTGAGCAGCGGCCAGGGAACTCCTGACTTCTACCGGGAATGCACGAACCCTGAGGTCTAGGACCCAGAAAAGGCCCAACGGCATTAAAATGAGAGGAAATGCAACAGCTGACATGAAGACTAGCTTAAAATCAACAACAAAAAGTACACATTTTAAGACAAATGGATTAAGGTAAACTGTTGCATTCTAGAGTACATTTCTAATCGTCTAACAGTGATACCAAGAATTATGCCCTCCTTATATCTTTATTAATTCTATTAGAGACTGAATTTAATTTGGTCTCTATCACAACAATATGCTTGCATACTCAGCTAATGTGTATGTTTACATTTAATATTAGAATTATTTTTCCAAAACATCACTATAATTTTAAGAATATAAAAATACTACACTCAAAAAATGAAGACTTTGGGCCTGGCATGGTAGCCTAGTGGCTAAAGTCCTCACCTTGCATACACCCACATATGGGTACTGGTTCGTATACTGCCTGCTCCACTTCCTTTCCAACTCCCTGCTTGTGACCTGGGAAAGCAGTAGAGGATGGCCCAAGGCCTTGGGACTCTGTACCTGAATGGGAGACCCAGAAGAAGCTCCTGGCTCCTGGCTTTGGACTGGCTCAGCTCTGGCCACTACAGCACTGGGAGAGTGAATCAGGAATCAGCAGACGGAACATCTTTCTGTCTCTCCTTCTCTCTGTAAATCTGACTTTCCAATAAAAATAAATGAATCTTTTTTTTTAAATTATGATTCTGGAAAACTAAGGAAAAAGAGCTTTTCCAGGAAGAAATGTTAAAAAGTGTTGTGATTGGATTTTAAAGTCAAATACTAAAGGTAAACTTGGAAGAAACAATCCTACCTCCTAGAGTCAACTTACTTAATTTAACAAGTGCGTTTTTCTTTTCACCATGTTCAACATAACCAAAATTAACTTCCCAGCTCTTCAAGCCTTCTTTTTCATCGCAGTATTTATTTCCACAGAAAAACTGACCTGCAAAAAATGAAAGGAATTTTTAACTATAGTAGTCGATAACAATATTTATCTACACAATCTGGTAATAATTCTGAAAATTTACTTTTAATAAATATACACTCAGCTACATAAAATTAACATTAAAATGTAGCTGACCACCAAAAAATATAGTATATCCAACAAAGGTTGAAATCAGAGTTGAACTGTTACCAAAAAAATTCAATTATAGAATTCTTTACTTAAACGACCTCGTCGTGCTTGGAGTGGTAAGATTGGCAGCGATTCATAAATGGTGAACTATCAAAACCACTTGAGCAAGAATCTCAGAGCATGCCTCACATCCGGGACCTGGGGTGGGTGGGAGACTGGGTGGGGCTTCTCCCTCAACATTCCCCTTTACCTCAGATACATGAAGGAAACAATATGGAAATAATAGTCTTACCTACTTCCCTATAGCCCTTGAACCTTTTTACCCTAATTAACTATGTAAAGACTGTCAAAAATATAATAAAAAAAAAAAGAATTCTTTACTTAACAGATTTGGTATTTATATTTAGAGTTTTAATGATTCCCTGTGAAGGGCTGGCATTGTGGCACAGCAGGTGAAGCCAAGGCATGCATTTCATATGATTCCCTGTTAAGTAATCTTACATGTGATAAAGTGAGAGGACTAAAAAGGTACTCAACTATAACCTTGAAAGAATAAATGCATTTCTCAAAGTATAGACACACATACCTGAAGGAATACTTTTAGTGTTTCACAGTAATATAATAAATTATAAAGTTTTAAAATTTTATTTATTCATGTAAAAGGCAGAGTGACAGGGAGAAAAGAAACATCTTGCATCCACTGATTTATTCCTTAAATGGTCACAGCGGGCCCAACTCAGGAACTCAATCCAGGTTTCCCACGTACATGGCCGGCACTGACACACTTGAATTATTACTATCTGACGCTTCCCAGGCACTTGAGCAGGGAGCTGGGTCAGAAGCAGAGGAGCTGGGACTCCAACTGGCACTCCAAAATGACATGTGGTGTCCCAACTAATGGCTTAACCACAAAACTGGCCCCCAATTTAATACTTTAGATAATAACATTAATGGTATTGATTCTAAGTATTAGCCAAAACAGGCATCAAAAACATTTTAAAATTCTAGCACACTGAAATGAAGTACAGTAAGTAATCAAGGTTGATATTCTAAATTTTAGAATTACCTGGGACTAATATTAATACCTCATTGCATCCAGAGTAGGACACCAACGTTCTCACATCAGAGTTCCTGGGTTTGTTTCTGGCTCTGGCCCCTGATTACGGCTTCCTAAGAATCAGCAGTAATGACTCAGGCCACTGAATTCCTGCCAACCTTATGGCATATCTGGTTTGTGTTGCCAACTGCTGACGAGCCCAGGCCCAGGCTGGCCATGTAAGCATGTGGGGTTTGAACCAGTGGATGAAGCTCTCTCCACTCCTCTACTTCTTACATAAACTTTTAAAAGGAAAAAGCATAATACCACAGCTATTAAAATCGAAAAAGAGGACTAATGCTGATTACATAAGAAAAATTTAAAAATATTCAAGATAATTTATATTAAAACATTACCTGCTTCCAGTATACAAAGTCCTTAGGTTTTACATTATTTCCCTAATGCTTTTATACAGTTTTCAAAGATATTAACAGTTAAAAGACAATTCTTTTATAAAGAATTCATTTCATAGCCTGAGACATGAAACACTTTCGGAAACATTTCCTGAACAGATTATCACAAAGCACCGGACTGCCCTTAAAATCAGACTAGCCTGTTTAAAAATTCTGCTCCATTCAAAGTGATGTTTATTTCTACAGCAAAAGCAAAGCATTATTCCAAAAATTGATAAAGCATGCGTCTACTAAGTTTCCTTGCTAGAACCCTTAACTCTTTAAACATTTCTACATATTCTCAACTGAAATGGTTAAAGGTAAAATTCCATAGGTAAAATTCACTCAAGCACGGCATTCCGGCCTTACCTCACAGTACTTCACACAAATATTCTTTAATTTTACTTCTGTACATAATTTATTATATATGTTAGAAATACTCTTGCCTAATGATTTCAATAACATGACAAAATGAAGCATCTCTCATAAAAGAAAATTTTAAAGAATTACCTTTTCCTGAAATTACTTCTTTTTCTACTCGCCACCTAAATCCAAACTGAGAAGAATTACAATTATATCAAAAAAACTTAAATAATACATTAAAATTGTATGTAAATTTTAACAAGGCTTTAAGAGTAACATTTAAGAATTTTTTTAAATTTCTTTTTTTATTGGAAAGTCAGATACACAGAAATGAGGGAAAAGAGAGGAAGATCTTCCATTGATGATTCGCTTTGGGCAGTCCTCCATTGCCTTCCCAGGCCACAAGCAAGGAGCTGGATGGGAAGTGGGGCCACCAGGATTAGAACTGGCACCCACATAGGATCTTGACACATGCAAGGCAAGGACTTCAGCCACTAGGCTACTGCACCAGGCCCAAACATAAAAATTAAACCAGCAGCCAGCATTTGGTGCTGCAGGCTGAGCCACTGCCTACAATGCTGGCATCCTCCATGGGCACAGGTTCATGTCCTGGCTGCTCTACTTCTAATCCAGCTCCTAGCAAATGGGAAAGCAGCAGAAGGCGGCCCACTTCTGGGTCCCTGCCACCCACACAGGAGACCTGGCAGAGCCTCAGCTGCTGTGGTCATTTGGGGAATGAACCAGTGCAAGAGTTTCTCTCTCCCTCTGTGCATCTGAGTTCTTTATAACTTTACGTTTCAAATAAATACATCTTGAGAAAAAATTAAACCCAATTCTCAGAATAGTCTTTCCTCCTGTAAGATAGGATTTTACATACCAAGCATTTGAAGAATTAACCACATAGCTGCTCAGAACCACTTTCTCTGCTGTTTAAGACACCCTAAAACTATAAGTGTCAGGCTATAAGACATGTCAGTTAATAACTAACATTCTGATCTGTGACACTGAAAAAACAAAACACAGAAAAGCAGTTATGGTACAGTACAGAAACAGTTATGTTACACGGAAAGTACAGTCTTTGGAATCAGATTATACGGGTTTACATCCTAGCTCTTCTAATGCACGAATCATACCAAGCAAATTACTGAATTCCTTGTATACCTCAGCTTCCTCTTACGAAGAGAGACAAATTACCTACTACTTTTGGCAAAGAGATTTAAATGAGATACTATGGAAGCACCTTGACTCTCGATGGGGTTACATTCTTGATACAATCATTTTAAGATGAAAACAGTTTAAGTCAAAATGTAGTTACTACACCTCATCTGCTAAACTTAACAGTATAGCCCAGTCACTGTTATTGAGGTCAGACATCCTCCTTAGCCTAGAATTGAGGAAAAGCAATGAACACAGAACACATTTTAAATCAACTGTTGAATAGCTCATGTAATTTATTAAACACCTGCATCCGTACAATGCAGGCAACACAGTCTACCGCTTCATCGGTTGTTAACCCTCACCATCCTGTGCCTGCACGGAAGCACTTGTTCTCCATCACCCACAGAGCATCGTATTGCACACGGCTAGGCCAGGAACAGATCAAACCCCAAATGCAAGACAGTTTCTACCAACTGTGAATCCTTGTTTACCACAGTAAAGTTTAAAGAAAAAAAAAGTTAAACCTTTGAAAATCTAGCACCATTTGTGCATATAAAGCAACTTGAACAGTAACTAACACACGATATGATGACGATTCCTCTGGCTCACCAAAGGACGGAATCAGCTAGTTCCCACATTTTACCAGCGAGGACAGGGCTCAGCAGTAGGAAAAGATCACACCAGGGATCAAGCTAATCTGAGTAATCTATTAGTGATGTAAAATTCAGTATTATTCAGCTTCTGTCACAGAATCGGGCTCCGGGATACTGGGAAAGAGCAGCGGGGACTAGTTTGGAGCCTTAACATGGAAAGTTGTTAAACTTCCATCCACATTCCTAAAACAACTGTTTTTGGCCTAAAAATGATTTGTCTTGCTTGTCTTTTAAGGTCTTTCACACGTATATTCTGATTTATCAGTATTAGCAATAATGCTTTGTTTTCTATTCAATTTCAGGTTATGGTTAAAAGCAAATGGTCAATTGCTTTCAAGCAATTTCTTGGCATTTACCCAGATGAGTTGAAAACTTGAGTCCAAACAAAAACCTGAACATAGATGCTTTTAGCAACTATACTCATAATTGCCAACACATGCAAACCACCAGACGTTCTTCAGGTTACAGCAGCCAGGGCAGGTCTGGCCAAAGCTAGACTCCAGGAATGCCACCTGAGGCTCCCGTGTTGCTGACAGGGATCAAGCACTTGATTCATCACACATTAATAAGAAGGTGGATGGGAACTAGAGTAGGAATTTGAAACCAGACACTCTAAAATGTAGGTGTTAACCCCTGTACCACGACGCCTACTCTTTCGTTTTCTAAGATTTACTTCAAAGGCAGATTTATAGAGAGGAGAGACAGAAAGATCTTCTGTCCAATGATTCACTCCCCAAGTAGCTGCAACAGCCAAAGCTGAGCCAATCCAAAGCCAGGAACCAGGAGCTTCTTTCAGGTCTCCCACATGGGTTCAGCGTTCCAGGGGCTTGGGCCATCCTCGACTGCTTTCCCAGGCTACAAGCAGGGAGCTGGACGGGAAGTGGGGCTGCTGGGACATGAACCAGCACCTATATGGGATCCTGGTGCATACAAGGTGGAGGAGCTTAACCACTAGGCTACTGAACCAGGCCCCAATGCCTACTCTTGTATTTCTTTTTCCCTTTTTTGAAGAGATAACAAGAAACAGACAAAAAGAGTTGTTTTCATCTACTAGTTCACTACTACAACTGCAGTGACCAAGACTACCAGGCCAAAGCCAGGAGCCAAGAACTCAACCCACTTCTCTCAGTGGGTAGGAAAGGACTCAACCACTGAGCTATCACCTGCCACTCCCAGGGTACACATTAGCGGGATGCTGGAACTGGGAGCAGCAACTGGGACTTAATTCCAGGTATTCTAATAGGAGATGCTGACATCCCAACTGGAGCCTTAACACGAAGCCCTGGTGATTTTCTATTTCAAATGCCAATAAAAGCTCAAGAGATCTTGAAGTATTCTGAGTAAATTCAAGCAAAATCTTTTAAGTCATAAGAAAAATGGAATCTAAAAATTGAAAGTAACTTTTAAAAAATGATATTTTTAAGTCTATATATGAGAAAGTATGTAGAGCTTTCCTGCCATTAAACATATGCTGGAATGTCTACTGGAGTACAGCCAAATGTCCAACAGCAAACAACACTTTCCAGATTTTTCCTTTTAACTATCAATCTACTCAACAAATACTTACTAAGCAACTACTTATCAAGTTGGTTTTCCCCGGAGATAAAAAGTGATGAAAATATCATTTGTTGGGGGGAGGGCTTGGGGAGGGTTGGGGGGAATCCCAATATCTATGGAATTGTGTCACATAGTACAATGTAATTAATAAAAAAGAAAAAAAAATACCATTTGTCACCAAGAAAGTTAGAATTTTATGGGAAGGGCAAGATATATAACAACTATATTATATCCTACTAATGACTGTATATATATGTAGGTAGAGACTATAGATATTTATGTAGGTATATACAGATATATGTATAAATAAATATATATATATGTTTATATATTCTCTACCTACATAAATTTCCTGCTTATTGTTGGACTCCAGCTGGAATCACTCAGGGTTTGGTCCTGAGCTCTCTTCTGACTCTGCCCTTACCACACAGAGGTCACTCATGCACCCCGTAACAGGAAAGGATCCTAACAACGATAACACAAAGTTCCATGGCCATGTACTTGTACTTACATGCAAAGAAAAACGAAATTATAATTCATTCATGTTAGTTTTGAGGGGACTGCTTTTGGTTCTTTCCAGTTCAATTTTATAAATACTGATACTATGATCCAACGAAATTCTCAGTGATTAAAGGGAAAAATCATCAAATAAAAGTATGGGGCAAATTTAGAAACTTCTTGTAAATACCAGCAGTATCTCACATATATCTAATTAAAATATCACACACACATATGGCACTGAGTTAGGAGCTGGCTAATTAAACATGAATAAAATATAGGCTTTGTAAATAAAACTTGGGAAATGAATCCAGCAAGGGATCCAAAGGCATTATTCCAACTTTCTCCAACACGTCAAACATAGCACGCCAAAAACCAGTCATCTCCCTCCAAATTTCTTTCAGTATTCATATTCAAAACCCATGAGTTCTGATTTATTATTTGTACTTAGTCTCACAGGCAATCATTCATCACATTCCATTAGGAAATGCATTTCTAGGTTATTCTCCTTAAACTACGAATTTCTAGAAATATTTTTAATGGTAATTTTGTTTTATGAGCATTCTTCCTTCAGTTAGACTGCTGCTTTCTCTGAGAGGCAAAAATCATCAGAAACTAGTCCACAGAACCCAGTTCAGTTCCAATATTGAAAAACAATCCATAAACGAGGCAGGGTTAAAAAAAAGCCGCCTTATTACATGCTCTTAGAAAGATTTGGAATTTCACACTGGATTTGTAATACAGCAATGATTACAAGTAATTGCAAGGGCTGAAGTGCTTTTTGGATTAGATGTGACAATTAGCTGGAATGGAGATAAACGCTGTGAACGACAGTCCACAACTAACTGACAAGAAATCAGAAGTCTAGGATATACCAATCACATGGGTTTGTAGAAATTATTGTATAAAATGAACATTACCATTGTTTGTAAAAAATTGTGAGCCACACAAATATTAAAGGTACTACTGGAAAAAAAGTAAGCCAGTCCTGTTATAATGAGATCAGACCATTTAAACAAAAACCACAGTGCTCACTTTGGTAGCACATACACTGAAACTGAAATCTTACTACATACAAACTTAAGGCAGATTTTCAAATAGAGCTTGGTTTTATTATATAACATATATACAGTCTATAATATACATCCTTATGTAATCTTTCCTTCTCTCACTTTCCAACTTAGTCATTTGAAATCTGAGCTAGAAATAAATAAAAATAACCTATAGATAAAATGATGCAAAGTGGGATGGGAAACCTGCCATTACTAATTATCACAATCTGATCATTCAACTTTACCAGAGTAGACATATTTATGTTACAGAAGCTATGCAGTTGCCTCTCTAAAAACGGTAAAGAAAAATCTACCAATTTCAAACATCATCTGTAAAACAAGCATCATTATTATCATGAGAGGCTCTGGACTCAAGTCAAACGATTAAACAAGGCCAAGGAGGTATTCATGTTTAAGCTTTTTCTTGTCTTGGTTCCCAAAGAAGCACCCTTCTCCTCTACCATAGACCCACAATTCAGACTAAAATTAGGCAAAGCTAACAACAGAAATCCATATTGCACTTCACTAAGAATCCCCTTCTACAGGTATCTGGAAGACATACCTTATTTTCTTTGTATCTACTGAGATCTGCTATGCAGTATTCCTTGAATAATTTATCATAGTATTTCTTTGCAAGTCTCTTCTCCCTAGATTCACAAAAATATACTTAGAAATCCAACCAGAGTCTGCTGCTTGGAAGCAATGTCACATAAATAGTGCATATGATATAAATATTAATGTTTTAAAAGATGCCTATTACTTACATATGCATACGATATCTGGATATTAATTATTAATAGTGGGTCTCACAGGGGGAGACTTGCAGGACAGTAGGAAGTGACAAAGAAAATCCTTTCTACCTCTTGTGAATTTCTTAAACCATTTTCAGGTAGTACTTTTTCAAAAATATTTTGACAGTCTTAAAAGAAGTGCATAGTAGCATGCTACAAAACAATATACAATATTGTAAAAAAAAAAAGTTTTAATGACTAAATCAAGGAATGGAAAGTCAGCAAAAATGTGGATAGTGACAACATCTGAACCCAAGAGAAATGGGACTGAAGCATCTGATGCCGTACACCCGCATCTACAATTACCACGTCATGTCCATTTCATCCTCTTCATTCCACAGGAATCTATGGTTTTCTCGTATAACATCCAAATCTGTCTTGTCATTTTCCCTGGAAAATAAGATTATTTCAATCTGCTTTAAAAATAAAATTAGCCAAATTTAGGTTAAACAGTTCTGTGAGTTTTTTTTTTTTGAAAACTTAAATACATAAAAATAGTATATACACATGTATTTATAAAAACCACTTCATTACTTTCAAAAGGTCCCCAGTGTGGCTACAGAAGCGGCTAAAATGAATACGGAATCCACCCATCCCCTATAGTGAGAACAGTTACACAAATGGTGTTAATTTAACCAGGGCTAGGATGAGAAACTTATATTAACACTAGGAAAGAAGTAAGTGAAAGTTTCAAGATCTAACAAAAAGTCAGTCATATCACTATGTTACTTAGTTTTAAAAAGTATGAAACACTGTCCATAGCTCTTTTTATTAATTTCCGAGGGGAAGACAAGGTGAAGATCTCTCAAAATAAATGCTAAGAGTGTGAGGGCAGAATAATGATTGCTGGGGAGCACAGGATCACTGACAAGGCAGACAGACTTGGGGAAGATGAGATGGCACTAAGCTTTTTAGGATGCTACCAATTCAGCAAAATAAGTCAGAGAAAGGGGGAAAAAATCCTCACAAAATCAAGAGGCTTAGACAGACAAGTCAAAAATATAGGAAAGACTCGTGCGTGGGAAAGAGAGGTAAGGTTTCTTGTTTGCCCTACCTTCCAAAAAACGATCCCAAACAATCAGGTCTAAAAATGTCCAGTCCTTTCCAGCGAGACACACACTAGTTCTCGCACACACTGTTATGTACCAGGGTCACAAGCACAGTCAGCACGTGAGCAGGCTGCCTGAGGCTGATGCTCATCACGAGCTTAGTCAGAGGCAGCGCACGGCCCCTCCACCTCACGAGACACGAGAACTGGAATAAAAGGTAGGGCGGAGCACCAATGGAATGCAAAGACAGCAGCTGGGGGGCGTGAAGTCACCCTTGCGCCCCTCTCACTTCATGTCAACCTCATGAATACTTACCCCAAACGCCTGAAGTCTTCCTTTTTGCCACCATAGTATAAAATATAGTCATTTACAAACTTTGTGTGCCTTTGGTACTGAAATCCAAAGAATCAAGGATGATATTCACTTAGGAGAAGTTCTATGTCATTAAGTGAAAGAAAGCATAGGGTGAATTTATCATTTATTTTACATGACTATGCAAACATGCTTATATAGTCAAACATTCCCCGAGGGCTTATACTGAACTGTTGGAAGTGAAGAATGTAAAGTAAGACTCTGCCTTCCCACTGAACACAGTTTATAATGTCCGTGATGTTTTCCAGCACATACTCTTCGGATCAAGCACTTTTACAGAAGGAGAGCCGCCCGTTCTGTTGCTGGACTGCACACAGCCTCATCCCACTGCTTACTCTAATAAGTACAAGGAACACAGTAACAGTCAGAAGCAGAATTTATCTTCCATTATTGTACAATAAAAGCTAGCTGTTTCGGTAAAAAACCTTCTAAAGAGAAGATGCTACTTCCCTAACGTTAGATTCCAACATCATGTTTTTAAAAGAGCAATATATCACTTTTAATATCTTACATTACTGCTCAGTTCTTCCAGTGCAATTTTATGATACACGAGCATTTAAATGCTCGATGGTACTCTAGAGCTGAACACGCACAGAATCTCACTTCCCACAACACTCCCTCCACACTGCACTACGCGAAAAACACGTAGTGATTTAACTACACAATGCTTTCTAATATTGTATTTAATCAGAATATAACTTATCCAAAATGGATTAACAAAGCAGTTCCAGAGAGAAGAGACACAATCAGATATTCAAATGTAGCTCTCAGGGTCAGGCTAAGTGAGCACGTGACCATGAGAAGTTACCTAACCTGTAAAATGGCCAAGTGGTTCACACTCAGGGATTTGCAGACAATACGGCCTCTACGGAGCTCAGCTCTGCTGCTTGTGTGTGAAAGCACACAACGTGTAAATATCTACATTGCTATCTGCCAATGTAATCTTTCTTTTTTAAACATTTATTTTAATTTTTATTGGAAAGTCAGATATTCAGAGAGGAAGATCTTCCATCTGTTGAGTCACTCCCCAAGTGACTGCAATGGCTGGAGCTGAGCTGATTCGAAGCAGGAGCCAGGAGCCTCTTCTGGGTCTCCCACCTAGGTACAGGGTCCCAAGACTTTGGACCGTCCTCGACTGCTTTCTCAGGCCACAAATGGAAACTGGACAGAAAATGGAGCTTGTTGGGATTAAAAAATGACACCCATATGGATCCCGACATGTGCAAGGCGAGGACTTGAGTCACTAGGCTACTGCACTGGGCCCTGTCTGCCAATATAAACTTACTACAGGAACAGGCAGTGGAGCACAGTTATGTTTCCAAAAGATGGAGAAAAGATGTCCTTCTCTATTCTTCATACCAATACCAAGTAAACACCTGGGTCTTCACATTTAAAGCTAGCACGAGCAGACTTTGAAAGGCAAAGAGAAGAAAGCAGGCCGGGTAAGAACCCCAGAACTCCTGGCATGACACAGTGGTGAGTTCCAGAAGTTTTCTTTGTGCCTCACACATTACAGACTGGGATGAAGAGGCTGCCATGCTGGAAATGCCAAAGGCCAGACACTAAAAAGGCCTCGACAAAAGGCTGCTCTACCACATGAACAAGCACCAGCTCCCAAGATGGGTAACTTCTAGATGGTAACTGCAAGTGCTGAGCACCAGAATAAATACCCCTGCTTCAGTGTGATGTGTGAGAGGAGCAGCAGCTGGGAGTCCGCAGCCTCACTTACTCTGGTCTGTCTCCTCTCCCAGAGACCTGACATTCTTTTCCCTGGCTGCTTGGAGGCGGCACAGTCCTGCTGGTTCGCCTCTGGGTGCTGTGAGCTCTCGGTTCCAGCCTCTCCTGCACACCCACCACAGTGCGTCTCCTCTGCCGGATCCACGAGGGCGCTGCAATCCTCTGTGGTGCAGCTCCTCTTCTCTGCTGGGGGGTCTTCTGATCATGAAGAATGAGCACACGGCCAAGGAGGAGTGAGCAAACCAAAGCAAGTTTAGGGACTGCTTGTCACAACTGCCTGGGTTGGACTTTACACATTCCTGAAGGTGGAAATTCAATTGACTTGGTGACATGTCAGTGAGGTATTCTATGTGAATCAATCAGGGAGTCAGCAGAGCCTGGATGTGACTTGTTTAGCCGAGGACCAATCGACAGTGGTCTAACATGGACCTCTTGTTACACAGGCAAACAGGTGTGGTCAGACAAGTCCAGGACATTATATGGTTGCAACACTAGCTGAGGGTTGCACTGTAGTATTTTCAGTCTCTCCAGACTCTTGGAGGATTGTACCATGTACAGTTCCTCCTTCCCTTTCCAAGGGCCTCTGCCGTCCCCATCGGACCCAACTCCATTGAGGGTTAAAGCAGCGCTAGACTTGCACTCTCACCAGACTAACCAGGTACCCACTCACCCTGGCGTGCTATCAGAGAAGGCAGATGTTTCAATCCTGAAGCAACAAGCAGCAGACAGGACTACCAGAATTTCAGGAGATGAAGATGAGTAAATAAGTTAATGCCACAACTGTACTCGTATAACTTCAAGAAGGATTAAACTTTGAGCAGGGAATGTTATCAAATTGACATTGTTCTCTGTCTTCCAACTCTCACCAAAGCAATAAAAACCCAGCAATACTTTACGTCTTATTTGGCCTCTCCTTCACTCTCCAGTATTCCCAAGAGTAGTAAGGATGGCCAGTGTTAACAGTGCAGTGTCATGACACAGTGAGGAAGAGTCAAAAGACAGCTGACATGATGTTTGAGAATTAAAGTCACATCAGTTGGGGACCTGGGATGGGAGGGAGGCTGGGTGGGGCTTTTCCCTTTGTTTCTCCCCTGACCCCAGATACGGAGGGCTGGGGGGGGAAATGATATTAGTGTGGAAACAATGATATTACCCACTTTCCTGTGGCCTTTGACCCTTTGTACCCTAATCAACTAAAAATAAAAATATTTAAAAATAAATATTTAAAAATATTTATTTAAAAATAAATAAATATTTAAAATATTTAAAAATAAATAAATATTTTAAAATTTATAAATATTTAAAAATAAATAAATACTAAGAAAAAAAAAGTCACATCAGGCCTAGCAACAGCCCACAGGCACACCTAATTTTAAATACAAGTTCTGAGAAGCTTTAAATAGCTAAGAAACAGGTAGAAAGAGAATAAATTGAGATTAAAATGAATTTCAGAGAGAAATGTTGACAGCTTGGCAAAACCATGCTGGAAAAATATCTGCAGGTGTAAGGACTTGGTAAACTTATTTATAGTATACTAGCAATATGTTTCGTTACTTCTGTCTCTCTTTTCTACCTATTAGGAAAAGATAAGCGCACTCTCAAGTATGAATGGCCAAATGCTACCTCAACACACATTTACCTATAAAAGATACTTACTTGACTTCATGAGATTTTGTGAAAGAAAAAAAAAAGTAATATTCTACTAGTTATAAAAAAATCTAAAAATATAAAAAGGATACAGCATCCATAGCTATGAGATGAAACCTTCTATTTTTTGCTTCTTCCCTGTTAAAACAAATTTTAAGTAAATTCCAATGTATGTATTCTATTTCATACAGAAAATCCCCTAGTCTCTGAGTTTATAAAAATTCTTAAAGCAAAGAATATGATTTATACTGAAACACTGTACCTGTCCAGCAACTCTGCTGCAACTTGCTTATGGACCACTTTTCCATGTTTTTCTTTCTGAAATGGCTTTTTGAGCAGTAAATCATCTTCAACCGTCCTGGTGGATTAAGAAGAAGAATTATTTCAAAAGTCAAATTTTCTCAGAGGTTGCTTCCTAACTCTCTTCCAATTTTACAATGGAAAATGTTTTTAAAAATTCAAGTTTTAACTTAAAAAAAATCCACTGATCATAATCTTCAACGAGGCATAACTCCTTAAACAGTTACATTAATTCCTTTGCTTCGTTCAATATTTACAAAATGGAGAAGATGAAAATAACAAAACCTCCATCTGGTATCACATCAACTCAGTTCCTAGTCCAATCTCTTACTGCCATTTCCTATCTTAACCTTAGTAAGACTAAGTCTTTTAATCTCTTTGTGTGAATTTTGATATTAGTAAAGTAAGGATAAAAGTCTGTGGTAATTAATGAAACAGGAAGAGCAAGGCCATTTATAGAGGATGATCATTCCTAGTTACATACGTAAATATAATCTGAAAGCAAAGTATCCAATCAGATGTGTAGACATTTTTTTTAACATTTATTTATTTATTTGAAAGTCAGAGTTCGAGAGAGAGGAAGAGATGGGGAATTTTCAACTACTGCTTCATTCCTCTGATGGCTACAACAGCCAGGGCAGGGCAAGGCAGAAAAGCCGGGAGCATTCTGGCAGGTCTCCCACATGGCTGGCAGGGCCCAAACACTGGGGTCATCTTCCTTTCCCTTTCCCAGGCCATCAGCTGGGACCTGGAGCGGGAGTGGAGTAGCAGACCTAACAGGCACTCATACAGGCTACCAGGGGTGGCAGGCGGTGAGCTCTACCTACAACATCGTAATCCTAGCCCTTCAAGTTCTATTCTCGTAAAGTAATATTTTTGAAAGAAAACCTAGGAAGTGTCAAGCACTATAAAATACAATCTATTGTAATTATTACTCTTCTTTTCATTATCCACAAATATTGAGTAGCCTACAAAAATGTTCAGTCCCAGTTAGTATGCCTCATGTATTGCTCTCCTTTTCTAAAAGACAGGCTGTGTTGAATCAAGCACTCCTGAATTAATGAACAAAAGCCAAGTTTTTAAGTATGGAAAGCTGAGCATACAAGTGCACAGTCTTGCCAAGACATGGCTGCTTTACAGCGCTGACAGGTGTCATCCCTTCCAATGCAAGAGAACCTTCCATGAGCTTCTCCGTGACCATTAGCACACTCATCGGGTAAAGTTCAGACCTGTGCTGCATTCCAATTTCATCCTCCACACTAAACCTTCTTCAAAGAGACCACCAACCCAGCCCCTCTGGAGGGATGACATTGGTAAGCAGACAACCCTTGCCAGCTGAATGAAACATGCAGTCAATTGAGAAACAGGAACTCTTTCCCCAAGTCATGCCTTCACAACTGTAAACACTGCACTCTCCTTTTTCCCACAACTGTAATAAAACTTTGCATCAATTTATTACAGCATAATAAATATAAATGCATTCCCTACGCACAGCCCAAAGACTTAACGGCATGACTTCTTTATGCCTCATTTTAATCTCGAAAGGATGTGAGATTCGGATCAATAAAAGAGTACTGACCTTTTTTTCCTTTTCCTAGATTCCCCACAGTGTTCGTCATCACTGAAATCAGAGTCGTAGCCTCCGTGGCCATGCATCTGCGGAGCAGTATAAAGTCGGCCATTTAGGAACTAAGTCCTTAGCAAACCACAGGGTTCAAGGATAAAGCAGCTGAGGCAGTTCTAGAGGACCAAGGCGGGCGGGCCAGTGCTCGTCGGCTGGCCAGCCACCCAAACCACCAGGCCTCAAGGCTGCACGGCGCCTGCAGATAAGGTGACGCCAGGGTGCTCAGCCACTGTGCTCACCAGCAACTTGGTTCCTGCCATGGGGCTCGGTGCTTTTCCAGAGCACGCTTCGAGTTCTGCAAGTTAGGAACTGTTATTTGTGTTGGAGGGATAAGAAGTTCAGGAAAAATTTATGCCAGTGTTTACCAAGCAGGTAAGTGACTGAGTTCATCTAGCGGAACCTCCAAGTTGCCTCTCTGGAACATGACTGGCTAAGCTTCCTGGGAATGACGGCATCTGTGGAAGCCCCCTGCCAACTGCTGGGAATTTTGTTACCCTTTCCCACACGTGTAGATCACCACTTGCTCTTAAGCTTCTTCAGGGCAAGCTAGCTCGTCCCTTGGCTAAGTCCGTATTGTCTTACTTTTTAAATGAAATTTAGAAATGCTGAAAAACCTCCAGCGATACTCCTCAGCACCAAGAGAAACTTCCAGGTTCCAGCAATACATCGAAACTGGGACACCAGTTAATGGGAGAATTTGCTGAAATCACTTGGGGTCATAAATACCCAATTTTTAGGACTGGAAAACAGCAGTCCGGATCAACTGATACAACACATTCTTAAAACTTGAACATCCCCAACAGCATGTCAAGCTCATTAAAAAGGCAGAAAACGCTCTAAGCTTCATCACGTTGGGCCTAGGACAGAAGACATACTCCTGGCCAGAACTGTGTTGAATAAGTCACTGGTCTCCTCAGACTTCACTGGTCCATGAAGTGACACCTCCTCCAACTCCACTTCCAAATCCGGGGTGTAGGGTGTCGGCCTCTCCTCCCTCTTCCTCCAGATCGCAGTTCCCACCCAGCATCCTTGCTCTCACGGGTCTGCCCTAGGGCATTTCCCACCCTTCCCGACTTCCTGCTGCAGCTGTTTCTTTGCATCTGCCCCAGGCCTCCCTAGCCTCCTCATTCCTCCTCCCGACCCTCATTCCCTTCGCATCTTGATGGGAGACGGTGGCCGTGGAGTTCTGCCATCAGCCTACCATCATTCAAGGTCTGGCTCTGGCCTTTCAATTTCTCTTTCTGGCAGAGGCTCGTCCCTGCCGGATCCTAATTACCCATTTTACAAGTAAAGCTGACCATCCTGTGACCGGAGACCGAGCAGGTGAGCCACCCTGGAACAGATCTGGCACAGGGTCCGGTGCGGTAAGCATTGTGAACGTCAACTATGGTCACCACTGTGATCACAGGGCGTCTTCTCCCCTCTCACCCTAATCACCACTCCCCACCCTGGGGCGGCTTCACCCACCCCATACCCGGAACCTTGACAAAGGGGTGGCACTAAAAAGCTCTCACTCACTTCGGACTATGGATCAACCGATGAGAGCCGTGAGAAGCACAACCGAGACGTCAGGGTCTCCAAATATCTGTCCTCAAGAAACAAAACAAAAACCACAATCAACTAGTGGCGTAGGAGGCACACGTTTCGCCGTCCTTCTTCCGGAGGACGCACCCACCGGCCGCCCGGGAGTCTTCCCCCACGCCTCTGTAGTGAGGCCACGGCGGAACCACCCGCCACGGGGCACAGCCAGCCCTCGGATCGGGCACAGCCACCGCCGCCGCTGCCTACGGGCGCTACTTCCGCTGCGCCTCGGACGCGTGTAACACTCAAATGGCTCCGTCCTCGGGCGCGTCCCGACGCCGTGCGACAGGCACGACAGTTCCGGGAAACCAGAACAACGAAAGGAAAGGGCCGGAGGGGGAAGCAGAGGCTGCTTGCTTCCCATACAGTATTGCAACTTGCAATTTTCGCCCGCGCCGTTTTGCTTTCCCCTCTAAGGAATCCAACGTGTGCGGAACTGCCCGCGATTCAGCCCACGCCCCTCATTTGGAAACATGTTTCAGGAAAAAGCGTGCCTGTCACCTGCCGCCCTCTCTAGTCACCTTAGTAACGCCTCCCTGGAGACTCCTCACGGAGCCTTGCACCCCGAGAGCAGCCTAGCTTCTCTCTCTTCCGCCAGTATAACAGTTCTCATAATTAGAACGAAAATAACTCCCCCATCGTTTCACCACCCACACAAGAGATACCGTTCCAAAGACAGTGCTGCCGGCAGAGACGCCCTTGGAAATGGGAAGGACGGGGAAGCAGGGAGGAGAGATTTCACGGGGTCGCGGATTCTCTGCCTGCAGGGACCTGGCACGTATGGGAAGGGATTCAGAATAGAACAGGGCGGTGCTGGGACGAGTAGAAAATGCCGGGCTATTTTAAGCTCCACCTGGATTTTGCCTGTTCTGCACCGCGAACCCCCACTCTGTTTTCCGGGCTCAGCTCTTGTCTCCCTAGGGCATCCGCATCTATTCATCTTTGCTTCCTGCTCAAGACCCACCACGGCGCCTCGGAAATCATAAGCGCAAATTAAATTATTTGTCGGATTAAACCTGCGTACCTCTGGCTCGTACAGCAGGCCATTTTTAGAGAAAACCTTGGCACTTAATGCATATTCATTCTCTATCTTTTGCCCTAAGCAGTAGACAACAATATCCTTTTCAGTTCGGAGCTCCTTCTATCCCTGATGGTAAATTGCCAGAAACACCCTGTTTTACCCGAGGCACTGACTGTGATCTTGAAAAGCCTTGAGGTAAATGTCAATACTGTAAATTCAATTATTTCCAATTGCAATTGGATTATGCTCCAACAAAAACGCTTATTCGAAATTTTTAAAGCGGTGAGGGATACCCACAGTTCAACTCTGTACCATATTGAATTTCTTTGTCAAGCAGTTCCTGTCTGGATAAATTTCTAAAACAGGCATTTTGTTCTTTTATTCATCGGTAATGAAAACGAACACACTTGTCCCTTGTATCCAGTTCACTTTCTATCAGTATTTGGCATGTGTGTGTGTTTTCTACTATTCCTGTTATCTTCTTTCCTAC
The DNA here is from genome assembly GCF_017591425.1 of Ochotona curzoniae. Taxonomy (NCBI): domain Eukaryota; kingdom Metazoa; phylum Chordata; class Mammalia; order Lagomorpha; family Ochotonidae; genus Ochotona; species Ochotona curzoniae. Next base: position 27,853,549 of record NW_024466512.1, on the reverse strand, counting down.
ACTTTTTACTCTTCCAACAACCTCCTGCCGCTGTTACTAGCCCTACTCTACACGTGGGAACAGAGGCACAGAATGCAAAGCCAGAAAATCGGGAAGAAGACTGGATGGTACTCTTTTCTCTACACGCTCCTTTTTTTCTCCCATCCTCTCTCCTCACACCCCCCCTTCTCTGCTTCTCTCTCTCCTACCCCCTCCTCCCTCCACGCTTCTCTCTCCTCCTGGATCCTGTGGGAGTTAGCTTCTGGTGGCAGCATTCTTAAGGATTTGGGTTCTGTTGCTATCAGTTCATTCAGGCAAAGATTTCCATTTTCCACTTTGAGGCAGCAGTTACTGAAAGGGAATAAACAGAAAATCATGGTAACTAAGAACAATTAATATAGGATAGAAAACCCACTTGTGCCTATAACTCAACAATAAAATGTACAAATATTAAGTGACTGCTCTGAGGGCACTAGCCTATCCTCTGGTGTCTTGTAGAAGACACTCCTAGTAAGAAAGAATAGATAAGAAAATAACAGCATTGGATTCTGCCATATTTTGATTATGTAGTAGTGCCATGGACCTGTGGTTTCCAATATGGAAGATGTATTATTTCAAGAAATAAGAAAATTTAAATGTGTGTGAGGCAAATAAAGCAATGAAACGTTATGATAGTGGGGTAAGAGAAATCGGATGATAATGGTAGTAATAATAGTGAGCAATATTTCTATTGTAAACCATGAATGTGCATTCTGCTAGATCTTTGAATGGACTGCATTATCCAAAAACAGTCACATGGATGTAACCAGTAACCCTGCTCCTAGGATCTGAGGCTACACGCCATGGTAAACCGACTGAACCCCTCCATGCCAGTTACTATGGAAGTCATGTTAACAAATTTGGTTACACACGAACAGATCATGAGAACAGTCTTCTCTCACTTAATCCCAACAATACTTCGTGAGACCTCAGTCACGTGCATGCTTGCCTCTCCGGATTTCCCACTCCCTCCACCTGGAATGTTCTTCCCCTTTCTCTTTGCCTGTCTAATTTCCTCTTATCCTTCCACTCTCAGCTTAAGGAGAACCGAAATATTTCATGATCAACCTTTCCTGTAGATTATATGGGGGTCACTGTAACACGAACTTTTTTTGTTAATCTCATTTGGCCTCTCACAATTTATGCTAGACTACTTAAAAAAAAAGTTCATGAAGGAGCAACCATTGTGGCACAACAGCTTAAGCTGCTGCATGGGGCACCTGCATTCCGTATTGCAGTGCATATTTCAAGTTGAGTCCTAGCTACTCTGCTTCAGACTCAGATCCTGCTAATGTGCATCCTACAAGGCAGTAGATGATGGCTCAAATATTTGAGCCTCTGCTGCCCATTTGAAAGAAAGACCCAGATGGAGTCTCACCTGGCCCAACCCTGACTACTTGAATATCTTTAATTATTTGCAAAAGTTTTTCATTTAAAAAAAATTTCATGCAAAATTGGAGTTAAAACATAAACTTACTATGATGCAATAATGTTGAAGTGCATGCAGCTTTTTCATAACATGCGATTTCCATGAGCTTTCTGAACAGTCTTTGTATGTGTGGATTTCAACATTTTTGCACCTAAATAAATTTGGATTTTAATGCCATTTTTTTCTTTTTGGAAAAAGAGTTTATTCTTATTTAGCTGAAAGGCAGAGCCACACAAAGAGGTAAGAGACAGAGATGTCTTCAACATACCGTCTCACTCCCCAAATCCCCACAACAGCCAGCTGGGTTAGGTCAAAACCAGCATTCAGGAGCTCCATTCAGATCTCCTTAAGGGTTAGCATGGACACAAATTATCAGCTGCCTCCCAGGGTACACTTAGCAGAATGCTCAATCAGAAGTTGAAGCAGGTCTTGATCCCAGGCGCTCCAGTTTTGGATGAGGTAGGATGTGGGCTTTTTCAATGCTAGATTCCCGTTGCTCAGTCAGTTGCCAGCCATATAACAGTTGCTCAAAAACACTAATGAACCAATTAAGTAATACTTTTATTATCCTCCACATTTTATGATTTTGTTATTCAAGGTTTTTTAAATCAAAATATAACATTATGCATTCTTATAGGGCTTAGTGCAACACTTCAACAAATATAAGAGCATAATTAAGTCAGGCAACTGCTCTTTCATCTTCTTTTTGTATTTGGAGCCTACTCACTCCTCTCTTCCTATTCTTTATGCAGAAAAAGAAAACTTGTTAATGCGAACCAAACTTACTCTACTGTGTTGTGAAACAGAGCTTATGACCCTATTCTGACTGCATTTTGGTACCCACTGTCCAATTCCCCTCTGTCCCCTCCCTCTACCCTCCCAAGCCTCCACAAATCACTACTCAAAGCTCAGATCAACTTGTTTTAACTTCCATGCATGAAGGAAAGCATGTTGTATTTGTGTTTTTGTCTGACTCATTTCATTTGACGTAATGCTCTTCGGTTCCATCCATTTTGTTGCAAATGTCAGGACTTCATTATTGTTGTGGCTATGCAGTATTCCACTGTGTATATACATCATATTTTCTTCATCTATTCATCTACCAATGGACGTCAAGTTGGTTCTCTATCTTGGCTATTATGGATTGTGATGTAACAAACATTGGCGTGCAGGTCTCTTTCATATGCTGCTTTGACTTCTTTCATCTAAACACCCAGAAGAGGGATGGTTGGCTCATAGAGTGAATTTATTTTTAGCTTTTTGAGGAACCTCTGTTCTCCACAGTGACTTTGCTGATTTGTCTCCCTAATAGCAATGTGTAGAAGTTCCCCTTTTCCACATCCTCATCAGCATCTGTAGTTTTTATGACATTTTTTTGTTAAAGATTCATTTTTATTGCAAAGTCAGATATACATATATAGAGAAGGAGAGACGGAGAGGAAAATGTTCCATCCAATGATTTACTCCCCAAGTGATGGTTGGAGCTGCGCTGATTTGAAGCCAGGAGCCTCTTCAAGGTCTCCCATGCAGGTGCAAGGTCCCAAGGCTTTGAGCTATCCTCAACTGTGTTCCCAGGCCACAAAGAGGGAGCTGGATGGGAAGCAGGACTGCTGGGATTAGAACCAGCGCCCATATGGGATCCTGGTGCATTCAAAGCAAGGACTTTTAGCCACTAGGCCACCTCACTGAGCCTCTATAACTTGATTTATATATATATATATATATTTATATATTTATATATAGATATATTTATATATTTATATATTTATATATATATATATTTATATATATTTATATATATATATATATATATATATATATATATATATATAAAACAACCATTCTAACTGGAGAGGTATAATACCTCACTGTAATTTTTATTTACATTTCCCTGAAAACTACTGATATTGAGCACATTTTGTGTTTTTCCCCTTGTATTTATTATGATAAATATCTTTTTTCTCTGTGTGTCTTTTGCCTTGAGTTTCAAAGCAAATTTGAGGATTTTTTTAAAACAGACTATGAAAATATAAGGAGATAACTTAACCTGGATTAGTTTTTGAAAATGAGTTTTCTGTTCCTTTCTTATTTTCAAGGTGTTGAAATAAGGATATGGTGTGCCCATTGATTCCCAATTCCACATTTCCCAGATTCTTCCAAAGGGAGCTGTGACCAACTGAGCTGACAATGGGACAGCCCCAAATCTATACAGCATCTCTGTGAGGGACATAAGGCACAGATGAATAGACTTCTGCTGCTCGTGTGGGTTACAGGGTTTTGGCCAAAGGTAAGCAAGCAAATCAGAGCTCAGAGAGAAGGCACATCCAACAGTGGTAAATTAACAGTGAAAGTCATGTATTTTGAAGATGATGCAAATGATGCAAAGGTCATAGCAAACAATAAAGGCGAGAGGAGAGGTTCTGCCATCACAGGACTGATTGCAAAGTGTGCACCTTCATGGCCCAGAACTGCCTCCAGTGCAAGCAGCATTGTGTTGGCATGATTTTCTTTCTTTCTTTCTTTCTTTCTTTTTTTTAATTAAATAGTATCTGTATCCACCAGCATGAGAAAGAAAGAGGCAAGGAGAGGATTGAAAACAAGATCAAAGAGGGAAGCTGGAGACAGATTTAGAGCATTCTTGGATACTACGCTGTAGACTTTGGTCTTCAGCTGGTGAATAGGATGATGGCTTGGACAGGTAGAAATTTGTAATAAATACATATTTGAATCCTGTTTCTTCTTTTTACTGGTCTGTGACCTTGAGTAATACTTTTTGTCTCTGAGTTTAGTACTTTTCTGTAAAGTGGCAGTAGTGACGGTGAATAGCTTGCAGTGCTACTGTTGCGATCCTTTAGACATTGCATTTAAGGCATGTCAGCTAGTGCCTGACACATACATAGTAAGGCTTTAGAAATGCTTACTGTTGTTTTAAAGAAGAGGCAATCTATGCAGTGTTTAACTAATGTATTATTCAGTAAACAAATGACAGGAATGGCTGGAGGCAGGAAGGACAGTGAATTTACTAGAACATGAATGGCAGGAGTCCTGGGAATGGAGGTGAAGAATTTGGTTCAAGAGTGTATGAAGGAAGCAATGCTAGAAAATGTGCTCACTGGATGGAAGAGATGAAGGAAGCAGAGGTGAAAACTCTGGAAGAAGAGACTGAAAGAACCCCTGATGGAAACGGAGGCGGAAACTACAAAAGCACTTTGTCTTGAGGAAATGATAAGGTGATTTTTCATGAGAATCAGCAATGGTAACCACACGTCAAAGACTAAAATACTGGGCCCGGCGCGGTGGCGCAAGTGGTTAAAGGTCCTCGCCTTGCACGCCCGGGATCCCATATGGGCGCCGGTTCTAATCCCGGCAGCCCCGCTTCCCTTCCAGCTCCCTGCCTGTGGCCTGGGAAAGCAGTCGAGGACGGCCCAAAGCTTTGGGACCCTGCACCCACGTGGGAGACCCGGAAGAGGCTCCTGGCTTCGGATCGGCATAGTATCGGCCCGTTGCGCTCACTTGGGGAGTGAATCATCGGACGGAAGATCTTCCTCTCTGTCTCTCCTCTCTGTATATCCGCCTTTCCAATGGAAAAAAAAAAAAAAAGACTAAAATACTTCTATGCCAAATCTCATTTGCATTATTTGTTTTAGGTATTTTCTCCCTCTTCATACTTTATCTGTTCCTTTTCTGTGTAGCTCTCCATGACTCTTCCCCTGCCCTGGATGTTGTAGGAGCTGATAAAGTTTAAAATGAAATAATGCCAGGAAAACAACTGCTAGTTCACACCTAAGTATGTAATGAATACCATTTGAGGAAAGAATCAAGGTTACAAGCATCCTTCCATGAGACTAAATTTTAAAATTTGCTTTTTGAATATAGCCCAGAAATAGAGTGACACAGATATGGCACAAGCACATTCCTTGTGTTTCAAGGTGATGTATGAGCCACCTCAGGACTGTCATCAAGGTCATAGCTACATGTAGCTCCTGGACCTTGCACCTCCAGAGCAGTGAACCAAAATAAGCCTCCTTTATAATTCACTCAGTCTCTGGGATTATGTTTTTGGTAATATATAACACACATATATACTAATATAATATGCAATAGAGCACATATTAACTTATGTAAAAGACAAAACAGACAAATATGGTAACTATAAAGTAACATACTATGCTAATTAGCTGAATTTAGTCATCCCACCATGCATAATGAGAGGTCTTCAAAAGATCCTGGAAAATGCACAATGTGAAAAACTACATGGATTGCTGTGTTTTTTTGTTTGTTTGTTTTGTTTTTGCATCAAAGTGAATATCTTTTCATTCCACTGTCCATAAACTTCCTGAAATATCCACAAGGGCTTCAAATCACTATGTTGTAGAGAGCAAATCTATATAATTTTGTCTAGTTATTAAAAAGCAAATATATAAATGTAACCAATGTAGATGAGAATAGTCCCTGCCCTAGGGGAGATAGGAGAGTGACTGGAGCTGGCATCAAGGTGGTAATATTCGGTTTCTGATCTGAGGTTCAGTGCCTGAGCTATGACTTGCGTGCTTTGGGGTATGTCTGTTACATTCAACAGAAAATTTACATTCTAGAAATTCAGATGCAAGAGGTGTCAAATAAGGAAATTTCAGTTAGTAAATAGATTTGGGGAAAGGATAAGGCCTCAGAAATTATGCCAAACAAATGCTCACATGCTCAAAGTCAAATTTCCTGTAAGCATGGAGATAGAAGCCGGTGGGCAGTCTGTGAAAGCTGCGAAAGACTGGTCAGTATTCCAAGGCTTGAAAGTGCGCAGGCCTTGTACGCTCAGCAAGGTCATCTTGTATGTCCTGTGTGTCTATAGGCCTAGATCTGGAAGAGGGCATCGCCTTAAGCTCCATGTAAAACTCTGCTTCTGTAGACAGGCTTGGCCCAATTGCTATCTGTTGTGACCTGGCCAAGGTCAGTCTCTAGGTTGTGCCTAAGCCTGGAGGAAGCTGCCAGTGTACTGCACTGTAGTCACAGTGAACACTGGGAAGCCAAAGAGAGAGGCAACAATACACCAATGAGCCAAATGAATTGATTATCATTTTTAGGGCTGCTCCCAGGAGGCAGGAACGGAGACAGTATGTCTGTGAGAGCCCTCTTGGAGGGAGGCAGCCATGGGTAAGTAGCCTTGTGATGAAAAGGTAGGGAGATACTTACTGGGTCAGATGAAGTGATAGGCAGGAACCAGGAACACTAACGGTCACCGGAAAACTGATGTGCTGATTCTGTTGTCATGTAATACCTGTGTGTATCCCAAGCCTCACTCAGGGACGTGCTGAGTACAGAGACCACTGTAACAGTGAAGGATGATGGGAGTTGTGTCTCAGTCTTAAAACCACGCAGTCCCAACCACCAAGGCCTGCTTGTAGGTGGGGCACAGAGACAATAGTGGGGAGGGCCAAGCTAGAGGCCTTCATATGTAGATTCAAAATGTTTGGCCATGTGACTTTGTGTTCCAAAATGCACTGATTTTGTACTCAAAGCAAAGGGAGGCATGAAGCAGTCATCATAGGACTGCCATATTGACCAGCAGCCAATGGCCCACAGCCCTTCTGTCTACACCAAGAAGGAGTTGACCAAATTGCATGATTTATAACACTAAAGAATATACTACTGGTATGGTCCAGAAAAATGTCCAGCAAAGTAGGTCATATATTTAAGGATACATGTCATCATTACTGTGTGATCAGGCAATCTAACAAAAATAGCAAGCAACTTTCTCACATTATGCCTTATTAATGAATTCTTCAAAAGTAAGATCTGCTGGACCAGGCATCCCATTACTGAAAGTGATTATTCATGGTAGGAAGCAGACACATTTAAACACACAAAGGAAATGAAAATGACTGAATAGATTTAGGTGGCCATGGGTAAAATGCCAATCAAGTATGTGTGATCGTGTAACAGCAACAGTAGGCCAAGGTGATATTTGTATTCAATGACAGACCGTTTTCAATGATACAATTTATTCTCAAAAATGTTTTTGGGATGGTGTTGTGCCACAGATGGTTAAGCCACTACTTGGGACCCCCGCATCCCATGTCAAAGCATCTGATTGAAGTCCTGACTGCTCTGCTTATGGTGCAGCTTCCTACTGATGCTCCTGACAGGTGGCAGTGAGAGCACACACAGGAGATTCAGCTGGAATTCCTGGCCCAGCCCTGGTGTGAGGAGGGGGGATGGAAGTTACTTCCTCTCTCTCCCCTCCCCTTTCTCTGTCACATTGCCTTTCAAATAAATAAATCTAAAAATTTCTTGCTAAGTAGTGTTGGGAGGCTTACAAAAGCACCTTAGAAAGTTCATAGGAGATTTACTTATTCTGGTGCAAGAAATACATTTAAAATCCTTCCATAGTTTCTACATCATATGGGTTTTTCATTAATTGAAGACTTCTCATATGCACATGGATTTTTTTTTTTATTTTGCACCAAAATAAGCTTGTTTTTAAATTCCATGTCCCATTAACCTTTTGAAGTGCTCTCATACAACAGAACTCAGGCTAGAATCACCAAGTTACCTATTTCTCAAAGGGAATTGGGATTCTGAGGCTTTAATTCAATATCTTGGTTTTTAATACTGGTATATAAGTCGGGTTTAAAAATCAAAGCAAAACATGAGAATGCACAGCACTCCTGGAAGATGAATTAAGCCATAGAAAACACACTGCTAAAGAGTGATGGTTTCAAAGTAGCAGTTCTGAGCTGTCTTGGAGGCATCTTTGAGGATAGGACAGGCTGCAAGCACAGGTGTTCCTTCAAGAGCAGAGGCAACCACCTTCCTCTGGGAAAGGAGGTGTGGGAGGCTAGGGGCTAGGGTCATGGCTTGGGCTGCAGTTAGCAGCAGTGGGTAAGTCCTGGGCAGCAATGTCTATGTACTTGGTAGACCTGATTGCGTCCCCAGCTCCCAGCGTCAGCCTGGCTCAGTCCTGAGTATTGTAGGAATTTAGACAATGAGTCAGTGGAAAGGAAATTCCTGTCTATATCTTTGCCTTCTGAATAAATTAAATAAAATGTATTTTTAAAAAAATAAGTGGGAAACCTAAATCATCAACATCATTTGTGTGTGTTTGTGTGTGTGTACATAAAGCCATAAAGCACATTCGGGCCATGATCCCTCCCCATATTGAAAGAAACTTCTTAAATCATGATAAAATAGAAGTAGCATAGTCACTTCTTGAACCATTCACACTTCAGAACCATTAAACCTGCTCACAGGGCCAGTATGTGGTGCAACTCCCTGTGATGCCAGCATCCCACACCGGTGCTGCTTTGTGGCCTAGCTGCCCCGTTTCTGATCCAGCTCCCTGAAAATGATCTGGAAAGAGCAGTGGAACATGCCCTAAGTATTTGCATCTCTGCCACACACAAGAGAGCTGGATGAAGTTCCCGACTTCTAGGTTCAGCCTGGTCCAGAGCTAACTGGTGTGGCTGTTTGGAAAGTGAGTCAGTGGCTAGGAGATCAATATCTCTCTTCCTCCATCGTTGATCTGTAACTCTTTCAAATAAATACATAATCTCTTTAAGAATCACACACACACACACACACACACACACACACACACACACACACACATCCACAGTGTTGTGTGGCCATTACTACTGTCTATATCCAAATTTTTTTAATCATCCTCAACCAAAAACCTGGTTTTTATTAAATAGTAACTCTCCTTTCACTGCACCATCCCTACTAACCTCTATTCTACTTTTTGTCTCAATGAGCTTGTCTATTCTACATTCACATAGGAGAAGTAAGACACCGTTTGTCCTTCTGTGCTTGGCTTATTTCATTAGTGTGTCCCACTGTGTTGCAGAATACACTAAAATTACATTCCTTTTGGTGACTATTTCATTGTACATATGTATATTATGAAAAGAACTATGCATATATTTCACTTTTTTTCACCAAATCTTTTAATTCCATTTCCATGAACTTTTTGAAGGCATAAAATCTTAAATATTAACTTTTATTTTACATACCTTCATGAACTTTTTGAAATATCCTCATATATACCACATTCTATTCTCTGCTTATTGTCACTTAAACTGTTGCTTTTGGCCACTGTGAATAATGATGGTACTGTATACACTGTACACACCGAGATACAAGACAATATTGTCAAGTCTTTCATATATATTTATGCATGTGCCAGCATCCCATATGGGCACCAGTTCATGTCCTTGCTGCTCCACTTCTGCTCCAGTCTCTGTCTATGACCTGAAAAGCAGCAGAGGATAGCTCAAGTCCTTGGGACCCTGCACCCACATGGGAGACCCAGAGGACACTCCTGCCTTCTGCCTCCAAATTGGTCAGCTCTGCTTTGTTGTGGCCATTTAGGGAGTGAACCAGTGAATGGAAGATCTTTCTGTCTCTTTTCCTTTCTATGTATCTGCCTTTCCAATAAAAATAAAATAAATATTTTTTTAAAAAATTTAAAGGTTTGTTTTATTTTTATTGGAAAGGCAGATTTACAGAGAGGAGAGACAGAGATCTTCTACCCAATGATTCACTCCCCAAGTGACCGCAATGGCTGGTGCTGTGCCAATCCGGAGCCAGGAACCAGGAACTTCCTCCAGGTCTCCCATGTGGGTGCAGGATCCCAAGGCCCTGGCCCATCCTCAACTGCATTTCCAGGCCACAGGCAGGGAGCTGGAGAGGAAATGGGACTGCAGGAATTGTAACCGGAGCCCATATGGGATCCCGGTGTGTGCAAGGTGAGGACTTTAACCATTAGGCTACCACTCCAGGTCCAAAAATAAATCTTTTTTTTTTTTTAATTAAGGTTATCTTCATAGATGTGAAGTGATATTTCCTTGTAGTCTTGCTTGGTATTTCCCTAATGTGTCCTGATACTGAGCATCTTGTGATGTGATGATCATTGCATACCTTCCTTGGAGATCTAGCTTAACATCTTTTGCCCACTCTTGAATTGGGTAAGCATGCTCCTTGATTGCCTCCAATCTTTCAGTACCAGGATCACTACTGGGGACAGTGAGCCAAGGAATAGGCGTAGACCATGCAGCCATCCCCGCTACACTTCATGTCTCCAACAACTGGCTTTATGCTATGAGCACAGCGGGGATCCAGGCAGATTTGGGCTCTAGCCACTTGAGGCTCACGTCCCGAAGGGGGACCAGAAGAAGTCGATAAACAAAGAAGTTACCAACTGGAGTACATGCAAGGACAAGGAATCACCAAACGGATCTTCCATAGGCAAGATAGCAAGATCAGCTGCTCGGAAAAGACAGCATTCAAGCCAAGGCCTGAACATGAAGAGGAGCTCTACAGCCCATCCTTACTGTTATGGATGCGAGAGAGGTCACACCAGACAAGTCTGGGATTTATTAAGGAGGCTTTATTAACCAAGCTTGGTGATAACAGGGTCCACTAGAAATAGCAAATCACAAATCCATATAGCAATCCAGTCAATCGAAACCCCAAGAGGGGCACGTGGTCATTACCCTGAAGTCCATCCGTTAAGCTGAAGACCTATGTCCCAGCTTCTCCAATAATATAAATTATCCTAAGAGAAATGCAACGAATAACCTGGACACACTTCCAAAGCTGCAGACATTCACCTTCCCCTGGCTTCTCTGCCCACATCCCACTACAGCTAAGCCCCCATCGCTCCAGGAACTCCAGATAGTACACAAATTAGAAATACAAAGCATTTTAGCATTGCTATCGTCACTGTCCCGTCCAAGCAGTGAACAGAGAGTGAGGGATACAGATACACAGGGGCCATCATGCTCAGGGGATACCTGTCCTCAGAGTCTGTCCGCGGGAAGCTAGAGAGCAAGCAAGTTCTGGGGGGGCCAAGAATCAAGAGTTTCAGAGTGATGGAGGCACAAGACCAAGAGAGTGAGCCCCTCCCTATCATGAGCCTTTATAGGGGCTTGTGAGGGGAGTGGTTACACAACAACGCAATGCAGCCCCCTCTCAGGTTCCAGGTGATGACAGGTAGGAAGGAGAGAACACCTAGGTGGAAAGGGGGAGGGGCGTGGCTTCCAAGCTTGTGACCCTGAACTAGCTGCCTACCTCACTACACTAACCCTCTGCACTCCCAGGGACAGGCCTGGAGCGGACACAGCGCTCCTTCCTGCCCGGGGTGGGGAGGAGCGGGGGGGGGGGGGGGGGCACCCAGTGCTGTCCTCCCAGCAGTTCCTGGCTGCTTTGGAGGCTAGCTGTGAAAAACACAAAGGGAAAGCAAAGGCCCCTTTCCACCCCAACTCTCTCCCCAGAAGTCCCAGTCTCTGCTAAATGAAGCCAGAAATGTCTTCAGCACAGGAACAACAAAGAGATAAAAGGCTTTAAAAATGCAAATAAGTGAGAGTGTTAACACATTAGAGCAGTAGTTGTAAACCGCTCAGCTCTTTGGCTGAGTTGATTAGAAAACTGCAGACCACAGAAGGTCTTTTGAGTGAGAGGAAAAACCAAGGGCAGTGTGACGCGATGGGGCCACAGGACCACTGTCACCGGCACCCCTTGGCAGCTCAGGGACGATCCAGAATCATCATGGTGCTCGCCTGGAGGCTGGCACTAGAAAGGCAAAGTTGGGAACCATCTGCCTGGGTTAGAGCCCAGCAAACTGATGGGCTCCTAGGGACAGACAGCAGAGCCAAAGCAGAGCGGAGCAAGCAGCGGAGGGTGGAGCCTGGGGGCAGAAACATGCCAGCTAACAACAGAATCAGATGGATCCACAGAGCCAAAAAAAAGTTGTATCATAGCAACTGACAGAATGTTTCAAGAGAAGGAAGTGGCAAATTTTGACAATAGGGAAAGACTGTTTTTCAAAATGTGTTTGGTTCTGGGAACACCTACACCAAAATGACAAAAAGATCATTAAAAATTCTGATCCCAGGTAGGCATTTGGCTCAAGAGTTAAGAGCCCACTTATATCCATGAGAGATGGCCCAAGTTCAAGGCCTTGCTTCACTCCTGACCCAGCTTCTTGTTCACGTCCATCCTGGGAGGCAGCAGGTGATGGCTCAAATTCTTGGACTCCTACCATGGCACGGGAGACCCAGGTTGAGCTCTGTGTTCCCGACTTCAGCCTGGCCCAGCCATGGCTGTGGTGGGCATTTTGGGGGAATGAAGCAAGAGTTAGTAGATGCTGTCTTTCAAACACATTAAAAAATAATAAATATATATATTGTTATATACATATAGTATTCTAATATATAGAATATAGTAGATATGTAGAATATATAGTGTATAGAATGCTATACATATATAGTATACTATAATATATATATAGTATTCAGATAGTCTAGACCACTAATTCAGAAATCTGGTGCTGGAGCCACACACGGAGAGTTTATTGGGTGCCCAGGGGTTCTGGTGATACTCTAGAACACGGCACTCTGCCTTCAGCCAAGGATTGATTCCACATGGTTCTAATTACATGGGATCCACCACATTCTGAAAATATGAAAGGAAAATCCAAGAAATCAATAATTCAAACATTTTACATTTCACACTATTTTGAGTGGTAAGAAGAAATTTCTGGCCATCCTGCTCTCCTACCGCCCCTCCAGTAGCCAGATGGGCTATCATAGAAATACAGTGCCTGTGTTCATGTGGCCTCAGAGTGCAAGGTAGCGATCCTGGCAACGTGAGCATGAGCAAGAGAAGGCAAAGGCCCTCCCTTGAGTGGAAAAGGAGAAATTCTCAAACTGAGAAGGAAACACAAAAATCATACGCTGAGGTTGCTAAGATCTACAATACAATATTTTGGGAGACAAGCTAAATTTTCATGATTTCTATAACAATATCCTGAAACTTCTTAGAAATGCAAATTTTCAGGTTTCACCCTAGAGCTGGGACACCAGAAACCCTAAGTCCAGGCAACGTGCACTTAAACAACCCTTCCACGTGGTCCCAATGTTCCTGAAGGTGTAGAAACACCAGATTTGGGGAAAGATGCAGAAATAGAGACCTCTGAGCTACACAGGATGAGAAAATCTAAAAGCCAATGTCCAGCATAAGGATGACAGTTCATACCACTGGAAACATTCAGAGGATAGATCTTCAGTGCTCTTGCCACAAACGCACACAAAGGTGTGTGTAAGGTGGTGGGTGTGTGTGCTAATTTGCTAGACAACAGCAATCTTTTCTATGCAGAGGCATAGTAAAATGACATGTTACCTCAAATATATACTATATAAAGAAATAGACACGCAATAAAATACGCAAATAAGTAAAACAAGTGAGATGAGATCTGGATCATAACATGGTCACATGATAAACTGCTGCCCAGAGAAGCAACACCGTACGTTCAGTGCTCGGGGCAAAGCAACTATGCGTGGACCACATGGTAAAGGTCCAAAGGACGGGGTAGTCGGGTGGCCAGCAGCAATATGGAGGTTGCATGGATTTTATGCAGGTATCATAGAATTCCCAGGTGCTTTCACACTTGCAGAGGCACCACCCACCTACCCTTTCCGTGCCGGGACGTGGCTGGAGGTGCTACACAGGGGCTGTTCCTCTCTCCACTCCCCCACCTCTCCTCTGACCCCTCTTAACAGGTTATTTCTCCATGTGGGGCAACCCACACTCAATGTGTGTGTGTGTGTGTGTGTTCACTTTCTCACCTTTTTGAATACAATTTTATCACTTTGCTCATGTTCTAAGTGTCTGCACTCAGTAATTTTACCTTTGTGTAGAACAAGAGTTGGAGTTAAGATGAACATTCTTACTTGTATCAGAGACAGAGAAATGGCTTTCCTCCCCTCCACACTCTCCCTCACTTCCTTCCAGAAGTCCTTAGAACTCACTGCATTTACCTTCAAAACTTAATCTGTGAACACAACCTAGCACAGGCTTGAACCAACTTGTCCGTGCTGGGGGGGGGTTGTTTTATTGTGCTGTGATGAGGCCACACTTTTGCATTCCTAAGAGCCCAGGCAACACCGCTTGGGACTGAGAAGGAATCAAAGCCGCTATAGACTTGGAACAGTTCTAAACTGTGGCTTTCAACATCTGACGTGATATTGAAATAGGAAGCCGAGAAGCCACAAGGGCTTATGCAAATGTCACTATTTTCCTGCTTCCGGCACCTCTAATACTCCCTGAGGGCAGCCGCAGGACATACGATGGGAGGTGTCACCCTGAGACCATTAAGACTGAAAGGAACCTTGGAGGCCACCTGGGCTGTGTCCCCTGGGACCCAGGACCGCAAATGGCTGAGGAGAAAAAAGGCCAAAACCCAAGCCTCCTATTGCCCTCTATGACATAGTCGTTCTTTCTCTGGGCTTATGGAAAGGTTGTCAAGACTGCAAAAATAAAAATGCTTTTCAGTTCAATACTGCAGACAGACTCCTCTCTCTCTCTGTGTCTCAGAGTTAATAAAGATATAGGTATGGGAAATGAAGCAGAATTCAAACACCACATTAAATATAGTTATTAAGCAACACTATTTAAGCAGAATCATTTTAACAGGAAGGAAGATGAAGAATTTTTATTACCTTTACACTAAATTGGCCATCAAAAATGAGTCTGTGTCCACGTGTTTCTTCAGTGTTACTGCCCTGGGAATTGTATTACATTTTTCTTTGTAGTTGGTTTCCTTTTCTTTCAGGACCAAACCTGCTGGAGGAAAAAAAAAAATCCACATCTTATTTATCTCCACATTTGTCATGGTTCTTTGTGTCATTTTTGGCAAGGTGTTGGTTCCTCCTAAGGTTTCAGCACAATGTTTACTCTTTATAAACATTTATGAAATGACAGAGCATAAAATAGCTTGCCTCCCACATATCTGCAACTCACTACTTAAAGGCCAAAAGTCAGGCAGCAAAATGAATATGCTGCAGCAACTGGAGAACTTAACAAACCACTTTTTAACAGAAAACAGCCTAGGGAGCTGTGGGCTCAGATGTACAATTTGGAAATCCACATCACACAGATGAGTCTGAGCAGTTGAGTTAAATCTTTTGAAACCAATTAAAAATGCAACCCATACCAATTTCAGCACCATCAAACACAACATCAGGTTGCATTTAATCCATTTCCCTTTCTGTACTCAATGAACTGTTTTGAGGCTGGAGGAGGCAAAGAGGGAGAGAGAGAGAGAGAGAGATACCCACAAAACCCTAAGGATTGCATTTGTTTACAATATTGAGAAGAAAGCTGCCTATTTGCTTTCCTGTAAAGTGCAGAGTGCAGAAAAGGCTGTTGGACTCTGCTCAGATGCCTCAGCTACAAAGTGAAAGGCACACCAGTGCCAATCATTGGAAATGAGGAGGAAATTATGCCCAACACTCGGCACCAGCTGCAGCAATTAGGCAGGGACCTGCTTGGCACGTCACCTGCTGTTACCCCTCCCTGCTTCATTTGGGCTTGCTTCGTGGTATTTTTGAGAATAAATGGACCTCATATTACAAGCACACAGAATGGTCCTTTTCCTTCCTTTTTCTTTCTTTCCTTTGCTCTTGGCTCTCACTAACTCGGGAAACCAGGGGCCACGAAGAACCAAAGAACAAATAGTCAAGGTACTTCTTACATCTCTCAAATCTAGGCTTTGGGTTAGACTGTTGTGAGAATATCAATGGAACCTGTTCTTTCTGTTTGTTTGTTTGGTTGGTTGGTTGGTTGGTTTGCTTGTTGGTTGGTTGTTTTTTGGGGGGTAGCCTGTTCTTACTAAGCAACAGAATACACTGTCCAAGGGAGACTCTGCTGATGAAGATGGAGAGTTGATTTCTGCAGGTACAATTGCCATTGGCTGAATCCTGAACCTCAGCTGTGCAACACAGCATTTCCTCTACAGAGATTCAACCTCACCAAGGGATTCCATCAAATAGTTCCAGAGTGCTATCAGCACAGGGCTAGCATGAGCATCCGGTGAAAGATGAAAGAAGTAGAGAGAACTATGCACATGTAAGGTAGGTATTAATATTAAGGATGTTGGGCCCGGCAGCAAGGCCTAGCGACTAAGTCCTCACCGTGAACGTGCTGGGATCCCATATGGGCGCCAGTTCTAATCCCAGCAGCTTCACTTCCCATCCAGCTCCCTGCTTGTGGCCTGGGAAAGCAGTCAAGGACAGCCCAATGCTTTGGGATCCTGCACCCACGTGGGAGACCTGGAGGAAGTTCCTGGATCCTGGCTCCGGATCGGCATAGCACTGGCCGTTGCGCTCACTTGGGGAGTGAATCATCAGATGGAAAATCTTCCTCTCTGTCTCTCCTCCTCTCTGTATATCTGACTTTGTAATAAAAATAAATAAATAAAGGATGTTTAACAAAATCCATGTGTAAGAGAGATAAGATAGTGAAAGTATTCATCTGCTGGCAATGAGTTAGCATGTTTCAGGGCCCTGAGGTAAGGTTGCTTTTTTCTCCGTTTTATTCTGTGTATAAAAGCTGGCTATTGATACCAACATCAGAGGTGACTGGGAGGCTTAAATGAGATAGTGTGTTTCAGGCATCTTGTTCCACACCTCACATGTAAAAGACACTTCATAAAGGTGGATTGCACTTACAACACATTATCCTGAGACATCTTCCTCCTTGCCATTTACCAGTAGGTGTTGCACACTGAATTCATACATTGAAAAGATTGGAAAACAGAAGAGTCATACTCAACAGTACGCTGTCAGTGCAGCTGGCTGCTTCTGCTCTGGAGAAATCAGAGGCGAGACAAGCGTTCATCCTTCAATGTCAAGTGTCTCTGCAGTAATTCCCCTTTCCCAGGCGGATCACTCCCACTCTTTTCTCCTGGGGGAAATTTTTTTTCCCTTATTTTTTATACAGAGAGGAAGAGAGACAGAGAAGAAGATCTTCCGTCCAATGATTCATTCCCTAAGTGGCCACAATTGTTGGAACTGCACTGATTGAAAGCCAGGAGCTAGGAGCTTCTTTCAAGTCTCCCAGAATACAAGCAGGAAGCTAGATGGGAAGTGGGGCTTCCGAGATTAGACCTGGCACCCATATGGGATCCTGGCACATCCAAGGCGAGGACTTTAACCACTAGGTTACTATGTCAGGCCCTCCTAGGGGAATGTTTTAAAGCTGCTTTTGAATTCCTTCTAACACAAGCAAGCACCACCAAAAGAGGGCTTCTGAGAATGAGGCAGTGCTTCCAGCTACAGACGAGAAATTCCATGAGCACAGAGACTGTTTTGTCTGGCATAAATAAGCACTAAGTATATACTTATCAAATGATTTCAGTCCGTCAGCCACTTGTGAGAGAAGAAGAGGTATCAAATTCAAGGTCTCGGGCCCGGCGCAATGGCGCAGTGGTTGGGGTCCTCACCTTGCACGCCCGGCGGCCCAGCTTCTCATCCAGCTCCCTGCCTGTGGCCTGGAAAAAGCATCGGGCGTTGCACTCACTTGGGGAGTGGGCCATCGCACGGAAGATGTTTCTCTCTGTCTCTCCTCTCTGTATATCTGCCTTTCCAATAAAAAAAAAAAAGGTAAAATGAATCTTTAAAAAAAAAACCTTTATAAAAAAATTTTTAAAAAAATTCAAGGTCTTTTCTCTCAACAATTTAATTGACATACCCTGCTTCATGTGTGTCAAAATCACATTTGTTTTCATGCTCAAACCAAAGTAAACTCTGACCAAGTCAGTTCATCTTAATCTTTTTTTTTTAAAAGATTTGTTTATTTTATTGGAAAGTCAGATATACAGAGAGGAGAGACAGAGAGGAAGATCTTCCATCCGATGAATCACTCCCCAAGTGACCACAACAGCCGATGCTATGCCGATCCGAAGCCAGGAGCCAGGAACTTCTTCCGGGTATCCCATGTGGGTGCAGGATCCCAAAGCTTTGGGCGGTCCTTGACTGCTTTCCAGGCCACAAGCAGGGAGTTGGAAGGGAAGTGGAGCTGCCAGGGTTAGAACCGGCACCCATATGGGATCCCGGCATGTTCAAGGCGAGGACTTAGTCACTAGGCCATGCTGCCGGGCCCAGTCCATCTTAGTCTTATAAAGTGCCTGCCCCGTGATTAAGACCAAGAGTTTTAGGAACATGTAGTACAAAGTGGTTGTTTGTTGTTAATTCCTCTAATATTGCCTGCTAGAAGAAATTAGGTAGCCCGGGAAGTTCACCATAGTATTTGACTCCGTGCTGTTTGTTCTGATTTACAGCCCTGAAGACACAGAGTTCAGGTATCTAGAATGAAACCCTAATTGTGTCTGCCATTGCTATGACATTAAGACAATCATTGAGACCTGGCTCAGTAGACTAGTGACTGAAGTCCTTGCCTTGTATGCGCTGGGATCCCATATGGGTGCCAGTTCTAATCCTGGCAGCCACACTTCCCATCCAGCTCCCTGCTTCTGGCCTGGGAAAGCAGTCGAGGATGGCTCAAAGCCTTGGGATCCTGTACCGGGGCAGGAGACCCTGAGGAGGCTGCTGTCTTCTGGCTTCAAATCAGCACAACTCTGACTATTACAGCCACTTGAGGAGTGAATGAGCGGATGGAGGAGCTTCCTCTCTGTCTTTCCTCCTCTCTATATCTGACTTTACAATAAAAAATTGAATAATTTTTTTTTAAAAAAAGACAATCATTGACAGTTCTAAGAGATTCTTAGGGAATGAGGGAGATGTTGTCTTTGTCTCTCTCCCTCTTTGGGACCATGCCCTCCCTGGTGACCCGTGTGCCAAACAGGCAGCCATCCGCTACATTACAGCACCCATAAGACACACATGGACTCACAGAGCCACTTTGTGCCTAAGTCATGTCCACGGTGTTGGGTGGCTGAGTCGGCAAGTGCAGCATTCACCCTATTTTGTTCTCAGAGCCCTCTTCTTTTCTTTCTTTTTTCTTTTCTTTTTTTTTTTTTAAGATTTACTTAAATGTTTGAAAGAAGAGTGACAGAAAGAGAAAGATACTATACTCAGGTAGAGAAAGAATTTTGAAAGTATCTTCCAAATACTGATTCACTCTCCAAATGACCATATCAAATGGACCAAAATCAGGGGTGTGGAATTCCACCTGGGTCTGCCACATGGGTGGCAGGAACCTAAGCACTTGGGCCATCCAGCTCCGCCTTCCAGGCACACTAACAAGGAGCTGAAGTGGATGTAGTGCAGCCAGGACTTGAACCAGTTAAGGGATATCAGATATGAGATGCCAGTTTGAAAACAACAACTTAACCTACGGTGCCACAATATTGGTCCGCAGAAACTTTTTTTTACTCGTCTCTGCACTGGGCAGCCTGAGAACTCAAGCCTTGAGTTCCAGCAGGTAACACATGAGCAGAACCTCAAGAATGGAAAGGAGAGGGGATGAGTGCCCTAGGAAAGCAAGCAGACCAAAGACAGGGCAGTGGGGGGACCCAGTGTTACAAGCATTCTCTATTTGACTGCACACAAAATTCACACAGGAGCTGGAAGGTGGGTGAGGTAAACAGACAGGCAATTCAAGGGGTCTGATATTGGGGTCAAGATTTAAGGAAGCCATCATGATTTCCTTAAGATATAATCAAGTAGTCCCAGAAACATGCCATTTCTACCACGTTTTAGGCCCGAGGCAGAGAACTAGAAGCAACACTTTGGTGTCCTACAGAGCAATGTTGGCCCCAGATGGGCCAAGTGAACTTCTGCAATATAGCAGGGTAGACGGTTTTCTATATCATTAAGGCATCATCTCCGAGGCCAGTCTATTGCATGCCATGCACTAATCTTGATACAGAACCAGGGTGAAGTTGTTCTAAGAGCCCCTAAACATATATTCATGTCAATCTTGAAAAATCAGGGAAATTACAGCCTGCGAGTGACTATCCAAGTTTGCATCTATCTTGACAAGTACATTCACTTGTTGATCTAATCAAGGAGGCATGCTTGGCCATGATTTCCTTGGAGCAATCCTACTTGCTATCCTCAAACCTGGTCAAATATAGAATCACTCGGGGAGCCAGAAATGAAATCCCTATGTCAAGATCCACTGTGATTCTGATCCCATCTTGGATGAGCAAAGAATGAGTATAGAGGTATGGAACCCACGGAACCTGGTGAGCTTAGGGAGATAATTAGAGTTCTGCATGGCTGCAACATAGAATAGAAAGTGAATTGATCAACTTTGGCCTCAGGAGATGCCCTAAAATCACCACTACTTTGTGCCTTCCGGTCTACACTGTGGTCGATGCCAATCCTAAAGAAAAAAACCAGAAACTTCAACAAAGGGAAAATCAAGTGCCTAAACTTCCATTACCTTGTCCTTACCCAATTTTCACTCTTGTCTTTCCAGTACAATCTTGAAAAATGAAATGCTCAAGTTTGGAGAATAGTTTCAAAATGAGCAACTGTTTCTTAAGACCTGTGATTAGGTTATGGGCTCCACCATGAACTTATCAGTCTTAGTGCTTTCTCGCTGTGTGCCATTGCGCAGCTCTCGCCTGTGCCCAAAACAAAAATCACTTTTGTCTGTAAAATGAGGGTAAGGATGAGCAGTTATTGTAGAAACGATGTGTTTCTCAAATTCTGTCTTCTTTTTCCTCCTGGTTGGACCCCTAGCGAATATTTCCCAGCCTCTCTTGTAGCTAGGTAGGCCACAGGACTGAATTCTAGCTAAGAAGGTGAGCAGAAATGATATGCAGCACACCCAGGCCTTTTTAAAAGCCACGGGATCCTTACCCTGCAAACATCCGTCCTTCTCCCCTCATTTGCCAGCGATGCAGAAGATCCAGTGGAGGACCCCAAGATCCCAGTGACAGCAGTATTACTCAAAAAGGAACCTGAGTCCCCTCCCTCCTCCTATTCACCCTGTTCATACTGACACAAATAGGAAATTAGCTTTTAGAGTATAAATCACTGAAATCTGGGGTTATTTGTTGTGACAATCGATCTACACTAACACAGAAATGGTGATGATCAAATAATTTTTTTTCCTAAATGCAGTGTGGGGTACGAGTCAGTCAAATGTTTAACAAGAAATAGTTCTTTATTCTTGC
Organism: Ochotona curzoniae; assembly: GCF_017591425.1. Taxonomy (NCBI): domain Eukaryota; kingdom Metazoa; phylum Chordata; class Mammalia; order Lagomorpha; family Ochotonidae; genus Ochotona; species Ochotona curzoniae. The sequence goes on along the minus strand of NW_024466512.1, from coordinate 27,832,181 downwards.
ATAGATGACCTGCGTTAGGTATACAGACGTTTCCCTTTCCATTTCCCCAATCCTGCGTCTTCACTTTTGTCTAGCAACTAGGGAAAGTCTAGATGTCTAATGCTGCTTTGTCTTTAAGCCTGATCACAATTAATGCACTCACCACTCCTCTCTGGACCTTCCTTTTCTAAGAGAATCTCCTTTCAGACATGGGGCTAGGGCAGATGTTTCTACTGACATGGTAACAGTTCTGAAATGAGTCAGAAGTATGAGGCAGTCCAACTGGCACTGTTCATCACAGCTCCGTTTTTGCTTTCCCTGCCGTTCAGGCTGAAGGCTACAGGGCTGAGAGTTAAATTAGTTTGAGAGCTGACTTGGATGAGCAGCACAATCTGCTGCATCGGAGAAAACATTTCATAAAAACTGTTCCTGCTGAATTCGCCCGAAACGTCCACATTTTAATTAGACACTGGGGGACCAGATGGATGGCAAAAGGAATTTAAGGTAACAAGGGAGCAAGTACTCATACACTAAGGCTAAAATCAGTAATTGTATGATCAGGTGGCCACTTACGCCGCATGATTTGAGAAGTGTCAGTGGGCTCCCCTACAGCCTGTCTGCATGTCAGCAATGCCTGAGGTTGTTAACCGCAAGGTTTCAGCATTACACGTCCCTGCGTGTGATCGCCTGCCAGGCAGGCTTGCATGTACAGATGAAGCTCCACGGAAACAAGCGATCTGCGCAGCTTGTAGAGGCCAGGGCTAGAACTCACCCCCACATCCAGGCTTTGAGGTTTTTTTTTTTTCCTTTATTAAAACTTCATCTCCTTGGATGAAATGCTTCCTAAGTAACTGACTATGCAAGCAAAATCCTTCTTGAATCTCAGCATGCAAGTGGAATTGTTCTGGCTGAAGTATGTTTATGGAAGATGATGTGGGGAGAAATGAAGGATGGAGAAGCAGAAGCAACATCCAAGATCAGTCTAAGATACTTTAGGCGAAAGCAGTTGTTCTTCACTTAAATGTGGATTGCCTTGGAAGACCCCTGCAGCTACTCAGAGCTTGTATCCCATCAGAAAATGTCCCACTCTCAGAGTACAGAATAGCAAACCCAGAAGAAATGGCTCTGTCAATGTTTCTGCTCAAAGAAGGAACCTAAATTCTTCTGTTTGGGGTGGGTGTTTGGCACAGTAGTTAAGCAACCCACCTGGGACACCTGCATCCCATACCTGAGTGCTTGGGTTTGAGTCCCAGCTCCTCCACCTCTGATTCAGCCTGATGGTAATGTGCACTACGAGAGGCAGCAAGTGATGGTTCAAGTAGCTGGTTCTTGCCACCCACATGGGAGACCCTTATGGAATTTGGGGCTATTAGTGCTAGCCTGCTGATCCATGGTTGCAGGCATTAGAGGAGTGAGCTGGTGAGTGGAAGATCTCTCCATGTGTGCGTGTATGTGTGTGTGTGTGTCTTTCTATGGCTCTCTGCTTTACAAATAAAACGAAGAGAAAGGGGCTCGTGCAATGGCTCCATGGCCACATCCTCACCTTACAAGCACCAGGATCCCATATAGGAACTGGTTTGTGTCCAGGATGCTCCACTTCCCATCCAGCTCCCTGCTTGTGGCCTGGGAAAGCAGGAGAGGATGGCCCCAAAGCCTTGGGACCCTGCACCTGCATGGAAGACCTGGAAGGAGCTCCTGGCTTCAGATCTGCTCAGTTCCAGCCATTGTGGCTATTTGGGGAGCAAACCAGTGGTTGGAAGCTCTTTCTCTCTGTCTTTCCTTCTTTCTGCAAATTTGATATGCCTTTCCAATAACAAAGAAGTAAATAAATAAATAATAAGTCTTTTTAAAAGATGAAAAATAATTTTCTTAAAAAGTATTCTATAGCTGATGGATTGTGCATTTCTTGAACATTAGTGCTTTAAAACTAGTAATACTGAAACTGAGAAAGTCCCAAATAAAAGAAAATCCCAACCCAAGGTAGTCTTATTTCTCCTTAAAGTGTGATCTTTATATTCTAGAAATATTAAGAGTTCCTTGCACTTGCCAATTTTTTAAGAAGAAACATGAGTCTTATATAAATAGAGAAGGAACATGTGCTGGCGATTTATTAAGCTAATTAATGAGGAATGCTAAAACTTCCCAAAGATAATTAGGATGCAAGCAGTTGGAGAACCAACGTTGGAGTAAAGCTGCTGGACCAGATAAAAGCATGAATGTTGCCCAGGTAACAGAGCCATGACCCTGAAGACTGTGCTTTGTATCTTTCAGAAGTTATTTATATCTCTACTGGGCACAAGTCTACAAGTTCGGAGTCTTTTGTTCATCAGTAAACACAAACTCAAACATCTACTTCTTGACCCCCCCCCAAATTACATAATCTTTGGGCAGATTGGTAAGTGGCAGCTCACGGTGATACTAAGGAGCCATGCTGCTCTCCCCCTGCTTTATTGCCAAGTGTTGAATCACAGCAGTTCAAGTTAGGTCCAGGTCAAAATTTTCCAGGCAAAATTCTGGGTTACCTTTAAATATGTGAATGTGTTTTTACAATAAGGAAATGAGAAGGAAAAGGGGAAGGAAAAGGAAAGTAGCAAGGACATTTGCATACATTTTTTAGGACTACCATTCTCTGACTTATTTTGAGATTACATTCCCTAAAAAACCTAGTAAATGGACCATATTATAAGTTGATATTTAATTTAGTGCCCCAAATTCCCAAACATCCAGCTTAGTGTTTCCCCTCTACATCCTCACTGCTGCTGCTGCCCAGCCTCATGGGAGACAACCACACCACCCCAGAGAAAGGGCAAGAATTAAAGCAAGATCACGGTGAATGGTCACTGCCTTCACACTACTGCAAAGTTGAAAAACCACAAGTTGAGCCATTACAAAGATCAAAGATGGTCTGTACTACAGACTGGCTGGCTTGCTTACACAACAGAAATTCATTTTCCCAGTGTTGTGGAAAGATCAAGTATTCTGGTAGTCCAAGATCAAGATGTTGACACTGTTGGTTTCTCCTAAGGCCTTATGAGTTGGCTCATCAACATTTTCTCCCAGTGTTTAACAATGATCTTGCTTGTGCATATATGTGCCTCTGACATCTCTCTCTTTTTCTCCCCCTAAGGACAGCAACCCTATAGCATTAAATCATGCCCTGCAACCTCATTTAACCTTAATCACTTTTTCAAAGGTCCCATCTCCAAATATAGTCTCATTGGAGGTAAGAGCAATTCTTGAAATTTATTTCTACAGTTTTAATTTTTATTTATCTTGAAGGCAGAGTGACACAGAGAGAGAGAGAGAAAGATTTTTTTTTTCATCCATTGGTTCATAGTCTAAATGACTTCAACAGTCATGGCTGGGCCAGGCTGAAGCCACGATCCAGGGACTATATCTCCCATGTGTGTTTCAGGGATAAGGAACTTAAATCATTGTCTTCTGCCTCCCAGGTGTATCCTAACAGGAAGCTGAATGGGAAGCAAAGTTGGGTCTTAATCCTAGAAATTTTGATATGGGGTTCCAAGTGGTGACTTAACCCATGCTCCACAAAACATGTTCCTCAACAAATAAATTAGAAAAGGAATGCAATTCAGTCCATATTGTTTATTTGGCACCTTCTTACTGCTAAGAGTTTCTTAGTGCTAAGACATACAAGTGTCTTGAAAACTTGCATCTTCCAATCTGGAGAGATGAATGCATCTCACAGGTGCGACTCGGGGGTTTTTTAGCTGGCCAAGGTCATCACCCATGTAGCAGGTGGCAAGGCTGGTATCTGACTCCTGGAAGACCACATCACCAGCAGTCAAAAAATAAACTGGGATGCTCATGGAAATGCTTGGGAAGGTTTCACACCCTCAACACTCACATTCCTTATACACTCATACAGGCTATTGGTTGTAATCCTCTGACCCTTAAGACATAAAAGGGCTTAGGACACTGCCTTCCAGGACAGCATCAACTGGAGAAGCCATAGCAACAGAGACACAGGTGCAGGCAGTGTTGTACGAATGAGGGTTTCAGGGTCCAGTGAGAGTGGTGGAAATCAGTTACCATGCTGCAATACGGGAGAAGGGCACAGGCTGCAGGCCTGCGATTGAGGTTGATGGGGGAAGGCCTATCAGGGTTCTGATAAGCGGGAGAGAGTGCAAAGCACTTTCTTCATTCTCTGCATTCCTCACACTCTCTCTCACTCCTTTAACATTTATTGAGCTCCTTCTGTTGCGTGTGCTGTCAGCTGCTGGCAGATTTCTGACTCCTAGCAAGGATCTCTTAGGTTATTCTGCTGAAAGATCTCTTACTGGAAGTAACCACATCTCCCACTCTTGCCTCTACAACAAGTGCACTTAGTAGGAAATGACTAGGAGCACTATCTTGTGTCCAAACACGATTGCTTTTGCCATTGGCTGGGTTAATGACCTACTTATTTCACTTCTGTAACCTCAGTCTCCTCATACAGAAAATGGACGTATCCATAATGCCTGCCCCACAAAACCTTCAGGAGAAGTGAAGGACACAGTGGAATACAAAGATTCCTAGCACAGTGCTTTACGTGCACACACACCCCAGGCAGGCATGGCAGCTTTTTCTTGTTTGTCATTATTTTCCTATTTTCTTTAGATGTCATTCTCAAAATACTTGGTCTTTTTGTGGGAATTCCTAGAAAGCAGACACGAGTTTTCCCAGCTTCCTTGTGGAGGAGGAAGTTGAGGTGGGACACGGGTCCTCACTGCTGTCACCTGACCTGTACAGGGAGGCTGTCTGGATGGGTCCAGGAAAGATCGGAGATCTTGGGCTTTCCCAGGCAGTTTCCCAACACCTGCATCGTGACACTGTGCTTCTGGAGCAGTCGCCACCGCTCCCCTGCCTAATACCTTCACCACACGTGACTTCCATTTGGTTAATTGCTCTTCACCATCAGACCATAGAAAGATTGAAGGCAGGAACTCCCTGGTTCTCATGCCCGGTGTTGCGCCATGCTACACATAGAGGATGCATCAACATCTGTTGAACAAATGAACTGAGGCAATTGCACAAAGTGCAAAGTAAGACTCAATTTGTTCACAGTTTAGAAACAGATTCAGAGATTACTTAGCTGGGTTTTGAATGCCATAATTATAGGCACATGTGGGACGATAAACCCGTGTCCATAATTTTGCACTTTGACCTTGGCTCAAAAGTTAAGGACCATGGGGGGATGCTGTCTTCCCCTGTGGGCATCAGCTGAGTGTGGAGGCTCTCATTCAGGAGCCCCTAGGAGGCCAGGCTGCGCCCCAGAAAAGGGATGGAGGAAAATGCTGTCCCACATTGTGTTTCTCCAGGTTTGCCTTACAGCACAAGAAGAGTGCCTACTGCAGAAACTTAGGCATCAACAACTTGATCCCACCCCTGGCCTAGTTTTTCCTCCTACTTTCCTCCCTTGGTTGTTCAAGCATCTTCTGGAGAGGGCGCTGATGTCACAGGGTGCGATAGGTTGGGATAACCATCACTACGTGTTGTGCTTTCTTACATTATCTCTCGTCCTCTTCAAGGCAATCCCTTGAAGCAAACACCCAGGTGACCAACCTCTTTGCTATCCAGGAGAAATTGAGGATGAAAAAGGGATAAAAACTCGCCCAAGGTCACTCAGCAGCTACACAGCAAATCCGGGGCTTGTGCTGAAACCCCCACACTCAGCTACTTTCTTCCAGGTTGTGGTAAGCCAAGGAGTTCCCCCGCATCCCCACAGAGAGCCTCTGGAGCCGGGACAGGACTGGCCCGTAATTTCCTTGCCCCAAGCATCACATAAACAAAGCATACTAGACAGACATTTCAAAGGACACTTGCTTTACATGGAGAAGGCCGCCATAACTGTCTGTAGATGTATCCACTTCAGAAATAGGGAATCATGAGATGAGCATTTGGGAAACAGAGAGAAGTGGGTTTGAAAACAGAATATATGGTCTTGGGCAAATCATCCAGGCTCTGTAAGTCTCTGTACAGTTGGGATGACATGAAATGATCAACTGAGACAGTGTCCGGGAGGTCCTGCAGGTCTCATTCAGCTCTCTTCATCACTCTGTGTCTGGGAATGAAAAGGGCAGTGGGGCCAGCTGTGGGGCTGGGGCAGAGACTGGATGCCTCCCCAAGCACTCACACCCAGCCCGGCCCCAGACTCAGAAGCACTAATCCCATGCTCATTATCACTTCTGTCATCTCTTGGCTATTTTCTGGGGTCAAATTCCTAGCCTCATTCCTCCCAAAATTAATAGGCGCAATACAGGTCACAAGTCATGGGCAGCAAAGGAAAGCTCTTAGTTCTTTCGGAATGAGAGTAGAAAGCTAAGCCAAACAAAATAGAATCCTTCTAAAGGCATAGGACAAAAGCCAAAAGCCTGAAATTCAACATCATGGAGTTCAAGTTTCTGAAGCATGAGCAATCTGATGGCATGATTTTTCATTTTACTTTCAGAATCTTACACCATAAAACAAAAGAAGAATGTAATGGTCCTAAAAGAATTAAGGCACATTCTTTAAAAAAAAAAAAAAGTATCCAAAACTATTCTGGGAATGATTCGGTCACAAAGTAGAAGAAAAAAGAGCAAAAAAATTTCCAATTTTATATCTTGAAACTAAGCCCAACTTGAAGGTAATACCTCTTAGAGCACTGCCCATGTGGGAAAACAAGATGGAGTTCCTCCTGGGTTCTGACCCCTGCCTTCCATCTGGCCCAATCCCTGCAGTGGGATTGCAGTCATCTGGGTGGGAGCAAACCAGTAGACAGAAGTTCTGTCAGTACCCCACCGTGTGTGTGTGTGTGTGTGTGTGTGTGTGTGTGTGTGTCTGTGTGTGAGGGAGAGAGAGAGGCTGTTTTTCAAATAAATAAATAAGTAAATCTTCAAAAAAAAGAATCAGGTCAAGCATTTGCCACAGCAGTTAAGACACCACTTGAAAAACCTGCATCCTATTTGGCAAAGCCTGGTTTGAATTCCAGCTTCCTGCTTGAGCACCCTTTGACGCAGCAGATGACAGCTCAGATTCTTGAGTCCTTACCACACATGTGGCAGGCATGATTTGTGTCTGGGATCCTGGCTTCAGCCTGTCCTAACCCTGGGTTTTTTCCTTTTTAAGATTTATTTATTTACTTTTATTGGAAAGGCAGATTAGATTTATAGAGAGGAGAGCCAGAGAGAAAGATCTTCCATCCAATGGTTTGCTCCCCAAATGGCCACAATGGCTGCAGCTCACAATCAATGGCTGCAGCCCACAATCCAAGGCTGGAAGCCAGGAGCTTCATCTTGGTATCCTACACAGGCACAGGGTCCCAAAGCTTTGGGGCCATCCTCGACTGCTTTCCCAGGCCACAAGCAGGGAGCTGGATAGGAAGTGGAGCAGCCAGGATATGAACTGGCATCCATAGGTGATCCTGGTACTTGCAAGGTGAAAATGCAGCCATGAGCCATTGTGCTGGGCTATCCTGGCTTTTGGGGACATTGGGGGAATGAATCAGCAGATGAAGATTTCCAATGAAACAAACAAACAAAAGAATAGAAATTAAAATTTATTTTAAAAATCCTGGGCTCCTTTGATTCTGTACATTTTGATTTAAACCTCATCCTCTACCTTTTGATTAGCCTTACTTGTATTCATATCTGCCATGTACACAATGAGAAAAACAAATTCCTTCCCAGCCTCTACCTTGACAAGGTATTTCGCTTTTCTTGGAAGAGGAAGTAATAGAATGTTGGTGCTATAAACATGGAGAAGTTGAGGCCTAAGGAAATAAAATGCCTGGCCCAAGGCCACATAGCCCTCCACAATCCTCAGTCAAGGCGATCACTCCGCCTGTGTTGTGTCTGCTTTAGGAGAATTCAGCCTCCTGGAGCTCACTGATTACTTTGCAGAACAATGCACATGGGGCTTGCTCTGTTTTCCACTGTGAACACTTCTCTAAGTGGAATCCCCGAGTGTTTGGGACAGTTAAGTTTTCAGTGAGTGCAGAGGTCCCCAAGGGAGTGGCAGGACGTTAATGGTTTCCAGCCTGACAATTTCAAGTAGCACTTCCTAGCAAGGATGATGAAATGGTCCACTGTGTTTCTGAACAAGTCCCAAAAAGGCTATTCTGTCAGGAGCTGCCATCCACAGCATCTAATTGGGATTCTGGGCTCAAAGCAATGACAAGCCCTCACCCTCCTGCTGTCTCTGGGTTCCCCTCCGATGACACTTGCTCCAGTAATTATTCCTTCCTTCTTTGGAAGGTTCCATAAGCATCTAGGAATAGTCATAAGTGACATTTGTCTATTCACCAGCTGCAGGGTTGTGGAGCACAATAAAGCAGGAGGCAATGAGGTTTCCGGGTTTTCTGCCTCTATAGCTCTACCTTCCAAGTAAAATAATGTTTTTTTAATCCCACCCCAGATCAATTAAACCAAAATGTCTAGGAAGATGACTCAGGCATCAGGTGTTCTTTTACATTCCCCAAGTGATTCCAAAGTGGATCTAAATTTGAGAATTATACTATAATACACTCTGGTTGACGTTTCAGTGTACATACATAGAAAAAAAAATCTTTTCAAGGTGGGCATCGTGGCAAAACAAGCTAAGCCACCACTTGTGATGCCAGCATTCCGTATCAGAGCAGTAGATTTTGGCTGCTCAGCTCTCCCTGCACATTCCCACTGATACACTCGGGAAGGTGACAGGTGGTGGCCTAGGAGCTTGCACCTGGCCACCCGTGTATGTGGCCACCGGGATGGAATTCCTGACTCCTGGCTCACGACTGGACCAGACCTGGCTGTGTAGTGATTCGCAGAGTGAACCTGCTTCTCCCTGTTCCTCTCAGCCTTTCTAACAAATATTTACAAAAACATATTTTCCATTGTAATCTCCAATATTTTCCTTTCATTACTGAAAATATGGAAGAAACTTTTAACTAGAATCATGTCATTTTCACTATCTGCTGCATTTGCAACTGCATTCATGCCTCCACTGTATAATCATTTTTTAGGAAGGTCAGATTTTGCTATTAAATTTATTCATCCTAGACCATAAAGAATGTTTGGCAAAGAAGGGGTTAAGATAATAACCAGTCTACTGCATGTTGGGAGTTGTAGTACAACCCTGATGCCTAGCCAGGGAGGCGCTATTGGCTGCCAAAGCAACACAGAGTAGACCACATTGCACAGATCTATGAGAAAGGTAACGTACGGCAACATTTAATGCTGCTGACGTCAGAGTCAGGATACCTGGATAAGGTTCCGGCATCCAGTCTGCTTTTGGCAGCTGCGCTAAACTTTCCTCGGAGGGACCCTCCCTCTCCTATCACATCCCTTTTAATGGCATCACCAGTTAAAGTGCCCTGCTTTCTCATGGAGAATGGGTAGGCATCTGGCCCAAGCTCAGCCCACCAAACTGCATTCTTGGGGGAAGAAATAAGGGACGAGAATAGGTTGGATTGAAATTTATAAGAAAAAAAAAAAAAGAAATTCTAGCATTTGCAGCAAAACGGATGCAACTGAATCCAGAAAGACAACCACTGCATACTCTCTTTTACATGTGGGAAATTAACTTTTAAAACCAAATCGAAAAGAAAAGAAATGCCTGTGTGTATGTGCCAGCATTGCTGCAAATACGGCTTTGTAAAACATGATTTTGTGTCTTTGTTCAGAGATTAAGAATGTCACACTACCATAGCGTCAAGGATCTGTGATTAATGTGAAATGTGCTGTATGCGGTAAAATGGCCATTTTTTCAACTCAACTACTGTTTATAGGCATTATGTGCATGTCCACTAGACTAGGGTCTTTTTGCCTTGTACTTGTTAAATTTCTATTCTGGTGTAGTAAGCCTTTTTACTCTGACATAAATTTACAAAATCTCACAAACTAATGAAAAGGAGAGAAATGGAAGGAGGATGGGGGCTGGGAGAGAACGGGAGGGAGGAAAGGGATGAGGGGGGAATATCACTATGTTCCTAGAATTGTCTACACATCACATTGAATCTGCTAAAAACTGATATTAAGATGAAAAAGGACATTGGAAGAAGGCACCATTTGGACAGGATTCATCTTTGTACACTGTCCATTTGCTGCAACCACCTGGTGATCTTGTTCCCCTGAGTTCCTCCATTCCTAAGTCTTGGCTTATCCTTCCTTGGATTCTGGAGTCATTCCATCACCATGACAACGGGTCCTTGTAAACTTATGTTGGCGCAGTCAATTTGTCACATTAAGGCTCCTAAGGGACAGCCACGTCTAAGTAATATTTACTTGAAAACAGAGTTACAAGAAGGGGCAGTGGGGAGCAGGGAGAGAGAGAACGGGACAGTTTTCCATCTACTGGTTCACACCTAAATGGCCACAACTCCCAGCACTGGACCACATGGAAACCAAGAACCAGGAGCTTCTTCCAGGTCTCCCATGTGGATACGGGCACCCAAGCATTTGGGCCATCCTCTACTGCTTTCCCAAATGCATTAGCAGGAAGTCGGATCTGAAGTAGGACAGCTAGGACTTGAACTGGTGCCCATGTGGGTTGCTGGCACTGCAGGTAGTAGCTTTACCCACTACATCATGACACCAGCACCTCCCCCCAAGTAATCTTAAATATCTGGTCCTTTACTCATTGTCCTTCCCACTATACTCTATGGAACTGTCAATAGTCGAGTGCTTTCTTTGTGACATATCTTCCACATGCATGATTACTAATCCTAACATCAATGCAAAGATGACATTTGCATGTCTGCTTAATCAGTGAGGCAAAAAGACACAGAGAAGCCAAACAGCTTGCCCAAGCACAATAATATTCTGATAAGGAATAACAGAAACAATGTTAAAACAGATTTGCTGCTGCCAATCCACAGTTACTGGAGTCAAGGTCATGTCCCTGTTATTTCAGGCTTCTTGGGATGGTAAAGATCTTCAGCACCTTCTAACATATTTGCCCTTCTTTGTGTATTTTTCCAAGGTTGAGGCTTATAAATTAGTAATAAGAAACACAGTTATATTACAAGTAGGTATGCACGCACATACTAGAAGAATGATAAAGGTTACACAGAGCAACAGCATCCCCATAAGGCACTCCATTTTATTTAAAGTGGCTTCATTTTTTTTTTTGTATAAAAAAGATTCATTGTATTTATTTGAAAGGCAGTTACAGACAGAGAAGGAAAAAGAGATAGAGAGGGAGATCTTCCATCCACTGGTCCACTCCTCAAATGCTGCAATGAGGACTGGGCCATGAGACTAGAACTTCCAGTCTCTCACATGGGCACAGGTCTAGGCACTTGCCATGCTCCATTACTCTCCCAGGCAGGTCAGCAGGGAGCTGAATGTGAAGTGGAGCAGCCAGCACTTGAACCAGGGTCCATATGGCACACTGGCATTGCAGGTGGTAGCGTTACCCACTAAGCCACAATTCCTGAACAGTTTTTCAATTTTAAAGTTGTGCTTGTACCCACTACACTGACTTCCTGTCACATGTTTGCATTTGACCATCAGCTTCACACACCCTGTTCCTAGCAAGCAAAGTTAGGATGCTGGCTACAATGCCAGACCTACAGTTCCTGGTTTCTATTCTTAGTTCTGGCTTCTGACTCCAGCTTGTACCTGATGCAGACCTCAGGAGGCAGCAGTGACGGCTCACAGCTTTGGGTTCCTGCCACCTGTTAGTGTTCCTGGCTCCTGGCTTTGGCCTGGTCTAGCTCCAGCCATTGCAGGCATCTAGAAGTGAGCCAGTAGGTGGGAGCTGTATTTCTGTCTCTTTGCTTGTCAAACAAATAAAAAACATATATTTTTAAACCCTGATTTATTGAGAAAGCTGCCTAAAATGACACTAATTTGCATGCCTGTGTGTTTGTAAAAGGAGGCAAGGCCAAGCTTGATCTTTTAAGCCTTGTAATAATGATTTGTTTACTTACACAGTGTGTGTTTCCTAGGCCACACCAGCCTGCAGGAGAAAAACCGGAGTCAGAACCACAGCACAGGCTGTTCCTCTCATTCTGCTTTCAATGGCTTCTGCAGAACCATCGGTACCTTCTCTGCCAAGCCTTGCTTCCCAGTGTCCTGACAGTGCCTTCAAACATTGCCCTGCACTCCTCATATTCCTTTTCTACTGCTCTGATTCCCAGCTGGGAGCACAGGATGGTCCCTCTGAGCTCTGCTGGGCTGTCACTGCCACATGGCCACCAAGGCTGAGCTGCTCCTGTGAAAAAGAATTCCGGAGACTTTGCTGATGTCCGAGCCTGGGGCCAGCATGGGGACACTGTTGGGCACATCTTTACAGCAAATCCTGAAGCAACCAAGGTGCACAGTGAGTCCTGAAAGAGACACACACAGTGTGATGGTACCCAATGATCAGAGAACTACCTTTGCTATAGAGCTGTCAATCTAGACTTTCTGAGACACCGCCCCCCCCCCTTAATTTATTGATGGCCAAGGGCAGTGTCTGAGAGAAATCTCCATCCTGCATTTGCAACCTTCCTTTTCTTATTTTGATTCTTGGGCTGAGCACTGGTGCTCTCACTTTTACCCTGACTGGCGAGCTCCCTCTTTGTCAAGAGGCCACCTGCTCCTTCTGATGGCTAGGCTCTTGGCAACACCAAGCCACCAGCCTGCTTGCTAAAGTGGACACAGACTCTGGCTAATCTCATTTCTATTTGAGAACTCTGCTTCCCAGGCACCGGGAGTCACACATTCGGAATTCAAGTCCTATTGGAACCACCATGACAGTGAGGAGGAGCAGGAGGAGAAAAGGGGGAGAAGGAAGAGGAGACATCTTTCACATGTGTCGGACCCCATGCCAAGCACTTTATACCCTTCCTTTCACTTCCTCCTCTCAACAAGTCTATGTGCTAGGTACCGTTACTATTCTCACTTTACAGAGGAGAAAATGGGGTGTTAGAAGGCAAGCCAGGCTTGTGGTAACTTGGCTGGCAGGGTGCAGAGCCAGTCCTAGCTGTTGCACAGCTGCTGCTACAAGTTCAGCCAAGCCTCCCAGCACCCCTGGGCCTCCTTCCAGCTCAGCTCCCATCCTTTCTGGGCTGCTCTCCCGAGGCCCTGACCATTATCCACAGGTGCACTGCCAAACCTTATCTAAAGGCTTCCATGTTGACGCAATGCTCTCAGTCCCCACCCTCCCACATCTCAGTCTCTGCGTGCTCCCTGGACTTGCCAGCCTCTGCCTCCTTTTCAGGCCTCTCAAGAGCACCACACAACAACCTGCCCTTGCCTCCTAAGCCCTCTCCTCAGAACCATTCCCAGAGCCACAAGCAAGTTTCTGGTCCCCAAAAAGAGGCCAGCACCCCACATGACATGGTTAAACTTTGGCCTGACCTTGGTGGGTGTTTTGACTGAATAAAGAATTCAAGTCTGGGCTTTGAATGCCATAGAGCAATAAAAAGTTACTGTCTTTCCAGAATGGCCATTGTAATCTGACCTGAACATCCAGTCCATCCATCCTGCCCTCTGCCCCCTCCCCCCGAGAAATTCCCCCCTGAAAAATTTTCCACTGACAAACTCAATTGTGGTTCAACTGCGGCCAGATTTCTTACCCTTATCCATTTGCCCTCTCAGCTTTACAAAGTCAAGACTGAGAGGGGCCAGCGTTACGTGCAGGTTAAGCTACCATCTGCAATGCCAACTTTCCATTCGGACACTCCACTTCTGATCCATTCCCTTGCAAATGTGTCTGGGCAAACAGCAGAACGTGGCCTGACTGCTTGGGACCCTGCACTCACAGGGGAAACCCTGCTAGAGTCCTCAGTTTCTGCCTAGTGTAGGCGGCTGTTGTAGCCATTTGGGAAGTGAACCAGCAGATGGCAGATTTCTCTCTCTCTCTATTCTACCTTTCAGGGAAATAAAACAAAACTAAAAAAAAAAAAGATTTGTTCATTTTTATCTGAAAGACAGACTTTTACAAAGAAAGGAAAGACAGAGAGGTTTTCCATCTACTAGTTCACTCCCCAAATGGCTGCAATGGTCAGAGCTGAGATGATCTGAAGCTAGGAGCCAGGAGCCTCTTCTGGTTTTCCTATACGTGCCATTGCCCGCTGCTTTCCCAGGCCTTAAACAGAAAGCTGCATCAGAGGTGGAGCACCCAGTGCTCTGCCTACCTTCCAGCTTGCTGCTTGTGGCCTGGGAAAGCAGCAGAGGACGGCCCAAAGACTTGGGACTCCTGTGCGGGAGACCTGGAAGACGATGAACCTGCCACCATGACACCCCAATAAATCTTTTTTAAAGTATGTTTACTAAAAAAATAAGAGTCATAGATTGCTCACCCTTCTTTGACTTGTTTCTACACAGCACACAGCTAAGGGCTGATCAAACAATTTGAATCTGGGGCAGACATCCCATATCGGCGTGCCCGGGTTCAAGACCCATTCCACTCCCAGTCCTAACTTCTTGCTAATGTGTGCCCAAGAAGGCAGAAGGAGATGCCTCAAGTAGCTTTTGACTCCTAGCTTTTGCCTGGCCTCCTTCAGCCATTGCAGGCTTTTAGGGGAGTTAACCAGAAAATTAGAGGACTCTGTCTCCTACTTTTTCTCTTTTAAATTTTTTTTTAATTTGAAAGTAATCTTCATCATTTGATATATCTGAAAGTACAGTGGAGGGTATGCACTATTCTATTTGACTATACTGATCACCATAATCAGGTATCTGCCACGGCATCTCCCACCAGAGTGACAGCTCTGTTACTGATTGTGCCACCTCTCTGTACCTCAGTTTCCCCATTTGTAATGTGCAAGGATTAGATCCAAGATCTCTGAGGTCCCCAAAATTTCTGAGTTTTTATTCTGAAAACATAAGATGCTTTGTTTACAATTCAGACAATTCAGGCGGTGGCTACTTGAGTGAAGAGGATCCCCAGTAAAATTCTTACCCCCTAATTCTCTTATGGAGCAAGTCTGCACTGTGCATTTGAAACAGAATCCCATTTACAAATGTCTGCCTTGCAGCCAGCATTTCAGTGACATTTTCACTGTTTGAAGTGAGGCTTGCCCACGGGTCACAGTCCATCATCACCAGCACAGTCTCCCTGCTCCTTGGAGTCCTTGCCAGCAAGGGAGTCATGGAACCTGTTTTAAAATCATTACCTCTCTTGGACTGAAATGATCTCCCCCTCCACTTTCTATAAAAACAAAAAAACAAAACAAACCTGCAAAATACATTCACAACCCTTTGAAAACTGGCCTGGTGTTAGCAACTTACAAGTCATTTGGAAACACAAAACAGTGAGAAGACTGCTTGGCCTGAACCTTGGCAAAGGCATCCCTTGCTCCCCACATTGAGGGCCAGCCCCTGGCACCTTGGCACCTGCTCTTCCCCTACCTGGCACATGCTCGCCAGTTTTCCGTGTCATCCCTCCCTATAGGGGGACTCAGCTCGGTCCCTGCTGCTTCAGGACATTGTCCCCTGACTTTTCTTGACCAAGCCACGGCTCTGTGTTACATCACCAAGGTGACAATTGCAATTCACTTGGACAAACATATGGCTACTCCGCACAGCACTCTGTGCACCTCGGTGGTCCCTTGCATGCTAGACTCCATTCAGGTGCTGGGATCCTTGCAGGGTCTCCACCTTCCTGGAAATTCCAGTCTTCTTGGGTATGCAGACTATAATGAAATAAAGAAGGAACATGACTCCCACTGATTTGTCCTCACAGAGCTGAACAGAGAATCAGACCCAGGCAGAAGGGTAAGTATGAGGCCTGGTGTCAGAAGCACAGGGTAGATGGCAATGTACCAAGCTCCAGAACTGGTTGAGTTTGTGTTCTACACACACATTTGCCCAAACAACCCTAATATGTTCATCCAAAGAAGCAGGAGGAAATGAGGCTGGCTCAGGGGGACAGCCAGCTAAGCCTCTGCCTGTAGCAGCAGCATCTCATTTGGGCACCGGTTTCAGTCCTGATTGCTCCACTTCTGATCTAGATCTCTGTTAATAACCTGGAAAAGCAGTGGAGGATGGCTTAAAACTTTGTGTTCCTGCACGCACATAGCAGACCCAGAAGAAGCTCCTGGTTCCTGGCTTCAGACCAGCTTGGCCGTTGTAGCCATTTGGGGGAGTGAACTAGTAGATCTCTCTCTGTAACAGTACCTTTCCAAAAAAATAAATAAAAAGGAGGAGGAGGATAAAGGGCTCTCATCCCTGCCTGGCTGCGCCCATTCAAGGCTGGCCACCTTCAGCAAGGACCAGCTGTCTAGTGTCTGCTACTCTAAAGGTCTTTTTATCCTCCTGGACTAGAAGAGTCCCACTGCAAGGTCAGGGCCTCTTGGTTTTTACTTCTCTGAATGCATCTTCTTTTCCAAGGATGCAGCCTCCTTCCAAACACCATCTCGGTCATGTCCCCACACCTCCATCCCAGTCTCTGTCATTCTATTAACATCCAGAACAATCACAGACCACCACCAGCTCACCTCTCACAGACAGGGGAGCAGGCTCCGCTAGTTCACAGCATACCTAGGACCTCAGAGCCAGACCTCCAGCTCTCAGTCCATCCTCTCCACACTGTGCTCCCAGCCCCTGGAGGCTAAGGCAGGCCCTCTCCAGAGTCCCTGGAAGCTGAGGTTGGCTGTCTCCTGCTGGCAGGGCACTCCTTCCAGCCTTGGGTGTGGCTGTCAAAGAGGAGAGCATGAGGAGGGGGCCAGCACCCGGAGGGGCTCTGCATCTCTACTTTCCTCCCTCCCCATGCAAGGAAGGGATGGATTACATGTAGGGGAGGGAGAGGATTATGACAATCAATAATTCGTGTCAGCTGATAAGTGTCAGGAGTGTATTCACTCACAGGCAGCCCCCGACAGTCACATTCTCCATGTGTTTCTATTTTATTTTTTCAACAATGGCATCAGCCAGGTGGACTCAACAAGCAATCCCGAGGTTTCAGCCAAATGCTTCGGAGAGTTTCGTTGAACTTCATTTTTTGCAGTCGGGGCTGGCTCTGATGCTAGTTTTCCTTCCTAGGTTGTTTGCTACTCGGAAAGCAAATTCCCAGAGGTTTCTGCGATTGCCGACATCCAATGCAAGAAGACTGCTCCCACCCACCCACCCACCCACTCACTAATAAGACATAATGCCGTCCTATTTTTGGTAACAATGAAAGGGCCTCCCGGTGCAAGCAGCGAGCTGTTTATCTTCTGTTACATCACTTTGCCTTCGAAGGCTGGTCTGGGCTCAGTGTTTTCGTGGTGATGCAAGCCGGCTCACTCTCACTTCAGCCGTTGGATCCCTCCCATCCCACAGCACCTCACAGGTCTCTTCCCCCCGAGCAGTGCATTGCTGGAGCGAGGAGCAGCTCACGAATCAGCTCCAGGTCCCCGTTTTGAAAAAAGCAGAGAGACCCAGAGGCAGCGCAAAAGGGTGGACTCCTATGTGACCTGGTCGTAGAGCAAGACAATCACCCTCCGAATTCCAGAAGCCCTGTTCATGTTTTGGGAGCTTTTTTCGGCTGCATGGAATCAGAAAGAAGCCAGAGGATGGGAAATGCCTGCATCCCCCTGAAAAGAATTGCTTATTTCCTCTGTCTCTTATCTGCGCTTTTGCTGACTGAGGGGAAGAAGCCAGCGAAGCCAAAATGCCCTGCCGTGTGCACTTGTACCAAAGATAATGCCTTATGTGAGAATGCCAGATCCATTCCACGCACCGTTCCTCCTGATGTTATCTCATTGTAAGGCCCGTAAGCATTTTGATATCTAATTTACGATTGAAAGATTCCAGCTGGTGTATTTGGGGCTTTGTATGGCTTGGTGGAAGGGCATGGAGAGAGAGAGAGGGAGAGAGAGATTCCTCCTGCACGCTTGGCCATTTGGCAGAGCTAACATTCTGCTGCATTTAGAATTTTTTTTTTTTAATTTATTACCTGCTGCTGAACACGCTTCAGAGACTGCCCCTCCCCCCAAACCCCTGAACATTATCACAGGAAACCTGTGGCAGATTCGTCTCTCCCCTTCCTCGGGGAGGGAGCAGTATCTTACTTCAGAAAATAGTGCCAACATAGTGACTGTTATGCTAAACCGGATTAACATAAGGTTTGTTCTCTCTGTGTGTGTGTCTCTTTGTGTGTGTCTGTCTGTTTTGTTTCTTTTTTGTTTTCTTTCAGATCCTTTGTGAGATCTGGTTTTACTGAAATCTCAGAAGGGAGTTTTTTATTCACACCATCGCTGCAGCTCTTGTGAGAAACATTTATATCATGACTATTTTTAATATGGCATGTATTCGGATAAGCCCTCTAGGAAAGCGATCTCAATATTCCTTTCTGTCAAATGTGATTCTGTTGCTAAAAGGAAGGAGGGTGGCAGGGAAGTGAGAGGGAGATGGGTTTCTTTGCGACTCCACACCAACGGTGCAGGTTGATTCTTGCAATGGTAAATTGTCTAACCTGTTATGCTGTCTGCGTGAAGGGCTATTTGTGAAGTTGTTGAAATATTGCAACCAGGATCCCAACGCCACTCAACTCTTTTACTTTCATTTTTAACTTGGGAACTTTGGTTATTTCACCCTGGAGTTTCAGAACTAGTCAATACAGAGCTCGGCATAACAGATGCACTCAAGATGTTGTCTCCGGGGACTGGAGGCAGGTCGTTACTCTGTATGATTTACCATGAGGTGGGGGAGCAATGTGATTCTTTCTAGGTAATTCTTTAAAACACTCATTCTCAAGGGATGCTTTTCTGATCTCAACTAATTTATAACTAGTCTCTATGATCAGGATGTAAAGAAAATATTAACATAGAAAGGCACCAGGCATTACTCTTTGCTCTCTGTTTAAAGCTGACCACAGAAGAGTCACATATTCCACATTCGCCTGAAAATGTTCTGAAAGATAATATTTGATGAAGAAATGAGATCTCGTCACAGGTGTAATGGAACAGGGCTCTTGTTCTCGGATGTGTAGGGTTTGGCAGCTGGGGCTCCAGTTCTCAGAGCGGTATCACGTGGGGCTGACAGAGCTCTACGGGTCCAGGTCTCTGACAGACTGCAGGGCTGCTGTGCTTGGAGGGTGCCAGGGACCGCCAGGCAACTGGGCTCCACCTAACTGTAATGTAGGACCCTTGATTATGCTTGTTTGGTTTTCTGTTTGTTTCTTGCCTTCTGACCATTTTGACTGTTTGGGGTTACGGATGCATAGTCGAACAGCATGGGACAGAAACTGGAGAGGTTGTTGTTTAAATCTTATCCCACTGACCACACACGAAAACCTACATAGTCTTGTGCAAATTACTAATCTGACTGAGCCTCAGTCTACTTATCTGTAAAGTGGGACTGACCAAACATGCCTTTTCTCCAAATTTCTTGGAGATAAATCCGGTGTAGGTAGATGCAACATGGTGTCCAGTATGGCAAATGCTGTAACATTTTATAAGTGGCAGGATTTTAAATGTTTACCAATAGTTATAAAGCTCAATTACTCAATCTGTTGCTTTGCCTACATGAAATCCCAGAATAGGTTTGACTGTTTCCCTGAATTCACAAACTTGATCAGGTGTTTTGACATTATATAACCATGTTGGCTCATGTCCTTCCACTAGCTAACACCTTCAAGTGATGACCAGGTCCTGCATCGTTCCTATGGAGGATATCTGTTTGACTGATTGGCCACTGGGGTGATTAGGAGATGTGTTAGCACATCAAACAAATCCCCAAAAGAAAACTCATCCACACGGAAAAGGGCAAAGTTTTAGGCTGGGATCTTTCCACAGGGTAAGGATCTGCTGATTCTGAGAATGTGGCAAAAAGTGCTTATGCTCTTCATTTGTTAAATAATAAATGGCTCGTTTAAAAGGCATTACTTTGATGTGCTGAGACACCCTACTCCCCTAGGACAGTGAAACAGAACAGTCCTTCAGATTTGAGAAGCCACAGTCACACAACAACTCAGACACTAGATGGACATTGACTGGGACACAGAAAGTCTGGATGGATCAACCACAGGGGTTACCACATCCCCACTTTGTTTGTGTTTTGGGTGGGCCCAGCCACAGCAAGCACAGATGCAGATCAGTGTTATAGAAATAGTTCCCGGCTGCCGCAGGATAATGTGATTACACACATTTAGAATCCTGAGGGAAGCCAAGGGATTGGTTTTTAAATAGCCCACACTGAGTATGTGCTATGCCCATGTCCCATGCTCTGAGTTCCTATGGAACATTCCAACCCGTCTAAAAGCAGCTCAAGTTTCAGAAATAACCAAAGGGCAAGGAATTCTTGCCCTGTATGACCTGAGTTATAGTACTCACATTGGCTAACCTCTGTGCATACACATATATGCCAGACTCATCTGCAAAATGGTCAGGGCTCCAAGTTTGGAGACTCTAGGACACTGTTCCTGAGGCCTTTGCTCTCTGTCCTTCCTGCCCAATGCTCTCTGCTTCTTTCCGTGCTCTAACCTAATAAGCTCCTTTTCACTGAGGAGGAAGTAGATGAGAAGGCTCTGAATGTGAACTGTGTTGTCATCAGAGCAGGTGTGTGGAGGCATGGATTAGTTCAGAAAGAGTTTTGCTGTGGGAGGGGGTCGTCAGTGGCCTGGGAACACTGCATGGGCTGCCAAACTCCTACTGGGACTCCAACATGAATGGGCCTGCCTTCGGCCACCACCTGAGGCCTGGAGGACACCAGCCATGACTTGGTGTTTGCAAAAAAAAAAAAATTCCAGCAGCATTTGTAACCATGGATTTTTAAACTGACCCATCCTATCCCAAGAAGAGACCTTCCAGAGTCAGTTGTGCTTGATTGGTACATGAAGATAGTAGTTTCTTCCTCTGTTACTGACAGCAGATTGCCTGACTCTAATGATTCATCTGCGGTCCTGCCTGCTTTTTCAGGCCTTCTATAGAGGCAGGATGAGCGATACTTTGAGAAATCTCAGCCTGGGATACTGAAGAAAACAGATGCTGCCCAAGACCTAGGAGTTACCTGCTGTGTTTGGGAAAAGGTCCCAGCAGGCCATGGTTGGCAGGCTGTGTTGGCAAATAAGAAAAACCAAAGAGAGAAAATAAAATGATCTGGTGAGAGCTCACTGGATTAGTGGTACACAATGGGTTTTAAATCTCATTAAGGGTTTTAAACAACAAGAAGAAAACCTTTCTTAAGCAAGTTATTTGTGTTTTCTGAAGGACCAGTTTTGTGAAACACGACCAAGGAGAACAGTTATGTGTTCAAGTTTGCTTTAGTGGTAGGGAGCGGTACTTTTAGTGAATGCAATCTAGAGAGAGGCATTTTCACACATGACAGCCCTAATTCCTTCTCTGCTAAAGATGGAGACCCCTGCGACACAGGCTCATGGCATGAATGAGATTGAAATTTCAGAGGAGAATTTGTGACCTCATCACTATTGACTTACAACGTATTTTAATGAACTCAACCACTATGATTCCTAGAATTCCTTTTGCTGGGAGTGAATTCCAGAGCTTTTTTTTTTTTTTGGTATCATGCTGGAAAAGCAAAATCTAAACCCACAATTACATGTAAGAACTCAATATGACAAGAAATCAATTTATATTTACTCCAACGAGGGTTGGTCTTGTTTGAAACACAGAATTGAATTTTCCAGGAGAAAGCAGTATATTAAAAAAAAATCCACCATCAACACAGAAATACATAGTCCATACATAGTCCATAAGAAATGAAAAACTGTGGGAGCTGGCATGGCGCAGCCAATCACGTTACTACCTGTGACACCAGCATCCCACAGGAGCACCAGTTCAAGCCCCAGTTGTTTTGCTTCCAAACCAGCTTCCTGCTAATGTGCCTGGAAAGGCAACAGAGGATGGCTGAGGAACCTGGGTCCCTGCCATGCATGTGGGAGACCTGGATAGAGTTCCAGGCTCCTGGCTTTGGCCTGGCCCAGTCCCAGGTGTTGTGGCCCTTTGGAGGAATACCCCAACAGATGAAAAATCTCCCTCTCTCTCTCTGTAAATCTGCCTTTCAAGTAAACAAATAACTTTTAAAGAAAGAAAACTAAAAATGAATAGCATGAATGAGAGAAATAGTATATCATCTTTACTAAAGCTTTAACATTTAGTCATTTAAAAAATACTACTTTTCAGGAAAAAATATCCAGAGTCTACACTATGTCACTGTCCTTTTCACTTTTTCCTATTCTTCCTTGCATTACGAGAAAAAAAAAATAACAATCTTCACAGACTATTCAAGCCAGGTATATTAGCTAGGAGGGCACTTAGAGGGTTTATTAACTGGTCATAGATAAGTAAGTTCTGATTTGTGTTCAGTTGATGTCCCCACAATGGGTAAAAAACTCTAAAAAGTGCATTTCCCTTGCTCTTTACAATTTTTCCAGTGATGCATAGGTCTGCTTTTTAACTTTTTAGTGAATTCATTCTTGTATCTATGCAACAAATGTTTTCTCTGAAAGTATATATTTCATCCTTTCAGTTATTCCATTTTTAGGGTCATTGCCCCCTCTCCCTTACTGTTTGCTTTCAACTGGACAAATCTGCCAGCATCCTTGTCTGCCCCTCCTCTACACCCAGCTCTGTGCTCGTCCCTGAGGCTCCCTTCTTCCTGAGGCTTCAGTATGCTGCTACTGCAGATGCTGCAGCCCCACTCGCCCCATTTCCAGTTCCCATTCTGCCTGTCTCTCTATTCCTGAAACACTGCACTCCCTGTGGCACACCTGGGCTTGGAACCTTTTAATGGTATCTCACAAACGGGAAGTTTCAACACCTGGATGGATATTAATAATAGCATTTGGTTCTTTCCTGCTTGCTTAGAGCTGTAACAAGCAAATAAGAATATCAAGGATGACATCAACTTTTCTCTCTTTTGTGTCCATATCTCATTCTCTCTCTGTCCCTCTCTGTCTCTCTCTCCTCTCTCTCTCTACACACACACCCCCTCCATCCAATGTGCCCTCCCAGATTCTGTAGACTTTACTGGTCTCTCCAGGATTGTGTGCTTTTTATAATGGTTGTTTGCACTGTTTGTGGTGGACAACATTGTCCATCATGGGGAATCAGAAAGAAGCCATGGTTCTGGGGCAGAACCTGCGAATTAAGCCCAGATGGTCTTCCCCATAGACAAGCATTTTGGCACTTCCCTCCATGCTTCCACTGATTTCAAACTCTTTTGTTCCTAGCTGTCATGGTCATGTTCACACTCTTGGGTTTGGCACTCTATGTAATTTCAAATACAACAGTGGTATAGACGTCTGGGAAGTGACCTGAGCCAAAGAAATGTGAAGAGAGATTTGCTGTTGAAGTTACAGCTTCAAGCTTCTCCAACAGAGATTTCTAGCATGATAGTGAGAAAACCTCTAAGCCCCTCCTGACCCTGACTGCTCTAAACTCCCCTGACATCCTGGCTTTCTGGTTGGCCTCCTAGGTTCTTAGATTGAAGGCAGACACTGCCCAGTCTCTCTTCTATGAAGTATAAAATTCTGTTTTGCCCAGTTTGATAGGACATCTAAAGAAAAATGTTAGTGAAGCATTAGCCAGGCAGAAAATGTTCATAAACAGAAAGATAATATCCATCTTGACATATTTGTATCTGCTTAGCTAAAACAGATGTCTCTGTGTTATCTAGTTGCAAGCAGTAATAAAACACATCATTTCAGCAAACACATGTTGGGGTTCTGCTGGTGGTAGACACAGTGCTGGGCTTTATGAGGCACATGAACACAAGCGACCTGTTGTACCTCTCCACCCCAATGTGACATCTCTGCACTGGTGATGGCTTATAAGAAGGTAAATTATGCTGTGTCTGTCTTTGAATGTATTTTGAGAAGCTTTCTCTTCATGTTCAAAATAGGACCGAGTTGGTCAGGGATGATGGTGATGCCTGCCAGTGTTGATCCCATGGCTAACATGAGCCTCACGGTGATTTGTGGAGCTTTCCCACATCAGCCAGGCTATAGTAGAGCTGACCCCAGGGGGGCTAGCATTGTAGCAAAGAGCAAAAAACACAAGGTTTGTGGTGAGACCAATGTGGGTTCAAATCTCTACTCTGTTGCTTCCTAATGTTTTAGGGCAAGTTCAATCAAGCTTTCCTATCTCTATGTGCAGAAAGGAGAAAAACCCGTAGTAACCATTACATGGGATTACAGGATGGATTAAAGGAAACAATGTATGAAAAATTCTTGGCACAGGTCCTGTCACTGGATAAACATTAGCTTTTATTATAGAAGCTGAAAAATTCACTTGAATTTCAACTACTACAACATCAGATTAGCATCTGATTGTATAGTCTTGGTTTACTTACAACCCTGGTCTTAAAATTTTGTGGTTCTGCAACAGGTCTGCATCTGAACCTGCTGAGAAAACTTTCCTTCAAAGACTTCTTCTGGGAAGCATGAACTATTTACCTTTCAAAAAAAAAAGTAATCTTCTCAGACACTCCTAATGAATAAAACAACTGGTACCACATTTTGTAAACATGTCAGATTTTGTTTAAAATCATTAGTACTGGTTAGTATTCAGATGAGTGGGTCTATGGTAGAATGAAAATAGAACTGAACTGGAGTTCAGGACACAGAAGTTAAAAATCTAGTTTGACTACCCAGGGGCCATGTAACCTTGGGTAGTTCATGAAATATCATTAGACCTCAGATATTGTATGCATAAAATACTAGAGATAGACTAAATTATAGTTTTCAAACTCAAATGCTAATAGGGATTAGGGTGAGGACATAAATGAAGGAAATAATTGAGTAACTTAGACACATCAATAGGGAGTGGTGGTGACTAGGGTAACCCGGAAAAGAAATGTGGCGACGTCCTCAGCTCAGTTGACTTTTGTTGATGACAAGGTGACACATGGCCAAGGAGCCAGCATCTTCCTAATTTTGAGAAGATGGCAGACTTTAAGTAGACCAATACTAGTTGACATTCCGAAATCTTCATATTCAATTACATCGAAGATCTCATCCCAGAACTCTATTGTGTTCTATTCTACAAATAGAGTTAATGTAATCTGATATAATACAGAAAATGGCCTTGTTAAAGAAATGGACAAGTTATTTTATCAATTCTAACAAGCAAGTAAGTTAAATTGCTAATTGAAATAAATTGAAATGAAATTTTAAAAATGAAATCAATTGAAAAGCCTCATTACATGCAATTGGCTATTTATTATTAACAATTATTAAAATTATTAAAATAATGAAATAATTTTCAATCTCCCAAAGAGGTCTAAAGAGACCTTACCAGGCCCTTCACATAGTAGCTAACGTTTCAGTATGCTTCCCTTAGAGCAAGGATTGTAAATTAAATGTTGGACTCACTTGGTGTTTGTATAAAATGGCAGGTGTTTGTATAAAATGTAATAATAAAAAAAAGGGAAGTGAATCTTTAAAAAAATATAAACAGGATAAAATGCGTAAGTGCAAATAACTCTGGACCTACCAAAAATGCCTTGTGGAAAGCCAAGGATTCTTCCCAACTGTGCTTCTATGGCTGAAGATTTTGGGGCCTTCCTTCAAGAATGATTCTTACTACCAGTTTACAACCTTGCAATAAAACCAGGCCAGGTTTTGTTCAAGTCATCCATCAGTTCCGTACTGTCTGTGGCTAAGGATTTTGTAGCTCCCATTTTTTTTAGTTCATCATCACAATAATCTTTTGAGAAAGTCATGGTTCTTTCCATGTTATACATGAAAAACAGTTCTAGAAGTTAGGCACCCTCCTTAATGGCACAACCCTGTTAAGTAGCAGAGATGGAGCTAAACCCTCATCCTCACTTTTAACCACTTCTGCTTATTCCTCTCTGAATGTGAATCACTGGGCTTGACTTTGCATCATTTTGTTCCCAAAATCAAATCCAAAATCAAACCTCTCAAAGGGTCAACCTTTGCCATTAAAGAGGATAGTCAGGAGGAATGTGTCCTGGTTCCTGGAGACAATAACTGAAAGTGAATTTCAAAAGTGCTTTGAAAGAGTGGCAGCATTGCTGGCAAGAACATTAAATTCCCCTAGGTTTCAACTCTCATTTGTATGTGTAAGTGCTGGTCTCCTTGCTTAAATAAGGAGAAATACAGACAAAGCCGGAGAACAGAAAGAGAAGAAAACTATCTTATTTATTTTAAAGTTACACCTTACTCTGAAATTTTGACAAATTGTGTCCCGTGCAGCAGTTGTCTTGAAAGAAAAAGAGTTCTGTGCTCAAATTCAGGAAAATGCAGGTATGCTTTGTCCTTGGTTGACTAGTCACAATGCACCTTGACACAGAAACATTTTCAGAATTACTTCAAGTTGTTTCACCTTTTCTTTTTCATCATCCCATAGAAGCCTGGTTCTATAGAACCCACCCTGAGTATGTGTGCATGTGCCATTCATTGTATCTTTTTGTTATTTATATCTCACTTTGCTCTAGAGAGGCTAGATGCAGAGCAGAGCAGGTGGAGAGAACACCACACTAATGGATACATTAAGCCAACTGTCTCCATGTAAGGAACAACTTGGGAAGATTTTGCCAGCGTGTATTCGTGTATTCGTTAGTGTAATGTTGGGGGTCAGGCTCTCCACCAGACTGTCCATGTGGTCTGGCAGCTTGGCACATACCTCTTTTTAGGGATGTCCCAGTATTGGCTCCTTCTTTTTGGAGGAAGTAAGATGACCACTTGCAGCCCAGTCAGCCTGAGAGAGAATCCTCAGAGTGCATACACTCTGCTTTTATTGGGAGCAAGTTTCTTCACAGCTGTTTTTTACATGGCTAAATCAGCATTTCCCTGAGTATGCTCCATGGGCAATGATTAAAGTATTCCGTAATCAATAAGCTTTGGAAACTACATGTGGAATTGCTTGTAAAGGATCTCCATTTACTTAACTTAGAAGAGATTCATGTGGAAAAGACTGACCCAGTTTTTCTAAATTTATCTCCACATTGTGGTTTCTTTTTTGGGTGTGTGTGTGAGCTTCCCTGAAGTTCTTGTGTTCTAGAGAATACACTCTGTGATATCCTGGGCAAGGCTGTTCTAGGTTTGCAGCAGATCCTGGGCAGAGTCGATAGAACTACAAAGAGGAGGCTGGTTTTGCTTAAGGCCATAAGTGAGTCCCACTGAAAACCAGGTCTATGCTTGGAACTCCAGCTCAAAATAACTTCTCTGTCTGTATGCTTTACATGAAGAATACAAGACTTATGTTATTGTGCTCATATGAAAATGAAAGTGAGATACTGAGCTGGCTGCTATGGATGAAATCTGGCAGGAATAGGAAATCAGACAGCATTTAAATCCCTTCTCTTTGGTTTGCAGGACCAGGAGATAAGTGATGATTTTATAGAACCAACAAGAGGGTGGAGTGTTCACTATTTGTGCCAATTTTTAAAATGGAAAACTTTGTCCTGGAGCAAGAGTAATGCATCTCAAAATGATGGACTGGGGTCTCAGCTCAGATCTTCACCAGTACGCGTGCCGAGGGCTTCCCAGCAAATGTTAAATATACATCTGATCCTAGCTCCGCCACCGACAAAAGACATGACCTTGATCAAGTCACTTACCCTCTGCCAGCCTCAGTTTCCTCAATGGTAAAGAGGGGAGTTTGACTACATACCTCTCGGGAGTATCCTCCCACCCTTGAATTTATGTGGAGCCAAACTGAGGCTCTTCTCAATCAACGCCGATTGCAGAGGTGGTAGTCTACTTAAGGATCTGCTGAATTACACTGAAAATGTTTTTCAAGGATGAGAGTCAAAAATAACTGTCAAGTGTACTTGTGTGATACTTCCCACTTTAATGTCTTCCTGTCTTAGGAGCATATTTTAAAATATTCAAATGTGAATTATTCACATGGTACATGCACTTAGAATGTGTGCATTTAACTACCATGAATCATCAGCCTATTATTAATTATCACTTAACCAGCTCTGTTCTTTTGGATATTGAATATTAGGAACAACTAGAAGAACTGAATCACTTAAGCAAAGTCAGCTCTATGCAAGCTGGCAAGCCCTTTGAGCTGTGCCACCTTATCTTGCAACAGATGTAGCCTGTGTGTCTCGCATTCTCAAAGAGTTCATGGAACTATGAGAAGTACTAAGCATGAAGTTCAGAAGTTTTTCACCAAACTAAACTTATCTTTAAATTTCACGTTCTATGACTTTTTTGAGGTGCCTCCCACATGCTTATCCATTTACACACAAAGCCTTATATATTTGGAAGTATGCGCACTATATATGGCTGCCTGTTATCCTGAGCAATGGCCATCCAAGTCATCATGGATTGGTGACACCCTTTCTGGGTCTAAGTTTCCCTAAACAGTAAAACTGAGCTCCTTTGCTGGGTCAGAGTCCTTCAAGCTCTGACATTCTCTGTCTGTGCTCTTTGCTTAGATATTTCTTGGTTGAAGCACTGGAGACATGGCTCCTATACATTATGTCACATAATTCTTAGAATCATCCAAGAAGTCTTTTTGTTATTCTGAGTTTCAACAGCTGATGAAACAGATTCAGGTACTTAATGCACTGAGTGCAATAACAAGCAGCAGCTACCAGCCTGGAAACCCAATTCTCTGGTCTCTATCCACTCGGTGTAGTCTCCAATGACAGCCTGGTACTGGCTGCTCATTCTCCAATGTGGTACTCACAGGAAAGGTTATTAGATGGCAAAGCTCCCTACATGCTACCTCTACAGTCACGGCAACATGCTCTGGGCTAGAAGATGGAATAGAGGCCACTCATGGGCAAAGTGACAATTCTAATGGCAGTCAAGTTGTTGCAAGTGACTTGAGGGAATTAGAAGTGTCATTGGATCCAGGGGACTTGGCCTAAGGCCAGATACGCAGTCTGGCTTGAGGCATTGGGAGATTTTCTCAGTAGGGGTCACCTTCTGGCCACCATTAGCCATCTGCACAACAGCTTCCCTGCTCCATCCCCAACCCCTCAAACCTACTCTTGCATGAATGAAGACTGCGATGCTGCTTAGCATAAACTTTTGTATCTTTAGACCTTAAAAAGTCCTCAGAAGAGATCTCTATTGCAGCCCCTCACTCAACAACACTGGGAAAAGTGAAGTGCATACTCAAAACCACACAGAAGATTTATGGCCAAATCAAGACTCAGGCTTCACGGTTCTCCCTTCACTGTGCTTCTCCCCTGGCCCCTGACAGCAATTTGAAGCCAATGCAAAAGATTGCAGCAGCAGCCTACCACCAGAGCATTTTCCAGCCTAGACATCTCTGATGGAACTGCCTCAATTGCACCCAGAGTAGGCCTTGGCCCCTTGTAACCAGATCTGCTTCCTTCAATCACCTGCCCCTTCACTCCTCTCTCTGAGGCTGACCCTAATCTCCCTCCCAATTTGGAGCTCCATACTAACTCTGTCACCCATTTTTTCTGTTCCTTTTGAATTCAGTTCTGCCAGTCCTTGGTTTCAGTCCAGTCAGGTATCCTCTACCATCTTAATGGTCTTGGTGCTAAGGTGTTGTTGCTGATGAAGAGGTATGACTCACCCTACAGGCAGCTGGAAGGAGGAACTGGAGCTTGGGACTGGCACATGTCTCACAGGTCATGTCCTCTGGTTATATTAACAATAAAATTATGAACTAATTTTTTTAAAAAATCATCAACAGAAAATCTCAAAATTCTTTCAAATTTCTGTTGAGTTTGTTAGAGCTATATTATTGAAAAATTGTCATGAAGTTTTCATGATAAAATAAGTAACTGAAAGGACCCCAAATGACATAAAATTATTTTCTTGATTTTTATATGAATATATTATATATATAAGTATATGCATAAATATAATACATATTATGAACATCAGAGAATTGAGCAGTATGACTACGGTGATCTTGATTTTATTCTTTAGCTTTTCTGTGTCTTCCAGATTGATTACTTGTAAACATAATACGCCAAGATGTATTCAAAATTGGAAACTTTTTACATGTAAAATGTACAGATTGATAATGATCTTGGTGTCATTTGGAGGCTGCTTGCATTGATTAATTTTTTAAAGAATTTATTATTTAATCATTATGCCGTAATATGACCTGAGTCCTATGTTCAGAAATCACTGCATGTGTGCAAGGGTTCTGGTCCTTGGGACCTTGGAAGAAGTCTCTGGCTTCAGTTCTCCCTTCTGTCAAGCATAACACCTGCTCCACTATATCCATAGCATTGTTCCAAACACCAGTAAGATACTCTGGGCAAAAGAATGTGGTATGTGGGCTCTTATGAAAGTAATAATCTCATCTAAAGAATGAGCTAGTGCTTCCCTGGAATTACCTGCCAATCTGCACTCTTTCTAAATATCTCTCCTGCAAGGAAATAAACACCTCCTTGGTCACAGAAGTAACAGACCTGAAAGAGAGAGAGAGAGAGGCAGAGAGAGAGAGAGAGAGAGAGAGAGAGAGAATAAATATATTCTATCCCCTGGTCCGTTCTCCCAAATGCTTGTAGCAGTCAAGCTTGGGCCATGAGATCAGACCTTTAACCAGGTCTCCTACATGGATAGCAGACACTCAAGCACTTGAGCCTCATTTGCTACTGAGCTGGGACTAGAACCAGCACTGTGTTGTGGGATTCAACTGTCTCAAGTGGCTGTTTAACCCACTGTACCCCTAAGGAGCTTTATAACAGCCCAGGCCACATTTCCATGTATAGAATTTAACCAACATCCTTTAGGATGGAAATCCAATACCAGAATGTCAAAAAGTCTGTGGAAATTGATTTAAAACATAAATTTATTTAGGCATAAATATATTAAATCCATGTATACAAGGAGTCTTCAGAAAGGTCATAGAAAATGTATATTATGAAAAATCTGCATAGATTTGAAATGTAAGCTAAAAAAAGTACAAATGGGGTAATATCATGGATAACCCACTCAACTATATTTGGAATGTTAGTGTAATTTTGCATATCTTCATCTATAGAAACTATGAATTTAGAATGAAAGGATTATGGTGTTCCAGAGATATTTTTTAGCTTTTGTAAACATTTTTTGAGGTATAAAATACATAAAGGCATTCATATCTTAAGTATTTATCCCAACTTCTTACAAAGTGAATAGCATTGTTAGACTTACCCAGGTCAAGAAGTCAAACACAGGAGTAGCAGTTTTGCTTAGTGGTTAAGGTGTTCACATCCAATATCAGAACCAGGGTGCCTGGGTTCAAATCCCAGCTCTGGAATCCAGCTTCTTGCTAATGCAGACCCTGGTGGGCAGTGGTTGACGGCTCAAGTAATTAGGTCACTGCCACCCACATGGTAGACGTGGATTGAGAACTTCCTGTCTTCTGCCTCCCACTATTGCAGAAATTTGAGGAGTGAACCAGCAGAACTCCCTATCTTTATCTTATAAAATAAATGATAATTCAAAAATCTTATTACCAGAGAAAGAAACCAAACATTATTCTCACCCTAAAGGCATGCTTTTTTGAGTTCCCTTCTAGTTACTGCTGGCCCCCAAGTACAACCACTTTGTTGATTTCTGCCAGCATAGATTAGTGTTCCTACTTTTTATACTTCATAAACATGCAATCATATAGGTTCTATTTTATCGTGTTCTGGCTTTTTCCCCTTAAATAGTCATCTTTATTTTTGCACATAGCTATCTATGTTCCTAGCCAAATATTTTAGTTCTTAAAAATGTAGTTCAACATTTTTCAACCAGGAAGTGTGTACTCAGAGTTGGAGACACAAAATCAAAAAAAGTTACATCCTTGTTGTAAGAAACATTCAATCTACTAATCTGGTAGTGATCAGAACTTAAGTCAAGTGAATTCCTCTTTGTTCAACAAATACTTACTCAGTTTCTACTGAGAGATTGTTGTTGTCACAAGTGCTAGGGCTATGTAACGAACAAGCAGACAAAAGTTCTAGTGCAAATACTCTTGTCTATTTCCATGACATGCAGGCCCATCTATTTTGCGCTTTGGCATCTCACTTAACATCAAAAGAACTAGGAATGGAAGCTATTTCTTCTGGCAAAATGGCTTATGTGATTACGGAGCCATCGGTCTAACTATGGGGCAGTTTGCACAGCAGTGATCATGAGGATCGTTTCTCTGTACTTGTTTTTGCCTTATTCCAGTCTCTCTGTTCCCAATGCTGCCTATACAGATGCAAGAAAAGTCTAAGAAGACCTTTGGATATGGTTTATCTTAGAGTAAGGCTGCTGCTTTCCAGAACGATGAAATCAAGAGTCAATTTCCAAAGATGATGGAAATCACAAGCTTTAAAATGTGTTAGAATGACCATGGAACTCTAATACTTATCACTAAGCCTCCATGTATAAAGCCACGATTTTGGAGAAGGGAAAGAGTACAAAAAAATTCAACAGGCTTGAGGGTTGAAGAAGAAATACAACAGATCATCTCATTTTGTGTTTTTTTTTTTTCCACTGTTATGGAAAAGTAGTAGAGAAAGTAGTATAATTCACTCTCATGCATTTTTCTTTAAAATAAAAACTATCCACTCCTACCCAATTCATTCTTATCCCTTTGCTGCACCCCTCCTCTGATTCTTTTGAAGCAATCCAAGATGCCAGATAAATTACTCATAATAATGAAAGTGAGAGCTCCTGGATTAAAAGTCACTAAGCAAGTTAGAAGCAGTTATTTTTAATCCCTACAACTACAAAAGCAAAAGCCACAGGTTTAATAGGAAGATTATTTAAGAAGAGTTATTATCACGACACATTATGTTATTAAAATGGTATTATATGTTTTTACATTATTTGGTCTCTTTTAGGCCTCTTAGCGGACAACTGGGAAACTCTTCAAGGACTTCAACAGGGTGTGGGGGTAGCCAGCTGATGTTCTGTTTCATCAGTAATTACAAAACCAAATCTCTACGGATTCTAAACTTTCAAATCAATTTGTCAAAGTGCTTTTCCAAACTATTTTTTAATGAAATGGATCCGAGACAATCTTCATCCTGTTCCATTTTCAAAGAAGCTTGGTTGATATTCCCTGAGCCAGTGTCGATGACTTTTCTGCTGTATCACAGCACAACCAGGAAAGAAGCTAAACTTTTCTAGGTTTTCCAGGCTGAAAACCCAAAAGTACCAGTCAGAATGTTTCTAGTGGAAGCAAAAAAAGTATGAACTACTAATGTCTCTGTTATGAAAATGGGGAAAAATGTTGATTTTTATACCTGCACTGATTGTCTCTCAAAAAGTTACGCAGGACATGTGACAGGCATCATGGTGAGGAGAGAGGCCTCAAAGCACTCCATAGGTGGATGTCTGTGAGGAGATAATTAGGAATGAAAAAGCTGTAAAGATTTTCTGAGCGAGTGGTACTGTGGAAGTCTGGTAGCCAGAGTTTGCTTCTACAACCCCTGCATGTTCCTCTGAGCAGTAAAAGAAGCAGCTGTTTTGCTTGTCAGTTTAACCATTTTCCTTGTATATTTTTCTGGGCAGGTTGTTCACATCGAACTCCTTTGATGTGATCAGTGATGACGCTTTTATTGGTCTTCCCCATCTAGAGTATTTGTAAGTAGAAAGACTTTGTCACATGTTGATTCGGGGAAAGAGTGCTTAAGTTCCGGCAGCTATCTGACAAAAAATATCATAACCTATTGCAGATTCATAGAAAACAACAACATCAAGTCCATCTCAAGACACACCTTCCGGGGACTGAAGTCTTTAATTCACCTGTAAGTATGGATGCTACTATTGTTTCGTAAGCCATTAATGGGCAATGTAGTTTGATCACCAGGGGTGAAAGTACCCACCTTATGAGTACCCATGAAAGTTGAAGAGACTCAAATGAATCTTCTCCATGCAATTATGCCATCTTTCCTTGTCATCTGTCAGTGATGGGTATTCAAAATTGAGGATTATTAATACTTTTAACCTATACCAACGTCCCCTAGCCACTTGCATATAAGTGTAATATTTATTACGTGCTCAGTGGGGGATTAGAACTGCAGCAGTGATTCCACAGAATTGCCACAAGTTTGCCTCCCAGAGAGCACTAGGACCTGTCTGGAGAAAAGTTTGGTTGTCACAACTGGGACACAAAACTGACTCCCAGTAAGTAGCAGGCAGAAATGTTCCTATACATTCTGTAACACATAAGATAGCCCCACCTGCAGCCAAGAATTTTCTGTCTCATTGTGGTGAGGTTAAGAAATCCTAACAGCAGGAGCAAAGCCACCTGTCTTCTCTAGCTTCCTCACTGTTGCATGCACACACACACACACACAAAGTATTTTTAGGGAAGATAACAGAGCATGGGAAGAAAAGGCACTAACATTTATTAAGGGCCTGCTGTCATGTTGATTGCTGTGCTTCACATTATTTTTCATTTAATCCTCTCAATAATCTTGCCAAAGCGACACAATAATCCTCATGTCAGAAGTGAGGAAACAGAATCCCGGAGGGGGATTATCTGTGGGATTATGAGAACTGAGTTGAACTGGCTCTTGAGCCATTCGGTGACTATTCATAAGGGCCTGTTATGTGTCTCATTACATCAGGTAAAAATGCAACAGATTTAAGGGTTGCATCTAATGGTTGTTCTTTGAGTTTGAACTGGGACCCCTACCACCTCATTCCCAGTCCTCAATCCCAGGATAAGGCAGAGAACAACCAACCAAAAATGCCTGCCCACTGAGCCCACTTTCTACCTTTTTTTTTTTTTAGTGGCTTAGCAGGGGAGCTCTCTTTAGTTTTAATAATTTTTACATATTTGATTAGGATGCAAGGTGTCAAGGGTTAGAGGAAGGTGGGTGAGACCATTGTTTTAGCATTCTCTCTTTTCCTTCCTGTATCAGGGGAGCAGAGAGATAAGGGGAGAAACCAACCCAGCCTCCCAACCATCCCAGGGTCCCTGCTGTGGGGCATGCTCTGAGGGTCCTGTGCAAGTGGTTTGCCTGCTTTCTGTTGTCTCCCCATGCCGCTTCACCAGGTCCCAGCTTCTCCTGCTGTGTGGTTTGCAATAAGGGGAATCTGAGAGCCATATTTATAAAATCACAACTTTGAAGGCTTCTTGTACGGTTATTATAATAAACCCTGATTTACAGTGCTGCTCTTACTAGTGACTGTGTACAGAATGAGAGTTACACACCTGTCACAGAACCCAGCACTGCTGAGATTCATGTTTCAGACAAAACTAAGTATGATAAATAAAGATAGTCAAGATAGAAGTTAATGACCTCAACGTGAGCACCATTCAACTCATGTAGATCCCATTCAGTGTGGTTTCTGTCCAGTACGTCATGAGGTGCTGGAGTCAGAAGGTAAGACTGAGGCATCCTCTCTAAGAACCTGGGATTATGCCTTGTGGTGCATCTCCTCTCCAGCTTAGAGGGCTGGCGAATTACAGAACAGGGAAATGTCATCCCTACCTCACAAGGAAGCAAGGGAAGGGCTGGGGCAAGAAAGAAAAGTATGTGAGCACTCAGCAAAGAATGCTAGTTTGGTTAGAGCATAATATGTTCATCTAATGAATGGAAAGTTAAATTTGGATCCTAGAAAAAGCCCCTTCTTTTTTTTAAGATTTATTTTATTATTATTATTATTATTATTGGAAAGTCAGATATACCAAGATGAGGAGAGACAGAGAGGAGCATCTTCCACGCAATAATTCACTCCCCAAGTGACCGCAATGGCCAGTGCTGCACCAATCCAAAGCCAGGAGCCAGGTCTCCCACACAGGTGCAGGGTCCCAAGGCTTTGGGCCATCCTTCTGGGACTGCCTTCCCAATTCACAAGCAAGGAGCTGGATGGGAAGTGGAGCTGCCGGGATTAGAACCGGCGCCCATATGGGATCCTGGTGAGCTCAAGGCGAGGACCTTAACCACTACACTATTGTGCTGGGTCCCATGGGGCGATTGTTCTTAAAATTTGAGGCTTCCAAGAGCTCCCACCCCAGACCAATTCTTCCCAAAGGCAAACATTCAAGCTCTGGGGAGTTGGCCTCTCTCCCTCATCTACCTACACTGCAGGAAGCATTTTAAAAGCCTTCTCATGTCCTTGACCTTGTTATTGGCTCCTGGATCCAGGGTAGCAGTCCCAAGGTTGCTGGTGAAGGAGCACGGAGAGGTACATTCTGAGTTTGAGCTGCTCATAGTCAGCAAGCGTTAGATCCATAAAGTGCCCCAAGGTCTCTGATGAGACATCTAGTGCTGACTCTGCCTCTTAGAGCAGGACCAGAAAGCTTTTCTGGAACTGGTCGAAAACTCCCACGAAATGTGATTTGAGGAGCAAATATGACTCAACAAGAAAGAGAAGTTCCTGAAGAAAGGAAGCTCAGCCTTGCTTTTAGCTTTCAAATGCAGACGGTTGGGACTGTGCATCTACATTTAGATCTGGCTGGTTCTCATGCTGGCCTAACATTGAAACTGCTGCAAGGAGCCTCTTGAGCATTTCTACTAATTCCGTTGTTCCTAAAACAACAATGACACTTTATCACCTTCTTATCTGTCTACTCTGGCAGACTGATCTTCTGAAGATGTTCTACAGACAGTTTGAAAATTACTTTCTATACCTATTCATCAGACAAAACAGCCGTAAAGAGAGGAGAGAGGAGGGATGGGGATGGAGGGGAGGGGAGGAACAGAGATCCATACAGAGCCTGTCAGGTCCTGGGTCCCTCTCTCAGTTACTGTATGATAATTCCTGTCCTAAAGTTGTGCTTGCTTAGCTTCAAAGTTTGTCTAGTCTGCATATTCCAGCAAGATTTGAATTTTCTGATAAGTACATCTAAAATAGTATCAGTTTATGACCAATAATGATAAAATCTCTAGACAATATCTTTCTATCTCTGTTAACACCCATGAACTTTTGAATAACAATTTCCTTGATATCACTGTGGCTAAAGTCCAGGGGAGCCAGCACTGTGTGCATGTGTATATAAACATATTTGGGGAAGAGTGCCATCAATCTATTTGTCCTGTGGAGTCTTTCCTGCTTGCTTAGCATTTTAGGGACACAAAACACTTATGTGATAGCCCCCAAATTCAGGATGCCCATATGCCCCCAACCAATCCAGCATCATGTTATATTAGCCTCACATGTATGTAACGAGTTAGTGTGATGTAGTGTGACTTCCTGGGTTCATGGTCTGACTTTGTCCCCTAAATGTTATGAAACTTTGGTGGGTCATTTAGTCTCACTCAGCCTCATACGGCTGATATGCAAATTGGGAATCTCTGAAAACAGGTGTGATAGATAAAAAGAGTATCTGTCTCCTGTTTTCAGATTGAATGTGTTAAGAGCTG
Source organism: Ochotona curzoniae (assembly GCF_017591425.1). Classification (NCBI taxonomy): domain Eukaryota; kingdom Metazoa; phylum Chordata; class Mammalia; order Lagomorpha; family Ochotonidae; genus Ochotona; species Ochotona curzoniae. The sequence goes on along the minus strand of NW_024466512.1, from coordinate 27,795,108 downwards.
TCAAGGGCTTAAAGTCAAGCATGGCAGGTAGTAAGCCCCATGCTTACTAGAAATAAACCCAGGAATAAACTCAGCCTCACTGCCTAACCTTTCCTCAAGCTGGATCAAGAGTCCAAATGCTGCACTGTACTTTATCCCCTTTCAACATTTCATATGAAATTAAAATAACTGTACTTGGAGCACCACAGTTTCAGTGAGCTATAACCCCAAGCTGAGAAGCTGCATGTAGGGGGGCTGGGCACACCCCAGATGGCTGTGGGTGTTGCTTTCTTAGCAGCAGAGTCCCATGGCACTGAAACAAGCGTGCTAAGCTGAGCTGGTCTGCTTTAGACAGAAGACTTTCCAGGGGAGTCCATAGCCAATAATCAGAGGCGCTCTCAGGTAAACCATGAGATTGCCAAGGTGGAGGAGTGGTCAGTGTTTCTGTTGGGACGGAGTGGCTATCTACCGTTGAGTAGGATGGATGCTCCTCAGCTGGTTCCAAGGCAGCTAGATGTGGCACTGGGCAACATCCTGGGTGTTTAAACGGTGTTACTGAAGCAGGCTCTGAATCATGACCTAGTGAACAGTATTTGGTTGGCAATGGGAATTCACAAAGATCCGTGCTTTCTCCCTAACTCAGCCTTGCACAGCGATCTGAGAGAAGTATTCCCTGCTCTTTGTCTAGATTGGTGCACTTTCTTTCATCCATTCCAGATCGCCTCATTCATTCACTCACTCATTCATTCATACAAAGCATCTATTGAGGATTTATTTTGTGCCAGGCATTGCATAAATCTATCCTTCCAGCTATTGGTGAAGAAACATTTTCTCAAATTCTACTATGCTTGTGTCCTTGCTCTTTCAGTCAGTTCCACTCCTCCTCATCAGCTATTCTGCTGTGTTCTTTAACCACGAGAAAAACATACAAGCAAATGTACTGACTCTTAACATTGCCTTAAAATTCTTCATCTCATCATCTGATGATAAAAGCTTCTCGTGGTGAAAGTTACGAAGATGTGATTTAACCGCAAGATAGAACTTTGAGATCATGTCAACCAAGCGATCATTTGCTGTAGAGAGAAGGAAATAATCCATGACTCCAACCAACATCCCCTCCCTAGGCCATGTCATTCATCACACTCGGCAGCTGTGATCAGAGCCCTAAAGCAAATCTGGCAGGGAAAACTGGTCAACAGGGGTCAAGGTTGGAACCTGGTACAGAATGCCTTTGTCCTGACAACTCTGCTGGTTCTCTCTGCCTCCTTCCCTCCTTCTTTGTACTTCGTCTTACTCCTAGGAAAGATGAGTCCTCATACATAGTACTAAAATCTAGTTCTGATCTCCCCTCACTCTTGCCAGAGTACCACAGCTAGCCGAGCTGCAAGTAGATTTCTCTAGAATCCATGGTAAAGATGTATGTACAAAAACAGTGGTATCAGTTCTCAAAACAAACAAAAGTCATATTCTTTTTTTAAAGATTTACTTATTTTTATTGGGAAGGCAGATTTACAGAGAGGACACACAAAAACAACTGGTTCACTTCCAAATGGCCATAATGGCCAGAGCTGAGCCAATCCGAAGCCAGGAGCCCAGAACTTCTTCTAAGTCTCCCACATGGGTACAGGGTCCCAAAGCATTAAGCCATCCTCTACTCTTTCCCAGACCACAAGTAGGGAGCTGGATGGAAAGTGGAGCAGCCAGCACATGAACCAGTGCCTATATGGAATACCAGCACTTGGAGGTGGAAGATTAGCCAGTGCTGGCCCCCCAAATTCAAATTCTTTACTATGTTTGCAGATGTCAAAACAGAGGCTGATGAAGATTAATTCAACTGATTAAGGGTACCCTCCTGAGAGCAATGAATTTCAAATTTAATAAGTGGTCTTGAGATGAAGCCAGCTCCTAAATTTCAATACTGCAGGAAGTAACACAGGAAGTAAGTGCTATGATCAGTTTGACAAAAGACACAGCACACATTTCAGCCAGAGCTTCTACTGGGAGAAGGGAATAACAGCATTAAGTCATTATTCTCTGAAGTTGCAAGAGAGGTAGCAGGAAGGAAGAAATTAAGAAAATTTAATCTACTTGCTTTTGCTTCCTGGTCCTAACATTAACCCTACCATAACCCTGATCTTAACTCATCAAGTGCTGGCATCATACCTTTAGCTGCCCAAACAACCAAATAGGCCATCTCATAGGCATTTGTTCTCTTTGTCCTGCCTGTGCAATGAGCAAGCGCTGAGCAGGTCTTCAGAGACAGCCACAGCACTAGTCCCTTTGTCTTCCTGGTAACCCTGACCCCAGTGGCCTCCAACAGATGCCCAGAACTATTTTGGCAGCCTGTGTCCTCCACACAGCTGTGTTTCAGCTGGCATGGAGAACCCACCACCCAGGCTGTCTGTAGTCCCAAATATGCCTTCAAGGGTAGGGAAATCATGCAGAAAGCAGGATAGTCCCAATTGCAGTTCTCCTGAGAGACACTGGCATGACTGGAACTTTCTGTACCCAAGTCGGACCCTGAAGATTATCCCCACTCCCACCCTGGAGCTTTGGGGCCTGATGAATGCATGCAAGTGGTAGAGGGTGTCCTCATGGGACAAAAACACATACGTAGTAAGCAATAGGGTCCTTGTCTTCCAATTGTGACATTGTAATACATGTTTAATGATTAGAGGCACTCACCATCCTGCTAAAACACCAGTTTAAGATAGTGCATGAAATGTCACAGGGCTCTAACTCCTGATCCCAGTTTCCTGCTAACGTGGACTCTGGGAAACACTGGTGATAACCGAACTAGTTGAATTTTCATCCACATGGGAGTCTAGATAAGAGTTCCTGACTCTCAGGTTTGGCCCGGCCCAGGATTAGCCATCATGGTCACTTGGGAATGAACCAGCAGATGAGAGCTCTTTCTTTCTCTCTGTGTGTCTATTTCTCTTTCTCTCTCTCTCTATTCATATATATATATATATATATATATATATATATATAGCCCTCACAGTTGAGATATTTACATATCAAAAGTGAAAGATTTCAGTAATCGGACACCAAACTCTAACTTAAATCAATAGCTCTTTCTAGAGAGATAGAAAACTTTCTTAATGCATCTACAGCTTCTTCACCTTGTAGTTCCCAGGGGCAAATCCCTCTTCCCACTCTCCCCACCCATCACAGGCAGTCCTCAGCAAGCTTCTGCCTCATGCTATAGCCAGGCCAGCCTGTTTTCCTTGGCTGCATCTTCCAGTTCTGGTAAGTTAGAAATCCTCCATCTTGTCATGCAAAAATAACATCGCTCTCTCTATAGATATCCAAAAAGCACCACAACTCTGAGTATCCTGCTGGTTGCTTCCATGCTCAACCTTCAGCTTGGGCCTGGAAGGCCTGGAGCGCCACTGTTTTGAGTGGAACCTCCAGATTTACCCATTCTTTAGAAGGATCCCTCTTGCACCCTAACTTCTTCCTGTGTAATCCTTTGGAGAGCTATAATCAATAATTCAATGTTTCACCATTTCTTAACCCACTATTCGGTGACTCCAGCCACCTGCAGTTCCACTTAGGAGAAGTTAGCCCAATAATTGTAGCACACATTATGCCAGAAAATATATTGAGACACATAACTTGGAAATGACTCTAGGCCAACTCTAAACATCCGAAAATCTTTGCATTCCAACACTGGCCAATAAGATTAATAAGGGAGGAGCTGGCTTTTTGATGAAGAGGTTAAGCCTCTGCCTGCGGTGCAGGCTTCCCATATGGGTGACCGTTTAAGTGCTGACTGCTCTACTTCCAATCCAGCTCCGTGCTAATGGACTTTTGAAAGATGGCCCAAGTCCTTGGATCCCTGCATCCATGTGAGAGACCCAGAGAAAATTCCAGGTTCTTGGCTTTGGACTGGCACAGCATCTGCTATTGCAGCCATTTGGGAAGTGAATCAACAGACGGGAGATCTCAGTGTAAAAAAAAAATCTGCTTTTCAAATAAAATAATTTTTTAAAACAAATTGGGGAAAGATTCTCTGAAAGTCTTCTTTAGTTGTGTTTTAGCAATGCTACTACATATGGACAGCCAAAAAATTCAATTGTATGGTCCTTCTCTGAATGCTGTCTCTTGGACAATGTATATGCAGAACCTCTTGTTCTCCTCTCTTTACCTCTTCCTATCTACTATTAAAATATGTATGAATACATAAATATAAATATATTTACTTTGAAATGCAGAGGCATTGAAAGAATGACAGCTAGATCTTCTATCCTTTGACTCACTACTCAAATGACTCAGTAGCAAGGATTGGTCTAGGGTAGAAGCCAAGAGCCTGGAAATCCATCTGGCCTCCCACCCCTCCGACTTCTTACCGAAAATAGTTCCAGTATCAGGAATCATCACGGGTGATTTTCTCTTTTCAGTAATCTTATGAGATAGGGCACTGTTATCTGCACTTAATCCAGGAGAGTCTTGGAGAAGATACATACCAGACACATGCAGCCAGAAATGCTAGAGTTAGATTAAACCTGGGGCCCAGTGGCATGGTCTAGTGGCTTAAGGACTCCAGAGCCATGTCTTTCGTTACACAAATGTGTTGCCACTGAGACTGGAACTTTCTGGTTCAGTTTCCAGTCCTATATTCCAAGGTTTATTGAAAGGAATTTTCCCATCAATTTTCACATCTAGTAGTAATTTCCAAAATCCCCCTCCACCCAAGAAGACTATCACAGTTAACTTAAAAACAAATCCTAAAAGTCTTAAATGTTTGTATTTGAGAAATCTCACATTTAATTAGAGGAAGTGGAAAACACAGAAGACTTCTGAGAACATTTTAAAGGAAAATTGAGAATTTTTGCGAGCTTAGGAGACCAACAGCAAAGGCTCTTTTGTCTTAGTTTTGTCTTTTCATTTTTGTAGTGAAAAGTAAAAAAAAAAAAAAGAGCTTCCTCTAAGGAAATGACACAACCATGTATGTGTGGTGTCAGCACCGTTCCAGTACACATTTGCTTGTCTTTCAGGACTACTTCCTACTGGCTAAAATTGACAAATGATAAGAACAAACAGAAAGGGCAACAATTTCTGTGCTGGTAGGGCAAGACTCAGAGGAAAAAGGGAGAGGGAGATGACCACAGAGAATGGATGGAAGTATGGGTGTTGGCAAAGGAGTGTCTTCTGCAGCGAAACGAAGGTGTGGAAGGCTCCCTGAAGATGTCGTTGGAGGTAGACATGGTCACCAGCTTGGGCAACATTTATGAGACTTCCCTACATGAGAATCTCATGTTCAGTCCTAAATAGAAAGATTAGTGCCCAGGCAACGTCTTATTGTTTTTGTCCTTGCTGTTTTTAACCAACATAAAATGATGCATAAATACTGAATGAGTGTTGAAAATACAATGGCAGGAATATGAGTAGTATCTTTAAAATGTGCAAGTAATTTAGTAGACTGGAAGTGACAAAAGGCACTCATAAAAGCTTTGCCATTAAATGCATTTACTGACTTGATCACGATGGTTTATATCATTCTTTTTTTCTTCTAGGAGCCTCGCAAACAACAATCTCCAGACACTCCCAAAAGACATTTTCAAAGGCCTGGATTCTTTAACAAATGTGTAAGGGGACCTAAAAAAAGTGCTGATTGATTCATTAACTTACGATAATTAATAAGCAAACTTGGTTTTGATGGTTAGACTTTTTTTTTTTTCAAATTGGCTTTAAAATGAAAACAGAATTTTTAAGTTCTCATGTTAAATTGGCCTACATTTTAAATTTTTGTGGAGTGACAGCTGAGTCTTCCATGGTGTTTACCATCAGAGATTCTGAACACGTTGTACTCAGGCACTTCTTCGACAAAGTGTGTGTTTGCACACGAGAGGCGGTAAGGGACTGTAAGGGGGTTGGGGTCTGGACAGAAACTTCAAGATCCCTTTCTTCTCATGAAGTCCAGGAAATTGGGGCTATGGAGGAAAAACATAAAGTAGTCTGGGAAAGTGACCGAGTGAAATGAAAGGTTATACCCATGGGTTGGTCAGTCGGGGGAGAAATGGAGCAGGAAGTGGGGGAGGGAGGAAAGTTTGCCTTTTCTCTCATTAAGACTGAACAACAATTTCTGGGCTTAATCCCTAGGAATTTGGCTTAAACCCCAGGAAGGGAATGAACTTAATTATTTTTGACCCTTTTTCAAACAAAAGAGCTTTCAAACTTTGACTTTTAAGCCTCAGAATGAAAGATCTTTGCAAGGAATTTGTATATTTTGCTGTAAGCAAAGCAAGCACTATATGCTGAACCCTCTCAAAAGCAATTTGGTTTAATTGCCTTCCAGACCATGAGCAGGGTATTTAAATGTCACAAGGTGGAACACAGGAGTAAATGAGAAGGGTTTTTAAAAATTTATTATTCAGGTACTACGTATTCAAAACAACGTTTCTACAATAAGAAAAAAAAAATCTGTCCAGCATTTTCTTCTTAGCTCAGTATTTAACTTCAGATCAAGAAGCAAATGAAACACTTTCTTTGTTCCTTGCAGTATTCCCCCAGCCCCTCCTCCATGCCTGTCGCCCCAATTCCTGAGTGATGGTTTATTTCCTTGTGAGTGCCAGAATCAAGACACTTCCAAGAGAGACCCGGGGGAGACCACAGTCATGTGTTCTGGTTTACAATAGCCCAGAAGAGTGGGCACTCATTACTGTGGGTCAGAGGACCCTTGGGAGATGAGGTCAGTTCTGGAAATGTCTTAGAAGTTAGATGATGCTTCATGGCCCCTTGGGGAGCTCCTCGGGAGCCCTTCAGCCCATGCCTGGGTCACTCCGCACCTCCATAACAATATGTAAGAAAAGGGGTGGTGAGAGGGAAGTACCTGACACTGGCTTAGTCGGTCCAGCGGCCTAAGAACTCTCTCATAGCAGCTTCAGCCTCTTTGGTCTATGCTGGTGTGCCCAAATCAAGGATTATCACAGAAGTGCCAGGGTCATGCCTACTTTGTGTGTGTGTGTATTCCTTAGTTTTGTTGCAAATATCCCCTTATTTTTTTTTTAATGCTTGGGCTTTTAAAAGTTATTTATGTGCTATGTACATAGAAGGCAGCACCTATCTTAGGAAATCTGTGTGACCAGAAAAGGAGCTGGAATCCTTGAACTTCAGCAAGGCACATAAACAGAGTCAGGTTTGGTGAGTCAGGGTCATCCATGCAACTTTCAACTATGTTCTGTAATCTATTACAGGCGTGAGCTATTGTATATCTGCCTTAACTCCTTTGTGTAAAAGTCATTTCCTATTAAGATTGAATCTGTAGACCACAGAGTAGGATTGGGATTAATTATGTCTGTGAGGAAGAAGAAAAGCAAACAGATCACTCAACTTAATTAGATGCCACATTATAACCACAACTTTTCATCCTCTCTCACCTTAGCTGTATGCCACGAGACACTGCAGTTCACTGAACATTTGAAATGCATTCCTAGTGCATCTGAGGAACTGAAGTTTAAATTTTCCTTAATTTTCTAGAAGTTAAATTCAAATTTAAAAACTTTCTCCATTCAATTGAGAAATTTTCAAGTGTGTTTGGAACAGCTTGGATGCACAAACTCTTTTTTTAATTCTAAATTTTAGAACATCCAACTACAGGTTACATATTTCTGATGTAAATTTAGAATCTGAATTATTTTGTAATTACAAAATACATATTGACCTTCAAAGACTCAACACGAAAACTAGTTTAAATTGTCTTAATAACGTCTGTCTATATTGATTATATGTCAAAATGATGACATTTGAATGTATTAGATCAAATAAACAAGTTGCATATTTTATTCAAGGTAAGGACATCTGTTTCCTTTTCCTTTGTTTAAAATGGCTGTAGAGACCTCTGAATTACATAAAGGTTAACACACACTGTTATGGACAGCACGGCCCTAGCTTGAACTGCCCTCAAGTCCAGGAGGCAGTAAGTGAGGAGGCTTGGCTCACTGCCGTGATCTCTAAGAGTACGCGGAGGTTATTCTCTGAGCCCAAGGTGGATAACTAGCCAGGTTCAAGGTCAATTCTGAGGCGTGATGTGCATGAGGCCAGTCCATGCTGATTTTTGTGTAGGTAGAAGTCATGCCCTTGTAGTGCAAATGCAGCTGACATTTGTATTTCAGGGACCTGAGAGGGAACTCCTTCAACTGTGACTGTAAGCTGAAGTGGCTGGTGGAATGGCTCAGCCACACCAACGCCACTGTTGAAGACATCTACTGCGAAGGGCCCCCAGAATACAAGAAACGCAAAATCAACAGTCTCTCCTCCAAGGATTTTGACTGCATCATTACAGGTAAGCAGCTTAGAATCATTTTATGTCATAAAATCAAAATAAGAGCTATCCTTTTTAAAAAAAAAAAAAGATTTATTTATTTTTATTGGAAAGGCCGATATACAGAGAGGAGGATAGACAGAGAAGAAGATCTTCCATGAGAAATAGTTCACTCCCCAAGTGGCCTCAATGGCAGGAGCTGAGCCTATCCAAAGCCAGGAGCCAGGAGCTTCTTCAAGGTCTCCCACGCAGGTGCAGGTTCACAAAGCTTTGGGCCATCCTCGACTGCTTTCCCAGGCCACAAGCAGGGAGCTGGATGGGAAGTGGAGCTGCCAGGACTAGAACCAGCACCCATATAGGATCCCGATGCGTTCAAGGTGAGGATTTTAACCAGTAGGCTATCGCGCCAGGCCCAGAGCTATACTTTTTATTTGCATTTGTAGAAACTGATTTTATTAGGTATCTCAAAGTCACCTGATTATTTTCATATCTAAAATTATGAGCCAGTAAAACATTGTGTGTTTGGGCCCAGCATGATAACATAGTAGTTAAAGTCCTCGCCTTGAGTGCACCAGGATCCCATATGGGCGCCAGTTCTAATCCCGGCAGCCCTGCTTCCCATCCAGCTCCCTGCTTGTGGCCTGAGAAAGCAGTCTAGGATGGTCCAAAGCTTTGGGACCCTGAACCGATGTGGGAGACCCAGAAGAGGCTCCTGGCTTTGGATCGGCTCAGCTCCGGCCTTTGAGGCCGCTTGGGGAGTGAACCATTGGACGGAAGATCTTCCTCTCTCTCTCTCCTCCTCTGTATATCTGCCTTTCCAATAAAAATAAATACAATCTTTAAAGCAAAACAAAACAAAACAAAACAACAAACATTCTGTGTTTAAAGACAAAGTACAATTAGCACTTTTGCTATTTCTATAAAATAATTATGTTTCTATGGATATTTGAGATCCAGCTGATCATCATCATTTCCTGTTTTTGCAGAATTTGCCAAGTCCCAGGACCTGCCTTATCAGTCACTGTCCATAGACACTTTTTCTTATATGAATGACGAATATGTTGTCATTGCTCAGCCTTTTACGGGGAAATGCATCTTTCTGGAGTGGGACCACGTAGAAAAGACCTTCCGGAATTACGACAATATTACAGGTATGAAAGATCAGATAATATTCTGAACAGCTTTGGCCAAGGACAGCAGGAAACAATGAGTGGTGTGAGGGGTTGCTATGAGCAGGTTCAGAGATGTTCAAATTCCTACTTCACAATTAGGAAGTCACCTGCTACTTACCTCCTCACTGATAAAACAGAATCATACCTAACTCACAGGCTGGTTAATAAGATACTGGGACCATGTGGTCCAAGAGTTTACCAGAGAATTTAGCATTCTAAATAAATAATAGAAGTTGGATGATTTTTCTTCAAAGTAAAATCAAAAAACATGATTGTGAATACTAATAAGATTCTGTCATTATCAAGCCGGACCAGCCTCACCCACCCACTGGGCTCCCCTTCTTTCTTTTCTTTTTTTTTTTAAATTTTATTTGAGAGGCAGAGCAGCAGAGAATAAGGGCTTTCATTTGCTCATTTACCCACCAAATACATGCATTGGCCAGACAAAGTCAGCCAGAAAATTCATCTGGGTTTTCTATGTGGGTGCAGGGATCCAAACACTTGGGCCATCTTTTACTGCTCTCCCAGGTCCATTAGCAGGGAGCTGGCCTGGAAGGGGAGCAGCCTGGACTCAGACTGGAGCCCAGATGGGTTACTGATGCCGTTAGCAGTAGCTTAGCCTGTTAGAGCACAACAGTGGCCTCTAGCTGAGTCTTTAGATAAGTGTCTGAAAGAGACATGAACCATCCATTTGCAAACTTTCAGAGGGCGCTTCAGAGCTCATGCCTTAGTCCATTCCTGTATTACAACAAGAATATCTTAGACTGGGTAATTTATACAAATTTTTTTCCTTACAGTTCTGGAGACTGGGAACATTAAGTCACTGGCAGGATTGGTGTCTAGTGAGGGTTCATCCTCCGCTTCCAAGATGGCACCCTGGGAAGGCAAGGAGGCACAATTAGGTTAAGCCACCATTTGGGACAACCTTGTCCCATGCTTGAGTGCCTAGTCTCAGTTCTGCCCTTATTGCTGATACTGATTTCTGCTAACGTGCAGAAATCACCCGAGGCTTTAGGTATTGGCTCAAGTACCTGAGTCCCTGCCGTGCACACGGGCGACCCAGATGGAGTTTTAGCTCCTAATTTTGGCCTCGCCCAGCCCTGGCTTTTGTGAGCATTTAGAGAGTGAACCAGCAGAAGGAAACATTCATTCTCTCTCTTTCAAGGAAATACACTTTTGAAAATGACTAAAAACTTAAGAAATAGATAGACAGTGACTTCTCCCTGTCCTTATATGACAGGCAAAAAAAGGCCAAACTCTTTGCCACTGTTTTCTAAGGACATGAGTCACTTGTAACAGATCTCACATCTTAACGCTACTGCCATGGGACAAGTCTCAGCTTGAATGTGTCAGAGACACAGCATTCACAGCACGGTGGGTAACAAACATGTCCTAGAGGTAGTCACTCATCACCCTCCTTCCTGAGACAGACATAACTCACTTACGATGCTGTTTCCTACAGAGTACAGACTCAGCCACGAATCCTGCACAACACAGACCTCCAAATAGTCACCACCAGTCAGTCAATATGTATTGGTTACATATGTTGAAGTCTGGTAGCCATCCCTGATCTCATTGCTCAGAAGAGAAGACTGACCCTTAGTGAAGTTGAGTGAGCCTCTCAAGTTCAGACAATCAAATTAGCTCCAAAAAGCGTCACACATAAAAGAATTTGTCATGGATGGAGTCAGTAGCAAAAGTTAAGATGTAACATTTTGCCTCAGAGTCCCTCGAACTTCTGTGGGAATAGGCTCAGAGGCAAAATTTTTCCTGCTTGCTTTGTATTTCCTAGAACCAATTTCCCCTAGGAGATCAGAGTTCACTGATAAACACCAAAATCTTATCAGAAGGATGCCAAGCTGGCCACAGACAGGCCTCACACCATTTTTTGAGCTTTCCCAAAAGAAGTTTATGGTGCATCACCCATCGTTGTACCCATCTCTCACATCTCTCAGCAATTCTTCTTCTTCCCTCCTGCCACTAGTCACCTAAGCTGAGAAAAGAAACAAATGGCCTGTTGTCCTTCCTTCCTTAGGAAAGTCTAGATCAGAAAGCAGCTTCCACCTGGGGCAAACAAATTACAGGTAAAGCTATAGGATGTCCAGATCACAGCTCTGGTCTTATCGGATAGTTCTAGAACCTTCCAAGATCTTATTCCCAAAAAAACAAAACAAAATGCCGAGATGGTGAAGCTCTCCCCAGCCTGTCTCTTGCCTAGACATGATGGTAGGCCTGGGTTGGAAGCCCAACTCTGCCTTCTGCTAGCAGAACTTGGCTCATTTGAGCTTTGGTTTACCCATCAAGAAAAAGGAAAATAATAATGCTTATCTGTTAAAATGATTGGAAGATTAGCAAGATGATATGATGAAGCACAGAGTCAATATTCAATAAATGGGAGTCTTTGTTAGAATCACTGTGACTGACTTAGGATGTGTCAGAGAAAGCAATGCTTGCTTTCTGCAGGAAGTAAAGAGAGAAAAGGCAGGTTGCAGCCAGGAGTCTGGAACATCTAGAGCAGGCTGAATGGGACTGACAGTTCAGCTTTTGGTAGTGAGGGGCAAAGATGCAGCTATGCAGGACACTGCTCCATTGCCCTGGAGATCAACTCTGTCTGATTATCCGAGGAAAGTTGCTTCCAGGATGACTTTTGTGAGGATTGCCTGACCCCAGCATGTTCCCAAAGAGGAGGGCCACACAACTAACTCTCCCTTGTCTTTTCCCAGGCACGTCCACTGTAGTGTGCAAGCCTATAGTCATTGACACACAGCTCTATGTTATCGTGGCCCAGCTGTTTGGTGGCTCTCATATCTATAAACGAGACAGTTTTGCAAATAAATTCATAAAAATCCAGGATATTGAAATTCTCAAAATCCGAAAACCCAATGACATTGAAACGTTCAAGATCGAGAACAACTGGTACTTTGTGGTTGCTGACAGTTCCAAAGCTGGGTTTACTACCATTTACAAATGGAATGGAAACGGATTCTACTCACACCAGTCCTTACATGCCTGGTACAGGGACACTGATGTGGAATATCTAGAAATAGCCAGAACACCTCAGACACTGAGGACGCCTCATTTAATCCTATCCAGTAGTTCCCAGCGTCCTGTGATCTATCAGTGGAACAAAGCAACACAGTTATTCACTAACCAGACAGACATTCCCAACATGGAGGATGTGTATGCAGTAAAGCACTTCTCTGTGAAAGGAGACGTGTACATCTGCTTGACGCGATTTATCGGTGATTCCAAAGTCATGAAATGGGGAGGCTCCTCGTTCCTGGATATTCAGCGAATGCCGTCCCGAGGATCCATGGTGTTCCAGCCCCTTCAGATCAATCATTATCAATATGCAATTCTTGGAAGTGATTACTCCTTCACTCAAGTGTATACCTGGGATGCGGAGAAAGCCAGATTTGTGAAGTTTCAGGAATTAAATGTTCAGGCACCGAGATCATTCACACATGTGTCCATTAATAAGCGTAACTTTCTTTTCGCTTCCAGTTTTAAGGGGAATACACAGATTTACAAACATGTCATAGTTGACTTAAGCGCATGAGACACCAAATTTTGTGGCTGCCATCAGAAACTTTCTACAGTCCGTGACCTGGATGAACTCAATGCATGATGACTCTTCTTATCACACTTGCAAATGAATGCCTTTCAAACATTGAGACTGCTAGAACCAAGCACTACCAGTATCTCCATCCTTAACTGTCCGGTCCAGTGGTGTGGGAAGCTACCTTTTACAAGATGAAGCTTAATCGTGTAACTGTTCTTTGCAGTGAAGATGTGTAAAAAAGCATTTAATGGTATCTGTTACTCCAAAAAGAAATATGAATATGTACTTTTCCATTTATTTATTCATGTGTTCAGAAACAACTGCCAAATAAAATGTTTACATTTTTCTTTCATATTCCAAAGCTGATTATTATCAAGAGCTCTTTTAGTCTTGATGATGGTATGTTGAAGAAATCATTTTATGCAAGAGGATTTATATTTGAATGAAGGATTTTTAATATTTCTTGTTTGAGAGACAGGCAGCTCCCATCTACTGATTCAGTTCCCAAATGTGTACAGTCGGGTCAGCCTGACTAGGGCCACGAACTGGAAACTCAATTCCCATCTCCTACCTGGGTAGCAGGAGCCCAGTTAGTTGAGCCATCATCTGCTGCCTCCTCGGGTCTACACTAGCAGAAAACTGCAGCCAGGAGCTGGAGCCAGGAATCAAACCAGGCACTCCACCGCTAGGCCAACTGCTCACTTCTGGGGCAAGCATTTATGGTGTCAACAAGGAATGAAGATAAAACACTGACACCGATTACCCATAATTTACGAATAGGTTTATCTGTGCTGTTTCAGCTGATTTTGAAACTCCCAACCGGCCAGGGCTTCCAGGAATGCTTTGAGGTAAAACAGTAACAAAGTAAAGCAAGGGTAGGGAGATCTATGCCTTCTTACACAGAAAACTAATTAGAAATTAAGAGTATTAAGATCCTTCCTTTCCTGTTTGAAAATCACAGCTAAAAACATCACTCAAGCAACTTATAGGAGCCTTTAAAACCAAGATTTAGGATTTTTAAAAAACTTAGTCAAGTGCTTTCCAAATAACCAACTCTAGAATCATCCAACAGCTGATGGAGGTTTCTAACCTCATAGCTCTGGCCTCAAGCGGACCTGCTACAAAGGCCTCTTCCTAAATGGATCAACGATGCTTCGCTGCTGACAACCAGTCTCCACATTCCTGACCTGTTGCATGGTGCCCAGAAGGCTCATATTTGTGTTTCTACATCCCTGTTCTTGGACCACATGGGTCATGAGCACCTAGTACAATGCGGTGGGATCGTCTGCTCTCAAAATCTGTTCTTGAAGAAGCACATGTCCTTCTGTTGTTATACAATAAACTTTATGAGGTCCTTTGATCTAAGCAACAATTATTTATTGAGTACAACTTAAGATCAGGGTCTTGTTTTGAGGGGGAAAGGTGATACCAAGAAAAAGTAGAGCATGGCCCTTCCCTCTGGGTCCTTAGAAGACCCCAAGTACCACTGGAACACCCCAGACTGGGAGAGACTGTCTTCCTTTGAACCTAACAGAAAGATGTGATTTTAAAAGGGGATTGTGGCAGAGAAGAAATTCCTGGCTTGAACTGACCTTGTGTGCTGCCTTTGCAGAGGGATCTTGCTCCTGTCTTTTGTCCCCCAGACTTACATGCCTAGCATACATCTGGCCAATGTGAGGCCTCAAGGGTAAACACAGGAGTGCCACAGCTTGGGAAACAACACCCTGGGCTGTTCTACATGGGAGCCAGGTTGCTTCCCCTATGTAGGGAAGACAGTGATGTGACATCAGAGTCACAGGGACAAGGACACTCACCCACACCTGGTCCTGCAGAAAGGGAGGTGTGGTCTTGGGATGTCTCTGGTTTTCTCAGTGCCCTTTTGCTATCGACAGCATTCTGTGCTCTTGAAGAACACCTGCTTTGTAATGACTTTAAGCCAGTTTTGCCAGGCCTACTGGCTTTGTCTATAAGCTAACCCCTCAGGGTCCTTGTCTGTAAAGATGCACAATAAACACCTACTTCCAAGCACAATGCAGAGATTAAATGAGAAGGTGCCCTTGCTGCAGATGGCATTTTCCAAATACAGTCACCAAAGTATGTCCTATCCTGCATGCTCTAGGAGAGCCTGCTGCCTACCTATCTCAATGATCTTTAAATCTGAGTGGACTTTTGACCCACTTATTACCTATTAAGATGTGGTAGGAATTATGTAATTTGACATCTGAAGTCAGTTCATAAGAGCAAGGAAGTTTCTGGGACATTTGGGACACATGTTCTGGGGGCTCTGAGCATCCGCCACTTTCCAGGCTTCCTGGAGAAATTGCAGATTGGCGCTTTGCTCAACAATCACAGCTGAGATTCCACTCGAAGCCATCATCAGCTTCCAATCCTATAAGTGATGGTGGCTCTGGGGGATTCCTGCCCCCAGCTCTCAAGTCAGGCCTTCCCAACTGAGGTCCCTGACAGCAGAGACAAGGCAAGCCCCTAGGGCCCTGTTGAGCGAGGTTTTGGTATGCTTTGTATACAATCAGAGGCTTAATCCAGAGCACACTGAACACTCAGTGAGCCAGTTATTGCTCATAGCTGCATCCCCAGAACGCCATGCACATTGGGTCACATTCAACCTTACTGTCTTACAATGATTCACTGTCACATCCTTTTTAAAGAAGGCTTCTGTTACAGCAAGATGTTCTCCATCTTACTCCATGTCGAACATCGCGCTGAGTTCTCTGAGACCTTCAGTCTCAGAGGACAGAGATGAGGAGTGAGCAGGTAGCCTGAGAAAAAGAATTCAAGAAAGACCCAGGAGGATGACATGCCTCAGGTCTGCTTCTGCAGTAAGTAGCCAGCCTGATCTGAGTTGTTCCCTTCTTCTTCTAACCTTCATTTGCTCTCTCCTTAGTAACTCTATCTCCTCTATGGCTTCAGTTGATTGGAGTTGGAGAGAATTGTCAGTCTACTGTTCATCCTAGAATCAGCCTGATGCTGGCTGGTTCTCTCTCCTGGATCTCTGGCCAGATTTAAGGATGAGGACTTCACACCGGGCTCACTGGGAGTGGAGACATCTGTTGAGGGAGTGTCCTAAGGATCCACTGGCAGGGAGTAGGAGGAACAGTCTGGGGCAGGGGAAGATGTTACCCAAGGACGCTGGATGTCTGGCCTCAGCCTGTTCCTCCGGGGCCCGCTAGAGCACCAACTATATGGCAGGTGTGTCCTGCGTTGGGGCTCTGCGGATGGGCTGTTGTAGACCTGCTGCTGGCTGAAGAAAGTGGGGCATGACCTGTCCGGTGGCTCCACAAGAGAAGGTTCCAGTTGGCTGCTCGTGCCCAGTGCCCAGGCAGCTGCAGGATGCAAGGTTGGCTAATAAAGCAGAGAGTGGCAATGGCAAGTGCCTTAAGGCATTGTTTTGGAGCAGCCTTGGCAGCTCACACAGCAGAGCACAAGAAGCTCATCCACAGAGGAAGCAACTCAGACAGAAGCAGAGGTGAGAAAGGACAGCGTCGGAGAGAGGGAGGGAAGGAGGGAGGGAAGGAGGGAGGAAGGAGGGAGAGAGGGAGGGAGATTACATTCAGGAAGGAAAGAGGGGAGAGCAGGCGTGGATGATTGGGGAGGGAGGGGAAAAGAGAGGACGCAGAGTCAAGGAGAAGCAGCCAGGGAGGGAGAGGGAAAAGAAGATGGAAATGCAAGTGCAGGCCGGGTCACCTGAGAACCGGACACTGAGAAACTCATGCACAAGCACGTGTCAGGGAGGACTCTTTTTCTTTTCTTTTAAAGTCATCTTTCTTGATTTTGACTTTTTCTTAAATTTGAGATCACCTACCAAATGACAGAATGAGATCCACCTCCCATATATGCATTCATTCTCCAGATACCTTCATAGTGGCTGGAGCTGGGCTTGCCAAAGCCAGAAGCCAGAAATTCAACCCTATATGGTGAGGGGCAGGTGTTGTGCTGGATTTTGAGATCCCCAGAAAATCATCGAGTCTGAAGTCAGTGCTAATGCATAAAGGCGGTTTATTCAGATTAACCTAGGTCTCCCAGCCTCCCTGAAGGGCTGGGGAGGGACGGGCAGCCGCAGTCAAGGCTGCAGCAGGAACAGCAGGGCAGAAAAACGGCGTGAGGTTGAACAGCACAGAGTTCTTACACACTTCAGAATAATAATTTTACAGTCATGATTGGTCAGTTTAACTGTTAACTTCCAAAAAGAGCAAGTTGGCAGGCTTCCATTGGAGGATTTGAAGCAAGCAACTTTCAAAATGTACAAACTGATGGGCTATAGGGTAGTGAGGTCTTATCAAACACCAGGTACTTCCTTCCTGAGGAGTGCTCTGCCTATGTGACCTGCCAGGTGTCCTGCCGGGTGTCACGTAGACTGTCAGGCCTGAAGTTCACACAGCCCCAGCCAAGCAAGTAAGGCAGAAATCACAAAAGCAGAAAACATCCTGGTTCTTCACAGGCACCCAGATATCCAAGCCATCACTCATTGACTCCCCAAGGTGCACATTAGTAGGAAGCTGGAGTCAGGAATGGAGCTGGGACTTGAACCCAGGAATTCCAATACGGGATCTAGAAGTCCAAGCGGTGTGTTGACACAACACTGGGGAAGGGGCCACACCACAGGACTGGGCAGAAGCAACTCAGCTACAACACAGTGGTGACATGAGCCTCAGTCATTCCGGCGGGGAGCTTGAGAGTGGACATGCATCTTCTCAGCTGTCCCAAGTGAGAGCAGGGGAGCCCAGCTTTTACAGATGTCCCTACGTGCCTCAGCCCTGAGCTCCATCCCCAGAGAGAAGCATGAGCTTTGGGGAAGCTGGTTCTTGAGTCAGGGCCATCTTCACACACGGCAGACAGCACAAAGCTCGTCTCTGGCAGCACCCCCAGCAGTAGGGGAAATGCAGCCTGTATTCTTGAGTGGGGAGTTGGACAACACACACATTCACTAGAGGAGAGGGAGACAAGAGGAGAAGCTGGCTCAGTTCCTGGTGACCCCTGTTTGACCCCTCTGGAAAACCCCTGGTGCTCCCCAAGTTCCCTTTTCCATCTTCTAGTAAATTTCCACCCACCCTCCCCCCACGTTTTGTTTTGTTTTACGTTAGCTTGAGTGCATCTATTCTTGCCACAAAATTATCCCAACCAAGCCAGAATATTTAGATCCATAATGTAGATGTGATGGTAAATCCTAGAGATTTCTTTCTTTTCCTCTCTCTGTAAGTTGAAACTCATCATTTTAAAATAAAGGTTTACTTGCCTTTTTTTTGGAAAGTCAAACTTACAGAAAGGAGAGAAAAAGAAAAATCTTCCATCCATTGGTTCATTCCCCAAGTGGCTAAAAAGGCAGGAACTGAGCTGAGCTGATCCAAAGCCAGGAGCCAGGAGCTTCTTCTGGGTCTCCCACGCGGATGCAGGGTTCCAAGGTTTTAGGTCATCCTTGACTGCTTTCCCAGGGCACAAGCAGGGAGCTGGATGGGAAGTGGAGCAGCTGGGACATGAATTAGTATCCACATGGGATGCTGGTGCTTGCAAGGCGAGGACTTTAGCCACTAAGGTCCTAAAACATAATTTCTATTGGTCTATCTCCATTAGTGCCAGCTCCATTTCAGACTTCTTTGAAAAGTAATACAATTTCAACCATATCAACATTTAAAAACTTTAGGAAAAAATTTTAGGCCATGAAAATGAAGATTGCCGCAGCACCAGCATCTCATAGGAGCACTGGTTTGAGTCCTGGCTGTTCCACTGCCAATTCAGCTCCCTGTTAGTGTGTCTGGGGAAAGCAGCAGAGGGTGCTCCTCTGCACCCATCTAGAAGACCTAGAAGCAGCTCATGGCTTCAGACATAGCCCAGCTCCAGCCGTTGTGGCCATTCGCGGAGCAAACCAGCAGAAAGGAGGATCTCTCTATGTCTCTCCCTGTCTTTCTCTGTAACCCTGCTTCAAATAAATAAAATAAATCTTGGGGCCAGCGCAGTGGTTTAACAGGCTAATCCTCTGCCTGTAAGTGCCAGCATCCCATGTGGGTACCAGTTTGTGTCCCAGCTACTCTACTTTACATCCTACTCTCTGCTGTGACCTGGGAAAGCAGCAGAGGATAGCTCGGGTTCTTGAGCCCCTGCATCTATGTAGGAGACTTGGAAGAAGCTTCTGGCTCCCAATTGGCTCATCTCTGCTGTTGTGGCCATTTGAGGAATGAAACAGCAGAAGAAAGATATCTCTCTGTGTGTCTCAACTTCTCTCTGTAAATCTGCCTTTCAAATAAAAATAAATAAATCTTTTTTAAAAGATAAAAATAAATATTGGGTCTGACGCAGTAGCCCAATGGCTAACGTCCTCGCCTTGCATGTACTGGGATCCCACATGGTTCTGGTTCTAATCCCGGCAGCCCCACTTTCCATCCAGCTCCTTTCTTGTGGCCTGGGAAAGCAGCAGAGGACGGCCCAAAGCCTTGGAACCCTGCACCCGCGTGGGAGACCCAGAAGAGGCTCCTGCCTCCTGGCTCCTGGCTTTGGATCAGCTCAGCTCCTGCCTTTGTGGTCACTTGGGCAGTGAATCATCGGACAGAAGATCTTTCTGTCTCTCCTCCTCTCTGTATATCTGACCTTCCAATAAAACAATAATAAAAATAAAATATAAAATAAAATAAATCTTAAAAAAAAGAATATCAATGTACTTTTCATCGATGTATTTCCAATTGCATTGCAAACCAGTATTTTTAGAAATTCAAATGGAAGGAATTACTAGGAAAATGCTCATAGGCTTGGTTGTCAAGGCAATGGCTCATGTTCTGTACTTAGACCAATTCTAAACTATTCCTGGACTGGCACTGATCCTAGGACCACTTCTATTGGTACATTGAGCAAGGTAATTACAGCTCAACTCACTCGGCTTGGTTCTTACATGTCAGTCATACTGTGGGATGCAAAAGCATGGGATCACGACTGCCACTCAGGGAGTAGGGGCCTCCAGGATATCACATTTTAGGAAGACCTAAAATACTCTTTTGAAGTCCTGAGAATGAAGGTCAAAACCTGGCCTGACGTTGCCAACCCCCAGCATCCTCTGCTTCACCCCTATCCCACACACAGTTTGCTGGGGCCTGCTTCTATGTGCATTTATGTGTTTCTATGCCCTGGACATCGCTGTCCACCTATGACACCCTTTCCCAACTTCTCTACCTTTCGAGCTCTTAGTCCTTCCTCTTGAATAAGTCAGATTTCTCTTTTCTCTGGCTTTCTTGGCCTATTGCTGTTTCCATGAGCAAGGCTCACACTGCATTGCTCATGGACTCGGTTAGTTCTAGGTATACCCATTTCTCCTACCAATTCCACATCCCCGTGGGTCTGGATTGTGTCTTCAGCATCTGTGATTCTTCTACCCATGCCGCCCTTAAACTTCTAGATAAGTCCTTTGTAGACCATCCATAAAGTTAGTGGAAATCAAATAGCTTAAGCCTGGCAGCTTCAATGTTCCTGTTTACATATCTGTAAAGCGGCTACATCCCAGCCCCACAATGAATCACGGCCACGGATTACTCGGAAAGAACAGGCCTGCACAGGCTGCTGGCTCCCCAGGGAGAACCGGGGTGGACGTGAAGATGAAAGAAACATTGCTTATTTCCTGAGTAAATCCTTATTCAAAACACACACTAAATATCTCACTAACACTTGGTTCACCACACTGAAGGACGGAAAGGATTTCATTAATCCACGTAGAGCAACAAGGGCAAAGGCGCTATGTTAACACTTTCAGAGGCCATCCCCTTTGAAATGTTATCTGTAGGTCAGCGCTACACAAAGACACCCCAGGGGAACCAGTTTTTCTGGAAACTTTTTAACAATAATTCTTGGCAAAACCATGTCCCAGAATCTGGTCCTCTTGGCAGGGCCAAGTCCCGAGTCCTTGGTCTTTCATCTCTGGACCCTATCTATTCACATATGTTTAATGATTCTAAATATAGGATCATTACAATAGGACATGTTCTTTAATACCTTCAGTATAATAACTCTTGAGCATTCACTATAACCAGCCACCATACTAAATACAATCTCTGTATTTTCATTCTATCCCCAATCATTTTATATTGTATTATTATACAGATAAGAAAGGAGTCTTAGAAAAAGCTAAATGACTTAGCTGTATCAAAGAACAAAGATGCAATTTACTATACACGTTTGTGGCACTGTACCATGGAAGTGCTAAAGACAAAATGCAGCTTAAAAATTTGCCACTCTGGGGCCTGGGTGCAGACTCAATGGTTAAATCCTAACCTTACAAGCACCAGAATCCCATATGGGAACTGGTTTGTGTCCAAGCTGTTCCACTTCCCATCCAGCTCCAGGCTTGGGAAAGTAGTGGAGGACGGATCAAAGCCTTGGGACCCTGCACCCACATGGGAGACCCTGAGGAAGCTCCTGACCCCTGGCTCCTAGCTTCAGATCAGCTCAGCTCTGCCACTGTGGCCATTTGGGGAATGAGTTAGCAAGATCTTTGTCTCTTCTCTTTGTAAATCTGCCTTTCCAATAAAAATAAACAAAAAATATTTTATTTTTATTTAAAATATTTATTTTTTTATTGGAAATGCGGGATTTATGGAGAGAAAAAGAGAGATGGAAAGAGAAGGTACTCTAGCCTCTGGTTCACTCCCTAAAGGGCCGCAAAAACCAGAGATGAACTAGTTTGAAGCCAAGAACCGGGAGCTTCTTCTGAGTCTCCCACAATGGCTACAGCGTCCCAAGGCATTGGGCTATTCCCTACTGCTTTTCCAGGCCATAAGCAGCGAGCTGAATCGGAAGTGGAACATCCAGGACTCGAACTGGCGCCCATATGGAACACTGGCGTCACTGGACAGAGGATTAGCAGCTATGCCATCGCAACAACCCCAGTCTTTCTTTTCATGATGGAGAGACACTTAGCATGACATCTGCTAAGTTAGTCCTACGGGTTTAGCCATGTCAGCAGAAAGACCTGAATCTTTGCCAACAGCTCAATCAAAAGTTCAAGGTTGATGCCCACAGGCTCAGTGTCCCTTTCTGAAGCCATTATTGTAGCTAAAGAGAGAAGATTCTGATTGGCCAGACTTGGGTCATGAAACCCTGAACCCTGGGAACCCTCGCATGAGAAACAGATGGATTAAGGGTGAGATAGGGATGATTCCCTAAAGCAAAATCAGAATGAAGGAAAAAATGCTGGCAAGGCAGAACAACAAACAGCGCCAGAGGGAGGTCTGATCTCCACTGAGAACTTCTTCTTAGGAAGCCAGAGTGTCTAAGAGCAGGCTACATCCTCAGAGGTCCTGAATCCCCTCACTCACGGATTTCAGAGACCCCTTCCAGCTCCCATTTTGTGACACTTGAGAAAACAATAATCTCTCATGCTTATTAAATTATTTGTAATAATTCACTGCTTCATTTTCTGTATACATTTCAAAATTATTTTGTCTCAACTATTCTGCTTTAACATATTTAAATGGCTATCCTTTGTTTCAAAATAACACTTTTCCCCAAGTGAGGTCAAGCTGCCAGTTCTGTCTTAGCGGCCACCCATCCCAGGGAACGCAAGGACCAAATGTTCCTAGACCACGTTCCCTGCTCCTCCTGGCTCTGCTTCTATTTCCACTCAATCTCCATCTGCCAAGGCCAGCAGGGACTGCCCTCTCTCCCTGCAGTAACTACCTTCAAGTTGGCTCCCAAGATGAAAACCCCAGAGGCAGCTCAGTGGCCTTGGACTACTCCCTGCTCTGCTTTCCTGGCAGGCATCTAGTCATCAGCCAGAAATGATCCTAAGCCTGTCTTGGCGGAGAAGAGTAGCAAGTGGAATGCCAGCTTCTATGAATGATGGCTCTCTCGTCTACGTGCTGGCCCACAATCACCTAGATGCAGGTTCCTAGGAGCCTGCGCATAGCTGCCACAATGGAAGTTTTGTTTTTAAAGTGGGATGTAGGAATTTTTGTTCTTAAACCTCGCCTCGTTGATTCTGAGGCTGACAGTCCAACACAAAGCCGGCTATCCGGGGTGGAGGAGCCTCTGAGATAAACAAGCCACATTGGACTAACGAGCTGCAGCATCCAGAACACCAAGTCTAGAGCTGGAAGTTGGCCAACAGTTCTGAGATGTACTCATTTAAGTGATTATCCTAGTTAAGACATTCAAGTTGCTCTGGGCTCGTTTTTTGTAAAATGTTGGAACCGGGCCAGGACATCCTAAAGGTCCTTTCTGGCTCAGAAAATTCTCAAATTCACTGCTATAATGTAGGGGAAATAAACAGCTTGGAAGTTTGGAAACCCAGATGCAATAACACCTCTATTTTTTCTTAATTGCAGATGAGTTTTTTTATTTTCATAAACGCAACAGCTCTAAGGTTAAAAAAAAAAAAAGGCCCAAGACAATCTTTCAGAATCATCTGTGGAGATGTGTGTGCAGTACGAACAAGCTAAAATCGAACTCAATTTCCTATGGACTTGAGTTTGCAGGGTTGAGGATCTGCAAGAAGCATTTGGTATGTTGGTGTTCCATGGATATGACATTTTGCCGCACCAAATGGAAATGGAATATTTTTAGCACAGACTTCACCGAGGTTTAGCAGAAAGGGACAAATACTTTGGATAGAGTTTGAATAAGCGGGGATGCTACCAGACTAAGTATAAAGATGCCTTTTCTTCCACTATCACAAAATACATGTAGGTACACTGATTTTCACCAAAAGCTTCAAGCACTTTCTCTTTTCTGTGTCTCCAACCAGGTGCTGGCTCTCACACGTGTCCCTTTAGATGCCCTGGGTAACTAGGTTCAGTAAGGTAAAAACATTGATGAGTAAAGGCAGTAAGCTACCACTGACTGACATTTACCACGTTCAGGACATGTGCTGAATATTTCACATGGATTTAGTCAATTCATACTTACAACGATAATAACAGTAGCCTTCAAATCCAGAGTTCGAACCTAAAGGAACTGGACATAGCGGAGACCAGCATGAAGTATAGGTCTTGAAAACACATGTGTGATCTAAATTCTCCCATACCAAGTAATCCTCTTCCCTCACTGTGTTGCTGCTGAAGTGGGCACTTAAAAGTTTACAAGATCTCAAGATGTCTACCTTCCATGAACTTTACTTGGGAAGTTACTACAGGATGTACTCTGCCAAAATGAGGCAGTAAACCAAGAAAGTGGCACACATGGGATTGAGAAATTAGGATTCGACATAGATGAGTAGCGGCATCATCAGGATGAGTGTGAGGCTGGCAAAGGCAGCAAGTGGATCAGACAACACAGGTGAACAGAGGGCTCCTAGAGGCAGGTCTCTGGGAAGAAAGACCGATAGATACCTTGGTGTATTTTGTATTGAGAGGCTTTGGTTTGACTCTGTTGATCATCCCATCTACCTATGAGCTATAACTGTCAACATATCTATATGCCAGGCAACTGAAGCAAAGAAATTCTAGCACTTTCTCCAAGGCCCTAGAGTTAGAATTCAAGCCTAAGCAGTGACCTGATGCTCCAGCCAAGCAGGAAGAGAGGGGAAATTTGAGGGGTGTGTGAGAAGAGGACTAGAAGCTCATATGGCAGAAATTGAAATCCTCCTCAAATCTGATGGTGAACCAGCAGGTGCACTTCTCCGACGAGTCACTGAGAAATAGCAGCCTTTGCAGGCTGGCTCGATTGGAACACACAGGAGGACATCACCAGAAACAATGGAAACAGCTGAAGGCATCTGCCTCCAGAGAATGAGGCTGTTGGGGATCAGAGGCCCACAGTTCTTACCGGAATTCCCTTATTTGATTTTACTTTTCACATGAAGCATGGATAATCTTTTTAAGGGAGAGAGTTTCCCCACAATAGACACTAAACGGGATTAAACCCCTACGCATCCTACCTCAGCCATCTCCTGACTGTTTGATGAGGGTTTCATTAAGCGGAGGCCAGGTTCTCTGTAATTATCAGTGATAGGAGGAGCCTGATGTTCATGTGTGTGTAATAGCTACACTTGCATAGGGACAAAGTAGAGACCACCTAGAACACACCTACCTATGAAACTTCTGACACATCAAAGTAGTGACAGATCCTCCCAGAATTCCAACCCCAACTCCACACTACCAACCTGCATTAGTGTGCGGGGAAGGACTGCTGAGGCTGGTCCAAGACTCTGAGGAAAAAGTCTACAGAATAGAATTCTGCCTGTATTACTAACCCTTAATCACCCTGCACATTGGAATATGTAAACCCAGTCCCCTTCACCGCCACGATGTCTAGTTTCACCTCCATCAGCACCCTGTGAGTGCTACTTTCAGTTGCAAAGGTCATCTGCATGCTGATGTTGGAGATTTTTGCAATTCTCAGCTGCTGCTTCAGTTGGACTATGGTGGGTGGATCTCAGCAATTACAATTACTATTATGCAATAGCGAGTGGCTTGCTGCAGGTAGTTTCCTAAACAGGAAATTATCACAATATATGTGGGGACAAGGTCAAGGGATCCCATCTTCTGACAACAGATCGAACAAGACCGGAGCCATAGGTGATGAGCTCAGCCATTTCGGTCCATACTTCAGGGTTCTTCCCAGAAACAATCCATTATCCATTTGAGAGCTGCCAGAATCACTCACCCAGGCACGTTAAAGAAACTCTACCTGGTGCCATGCTTCAAGGACTCGAGGGTCTGGTACCTGTTCAGGAGTGCTGAGGCCAGGGGAGGGGTTGGAGGACAGGAGCTGCAGGCTTTGAAAAGGCAACTGGACCCTATGACTACCAAACAGGGCAAGTCCACTGCAGGGGGTAGCACCATCACTCCAACTTGGTGGGCTGGCTACACCAGGAGGTGGGGCAGCTGCTGTAGGTCTAGCAGGGTGTGGCACTACCAAATGATCAAGGACCAGGATGGTTCTGGGTTTTGCTGAGGAAAGTTGGCGAGGATTCTGCTTCCTCCAGATGATAAGGAAGGCAGGAGGGGCCAGAGGAAGGATGAAACCAAAGGAAATGATTCACTAGGGCCTTGCTCTGCTATTCTCAACAGACTTTCCTCAAGAGAAGATAGTTTGCACTTTTTAATAAAGATTTGTTTTTATTTGAAAGGCAGAGTTATGCAGAAAGAAGGAGAGAGCGAGATCTTCCACCCACCATTTCTCTCCCCAAGTAGCTGCAATAGCCGGAGCTGAGCTGAGCTGAAGCCAGGAACAAGGAGCTTCTTCTGGGTCTCCCACACGGGTGCATAGGGACTCTAGAACTTGGGCTGTCCTCTGCTGTTTTCCCAGGTCACAAGCAGGGAGCTGAATGGGAAGTGGAGCAGTCGGGACACAAATGCTCCTGTTTGACAGTGGAGTCTATGAATGACAGCGTCAACATTGTTACAGAAGACAGTAACATGCCAGCTCCCTTCCTTGCATAACCTGGACAGGTTGCCCTGCACCCCAAGACAACCTGAAACATTCCCTAACTCACAGAACCTCAAGTCATCAGAAACCAACCCCGCTGGCAGTACTCATCAGACACCACTTCTGTCTGCATTGCCCATGTCACTGGAGGTTTTCGTTTGCTGTGGCTCCTGGAGTTTGCCCTCCACAGGGGCCTGTACTGACTCCTGCCTCCCTCACTTGACCAAGCTGGTGTTCTTTGTTCATTTAACCCCTTGAACTTCCAGACCTGGAGATGCTCAAAGAAGGAAACGCTTATTTATAGCCACCAACCCAAGAAGCGCAAACCGCCTGTGCCACTGCCACCACAGTAGGAGGCTGGGGTCAGCACAGGCGTTTCTTCGGAAGAAAGACGGGAGAGAAAAATTAGCCCAGGAAGGTTTGCTATCCGAGTTGCTGGAAATCTGATTATTTCCCCTTCCTCTCGCCTTCTCCTGCTCCCTCTCTCACCTTCTACCCCCTTGCTCCGTTCTCCCTGGAGGGTGGGTCAGGGCGGAGAACACAGAGGGAATTGGAACTCGCTGGGAGCGATGGGCTGGGAAGCAGGCTGCGGAAACAGGTCCTCGGTATCCATAGTGACGAGCCCTGCAAAGGGAGGACAGCACAGAAGGGAGGACACCAGGTCGGGCGGCGAGGGCCAGGAGCCCAGTGCAGCTGAAGCTAAATTGGGTTTTAAAGGATCAAGAGTTCGTGTGCAATTGCACCTCTGGTGGCAGGCGGGATGCAAGCTGTGTTGTGGGCTCCTTTTACATCTAGAAAGGTGGATCGATGAGTCCTGGGAGTTTAGCTATTTTCGGAAGGCAGGGTGAGCGGCAGGCAGTGGAGGGGGAAATGGGTGCGCGCGTGGCCGGAGGGTTGGGGTGGGAAGGGACCCCAGGGTGCGCTCACAGGGACCGCCCTCTTGGCCGAACGTGGCTCCCGGATGCCCCCTGGCGGAGACCGTCTCCTACTGACAGCAGTTAGGTGGCCAAACCAAGGCTATAGCCAACACGAGTTCACAATGACCTATTCAACTTGAAGGTCTGATAGACAACGAATAAGATGTTTGTGTTTGTTCCAGGATAACTCTGAGATAGCACATGTGAATTACATTTCTCCTTCCCTCTCACAGTTGTACACAGGTGCCCCTCCAGATGAAGGCTCAGCTAGCAGTGAACCAAAATTGTGTGGGAAAGAAGTTACACTTGTGCTGACCAGATACGGCCAGACTTTCTTGTTTTTATTTCCTAAACAATAAAGCATGACAATTTACATAGCATTTATATCCTATTAGTCATGAAGTGTGTGAAAGAACAGCAAGGTTATGCCCAAATACTACCCAGTTTGACATAGGAGGCTTGGGTACCCATCCATTAATTCACAGGGGATCCTAGAGCGAACCCCCTTGGATTTAGGGGGACAACTGTATTTAAAAAAAAAAAGGCAAGGAAGGGAGGGAGGGAGGAAGGGAGGAGGACCTGGCCCTCTGAGTATCTGTCCATGCTGTCCACTCCTTTGCTCTCTCCTTGGTTCCTTACCACCACAGGGGGTCTCCTTCTGGGTGCTGGTTGTGGATGCTGACCCCCCTCCCCATGCAGCCTAGGCCATGGTCAGTGCCCGCTCACTACAGCTTCCAGACCTGGATGTGCCAGTTCACACCCACCTCTGAACTCCCAGCTGGCACTGTGTTCAGGTCCTTGGCCGTGAATAACGTACAGTTCTTAGAGCACTCGCTAATTAAGTGCCCAGTAAGTCACTAATGAAGGATCAATGAGCTTTAGCACGGTAATCATTTCCAAGATGTGTTCTAGAAGCTAAGGATCAATGCTGTGGATCAGGACACGCTGTGGGGTACTGGTGTTCCTGCACGGGTTTTCCTCACACACGCCACCTCAGCTCCAGCCAAGGCGGGACCCCCGCAGCCCTAACTGACGAGACCACGCACGGGTCCAGAAGCATGGTGATGCCGGAACTCTTCAAACTGCAGTCGCACCATGTCCCTCCGGGCGAAGCCCTGCACTGTTCTGTGCCCTGCTGGGTGACCCTCCACCCACCCACCTCCCACTCCTTGCTTACTGCTCTCCTGCCATGGAGCCCCCCTTCTTCTTCTGGAAAGACCAGCTGTTTTCTGCCTCAGGGTCTTGCTTGGACTCGCTTCTCCTTCTGCCCAGAGAGCTTCTCCTGTGGGATACACTGTTGGTCTCAGTTGACACAGAGAAATGATACACTTGCGGGAAGCCCTGTGACACCTCGACATTGATATACATCGTACTCTGTGTCACCTTTAAATCAGGGTCCTGAGCCCGTCGCCTCGGCCTCGCGGCTAAAGTCCTCACCTTGATTATGCCAGGATCCCATATGGGCGCCGGTTCTAATCCTGGCAGCTCCACTTCCCACCCAGCTCCCTGCTTGTGGCCGGGGAAAGCAGTCGAGGACGGCCCAAAAACTTTGGGACCCTGCACCTGCGTGGGATACCTGGAGGAAGTTCCTGGATCCTGGCTTTGGATCGGCACAGCACCAGCCATTGTGCTCACCTGGGGAGTGAAATCATCGGAAGGAAGATCTTCCTCTCTGTCTCTCCTCCTCTCTGTATATCGGACTTTGTAATAAAAAATAAATAAATAAATCTTAAAAAAAAATCAGGGTCCTCTTTGCACACCCTACTTATTTGTGATGAAAGCATACATTTCATGTAGCTTTACTGAGGTTCCCCATGGGCTGTAGTCACCCTGCACTGCCTGTAACACTACAGGCTTCATTCCTCCTATTTCACCATCACTTGGTGCCTGTTGTTCAGCCCTTTTCTGGCCCTTGGATGGACAGATAATTATGATCCTAGGGACTCGGTTCTGGGGCACGGAGAACACGACGGATTTGTACACTCTACTGTACGGATGTTCGAGCTCAGAAAAGAAGAAAATCGTTAAGCAATCCATTTCCTACCACCCTTCTCATTTCCTCCCTGGCACAGATTACAACCCACCACGGTCATCGTGATTGGTTGACTTGTTGACTTTCTATCCTCCACCTAGATCACGGTTAGCACACCATGGCCACAGGCCAAATCCAGCCACCATTTGTTTTTATAAATGAAGCATCCGGGGCCTCGGTCGCACCCATGCACTCACCATTATTCACAGCTGCTTCAGGTGTGCGTAATGGCAGAGCGCATAGCTATGACTGAGGTTGTACAGTCCCCAGCAACGCTGCAGAAGTTCATTACCTGGTCCCTTCCAAAAGAAGGGGGGAGGGGAGAGGAGAGGGAGAGAAGGAGGGAGGAAGAGGAGGAAGGAGAGAAGGGCAGAAGAGAGCAGGAGGAGAGACCATGGAAGCACTGCCTGAACTGTAGGCTGCATGAGAGCAAGTCCCGTTTCTGTTTTCTCACCTCTCACTGTCACACAGCGTGCGGCACAGACTCCTCAGCCCTCGGTCAGAGCAGGCTCGGTCAGATCCCTGCCAGGGCTCCTCCGGGGCAGTCTCCTGGCTCGCCCTTGCCCAGTCCGATCCTGCCTCCCAGCCATGGCCTGCTGACAGCGGCGTCAGGCACCTGCCAGTCCCGTCCAGTCCTGCCTCTTGCCCCACATGTGCAAGTGAGTGCTGTGTGTGCCCTGGTGCTGAGCCATCGTCCTGGTCACCACACACAGTCCTGTAACACACGGGCCCCCTTGGGGTTAGCGGCTCAGCACAGAGCGACTCCGAGTGGCCCATTTGCTGCTGTGCCGCTCTACGCTCTGCGTGCGCGAGGGCCCCATCTCCGAGTCTCATTCATCGATCGTTCATCTTTTTATTACCATTTTCACTTAGGTCTTTTCCTCTTATAAAAATGATTCGCATGCATAGTGTGAAATTTTGAAATTTTGAGCACGGTCCTTGACCTCCACGTCTGACTCAGCTGATCTGCTGCTGGACCTGGGTACGCAGCGGAGGATGGACCACGTCCTTGCACCCACAGGAGAGACCTCAGCCAGGCCCCAGCAGCCCTGCACCCTCAGGAGAGACCTCAGCCAGGCCCACAGGCCCTGCACCCACAGGAGAGACCTCAGCCAGGCCCACAGGCCCTGCACCCACAGGAGAGACCTCAACCAGGTCCAGCCCCAGCAGTTTGCAGCCATTTGGGGGAATAAACCAGAAGTTAAAAGATTTCTATCTGTCTTTATCTTTACAATAAATCAATCAATCTTTAAAATACATACACTTACAGCACAACAACTGTTAGTCACAAACAAGAAAACTGCACT
This sequence comes from Ochotona curzoniae, assembly GCF_017591425.1. NCBI lineage: Eukaryota > Metazoa > Chordata > Mammalia > Lagomorpha > Ochotonidae > Ochotona > Ochotona curzoniae. The sequence goes on along the minus strand of NW_024466512.1, from coordinate 27,764,511 downwards.
CAGATACGACAACGAAATCGGAAAATAACTTTTATATGGCTCTGTTTAAAATCTTCAAGGAGTGACGAGAACATCAGTACAACCAGAGTTTGAGACAGTGAACCTGGAGTAGGTAAAGACGTCAGAAAATCATCTCCCCACACCTTGAAAATCCAGACAGTAAAGGAACTGTCCTCCACCACATTGACACAAGAGGGCGATGTTGCGCTAGCCATCGTCAATTGCTCTAAATCCATGAAATGCAAACCCCATGCAAAGTGACTCAAAGGGGGAAACGAAATTCAAAGCACTTTATCTAGTGAAACACTTCCCAAAACGTAACCACAAATAAAATTTCAAATGGGATTCAAATATTTGGAAATAGGAACAACCACCTTGAATCACAAGCCCAAAAACCAAGAACAGAAACAAAGCAACACGTAAATAAATAAATCAGTTAATTGAACTGAGGAAAGAAAAAAGAAGTGATCACAGGAGTGATGACTACGGGCCAGTGTTGTGGCACAGCACACTAAGCCACCACCAGCAAAAACTACCAGCATCCCATGTGAGCACTGATGGGAGTTCAGGCTTCCCCACTTCCAATCCATCTCCCTGCGATTGCTTCTGCCACCCACACGGGAGACCAGGATGTAGTTCCAGGCTCCTGGCTTCAGGGTGACCCGATGTTGGCCTTTGAGGCCATGTGGGAAGTGAGTCTACAGATGGAAGACTCTCCTCCTGGCTCTTAACTCCAACTTTTAAAAATAACTAACATTTGGTGCCGTGATCGGTTGGTTTCCCCCCCCTCCCTTGGCCACCTGCCTTGGGACCACTACCGGGATCCGAACTGTGAGAACTGCGATCTGTCTATAATTGTCTCCATCTGCACCACCGAGACTCGTTAGCAGCCATCAGAATCTGTCTCCACCCACCGGCTGGTTCCAGAATTCATCTCCAACGGCCTGTTCCTGACTTTGCCTTCACCTGCCAGCTCCAGCATTCTCCACCTCCACATGGTCGTTCCTGAATTCATCTGACCTGACCATGCTAGCATCTGCGTCCGTCCAGCAACGACATAGCCCAGACGCGTGTTCCTGGTACTCTGTCTCCACATGGAGCACACGAGGTATTCCCCATCTTTCTGAATGCTAAGTTGTTGCATGCATACACTGTTGCAGGAAGGGTTCCCTCCCTCAGCCCTTGGAGTTTTGGGTGTGGCTTGGCACGTTGGTGCTCCACCAACTAGGTCTGATTTTCCACTTTTAGGAGACCAGTTCTGTAAACCCTGGCCAGGTGCCGTGTCTCTTGGCCACTGGGCTGGAAGTCCCTGGACCACTGGGTCACTACGGTGGTGGGGGGGGCCTGTACTTCTGGGTCAGGCTGCTGAACTGAGTTAACGACTTCAGATACAGGTGGTATTTGGGGACCTGGCTCATCCCTTACATAAGGGGTGACGACCTTCTACAAGAGCCAATTTTTCTCTCCACTGGGTCGCCATGGATCACCGGGTCTGCTGTGGTAATCAGTCCTGAGTCATAATCATGGGAGCTATCTTGATCCCAGGTTCCTCCCAACACCCCCTTGGCGATCTTCCAGCAAGTTTAGAAACCCCGGCTCATTACCTAAACAGTAAAACTCTAACATGCTTCCGTAATGGGGCCTGGCCCCAGTACGCGGGAAACCAGAGAGCGCCCTTGACTTCGGTCTCCTGGAAGTCTGTTGGGCTTCGGTTCCGGTCTAGTGGGAACCTGCCGGCTTCGGTGACTGGGATCAAAGCATGGGTTTTTGTACAATTCAGTGGGTCGAGCAATCAGTTGTTTACAATGTTCTGATTGGTTATTACACGTTTACAATGTATTTTCATTGGTTACTTTCACTTTACACACATGTTTACTTATCTCCAATTGGTTATAACTTATCTTTGGTAACACCCTTTGCTTTCTCTTAGTTCTGCAAAACATGTTTTTTGCATATTTATCAAAAAACATATTTTTTCTTCTCTTATTGTTTTTACCAGAGCTTGTTTTTCATAACATGTTTACTTGCAGCAGGGTTTCTTTGGACAGGGGTGATAGGAGAGGTGGCCCCATTTCACCAGTACTCTAGGAAGATGGAGTCACTTCTGCTCCAAAGCTCCGACACACATACTGTATCCGTTATCAAGTCACAGCATAGTTTACATAAGAGTTCTATTACTATAGCTGTATCTGGGTTCTCAATTTCAGATAAAAGTGTAATAATAGTAAGGATATAATTGAGGTTATTGATGCTACTTCCAATATCTCCCATACATTCATTTTTATCTATATCCATATTAAGTATGTATTGACAGAACAGTATAAATGCAGGTAGAAGTAGATAAACAACCGGGCCCAGCGGCGTGCTCTAGTGGCTAAAGTCCTCGCCTTGAATGCACCAGGATCCCATATAGGCACCGATTTTTTTTTAAAGATGTATTTATTTTTTATTACAAAGTCAGATATACAGAGAGAAGAGACAGAGAGGAAGAACTTCCGTCCGATGATTCACTCCCCAAGTGACCACAAAGGCAGGAGCTGAGCTGATCCAAAGCCAGGAGCCTCTTTCGAGTCTCCCACACGGGTGCAGGGTCCCAAAGCTTTGGGCCGTCCTCGACTGCCTTCCGAGGCCACAAGCAGGGAGCTGGATGGGAAGAGGGGCCGCTGGGATTAGAACCGGCGCCCATATGGGATCCTGGGCGTGCAAGGCGAGGACCTTAACCACTGCGCCATCGTGCCAGGCCCCTAACCCATTGTTAAATTACTCCAAAGCATCAGATAAACGTACGTGATTGTTTTACAAAATATTTCCAGGTTAAAGTATGTTGACGAAGGAAATGGCGCTGGGTCCAGGGTGGGATATTCAAATAACTCCTTACACTCTGCCTTTCAAATAAACATATCTTAAAAAAAAAAAGTAGTCAAGCTACATAGTGGGAGAAAATGCTCATAACATATACACACATAGAATGAAAGACTTGTCTCCAGATTATATTTAAAAAAACCCTCTCGGGCCCAGCACGGTCACCTAGCAGCTAAAGTTCTCACCTTATACACACCAGGATCCCATATGGGCACTGGTTCTAATGCCTGTGGCCCTACTTCCCATCCAGCTCTCTGCTTGCAGCCTGGGAAGGCAGTTGAGGATGGCCCAAGGCCTTGAGACCCTGCACCCACAGTGGAGACCCGGAAGAGGATCCTGGCTTTGGATCAGCTAAGCTCTGGCTATTACAGCCACTTGGGGAGTGATTCAGCAGATGGGAGATCTGCCTGTCTGTCTCTCTTCTCTAAGTAAGTAAGTAAGTAAATAAATAAATAAATAAACAAATAAATAATAAATAAATATTTTTTTTTAAAAAAAAACCTCTCATAACCTAGTAACAAGAAAGCACACACTATCCAACATTTGAAATGAGTAGTAAGTTTGAACACTTCTGCAACAGATAACAAATGTCCTATGTGAACATAAGAAGATGCTTAATATTATTAGCCCCTAGGAACCAACTGGGACCCTCATATATTGATGCTGAAAATGTAAATTAATGTAACCACTTTGGAAACTAGTTCATCAATTTCTGAGAAACTTTACCACACACTTATCGTATAATGCAGCAATTATACTTGCCCAAGAAAATGAAAACAAGTGTTTATAGAAACACTTGCATACTCCAAATGCTTAGAACCACCCAATGTCCTCAGAGAACGGATAAACAAATTATATCATAAACTCAGAAATAAAATGACCAAGCAGCCTTCATCAAAGCAAGGGTGAATCTTGAAAATGTTATTGTAAGGCTGAGGGTGAGAGAGGAGTCAGACTGCGTAGTAGGCAGTTAGAGCATTCCGGGTCCCCAAGTCATCATTTGTTTCTCAAACGTAAAAGGGTATTTTGCCCACCTTGTCTTGGATTCACCAGAGCACATCTCTCCTGAGACAAGTACATAGTTTAACAATCAGGAAGACACTTCCCCAACAGACAAGGGCAACATTAACATACCAATTCCCCACCTGAAGTGCCAGTTGCCAAGGGGAGGGTGTCAGACTGGCCTCTTTATCATTAGAAAGGGACCAAGGAAGTTGGCTGGTGACACCTGTCTGGGCCTTGTGTCCCTTGGAAACCAGGAATTCTCCTTGTTTATGGAGAGGTAAACCTTTAAAAGATGCTTTCCCCACCACTAATACAGGTTTTTTCTTCCACTTTTCCTCCTGCCGCAATGGCAGGGGATAAGGGTTGTTTCTATCTCAGAGCCCCCTCCCGTCACTAGGACAGGAGTGTCCTTTCTCAGCTTTTCTAATAAATCTTGCTTTAAAACTAAACTGTGTCCGCATGAAAATTCTTCTTTCCTGCAAGACAAGAATTGAGGTTGCTGCCGTATTCGGGGTCAAAAACCCTACATCCTGATCATGGTGATTGTAGCATGAATGAATACATTGTTACAATGCGCTAAACCATGTAATTAGGAGAGGCATTTTTTTATTGGTCTAAAATTCTAAAAAGTTAATTAGAAAAAGTGCAATCTGACTTTCAAGATGACCAAACAGAAGTGCCCAGTGTTCACTTCACCCCACACAGAGGAGGCTCAAAACAACAAATCCAGGGCTGTCTGAGGTGAACATCCAAGGAAGAGCACGTGAACTCGGCACTGGAATAGCAGGAGCCCAGCAGGGTCTGGGGACGTGAGCTGGCAGTGCACTGAGAGCAACAAAGCCACAGGCGACTGACACCTGGCTGCGTGTCCTGGGAACCCCCAGTGCAACAGGGAGGGCAACGGGGGCGTCTCAGCAGAGTCCATTTGCTCAACTGCCACACGAGTCCACCCTTAACACGGAACAGGACCCAGTAAAGATCGCCCTCTGCAGAGCACACGGCAGTTTGATTCAGAGAGGAAAATCGTATCACCTTCCCTACAGCACCCCAGGGCACAGCTGCAGTGTGTATCTTGGATGGCTCTGAGGAAACAGTCACTGTCAGAAGCCGTCCTGTTCCAGGAACAAGAGCTGCTGCATGTCCTCACCACTGAGGCCCTTGGGCATTTCAAAACACAAACTAAGAAAGATCATGAATCCGAGTAGATCTTCTAGAATAGTCCATGCAGCACTCTATGCTTCCAGAGAGGTGGGGGCGCTTGCTGATGGACTTGGGCCCATGACTCCCCACTACTTCCCATTGCTCTACCAACCAAGGGGGCTCATGCATAAATCCCGTGACTCTAAGGCTCCCTTGGCGCTCAGCACTAGGCATGCCTCCAGGCTGCAACACCTCCTGTGTCCCAGTGCCAGTGCCTAAGCTTCAAACCCTTGCATGGAGAGAAAACAAAGTCCTGCATGCCAAGGACTAAACAATCCCACTGGGACCCAGTTCGCTATCTCCTTCCCATTGCTACCATACATCACAGTGACACTTAAACACATCACCCAACGGTAACTACAGCCAAAGAAGTCTGCCAAATGAGCCTTCATGTGCAGGCACATCTTCAGAAAAGAAAACCTCCATCAACAACAATAGAAACAAAAATGACCTGCTACATGCACAAATATCAATGTAGGGATGCAGACAGCATGAAAAGCAAGGCAATATAACACCTCAAAAAGGATTCTGTCTCCTAGGGCAGCAACAGGTTAGTAACAGATTGCAAAGGAAGCAAAACTGGAGCCCTGCACAAGGAGCCAGTGGCTAAATTCTGTGCTGGCACACACCAGTTCATGTCCTGACTGCTTCACTTCCCATCCAGCTCCCTGCTTGTGGCCTGGGAAAGCACTGGAGGATGGGCAAAGTCTCGGGACCCTGCACCCGCGTGGGAGACCCAGTAGAAGCTCCTGGCTTTGGATCATCTCAGCTCCTGCCTTTGTGGCCACTTGGGGAGTGAACCATAGGATGGAATATCCTTTCTCTATGTCTCTCTTCGCTCTATAAATCTGCCTTTGCAACAAAAATAAATCTTTTTTTTAAGGAGAAATTCACAAATGTCTGAAAATAAACGAATCTGTATAAAGATATTCAGAGATGAAAAAATATATATATATATATTTAACGGAAACTAGAAAATCAATGTATGATATGAATGAGAAATTTGAACAGATATCTTGAAAAATAACCTAACAGAAATCATAGAGATGAGGATTAAATATGTCAAATAAAAACACAGATGAAAACGTTTAACAGACTTACATAAAGCAGAAAAAAAAACAAACCAACCACTATCTGAACTTGAAGAAAGGTCTTTGAAAATACCCCAGTCTGAAAACAAAAAAAGGAGAAAAAGAAAAAGGAATGAAGGCGTGTTCCGAGATCTTGGGAACACCATTAAATTAACAAATATTTGAATGATGGGAATTCCAGAGGGTTAGGAAAAGACCAAAGGTTCAGAAAATCTATACAAGGAGAAAAATTGCTGGCAACATTCCCAGCCTGGAGAAAGATGTGGATCCAAGCAGAGCAGGTTCCTGCGATCCCAAATAGACGTGACCGGAAAAGATCCTCCATATCACATATCATAGCCAAACTAGCAGAACAACAAAGAGAGAATTCTAAAATTTTCTAAAGAAAAACACCGGTTTACTTGTAAAGAAATCTCTGCAGTAGATATTTCAACAGAAACTTTACAGTCTGGGAGGGAGTGGAAAGAAATTTTTCAAGTTCTGAAAGAAGGTAACTCATAGCCAAGAACACTTTACCCAGTGACGCTTTCATAAAGGAGAGCTAAGGACTTTCCAAGCCCATAAAAAAAACGCAGAAACTCACCATGCCCAGACCAGCCTCAAAAATATACTTATATCCAACATGTGGACACATATACAGAGACAAAGAAACAACCACTGTGATGAAAACACCTCAAGTATAAAACCCAATGACAAGAGAACAAAACGAAGAAATATTGAAGAAAATGGTACGACAAAGTCACTACTTACCTTCAATAACATCAAATATAAATGGACTACAATTCCCCCCAGTTAAAAGATACAGACTGGCTGAATAAAAATGACCCAATGCTACGTTATCTATAAGAAATGCATTTTGTCGGGCCCAGCGCAATGGCCTAGTGGCTAAAGTCCTCACCTTGAACGCACCGAGATCCCATATGGGCGCCGGTTCTAATCCGGGTTCTAATCCCGGCTGTTCCACTTCCCATCCAGCTCCCTGTTTGTGGCCTGGGAAAAGCAGTCGAGGACGGCCCAAAGCTTTGGGACCCTGCACCCGCGTGGGAGACCCAGAAGAAGTTCCTGGATCCTGGCTTCGGGTTGGTATAGCATTGGCTGTTGTGGCCATTTGGGGGGTGAATCATCGGACAGAAGATGTTCCTCTCTGTTTCTCCTCTCTGTATATCTGACTTTCCAATAAATAAATAAATCTTAAAAAAAAAAAAAGAAATGCATTTTGTCAGCAGTGAAACACACAGACTGAAAGTGAAAGAATGGAGAAAGATATTCTATGAAATCAGAAAAGGCAAGCAGAAATATATATACTGACATCAGAGCGGGAAAAAATCCTTTAAGACAGAACTATTACGAAAAGAAACAGAAAAGCTCATTATATAATGATCAAGGGATCAATAAAAGAACATGATGATTGTGACCAACACATTCAAAACACACCTTGACTCTGTCCATTTCAAACTCCATATGCTTTATTTTAGCTCTACTAAAGGTTAGAAAGAAATTAGGCATGAGAAAGAATTATTGAAGAAAGGAGAAGAAAGCCTGAAGAGTTTCAGCACAAGATGTGGGACGGACACCCACTGAAGGAAACCTCATGCCAGATTCTCATCCCTCTCGCTGGAAGAGGCTTGCCTTGGTCCCCGGGCATGCTCGGGCACAGGAGGGCGCAGCCCTTGGGGAAGGGGAATGGCACAAATGAATCCAGAGGGAAGAAACTGGGGCCAGTCGTTGCAATTTTGTCCTTCACAGTAGAATACATTTTTATGCCACTCCACATCCACATTCAGCCCCGACCTTTGTTCTCCCAAGAATCATTTTTCTCTTAATCTGCGTTCCTCCTCTGTGAAATCGAGAGATAAAGGGAGTGAATCTGAAACATCTGACAAATGTGAGGAAGTCTGTGGCCCAAGGGGACCCCCTGAAACTTTATAACAGAAAAATACTGCTCTCACTGCTGCAGGCTAGCCCGAGATGTCCTTGCATGTTCTCTCTCCAAAGGAATTCACTGGCTTGAGGGAGTGAGCCTGCTGTTCTTATATAATTTTAATTGCCAGACTCAGAGTCATTTGGCTCACCATTAGATAAGAAACTTTACGGCCAGTGTTGTCCTGGAGTGATTTGTGAAGGTAAATTCCAGATCTGGGCAGAATTATGCAACCTTCACATAACCGCCTGGCCAACTGGAACCCACCTGGTCATGATCCAGGCCCTAAAGAGCACAGCATCAATGACCAATCAAAGGAAGGTTATAAGCACTGTTGACACGAGCTGACCATGCACCTCTCAGCTCCAATTTCAATCCATAAGAACTTCCACCCTTTAATCCTTGTGGAGTGCAGGAATGAAGCAATAGCTACCCGACCCACTTTCTTACACCGCTCCAATGTCAGTGATGGGCTTTCTGCAGGTCAGCTGAGCAGACCCAATCTGAGGGTTCTATAACAATGCCTTCAGCCAGTGTGCAGTGTTGTTGGGGGATGCCTCCTTTCCTATAGTTGCACATCCCCTAGCACGATGCTATGCCTATACCTCTCAGGAAATTCATAATGTAACAAGGTACAACAATCTGCAAAATCCCACACGCCACCATCAGCGCATGTGTATGTGTGCGCGCACATGCGTTTTGAATGTTTTAAGTAGCTCTTTTCAGGAAGATGAAGAAGATCTGGCTATTATATCATAAATAGTTTCTGAAGATTGCTCTGGCCTATATGAGATGTTAACCTTTGAGGTTGCTATGGGAACCAGTATTTTAAATAAATTATTGATGTAAGGAGAAGAGAGGCTGTAACGCCTGTCTTAAGAAAAAGCAGAGACACCAGAAAATGTAAAAAAGTACAAATCTCCAACATATTCAGAAACAAGAACGGCTGTTCCATCTTCACTCTGCTGGTACTAATGAAAAGCTCCCTGCAATTCTGCCAAGTGGGGATGACCCTCCTTTCCATGACCACAGTCAGTCTGTGTGTGCTGACAGAACAAAGGAATTGGAGACAGATCACCTCAGGGAACCCAGATAGTGTCAGGTGTAGCATCCTGCCCACACTCTGTGACGGGAATCGAGAAAGCTTTGCTGGCCGGTGTTCCCTGCTTTTCTTCAGCTCTCTGGACTCCGGACAGGTTCACTGGGAATTGCTCGTTCACCTCTCAGAATTCTAGTCTGTGGAGGTGTGCAATTTCCCATCTATAAAGATATCGCCCTGTGAACCAGCTGAGAAGAGCCAGCGGGGATGCGTGACTGTGGACCACAGGCTTCTTGCCAAACCAATGAAACTGCACTCTATCCAGGTAGGACACTTTCTCAAGCACAAAAGAAGACACGTTTGTAATGCTGGGACCCCACCCGGGCTTCATGGCTAGCCCCAGTCTCTGGTAGGGGACATCGAGATTCTCCAAGTTCAAGGAATGTCTCACCAGCGGCTGGGAATGCCGGCAGTAGAGAGCTGCTTGTCCTTCAGGATCTTCTACCTTGCCAAGGTCATATCCTTCCTAGAGATTGAACCCAACAGGGCCTGGAAGCCAAGGCCTCATTTCAGCCCAGGGCGATGTGATCTGGGGAAGGAGCTACAGCTGGTGGGCCTGCACTGCCATGTCCTTCTTTCTCAGCCCAACTCAGCTTCCCCCACCTCCCTCCCACTTGGCTCTCTAATTAACATCCTGCCCAATTTTGCTTGCCTGAGGACCCAGCTGGCTACAACTTCTCTCCTTCTCACTTCCCTTTCTACCTGCCACTGCCTGATAAATGCAAATTTCAGATGATTAGCAAACAATTTCAGTGTAAGTGTGATCCACATGTTTTTATGGCTCTAGTCCTTATACCTTGTAGGATATCTGGGCTAAGTAAATGTTTGGCGGAGTTGAGAACTTGAGGGTCCTATCTTGAAAGCATCCTGTTATATGAAAGAAGGCAAAGGTGGACACTGAGAGCTTACTCTCCATCATGAAAGTGCTTCTCAAGCAGTCCGTGGGTAGGTAACATTGCAGACAGGAGGGTGCCCATTACAAATGCAACATGAGAAAACAGGGTGAGGGACTGATCCCCCAGGTCTGCATTTCTGGTAGCTTTCTGGGTAATTCTACCATGCTGGAGTTTGAGAACCTTCCACGCTGTGAACAGCAACCTGGAACTAGAAGAGCTTTATGTAAACTGAAAAAGGCTTCTCCGAAGTCAACAAAGAAGCTAGAGGAGGAGACAGTCCTCCCTCGACCTGCCTGCCCGCCCTCTTTTTCCTTTCCCCTGGAGCCTTCCATGCATCCCTCGGAAGTATCTTGACCGGGCTGTGCATTAGCTCTGGGAAAGGAATTTTATAAGCAGGCAGATCTGGAGAAAGCCGTTAGTGGGTACTGGGGGTGCAGGTGAATAGGACGAATAACTTCAAACATTCCATAGTGCCATAGGGCAGTTATGGTCGACAACAATTAGTTGTATATATCAAAATGGCCAACAGAAAGGATTTTCAACATTACCAACACAAAGAAATCATAAATATACAAGGTGATGGATATGCCAATTGCCTTCATGTGATCACTGCACATTGTATGGGTATAGTAAATCCCACATTATACCCTAAAAGTATGAACAAGTATCAAATGCCCTTTTAAATACAAACATTAAAACCAGAATGTCTGAGAGAACTAGAATAATGTGATGTAAACCTGTATTCTTTTAAGAAAATCAACGCATATCTACCAAGTCAGAGACTCCAAGCATGATATGCTGCACACAGCAGAGACTGAGAGGCTGGAATCCCTGGGAAGAATTTTAGGGAGGTGATGGCCTTGAACAGTGGCCAATGTTTGTGCAGGCAGATGGGAAAGGACTGAGTATCCCACAGTCATAGAACCTGCAGCCTTGGCGGCAGGAGTGTGGGGTGGGAAGGCTCCTGGGACGAGGGTGGAGACTCTAGGGCGTTCCTTCTGGGCTCCAAAACACAGTTTTGGGTTTCTACATTCCCCACCAGAAATAAGCAGAGACACCTTCCTAAAGGATTTATTCAGATTTCCAAAGTATTGATGTGATGCACTAAATGACTGTGAGCTGTCAGACTTGCCCCATTCAGCAGGTGCCCAAGTCCAGAATCTCGCATGCATGACTTATGTAACTCTGTCTTGGGCAGTCTTCTTCTCCATCACTCTGTCCTCTTTCTTCATGCTCAAGAGGTGTAAAATGCGTAGCTGACTTTCCATAGATGCCCAACCATGCTGTAGAATATACCTCTTGCTTTGCTGCCACTCACAATGACTATTATTTAAGGAATACCAGAATTTGTGGGTGAGAAGTACTTAGACTTTTGGGGTTGTGAAGGGTGGCCTGGAGCTTGTGAGGACTATGTTACTTCTGTGGGGAGTGAGTAAGGGTTGGCACTTTGAGCCCACACCCATTTGGGGCAGCAGGTGCATGTGGGGAGAAGTGAAAAATATGGATGAATAACTGATATCCCTGTTTAGGTCATGAAATGCTGACAGCCACTATCTGTCTTCTCAGCTCATCTTTCCAAACTAATTTTATTTCTCTCATTCAGGTCCCAGGCCACATTTTACCCCTTTAAGAGGCATCACTAAGCCTTCAAGCTATAACCACCACACACACTACCCCTCTCCCACAACTCCCTGCCACATTTATTTAGAGTACCAGTCCTATGCTTAAGTGTGTTGTTCACTGATTTCTCAGCTTGTTGTCTTTCTCCCCACTACAAATACATGCCATGAGAGTCGATCCGTGCCAGTTATGTTCACACCTTAATCCTTCACTGGCATTGTAGCCCTGTCAGCAAGTACTATAGTGGTTGAACAAGTGAATCAACTTACATTCTTCTCATGGGCCGTTATTAACATTTTTGTGAAACCATCTGGAAACACAAGCATAAGAACTGTGCTGATGGAAGAATCGGTGCCACGAGGGCCACAGCCCAGAACATTCCTCAGATCTGTTTGGTGAATCAATGAAGAAAAGGCCCAAACTTGAACATTTACAAAGTTTTCATCAGATGGTAGCACCAAGTCTCCTGATTAAACCTTGACATCCCCCCACACATACACACACTCACACACACAGAGCAATTTGGTTCATCTAACTTAAATCCAAGATAGTAATTAATTATGATTTTTACATTTTAAGGTCTTTTAACATTTAAAGAAAAGCCTTTAGATAGCTGCATGGATATCTTTCAAGCTTTAATTTTAATCTCCAACAACACATTGACCTTTCTGCTTAAGGAAACTTCTCTTTTAAAACCTTCGTGAGACATGCCAAGATCTTCTAGTGTGATGGGGCATTTTGTGAAAATTTGGGTGGAGAAGAAATGAAATTTAATTAATCACTAAGAACTCAGAAAACAGCCAAGGAGAAAAAATAAAAAACAGAAAGAACTAGGAAACTCAATTTTTTTAAAAACTCCCATATGGCAAATGAAGTTTGCACACAATTTTCTAATAAAATTCAGTCAAATCAGAATCTATAAAAGATTAGTTTGCTGTCCCTAGAGTGGATCCTATGCTTTGAATGTTACAAAGGTTTATTTCTTTAGAACTGCAAGGAGCCAAAGTTTTCTAAAAACCGGCAAACAGAACTTGCAAACCCTTCACCATTCAAAAACCTACACATCTGTAATCAAACCCTGCAGTGAAAAAGGAGGCAGTTACTTTGATTAGACTGTCAGTTAGATCAGTAGCTAACTTGAGGCAGCTGCTGGGGTTTCATTATTAACGGTGAGCACCGTGCTTGCCCGTCTGCCTTCCTTTCCTCTTCATGTTATTTGAGCTGTGGGTCTTTTGCCCATCACAAGATAATGCTCTTCAACTTCAGAGTTCTAAGACATGACACATTCAATCACTTGAACACACATCTTCAGTACCAACTCTGATCTACACACTGCAGACACAGCAACCAATAGCAACCAAGACCGTGGCTTTACTAAGAGCTTGCATTTAGTGGTGAAGACAGAGAATAAACTTGATAAATAACTGGAAATATATGCTCGGCTACCTCATGATGAGTGCTAAGAAGAAAGCTAAACAGGAAAGGGTTCATAGAAAACATGTATATGGAGAACAGAAGGGAAGGTTTAGATAGCATAGCCGGAAAAGACCTTAAGGAGAAAAGATGCCACTTGAGTAAAGATGAGAAAGATTTGAGACTGTGCCAGGCAGGTGGGAAGCACTCCTCACCTACATGTTAAGCAACTAAACTACGGCCACTTTGTTTCTGGGCTCTCATGATGTTTGGCATGTCTCCCATTCTGGGGCTGGCGATTTATAAGGTAGGTGTCTCGTTCCTCCTCCTAACTTTGGAGTGGCGATCCTATACACAGCCTATCAGCAGTGGTCCTGAATGCTGTAGGGGTTCACATCCACGTCCTCAAGAATAAATGGCTCCTCGTCATAACCTGCCTGGCCGTGGAGGATCAATGGGAAGCAACACCACCTGCTGCTGGTGAGGTGCGGACAGGGTCGGACAGGAAGAAAACAAAATGGGAGGAGGGAGTGATTCCCAAAGAGAAAGCAAAAGGAGAGAGTTCTTGCTGTGGGAAGTGAAGGGTTATATAGAAAGTCAGCCACTCACAACCATGGGAACATGAGAACTCTGCCCTCTGTAAACCAATCTCCTGTCCTGGGCACACGCCAGACTCACCCTGCCTGTGGATTTTCTCCAGCCTTATCTGTTGGTCACACCTCAACAGCATGTGGCTCCTGGGACAAATGACTGCCTCAGGAACGTTGTGCTCTCTGGCCCTCCATGCTGTTGCAGGTGCTACATGCCCCTGACCTTCAGCCTACTGCTCACGCTCCCAAGGTACAACTCAAAATTTCACCTTTTCAGTCAAAACTCCTTGATTGCTAACGTTTGAGATCGGTGCCTATCACTGTGGGTAAGAATTATAAAAAAAAAAAAAAACAAACAAAACACCTCACTTCCCCCTCTGGGAGGAAGTAAGGCATGAGCTCGTAACACTAGCCACCTCAGCAAGGCTGACCATCCAGAATGTGGGGGTGACCTCTCTGGTGAGCCCAGGGGCCAATCGAGGGACGTTAGTGCCTCCAGTACTGACCCAGGGGGACTAGTGCCTTTTCCACTTACTCCCCATACCTCCTTCTTCCTATTAACAGCAGATGGAAACTTTCAGCCCTTGGGGTTTTTTTTATCAACTAATACAATCAAATTGCAACAAGTAAATACAAATTTTAAAATTTATTTCCTTGCATTGGGAAGTCAAAGAGAAAGATCTTCCATCCACTGGTTCACTCCCCAGGTGGCTGCAACAACCAGAATTGAGCCAATCCAAAGCCAGGAGCCAGGAGCTTCTCCCGGGTCTGCCACACAGGTGCAGGGTCCCAAGGCTCTACTGCAGTACAGCTAGAACGGAAGTGGAGCAGCTGGGACACAAACTGGCACACATATGGGATCCCTGCACTTGCAAGGTGACTTTAGCCACTAGGTTACCACACCAAGCCATAAACACAATTTTTAATATTTCTCGCATCCTTGTCTACTTCTGTTAACCCTAACTGCAAACCTTGCATCATAATGCTGACATGTTGCATTTATCTGTCCATCCATCTACCCATCTATCTGCTCATACATCTTGGATTTTTAAATTATATTAATTTAAAAGACAGAGAGACCGAAAAAGATAGCAGAGAGAGACAGGGAGATATCTCCTGGTCGCTGGTTCACTCCCCAGATGCCAGTGACAGGTAGGGATGGAGCAGACTGAAGCTGGGACCCAGCAGCCAGAAATGAGTTCAGATCTCTGATGTAGGTCACAGGGTCCCAATTACCTGAGCCATCACATGCTACCTCCAAGGGGCCACATTAGCAGGAAGCTAGAAGGGAAAGAATCAAGCCACTGGGCCAGATACTCACCCCATCCATCCATCCATCCATCCATCCATCCATCCATCCATCTTGCACATGAACTCTGCCTATGCTAAATTGTGGCTTATTCACTTACAGGGCAAAGTTGCACTATGCAGCCTCTCTGAACCTCAGTCTACCAGTTGTTGAAGTGGGATAGTGATTGTCTCTGTTTCTAAGAGTTTCTGAGGGATTTCAGCGAGTTACTGCATACAGAAGGATGAGCTGGTGTCCAGCACACAGTAAGCATTCGACAACAGTTAGCTGTTGTTTTTCATTTCCTGATCCATCTCTGTTTACTTATATATCAGAACTGAGTTTCATGTCTGGGGGTGGAGGGCGGGGAGGAGGCAAAAAGGGTAAGTAAACGAGACAGGAGCCCTAACCTGGAGGAGCTGGGTTTAGGAGGGAAACATGATAATCAGGATGGAATGGACAGGTGCTAGAACTAGGCAAGTCCAAGGTGCCCGGGAGCCCTTGGAAAGGGTCTCGGCTCTCACCAGCAGTCTACCAAAAAGAGAGACAGATTAGTCATCCTTGTCCCCTTTGCCACCCTGACTCTACTCTAAACCTCCAACCACACCCAAGGCTTCGTGTCTGACGACTACTCCGGAGGGACAGCTGGACCTCAGCCTTCCTACTCTAGGTTGGTTTCCTTGGTCCCTTGTGACTCCGAAAGAACCAATCTGCTTTCTTCCAAAGCAGGCAGACATAAGGGTGATAGTTGTAAAATACGGTGACAACAGATGTCATTTCATTCACAAGCCTTTCAAAGGCTGCGTCCTGGGCACCTGCCCCCAGCCCCTCTTTGACCTCTTCTCATATGCTCACTCCACTCCTTCCACTGCTCCAGCCAGACCTCTCTCTCTCTTTTTTTAAAGATTTAATTATTTTTATTACAAAGTCAGATATACAGAGAGGAGGAGAGACAGAGAGGAAGATTTTCCTTCCGATGATTCAGCCCCCAAGTGAGCACAACGGCCAATGCTGTGCCGATCTGGAGCCAGGAGCCAGGAACTTCCTCCAGGACTCCCACACGGGTGCAGGATCCCAAAGCTTTGGGCCGTCTTCAACTGCTTTCCCAGGCCACAAGCAGGGAGCTGAATGGGAAGTGGAGCTGCTGGGATTAGAACCGGCACCCATATGGGATCGCTGCACATTCAAGGTGAGGACTTTAACCACTAGGCCCCACTAGGCCACGCCGCCGAGTCCTCTGCTGTTTCTTAAACCTGCCTGGCACACTCCTGTGCCAGGGCATCTGCATCAGCTCCTTCCTCCTTCTGAAACACCCTCCTCACATTTCAACCAATCACCATTATTTTTTTTTTTTAAAAAAAGATTCATTTTATTTTTATTGGAAAGGCGGATATACAGAGAGGAGAGACAGAGAGGAAGATCTTCCGTCCGATGATTCATGCGTGCAGGGTCCCAAAGCTTTGGGCCGTCCTTGACTGCTTTTCCCAGGCCACAAGCGGGGAGCTGGATGGGAAGAGGGGCTGCCGGGATTAGAACCTGCGCCCATATGGGATCCCGGGCGTGCAAGGCGAGGACCTTAACCACTGTGCCACCGCGCCGGGCCCAATCACCATTATTAAATGCAACCCCATGGCTCCTACCTTTTTTTTTTAAAGATTTATTTTATTTTTATTGGAATATCAGGTATACACAGAGGAGGAGAGAGATAGAGGAAGATCTTCCGTCCAATGATTCACTCCCCAAATGGCTGGAGGTAAACCATCCGAAGCCAGGAGCCTCTTCTAGGTCTCCCACATGGGTACAGGGTCCCAAAGCTTTGGGCCACCCTCCAGTGCTTTCCCAGGTCACAAGCAGGGAACTGGATAGGAAGTGGAGCTGCCAGGATTAGAACTGGCGCCCATTTGGGATTCCGGTGCGACCAAGGCAAGGACTTTAGCTGCTAGGCTACTGTGTTGGGCTCCTACCTGCCACTTCTAAGCCCCCTTTCCTTGCTTCATTTTTTTTTCTATAACATACTATGTTCTATCATTCTATACAACATGTGTATTTAACATCTCCTTCTTCTACTATAATGTAAGCTTCAGAAGGAGTGAGGGCATATTTGTCCATTGTACTCACAGAAGAGCCCAGGTCAACAGCTAGCACATGGCCTATAGCCAGTGTTTTTAAATGAGGTGACATTGGCACTGTCAACCAAGTGGAAGTTCATCTGTGACCCTACACACAAGAAAGCACAGAATCACTTCCCTTTTAATGATTAAACTGCCCAAGCATAAAAACTCATTTTCAGTTTACCCTGCAGTCAACAAAGCAGTAAAGGTCCTGAACTTGCTTAATGAGTCTCTAACAATCATGGCTAATGAGCAAGAAGCAGGCTAGCTGCCTGGCCAGTTGCTTGGATCACCCAAGCACTCAGCAGGGGCTCCCTGCATAGCTGCCCCCCATGTGTCTGTCCCAGTTGCGCAGGGAGGAGGCGGGTGGGAGTGGGAGTGTTTTGAAGGTCTTAAGGAAGGCAGAGCCAGCTTCTGCCCAGAGCCTTTCGCTACCTCTTGGTGCTTCTCTTTGCCTACCCAGAGCTGGGGCTCTCCTCTCTCAGCCAGGGAGCCTCATCCTAGGCTCAGTATGTCGCTTTCCTCCAATGCGATCCTCCTTCAGTTACACCCAGGACCACAGGACATCTCCACACGGGGCTTGCTCTTTGGAATCTTCCTTTGGCCCTGATTTTCTTGGATGAAAGTCATTTAATCTCTATTTTGACGGAAACTGATGTTCTGGCTCCAAACCCAGAGCAAATGTTGCTTACTGGCTGAGGTTAGACTAGCAGTCACTTAACCTTCTGATAATATTGACTTTTACCCGTGTCCTGATAACAGTGGAAGTTGAACCCCTCCACACTGCTGAACTCCGAAATCTTTCCTCCTTTCTGTGTTCCAGGGAACAGCTGATCTTGCCAAGGAACACTCTGCTGGGGCACATCATGATAAGAATGTCCCTGGACACTCTGATAGCTCCTTCCTTCTCCGCCTGAAGCTCGAAGGCCACACACACCTGCTCTTTCTTCGGACAGTCCCCACTGGCGAACTTTCTCGCTGAAGCCACACCCTACTGAACTGGCCAGTGCACTTCCTTTCTTTCACACTTGTGAGTCTCAACACTCCTGTTTATAAGAGATAATCATAACCACTTCATAGGGTCCGGTGGCAACATGACATGAACTCATGCGTATTAAATAGAAGGAGTGCTCAATAGATATTTTGGTATTTTGGCTACTTGGATGTATTTTCATCTTCTTGAAAAGCAGAGACAGAAAGAGATCTTTCATCCATTGGTTAACTCCCCACATACCTGCAACATTTAGGGCTAAACCAGGTTGAAACTGGGAGCCTGGGCCCGGAGCAATGGCCTAGCAACTAAAGTCCTCACCTTGAACGCACTGGGATCCCATATGGGCGCCGGTTCTAATCAGGGTTCTAATCCTGGCTGCTCCACTTCCCATCCAGCTCCCTGCTTGTGGCCTGGGAAAGCAGTCAAGGATGGCCCAAGGCTTTGGGATCCTGCACCCATGTGGGAGACCTGGAGGAAGTTCCTGGCTCCTGGCTCCAGATCGGCACAGCATTGCCGTTGTGGCCACTTGGGGGGTGTATCATAGGAAAGAAGATCTTCCTCTCTGTCTCTCCTCCTCTCTGTATATCTGACTTTCCAATAAATAAATAAATCTTAAAAAAGAAAAAAAGAAAGAAACTGGAAGCCTGATTCTCCATCAAGTTTTCCACATGGGTAGGGAGGGCCCATGCCAGTCAGCTGCCATCTGCCACCTCCCAGAATGCGCGTTGGCAGGAAGCTGGATCCGAAGCAAAGGAGCCAGCACTCATACCTGCACTCCAATGAGGATGCAGACATTCCAGTGTGGCTTAACCCATGGAGCCACAACCGGCACCTTTCCATAGATATTTTGATAGCATTATCATTCATGCTGTTTATTGCCTATAGGCTGACTCTACCAGACCCTGGTGCTAATGAACATCTGCTGAGTGTTCTTAGTTGTTCACAATTTCCTATCATTGTCCTAGAAGCTATTGAAGGGACTTAATCCTGACGAGCCCTCCTTGATCACTGTCACCCCATAACACATTTGGTAAGATTGGCCCCAGAGCTCTCTGCAAGGAGAAATTGACTGAGGACTCACACTCCATTTATAAATGGGTGGAGTCCTGAACCATCTTCCCTTGCTTCTCCCCCTGCATGGAACTGGAGGCGGTGCTTCCTGCTTGGAGGGCTGCTTCACATCTGCTTTCAGAATACAATGGGTGCTGCTTATATCTGGAAGACAGAAAGCATCATAGCGTGAGCTTCCACAGAACCTTGCGAGCCAGAAATGGAATCTGGGGAGTTCTTGAATCCAGATCGACTAAAGCAGGACCTGTGCTTGTGGGGAAAGGCCCTGATGATTTTCCAAACTTCCCTAGATGTTTGCATGGGTAGCCAAGGCAAAGGAATGGCAGAATTCTACTGGTGGATCAAGAATACTACGCTATAATTTCTTTCTTGTTAAATCAAATTCTTTAGTCTATGGTTTTAGACCTACCACAGAGATAGATGCCCAGGGCTCCGCAACTCAAAAAATATTAAGAATTATTTATTCCCAGAACAGGAGCTCCTTGGAAACAAGGCCCAGGCCTTCTCCACTGTTGTAGCTGCTGTTAATCCATGGTGGCCACTCAATGAAGAAATATTGTACAACAGTCACTTGGATAGTAGGGAACAGTGGCTCAAGAAGTGGTTTTCAAAAGATTTTTTAAAAGATTTTTAAAAATTTTTTTTATTGGAAAGTCAGATATACATAGAGGAGGTTAGACAGAGTGGAAGATCTTCTGTCTGATGATTCACTCCCCAAGTGGCTACAACATCTGGAGCTGCACCAATCAGAAGCCAAGAGCCCAGAGCCTCTTCCAGGTCTCCCACATGGATGCAGTGTCCCAAGGCTTTGGGCCATCCTCGACTGCTTTCCCAGGCCACAAGCAGGGAGCTGGATTGGAAGTAGAGCAGCTGGGATTAGAACCGGCACCCATATGGGATCCTGGCGCATTCAAGGCAAGGACTTTAGCTGCTAGGCCACGCCGACGGGCCCAAGTTGGTGGGTTTTGTTGATAAGCTCAACATATCTCACATGACCCTCAGTGTCTAAAGTCTGATGCCACTGAGAAACTTCAGCTATTGACCATCATTCAGTAGTCCACGCACATTATTATCGGTTCCGTGCACCAAGTCCATCACTGCAGGACAGTGACACAGACCTGATCATATTTTTTAAGTCCTCGTTTTTTAGGACAGAGGGAATCCAGATCACAGAAGTTCACGTCAGACAATTGAGGCACAGGCAAAAGAAAACAGCTAACCGCAGGACCACACCCTAACTTGGGGAAGGTAGAGCTCTTTCATAAGCAAGAGACATGGATGAGACACTCAGACATGGATGTCTGGAATTGAAGTCTGTCTTGGGGCTGTGGCCAGTTATGCTGCTGCCTGTGGTACCGACACCCCATGTTAGAGCTCCAGTTTAAGTCTAGACAGCTCCTCTTCTAATCCAGCTCCTCGCACCAGGGAAAGCAGTGGAGATGGTCCAAGTGCCTGGACCTCTGCACTGCATAGGGGAGATCTGGGTGAACTTCCAAACTCCTGGCTTTGGCCTGACCCAGCCCTGGTGCTATGGACTTTTGGGGAGCGAACCAGCTGATGGAAGATCTCTCTGTTTCTCCCTCTCCCTCTATCACTGTGCCTTTCAAATCAATAAAATAAATCTTTGGGAGGAAAAAGTCTGTCTTACCATGCTCACAGATTTCAAGGCTCTGTGATGAATATTTGCCATCCTGGGTGGTTCTACACACCAGGTTTTCCTACCTAATCCGTAACGCTTCCCCCACTCTGAGTGTGGGGGGCTGATTTAAGAATGTTTCTCACAAGTACCAGTCACCACCTCTCTCTCCAGCTTGACTGGGAGTGACGGCAGGCAGACATCATAACCACAGGGCCAGCCAGGACCCAGACTCAGTGCAGTCTCCCCTGAGTATGGCTTTCATGTACCTTCTCTGTGGATACCAGAGCCCTCAGCACACCATCTCATCTCCCAAGTTTTCACACACAGACTTGGCCTTCACGTGCCCTCAGCACCCCAAGTGGCCTGTTATCAGACAATTAGAGACAGTTCCTTCAGCCCAGCACTCCAAGAAGGAGATTAAGCCTGCACCAGACCCAGCTAGTGCTGCCCTCAGAACGCACCAGGAAGGCGCTCCCCCGAGCTTCACCCTGCCTTCTCCGGCCTCGGGCACAATCCCCAGCTTCCCACCCTTACAACAGCATGGAGGGCATCCTCATCTTGGGAACTATGAGTCGCAAGCTATCTTTTCAAGAGTTATCTGCTGATCTGTTGGCCTCACCATTCCTGAAAAGTGAAAATAAAACCTATATTTTTAAGACATGTATTTGCGTATTTGAAAAGGAGATGGAAAAAGAGAGAGAGAGAGAGATTTCATCTTCTGGTTCACACCCCAAATCAAATGGCAGCAGGGGTTGGGACTAGTCCAGGCTGAAGCCAGGAACCTGGAATTCATCCAGATCTCTTGCAGCTAACAGAGCTCCAAAGCTATGGGCCATCCTCTGCTGCCTTCCCAGGTGCATTAGAAGGGAGCTGGAATAGAAGCAGAGCAGCCAGGACTTGAACCAATGCCCTGATGTGAGATGCCATTGTCCCAGGTGGCAGTTTAACTCTGTGTCAGAAGTTGGTGACTCTGGTCAGTAGGTCTTTGGTGAGTAACAGGCAACTGAGAGACTGTGGCAGCCCCTCCCCCTTCCATGCTGCTCCAACATGGCTGCAGGCCAGGCCCACCCATCCTATGCTTTCACCTGCGCCTCAAGATGCCAAGATGCAGGCTGTGCCCGTGTGGACGTGACTTTCTGCAGATCGAGTCCTGTGCCCTTACTCTGCCATGTATGTACATTCAATCAGGGCACCAACCGAACCCTGTAAAGAGATGACTCCAACTTTGGCAAGGGCAGCAATTCCTCCTTCCCCATGGAGAGAGATTGTCCTCATTCATGTCCATTTGCTGCTAACCCTTAAAATACAATCTGTTTTGCTATGAACCTTTATATCTCGACTCTTAATTCTTTCATGTGTGGAGGAAAGAAATTGAAAGAAAAAAAAAAACCCAGCTTACATGGCCTATTAATAAAAGAGCAAGAAATTTACAGAGAAGGAAGACAAGATATGGCAAAGGCAAAGGGACTTGTGCTCTTCTGGACAGCAAACTGTGGGCAGAGTGCTCCTGCGTGTTTACCCACACAGGAGCGCTTCATGGGACATGAGAACCGCTGAGAAGGCGTACATGTGCCATGCCTCACGGACATCTCTGGGGAGACATTTACTGTGACTGCACCAGGAGAATCCTCCTCATGTTTTCATCAGATGGGGTGGGGCACAGAGCTAGTCCTACCTGCTGTTTCTCAATTACCTTCAGTTCAAGAGAATCCTTAAACCAGAGCGGCATGCTTTGCAGGGACTTAGTTTGTGTCAAGGGTTACAGCAGCGATGCGGGCTAAATCAGCTTTTAGATGGAAGAGGAGCTGAACCACCATTCAAACAAGCCCATTTCTCGGATAAAAGTGTTTTGGGTTTCTAACATGTGAGGCACAATGCTGGAGATAAAGAACTGTGCTGCTCACTAAGAGGATGTGGCGGTGAGCAGTGCCGTGGGAGACTGCCGATTCCGTTCAAACCTCCATTCATCTCATGCAGAAACTCAGATAATTCATCCATACAATAGACATATCACTCTTGCCAACATCTCCCTCCCCACAAATTAAAGGAATGGACCAAATTATCTGTTGCAGTTCTACCCGTGATGTAGAATTCAAGTGGTGAATCAAGGGGCTTGTTTTGTGCTGAGAAGTGCTCTTGCTTCGAATGATCTATGATTTGGAAATTGGAGGACATTTCACACTCACTTCAAGACCCCCCTTCCAAGCTGAGCAGAGCCTGGGAGGTGGGGTGGAAGGAGGACCCTGACTGAGGCCCAAGAAGCCAAGGCTCACAAAGGGACATCCACAAATAGTAGAGGACCAATCTGTTTCTTGCTTCAGCACTTTTTCTCTTACGCTGGAGCCCTATTGCATCTCAGCAGTCTCTGCACACCCGCTGGCTTGTATTAACATAAACTATGCAGACAGCTTTGTGTTGGAGGATTTAAAAAGTCTCTCTGTAACTTTAGGAAAGGCAGAATTAATTGGCTGCAGAAAATAAGCTGATATCCTGTTGGGACAGTGCTGTTGAGTGGACTTGCATCTGATTCACTTACTCAATTCTCGCTGTAGAAAAGGAACCAATGAACTTTTGAAATTCAAGGGATACAGTATAATATAAATTGCCTCGAATGAGATGCTAAACGCAGATACAAAATGCTCAGCATTTATTTCCACTTTTTGGGCTGCTATTGCTGGTTGCTTAATGGATAGTAAGCTATTCAACCCTAAGTCTTATTTTTCACATTTCTATTTTCATCTTGCTAA
Organism: Ochotona curzoniae; assembly: GCF_017591425.1. Classification (NCBI taxonomy): domain Eukaryota; kingdom Metazoa; phylum Chordata; class Mammalia; order Lagomorpha; family Ochotonidae; genus Ochotona; species Ochotona curzoniae. Next base: position 27,740,964 of record NW_024466512.1, on the reverse strand, counting down.
TTCTCTGTTAACAGAAATTTTGGTAACAGAGTAGATTTCAAAGGCAACTGCTGTTTAAATAGATCCCTGGTGCTCACTTCGGCAGCACATATACTAAAATAGGAACGATACAGAGAAGATTAGCATGGCCCCTACACAAGGATGACACGCAAATTCGTGAAGCGTTCCATATTTTTTCTGAAACCAGTTGTAATTGATTCAAATTTATGTGAGCAATAAAGAAGCAATTGGCAGATGTTGGAAAAATATTTTGTGGAAAAACTATTTATTATATATACTAGGGCTGTGGCATAGTACTGTCGGGATTAAATCATTTTCCCAGTGTATTTATAAGTTAATGAAATGTTAGCTCTTTGGTTTATGTCAAGTTGAAAACATGGCACGTTGTTGCAGCAAATTGTGTTAGGCAAATTATAGCTGGAATTTTGGGTCAAGGAAGTTTACAAAATGGTTAATGCACGAATGACCGTTGTGCCTCATTGTTTTAATTCAGTTTCTGTAAAATTCCTTTATTACTGTTTATGATTTCAGATTAGAATAGTTGCTAAATAAAGTTTACTTGTAATCTAACCATTGGCCTTTAAAAAAATATAAACAACCTGTTGGTATGTTATTGTCAGTCCATCGAGTATGCAAAACAGCTGGAATTGTACCAATTTTGATTTTATTTAAAGCTCAGTTTCCTTTTTGTTCTGTCATATATGTGTTGAGTTTGCAGCATGAACTTGCACAGATAATGCACGTTTTCTGGTTGAGTAAATATGATGCACACTATTCTGTAACAGAGAACCCTATTGTGCCTTACCTGTGTGCTTTTGTGGGCACCATGTTTATGAAGAATAAAACATTCGTTATCTGAAGAGAATAATAAATAAATAGATCCCTGGATTCCAGTCTACTCTGGCATACTCTGGCAAAGGCCTGCAGGGACTTGGAGGGACAGTGACAGGAAACCTGGGGTCTCAAGGAAACAGAGCATGGTCTTGGAACTCAGAAGTCACAGGTTCAAGTCCCTGCAGGGTAGGATAGGATAATAAATAAATATACTGTTTAAGCCAGGGCACTTTTTGGAGTGCCAGAGTTTGGTTCCTGGCTCCAGCTCTTAACTCCAGCTTGCAACCAATGCAGATCCTGGGAGGCAGCAGTCCCTTCCACTCCAGTGGGAAACCTGCACTAACTTCCCAACTCCTGGTTCCCACTGGCCCAACCTCTGTAGTTGGGATTGTGGGCATCAATGAACTGAACCAGCAAGCTGTGTCTAATCCTCTCCCTCCCCCTTCTCTCTCTATTCCTGCCTATTAAATGCATAACTAGGACCTGGCGCCTTGGCCCAGCGGCTAAAGTCCTTGCCTTGAACGCACCAGGATCCCATATGGGTGCCAGTTCTAATCCCGGCAGCTCCACTTCCCATCCAGCTCCCTGCTTGTGGCCTGGGAAAGCAGTCAAGGACAGTCCAAAGACTTGGAGTCCTGCACCCCATGTAGGACACCGGGAAGAAGCTCCTGGCTCCTGGCTCTGGATTGGCTCAGCTCTGGCCATTGAGGCTGCTTGGGGAGTGAATCATCGGATGGAGGATCTTCCTCTCTGTCTCTCCTCTTCTCTGTATATCTGACTTTGCAATAAAAATAAAATAAACCTTAAAAAATGCATAACTATAAGGAAAAACTTATAAACACACACAAAAGCTAATCAGATGGGTTTCCAGAACCAAAGAATTGAACAGTCCTAAACACAGCAGGCTCTATAGCAGTTTTGTGACTTTGCAAAATCACTTGACCTTTCCAAGCCTGTTTCTTAGGTTTATAACGAAGATGCCAAAGCTATGCACTGTTAATCACCGAGGTACATACAATATATTTTATGATCTGTAAAACATGCTAAAAATGTGAGGTACTACCCTGTTTGATAAAACAAAAACAAGTTTACTGCTAACTGCTGAGATATTTAATATGGAAATGGACAATGGTCAAACTATATATAGAAGTAAAATTCAAACCTTTGACCTGCCCAGGAAACCAAACCTGATCTACATTAAACAACTCAGGAAATCAGCCTGTTACATCAGTCTTGCCAGACTGCTCTCTCTACTACCAAGTCCAGAAGCTCAATAATAACTTCTGTAACAATCAGCCCCAAATGCTCAGTACTTGATAAATAACTGACAGTTTCTATAATTCTCTCCCTATCTTGTTTCAACTTTGGACCAATGAGATTAAGTCAAAGAAGATGTCTGCTTTCCACATAGCTCTTCTTAAACTGTGTGTTGGGCCGAGCAGAAGTGACTCCTGAAGGAGTTGAATGCATCAGGAAAGCTTCTCACAAGCCAGGAACACCTTGGCTTGGACTGAGTCCTGGTGCCATCTCTCTTTCCTGCCTCCCTCTAGCCATGAGCAACAGAAGAAAGCTTTATTAGCCTCAGTGCTAGCTTTGCCAAGGTCAAGAAGACACTCCCATCCAGAAATGTTTGAAATGCTGAGTCTGCACAGATCAACACCTGCTGTGATGACATGTCACAAAGCATGTGCCCACCAAGGAACTGCTACCTTCTCCCATCCCCCACATCTAAGATGCATAAAAGCCCAGGGCTGTGCACCCTGGGTAGCCAGTTCCCTCATGGGTCACCATGCCATGTGGGAGTGGTCCCCAGGCTGTCTCCCACTGGAGAGCAGTTCATCAGACTTTCTCCCTTCTCTCTCTCTCTCTTCCGCTACCACTTATCTCTCCCTGCTCCCTCCTCTTCCTGTGGCCACCTTTCTTGTTGAAATAAAGACCTCCTGTGTAGTTTGCGGCATCTGGCTTTCTGGGCTTGTGGTAATAAAGGCTAACACTAAGCCCTCAAACAGCACTTGAGTTTGGATGTTAGATGCTAGTTACCATTGGACTCCAGTCTCCTGACCATCCTCCCTTAACTCATTAAATTAAGGAAGTGATAGCTGTCTCTACAAGATTCTAGTCCCCAGACTTGTGAGGCCTTTTACTTCCCCAGTAGATAAAACTTCAGTAGCCAGTATTGTTGTGAGGGGTTTCAGTTTCCAGGTCTAGAGTTGAAAAGTAGCTGCCACCTGCAGGTAGCCCCCAGGTTGACTGAAGTCCACTTAACCAACACACCAAGCAGGTGGTTCTGCACAGGCAGCTCACACAGAGCACCTTCTCCAGGCTTGAGAGCTAGACTGCTGCCTCCCACTTGCCTGTGTCCTAAGATGCACGCTTCCTTGTTTCTTACATGATCTTTTTTGCAAATAACCAGAGGAAAACAGGAAAGGAATGGACAAACTTCAGTACCTGCTCCTCAGAGCCTCAAGGCTTCATTGCAGTTCTGCCAGATCAGCTCGCTCTTTTACTGTAGCCTCTTTAGAGACCCCATTCAGGAGGGTGGTCATTTATGAGACTCAGAGATCTGCGACTCTGTCAACAGACTCAACTTTCTCTTTCCTTTGCCCTCAGACCTGTCCTTGTTATTAGATGTGGCACCAGGGCCAGAGCTCAAGCTTCCAGCAACACATCTATAACCATCCCATGCCAGCAGCCTCTACTCAGGCCAGCCCTGAAGCCTTCTTAGTTTGCCAATATGAAATCCTCCCACTCATCTGCCTGCCTTTAATGTCTTTTTTTTTTTTAAAGATTTATTTATTTTATTGGAAAAGCAGATACACAGAGAGGAGGAGAGACAGAGAGGAAGATCCTCTGTCTGATGATTCACTACCCAAGTGGCCACAACGACTGGTGCTGAGCTGATCCGAAGCTAGGAGCCAGGAGCTCTTCCGGGTCTCCTACGCGGGTGCAGGATCCCAAAGCCTTGGGCCATCCTTGACTGCTTTCCCATGCCACAAGCAGGGAGCTGGATGGGAGGTGGAGCCGCCAGGATGAGAACCGGAGCCCACATGGGATCCTGGTGCATTCAAGCAGAGGACCTCAACCATTACGCTACTGAGCTGGGCCCCTTTGATGTCTTCTAAAACACAGTAGCAGAGGCTGACTCTTGCTATAGCAGCTTTGAATAAAAGGTCTTTGTTTTTCTCACTTGGCTGACTCCATTTATTTTCTCACCTGATGTCTATATACAGGATAGTGAATAGGACATTTGCCGTTGTCTTGTAACTGTTGGTATAGTCCTAGAGTCAAGCGCACTGTGCTGAGCACGTCTATAGGACTAAGAGGTAACCCAACAGAACTTGCTACTGAAACTGGAGACAACAAGGGCCGACCCCTTTCAGCAATATGCCATGGCTGCCTAGCATATTAACAGCCCATAATAATTCTTTGCATACTTGTTGCATTTACTATGTAATCCTGTAACGATTGTTTTTACTGAAATATCTGCGGAGCTGTCTTTCCAGAGTCCCTGATAAAGCTAGGCAGGACTGAATTGCCAGCATTGTTCCTGAAACCTGTTCTTGATTCAAACCGACCAGTTACCTTATGGCTCATGCTACTGTTACATGGCACACTTCTGATGATGTTCCAGGAGCCATCTCTGATCAAACAATGCATATAAAGAAGAAAAGGACTTTCCAGAGCACTCATCATGTTCTTTCATTTTATACATGTGTTTATCACAAGTAATCTATTGCTTTGTCTCACCCAGTTCTTCCCTAACCCCACAGACTCCCAAACTGCTTTCCATATTGAGAAATTGGTTTGGGTTTCAACAAGACTTGCTCCTTTCTCCTCTAAGCTTACAGTTAATCACAAATGTTTTCTTTCTCAGAAGGTGAATTCACTGTGCACATGAGGACTTGTCTGATAATGCAACTATTACGTTCAGCTTTCCCTACTGCCTACCTAAAGAATAGAAATATTCCAAGAATAGTAAAATTATCCTAGAGGAGGAATGCTGAAGCTTCTCAAGCAAGGACATTTGCTTTCATGTGATGCAAGGAGACTCCCAAAGATGAACAGTGTTTGAGTCTTCTCATTGGTACCCTGGGCAGGCAGTGTCTTCTGGATGAGAAGACTGATATGCAAGGCGCTAGAGTGGTGCCAACAAATGGTTATGCAGAAAGAAGTCATTTTATTGTGGATGCCTGATCATTTAGAGCAAAAACTTATTTCCAGACTCCATACCTAGGCCGACAAGTTCTAACCAATGAAATATGTAATACCTGTGTGGTTCAGAGATCCACAACCCCTCCCTAAGTTTCACCTGGAGCTGATTATACATCTTATGGACCTCCACCCCCGACCTTAGATTACAGGAGAAGCATATGGGAAAAGCAGTGTTTGGATCGACAAGTAGAGTAGAATTCCATTGTTGTGCCCAGATTTTGTGATTCCCAGAAATCACCAGGAGTCTGAAGTTGATCCAAGTGCACAAGGATGGTTTACTGAAGCTCAGCACCTCCAAGCCTTGGTTCTTGGTTGAGAGCAGGCAGCTGGCTGACTGACGGGCCAGCCAGCCGGCCAGGTCCAACACCCCTTACCAGAAGTGTGGCCCCAAACAGAACATTCATAGGGTTTTTATTGGGGCAGTTCACAATAGATTGAAAAGGTGGAAATTCACAATAGCCTGCAAGGTGAGGGGAAATAGCACACATTCCCTACCTATCTCGGCTGGACAGCCCATGCCTCTAGCAACTAAGGGAAGCACCCACTTAATTACTTGGAGCTACCTGTGAGACAACCAGGTACTTGGCCCAGCATCTGCTTTCCCAGGTGCATCAACAGGGAACTGGAAAGGAAGTTGAGGAAAAAAATACTTGAACCACTATTCCGATGTGGGCTGCCAGCATTGCAGGGATGGCTGAATCTGCTATGCTACAATGCTGGCTGCAGAAATGCAGTCACATCACTGTGAACATTAACAAAGTAGGCAGCTGTTCGTTTGTATGTAGTTTGAATCTTTGAGTTTAAAAAAAAAAAAAGATGGCTTAAGTAATTGCTCATACTCTGGTAGATACTGACATCTATTGGCCAATCTAATTAAATGCTTGAAATGACTTTGGTCCCAAAAAAGGAAGTTTCCAATTCTTGGCAAGACAAAGTTGTGGGTGTGGAGGGGCTGAGGGTGAGGTGGAGAGGGGAATCCTGGTTCCAGAAGGATAGGAGCACAGCTCCTGGGAACTGGAGAGCCAAGGATGAGAGAAGAATAAGGGAGAGAAAAAAGGGTCAGCAGACTGCGTGTCCAGCATTTCCACCTTGCCTGTCCTGAAGCCTCTCTGACTTGGAATTCCCCACTCAGCCTCCTCAAAGAGTTTTGTCAAGCAGCACAGTTGTTTCCTTTTCAAACTAGGCTTTGGAAAAGCACCACTCTCCTAACTGTCTTACAGAACAGTGGCCTTGTCTCCTCCAGGTCCTGCTGTGTTATCTGCTCACCTGTCACTGGGGCTGCTGATCCTCCCTGAGTTGTAGCCTGGGGCTTCTGTGCCAAGTGCTTCAACAGGATACAGACCCTGGAGTCAGGCTGCCTGGGAGCAAATCCTAGTCTGTGACTTGGCCTAATGACATCATCTCTCTTATGTCTAAAATCGTAGATGACAGAAAATGTCTATCACACAGTTCTTGTGGGATTTTTAAGAGTTTATAAAGTGGGGCCTGGCGGCGTGGCCTAGTAGCTAAAGTCCTCACCTTGAAAGCAAGCCCCTGGGATCCCATATGGGCGCCAGTTCTAATCCCGGCAGCTCCACTTCCCATCCAGCTCCCTGCTTGTGGCCTGGGAAAGCAGTCAAGGACAGCCCAAAGCCTTGGGACCCTGTACCCATGTGGGATACCCGGAAGAAGTTCCTGGACCCTGGCTTCAGATCAGCATAGCATTGGCCGTTGCGCTCACTTGGGGAGTGAATCATCGGACAGAAGATCTTCCTTTCTGTCTCTCCTCCTCTCTGTATATCTGATTGTCCAATAAATAAATAAATCTTTAAAAAAAAAAAAGAGTTTATAAAGTGCTCAACCCAGTGCTTGGTACATCCTAAGTGCTATACAAATGTTAGTATTTTGGCCCAGTGTGATGGCTCGGGGGCTAAATCCTCACCTTGGACATGCTGGGATTCCATATGGGTGCCAGTTTGAGTCCTGGCTGCTCTACGTCCCTTCCAGCTCCTTGCTTATGGCCTGGGAAAGCAGTGCAGAATAGCCCAAAGCCTTGGTACCCTGTACCCACACAGGAGACCTGGAAGAAGCTCCTGGCTTCAGATTGGCTCAGCTTCAGCCATTGAGGTTACTTGGGGAATGAACCAGTGAAAAGATTTTTCTGTATCTCCTCTCTCTGTAAATCTGCCATTCCAATAAAAATAAATAAATCTTTAAAAATAAATAAATGTTAGTATTTTTTATAAACTTTTTTTAAAGACTTAAAGACTTGAAATAGTTCTTATTTCCAGTAGGCAGGCCTCAGTCCATTCCCTGCTGGCTTGACTATTGTCTGGGTTTAATAAGAGTAAGTTTATTCTGTATCATTAACCTTCCCGACTTGCTGCTATAATTTCCCTGACTCAAACCTAACACTGTTGACTATTCTGAACCACACTGTTAGAGACCTGAAGTACTGCCTCTGCCTCAGGGACCTTAATTCTTGGTGAAAATGTCCACCTGACAGCCACGTTTGTCAGAAAGCTACTTGGTGGTTGTGAATCCGATCAAGGGAGGCATGCGTCTCAATCCGAGCCAATCAGTGTTCCCTGAAAGTTGAATTTGATGGTTGGCCATGGTAAGCGATTCTCAATCTGCACCTGAAACCTTTGGAAGTGAGAAGGTTTCTTGCTAATGTAAAAAGAAGACAGGAAGCCTGAAGAGAGTTAGGAAAGAAGCAGATGGTCAGGCAGACCCAGTGTCATGCAGCCAGCTGACCTGTGCAGAGGACAGGGTGACAAAGAGCTCAGAGACCCAGCTACCTTCCTGCCCTGGGGTTCTTTTTTTTTTCCAACTGAAGAAATTTATTTTTTTCCCCTAGGTACATAGATGACACAATTATAGACAAGTTTTTGATACGCAGGAAAACCCTTCTGTCCACCTTTATTTTTGCTAAACCAATCATCACAATTTTTTTTTTTACAGTTTTTTAAACAATACATAGCTTTCTTGAGCTGAAGCAATTGCAAGAACATACTGGTACTGGTATATTACAGCTACTTACAATGTTTAAGAATAGCAATGGAGAAAAATAAGTTACTTAAATATTGATTTCATATACAGAAAATGCAATGTTGTTAGTTGTTATACAACTTGTATGGCTGTTTTCTCTATCAATTTGAAATCAAGTTATCTTGGATTTGAGCTATTATATATATTTTTTTCTCTGAAAATAATACAGTACAGACATGCAGCAGTGACTCGGTGAGGAGGCCTTTGCTGCAGTCCCGAAAGCTAACTACACTCTATCAGGAACTGCTTTTAGTAACACCAGTAATTTCCAATTTCACCCACACTCAGGTTTGGGATGGAGGAAAAGGCCTCTGGGAAGAGCGGGAAAAGCTCTCTTGGTTTGCAGGGGCGCTGGGGGAGTGAAGTGAAAGTAGAGGCTAGCTGCGTTTCTTTCCAGACAGCCTTGAAGTAAAAAAAACGCTATATGATGTCACGTAGCTTCCTAAGGCAAACACAGCTCCCCCAGCTTTCCTTTGTGCTTCCCAAAGATGGCAACTGTGTGGGTACTTGCAATTCCATACCCAGTGTACCTGATGGAAACTGGAGCTTGTGGGAGCCCTCACCTGGCCCTCACCAAGGCCCATAAGTGACCCTCCTGCCCCTGGGCTTCTAAGACACACCCTTGACGTCCTCACTCCCATCTTCCCTACTCCTTGCTGAAGCTAATTCAAGTGAATCCCAGTATTTTCAAAGAAAAGGTTTAAAGTTAAAGTAATAACTATGTGTGTGTGTTTTCTGTTTACTGGGCAGCCAAAAGCTGGCACAAGGCTGGAGCAGCAATGTTGCAAGACCCTGAGTTGAGAGGATTCCCTATTCAAAATGCATGCCTGTGACTCAGCAATTTTCATCTCTGTATTTCTGGCAAGTCCTGGTCAATGTCAACAAATTGCCACTTTCTCCTGGTTCTCCAGTACAGTAGATGGGGCCCTTGGCACCTTGCTCAGGACACATTCAGGAGAAAAATCATCTAACACAGGGCAATTTAGTAACAAAGGCCAGCCAAGTCTTTGCTCAGTCAGAGTTTCCAGCTACCCATGGACACACAGGAGGCATGAAACACATCTGTCATTCTGTTTAAGCACTGGTTAGCCATTAGGAAAACAGCACATCAGAGCGACACAGGGTGGGGATGGCTAATACAATCAGGGCAGTCAGAGCAAAGGGAAACCCAGTGTGAAGTGACTGCAATCACCCTTTACCCATATTGTTCTAAGCAATTCATATATATGAGCCCAGGTAATCTTCACAAGACTACACAGTAAAGACTATTATTAGCTCTTTGTCCTAGCGAAATTAATAAGTTTGTCCTGGAACACAGAGCTAACAGTGGTAAAGCTAAGATTCAAACCCTTGCAGTTTGAATAATGATATGAATGAAATTATCAAATAATTACAAACTGAACCAAGTTCAATAGTGCTTATTCCCACGCCGCCCCATCCCACCCCACCACGCCCCATGAATATATGTCATTTTTATTTCTAAAATGTACATACCTGGGTATACTGAGTGCTGCTGTTAGGTCACCACTTACAACACCTGCCTTCCAAACTGAAGGGCCTGGAACCCTTACTCTGCTAATCCCAGTTTCCTGCTAATGCACACCTGGGTGGCGTGCAAGGAGTTGAGTGCCTGTCACCCATATGAGAGACCCAGATTGAGTTTCATACCCCTAGCTTCCACCCAGCTTAGGCCTGGCTGTTCTGGGCATTTGGGGAAGTGAATTCCATTCTCTGTTTCTATCATCTCTCTGTCTTTCAAATAAAATGAAAATTAAGAGATAAAAAATTTTCAAGTACACAATTTCGTTTAGAAGCTAAAACTAAAATGTACATACCATAGGCTTGGAGGTATGCACCTCGTGTGATTCTATTACGTATGCTGAGTCACTGCTGAGAGGAAAAAGCGAGCCTGCCTAGGCAGTTCTGCCATGTTATCGCACTCTCGATAACAGAGTAACAACCACGGTATTCTGAGCAGTGACCTCTACACATTGAGGAGCAGGGAAATTAAACAGGATCATTTCAAGGTTGTGCCAGCTGCCAGTTGAAATTACCCCATTAAAGGGAACTCCAGAGGCCAGGTTGCTGGGTAATAAGAAAAGCTTGTTTACACAAAGTACTCCTTTTCAGAAAAACCCATCCATTCTAATTTCTACTTCCTTGTGTTCAAGATTGATTCTGCAGTTTCATCAGAAAATAGCTGTTCAGTTGGTCCATTTATCAAATGGGCTACAGCAGCTCCTTTTGAAGCTGCTGAGAGATGAATGTATTCTAGTGTAGGAGTTTAATCAAGAGACTTGGGTGTTTGGCAACAATCTATTTTTGTACTACAAAAAGATCTAACTTCTGTTTCAAAGCAACTTCTGTATGTTTCTGAAACTGTACTTATAATAATGCATAAAATTAATAATTTTTGTAATTGTCAAAGTTAATTTCATAATTATTAAAACTGTGTGTTTTACTTTAGGAGATTTTTGTTTCATTCCTGCTGGCCTCTCCCATTTCTTCTAGCTCCCATTTGTACCACTTCCAGCAATTCCCTATTCAACTGTCTTCCAGAAACTTCAAAATCTGTAAGCCAGAAATAACAGCCTGATGGGTGTATCTGAATGCACAAAGATGTAACTGGCCCGTTTTGATTCTTGTCTCCTTTGAGAGTGACCAAGTTAGTCCTGAGAGTTGTCCACAAACATCTAGTTCTTATCTTTTTGGCATGTGGTCCAAATGTGCTGCCCACCTCTATTTAAAATGAGTATGATCTGTGAACTGTACTGGCCAGTAAAGTATAACCAAGAATGATAAGAATGTACTAAAAGCATGTAAACTGTAATAGTAATAATAATAAGAAGAAGAAGAATACAATTTTTAGAGCCTGGCTCAATGGCTCAATGGCTCAATTGACCAATCCTCCCCGTTCAAGTGCCGGGATCCTATATGGGTGCCAGGTCCCCTCCAGCTACTCTACTTCCCATCCAGCTCTGTGCTTGTGGTCTGGGAAAGCAGAGGAAATGGCCCAAAGCCTTGAGAACGTGCAGCTGCATAGGAGATCCAGAAGAGGCTTTGGATTTCTGGCTTTGGATCAGCTCAGTTCCAGACACTGCAGCCACTTGGGGAATGAACCAGCGGATGGAAGATCATTCTGTCTCTCCTCTGTAAAGCTGCCTTTCCAATAAAAAATCTTTAATAATAATACACTTTTTTAATTGAGAAATGACAAGCATTGAACAAGAAGAGACATTTGAAACTTTGCATACTTCTGGAGAGAGGGGAAAAAAGATACATAGTAACTATGAAAACAATTTGGCAGTTTCTCAATAAATTAAACATGGAATTAGCACATAACTCAGCAATTCTACTCCTGTGGGAAAGCCTAATGGGTATGAGAAAGAGTCTTCAAGCAAAAAACTTCACAGTGGCCAAAGACAAAAACAACCTGATGTCCATTAACTGAAGAATGGATAAACAAAATGCGGTGTGTAAACGCAAGGCGCTATCCTTCAGCCATGCACAGGAATGAAGTGCTGACAGGCCTCAGCATAGATGAAGGATATTAAGCCAATGAAAGCAGCCAGACAAAAGGCAACATCTTGCAAAATTCCATTTGTACGAAGTGTCCAGAATAGGCAAATCCACTAAGAGAGACAACAGATCAGCGGTTTCCATGAGCTGGGAGGAAAGCAAGGATAGAGATGACTACTTATTGGATGCACGCGTTACCTTCAGGGCTGTGAACAATTTCTGGGTCAAACAGCAATGATGGTTGCACAACACAGTCAGTATGCTGATGCCACTGTATGCTTGGGCTAAAATGGTAAAGGTTATGATTTGTGTACTTAAGTTTTTAAAATGGGTATGTCAGTGAGGGTAATTAAAAATTTCACACGCAACAAAATTCACAGAAAGAAAGAAATAAGGATAAGTTTATTGTGGCATAAAACTGGAATTCATGCAGTTTTTTTTTCATAATACCGATTTATATGAACATTTTAAGGATGATGCCTTTTTACTTCTTAGTTCAATTTATTTATATATTTTATTATTTACTTGGTTGAAATGTGGAGTGACAAAGAAAGAAATTCAAAACCTAGGCCAATTTAAAGTTTAAATTAAATAATGCTGAGGCCAGCATTGTGGTGCATCAGATTAAACTGCCACCAGAATTACTAGCATCCCATATGAGCACTAGTTCCAGTTCCAGCTCCTTCCAGTGCAGCTGTCTAATAATAGACCTGGGCAAGTAGCTGATGATGACCCAAGTGCTTAGACCTTGACTCCCACCGGGGGACCCAGACAGAGTTCCAGGTTCTTTGCTTCAGGCCAGCCCAACTACAGATGTAGACTTGCAAGTAGATAAGTAATTGTTTTCTTAAAACTTAGGAATAGATGCTTGATGTAGCAGTTAAGTTCCCACTTGGGACATCTGTATTCCATATTGCAGTGCATGGTTGTCATTCCACCTCCTCTGCACCTGATTCAAGAAAGTGATAGGTGACAGTTCCAGTACTTGGGTCTCTGCCACTCACATGGGGGGTCCAGATAGTCTCAGGCTCTCAACTTCGGCCTGGCCCAGCCCTGTCTGTTGCAGCCATGAGGGGAGTGAACCAGTGTATGGAAGATCTGTCTCTGTCTCTCTTTCCAATATAATATAAAAACAAATAAATAAAAAAAATTAAAGCAGTGGTTAAAGCCGACAATTTCATAAAAATTCTATTTTAATTGTAAGCCAATGAAAAGTTCTTTTTAAAAATAATTATTGGAGGGCCCCGGCAGCGTGGCCTACTGGCTAAAGTCCTCACCTTGAACACACTGGGATCCCATATGGGCGCCGGTTCTAATCCTGGCAGCTCCACTTCCCATCCAGCTCCCTGCTTGTGTCCTGGAAAAGCAGAGGAGAACGGCCCAAAGCTTTGGGACCCTGCATCCCTGTGGGAGACCCGGAAGAAGTTCCTGGATCCTGGCTTCAGATCAGCATAGCATTGGCCATTGCACTCACTTGGGGAGTGAATCATCAGACAGAAGATCTTCCTCTCTGTCTCTCCTCCTCTCTGTTTATCTGACTTTCCAATAAATAAATAAATCTTTAAAAAAAAACTATTGGAAAGACAAAGTTTCAGAGACAGATGGACATCTTGTGTCAGCTGATACAGTCCTACAGCAGCCAGGTCTGGACAAGACCAAAGCACAGAACTTAGAACTCAGTCTGGGTCCCACTTGGATGGCAGGGGCTCAAGCACTTGAGCTGTCATCTGCTACCTCCCAGAGTACACAACGACATGAAGTCAAACCAGAAATGAAACTGGGATTGAACCCAGGCACTCCAATGTGGAATATAGACTTCTTTCTTTAAAAAATTTTTATTTATTTATTTGAAATTCTGACCTTCGGCCTGCCTGCAAGGTGGGTGCTGGATCTGTGAGTCCCCAGGGGTGAGGATTTTACCTGCCCAGCGTCATCCTTGAGCCCACCTGCACAGTGGGTAGCAGATCCTCTAACCCTGGGGGTGGGGGATACAGCATGGTGTGGGACACGGGGCGCCTGGCCCAGGTTTCAGCCTGCCTCCAAGGTGGGTGCAGGATCCATGAACCCCAGGGGTAGAGGAGGGGGCCCGGCAGGGCCCAGGTCGCCTGGCTCAGTTCCTGGGCCTGCCTACATGGTGGGTGCCAAGTTCGTGAGCCGCACGGGTTGGGATTTGCTGGGACCTCGGTTGCCTGGTCCAGGTTCTTGGGCCCATCTGTGAGAACTGTTCATCCTCACTGTGAAAGATAGAGCAATGGAAGGCAGGCCTTGGTGCACAGAGAATATATGGTAACCCATTGGAGCCTGCAGAGGACCCCTGGTACCACAGCAGAGAATGGGGAACAGAACATATTGGACAACTACCCCAGCCAAACAATGAAGTAAATATCTCAACAAATGGAGACACTAAAGCCAACTGTGTCAGCCAATAGACATTGGAAGAGTTTCCTCATCCATAGATTGGTGAGATCAACAGCATTTCAGAACTATTACATCCACCTGGGCAGAACCCTTGGCATGTGTACCACATCAGGACCCTGGGATAACACCGGTAGGCCGTTCCCCATTCCTGGGTACAGGGGTGGTTGGGAGGCTGGGTATGGCTTCTCCCCTTATCTCTCCTATCCCCACAGCAATGGGAAGAAGAAACAAAGTTTGAAAAAAATGATCACACCCACTTTTCCCTAACCCCGGATCCTTCCCACCTTGATCATCTGTGTAAACATTTTACTAAAATAATAAAAAAAAGATTTACCTATTTATTTGAATTTCTGAGTTACAAAGCAAACGGGAGAGACCAAGAGATCTTCCATTTGCTGGATTTACTCCCCAGGTAACTCAAATGGCTGGAACTTGACCAGGCCCAAGCCCAGAAGCCAGGAACTTCTTCCAGGTCTCCCTCTTGAGTATTAGGGACCCAAACACTTGGTCCATCCACTGCTTGTTTCTCAAGCCATTAGCAAGGAGCTGGATTGGACATGGAGCAACCAGAACAAAAGCTAGAACTCATACAGAATGTCAGCATTGCAGGCAGTGGTTCTACCTGCTACATCACAATGCTAGCCTTGGGATATGAGTTTCTTAATTGCTACACCACCCCTGGATACCACTTGTATGCATAGATTCCAACTTTCTTTCATCCTAATAAACTTCTCTTTTCATACCAGTTTACTTAAATGTTTGGAAACTCCCTGGTACAGTCATGCATTGTTAAGCAAGTGGGGGCAGGGAGGGTCTGGGAAACATACTGTTATGCAATTGTGCAAGTCTCATAGAGTACACTTATCCACACTAAGATGGATGCAATGTTAGCAGGTGATGCAACCTTCTGGGACTAGTGTTGTACATGTGGTGCATTGTCAACTGAAACATCATTTTGGGGATTATGACTGTATACGCACATGTACAAATGTCAGTGATTGTCCAAGGTGACTGTGGAGCATCCATCCACCTGACTATGCGTAAGTGAGAAATAAACATCTGCCATGTTAAGTCACTTGACACAATGACATAACTCAGCCCATCATGGGTATACACTGTTATTTGGTGCTTCCTTCACTGAAACTTTTCTTTTTTTTAATTTGTATTGTTGATGTTTTTTTTACATATATGATTAAGGTGCAAAGGGTCAAGGGCTACAGGAAAGTGGGTGAGACCATTGTTTCCACATTCTCTCTCTCTCTTTTTTTCCTTCCTGCCTCTGGTGGAAGAAGGGAGACATGGGGAGAAGCCACACCTAGCCTCCCAAACGCCTCTGTACCCTGGGATGGAGGACAGCCACCTGACACCATCCCAGAGTCCCCAGTGTAGGGCAAGCTCCAAGGTTTCTGCTCAAGAGGTTTTTGACAGTTCCACAATTCTGAATTACTATTGATCTCACCACTCCAAACACGATGGAATCTCTCCAGAATCCACTGGTTGATATAGTTCACCTTAGAGCCAACACTTGGTTGCAGTAGTTGATCAATTTGTTCTATTCTCTGTTATGGTACCAGGTGTCCTCTGCAGGCTCCAATGTACTGCCATATTCTCCACGTGCACCTGGATATGCCATCCACGGCGCCATCTAAGCCACTGAGGAGGCCCAGTTTTGACACATACAATCCACGATCAGACCATGGAACCTGCAATTCTCTCCATGGTTGGGTTCTGAGTCCAGCAATTCAGTTGGGGGGATCCCTACAAAAACTTTATCTGAGGTGATCCCAGACCTAATTTTTGTGTGTGCCTGCCAATACAGGGTCTGGCATAGTCTGTTGCACACACTGGTAGTTGCAACTGCTGGATCAGTTCTGTCTTCAGCCCTATTCTCTATGCAAATCAATGAGTCACCTAACCTTTTCTTTTTTTTCTTTTAAAGATTTATTTATTTTATTACAAAGTCAGATATACAGAGAGGAGGAGAGACAGAGAGAAAGATCTTCCATTCAATGATTCACTCCCCAAGTGAGCACAACGGCCGATGCTGAGCCAATCCAAAGCCAGGAGCCAGGAACTTCCCCCAGGTCTCCCATGTGGGTGCAGGGTCCCAAGGCTTTGGGCCATCCTTGACTGCTTTCCCAGGCCACAAACAGGGAGCTGGATGGGAAGTGGAGCTGCTGGGATTAGAACTGGCGCCCATATGGGTTCCCAGCACATTCAAGGCAAGGACTTCAGCCGCTAGGCCATGCTGCCGGGCCCCACCTAACCTTTTCTTAAGCCTCCTTTGTGCCAAGCACTGGGAAAACAAAAATGAAAAACCTCAAACAGCTTACAAATTAGCTGTAAGCAGAAAACATATGACCCAAGGATGCTCATCTGCATGGTGGTGCCTAATAGAGGTAGACTATGCATTAAAGGGAAAGCACATAATAGAGGTACATTAGGAGGTATAGTAAAAGCATGTAATAGAAGTAAATTATGAGTTACAACACAGGGATATAATAGAAGCAGATTATAAGTTATGCTGAGAACACAAAGAATAACCAGTTCCATTATGGGAACTCAGAAATCTACTCAAGAAGCCAACCTTGAATTCAAACTTCAGAAATGGATATGAGTTTGCCAGAAAAAGCTGGAGCTCTGAGTTGATGGAAGTACTTCCTCTCTGTGCAGTGATTCAGGTCTGAGATAGTTTGGCATGTAGCAGAAAATGACAATCACCAGACAATACGGTATAAGATGCCAAGCGCTGGAGAGGGGACTAGGGAAGTTGGCAAAGAGCTGACCTTTGGTATAAAACATGTAGAGCTTTGACTAATGTCACTTGTGGAAAATGAAGACACAGATGGTTCAATAGGCTGCCACATGCTTGCCCAGCGTCGATCCCTTAGCCCCAAAAACACAATTAGGATTCACCTTTCAGATCACAGTGCTGGAGTCACTAGTGATATTAAATCAGGGAATAATATGATGAGATTTGCATTCTCAATCATGGTTTGAAAGCTAGTACAGTACCAAAAGTAAGTCTGAAATCAGCAATATCTGTGAAAAGGTACCAGCAATAATGGGGTTGGGAGAATGGGTAGCAAAAGCCTAAAGAACAGTGACCATAAAACCACAGAGGATGGGCAGATTTACGATGTGGTGTTAAGGTCAAACAACTCTTATTGATGGATCTGACATGAAGAGGGAAGGAGAGAGGGTGTACATGACTCCTAGCCAGAGTGCTTGTTGGTGCTAACCCTGGAAGAGGAAAGAAAGGAAGGAGAACACTGTTTATATAACCATCAATTCTGCAACAGACTTGTTGAACGGATATGCCAGAGCAAATGTCTGATGTCAGGGCAGCTAGTTATGCGCTCCAAGAGAGAGCTGGAGTAGAGGGAGACATAAGGTCGTGTTTAGGCACAATGATGGGTTTAAGGCCAGAGCAGGGTGAGCTGGTTGGGGGACAACATGCAAAAGGAATAAAAAGAACTGAGGCATTTCAGAAGAATGCAAAGGAAGGAAAGCCTGTGGGAAATGACATTGGCCTTTCTTTGATGCATAATGCAATCTTCTGAACTGACTGAACATTGACACTCTTTGAAAAAGAGTGACTTTCTTTCATCTGTCTAAATCTGGCTGAACACTCTGAAGGCACCTCTGGGAATTCCAGTAGGCTGGTGCTATGGTTCAGGCTGAAGTCTCTTCTGGAAAAAAACAAAAACAAAACCAAAACAAACTTGAATGCTTAAAAAGTTAGATCACTTATGATTTTTTTTAAAGTCATACATATAGCTCTCAGTAACATCAGAATTACTACAGTACATTGAAACTATACACATCTAACTAGACTATGACACCTTCAGGAGTCCCCAGACCCAGTGTCTGGCATAGCAGCACAGGTATGAGTTTGAGTTTTAGAGTATGAGTTTCAGAGTTTGAATTATAGAGTATGATAGCCACCTTTTAAAAGTCAGATCTAATTATCCCTCTGAGGTTTTACAAAGGAATAATGTTAAAAGAAATACTTTAGTTCTCCATGTCCCTTATAATCAGCAACACTGGAAATGAAGGATGATGGAAGAAAATGTGGGGAAAACGCTTGAAGATGTTGATGTAAGTGATGAGGTCTTGGATAACGTCCCCAAAGCACAGGCAAACAACATAAAAACGAATCAAGTGGGATTGTATAAAACAAAGAAGCTCTTGCACAGCAAAGGAAATGATCAATAGTGTAAAGAGACATCTAACAGAAGAGAAAAGATCCGTACAAGCTAAATATCTAATGAAGGCTTAACATTGAGAATGTACCAGCAACTTAAACAACTCAACAGTAACAATGACAAAAAAATCCAGTTACAAGATGGACGCAAAGGACATCCACAGGCAGTTCTCAAAAGAGTAAAACCAAATACATGAAACAAAATTTATGAGAAACTGCTCAGCATCACTAGTCCCTCAGGAGATGGATATCAAACCACCATGAGATATCATCTTACCCTCATTAGCATGGCTGTTACCCAAAACGCAGAGTAATAAACGCAGAGCAAGCTGTGGAGAAACGGAGCACTCACAGGCTATAGGTGGAAATGTAAATTATTTCAGCCAATATGAAACACAGTAAGGAGATTTCTTTAAAAAAATAAACTAGAAATAGATTTGCCTTATGATCTAGCAATTCCACTACTGGATATATATCCCAAAGTCCTTAACATGGCGTATCAAAGAGCCACCTGTCACATCATGTTTATAGCATCACTGCTCACACGAGCCCAATGGTATTAATTAAGGTGTCCATCATTAGATGGACAGATAAAGGAAATGTGACATATACACACAATGAAATATTATTCAGCTATTAAAAAAAGAATGAAATTCTACCATTTGCAGCACAACGGATACAACTGGATGACATCATGTCGAATGAAATAAACAGTTACAGAAAGACATCACATGCTTGCCTTTATGTGCACGAGCTAAAATTAAGTGACAAAAAATCAAATAAAAATGTGTATATTAACATTGCTATAAATACAGCTTTGTCAAACTTTGTTTATATACTTTTTTCAAACTAATGTTAAGAATGTTATTTTACATGGGTTTTTTTTTAAAGGCTTATTTATTTGAAAGGCAGAATTAGAGAAAAAGAGACAGAAAGAGAAAGATCTTCCATATGGGTTCAGGGGCCCAAGTACTGAGGTCATCTTCTGAATGCTTTCGAAGGGACATTAGCAGGGAACTGGATCAGAAGTGGAGCAGCCAGGAAGTAAGCCAGCGCCCATATGGGATGTCAGCACCGCAAGCGTGGCTTTACATGTTGGCCCTCTGCTATAGCTTTGATAATATACACATCAACTTTACTGTATATGCATAAGTGATAATTTTTCCACTTGGTTATTATTTATAAACTTTGTCTATATTTTTCTGTTAGACTATGGTCTTTCTGCTGTTTATTGGTTGAACTATTTATTTAGTTTTGCCTGTAATGTAATTTAAGGATATTATCTCAAAAATGAAGGCAAGAAGGGGGAGAGGGAGGGAGAAAAAAGAAGGGGAAAGAGATGGCAATTATAGTTTTAGAATTGTAGCTATGAGGACCTGGCATGATGGCCTAGTGGCTAAATCCTTGCCTTGCATGCGCTGGAATCCTATGTAGGAGCTGGTTCGTGACCTAGCTGCTCCACTTCTCATCTGACTCCCTCCTTGTAGCCTGGAAAAGCAGTGGAGGATTGCCCAAAACCTGCTAGGCTCCGGGCTCCTAACTTCGGATCGACTTAGCTCTGGCCATTGCAGCCACTAGTGGGTGAAACAGTGGATAAAGGATCTTTCTCTCTGTCTCTTCTTCTCTGTAAAATCTGACTTGCCTCCCCGCAAAAAAAAAAAACTTTAAAAAGAAGAACTGTCACTCTGAGCTATATTGAACCTGTTAAAAAACTTCTAAAAATTGGGCCCGGAGCGGTGGCGCAAGTGGTTAAAGGTCCTCGCCTAGCACGCCCGGGATCCTATATGGGCGCCGGTTCTAATCCCAGCAGCCCCGCTTCCCTTCCAGCTCCCTGCCTGTGGCCTGGGAAAGCAGTCGAGGACGGCCCAAAGCCTTGGGAGCCTGCACCCACGTGGGAGACCCGGAAGAGGCTCCTGGCTTCGGATAGGCATAGTATCGGCCCGTTGCGCTCACTTGGGGAGTGAATCATCGGACGGAAGATCTTCCTCTCTGTCTCTCCTCTCTCTGTATATCCGCCTTTCCAATGAAAAAATAATAAAAATAAATCTTTAAAAAAAAAAACTTCTAAAAATTTACATTAAAAATATTACAAAAAGAAAATGAAGCACAATATGTTGATATACCATAATATCATATAGCAAAGAGGTTGAATCAGTTAAAACAACATCTTATAACATGGATTAATCTTAGCAAGAAGTCTTATACACACACAAAAATGCCTATGTTAGTCCATTTATATTGCTATAACATGTACCTGAGACGGGATCATTTTAAGAGTAGAGATTTCTTTCCTCTACTTCCAGAGGTTGGGAAATACAAGTTGAAGAAGCTCATAGCTGATGAGAGCCCTCTTGGTATATCATCCAAGAGGTGGAAGGCTTGCAGAAAAGAAAGAGGCTATGCCATGTGTGAGATGGGGAAGGGGGTCACCTCAGGTCATGCTGGGAAACCCACTCTGCCATTGTAACGTAAGTCTGTACTAATCATCCCTTATGTTCTTGCCTCTAACCATGCAGGATTATGTTTCTAACACACACACACCTTGAGGGACACAAACCACCAACCACAGCTAATCCATATTCCATAATTTCAATTGCAACCATAGAAAGTTTAAAAACAAAAGTGATGTGTGGTTTTAGAAGCTCGCATAGCAGTAATCTTGGAAAGGGGTACAGTGATGGGAAAGAGGAGTTGGGGGGATTTGTTGTAGCTTTCTTAAAAAAGATGATTTGAAAAGCAGAGTTGTAGAGCCAGAGGGAAAAAGAGAGAGAAAAAAGGTGAGAGAGAGAGAAAAAAAGAAAGAGAGAGAGAGAGACCAAGCGAGTATCTTCGATGCTTGAGTTCACTCTCACAAGCAGAGCTGGGCCCAGCTGAAGCCAGGAGCCTGGAACTCCATCCAGGTTTCCAATGTGTATGGCAGGGGTCTAAGTATTTAGGTTACCTTCTGCCACTTTCCTAGGCACATTAACAAGGAGCTGGATCAAAAGTAGGACCCAGCGGCTTGGCCTAGCGGCTAAAGTCCTTGCCTTGAAAGCCCCAGGATCCCATATGGTCACCAGTTCTAATCCCAGCAGCTCCACTTCCTATCCAGCTCCCTGCTTGTGGCCTGGGAAAGCAGCTGAGAACAGCCCAAAGCTTTGAGATCCTGCACCCGCGTAGGATACCCGGAAGAAGCTCCTGGCTCCTGGCTTTGGATCAGCTCAGCACTGGCCATTGCACTCTCTTGGGGGAGTGAATCATTGGACGGAAGATCTTCCTCTCTGTCTCTCCTCCTCTCTGTATATCTGACTTTCCAATAAATAAACAAATCTCTAAAAAAAAAAAAAAGGAGCAGCTGGGCTTTGAACCAGTATCCAGGTGGAATGTTGGTGTCTCAGGTGGCAGTTTAACTCTCTACAGCCCTTGGGGAAACTTTGGGGGAGCTCCTTACATACTATTCTTGATCTGGGTGCATGTTTAACTTTTTGTGTAACAGTTATGCTGTTTTGTATAACTGTTTTGTGCTTTTTTGTATAACTGTTTCATATCCATAAAAAGTTTGCTTTTAATAATAATTTTTTTAAAAACAAAAAGGCAAAAAACCCCACAAATTAAAACAAAAATAAAACAACAAAACAAAGACAAAAACAGACAAAAAGAAGAATTTTAGACATGGCATTACAAGTAGTAATGTTAAAGAATAATCTGTTTACATAATGTAGGCATGAGCATGGCAAAGATCCATGCTAATCCGCTAATAAGAAAGATGAAATCCACACTAATCCACTAATAAGAGAGATGGATGCAAGGAAGTCAGCGGGTTTCAGAAGGCGTAAGAGCTCTGGGTGATTTACAGGCGTGGCTAGTGATTGTGCATACCCGCACGAGCTGAAAACCCAAAGAGGTCTTACTGTTTGATAACAGCATCTCCTTTTCTGAGCTTCCAGTAAAGCCATCATGCAGGGAACTGTCTGTCCTTCATGAAGTCAAAACTCTGAGAGTGGACGACTTGCATTTCAGGCAACAATAGGGTAACTGGTAATAGACTACTCCCCTGCCATAAGCAAAATACGGACAAAGCATTTGGAGAGTCTGTTTCCAGATGTTGAAGAACAGGTTGTACAAGACTGTGATTCCTGAGAAACAAGAAACCAATGATGTCAAGTCCTACAACTGTCCCAGTTTGAGGTTTGAAAGCACTTTTTTTGGACTCTGGCACTCAGAGGAAGACCAAACAAGCCTCATGACGCCTAGCTGAAGAGACAGAAATCTAGTGTGGTGAGGCTGCGACTGCGAATTTGCCGGAGGCAGATGAGGATGGATAGCACACGAGGTAGAAACCCAGAATCTGCACAAAGATCACTGAGTCTGACTACTAAGCTGTACTCAGACTAAAGCACCATAATCTAGTGGAAACAATAGCAACCAAAAACCCACTGAGAAAGAATAATTTCCAAAAAATCCATAAATTGGACAGTTACATAGACCCAAAAGTTTTTGGTGGTTTTTCACTTCTTATCAACCACAGCAGGGAGACTTTGCTAAATCCTAGTGCATTCACTCCAGCTGGTTCAGATTTTAGGAATAAAAATAATCTAGCCATAGAGCAAAAGCTACTTAAACTCAGGTTTTGAGAGTATCAAACTAATCCACAACTAAATTAACTGCAGCGCAGAATAAAGGTCAAAATTCCTTAAGAGATGACAACAAAATTTATACTTTGTTCAGTGTTCATTCATAATAATTTTAAAGATCACTAGACAAGCAAAAATGGGAAGAAATGTCACCTATGTACAGAAACCAAAAAACACAGAAGAAGGGAATAAGCAGAAAAGGACTTTAAAACTGTTATTATGGGGCCCGGCGTGATAGCCTAGCCGCTGAAGTCCTCGCCCTGCACACGCCAGGATCCCATTTGGGCGCTGGTTCTAATCGTAGCATCCCCACCTCCCATCCAGCTCCCTGCTTGTGGTCTGGGAAAGCAGTCAAGGATGGCCCAAAGCCTTGGAACCCTGCAGCCATGTGGGAGACCCAGAAGAGGCTCTAGGCTCCTTGCTTCAGATTGGCTTGTAATGTTGGGGGAGCAGGTGGAAGGGAAAAACAGAGAATTCTTGAGTAAATGGTGACTGCTAATTTTCCACTGCTGATGAAAATTATCAACCCAGAGATCCGACAAACTTGGTGTTCTTCAGGCAAAATTAATACAAGGAACACTAAAAATTACACTAACACAACTTGACAAAAATGAATGATAAAATGTTTTCAGAGAAAACAAGTGAAGAGAGACCACAATTTCACTGACTTAGCAGCGTCCATTCAAACCAGATGAAAACAGAACAAATTTTAAGGTTTTGAAAGAAAAGTGTATGTCTAACAAATACATCCCTCAAATACAGAAGAGAAATATTTTTTCCCCCAGGAAAACAAAAGCCCGGAAAGCAATGTGCTAGCAAGTCTGTTCAGCGAGAAATGTTATAAGGGTTCTTCAGGCTGAGGGAAAACTCAGCTTGCATTAGAGTGAAGGGAGCCAGGAACTGTAAATATTTAAGCATATATATTTTTTTAATTTTTATGTTATATTTAAGCATATGTAAAAGACTTTTCACTGTACAATCTCTTTAAGAGGTAGCAGACTGCCACAAGAAAAATAGTAACCTATACATTGAAGGAAATTTACAGCCTTGCATTCCCTCCTCCCTGTCCTTCAAGCTTTTGTTTTCATCACTGTAACCCATCTTGAGACCATCCAGGCCTGCTGAGGTCTTGGTCACACCTTCAGGTGGGTGGCACCAGCACTGCCCACACATTTCCTAATTAATTATGAGACCACCGATGGAGAACATCTTACCTTAGGTTCCCCGCCCAACAAGGAGGGGTCAGGGAAGGCTTAAAACCCCAAGACCCTCAAACCTTTGGAGTCTCTCTCTCCCTCCCCTTTCAAGAGGCACCCCACCTCCTGCCTGTCTCTCCGGAGGTGCTTCCCCTACACTCTCCCTTCCCTGCTCACCTGGTCCCTTCGCAAATAAACTTTTCTGTCTGCAACAGATTCCCAGCTTTTTATTTCTATATGAAGCTGAGGAAAAGCATTTCTGGTAACACCTTGCTTAGATACATTGCAAGTGAATACACACAGAATGGGAGCTTTGGGATGGGGCACGGGAGAGGGGGATGAAGGAAATACTGACTTTGGCAGAAGTACATTAGTCTTAACCCAAGTGTGGTTTGAAGGAAGCAGTGGTTAAGAACCTGGGTGGAGGTGTCACAGAGTCCAGTCCAGCTGTGTCAGTTAACTGTAGGCTTCTAAACAGGTTTCCTAACTAGCCAAAGCCTTATAAATGAGCTACCTCACCTATAAAAATGGGTGGTGCTTATGCCTTAGTGAGCATGTGAGGATTACCCCATGTAAAGTGCCTGGCAGTAAGAAAGAAAACCATTATTGTCCAAATGTCAAACATGTTTCCACATTGCCAGAGAGCAACCTGGCCAGATATCATCTGATCAAAAAGATATGACAGGAATAAGGAAAATTTTACAAGAGGTGGTGAGCAGCACTAGACTTCTCATCCTGGAAGCAGGATCAGCAATGTCATCTCCATCTGATAAATGAATAACCTGGAGATGGGAGAGTGTTTAAAAGCATCAGGGCACCTGCCACAGCAATCATGCACAATGACATCTCTGCAGAGTGAAGCCGAGACAAGGGAGAAAGCATTTAATTTTCTACACTTGATCTTAACCAAAAGGCCGAGAAGTGATGCATTTAATTTTCCATAGTATATCCTTATTATGAATTATTAATAGTTCATCATGTAGGAAATATTGTTTGTGCAGAACCGCAAAAGCCTATTTCTATCATTTAAGAAGCATGCATTGCCAAAATAGGAACCTGGGTTTGTACAAACACGGGACTTCCTGAGCGCTTTCTGTACTTCTTGTCAGTGGAGGTAAAAGGACCCCTGATTTAAAAGACTAGAGATGAATGCAAATTTTTCAAAGGGAATTGAATTAGTTAAATTGCCCTTTGAGTACCTTAATTTGAGAGAATTATTTTACTGCCATGAGTAAATACAGGAACTTCAAACCCATTTTCAAAAGGTTATGTGTGTCAGTTTCTCATTGATAATTGCTTTAATTTAAAATGTTTAGAGGTTTGTTGGTTCTTCATAGATTAAGTACAGTCTTTATATAAGACTATCTCCTACAATGTTAAATGACTTTGTAAAACTAGCTGCAAAATTGTAGAGGTTGCACCAATATACAAAGAAAATTATGGTAACACATCCTGAAGTTTTGCAGTTAATATAGGAATTACCAGATAAATACTGTTACACTCTTGTCCAGTAACAAGAGTTGAATCACGTGGGTAAAATAATTTTTTTTTTTAGCCAAGTATGTCCTCAATATTTCATAATGACTTTGCAGTTGTGTGTATCAAATAAGAAGCAGTGGAAAATGCATCATCTGTAGAAACATGTGTTTTCTAAATGGGTTGAAAGCCACATTGATCCGCATGCAATAATAAACGTAGAGTAGGGCCTGCCCCTCTGACTGGGTTATACAATCCATGTGTATGTGTGTTTTCACACCTGTCTGTAAGGTGAACAACACTGTGGATCAACACTGGAGTATCTGCTCATTGGCATGTTGCTTATGCCTTTTTCCATCCTGAAGTCTCAGTGGTCACTCATGTTCGCTGTTTGGTTTGATAGCATGGAAAGCTGAGAGAAGTGAGGCAGACAGCAAGAAGCAGTGGAGGGAATAGAATAGAGTGCCTGAAACTTATGGAAGATTCTGGGGGTGGACAAAAATGAGGTTAGAGTTATTTGTGGGAAAGCATTCACTCTGCCAATTTCCTATGAACTCTTACTCCCTCTGTGACACACCCAGGACCCACACTTGGGAGAGAAAAGGAAGAATCAGAGCTGTGGACGTTGCAAGGGGTGTGCTCTCAAAGCAGAGGGAGACAGAAGTCGCCTTCTGCATGATCATGATAAAAATTGCTTTCCTACTTGATTTCATAGCCTTTTACTCTGACAGTTAAGATGTTTGGGGGACATGCTTGTTTTAGGGTTTTCGACCCCAAATACGGCAGCCACCTCAATTCTTGTCTCGCAGGAAAGAAGAATTTTCATGCGGACACAGTTTAGTTTTAAAGCAAGATTTATTAGAAAAGCTGAGAAAGGACACTCCCGTCCTAGTGATGGCAGGAGGCACTGAGATAGAAAGGACCCTTATCCCCTGCCATTGTGGCAGGAGGAAAAGTGGAAGAAAAAACCTGTATTAGTGGTGGGGAAAGCATCTTTCAAAGGTTTACCTCTTCATAAACAAGGAGAATTCCTGGTTTCCAAGGGACAAAAGGCACAGACAGGTGTCACCAGCCAACTTCCTTGGTCCCTTTCTAATGATAAAGAGGCCAGTCTGACACCCTCCCCTTGGCAACTGGCACTTCAGGTGGGGAATTGGTATGTTAATGTTGCCCTTGTCTGTTGGGGAAGTGTCTTCCTGATTGTTAAACTATGTACTTGTCTCAGGAGAGATGTGCTCTGGTGAATCCAAGACAAGGTGGGGGCAAAATACCCTTTTACGTTTGAGAAAAAAAATGATGACTTGGGGACCCAGAATGCTCTAACTGCCTACTACCCAGTCTGACTCCTCTCTCACCCTCAGCCTCCAGCAAACCACACCACATCTCTGGAGAACGGGTCTTGGAGTGCAGCCACAGCAACAGTTACAGGGCTCAAGCCAAAATATTCCAGAAAAGAAGCTGTGCTCTGTGGCAACGACTCCCTAGGAAATCAGCAATACCGCTACTTAAGGACCTTGGTTTACCTGGATCACCCACTGAGACATCTGCCTGGCAGTCTCAGTTATGGTTCTACCCTACAGTGGACTTTGAACAAGCTTTTTTTTTTTTTTTAAACATTTTGACACATCCATTTTCTCATCTAACATGGGAATAACAAAATGAATGTACACTTAAAAAAAAGAGTACTATTTTGTGCTGTCTAGATGTTTTATCTAATTTCCTCCTCATAGCAGGGAGATGGTATTGTTATTCCACTTTGTAGATGTGAAAATAGAGGTGGAGAGATCCAGGTGATCACTTGTCTGAAGACACAGCTGGAAGATGCAGACGGGACTGGAGCTTGCACAATCTGACTCTGGAGCCTTGCTTGTAATTATGGTGCCGAACTGCCTAATACAGTTTCCCTGGGAATAAAGTGAACCAAAGCACTTAACTGTACTTGGCATGTTTTGAGAATGTCATAACTGATAATTATTAAAACAAGGGCTGAGTGGCATCCAAATTCCAAATCATATGAAACCCGAGGTTAAAGTAGATTATGTGGTATCGCAGAAGGCCAAGTGTACAGTGCAGGCATGCTCACTCTCAGAGAATATGTAAATACAAAGAAAAGTTCTCAAAGGTCACAGACTCCCTAGGGCATCAGACATCACCAACGCAGTGGCTATCTCTCACGGCATGGGAATAGAGTAGAGCAGGCATGCAAGGAAGATCAGGAAAAAAACCACAGCCCTCTCACCAGAGCTCCCAAAACCTCCAGGTGCTCCTCACCCCTCACTGCCTGGGCTGCAACGCTATGATGAGGGAGGTGAGTGAACCCTGGGATCCTCCAGGGCTGCCCAGCCACGTCAGCCTAGCGTCCTGACACTCAGGCCAGGCCAGTGTGCCTCAAGGGGAGAGAACAGAAAGTCTAATGTGCCACAAGACCCACTCTTACAGAACATCAGTTTTGCACAACGACAGACACTTGTTTGGTCTGGAGATGGTCTAGACTGTGGCTCCCAAGCGTTCATGGGTTGCAAGCTTACTCCCTGGTGTGGTGACTGATGTGGAGAGGTGGCGGGCTTCAGGAGCCGGATCCTAGGGGCACTGCCCTCAGAAGGGATGTATGCTGCTTTTGTGAAGTGAGTTGGTCTTCAAGACTGCTCCTACCTGCTCCGGTTCTTGTCTTCCCATGTGACTGCTCTCTCCCACCACACGGTGTAGCCAAAGGGACCTTCAGCAGAGGCCAATCAATGGGATCACCCATTCTTGGACTTCTAACATTCAAAATTTTGAGCCAAAGAAACCTTTATTCCTATATTCTCCCAGCTGTGGCTACTCTATTGTTATAGCAATGGAAACACATTAACAGGGTCATGGTAGCATCATTTATTCATCCCTCTATCACCCCTGTCTCCTTCCCATTGAAGTACAGGACCTGGTCTCTATTGTTTCCCATCCTGTTTCTGCTAAGAATTGTAAGTGGTCCAATGTTAAGGTACTCAAATGTTAGTTGACTGTGCTACAGGAAAATGGCATAAAGATAAAGACAAATACACTAGGGATCAGAATAAAGAGCTGGCATATATTTTAAGATAGAATGCAGATCTTTAAAGAAACTTTCAAAATGTGTTAAGGGCTTCAAACTCCATCTCAAGAGATTAATATCTAGAGTTCAAGTTCACACACTTAATCTAGAGCATACATTAGTGGAAAAGTTTCAAAAGCCTGGAACACACTGTACCATGTGTTTATCCCTCCTATTATTTCCTTCTTTCATGCTGCTCTTCATCGCTCTATAATTATGAGTCAGAATTGAGGAAAATATGGCCAGTGTTAGGGAAAAGATTTTGCATGCCTCAGCATACACACAGTACCAGACTTGCTTCAACATTAGGTCTGCATTGCTGGGTTTTTTGGTTTTGTTTGGACGTGGTGTATTTTTCATTGTATTTCATTTTTTTAAGAAAGAAAGGGACAGAGACAGAGAAAGATCTTCCATTTGCTGTTTCACTCCTCAAATGCTGAGTCAGGCTTGTGCTGGGAGCCGAGAACTCCATCTCTCATGTTGCTGGCAGTGATGCAAGTTCTTGGGCTATCACCTGCTGCCTCTGTAGGTACTCAGGAAGAGAAAGCAGGACGGGAAGTAGAGGTAGTATGGGCAGGTACTTGGATATGCGATGCAGTCATTCTGAACTGTATTTTAATTGCTGTGCCAAATGCTCATGCCTACATGGCTGGTTGATGAGCTGTCTAGGAACATTCCCTGAATGTTATTTCCCTGGCATTTTAAAAAAAACTTATTGACCCCACAGTAGCACTGGCCATGGGAGGTGGATGGCTCATGGGATCCTGGGAGTGCAGGTTAGCAGGGGTTTAGGGGGATAGCGTTGGTAGGGGTGTGTGGGGACCTGGGGGCACACGTCTAGGCAGGAGGAGTGAGCCTGGGGTTTCCTCAGGTGCTTGGTCCCAGGCAGGGCAGGGGGCAGGAGGGCTGGAGAGGAGAGGAGAGCCATGGTTAGCATGCTGGCCTGGTGGGTTGGTGACCAGGCTTGGGGAACTGTGAATGGGCCTGTATCTTGGGTCTGTGGAGGAATACAGTCCCAGGACAGCACACGAGTCATGAGCCCAAAGGCTGCACTGGGGAACCCATGCACTCCTGGGCACAGGAACTGTGACTGATCCGGGAAAGGGCAGGGGGATGAGGGGAAGGAAGGACCACTGAGGGAGAGTACTGAAGATGAGGAATGACTTCTAAGGATGTCCCAGTGACAAGGCCACTGTGCTTGCGGGTAAGCGAGGGGGCAGAGACCAGGTAGTTTGGATAGGAGAGGCCAGTGGACTTTGATGGGTCAGACCAATGCACCAGCCCATGTGGAAGACCTGAGCTGGGTTACTTAGCATAACCACAGCTGATTACCGCTCATCGGTGCACATTAAAGCTAGGGATGGGGATGTGCCTGATGGGGCTAGATCACAGTACCCACCATTTGTATAACTAAATGCATATCATTTATATATGAGAACAGTTGAGTAGATAGCATGTGAATGAGAATATTTGGTGGAATATACAAAAGAGTCCCAAACAAAGGTATAGAAACAGTTGATGGGTTTTGTTGATAAGCTCAATACCTCCTTCCTTATCCCATATGACCTTCATGGTACAGGTGTATAAAGTCTGATGCCACTAAAAAAACTTCAGCTATTGACCCTCAGTCAGAGTTCACCAGTGTTATTATGGGCTCCATACACCAAGTCCATTGCTGCGACACTATGTATTCATCCTAGTTAAAAAAAAAAAAAAAAGCCCTTGCACCCATGTTGTGGCATAGTGCATTAAGCCGCCATCTATCATTCCAGCATTCCCTATGGATCCAATCCAGCTCCCTGATAATGTACCTGGGAAAGCAACAGCAGATGGTACAAGCTTTTGGGCCCCTACCACCCACATGGGAAACACGGAAGAAGCTCAGCACAACCCAGAAAAGTCTTGGCTTTCCGATAAAATTTTTTTTGTGGATAAGGCTACCGCCCTCCAGCCTTACCCCCCTTCACTGTGTTTCGTTTGTATGGCAGTTCTGCAAAGTAGAAAGGGAAGCATTTTATCTCGAATAAAGGAAGTGGCCAAGTCTTTGGATACCAGAGCAACCGCCTGACATCACACACTCTGGGCCAGATCTCAGGATTCCTGACCTCAGGTGCAGCAATGTTCAGCTGCAGGCCACAGCCGAAGCACACGTCACTCTCTGGTGACCTGCAAGACTGGCCCTAGGACAGTTCACACACCTTCACCCTTGGCGAGGGACTGTGCTTCCACTTTCAAACCAAGCAACAAAATAAAGAATTACATAACTATAAACAACACAGCTCCAGCTGAGTTCAGAACTGGAGAAGGGTGCGTGGATGAGGCATAAGAGGAAAGAAATGGACCACTTCGATTTCATGATCATAATGGACAATGCAGGAAAGCTGTCTGCTTTATTTATACAGAAGCAGTCAAACTCTGTCTCAGACTTTTTACATCAAGGTCAAATGGGTGTTTCTAAGGATAATTCTGCCATTTGTTTCACCTAATAACTCTAGAACTTCCTGCTACAATTCTTATTCTACAACTCAACGTTGTATCACAAAGAAAAGGAGAACCTAAAGATCAAGGAAAGAATGAAATCCTAAATATAGGTCCCATGATTAGCATAAGGTCAATGGGGACAACCAAGACAGTATGAATAATAAAAGGCCCTTTTGCAAGACATTGTTATATTATTGACATTAACCTCCAAGCTCACACTGAGTAAAAAAAGCCAACTCCACAGCAGCAAACAATGCCTGAATGGATTAGAGTTCTTCCGCAGGGTGGCCCAGTGTCCATGCAAAGGAAGGTGGAGTTGCATCCATTTGATTGTAGAGACATCCACTGGGCCCTGCCATGCACTGGGAAGTTCCTTGCGGCCCTGCCTGCAATGGAACAATACTCTTCACACTTTCCTGTCCCCCACATTCACTGCACGGACCCCAACACAGCTGTTTGATTTTCCTGGGTCTGACTCCATCAGAGTATTTAAATCTTACCTCTGACCAAACTAGGACTTCTGAGCTAACAAAACCGCATGCTAATTATTGCAAAGTTACACATGGGTTCTACTCTGTCGTGCAGATGCAGAATTACACACACTGTCTTTTGTGGTTATTGTTAACCTAAAACCAGCAGAATTCTGCCTTCTCCAGTTGAGTGGCAATGGGAAAACAGAGAGAGCGAGACCCTGCTTCTGTGGAGACAGACTGTGTGCTTTGTAAAATCTTCAGGACACCCCCAAAGGGGCTGAATGCCGTGCCACAAGAATAAATAAACTCCCACTCTTTCCCGTTGGGACGCCCGAGAGGCGGCCACAGACCCCGTGGGCACCTGGCTGGGGACCCAGCGTCCCTCCCTGTCTGTGGCTGGGAGACACAGCCGTCCAGTGTGCCCTGGGAAGGACGGCTCCCACCCACTGGCCCGTCTAACCTGACCACAGCACTGGAATGGAAGCCTCCGGGCCAGCTGTGGGCTCTGCAGCCTGTCCAGGAGGCGGAGGGTGTTCCCTGTGGGCAGGAGGCTCCGGGAGCTCAAAGCCAAGAGGGCATCGGAGGACAGACGCGCGGTCCCTGGGGAGGGGCGGAGGGCCGCGCGCATGCGCCCGGCTGTCGCCGCCTGCCGGAAGCGCGGGGCAAGCCCGGCGGCGGCTGCTCCGGCTCCACACACCGCGCCGGCCGTGGGAGAGTGCGGGCCGCGCGACATGCGGTCCCAGGACGGCGCCGGGGAGCCCGGCGAGGTGGCCGAACCCGGGCTGGCGCTGACTGTCGAGGCGGCCCCGGGCGCGGGCGAGGAGCCGGCGGCCGCGGAGGCTGAGGAGACGCCCGGCGGCGACGGCAGGTGCTGGCTGTGCCGTTCCTCGCCGTGCTGCTCGCGCGCGGAGCCGGGTGAGTACGCGCTGCAGACCCGCGTGGGTCTCCGCCTGCCTACCGTGTCCCCACTTCCCAGCCCTCCCGGGCGCTCGGGAAAACCAGCCACGAACTGTCTGTCTGTCCCCGGGTGGGCTGCCGAAGCAGAAGCCCCCGCGCGCCCCGCCGGCGCAGAGACCGGAGAAAGTTTTGTCAAGAGCTCTGTGGGAGGATTGGGAGGCGGCGGGCGCCCGGACGGGACCCAGGGGCCAGCGTGCAGCCCTGCGTGCTCTGCCCCGGGTCAGCGGGAGCGGCCGAGCGGGGGAGGCCGCTGACCGGGACCCCTGATGTGGGTGGATGGTGCATGGCGCTTCCTAAAGGGAAAGTGGGGAAGTCTGGAGTGCAGAGTCCTGGAAAGCCAGAGTGGGACCCTCCCTTGGTTCCTAACGTGTTTGGGATACGAGTTTTTAGCACCTGACACAGAAACTCGGCTTCCCTTTTCCCGGTTCCACCCTCTGTCCCCAGTGGGGAGCCCTTGAGTTTGCCCACCTTCCCCCACCCCCCTTTTTTACACTTGAGGAAAGTGAGGCTCAGGAAGGTGAGAGCTTTGGATTTTTTAGTTTCTTCCAGCATCTGGCTTGTGTGGGTGAGAGGGTAGGCAGGTGTGGGTAGCCCCAGGATTAGGATCTCAGCTTGCCAGAGACCTGCCCGCCCAAGCCCCTTCACCTGGCAGGCTGGCTCCCTGGAATGAAGAGGGATTCAGGCAGGTCTCCGCTTAGGGCAGCTGCTCTCTACCCCACCTCTACCGACAGTGACCTGGGGCCTCTCGCCCTTGCCTCATCCTTACGCTGCATAAATCCCCCAGTTTAGGAAAAACCCTGGGAAGATGACTCTCCACCAGTGCGCTAAAATGCTAGCAGCAGTAGCAGGCTTCTAATCATTTAATGCCTGAGCCTGTGGTGGCTGCCCAGCTGGCTGGCCCCCTGCCAGGGTGACCAGATGTGCAACCTTGGAGGAGGGCGGGCTCTCCCCCTAGCACCAGGTGGCTGGATGTCATTCTGGTGGAGTGAGTGTTCACAGACCTTTGCAAGCTGCCCCTGTTACTGTGGTGTGCAGAATGCCAGGTCCGTGTAAGCCGCTGCATCCCAGAAACGTGTGGGGTCTCTTTGGATGTCAGAGAAAAGTTGGTGACACGAAGCAGTAGTAATACTCACCGTACAAATACTCTGAAAACTAGATTGCCGCAGAAATTCCTGAACTCACAGGCCTGTTGTCCTTGAACTTGGCGACATTGTCCTTTTGGCCTCCTCTTGATTTACCCCAACAAAACTCATTCAACTTGAGGTTGAGAGTGTAACCCACATTCTTTACATTCTTGGAATTCCTTAACGGACAGTCCACAGTTATCCCAGACTTAGAGCCAGTGGGGGTCTCAGATGAAAGTGGGAAGACACCAGCTTAGACCCGTGCCTCATTTAGTGTGGGGAAGCGTTTAAGACCTGTCGTGTTGGTGGGGTCCCTAGCTCGGCCAAGCTTTGATTGTCCCCCAGCTTCTGCTTCAGTGACTTGGGCGGGCTTGGGAATTAGTGTTAGGAGTTACTCACTCAGGTGGTTGTCCATCGTCTCTGAGGTCACTTACAGGGGGCCACGGACTTCATGTGGATTGTTCAGGGTTGCTGAATCCTTAGGCCTGCTGCGGGCTAGGAAGAGATCCGTTTCAGAAGCAGAGGCCTCTTTGGATTATACTCCTCACCTGCTGGTCTCCACTGACAGAATTAAAATTACTATTCGATGAGAGATTGAGGTTTGCTAGAGTATCAGTTCAGGGCTCTCACATTTGTCCCAAGCCAGAAGGCACTGAACCTAAAGAAAATATATCTATGTGTGTTTTAAACGGAAAAAGCCATTGAACCCCGAAAGTGTTAAAACCCTAGTTTAAAAGAGTTAAAATACCACAGTGAGATATTCCAGGAGAAAAACTAGCCAGTTTACTTTGGAGAAAAGCCTTGAACTGTAGACCAGGGAAGTGTTTAACGTGTGTGTCCTGGATCTTCTCATTGTGTCTGTCTGAGGGTGGAGGCTCTCAGGATGGGTTGGGTTTCTTTGAAGAAAAACTTTCACTTGGACATGAATTCTCAAATCTCGGCAGCCAGGCTGTGAGGCTGACCACAGCCAAGGCATGTATTTTGAGGTGCTGGACCTGCGAGTGCTTTCTGAAGCTTTCTTCTCATGGGCTGAGTCACCCTGTGCGGTCTGTGTCTGCCACGTGTGGACACGGAAGGGCGGCACAGGACCAGAGGCTGCGGGCGAGCCTGACGAGTGCCGGCTGCGTGCCCTGATGCCACCTCTCCAGTGGGGCACCTAGGCAGGAAAAGGCGGAGGTTCCCCTGAGAATAGATCGTTGGCTACAAAGGTCAGGCCAGAGAATAGTCCCAGGAAAACTGCAGCATCACCCTTTGATCCCCACTGGTGGACAAAGGTACCTAAGGGACGTGAACATGAGGACACTGGAATTTCCAGTTATCAGAGAAGGGCATGAAAAGTGATTATGCAGCGTTGTTCAACAGCTGATGAACATTAGGTCAAAAGGAGAATCCCAGTTCCCTGTAATTACACGTCTTCTGCCCTCTGGCTCCACCATGTCCCTAACTGATGAGGGCAGTTGTGTTTCCTTTTTATCCTCCCCCTGTTTTTGTATTCGATTCCCAAAAGGAAAAATAAAAATGATACAGTCTTCAATACGTGGCCTATCTTTTAGGAAATATCTTTGTTACACTGCTCCATTTGGCTCTCTGAAAGTCGCAGGAGTGAGATTCAAAGCAGATTCAGCTCCCATGGCAGGAAATGTAAAATTCAAGAAGAGACAAAAGCAAAGTTCTGAGTTCACATCATTTGATATCCATTTATTGGGTACTTGGTATTTTCTGGCTCAGATTAAGCCAAGAAAAGGGGGTTAGATGGACAGCCATTCTGTGCAGAGCACGTGGGAATGAGAGGAATAGATGGGCCAGCTCCGACCCTTAAGATGCATTGTGAACAATGGCCAAGTAAGTTTGGCTAGCCATTCAGATTGACACAACAGAGAGCCCTCCCGATGCTGCTGCCATCCGTAGTGTTGGACTCCAGGCCTTCACAAGGCTCCCCGCTTCTTTCCCTCACTGAATATTCAGGCTCTTCCACGTGCCAGCTATGAACCAGGGAGCAGACATTGTCAGCCTTGGAGGAGCTCCCAGGTGTGCTGGGGGAGGTCAGACTATCAGCCAGCATGTAACACGGCTGTGGGCTGTGTTCCAGAAAAGGGCACATTCTTTATGCAGCCGCATTCACCAGAGAGAAGGTGTCCAACGATAGCCGTTTGTCACTTGCCGTCTTGACAGGGTTTTTTTTTTTTAAGATTCATTTATTTATTTATTATTGGAAAGACAGATATACAGAGAGGAGGAGAGACAGAGAGGAAGATCTTCTGATTGATGCTTCATTCCCCAAGTGGCTGTAACGGCTGGAGCTGAGCCAATCCAAAGCCAGGAGCCTCTTCAGGTCTCCCACACGGGTGCAGAGTCCCAAGGTTTTGGGCTGTCCTCGACTACTTTCCCAGGCCACAAGCAGGGAGCTGGATGGCAAGCTGAGCTGCCAGGATTAGAACCGGTGCCCATATGAGATCCCGGCGCGTTCAAGGCGTTCTAGCGTTTAGCTGCTAGGTCATCGCGCCGGGCCCTTGACAGGTGTTTCTTAAATTTTTTTCTCTCAAGCGGCCAGGTGTTCTACTACTCCTGGACTAAGAGGAGGATTGATTCTGGAGTGAGTCAGGAAGAACGTTTCATAGGGCGAAACAGTGTTGACCAAGGTGCAGGTTTCAGTTGTTGCCCACATCCAGGATCCTTGTTACCGATGGGCAAAATCGTGCCGAGTCCGAGAATGAGTGTGTCAGGCAGTGACGTGTGTGCTCTGTTAGCCGGTGACACTGTTCCACTTTCCCCAGTTTCTAAGTGAAAATGCTAAAACGTACACTTGGAAGCAAGGACTAACCAAAATTTGATCTCTTTCAGAAGCCAAGAAGAAAGCACCCTGTCCTGGACTTGGCTTGTTTTACACATTATTATCTGCCTTCCTTTTCTCAGTGGGCTCTTTATTTGTTAAAAAAGTGCAAGACGTCCATGCTGTAGAACTTAGTGCATTTCGATGTGTGTTCCAAATGCTAGTTATTATCCCTTGCTTAATATACAGAAAGTAAGTATGTCTTAACTACGAAGTAGAAGATTTCAATAAATGTGTATCAGTCTTTCAACTAAGTTATTTGCCATGCAGTATCTGTGGTATCAGATTTATCAGTTCCCATGTTCTTGTCTCAGAGTAGCAGAAAGTCACAAATATCCAGATCTACCCACAAGAACTCCCCCATTAGCACAGCCACATGCCCAGCAGAGGAGGACAAAGGGATTTAGTCATTCACCACCCCCATTTCACAAACAAAGTTTGCCTTGTATAAATGCTCCTATCTTATCCCACCCTCCTTTCTTTCCTTTGGCATAAATGATATTTGGAAAAGATAACTTGAAAGGGAGTGATAGTGTCTTCTAATGGCTGAACTTTTTTTGTTTCTGTTTTTGGAAAACAACCTCTTACCAGGGTAGACTGAGGTTATAGTCATAAGACGTTGATCTTCTCCAAAAGGCCACAGGGCGTCCTGGACCAAGGCCTTCTTAGCCACTTTTGTATTTGTTGCCCACACCTGTGACATGGAGGGAATGGTGCTCCGTGGACGTGGCCCTGCGAGGTAGTTGCAAGGACCGAGTAAGGGTGAATGTAGGTCTGAGTACTCTGGAATCTGGAAGCATGTTGTATCCTCTCTTCTCTCTCCTCACTCCATCTCTCTTCCCTTTCCCTGGATACTCTCCCCACCTCACCCTCCCCAAGCTGGAACCGGGTCTCCCTCCACATACTTCGAACTCTGGGAAGGAGACCAGTTGGGACCCTGGTGACTAATAGTTTCTTATTTTCTTTCTTTGGCCAAAAATACTTAATCCACAGATTAACAACTTTAGCCACTGTCCCCTAAAGTTCCCTTGTATATCATAGCACAGTAAAGATTTCATTTAGAATCATTTCAGTCTATATCCTGAGGCCTGGGTGGAAAAATAAAAATTTGCTAAGGTCAACACTGGCAGAAATTCTGCATTATGTGTGGCCATGTCACAGTATTTTAGGAAATGATGGTAAAACTTCATGCATTTCCATGTGTGGCAGCAGAGCACAAAATAATCACTTTTGGGTTCGGCGCAATGGCCTAGTGGCTAAAGTCCTCACCTTGAATGTGCTGGGATCCCATATGGGCGCCAGTTCTAATTCCAGAAGCTCCACTTCCCATCCAGCTCCCTGCTTGTGGCCTGGGAAAGCAGTTGAGGATGGGCCAGTGCCTTGGGACCCTGCACCCACGTGGGAGACCTGGAGGAGGCTCCTGGCTCCTGGCTTTGGATTGGTGCAGCACTGGCCGTTGCAGCCACTTGGGGAGTGAATCATCGGAAGGAAAATCTTCCTCTCTGTCTCTCCTCCTCTCTGTATATCTGACTTTGCAATAAAAATAAATAAATCTTAAAAAAAAATAATCACTTCCCCCATTTTAGAATAAAAGCATTGGGAAGGACACCAGGAGAATTTTCTTCTCGATCTCAAGCAAAGGGTGGGGAGTGATTTTCTGAAAACCTCTGGCCCTCATCTGTTTTGTCCCGTTTTGTGTATCCTTATCATGCTTATCAAGTCGGGGCCAAAAGAAAGCCTCATTTTCTAATTCAGGTAGCCAGGGGTGTCCCTGTCCAGCTTACATGATGCCCGCATGGAGGCTGGCTCTGGCACAGATCCAGTCAGAGAGCTGTGCCAAGTGAGGTGCTCATACAGAGTAAGTGCTTGATGAATGCCCAGTTGGAGAGAAGCTGAGTTCTATCCCAGAAGCTGAAGTAACTACCCCATCAGAAGACTACATGTGCTTCCTCATTGTCTTTTCATTCTTTCATGAGAACATAACTGCCATATAGCTAAAGTCAGCTTTAAGAGTTTTTTCATAGAAAAAGTCACCAGATAGGGAGTGCACAATAGCCAAAACCAAGTGTCCTTACACAGCACAGCTAAATATTTAAATTCTCTTCGTTACAAAAATCATGGATCTTGATACAGAAAATCTGAAGCCTATAAGGAAGGGAGGTTATGTATAAGCCCAACTAGTAAAGTATGACCATGATTGACATTCTTTTTGTCTTGCAAGCATATGCAGAGAAATATACATAAGGGAATATCTCATATGTATTGAATTATTACTATTTTGTAGTTCCTTTGAACTGTTTCTGCCTATAGTATGGACACTTTAATGCCATTAATTATAGTAAACACCAAATATAAGAATATATATACCAAATAGAGGAAATATTTATACAAGCTGTATAATACTCGTGGCTATTATAATTTACTATTCCCTTATTGCTTCATAGCTAGTCATTTTAAAACTGTTTTTTTAATTGAAACTTCTAACTGAAAAAATACCAAATTCATTTAATATGCATTTCTTCATTTGAATTTACAGAACTGGGTTTATAGGCCCAAAAGATCAACGCATTTTCCTCGTTCTCAGAGGACTCCTTGGTTCTTCCGCCATGATCCTATTATACTATGCTTACAAGACAACGTCCCTCGCCGATGCCACAGTTATCACGTTTAGCTGCCCAGTGTTCACGGCTTTGTTTGCTTGGATATTTCTCAAGGAAAAATATAGCCTGTGGGATGCTTTTTTCACCTTTTTCACGATCGTTGGAGTGATTCTTATCGTGAGACCACCATTTCTGTTTGGCTCCAACACTTCCGGGACAGAAGGAAACTATACAGTCCGTCTTTTGGGCACGTTAGCAGCGGTTGCAAGTGCTGTGTTCGCTGCCATGACTCTAGTTATCCTCAGGAAAATGGGAAAATCTGTGGACTACTTTCTGAGCATCTGGTATTACGTAATCATTGGCCTCACGGAAAGTGTCATTGTCCTCTTCGTGATAGGAGGGTGGAGTCTGCCCCCCTGTGGGATAGACAGACTTTTTCTCATCCTCATCGGGCTCTTTGGTTTGGGGGGTCAGATATTTCTCACAAAAGCAGTTCAGATAGAAAAGGCAGGGCATGTAGCAATAATGAGGACAATGGATGTGGTATTTGCCTTTATCTTTCAGATCATTTTCTTTAACGATATGCCATCATGGTGGACAGTGGGTGGTGCTTTCTGTGTGGTAGCCAGTAGTATTGGAGCAGCCACTCGGAAATGGATCCAGAATTCCAAATGAAACATCATTGCTGATTTTGTTTTTAAACTGTCACCCATTTCAGACATGACAGCATACACACACACACACACACACACAACTGGAAAATCTGCATTTATTGATTGACTTTTATCCAATAAATTTTGTAAATAAAGTACCATTTTTGAATATGATATGTGTTTAATTAGTGAAGAATAGCTGGTCTCTTTGGCTTAGCAATTCTTTGTAGCTTTTATTTTGGTTCAGGTTTGTCTTGTGGTAAAAGGAAAGCTCATTATTTGAAGAAAAGGTACTAAAGTTTTTATGACTAATAATATGTGACTTTAAAAATATTTTTTGGAATTGGTGTGGTATGGGTGAGAAAGAAATTTTAGGTATTAGCATTATGGAGCCTAAGAAACCTATCGATTATGCTGCTATAATTAGTATTATGTTGGCAGTGCAATTTGCAACATAGTTCCATTTAGGAGACCAAAGCTGAAAATTAGAATAGGTGCCTAACCAACAGTGTAAATAGTGCAAATGAACTGGCCTTATTTTTAAGGATTTTTTTTTATAAATGATCATCCTGTTAACTCATATTTGTGCCTTTTATTTTTAATGCCGGGATATTTATGTATTTTCCTGAAGTCTTTAAATTGCCAAAGTTAGCTAATATTTTTCTGTTTCAGTGGGATTTTGATCACTGAAGCCTTCATTTTGTGGTTGCAATTGTCCTCTGGTTTTTAAAACTGCAGTACGTTTCGCTGGCACTCCCAAGACTTCAGATCTTTGCAGCAAAAGAAAGAGATTGGTGTGGCCAGTGTGCCCATCCCCTCCTCAAGTGTTTCCTCCTCAATAGAGAAGTGGATTTTCTTTGAAGTTGTTGTGTGATGCCAAATGCAATTCTTTCAGGATCCTACTAGGTTGAACGACATGAAATTGCCAAAATTTTGCCATTTCAACTTGCCAAACCTATTGTTTCATAAGGTTCATTCTAATAGATACCTCCCTTTATCAACTAAATAAAATGCTTAGAGAAGTTTGAACTCTTAATTTTTAGCAAACTGAAAAGGTACAATGGTACCATTAAACTATAGTCTTTATTCTTTAGGAAATTGTATGATGCTGTTTTCATCTTATATACCAAATATATAGACTTATGAATCCATGGTTAATCAGTTTTGAGAGTTTATTTCATAGAAAAAATTGTCAAATTTTAGTCTAGCAAGATGATTTTAAATGTCAAGGCTAACCATGAATTCAAGTAATACATTTTGTAGCTGGAACTTCATCAGGGTAATAAAGAATTTAATATCTAGAAAAGCTTGGGAGGTTAATGAGGATGCAGTGATTACAGGAAAATGATTCCTTGTCACAGGAAACTTTTGTTGTTGAGGGTTTTAGGGACCCTAGCTCTTGCCATGTCAAATATAACAGTTACTATTATCTTAAGCCTGAAGAGTCAGATTATAATGTCCCCTCCGCTTGCCACAGTTCCTCCAAAGCAAGGGGGAGCTTGTTTTTAGGGATTTAGGCTTTGGTAAGAAAGGATCTTTTCCCACAGTCCCATGGGGAGAAATTTTGGCCTGTTGGTTTTATCTAATACCACCTGGCAAATCCTAAATGAAGTCCTTTTGGGTGAGTCATCTTATAGATAATTGCAGAATCTGCATGTTGGAACTCAGAGATATCCTAGAAGTCCTCTTGGGGAAGCCACCCTCCACAGATTGGAATTGTAGACACGCCCAAATTGGGTTTTCATGATAAAGCAGGGAATTAAACCACTTCTTGCGTTGCCTTTGTTGAGTGAACTCTCAGGGATCCCTCTCCCAGTTCTTTAGCTTGCTTTAATATAAGAAACACACATGTGATTTGGAAAGTTAAGATCCCTTTGGATCTATATGCTAGAGACATGTTTTATTTCAACAGTATGACCCGAGTACTTGAATGTCACATTGTATGACTCAAGATGGAGAAAATGTTTCTCCCAACTTTTGCAGGGTGTGAATCTTGAACACTTGCAGTGTCCAGGGTGTGCACAAGGATGTATTGTTAACAATTATGAGTGTTGTTTGTTTTGTAAAGATTATATTTTCTATATCTTGAAAAAACTTGATAAATTGTTTTTATTTTGTAAGTATGAATAAAATAATATAAAAATTAGTATGTTGGTCTTTCTGATTATGGAAAGTCTAAACCAGTATAAGTTACTTCCATTTGCAATGACCATTTCTCTTTTCATGTGTTAGAAATTAATTTCTGTAGATGACTCCTGGCCATTCAGCTGGGTTATCATCTCGAGTCACATTACATCTGTCCCTGTTGTGCTGTCAACGTCAAATCCAACACCTCCAAGATTGAAACAGTGACCTTCTGTTCCAGTAAAGTCATCATTCTAACAGAGCCTCAGAGCTTGGAGTGGCTTTGAACTAGTCTTATTCTCACAACTGACCTGTTACTATGTCCCAGTGTCATCTCGTGGATTCATTCTTTGCTCACCATTTTCTACCATCCTAGTCCAATATACATCACCTCACACCAGAGATTTTCAACTGTGGTCCTTGTCTCCATGTTAGATTAATCTTCCCCACTCTGCTGTTGTTATTACTCTGACTCTCACGAAGCCACAGAGGTGCTAATTGCCTACCACCATTTGCTAATTCTTCACTTGAACTTACTCCCACTTCTCCAACCCGAGTTTCCACAGCCAAACACAAGTTTGATTAACAGATCAGTCTTTCTACTAACCACATATTTATCAGTGGTGGCCTTCCTTTGTGTCTCCCCTATTTTTCTTCTCTTACCCTCTGAAGCCAGTTAGCTTCCTATGACTTAGCAAGAGCTTTTGTTTCTTTCAGTATCTCTTGCTTCTCATCCACATAACCCACGTTTGAAGAGAGGATGAAGCACTGATTTAGGAGTCTAACATCTGAAGAGCTGAGAATGGTTTTATCATGTCTGGCTGGGCAATCACTCCATGTACCTTTATCTCTTTTCCTCATTTCCCAAATACACTTGCTGTTTTCCCAATCCATCTTACCAGTGAGTTCTGTAGGAGGATCTGAGGCCCGCAGTGAAAGATTAAAAACATGAAAGTATTGAACTGTGGTTAATATCTTGGAGTAGAGTACTGAGTCTTCACAATGAAGACCTTAACAGATCCTGGGGCTGACTTGCTGGTGGCCATAGAACATGTCTTTCAGAGTGCAGCCTCATTCAGCCCCTAGCACCAAGCTCTACAGCTTTGATTTCCTGCTGTTGAGTGAGGGAGACTGCCAAGAGGCACCACGCCTTTTGTAAGTCTTTCCAGCTGGTGTTAGTGTTGGTCCACTGTTGAGTATTGCACTTGGTTGTGAGAGGGAAAACAGGCCTAAGTTCTGTGTATTTTTGGAATAATCTAGTGGGAGGAAAGCCACATGTTCTTGCCTGTGGCCTCTGGTAGAAGTGTGTATAGATCCATGGTTAGTTGGCATTAGGAGCTGATTGTTAGATATAGGTTAAACAAGTTAGGGTTGACCACCATCCCAAGCATACTCTTCTGTGGTCCCCGTATTGTACAAATCTAATATAGCAATCATATGTACCTATTCAGCAGGATCGTGTCAGGGATTCTCTGTGATTCACAAAGACTCATTCATGTTTTAGTGTATTTGAACACTAAGTTTGAAACTGGACTTGGACAGTCAACTCAAA
This sequence comes from Ochotona curzoniae, assembly GCF_017591425.1. Lineage (NCBI taxonomy): Eukaryota > Metazoa > Chordata > Mammalia > Lagomorpha > Ochotonidae > Ochotona > Ochotona curzoniae. The sequence goes on along the minus strand of NW_024466512.1, from coordinate 27,697,595 downwards.
GGATAGGCCGTGCACCTGGTGCATGTCCATCACTTCCTGGAAATTGGAGAGGCGGGAGATGGTTTTAAAGCAGGAAGGGAGCAGACGTATCTGGTATCAAGGCAGTGCAAGGAGCACTACCACAGAAGCCTGGTACACAGGAAAAGGTTCCTCTTGGTTCTGCAAGTGTCGCTCCTAAGGGAAAGAATCCAGGTCTTTCCAGCTAAATGTTCATGACTCTGGAAACTACCCAAAGATGAATACCAGCATGCAAGTGAGGTGTCCCAGACTGATGAGGAATTGCCAGGCTGAGGTCAGAAGAGCATAGGTCTACATTTGCACAAAGGTGGGCTTATGCAGGATAAAGTGTATTTAGGTAAGCGGTGTAGTTTCAAGACCACACTAAGGGCGGGAATCCTGTGGCATCCAGTCCGCTGAGGTGGCTTGAGTAGTCATTCTGGAGGGAGGCACATATCTGAGAATGTGAATATTTGGCCATACTTCAGGTATCCAATACCCTTGAACATGATTTTGATAGCAAGCTGTATGTGCCAAAAGCATATCAGAGAGATGGAAGCTAATCTGTAACAACATTGGAGGTTTTCTTTTTCTGTTTTTAAAGATTTATTTGAAAGGCAAAGAAAGAGGAAGTGATGGAGATCTTTCATCTGCTCATTTGGCTGTGGCCAGGCCATGCTGTAGCCAGGATGCAGGAGCTTCATGCAGGTCTCACACGTAGATGCAGAGGCCCAAACACTTGGGCTATTATCTGCTGCTTTCCCAAATGTGTTAACAAAGAGCTGGATAGAATGTGGAGCAGCCCAGACTCAAACTGCTGCCCATGTGGGATGCCAGCGTTGCAGACTGCCACTTATTGTGCCACCATGTTAACCCTGTGGAGATTTTACATATTTTCATGTTAAAATGAGAATTGAATTCCAAGCCTGATTCCAAATGAACTGATCTTTTTCTCTCTTGTGTTGTGTCCCTTTGGAACCTCACCATATTGCTGCGAGGAAGGCTGAAGAGGCCACGTGGAAAGGCCAACACGGAGAGGACCATGTCCCCAGCCTCAGCGCATGGATGCTTCTGCTGACAGACGTGTGAATGTGGGGAGAGAGCCCCGCAGTGCCCAGGTGAGCCCCCCCAACTGATGCTCTGCATGTCAGAGACAAGACTTTCCCAGGTTTTTAAATAATAAGGTAATTGTTATTGTTTTAAGCCACTAGAAATATATATATAGATATATATATAAAAGTAAGTTACAACTGTCTTGAAGGCATATATATCAAATTACAGGTGATCAGAATTACATAAAGCAAAACATGCCAAAACAAAAAAAGATCAGCAAATAGAACATTTTCCGAGGCTTTTCTCAGTCTATGACAGGTAAAACTGACCAAAAATGAAGTACATAGGGGATAAGTATAATAAAATAGGGTTTTGATCTACTGACACCGAGCAGGCTTGGGAACCTCTGAGAGTCTTCAAGATGCTTTTGGGAACTTGCAACATCAAAACTATATTGATGCTAGTACTGAGAACGTCATGAGCCCATTTACTCTCATTCATGCATGAGTGTTTAGATGTTGGAGTTTGCAGAGCTACAAGACCTGTGTTGCTGCAAGCAGTTGACTGTAGCAACAGATAGAGGAATCCAGTCATCCGTGAAGCCAGATGGGCAACAATATAAAATGATGCTACTCTTCTAATTTTTTTTGAGAATAGTTATACTTCATAAAAATGTTATTTATCTGAACATAGAATTATTTGTTAATGTTTTTAAATTAGGCTTCCAATAATATCCATATAGCACACATAAGACAGAAGTTCTTCAGACTCTTCAGTAGTGTTGAGAAACTCAACATTCGTGAAGGGATTCCAGACCAAAAAGTTTAAGAACCACAGATTTTTTTTTAATTTGTTTGTTTGTGAAGCAAAGAGAAAGCTCTCACCCATTCCCTGAATGTGTACAGTGGCCAGTGGGCGGAAGCTGAGAACAGTGAATTCAGTCCAGGTCTGCCATGTGGGTGGCAGTGACCCAGGGGCACGCACATTAGCAGGCAGCTGGAATCACAGCCAGGGCCAGGAATACAACCCAGACTGCCTGTATGGGACACATGCATTGCAGCTGCTAGGTTAAATGCCTGCCCTGAGAAGCACAGATTTCACAGATGTATTTGTTGAGCTTGAGACAAATAAATAAACAAATAAATAATATTAAACCTTTCCCCAAATTTGCGAAGTTCTTCAGGATGTACTAATAACCCAAAGTGAAGCTAACTATCCATCTGTCAATTAATGTGTTTGATGTGGTGTTCCATTTTAGAATTGGGAAGTCAACAAACTAAATCTGTACAAGAATTCCAAGTTATCTGGCTCTAAGAGCAAAGAAGTGATCCAGTTGCATCGTGACTACAACATCATAGGAAGTTGTTTGTCTCACTTCTACTTAGGTGCTTTGGTTTTATTTGTATGTGTACTTCCAAAATGACCGTCAGGGTCAGAGCTGGGCCAGACCAGGTCAAGAGCCTGGAACTCCATTGAGTCTCCCATGTCGGGGCAGGGTCACAAGTACTAGGGCTATCCTTTTCTCATTTCTCTAGGCACATTAGCAGGGAACTGCATTGGCATTGGAGCAGCTAGGACTCAAACCAGAACTCATGTAGGATGCTGGCGTCACAGGTGCCAACTTAACCCACTGCACAATGCTGGCCACACACTATGAATTGTTGTGACCTTTTTGCGGGCACCATCACCCATCCCATACATTCATGCATAGAGAGATTTTCATTGCTTTAATTTTGACTGTCACCCTGGCTCACCTAGCTAACCTACTTTCACTGCCTCCTCTTTCGCCTATTTAACTCTATAGGTAAGACATAAATTCCCATTAGGCTCCATGATGGAAGGAAATATAAAGGAAAAGTTGAATTTCAGCATTTAAAAACAATATTTGAGACAGAGAAAGGAAGAGACAGCTCTCATCTGTTGATTTACTTCCAAAATACCTGTGACAGCAAGGGCTGGGCCAGGATCAAAGCTGGGAGCTGAAAACTCAAGTTCTCCCATATAGGTGGCAGGAAGTCCACTACCTGAACCGTCACTCTGTCTTCTCAGAGTCTGCACTGTCAGGAAGCTAGGCGCAGGAGCCTGAGTGGGAGACGAGCCCAGTCCTCTGAGGTTGGGCTTACGCATCTTACCTAGAAGATGAATTGCCTGCTTTGATGTTAGCATTGAAATACAAACAACATATACCTTTCTACAGTTTCTTTGTTTTACTCAGGCCTCACTGACTCGGAGGAAGGCCAGCCGAGAAACTGAAATTCAAAGAGGTGGACTGGAAATGCCTTGCTGGCAAACTCCAGTCTCCAGCTTGTACTATTACAGGTTTACCTACTAGGTTTCCCTGACCTCAAAAACCTTGCCCTTCCCAGGACCCCATGGGCTAGAATGCAACACAGTTACTTTGATGTTTGTTGCTGTAGTGAAAGGACTGTTGCTGACTTCAGATTTTGGGGATAAGTGTGCCTTTCTGCATCCTTTCCTCTCAAGTAGGAAGAACTGTATGCGACAGAATTAAAGGTGGTGTTTGCTTTTATTTCCTCCAATCTACTAATCAGCAGTTGTGAAGCACACAGAAATATGTGATCACAGTCATTGCAAGGAAGTATCCAAGTTTGGTCATATGCACAAGTGGAAATGATTCATGCACACTGTGTAATCAGTATGCGTGGGTTATGGCAAGATATGAACCAAGAACCTAGGCAGGAGATGATCTCCTGAGGTCTCTAAGGAGCAAAGCTCAGAGCTATGCAGAAGTGAATCCTGGGTCAGCTGCAGTCAGCCAAACTTCCCTAGCCTTGGAAACAGAGCAGTGGCTGTGGGAAGCCTAGCCCTGTGGAGAGATGAGAGGCTGCAGTGTGGTGAACTTCCAGCTTTTCTTCCCCTAAGGTGCCCTGAGTAGTTGAGAAGAGCCTAGAGGCAGAGCTTTAACCACAGCAAACATCAACACCACCCTCTAGTGTGCTTCTTGTGGCAGCTCCTGTCCTGTATTTAGTGCTCTGGTCCCTCGAGTCCTTGCCAACAGTCCTCATTTTACTGGAGAAGCAAAACTTGGAGAAGGCAAGTGACTGAACAAGGGATCTTTGAAAGTTAATGGAAAGTGTTTGCTATGAAGAAGCTATGGAAGGATTTCAAAAATATTTGTACTCAAATAAGTGTATCTTTTATTCCATTTGCCACAGACTTTTAGAAGTAGCTGCATGAATATCTGAGCCTTGGTCTTTAAACTTAAGCCATCAAGCTCCTGGTCGATGCTGTTGACTGAAGCTGTTTGCGCTGATCGTAAAACTGTGAGGTTTCCTGCTTTTTTGCTTTAATCCACACAAACTTTTGTGTGCTGGTTAACAATACACATGGGAGCTTTGTAAAGATGGCATTTTAAGCTCCCCATTTAGTTATTTCAGTTTTTATTCCCAAGTCTTTGACACCCTAGGAAAATGGATCATGTGTGTCCTGCATTTGTGTGCCTCTGGCTTCAGGGACTGTCAAACTCCATTGGAAGAAAAATGACTGAACGACTAAGTAAGCAGGTAAGTCCTGGTGTCATTGAACACTGTGGTTCTAGAATCAGCACCCCTTGTTTCTGCATCCCCATGTGTCAAGGAACCATGCACTTATAATTTGCTACTATTATACCATAAGTGCAGAAGAAAATGAACTAATCCAAAGATTAAACACTTGGTTCCCTTGTAACCATTATATTCATCATTGTATAGTAATAAAATTGGTATTGCTAAACATATCAGACTTGTGTCTCTGGTGTTTGCAACTCTTCTCTGAAAGAATTTGTTCCCAACATCTATCATCCCTTTTCCTGAGATAATATCCTGTTTTGAGGAAGTAATTACGCTAGCTGCCCTAACACACAACCCCAAAAATCTCAGAAGCTTTTTAAAAAATGCTTATTTATTTATTTTCCTTTTTTTAAGATTTATTTATTTTTATTACAAAGTCAGATATACAGAGAGGAGGAGAGACAGAGAGGAAGACCTTCCGTCCAATGATTCAATCCCCAAGTGAGCACAGCGGTCAGTGCTGCACCGACCCGAAGCCAGGATCCAGGAACTTCTTCCGGGTCTCCCACATGGGTGGAGGGTCTCAAAGCTTTGGGCCATCCTCAACTGCTTTCCCAGGCCACAAGAAAGGAGCTGGATGGGAAGTGGAGCTGCCAGGACTAGATCCTGCGCCCATATGGGATCCTGGGGCTTTCAAGGCAAGGACTTTAGCCGCTAGGCCACGCTGCCAGGCTCTATTTATTTATTTTCATCTGTTTGAAAGACAGAGACAGGAAACTCCCAGTTAGTTACTGATTCACTCCCCCAGTGCCCAGGCCTAGGCTAAGCCAAGAACTCCATCTGGTTCTCCCATGTGTGTGCAGGGGCCCAAGCGGCAGAGCTGTCACCGTGCTGCTTTCCACATGCATTAGCAGGAAGGTGGATCTGAATTGGAAGAACTTGGACTCAGTGCCAGGCACTCCAGGAAGAGATAGAGGTGTTCTGAACAGTGCCACAGTACCTGCCCTAAAATACTTGAAAAAGAAAGGTGTTGTTGTTTTATAAGATCTGTTTTATTATTTACTTGAAAGGCAGAAAGAGAGAGAGGAGGAAGAAAGAGGGGAAAGGGATCTTCCAGTTACTTTCAATCCCCCAGATGTCCACAAGAGGCAGGATTGGGCCAGACTGAAGCCAGGAGCTGAGAACTCCTTCTGGGTCTCATGTGGATGGAAGGGACTGAAGCTCTCAGGCAGTTCAGCCTGTGCTCATACGGGATTCCTGCAGCAGAGGCAGCAGCTTTGCCAGGGCACCGCAGTGCTGGCTCTGAACAATAAGCTTGCGTTCCCTAGTTCCTTTCTGGTATGATATAAGTTGTTATCTCTTCATAGTATTTCTCCTTTTAGTGGAGTCTCAGGCTTCCAGCTTTTTCCACCCTATAATCCTGTTTCTCTACCGCATAACCTCTAAATTTGCCAAGATTTTTGTACTCATGTGGCATTGTTCATGAAGAACATCACCTTTGTGGACATCCCATTGAGTTGAACAAAAAAAAAAAAAGAAAGGAAGCAAGGTTTTCCTTTATGCTCAGGAAATGGGGAAAAAACAGAACTTGGTGAACATATCACATGATCTATCATCTGCTTGCTCTGGGGAACTGTCAAAACGTACCATGGTTTTGGTACGTCTGGGAATGCAGAATCTTGCACTCAGTGGCCTGAGAAGTGGGCAAGCCCATGTTGTCAGCTGAGAACAGTAGGATTGTTCACTGTCGATGTAAGTCTGGAGCCGTGTTGCAAGAATAGACTGCACTCTTGTGTTGTGCAGTGGCTGGCATTGGAGAGACAGACCCTGAGTGCTATGGATTCCTGTGGCTGCATCAGGCCCTGACCCTCCTGATGCCCCATTGTCCAGTGTTCTGTCAAGAGATCCCCGCTATCCTTCCAATTACATCCTTCCTTGTGATTAAGTTAGAGTTTGTTCTAACCCAAAATCAATCCATCAGTGCCAGTATTTGCTGCTTATACCCTGAGCAACTAGATTTTCATCACTTCACGATCAGCCGTGAGTTGTGATTTCACTGATGGAATGCCTGTTCTTGAGGCTCAGTGGGATGTCCATCCTATCTTTCCCTGATGAGTTCTGCGTATCCTGTTTCCTGTAGTCTCAGATCCGCTAAGCATGTGGGGAAAAAGGCAAGAAATAATACAGAGTCAATGTTCACAGCCAGATATGTGGTAGAGACAACATGACATCCTCAGCAGGGTGTCAGGTGGACAGTGGAATCATAGCCAGGCATGATCTCAAGAGGGATCCTAAAAGCAACTTATCTGTCACGGACAGTAATCAGGATTCTACAATAGCAGTCTCCCAAAGAAAGATGATACATACCACACGGGCAGTTCCAAATTTTCTGATAGCCATATTAAACAATGTGAAAAAGAACAGCTAAAATGAATTATAATGATAAGTTCTATTAAGCAAATAGAGCCGGAATAGCATTTCAACCTATAATCCATATAAACAGTTACTAGGATTTTGCATTCCTTTTTGCCATACTCAACTTTCAAAGCCTGGTGTGTGATTTATGGTTAAGTGGAGACCAATCACAGTGGCTGCATGATACAGATTTGATAACACCGTTCTAGAAAGTGCTAGAAAGAGCCGTAGTTGTAAATGGGCACTATCCTTTGAGCCCTGCCCTGTGACAGGACTTGACAAATCTTACAACCTCTGAAGGTTGGTTTTTTTCCCTGTGTTACAAGCAGAAAAGCTAATGCTTAGGGACGATGCATGCGTCTGTTGGACTCAGAGCGCTTTCTAGGTGATGTTAGATGCAGATAAAAGGAGATGAATTGTCTCGGACTTCACCCCAGCAGTCCCAGGTCAGGAAAGAGCTTACAGGAAGCTCAGAGGTAAAACACCAGTCCTACCAGTGCAGTGTGCAGCCAGACCCCTGTCCCCTGGGAAGGCGAGAGACACAGAACACCTGAGACAGAGAGGCTGATGAAGGTGCCAGCAAATCTCCCACCAACATTTAGAAAGTTCTCTGAGAAGTAATGGTGAAGTGATGGGCAAGGCAAGAACAGAAGAAAAACGACACTAAGAAAGGGAAGTGAGCTTGAACATTAACAAAGAGCAGAGTTGGTGATATAAAAAAATAATCACAAACCTGGCAGTAAGTGTGATTTCCATGAAGTGGGTAGAGACAGATTCCGTGGGTGCTCCCTGGAGGCAGGTCAGAGTCCGCGATGAAGACAGAGTGACAGGAGTCAGAGGAAGAGCCGACCTCAGGAGGAGGTGAAGAAGTGCACCCCTCCCTCTACAGGTTACCAGGGAGGATGCAAACGCTGATATGTGCTCAGCTAGAACTAACCCAAGAAAGCTAGAGCCTAAGTAAACAGCATCATGCGAGATGTGGTCAGAGGGTCCACTGTGCCTTTTCTGCATTTAGTGTTTCTCCTTTCTGAAGAAATGACAATCATGGATAGTCATTGTTTAGATAGTTTTGCTTGTCTTGTCTTCATTTGTCAAATATAAAAAGGAACAATTTCATATGATTAGATTTTTTGAAATTCGGTGGTATATAAAATCGAAACACCACTACTTAAAGCCCCATCCTTCCTCATGTATTTTGTTTCTGGTATAATTTTAACTAATTCCTCATTTCTACCTCCATTCCCCTCAGCTTTTAAGTATGCTCAACTTTCTTCTGGTTAAACCAAATCAAACAAAACTCTTTTAAAACTCTCCTGCCTCCTGTTACATCACCCCACCATCTTTCTTCTGTGTCTGCCACTCTGTCTTCAATCCACCAACTGCTGTTTTTTTTACTGCAGTTTTTCATGTTGGCAATTGAAGAGTAAACAATTGTGCAGTTGTTTTTCTTCCTAAGCAAATCTATTTTTCTCTTTTACTGTTCTTCCTTCTGGCTGATCACTACTGAAATAGCAGCCACTTTTCCCATCTGATCCCTTTGGGAGGACACAGTACTTCAGCTATATTGTATGTGAAATGAGTACTTGTTGGCTACCTCAGAAACTTACTGAAGTTTCTGTGAATGTGTGAGAGAAACGAGTCATGTTCCAACTGACTTTCAAATAAACTTTGCTTTTCTTCTAACTTTGTACTTGGGTATAATTTCAGAAGTACAGAAACACTGCAGGAATTGTAGAAAGAATTCCCATTACCTTTCACCCAGATTTGCTGAGTGTTAAAGGAATAAGTTGAAAAATCAATAAGTCAATGCCAGCAACCTCCCGTAGAAGACAGGGATTTCTATAGAACAGAAGATATTGCCATGAGCCACAGCATAAAGACACTTTGTTCAGTGACAGACTGCATATTTGTGAATACTCAACGAATTCAAGGAAAAATTGAATTGGAAAGCAATGTTAGGGACAAGCATTTAATCTAGAGGCTAGGACAGTCATTTAACATATCCGGAGTCCCTGGGTATGATACCCAGCTCCAGCTGCTTGCTCAGCCAAACCCTGGGAGAACACAGTAATAGGTCAGCTAGTGGGGTTCCTGCCCCCCATGCTGAATACCCTGGATTGAGATCTGAGCTCCTAACTTCACTCTAGCCCAGTACTGGTTGTAGCAGTCACTTGGAAGTGAACCATGGGTAAGAGTGCATGCACTCTCTCTGTGTCTCTCCCATCAATAAATAAAGTGATGGTTTTTTTCTAAAGATTTATTTATTTTCATTGCAAAGTCAGATATATACAGAGAGGAGGAGAGAGAGAAATATCTTCCGTCCGATGATTCACTTCCTAAGTGACTGCAACGGCTGGTGCGAAGCCAGGAGCCCAGATCCTCTTCCAGGTCTCCCACGAGGGTGCAGGATCCCAAAGCTTTGGGCTGTCCTTGACTGCTTTCCCAGGTGACAAGCAGAGAGCTGGATGGGAAGCAGGGCTGCCAGGATTAAAACCGGTGCCCATATGGGATCCTGGCACGTTCAAGGCAAGGACTTTAGCCACTAGGCCAGAGCAACTGGCCCAATGTGTGTGTGTGTGTTTTTTTTTTTAATAAAGAGTGTATCTCATAATTTAAAAAGAAGTAAGTTGACAGCTGGTGTTATGATATAGCGGATAAAGCCACCACCTGTAACGCTGGCATCCCATATGGGCACCAGTTTCTGTCCTGCCTGCTCCACTTCCGTCTAGTTTCCTGCTCATGGCCTTGAGAAAAGCAGTGAAATATGCTGAAGTGTTTGGGCCCATGAGCCATGAGGGAGACCTGAATAAAGCTCCCTGCACTGAGCTTCAGGCAGGCCCAGCACTGGCTGTTGCCATCCTCTGTCGAGGGAACCAGTGAATGGCAGATCTCTGCCTCTCCCTCTGTCTGTAGTTCTGTCTTTCAAATAAAAACTTTTATTTTTATAAAAATGTCCAAGTTTTTTGTTTAAAAAAATTTGAAATCCATATGTAGCTTTTAAAAAATAACATGCATTTCAAAGACTTCTTTAAAAAGAGGAAGGTGGATTTCATACTCCTTGCACTAAAGGCTGGCACCATGGCATGGTAGGCTAAGCTTCCTCCTGTGGTGCAAGCATCCCACATGATGCCAGTTCTTGTCTTCACTGATTCACTTCTGATCCAGCTTCCTGCTTATGGCCTGGGAAAGCAGCAGAGGATGACTCAAGTGCTTGGGCCCCTTCACTCATGTGGGAGACCTAGAGAAGGTTCCTGACTCTTGCCTTTGGATTGGCCCAGCCATTTGGAAAGTGGATGTAAGCTTTTTTTCCTCTGTGGTTCAGCGTTTCAAATAAAAATAAAATTTTAAATGCTTTTATCAAACATCTTTAAAATATATTCTTAATTTGAAAGAGAGAGACAGATATGCAGAGATCTTTCATGTACTAGTTTGCTCCCAGTTGCCTGAAACAGCTAGGGTTGGGTCAAGGTTGGGCCAGGAGCTCGGAATACAATCTGGGTCTCCTACATGTATGGTAAAGACCTAAGTGCTTGAATCATCACCTGCTCCCTCCCTGGATGTGTATAAGCAGGAAGCTGAGACTGGAATGGAGCCAAGATTCGAACCCAGGCAGTCTAACATGGCTTACGGACATGCCAGGCAGCACCTAAACACCCCTTAAACTTGTGTTTTAATTTCAGTTTTCCATGAACTTTTTAAAAGTGCAGTTGTGTAGTGGTGTTTCTATAAGATTATCATGGAGCTCAAAAATTCCTATGACATTGTAGGGCATAACCATTGTAATGTCTAAACTCAATTTATTATTCACATGTTTGTAAATCAAAATTAAGCAAAAAGCCTGCGTATGAGTGTTTAGATACACACTGTTGTGTCGCCCCTGCCTGCAGAATTCAGTCAAGCATCATGCTGACGAGCAGTGGGCTTCACCTGTCCAGACACCCTTGCGCCGCGGTGCTGCCCCTGGCTTTGTGCAGGTGCACTGTATGAGGCAAGCACGTGTCAAGGCACTAATGCTGTGTCTTGGACTGTATCCCCACTAGTAAGTAACACATGACTCTCTGTGTGCAGATACATATTTCATACCTAGGAAAGAGACAGAAGAAAGGGAGGGAAAGGAAGAAGACAGACTCAGTCTATTTGTTGTAGGGAGTTGGCTCTTGGTTTTGTGTGGGTTGGCAGATCCAAAATTTACAGGTGGCCTGACAAGCCGGAAGTTCAGGTAGATGTTGATGTGGGAGTCTGGAACCTGAATTGTGTTGAAAAATGGATTTAAAATTTTGAAAATGCAAAGTCTGTCTGTTTTGAGCACTCATTAATAAGTGCAAGGTGGCTTATGTGCTGCTTGAAAATGTGACTCTTGAACACCTCCTATTAAGAAAACACTCTAGGCTAGTATACAGTGTAAGTTAAATAATGATTCATTTGTGAACTGAAATGCCCTGGGATTTGTCATTCGGGCACAGTGCTGTGTGAGTCATGCCTCCAGCCGTTCAGTTCTGCCCGAGTTGCTCCAGCGCAGTGTCTCTACGGTTCTGTACATTTGCTCATACTGACTCTTCAAAAGCCTGCCTCGTAGCTTGGTCTACGAGCTTTCGGCAAAAAATAGATGTAGCATTTCAAAGAAGTGTTTCTACCGTTCAGCAATCATTAACAGGAAAGTGACTTTAATGAAGCAATTTAGTACTTCTCATTATCAAAGAATGTAGATTTGGAAGTCTGCCTGGATTAAAGGAAAAAAATTGTCCAAATAACTTTGAGGCTGGGTGCTTAGAATTTGTTGGTTTAAGAGCTCAATTATACCAGTAGATGTCGCTGTAGTCAGCTATTATCTTAGAAAACCGAACATAAAAACGTCGGGTCACAGGAGTTCAATGAATGGAAGAGGGGAGAACCAAACAAGCTCTTCTATGGGTAAACATGTGCCTTGTAAGAAAACACCATGAATATTTACTGGGTATATTAACAGACAATGAATGTGTATCCATTAGTGTCTGTCCTGAGCTTTGTAATTGAGTTAGGTTCTGATCATAATGTCCAAGAAACAGCATTAAATGAGTTTACAGAACACGAATGACCTCTAAGTTCAGACAAGCGTGGAAGAAAATAACTCCGCTGGGAGTCTGTTCGTGAGAGGAAGCACGAGGATTCAAGCACGTATCTGATGCCATGCACAGAGCTAGCTTCCGCTAGAACAGAGGAGATACTTAGAGCTCCATGGGAAAGCAAAGCAAGGAGGACATAGGCCAGAATCCCCAAGTGAAGGAGCCGAGAAACAGTTTCTACCGGGTCTCCTGTCTTCTGGGGTCCCCCTTTGGTTCTGGAACTGCTTGGAGTGCCCACACATCCTGCAGCCTGAGTCCCAGCTCTGCTGTAATGCACACCCGGGGAGGCCGCAAATGACAGGACCTGGATCTCTCTTACCCACACCGAGACCCTCGCTGAGTTCTAAGTGCCCAGCTTCAGCTTGGCCCAACACAGGCTCTTGCAACCGTTTGGGAAGGAATCTTTGGCTTGGAGCTCTCTTTCGAATGAAAGAAACAAGAGCTTAAAATAATTCTTGAAGAAAAATATGTCCACCTTCCTTCCTTGAAAACTGATGGTTGCTTGGAATGACATAAAGGGGCCGGGAAAAGCGCTTGCAAACTTGGCAAGTTATACAGAGGTTTGATGCACTGGATGGTTATTTACGACAGACAGCCTGGTAGCTGTTTTGAGCACTCATCAAGTGGCCCGTTCTGTGCCAAGTCCCTTCTCCCATTTAGTCCTTCCCAGAGCACCACAAGGCAGGAATTTTTATTACTCTCATTTTTAGAGACCAAGTATCTGAAGAATGGGGGCAAGAGGTTGAGAGGTGAAATAACTCGTCCACAATCGCCCAGCTCAGGGATGGGCGTACCAGCTTCGGCCATGTCGGGTACCCTTGCAATGCTCCTTTGTTGGTTCATTATTCCAGGGCAGCTGGTTCTGGTCAGGCAATGACCGCAGGAGAAATCTGGAATCTCTGCTGCTCAAGTTGATTTAGCCCCCATCATTCATTGAAAAAAAAATGAATAGTCATTCCTGGGAGCAGGGACCCCAGCTTCATGCAAGGGAGTAACACAAGTGTCAATGCTCGCTGTCCTAGAAGAACTTGCTGTTGGGAGAGAGAGTGTAGAGTTGGGGGCATGTGAAGGCAAGGGAGAGGGAGGGAGGTCACCCTGCTGCACCTGACTTCTCGTTGCTGCCCCCGTGGGCTCCGGAACGTGCAGCTGCTGTGAGGAATATGCTGGGTCAGATACTGAGTCTGTGGAAGCAAGGGGGTATTTTAGCATCCTTTCTATGCCTCAGAATTAGTGGAGCTTATTTTATCAGATTTTCCAAAATAGGCATTTGCCTCTGGCTGGGGCTCTGGCTTCAAGAATTTCAGTACAGAATCTCATTGTCATCTCTTGAAAAATTGTCAGGACTTGCAACTTGTTTTAGCATGAAAATAGAAACGTGAGAACATCAGCAGGGACGGGAGCCTGGAGTGCCCACCTGACTGGTGCTGAACGTCTTCCTTAAGTTTCTGTCCCGTCATGCAGTTTCTGCCAGAAGGAAGCCAGCCAACGAGGCCCCGTTTCAGAGCCACGGGTTGAAATGCTAAGGCCAACATCACATTTGGAAGGTGGGCACTCGACGGTCTCTGCCAGGTACGTGGGTTGCGTTTGGAACACTCACTTGCCAGCCTCGTGTTTTCTTCCCCAGCTCTGCTAGGATGTTTCCAGTTCTCTCTTCCACTTAACAATATTTTGCTGAATTCTCTGGCAGAGAGGTTCCATCTTGTGCGTGAGGAGGGTGGAATGTCTGTTTCATGTAAGTCATTCGAGGGATCTCTTCCATCTTTGTTCTCCTGGAACAGGTAGAAAATGACACTTGGAGGAAGGAAGTACAAGCTAAATACCTATAAATCAAGTAGTTGGTAACCCACGTCCAAAACCAGGAGAATATTTTTCCAGAACGTCCACCAAAATCTGTACACAGTTGTAACCCTCAAGGAGCAGCAGACCATCCCTACACAGCAAACAAAAATGGCAAGTGATTGAAAACAAAAATTCAGCTTAACAAGAAAGTACATTCATGAATTGGTGAATTTTTCTTTTCACTCTAAGAGTGTGAGGTGTGCTTTTTAAAAGTAATATTCTACAAACTTTTTGAAATTCCTCTATGTGTATGTGTCCCCTAAATGACCTCAGGGCTCCCAAGTCTGCATGGATGAAGAGAGAGCTAGTGCCTTGTGGTGTGAAATGCTGTTATGCTGGCCTTTGCACTCAGTGGGGATGGAAACCTGACCCCAGGGCCACCCGTCCTGTACTGTGTCTAGATGCGTAGCCTGAGGCAGGTGCATGTGTGTGATCTGCGGGGGGCATGTTCTTGCAGTCAAGCCTCTGAGGGCCCGAATCAGACACCGGAAGAGACGTGGTTTTAAGTAAAGTCCAACCTTGACCAGGCCCCGGGACTGTATTGGAACATCAGTTACATTGCAGCATTGTAGAGGAACCCCTACCCAAGGGCCCTTCTGGGATGGTGCTGGAAGTCATGAGCCTTTAGCGGCCATGTTCACAGCAGCTGGGATGGGCTGCAATGGCAGAGGCTTCTGGCCTGACCCCATCCTGCCACCGAGTCAGCCAAAAGCTACCTGCAGCCGTTGTGTGAGGATGACATGGGATCTGGAGTGGCCACACCACAAGCCTCAGGAAGTAGCAGCTTTGCTTCTTGTGAACTAAATTGCGATTGTGAAAAGCCCCAGGCGGCTGAAGGTCGTGCATCAGTCTGGCTGTCCAAGGGGAGAGGGAGTGCAAGAGAGAGAGAGGTTTCCAGATCCCAGCTGCCTGCTCATTGTAGGTGTGTGGAAAATCCCAAATGTGGCTGCAGTGCCAGGTTAGTCAGGCCTGGACTGGGAGGCTTCCGGAACGTGCAGAAGGTTTGGAGCACCTGCATGAGGAATGAGCTAGGTTGAATACAGGGTCTAGGGAAATGGGGGGTGCTGGAGGTATCCCTCACCTGTGGCTTAGTGGGTGTTTCAGTGATGTTCCTCTGGTAAAATTAAGTGACTGACTTAAAGCAATGAAAGTTCTTAACCTAGATCTGAGACTCTCCAATGAATTGTATTCAGAATTCACCTTTTCAGGGATGAGTTTACAGCTCAGCGGTTCACTTACTCCTTGAGACCCCCCTAGCCTATATGGCAGTGTCTAGTTCAAGTCCCCCCTACCCTGCTTCAGATCCCACTTCCTGCTGATGTGCACCCTGGGAGATGGCATGGATGGCTTAAGTACTTGGATCCTACCTGCCACATTGGAGGGCCAAGTGGAATTCCAGGCTTCTGGCTTCTGTGCAGTTCAGATCCAGTTGTTACAGACATTTGTGTGTATGTGAGGGGGTAAGGGGTGAACCAGCTACTGGAAGATCTTTTGTTGGCCGTTCAAGTCAACTGAAGATAAAGAAATAAGCATTATTTTAAAATAAAGTTCAGGGTTGGCATTGTGGGACAACAGGTTAAGCTGCCACATGCACTGCCTGCATCCCATATGGGCACTAGTTTGAGATCTGCCTGTTTCTTTCCCAAACTAACCCTCTGCTAATGTGTCTGCTAAAGAAGTAGAAGATGACCTGAGGACTTTGGCCCTGCTATCCATGTTGGAGGCCAGCATGAAGTCCTGGTTCCTGGCTTCAGCCTGACCCAACCCTGGCCATTGCAACTATCTGGGAGGTGAACCAGCAGATGGAAGATCTGTGTGTGTGTGTGTGTGTGTGTGTGTGTGTGTCCCTGTCAAATGAGATAAATATATATTTTTTTTAAAAAAAAAAGAACAACTTAGAATTCCTTCCCAGGAAATTCCTGGGTCATGCTCAAAGTGCAGCATTGGCAAAATATGTGTATTTTTAAAAATTCAGGCTTCCATGCATTTTTCTGGGATTAAAGTGAATAACTTCTGTCAGCTTTTTAAAAGAGCGAGTGAAGCAAGAAAGCTGACCACTGGGTGAGTTTGTTCTCCTTGGCCTTCTCCTTGACTGGGAGAGTGAGAAGACATCTCAGTCCACGGAAGAAGTGAAATGTTCCATCCTTTGTTCTGGTTCCAGACATACAATTGATTAGAACAAAAACTACCCATCACAACTTCCTTTCCCCCAGATTCGAGAGTGTTACAGGCAGGCTCCCAGACACATTCACTTTCCCACTGGGACTCTTCCTCCTCTCTCCTGCCATGTGGGAGGGGCGTTAGTTTCATTTAACAGAAGAGGAAACTGAGGCACAGTTGATGTGAGTCATTCCAAATCCAACAGCGCCCCCTGGTGGTGCGGGTTTAGACTTACTGTGAAAAGCGGTGACTTTCAAACATCCAGGAAACTTTTCTTGAACTATTTTAAGATTTATTTATTCACTCAAAAGGTAAAATGACAGAAAGGGACACCCACATACACCGCACCCACTCTCCTTTCTGCTGGTTCATTACTCAATGACTAAAACAGCCAGGTCTGGGCCTCGCTAGAGCCAGGAACTCCAGAGGCCCAGGTACTTTGATCATCTTCTGCCACCATCCCAGGTGCTAGAGCAGGAAGCTGGACCAGCCAGCACTCAAACCAGCACTTTGATCTGGAACATGGGTATTCCAAGCAGTAGCTTAATCCACTGAACCGCAGTGCCCACCCTGAAATATTGTATTCTGAGAGATACAGTTTTTCTCTTTCAAATGTGAAACTAAAACATGTGACAAGCCAGAGTGTGTGAGCAGGGGAGCTCTTGTGTGCTACTGATAGGAAAGCAAATTGCTGTGACCACTGAGGCAGATGCTCTGTCCTTTCCTCAAACAATGAGAAACCAGGACCGTTTTTGCTTAGCCGGTTAGTGTTCCTCCCAGGCATCCATCACTGAAATCCGTGTCCTCAAGATGTACCTTTGCACTCCTGCTGCCTTGGAGCAGTGAACAGCCTGCCAGTGTCCCACGTTCAAAAACTAGGTAAGAAGACGTGGGATGAACTCCATGGAGTGGAATTTGTCCTTTAGAAAGAAGGGAAATCCTGCCGTTTGCCACAGTGGAGCACACCGAAATAACCCAGGCAAGTGCTAACTGGTACTACTGGCATGAGAGCTCTAAAATAGCGCAGCTCATAGAAGCAGAGAGAATGATGGTGGTTTCCAGGAACCGGGAGAGAGGACAGCAGAGAGCAGGAAATGGTACAGCGTTTTCATCATGCAGCATGAGACAGTTTTGGACATCTGCATAACTTGGTGTCTGTGTGGTTAACAGCACCACATTAGATACTTACTAGATCCAGGAGTCAGGAGAGAACTTGCATCTATGGCGTTGCTGCTGGAGGGAGTGTCATGGATACATAACTACCTCCTATCTCATCAAGTTGTACACATTGAGTATGTACATGTTTAAGATGAATCAGCCGAGTCACAGCGCCAGGGAGGGCTGTGCATTCCCAGCACTGCAGTGTCATTGCTCACTGCACCTGTTTCAAACCAAGAACTTTAAGCTTGTGCCTTAAAACAGGAATTGATGGTGTCACCAGGAGCTCTTGTGTAGGAAGGAAAAAAACGAACACACAGACTTGTCAATGGTAAGTGGAAGGCCCGCATCTCAATTTCCTCCCGGGCTTTCCAGGGCGTAGTGGGTTCTTTTGGGTACAGATGTGTTTGATTTTGACAAGTGTGGAAGCAAATTGTACACTTAAGGTTCCGTCTCATGAGGCAATATCTTGAGAATTTTCCATGTCAGGAGAATAGTAATAGTAAGAACGCAGACATATATTAAAGATCACTAATATGTTCATTTGAACACTGCATCCTTCAAAACCAGGAAGGAACTTTCCAGCATAACTGGTGTGAAATTGTGCAAGGGAAGCAAGCCCCCATTGTCCCAGACAGCTGGCCACCAGGACCTGTTGGATCAGGTTCAGATCCAACAGCGCTATGCATCATAATTACGAATGGTATAATGGTGAAAGAATATATAACCTGCCTTAACATAACTATATTGAATTATATATTTTAGCTCTTAAAAAATGTGGTGTCCTTTCTGTTTGATCTTCTGTACTTAGAAGATAGAGTCTTGGGTAAGTTTTGAGTACTTTTGTTTAGCTTTTAATTTTGTAAATATTTCAGTAAAGGTAAAATAACCTAAGAATCAGAAGCCAAATGGTGTATTGGTTGATAGGTGATTGACAGACATAGAAACACAGGTATGAGTATTTAACAAGTCCTATTCAAAATAGAAAATTGAAGTAGATTCCAGTAGAACCAATTGACCTCAGATGGGCAATACACACGCACAGTGATGCCAGCCTGATTGTATAGATTAAAACCAAGGGGTGGCATTTTAAACATCACATGCTTTTATCTAACTTTTTTAACAAATAAAATCTGATGAAACTTTTTTTTTTATAGGTTTACTCATTTATTGGAAAGGCAGAGTTACAGAGAGTGGTAGGGGTAGGGGAGGAGAATCTTCTATTTGCTGATTCATTCCCTAAATGCCTGAAACTGCCAGGGCTGGACCAGGTCAAAGCCAGGAACTGGAGACTTCTTCTAGCTCTCCCACATCAGACCATCCTCCTCTGCTTTCCCGGCCATTATCAAGGAGCTTGGTTAGAAGTGGAACAATCAACCAATGCTCATATGGGATATGCTCACCCCAGTGTGCTGAAAGTGTAAGTTTGATTATGAGCAACAGGGATTATCTGAATCTTTACAAGCAAACCTTTTAAACATCTGAAAATGTCTCAGAACAAATCAGAAAAGTACATTATGCTACACCAAAGTCAGTAAAACATGGAAAGGTTCAGCTCTGGAGTCAGACCCATCCGGGTTTGAGTCTGACTACATCACTAACTAGCTGGATGTCCTTTGACCTTGGGGCAGATATTATCATTCTGAGCTGTGACATGGTTTATTAGTCATGTTATAAGGCTATTGGGAGAGCTAAAGGAGAACCTGGAGGTCAAGAGCCTCCCGCAATGCCTGACGTTGGTGGCAGCTGAGTAAACCAAGGAGAAGCAAAGCCTGCCCGCAAGATGAAGGTGAAAGCTGCTGAACCACAGAGTTTGTCGGGAGCGCCTAATGCTGTGCCTGCGTTTGCAGCACTTACGGCATGATCTCGCTCGCCTCAAGTTCCCATTCTAGCGGTGGGTGTCCCCTATCACACTTTTTCTTCTCTTCTGATATTAGGATGGTGAAGGAAAAGAAGTTCTTCTAGTTGAGCGCAGGAAAAGCAGGTGTTTGCTCCAAGGGAAAGCTCCTGTTGCCGACCTCTGGAAAGAGCTGCCTACAGGAGCGTTGATGCTAACCTCATCTGAAGTAAGAGACTGACTTTCCAGGCCAACAATTCAAAGTGGATGTATTTTTTTTCTCCTTTTCTTGAAAGTGGCATGATTATTTGGTAAAGAAAAACAGTTGCATAAAAAAGAGAAGTATAATGTTTTCTCCCTTCCCAACATTTCTAGTCCCCATCCCTTGCTCCATTAAAAAATTAAAAAATTATTTCATTTACTTTGAAAGAGTTAGAGAAACAGAGGGAAAGAGAGAGGGAGAGGTCTTCCACCTGCTAGTTCACTCTCCAGCTGGCCACAAAGGACAGTGCTGAGCCAGTTCAAAGCTGGGAACCAGGAGCTTCATTCTGCTCTCTCACATGGTGACCATCTGCTGACTTTCTCAAGCCGTTGTTAGCAAGGAGCTGAGCTGGAAATGGAGCAATCAGGACCTGAATATGTGCCCATAATGGGAAGTGGAACAGACTGAACTGGTCTGCTGTACATACTGGCAAGCATGGGAACCAGGGCAGGGGAGCGGGCCTGGTGGGAGTTATTGTGGGTCGCTCTGAGTAGGCAGTCATTTCCACTGGTTTGAGTGAGAGCCAAGTGTGCAGTGGGTGAGAATGGACTGGGCTGCAACACCCATTGGTTAGTGTAGAAAAAGGACTGGAGGCAGAATTAACCCAGCAATTGCAATCACCAGCATGTGCATATCTGATTGGGGCAACAGATTGTACTGGACTCTGTATTGGCAAGCACACACACAAAACAGGTCTGGGGTCACCTCAGATGAAGTTTCTGTTGGGATTTCCGCCCCTCCCACCCACACACACATCTGCATTCCTGGACTCAGAACCTCAACTGTGGGGAGAATTGCAGGCTTCTTGGTCTAACTGTGAACTGCATGTGTCAGAGCTGGGCCTCCTCAGTGGCTTAGACAAGCAGTGGGCAGCTTGTTCAGGTGCACATGGAGGATATGGCGGTACATTAAAATCATCAGAGAATGCCTGGTACCACAACAGAAGATGGAGGACAGAGCAAATTGATCAACTACCCCAGCCAAGTTTTGGCAGTGAATATCTGGGCAAATGGAGACTCTGGTGGACTATGTCAACCAGTGGATTCTGGAGGGATTTCATCGTGCTTGGAGTGGTGAGATTAGTAGTATTTTGGAATTACTAAACTATTGAATCCTCTTGAGCAAGATGCTCAGACCATGCCCCACATCAGGGACCCTGGGGTGGTGTCAGGTGGCTGGACTCAGAGAGCAGATGTATTTGGGAGGCTGGGTGTGGCTTCTTCCCTCAGCTTCCTCCTTCCCGCAGATACAAGAAAGAAAAAAAAGAGAATGTGGAAATGGTGATTTCACCCACCTTCCTGTAGCCCTTGACCCTTATCACCTTAATCAACTATGTAAAAATCAGTAAAAAAAAAAAGTCTGGAATAAAAGATCAGCCCATATCAAAGAAGCTAGTGGGGCCAGAGATTGAAGGTTGGCTTTTTGGCTTCCATCTCTCCCCACCTGTCTCCAGAGGATGTGAGAGGAGCCAGTGAGCCATCATAAACTGGATACAGACCCACAGTTATCTGAGGGATAAAGCTCAGAAGCCAGGCCAGAAATCAGGTCGCTTTGTGTTACAACCAAGCATCTGGGATGGTGGCTATGAACTCAGTTCCGAATGGTCCAGACCCAAGCAGATCCCATAAAAGGAAGATACGAGACAGTTCACCTGGTGAGACAGTGTTCTCCCTACAAAACAACTATGTACAGAGAGACGAGGACCTCTGTCTCCTTCCCACAGACACTGGCGGCCAGCTCGTGACATACCTAGAAGGAATCTGAGTATTGATTTTGGAAATGAAAGCAAGTTTATTTCATTATGGTCAGATGCCAGCAAAATAAATCTAGATTATGGTTATGTGTTTATTCCCACAAAGGAAACGACTTGGCATGGGTTGCAAGGTATTTAATAGAAATTTAGAGGTATTATGACATTCGATGTTTTGCTTCATTATGTTTTTGTTTATTGGCATGCCAACATGGCCACAGAAAATTTGAAGACTGCCAGCCCTTCACTGACCTCCTGTCACTGACCTCCTAATGCTAATTAGCTGGCAGCATGTGATGTAGTAACTGTGACTGCAGAGGAGGAGGGCCAAATCTCTCCCACGCATGAGCTCTTGGAAGCTTTTCTTCCTTCCCCTCTGCCTCCATCCCCCAAGTCATCCTTTCAGATTCGCCTCCTCTAAAGGCTTTCACTTCTCAGTGATGGGGATCCTCTCCCCCTCTTTTTTCTCTGAGAATGCCCTGTTCTTATGTGTTCATACTATCATGCCGTCCTACATACTAGCAGTAGTCTATCTCTCCCACTGGTCCTGAGCCAAAGGACTGTGAGCCCGCCTCGCTTCTCATGGGGCATCCCCACCAAGAGGTCCAGTGCTGCAGGGAAGGAAGCCAAGTGGTTCTCAGGCTTCCATGGAGGAGGCAAAATCCCATCCACGATGGGACGCTACATGACACCCAGTAGGATGGTTGGACCCAAAAGTCAGTTAGAAGGGTCAGATATCAGAATCCTTACTCATTGCTGGTGGGACTATAAAATGGTGAAGACGCTGTGGAAAACAGACAGTTCTTCAAAAGATTACACATGGAGTCACCTACAATCCAGCCACCCCCGTATTACCCATGAGAACTGAAAATGCAAGTCCTCAAAACAACTTGCTCATGAATGCTCATTGCAATGTGCATGAGATCCAAAAGCAGAAGAAACTCAACTACCTAGCAGCTGAAGGTTGAGGCAGCAAAATAGACTACAACTGTACAGTGGAATATTTTTGAGCAAAAAAAAAAAAAAAAAAAAAACCAAGCTGCTGATATATGAACAAACCTTAAAAACATGCTAAGTGGGCCAGGACAGAGGCTCAACTGGCTAATCCTCCCCATCCAAATGTGTGCTGGATCATGTCACAGCTGCTCCACTTCCCTACCAGCTCCCTGTTTCTGGTGTGGGAAAACAACCCAATGCCTTGGGAAACCCACATGGAAAACCTGGAAGAGGTTCCTGGCTCCTGGCTTCAGATTAGCTCAGCTCCATCTGTTGCAGCCATTTGGGGTGTGAACCAGTGGATGGAAGATCTTTTTCTCTGTCTCTCCTGCTCTCTATATATCTGCCTTTCTAATAGGCGAAATAAATCTTCAAAAAGAAGATGATAATGATGAAGAAAGCATGCTAAGGGAGGCAGTTGTGAGAGATGTAGTGTGACTCGACTTACGGGAAGGAGCGAGAGTAGGAAAGTCAAGGACACAGTAGCTTGCTCATCACCCAGAGCTGCTGGGGCTGGGGGAAGATGAGTGCTGACGGTAGAACACTAATTTGGGGAATATTGAAAATTTCTGAAATGGATTATGAGGATGGCCATAAAACTGTGGAATAACTGGAAGCTGTTGACTTGTATTCTTAAACAAAGAATTTTGCAATATGTGAATTATGTAAGAATAAACTTGTTATTTAAAAAGACGTAAGGAAAGAAACGTCTATCCAGAAAGGATGATCTCTCTACATAAAGCTAACCCAGAGCCAAGGTGACAGGGCATCGTTTTTAGCATATGTATGAGAAAATAAGGTAAATTAAAATGGGTGTGTACCAACTTGTTTTTGCTGAGAGAATAACAGGAAGGATAAATCAGAAATTAATGATAATGTCCCCAACAGAAGGGAATGGGAAAGGAATGAATGGAGAGGGAAGGGAGTGTCACTTCTCTGGCTTAACCCTGATGTATAGTTTTGAATATGGAAATGATATTAGTATTTTGACATATTCCCTGACACCAAGTCAACAAGACTAACAGAACATGCAAATAGGAATCTGTGAACCTGTATAGATATAAACAGTTATTAACTGCTATAGTAACCAGTTAGCAAATGACAAAGAAACCTTTCCCTTATCCTGAAAGTCAGTTGACCAGTGGAGACAGAATGATGGAATTGGAAAATCATTGTGATGATAAAGGTGATGATGTTAAAGTTTTAAACATCAAGAAAAGTAAATATATTGTAGTTTAATGCATCATGTATCCCCAGATTGGCTCCTTTTGTAATAACGATATTCAAGAAATATTTGGAGAAGCATGAATAGGAGTCTATGGATTAGGTGATAATAATTATCAGTATTGATTTCTTGATTTAAAAGTTTCTATGTTGGGACTGGCATGATGGCACAACAAGCTAATTCTCCACCCTGTGGTGCTACATGCCTCATGGGCAGCCGTTTGTGTCCTGACTGCTCTGCTTCTATCCAGCTCTCTGCTATGGCCTGGGAAAGCAGTGGAGGATGGCCCCAAGTCTTGGGACCCCGTACCCATGTGGGACACCTGAAAGAGAGATACCTCCCAACCTCTGGTTGACTCCTGATACCCTCGACAGCCAGGACTGAAGCCAGGAGCCAAGCATTCCCTCGGTGTGTCCCACATGACTTATAGGGTTCACATCAGCGGGAAGTCAGATGAGAAGTGAAGACTGGGCTCCATCCCAAGCACTTTCTTAATGTGAGATGCAGGCATCCCAACCACTGGCTTAACCCACTGCACCACAATGTCTGTCCCAGCTAAGACTTTTTAATTGCAACTGGATATGTCCATTTCACACCGCTACTAAAGTGCCAAAAACAACCAGTGCACGTGCCTGTCACATCAAAGGGCGTCCTTGCTTCAAACACAGCTGAACATCCAGTGTCACCGAGTGGCTTCCTTTCCACTCCTTCCCACCTGAGTGGCTTCTCCAGGAGTCTCCTGAACCTGAAATCCATGCACAATGCAGTCTGCATCGTGAATTCTAAAATCCAGTGAAACTGTGCATCAAACAAAAATGCTATTTGAAATCTGAAGTCAAGAACGTTCCTTTGATTTCCTTTCAAACAACAGTGATGAGAATATGAACACTGATTCTAATTGCTGTGCTCGATCGATTGTGACAGAATCAGTGTAGAGTCCAACAGTGGTGTTGATTGTGCTGAAGATCACTGGAGGGAAAGCTGTGCTGTTCTGAAGTGGTTTTTGCATCCCCATTGTGGATTCAGGGACAGTGGGGTGGGACAGGATGAGCTTGTGTGCTCAGTCAGGGTGGAGGATTTTTGTCTGTCGTGTTTGTTGACATGTCTCCATGCCTTCCAGCATGCTGGCACATAATAAGCTTCAATAAATACTCTTGCAAGGGAAGAACGGACCCAGAAAGGCATCCAAGAAAGTCAGAGGGAAAGGAAAAGTCAAAGAAGATTTCATGAGGGAAGATGGCAACAAAGTGGGGTTTTGTTGAGGATGAAGGCACACTCCTGATAACGGGCAGGATGGGTCAAGGCCACGTCACCTTAGAACCAATGATGACGGGCCTGGCATGGTAGCCTAGTGACTAAAGTCCTCACCTTGCATGTGCCGAATCCCATATGGATGCCGGTTCGTATCCCAGCTACTCCACTTCCCCTTTGGCTTCCTGCTTGTGGCTTGGGAAATCAGTGGAGGACGGACCAAAGCATTGGGACCCTGTACCCACACGGGAGACCCAGAAGAAGCTCCTGGCTTCTGATTAGCTCAGATTGGCAGTTGTGGCCACTTGGGGAGTAAACCAGCAGATGGAAGCTCTGTCTATCCTCTCTGCAAATCTGAGTTTCCAATACATTTTTTTTTAAAAAGATTTATTTATTTTTATTGCAAAGTCAGATATATAGACAGAAGGAGAGATAGAGAGGAAGATCTTCCTTCCGATGATTCACTCCCCAAGTGACTGCAACGGCCAGTGCTACACCGATCCGGAACCAGGAGACAGGAACCTCCTCCAGGTCTCCCACATGGGTGCAGGGTCCCAAGGCTTTGGGCCATCCTCAACTGCTTTCCCAGGCCCCAAGCAGGGAGCTGGATGGGAAGTGGAGCTGTCAGTATTAGAACCGACGCCCTTATGAGATCCTGGTGTGTTCAGGGTGAGGCCTTTAGCTGCTAGGCCACGCTGCCGGGACCTCCAATTTTTTTTTTTTTTTTTGGAAATAATCAATAATAACCCATGACTGACACACAAGGGGGGGGGAGGTAAGCAGCAGGTGACAAATATGGCCTGTTGTGCTGGGTAGTGGTCACAAATCAGCAGCCCGCGGCACACACACAGCAGTCAGCTGGTCTGCTATGGGCCCCTTCCAAAATTCAGGTGTTGTCGTTTTAAAGGCTGAATGGGTTATGAGACTCCTCCCACCGGAATGATTTAAGCCTCCCGTGAGAGAGGCTTCCCACTAAGTTTGGCTGGTTCTGCCTCTCCACTTGCTGCACCCTGAGGCGATGGCATTCCTTCCTGGGAGAATGCAGCTGGCCAGGCACCGCCTTGGAAGGAGGAAGGAAGGAACCCTCACCACACACCAGTCCTGCAAGTGCCCGCGTCTTGGACTCCGCAGCCTCATAAACAGTAAGAACATATAAATTTATTCCTTGCAAACTACCCACATAGGTATTGTTGAAGCAGCACAAATGGACTAAGGTACTTGCTAGAGTTTTTTTTTAAAACATGGGAAGTTTGGGGCCAGTGCTGTGGCATAGTAGGCTGAACCTTTGCCTAAGGCAGTGGCATCCATATGGGCACCAGCTTGAGTCCCGGTTGGTCTGGGAAGGCAGAAGACGGTGACTCAAGTCCTTGGACCCTGCACTCAGGTGGGAGACCTTTGTGGAAGCTCCTAGTTTCATGCTGAGCTACCTCTGACCGCTACTGCCATTTGGGCAGTGAACCTGTGCGGTGGAAGATCCCTCTGTCTCCCTTTCTTTCTATAACTCTGCTTTTCAAATAAAAATGAAATGAATATTTTAAAAAGTAGGGCGGTTTTATGTAGCACCCAGATGGCTGGCTTCTCTTGAAACCTCAGGTGATGTAGCAATTCTGAGCCCATGTTCTCACGGGGCAGCAATTGGCTGGGCCTGGGGAACCTTCCAGGCCTAGCGAAGCACCTGCCTCTCCTCAGCTTCCCTACACCCGGGCCAAGTTTCTCTATGACTCTGTATAGATGTTCAAACTTCTGACCCTACAGGAGAGCTGGTGAATTCTACAGTTTCCTTTGAAATCTCACCTGGTACCTTCTATCTTAACCCTTCTTGCCCCCTCCGCTCTTCCTTTCTGTGTCCATTTGTGTTCTCGGCAAAGTTTTAAATAATCTTTTAAAACTTACTTTAACACGTGTTTAAGAGGGGCGAGTGAGCTCTTATCTTAGCCGGTCCACTCCCCAAATGCCTATAGCAGCCAGGGTTGGGCTGGGACCAGAGCTTCAAAATGGAAACTCATTTCAGGTGTCTCTTGTCAGTGGCAGGAACCCAGCTTTGAGCCATCAGCTGCTTCCCATAGCAAGCATTAGCAGGAAGCCTGGGGTCAGGAGCCCGAGTCAAACCCAGATCTTTCTGTTTGGGATACGGTCACCTTAACCACTAGGGTCAATGCCTAACCCTTCCATAACTTTTCACAACAAGTAAATATAATCAGAAGTTTAACAAAATTAACCTTATGTTTGAAAATTATAAAACAAAGCAGTTAAAAGTGTTGCCACAGGTCACCTCAAAGAATTTCCCACAGTTACACGCTAGTTCAGGTACTTCAGAAGCAAAGGCAATTGAGTATTTCCAACGCCCTGTCCTCTCACCCCTACCATTGAATTAGTCTCTGCTGGCGCATTGGTATGAATATCTTTGTTATCTTGCCTCTCCAGTATTTTCAGAAACTTAACACATGCTAGATGTGGCAGGTGTGTTTCTAATTTTAATATGGGTGGGAGTCCACCGAGCCAGCTATTTCAGAAGGGCTTTGAGAATTACAGCAGAGCATCAAGTTGGCGCGTTGTGCTGCCTGAAGCACAGCCCATGCAGGCACAAGTGCCTTGATTGTCAGCCTTCTTCTAGCCAGTTAAAGCCTGTGAGCTAGGAGTGATTAAAGAAGGGGGAAAAAAGAAACAACTCAAGCACCTGTTCCAGCTTTAGCAAGAACCCTAAAATAGAGCAAGCATTTCCTAGGAGAGCCAGGCTTTAGCCTGTGCAGCTGCTTACCTCCTTATCAAAAATCAGTTTCTGTCTATTCTGCAACAGAAATAGGATGGCCTTTCCCCCTTTGTAATTCACCTCCTTTCTTCTTGACCAAAGGAAACTTTTGAGGACTGTTGTGTGATTCACACTCACTGGGGGAGATTTTGTATTTTTAAAATTCCGTTAAAGCTATTAATTCACTTAAAGGAATCTACTTGTAAAACTTTTTTTTTCAGTTGGCAATCTTAAAAGTCAGTATAGCGCTTATTGGTTCTCATTTTTCATTTTCTTCCCCAATCAGCTTGTAGAATGGATTAAAAAAATTACAGAATCATAAAAGTTGGTGCTGTAAACACAGCAGTCAGTAAACCCAGGCTTCACTTTAAGTAAACAGAGACAGAGATAAATGGCACAATGGAGAGAGAGGAATAGAAAGGTCAGTGGGCAGTGTGCCTTCAAAGAGCAGAAGAGAAAAGAGAAACTAATCTTTTGTTCAAACCACTCCCCAGCTCTAAATAGCCCTAGTCCCTAAACTCAGCTCACACCTTGAACATGCTAATGCGTTTTGCTTGGCTTGGTCCCGTAAGCCTCGAGTTCAATGACTGTGTCTGCTTTGGCCCTTCTTGCTCTGACTGCCCTGACTATTTAACCACAGTATCTTCCTTTCCCAAACAGAAGAGTAAGTACACTTTGTGGAGAAGTGTCCTACCTTAGGTTGTCTGTCTTATCCAGTTCTGTCTCTAGAACTCAGAGGACTCTGTTGGTTGCATTTGGAGTTGCTCATTCTCAGGAGCTCCCCGAAAGCACCTGACCTGGTGGTCCACAGAGCATCCACTCAGTTAGCATTTCCTGTCTTCCTGTTGAATGCCAGCTGAGAGCAGTTGTCGTCCAGAGGCCATTTCTCACCCCCCGGCCGTAAAATTCTCTAGTATCCAGACTGAGGCATTTTGTCAAAATATCTTGTATATCCAGGATTTATCTTAAGTAATTGCAAGTTGTCATGATTGGAGCAGAGTGCATAAAAGGAAAAAAAAAAAAAATTGAAGTGCTACCCAGAAAAATAGAATGCTTTAGAGTTTGTGTATTTCTCAAAAGGATTTCTGAATTTGGAGAGCAGAGTGGCAGAGTAACACCTTCTTGCCTCTTAATGACTCCCCAGACGGCCACGATGGCCAGACGAGTCCAGGGAGAAGCCAGGAGCCTGGAAATCCAAGCTGGTCTCCCACATGGATGCCAGGGGACCAAGTCCCTGGTATCCTCTGTTATTCTCCCAGTCGCATTAGCAAAGTGCTCTTGGGAGCAGAGCAGCAAGAGTTCAAACAGGTTTTCTGATAGGGGATGTCAGTGATGGAAGTGGCATTTTAACCCATTGCACTGCAATGCCAGCCCCAAGTGTTACATTGGTAAAATAGCTTGATTTGAATTATAAAAGAAAATGTATTAAAATTAATTTAAATTTATTACTTTGTATCTTAAAGATGCATACATTTTTATTCAAAAGGCAGATTTACAGAGATAAGGAGAAAGATCTTCATCCACTGGCTGCAACAGCTAGAGCTGAGCTCATCCAAAGCCAGGAGCCTCCTTCAAGTCTCCCACATGGGTGAGGAGCCCAAGGCTTTGGGACATTCTCCACTGCTTTGCCAGTCCACAAACAGGAAATTGTATCAGAAGCAGAGCAGCTGAGACAGACAGTAATGCCCATATGGGATGCCAGCAGGAAGGTAGAGGACTAGCCTGTTGAGCCATGACCAGCCCTAAAATTAGAAGGCACCTATGTCATCATGCGTATCTCCCTTCTTGTCACCAGATAGTTTCTGTTGAATGGTTCAACCACATTTTATTTCTCTGTTTATGAGAAGTTGACCATCTGAGCTGTTTAAAAAGTTGTTGGCTATGACGACTAATGTTAGAACTTTGTGAATAAGCTTTGTGTGGCTGTATGATATTTCTTTTGTGTCTTTTACTAGAAGTGGACCCCTACCATTGTGTCCTGCTATATTTGATCACTTATTTTCTTCTCCCTGTTTTGTTCAATACTTTGCAGCTGGTATGTAATAGCTGTGCAAAAAATACATGTTGTAAGAATGATTCAAACAATGCTAGATGAGGACAGCAAATGTAGAAAGAAAAACTATTAATTCAATAAACTGAGTATATAGTCCAAGTCAAGTTGCCTGAATCTGGATGGATAATTCTCAAGGAAGTAAGAAAATTTGCATGATTTCCATTAGTGCCAGCATGATTCTCTCTTGGCTCCAGTTTTTCCCTTGTAAAATGTCAGAATTCTTGGATCATTTATATACCATAGTCTGTAATTCTAGCATAAAAACTAATAAGACTTGCTCATTGAGTATTTATTCAACAATCTTTTAAAAATTTTATTTATTTTACTTGAATGTTAGAGACAGATCTTCCATTTGCTGGTTTACTCCTCAAATGGTCACCATGACCCAGAGCTGGGCTGGTCTGAAGCTGAGAGCCAGGCCCTTCTCCCGGATCTCCCATTTGGGATGCAGGATTCCAAGGCCTGTGGCTTTCTCAGACCATTAACAGGGAGCTGGATGGGAAATGGAGCAGCCAGGACACAAATCACTGTCCATATGGGTTGCTGGCACCCCAGACAGAATTAGCTTGCTATGCCACCACAGCAGAACCTCCGACAATCTTTACTGAGTTGACCCATTGGCACTTTCCAACAGTAATAAATGAGTTTGTATCTTTTGTGTGTTTTTGAGAATTTACTTATTTATTTGAAAGGCAGAGTTATGGAGAGGGAGAGGCAGAGCCAGAAATGGGAAGAATTTATCCATCAGTTGGTTCACTTCTCAAATGACCGCTATAGCCAGAGCTGACCCAAGTCAAAGCCAGGAGCCAGCAGCTTCATCTGTGTCTTCCATGTAAGTGCAGAGGCCCAAGGACTTGGCGATCCTTTGCTGCTCTCCCAGGCTGTTGAAAAGGAACTAGATAAGAAATGCAACTGAAACTTGAACTGTACTCATATGAGATGTTAGTGCTGTAGGCAGTGGCTTTACTCTCTGTGCCATAGCATTGTGACCATTGTACCTGTTTAGTTTTGGGTGAAATGCTGATAGATACAGATCCTCCATCCTCTGGGCCATTCCCCAAATGCCTATAACAACCGGAATTGAGACAGCCTCGGGTCAGACACCCCAGAACTCAATCAAGGTCTCACACACTTGGAGGAAAGTCAGAATCCCAAACACTTGAGCCTTCATGTGCTGGCTGCCAGGATGTGCACCAGCAGGGCCTCTTCCTTCTGCTATCGCTGCTGTGCTCGTGGGAGCACTGCACACTCTGTCTCTCTGTGCTTCAGTCTCTGCCTCAGTGAGATCGTGGGTCAGAGCTCCTCCAGGCCGACCTTGACCGTCTACAGAGGTTAGAGCAAGGCAGACGAGAAGCCAGAGGACTGAGAGGTTCTGTTGTTCGAAGGCCTTGCTGCTTTCTGCTGGACACCCATGCCTAGAAAGTCACTGGCTGTGGTCCTGCTTGTGTTACCGCAAAATGTACCATGTCAGGTCTTTTTCTGATGAAGTTCCAGAGACAGTTTTATAGAATCTGCCTTTCACGTAGTTTTAAGGAAGCCTTTGGGTAGAACTGAGCAGGAGCATGCAGATGCCTCACTCAGCCCGTGTGTTTGCCCACAAAGGCCAGGCTTGAAGCAAGAGATGGCTAACATATTTTGTGGACCCTGTTCTGGGTTTCTGAAACTGGTATTACTGGCTTATTCTGCTTGACCAGTGCGAGAACAGCTGTTAAGTAA
Organism: Ochotona curzoniae; assembly: GCF_017591425.1. Classification (NCBI taxonomy): domain Eukaryota; kingdom Metazoa; phylum Chordata; class Mammalia; order Lagomorpha; family Ochotonidae; genus Ochotona; species Ochotona curzoniae. Next base: position 27,666,523 of record NW_024466512.1, on the reverse strand, counting down.
TGACCTTAGCTAGGAATATTTAGGTAATAGACAACATCTATAAGACCCACAGACATTCGTTCACTGTACAAGAACCACAAGGATGCATGTTTTGCATTCATGGCAGATCGAGAATGTTATCTCTTCATTCCAGTGCAAAATATGTATTGGAAATAAATGGACACATGCTGAGAATTACAACGGTACTTTTCAGAACCAAAAGAAAAGGATATTTCAACCTGCTGTTACTGGAAAATTTTAGAGAACATTAGAAGAATATGAACAAATTCCTTAATCTCTAGTTACCAAATATAAATCATAGCCTACATATTAAAAAAAAAACTCAAAAAGCACTTGTACAGGTGCCATTTGCGGTGATTGAGTTATATCTGGAATTAAGCTGCTACTGGCATGACATAGGGCACTGGTTCATGTCCCAGCTGCTCTACTCCTGATCCAGTTCCCTGTTCATGTACTTTTAAATGAGTAAAAGATGACCCAAGTCTGTAGGTCTCTGCTACCCATGTGGGAGACCTATAAGAAGCCCCTGACTTCTGACTTCGGCCTGCCCCACCTGTCTGTTGCCGTCACTTGGGGAGTGAACCAGCAGACAGCAAATCTCATTTCCTCTTTTTCTCCTTCTTTACCTGCAACTCTGATTTTCAGAAGCCTCTTTTTTAAAATCCTTTAAGCTACTCTAAGGAGAGAATAAATATTTGTTGTAAAGAAACTACAACTCAGCTTTTGGTACTATAATAAATGAATAGCAATCCTAACAGAGCTCTGTGTAGAGTAGAAGAATGCGTTTTAGTGACCAGCAAGGGAAAGAGTGCAGGGATTCCAGTGGGATTGACAAATAAATGTGAGTTTTGCAATAAATAGTAGGTTTAGTTCAAACCTTTTCCTGCTCTGCTGCACTCAAGTTTTTTTTTTTTTTTTCGGCACTCAAGTTTGAAAGCACGTGTCTAAATGATTTATCTGGGGGCATCTGTCCATGTCTTGATAAGGGAGGGACTTCCTGCGTGCGTGATGGATCTGCACTGCTTGTGACTAGAAGTCAGCCTTGGTTGCCTCTTGTCAAACCCGAGAGCTGTTACCTGCAGCAGGGAGCGGCAGTCGGGCAGGCCAAAACAGCAGAGGTCTGTGACCCTGACGTCAGGAATCTGCCTTCTCTTTTGCCCTGGCGGGAATCTATGACATAGGTTTGGGGCTAGGGGCAAAGCAAAGCACAAAGAGACATGCAGATAAGTCTTGGATCAAAGCTGCGGTGCGTACCAGCCAGGGGCAGGCCTGAGGCCAGGGAGGTGGAGGACAGCAGAGGGCACGTGAAGCTTGCGGGCTGAGCAGCTGTGTTTTCTGATAGCACTCCAGCTAGCCTGCACAGAGAACGCGGCACACGCTCAGGGGAAAGGAATGCGTGGCAGACACCAGCCCATTGCACACACATGGAAACCTGATCCAGCAGCTTCGTCCTAACACATGTCCTGGCATTTTATCTCCTTTGATTCCAGTGCTTTGTCACATCTCACAACGAGGCCAGCCAGACCAGGTCAGAGGGTCAGTCTTGAGAAGCCAGAGTGGTCAGGCCCAAACCAAGACCAGGGAGGTTTCAGTTTGTACCATTTTCTTTCTTAAACTGGAGTTCGTCCAGATGGCACCAAAAAGGGAACCTGGCTTGAGTTCTGGGACCAGAAAGCATAGTGGGAACTACTGTCATAGATGCATGGGGCAGGGCTGCTTGTGGAGCCAGTGGCTGGGCAGAGGAAGCATCATCAGCTGGCCAGATCCAGGGGTCAGTGTGAGATGCTGGCCAAGAATGAAGCAAGAAATCAGGAAATGAGGTAAGAAGCAGCTCTAGAAACACAGTGGCAAGGTGAATGGCTTGAAAAAGTTCCTGACATAAATTGAACTGCCCAAGAGACCAAGTGCTGGTCACATGTCGGGGGTCTGGGCAACCAATCAGATCATTTACTAGTATAGAGCGGAGCTGGAATCAAATAGACAAACACTACAAATTAACCTGAAGACCTGGTCCAAAGAGATCAGTCCCTAAAATGAGCTGGAGGCCGGACTGGGGGTCTCAGGGTAGAAGCGAGAGACCACCAGGCAGGTACTGATCAGCCAACCAGACTTCTGCTCCCAGTGCAGAGACCCTCTAAGTAGGGATGCCAGGACTGTGGACCAGGTGATCTTGTCTGCTCTACATGACTTGTCGTCTCATTGGCCAAATGTGAATGCTTAAAAGAGAGGAGGGATGGGGTGGAAATGGCAGCATGGTGAATTAAGCTGCCACTTGGAGGACGCCCAACTCCCATGTTGGAGTTCTCATTCAAATCCTGGCTCCTCCACTTTCTGCTACGATGCCTGGGAAGGCAGCATGGGATGGCCCACATGCTGGGGTACTAGCCACTCTGTGGAAGAACCATATGTAGTTCTGGACTCCTTTCTTTGGCTTGGCTCAGTCCAGGTCTGCATGGGCATCTGTGGAGTGAACCAGCAGATGAAAGATATCTGTGTCACCCTCTCTCACTCTGCCTTTAAATGATGTATTTTTAAAGAGAGATGGTGTTTTTTAGAAAGTGATTCTCAATTGTGGCTGCTTCCTGGAGCCCCCTGGGATGAAAGCAGCTTGGAGTTGCAGGACCTCACATTGTCTGAGGCCTATTTGTGGAGCAAAGGGGATGCTCTGGCTGGGTTGTGGTTCCCACGGCTGAATGTGAACGCTAGAGTGGGGGCTGCTGTCTGGTTTGGGGATGACTATAGTGTCCCTTGGCACAAGAGTGGCCTGGGTCTGGAGTGCACCAAACTGGGCTGGACTCCAGCACCCACTGGTGCTTGTGAGAACCAGGGAATGTGTAGGACAGGCTAGACTGGGTGTCTGCCCCTGCTGAGCCATGTGTGAGCTGTGTGTGGATGTGGAACAGGCTTGGTTGGGCTGTAACACACAGCAATAAAAACTGGAATGGGTGAAGGGCAGTCAGGAAAGGCCACTGTTCTTGCTAGGACAGGAGGTAGACTAAGTAGGGCTGGCTCATGAACTCACCAATGGGTGTGTGATTTCTCTGAAAGGCAGAATTAAAGAGGAAGAAGTGCACATGCATGCGCACACGAGAGAGAGAGAGAGAGAGAATCTATCTGCTGATTCTCTACAGAAGCCAGGAGCTTCGTCCTGGTCTCCCACATGGACACAGGCCATCCACTGCTGCCTTCTCAGGCACATTAAAAACAAGCAGGATCAGAGGTGACGCAGCTGAAATTCCAATTAGCACCCATATGGAATGCCAGCATCATTGGCAGTATCTTAAGCTGCCACATCATGGCTGTCCCCATGAACCCTTCTCTGTCTCTTACTGGGTGTATGTGGACATAATATTTTATATTTCTGTCAGCAATGTGTATCACAGCTAGTCCATATTTTTGTCAATGATTGGTATTGAAATCAATTGGTCATTGTCATTGATGTGACTGAAGGATGTGGAGTGGTACCTTAGAATTTTAATTTGTATTTTCCTGTCTTTTTATCCGCTTACTGAGCATTCATTTTATGTGTGTGCTTGAAAAAGTTTGTGGAAAAGAAGAATTAAAAGATCTTACTAAAATATTTTAAAGAGCAAAATAAAAAGATAATGTGGACCGTGGGCATTAAGCCTGTCAGTTCAGGTATGCACCTGCCACATGCGAGTGTCTGACTTCTGTCTCTAGTTGTGGTTCCTCAGTCCAGCTGCCCATCAATGCAGACAGCTCCAGTGATGGGGTTTCTGTCACCCCCACAGGAGTTCTGACGTACATTCCCTGCTCCTGGTTCTGGGTCTAGCTAACTCTAGCCATTGTGGGCATTTGGGAGTGAATAAAAATTTTAAAAAATTAATAAAATGTAAACCTCTTTTTGAACTTTTTGAAGCCTTCTAATATTGCTTCATACATTTAATATTTTTCAATTCTGTCCCTTTTATTATCTTTCTATTATTGTCTTGTGGGGGTTCTTTATTCTGCATGTAAATCATTTGTTAGATTTAGGTGTTGTGAATATTTTCTCAGTATATGAATTTACCATCTGAAATATTTCTTTCAAAAACAAAACCTGTCTTCTGATTAGTTAAGGTTTCAATTTTGTTGAAGTCAACTTTTTCAATTTTTTGGATATCCTGTTAAGAAATCTATGTATGCCCCAGAAGATCATGAAAATATTTTTCTGTATTTTTTCCTAGAGACTTTGTACTTCTGGCTCCCATTTTGAGACTCTTCACCCATCAAGCAGTTGATTTTGTATTTTCTGTGGGTGTTCAACCCAGAACTTCCCAAGCATTTCTGACCTTGCAACCTATTTCTGTACATAATACCTATCACCCTTTCAAGAAATTAACATATAAAACACAGTAAGAACTGAATATTTTCCTAGGGAAATCACTACAACAAGCCAAACAGATAAACATATCCAATGTCATCAAATTCCTTCAATCCTGGACAAAGGAATAAAACACAAAGGTAGTAAGCTAAAAAAAAAGTTGCAGCAGACTTGATGAGGTTGCAGTAACTACACATGGAGGATAAAACTTTTTCCAATTAATCTTAAAACCATAAGTGCTCAAAACATAGAACACTATCAAATATCAGCTAATACATACATCAATAAACTAGCTTTAACAAAATAAGCACCTTATTTGTGAACCCTTGGAGACAACCACATAGCCCATTCATTTCTCTTTCAACGTCTGAAAGTAGTGGTTTTGCCTGCTATGCCACAACGCTGGCCCCACAATGTCTTACAGACTACCTACCAAATGCAAAATGTTCCTTTTGTTAGCATACAGTAATTGCACATATTTATAGTGTATAATAACACATGTACACAGTATGTAATGAGTAAATCTAATTAGCCTTTGCATTTGAAATGGTTGTTATTCTTTTGTTGGGAACTCTGTATTCTAATTCTTTATAGGATACTTGCGTAGGATAAATAGCTGAGCTCTGGCCGCCTGACTGTGCTGGAGAACATGAGAACTTGTTCTCCCTGTGTGGTTGTATTTTGGTATCTGCTATCCAACTTCTCTAATTCCTCCCCTCTATTGTTCCTAATCTCTAGTGATCACTACTGTACTCTCAAATTCTATGAAATAATTCTAATTCCAATTACGTTTTTAGCTTCTATGTATGAGTGAGAATATGTCGCATTTGTCCTTCTGTGCCTGGTTTATTGATCTTAATAGTTATCTCCACTTCTATCTATGACGCTGCAACAGAATTTCACTCTTTTGAATGACTGGATGATGTTCCAATGTGGTATAGAAATACCACATTCTTGCATTTATTTGTTTGAAAGGCAGAGTTACTGGGAGAACAAGAGAACTGGGGAGAAAGAAATCTTTGTCCTGCTGAGACTCTCCCCAAAAGGTTATACTAGCCAGGGGTGGGCCAGACAAAGCCAGAAGACTGGGACTCCAGTTGTTTCCCATGTGCAGGCACCCAAGCACTTGGGCTGTTGTGTGTTGTTCATCTAGGCACATTAACAGGGAGCTGGATTGGAAGTGAAGCATCTGGGTCTCAAATTGGCACTCCTATGTGAAGCCTGCTTCAGGCTGTGGCTTAACCTGCTGTGCCACAATGCCCATTCCAGCCCCACATGGTCTTCACCCACTCATGTGTCCATGGATATCTTGGTTGCTTCTGTATCTTGGCTATGGGGGAGCGTACCACAGCCACTGTGAAGAGTAAAAAAGGCATCTTTTTGGATATGTTGATTTCATGTCCTAATAGCAGAACTGATACTCTGTTTGATAGTTACATTTTTAGGAAATGGCATACTGACTGTACTAATTTATATCCCCACCAACTATGTCACAAGTTCCTTTTATCTGTATTCTCACTAGCATTGGGTTGTTTTTGGTCTTTTTGATTAAAGTCCCTTATAACTAGGGTAACACGATATTGTGGTTTTGATTTGCATTTCCCAGATGATTAGTAATGTTGAACTTTTTTTTCATATATTTTTTGGCCATCTGTAGTTCTATTTTTGGAAAATATCTATTTAAGTCATTCTCCCATAAAAAAAAAAAAACGGGTTCTTCTGTGGCAGTTTCTGAGTTCCTTTTACATTTTGGATCATAACCTCTTTTCGGGTAGACAGTTCACAAATTCTTTTCATTCTGTGGGTTGTCTTTTCACTCTGTTAATTGCTTCCTTTGCTGTGTGGAACTTTTTGCGCTGATGCAATTTCACTTATCAGTTTTTGCTTTGGTTGCTCTTGCTTTTGAGAATCTTTCGCAACCAATCTTTCCAGACCAATGTCCTCAGGTGGTTTTTATTTATTTATTTATTTTGTATTCCCTAGTAGTTTTAGGACTTACAGTCTTGCATTTAGATCCTTGATTCATTTTTGGCTGATTTTATAGTGAGAGATGGAGATGTGGCCGCCCCCTCCTGCGTCTCAGGATCCACTTGCACCGCTTGCTACATAGACGGTCTTTCCTTGAATGTATGTCTTTGGCATCTGTGTTGCAAATCAGTTAGTTGTAGATGTGTGAATTTATCCCTGGATTCTCTATATTGTTCCATTACTCTGTATGCGCGTTGCCTGTCAGCACCACTGCTGTTTTGATTACTATAGCTTTGTAGTATGGCTATTCAGGATTCCATAGGAACTTGAATTTTTTTTTCTGTTTCTTTGAAGAATGTCATTAGTATTTTGATGGAAATTGCATTGAATCTATAAATGTCTTTGGGTAATGTGTATGTTTTAACAATAAGAGTAACATTTAGTTTTATCGTTGCTTAAATATTCTTCAAGTGGGTATTTTTAGATTAAGCAACAGCTTTAAAGATGTGTTTGACTTTGAAAAACTAATAATACTGGGAGTAACTGACCAGGAACCCTTATGGTTTGCAAATGCTTGCAAGCATAACAGCAGGTAAGGAAATGCAGAACTGTGCGTTTTCTAAAGTGGTCATGAGATTTTGATAACTTTTTGATGAGTCAGTGAACATTTGATCTGCTGCAATGTTAAATTTACCTTTAAATGCCAAATACTTCCTTTCTAAGCTGCTGCTCTAAAAATATTAAGCTGGCTCATTAGAATTATGCATTTTAAGGAATTCCTTTAAAATCTGGGAAAATTATTAAAATATTTATGTATTTGGGAGACAGAGTTACTGAGAGATAGGGAAAGACAGAGAAGTCTTTCATCCACTGGTTTACTTCCCAATGGTCACAATAACCAGGGTTTGATTAGACCAAAGCTAGGAGCTGCTTCTGGGTCTCCCACATGGGTCCAGGGGCTCAAGCACTTGGGGCATCCTCTGCTGCTTTTCCAGGTGCATTAGCGGGGAGCTGGATCAGAAGTGGAGCAGCTGGGACTTCAACTGATACTCATTCAGGATGCCAGTATTTCAGGTGGTGGCTTAACTTGCTATGCCACAATGCATGAACCAAAATCTGAGCCATTTTGAAAAAATTTTATAATGTGTAGTGAGTCTAAGAGTAACCAAGATACAAGTTAGATGATTTCTTAGGGGAGTGGGTGTGTGACCTGGTGATTAGGATGCCCACATCCCACACTGCAGTATCAGAGGTCAGTATCCAACTCTTATTCCTGCTGAGGCAGACCCTGGGATTCCAGTCATTGGATTCCTGCTACTCCTGTGGGAGGCCCAGATTGAATTCTAGCTTCTGGCTTCAACTTGGTCCAGTTCCAACTATTGGATGTACTTGAAAAATGCACAGCAAGTAGATCTCTGTGTTTGTGTCCCAAATCAATGATAAATACTATTTGAGCGGCTGGTGTGATGGCTCAATTGACTAATTCCCCACCTCCAAGCACCAGCATCCCATGTGGGTACCAATTCATATCCCAGCTGCTCCAGTTTCTATCCGGCTTCCTGCTTGTGGCTTGGGAAGGCAGAGGAGGGTGGTCCAGATCCTTGGAACCCTAACCACATGGTAGGCCTGGAGGAGACTCCTGGATCCTGACTTCAGCTTAGCTTATCTTTGGCTGTTGGAGCAATTTGGGATAGAAGATCTTTATCATCTCTCCATAAATCTGCCTTTCAATAAAAAATAAATGTTTTCTAAAACTATACTAAAAATATTGTTCTTTGTGTTTAACCTGTCCCTGGAACAGTTATAACTTGTAAGCTATTCAAATATGAAATTTGTGTTTCTTTTTTGTGAAGCACTTCATACTCTACATGTATTTTTTTGTGTATGTGTTGGTATTACTATCACCTTTATTCTGTTTTTCTTTATTAGAACTATGGAATTTAAAAATTTTTACTTTATTATTATTATCATCATTTTATCATACAGTTCCATAGGCCCTGGGATTTTCCTTATCCCCTGCTCAGCTCCCTCCCCCCATGAGTTCCGCTATATCATTACTGTAGCATAGTTCTTCATAAACAGTCATATGTCCATCATTGCGGGCAAGGACAATGGCAGAGAGCCCAACATCCAATTGTCGAGATATAGTAAACAGTTTCATTGGGAGTTGATTCTTGTCTGGAAGTAGAGATGCATACTACATTGTATCCTCACATCTGGATATGACAGGCTCCATTACACAGTTACTATGCATCCCCTTAAATGAAAAGCCACGAAACAAAATCAATAACAGAAAAAAAATCAATCAACAACACCATTAAGTTAAATAACATGCTGCTAAATGACTAATATGTCACTGAAGCAATGAAAATCAAGAACCTTCTTGAATAAAATGATGTTTCTATATGATCTATGAGTCATTGAAGAATTTAATCAGAAGAAAATGTTTTGAAGAGATGAAACTAACAAAACATCAAAATCCATGAGATAAAGTTTCCTCTGATCTTTGTTGGTGAAATATATCCCCTGTAGGCAACAAATAGATGGGTTTTGTTTTTTAATCCAGTCTACTAATCTATGACATTTGATTGATGAGTTTAAGATGTTTACATTAAGGGTTATTACAAATAGGTGGTAATTTGGTTCCGTGATTTTAGCAGTGGGTTGTTCGTTGATTTATTCTTCTGTTGTTATTTTACTGGGATGTTCTTCGCATTTACCTTTGGTTTTGTTGGGTGCTATTCCTTTTCTCTGCCCAGAGAACATCTTGAAGTATCATTTGAAGGGCAGGTTTGGAAGAGGCATATTCTTTCAACTTTTCTTTACAGTGGAAGAATTTTATTTCATTTTCAAAGGCAAAGGAAAATTTTTCTGGGTATATTATCCTGGGCCGACAATTTTTTTCTTTTAGAAATTGGAATATGTCGCTCCATTCTCTTCTTGCCTGTAGAGTTTCCTGTGAGAGATCTCCTGTGAGTTTAATTGGCATTCCTTTATATGTCAGTTGATTTTTTTTTTCACGTGCACATTTAAGGAAAATTTTTTCCTTTTGTTCAATTGAAGAGAGCTTGGTTATCGTGTGTCTTGGTGAAGATCGCTTTTGATCAAGCCTGTTGGGAGTTCTCTGTCTCTCCTGGATGTTGTTTCCCAATTTTTTCTCTAGATTAGGGAAATTTTCCCTTATTTCTTTAAGTACATTTTTAAATCCAGCTTTTCTCTCTGCACCTTCTTTATTTTTTAAAAAGATTTATTTATGTTTATTGCAAAGTCAGATATGCAAAGAGAAGAGACAGAGAGGAAGATCTCCCGTCCAATGATTCACTCTCCAAGTGACTGCAATGGCTGGAGCTGGACTGATCCGAAGCCAGGAACCAGGAACTTCCTCTGGGTCTCCCGCGTGGGTGCAGGGTCCCAAAGCTTGGGAGCTGGATGGGAAGCAGGGCCGCTGGGATTAGAACCGGCACCCATATGGGATCCCGGGTGTGCAAGGCGAAGACCTTAACCACTGTGCCACCGCGTCGAGCTCTCCAGTGTACTTTTAATCTACTTCACTGTATTCTTCATTTCTGATATATCAGCTTTCATTTGGTTCATTCCTAGGGTGATATATATTCCTTAAATTCTTTGCATGCCTGCTTTATGTGCTTCTCATTGTTGGTAAGAAGTTTCATAACAAGTACTTTGAATTCTGTATCCCCCATTTTCTCAATATCTTCCTCAGTTAACTCTGAAGTTGGCAAAGGGTTTTGCTCCTTTTTAGGGGAGCCTTCAGTAATATACTGTGCCTCTGTCTCTTCTTTTGCTCTTGGTCATTGTACTTCTGGTTATCAGATTCTTCTCCTTGAGGCAGGTTTCCTAGCTGTGTCTACCCTACATGTATTATAAACACTTTCCCATCCATAGCACATTGCATGTGACCACAGTAGAACTTAGTTAATAAGTTATCCTGTGTTGTAACATTCTTATCACCATAAATGGAAGCTGCGTAGCTGGACGTTGGAAGGTTTTTTTTTCTTTTGCCTCAGAATGTAAAGTAGTTATCCTTAATTTCTTACAAACAAGGCACAATTTTTAGTCTAAAATTTAAACAAAGTCATAGAAATCAGTAAAATGTTATGGATTATTCCATTGTGTATTTAGCAAACTATGTGTCATAGTCATTATTGGACACCAAAGTGATTATTATTTAATTTTTTGATTAATACTAAAAATGAATACTAAAAGTACAGAGAGCATTTCTTTCTCTGGGGGGAGTATTGCAGATGACCTACATACTTCAGTAATTGTCCCAGCAGACCACAATGGGCTAGCTTTACTGTCAGAAATTTGGGATAACTTGGCTAACTGGTCCATTCATGTGATCTGTTGGCTTGGGACCTGCTTGACAGAGCAGAAACCTGTGTCTGGGATGGGCTTTGGTTAATTTCCCACTCATAGCCTTAGAGTGTGACAACACAGAACATAGAGCCATTTTTCTTGGTGCTTTTTTGTGGTATTTGTGGCCCTGTCTCTGAGGTCAAGGCTGTTTAAAAGTTCAAGAACAATAGGGGCTGGCTAATTTGGTTGCTGGGCCAAAGAGAAGATGATGTTCTTGACTAATAACCATCCAGGATTTGCTCAGATTTCATTTTGATGAGTGTCCTGCATTTAGCCACCCTACTTCATCCAAGGGAGTGAGAGTGGGAAGTAGAGGTCAGGAAGAAATGGGAATGTTGGGAATTGGAGAGTAAGAAAGGCTTCAGGATGGAATTTCTTGGATTGAGGGCCTGTGATACCATTGGAGTTCAACAGACTGACCCAAGGCATCCAGCTGAGCTGCTTCTGTGTTCTTGGGAATACTCTGAAAAAAAACCCACTACTTCTCCACACTCACACAACACTTCTGACACCAAATGTGGGAGGCATCTTCCTGTATTAACCAACAGTCCAGCGCTCTGGACACCAGCTGGGTGGCCTATGATTTAATTCCATTCTGATACCATCTACCAGGAGAAGGTGTTATCCACAACCATCAGGAAAACACTTTACCTAGTATTGTTGATTTATGTTAAAGGCTGCAACTCAGTAACAGTCGGATGGAAGGCATGCCTCAGAGCAGTCTGGGGGCTGGTGGTACATGTCACCTCCTCGTGCACACCACTCTCCTAGCGCCCCGCCCAGCATCTCAGGCTGCTCATCAACCTGGAACTCATCAAATATTGTGGTTAAGCAGTTTGGCATACCTTTCACAGCTGGATGACCCCTCAGAAGTTGCTAGATTGGGCAGGAAGTTCTAAATTTGTAATCATTTGGCCCCATCCTAAAGCCATTTAGAGGATGGAACATTTGGAAATACCTAATCCCATTCAATTCTAATCAAGCTGAACCGAGGATAACTTGCATTTGGCTCGTATGTCATGTTGCAGAGTGCCACAACAATGCCTTGCATCATTTAATCTTCAAGGCAACTGTGGCACTGTAATTCACCAATGGCAAAGGAGGAGTATAGGTTAAAGGAAGTTAGGATACATGCAGAGTTACAAAACCAATGGATAACAGAGGTTAGATTTGAATCCAGACCTTCTGACTCCAAATCTCCTGCTCCTTGCTTTGTATCAGAAGTTGTTTTTGATTAAAGAAAACACTAAGCAGTATAGTTGGACACAAAATAAATTTTCATTCATACTGCAGTGGTTTCAAAGAGGATTTCCTAAACATTTTGAGCAGTGGTATCCTTGTTAGGATATGGTCTAAGCAAGCAGCTAGTTCAGGGTCACGAGTTTGGAAGCCACACCTTCCCCATCTACGTAATCCTTTCTACCACCTGTGAGTCAAATGATGCTTACCCATCATCACCTGGAACCTGAGGGAGGCGGTGCTGTGTTGTGGGTTAGCCACTCCCCTCTCATGTTCCCATAAGAGCCTGGTTTTTTTATTTGTGAAAATATTTTCTTTTTATTTTGTTTTAATATTTTATTAAATTTTTATTTTGAATGCTTGAATTTTATGGTACAAAATCATAGAAACTGAGATTCTTCTGCCTAACTTCCACCCCCTGACAGATTTTCCCCACATTGCTACAATAGTATAGTCCTTCATAAGGAGTCCTGATTCCATCAATCTGTTAATTAAGTATGCCCCAACATTGCTGGCACAGATAACATCAGACAGTCCAGAATCCCATTGTCTACACATTTCCAACAGTTTCATTGGGAGTCCATCTTTGATTTGGAGGCAGGGATGCATATTGCATTGTATCCCCACATCTGGATAGGGTAGTCTCTACTACCATCACTGTAAATGAGAAGCCATGAAGCAAGGTCTGGGATCAGGACCGGTGCCCATGTGGAATACCGGCACCTGCAAGGTGAGGACTTTAGCCACTATGCTACTGTGTTGGGCTGCTTAAATGCTTTTTAAGTAAAAGGCAAGAACCTAGGAAATAAATATTTGATCAACAACCTAGACCACAACGATTAGAATGAGTATGTTGTTTCCTAATGAATGCATGTTTTTTTTCCATCTTTCTAGATGGCTAGATTCTAAAGCTTTCATATTTCTTTTTTTTTTAAGATTTATTTTATTTTTATTGGAAAGGTGGATATAAAGAGAGGAGAGACAAAGAGGAAGATCTTCCATCTGAAGATTCACTCCCCAAGTGAGCGCAACGGCCGAAAGGCAGATATACAGAGAGGAAGATCTTCCGTCCAATGATTCACTCCCAAGTGAGTGCAACGGCCGATGCTGTGCCGAGCCGAAGCCAGGAGCCTCTTTCCGGGTCTCCCACGCGAGTGCAGAGTCCCAAAGCTTTGGGCTGTCCTCGACTGCTTTCCTGGGCCACAGGCAGGGGGCTGGATGGGAAGTGGAGCTGCCGGGATTAGAACCGGCGGCCTTATGGGATCCTGGGCGTGCAAGGCGAGGACCTTAACCACTGTGCCATTGCACCGGGCCCCAGGCTTTCATATTTCATTATCACACTGGTAAGACTTCAAAATGCTTACTAGATGAGCTTCCATTAAAATCATTATGCAGGGCCTGGCAGTGTGGCCTAGCAGCTAAAGTCCTCGCCTTGAACGCACTGGGATCCCATATGGGTGCCAGTTCTAATCCTGACAGCTCCACTTCCCATCCAGCTCCCTGCTTGGGGCCTGGGAAAGCAGTCAAGGACGGCCCAGAACATTGGGACCCTGCACCCTCGTGGGAGACCCAGAGGAAGTTCCTGGCTCCTGGTTTCAGATCAGTCCAGCACCGGCCGTTGCGGTCACTTAGGGAGTGAATCATCAGACGGAAGATCTTCCTCTCTGTCTCTCCTCTTCTCTGTATATCTGACTTTGCAATAAAAATAAATAAATCTTTTAAAAAAATTATGCAGGGAAAAAAGCATTGACAGAATAAACGATTTAACAGGAAAGTCAGAAAGAACAGCTAATGGACGTTAACATAACTTAAAACCAGACGTGTGGGCCACTTTATCTTGAAGAAGAAAAGAATGTTAGCATAGTAATATTGATTTCTACGTGTCTGTAGAAGGGCCTCATTGTACTTGGAGGTTATATGCTAGAAATTCCTCATGTGTATAGAGAGAAAATGAGAAGGCTGCTGCCTTAATTCACTTTCAGCTCCCATTTTTGGTCTTTATTGGTCATGTATTCCATTTCGAATGACTTTTTTAGGTGCAGTGAAATCAGTGTGCAGTGGTGTTTTATCGAAAGAAAGATGGGCCATGCGTGCCGTAGTTCGTGGGTCATTGTCTGGCCTACGGAAATAATCCAGAGTGCTTAGAGGAAAGTTTTCTTTTTACTTTCTGGTTAAAATAACGTAAAACCTCATCATACAGCACTGCAAAGGAGGGCAGAGAGAAACGCAAGTTACAAATTGCATTTGTAAGATTCAGCTGCAATAAGGAACAGTAATTTCTAGTCCCATGCATTTTGGGAAAATGCACTGAACTGGTGATCTTGTAAAGAAGTAGGCATGGGGATAAAGAGGGATGTTTGCTCTTGTTTCTGAATTATTCTTTGGTGCTTTCTTTATTAGTCCATATTTAATTTTCTTATCTGTTTGTGTTTTTTTAAAGAAGGAACCAGCAATGGTGCGTGAATTTGATCATGCCAACCATTTGACTTTGGCTCTTTCAAAGTTTAAAACAGGTTGGCTGGTTGTGTCCATCCTTATTGTTGCAGTTTCAACCCATTTTCATTTAAACTACTTGATTTCCCCAACCCCCAACTCCAAAGGACATTGTTGGTTTCTTATAGGCCTCTGAATTTTCAGTGAGTGTATGTTTCAAAATGTCTTAAAGCTGATTCTCTCACTGCAGTGACAAACTCTGGGGAATGCATTCCAGAGGTTGGGCTGAGAGAGCTCCTACTATGTCCAGTCATTTGCAAACCCCAAGAGACTATTATTTCCCAGTGTTGGCAACCAGTGGAGCCTCTAGATTTTTTCCTGATAGGCTGTTTTGTTCTGGTCAGGGGATGTGTGTAGGTGGGAAAGTCATCAGTAGGGAACTTTTGAAGAATTGCAGCATCAGAGGAACAAGGGTGCAGACCTGGCTTGGCTGTATGTGAAGAACCATATGACTCTGGACAAGTTAGGTGTGTGTGTGTGTTTTAATATTGTCTGTTTGTATGGGGCAGGAGAGGGAGCGAGAGAGTTGATATCTACTGGTTTGCTCTCCAAATGCCTGCAATAGTTTCAGCTGGACCAGGTAGAAGCTGGAAACCCAAAACTCAGCCAAGGTCTCTCCTGTGGGTAGCAGGGACCCAAGTACTTGACTCGTCGCCTACTGTTTCCAAGGCTAGGCTTGAGCCAAAGCTGGAAACTGAACCCAGATGATATGATGTGGGACATATGTGCCTTTTTTTTTTTAAGATTTATTTTTATTGCAAAGGCAGATATACAAAGAGGATGAGAGACAGAGAGGAAGATCTTCAGTCCAATGATTCACTCCCTAAGTGACCGCAACGACCGGTGCTTTGCCAATCTAAAGTCGGGAACCAGGAACCTCTTCCTGGTCTTCCACGAGGGTGCAGGGTCCCAATGTTCTGGGCCGTCGTTGACTGCTTTCCCAGGCCCCAAGCAGGGAGCTGGATGGGAAGTGGGCTGCCGGGATTAGAACCAGCGCCCATATGGGATCCTGGTGCATTCAAGGCAAGGACTATAGTCTCTATGCCATTGCACCGGGCCCGACATGTGTGTCTTAACCACTAGGCTAAATGCCCACTCCCAAGTTATAATGTTTAAAAATTCATCTGGAACAGGACAACACCATGATTCTGTGGCTCAAATATACACATTTCCCCCTACATGCTCTTATTCCTAAAATGAAAAGTTGAGGCCAAGCAAGCTTGGCAGCTTGCAGGGAAGCTGTGCCAGCTACCCGGTTGGAGATATCATCCCACACTCAAATTTGAGCGTGGTAGACGTCAATGATTACGTGACATGGTTCCTGCCCCTTCAATATCACATCAGATACACGATTTGTACTTACAACACTACATACATTGTTTGTATTTCATCTTTGTAACTATGTTTTTTTTTCTGAGTAAAGCAAATCTTATCTCTGTAGACTAATAAAATTTCCATTTGTTCCCCCTTTAGGAACAGAGAATAACTAGAATAACTGTTATTAAACTGACAGCTTTCAATCGATGATCTATTTATTATAATCAAAGAAATAGGAGAAATAATACAGGCCAATGTGTTTGTAGATTGAGATTGCACCTTTATTCAAAAATTTAAAAAAATAAATCAAAAAGATTAGTCTAATATTTGCTACACGGGAAGCTCCCCAAGAAGTATTTTCAGGGCTAAGCATTGGACAAGTTAACCCACTGCCTGCCAGCAGCATCCGTTAGTCCTAACCTTGATGATTCTACCTCTGATCCAGCTCCCTATTAATATGAAAATGGCCCAAGTTGCTGGGGCCCTGCTTCACATGACACTTGCAAGAAGCTCCTGGCTACTGCCTTTGGCCTGGCCCAGCTCAAGCCATTGTAGCCATTTGGGCAAGCAAGCAGTGGATGAAAGATCCTTTCTCTCTGACTTTCAAATAATTTAAAGAATCTTTGTCACTGTTGTAATTATCAGTCATCCCAATTTATGGATGACAATATCTTTCCATGTGTATTCATTCAGATTTTCTGTGAAAAAAAAAGGCAAACAGGTGTAAGTTGATGGTTCCCAACAATGGCTGAACGTTAGAATTTTCTAGTGACATTTTTTTAAAAATTAAAAAATTAGTTTGTATTTAACAGATTCAGTGTGCTTTGTAGAAACAATTCTAAGTATAAAATGGCATTTCTTTTTTCTTTCACTTCCCCCTTCCTCTTTCTTCCTTTCTCTTTGTAACTGTTGAGGTAGTGTATTTCAGATTTACATTACAGCAAAAAGGCTTATTACATCATGAAAGAAGTTTAACAAGTAAAAATCAAAAATCCCTTAGTTTAGCGGAAGCATAGACGACAACTATAAACAGTAATTGAATAGAAAAATGATCATGTCACCCATGGACGGTGAATTCCGATCACAGATCATTAAAGCTGCAGTATGACACCACTAACCACTGGTTTGGCAAAGATACAAAACAAAGTTTCACAAAAGTACATTGGCACCGACACTGATACCCCTAGACTTCATTTATGCTTAGTACTGAAAGGAGACCATGTAGTACTTGTCTTTGGGGTCTGGTTTATCTCACTCAATGTGATCTCCAGTTGAGTCCATTTTGCTGCAAATTGCAGAATTTCATTCATTTTTAAAGTTGAGTGATATTTAATTGTATATACACACCACATTTTCTGTATTCACGTGAAAATGGACACTTTGGTGATTCCACATGTTGGCTAAGTGAGGAGTGCTCTATAAGCATAGTGGTGCGGGGATCTCTTTGATTCATTGTATTCAAGTCTTATATATACCTGTAATGGGTTTTCTAGATCATATATCAAATCAAGTTCTAGTTTTTAAAGAAATCTCCACACTGTTCTCCACAGTGGCTGAACTCATTACATTCACACTGACAGTGTATAACTGTTCCTCCTTCTCCATCATCCTTGCTAGCATTTGTTATTCTCTGTGTTTGAGATTAAAGTGTTTTTTTCTTTAAATTGGAAAGTCACATTTTACAGAGAGAAGGAGAGACAGAAAGATCTTCCATCTGCTGCTTCACTCCCCAAGTGGCCACAATGACTGGAGCTGAGCTGATCCAAAGCCAGGAGCCAGGAGCTTCTTCCAGGTCTCCCCTGCACGCACAGGGTCCCAAGGCTTTGGGCCATCCTCTACTATTTTCCAAGGGTACAAGCAAGTAGCTGAAAGGGAAGTGGAGCAGCCAGGATACAGACCAGAGCCATATGGGATCCTGGCGTGTGCAAGGCAAGGACATTAGCCACTAGGCTAATTGGGCATAATATTGAGCATTTTAAAATATATTTTTCTTTTGAGAACTGTCAAAGTCCTTTGCCCATTTCTCAACTGGATTTTTTTTTAGTTTGTTAATTGCTAATGCATTTGGATATTAATGCTTTGTCAGATAGTTTGCAAATATTTTCCAATTCAGGTGGATGTCTCTTCACTCTGTTGATTGTTTTCCTTTGCTGTGTAAAAGCTTCTGATTTTGAAAGTCCCTTTCTTTAGTTTTGCTTTTAAAAAAGTTATTTTTTATTAGAAAGATATACAGAGAGAAAGAGACAGAGAAACTGTCTTCTGGTTGACTCCCCAAGAGGCTGCGTGGCTGAGAGCTAGGAGCCTCCTCCTGTCTTCCATGTGGGTGCAGGATCCCAAGGATTTGAGCCATCCTCTACTGCTTTGGCTACAAGTAAGGAGCTAGATAGGAAATGGAGCAGCTGGGACATGAATCAGCACCCACATGGGATCCCTGTGGATGTAAGGCAAGAATTTAACCACTAAGTTATCATGCTGGGACCTAGTTTTGCTTTTGTTGCCTGTGCTTAGGGAGTGTCTTATCCAAGAAGTCATCCCCTACAATGCCTTAGGGTGTTTCCCTACGTTTTCTTCCAGCAGCTTCATGTCCTCGGGTTTTAAATTGGGGCCTTTGATTTATCTTGAGCTGATTTTGTATATAGCGAGAGGTAGGGATCTGTTTTCATTCCTCTCTCTCTCTCTCTCTCTCTCTTTCTCTGTCTCTCTCTCTGGTTTAGCAGCATCATTTTTCAGGAGATTATCCTTCCTCCATTGAATGGTCAAAAATCATTTGATTACATGTATATGGATCAATTTCTGAGCTTTCTATTTTGTTCCATCGACCTCTATATTGGTTTTTATTCTAGCACCATGCTGTTTTAATTAGAATTACTTTGTAGTATGCTTTGAAGTCATATATTGTGACTTCATCTTAATTGTTGCTGTTGTTGTTCAGTATCATTTTGACTATTCTGTGACATAGTGATTCCATGGATTCCTTTTGCTAATTCTGTAAAGAATGTCATTGGTGTTTTGATAAGGATTGCACTGAATTGTAGATTGCTTTAGGTAGTATAGACATTTCAATGATACTCATTCTTTTAATCCATGAGCACAGAATGTATTTCCTTTTTTGTGTGTGTCCTTGGTGATATCTTTCATCAATATTTGCTAATTCTCATTGTCTAGATCTCTCACTTTGGCTACATTTATTCCTAAGCATTTGATTTTTTTCGTGTGTGTGGCTTTGTGAATGAAATTTTTTTTCTTGATTTCTTTTTCTGGAGTTCATCATTAGCATACAAAAAGAGCTGCTTTGTTTTGTGGGTTTATTTTGTAACTTGCAACTTTACTGAATTGGCTTATCAATTCTAAAATTTACTTTGTGGTAAATATAAATGTCGTGAGTCTACAAACATGGAGACTTTAACTTCCTCTTTTCCAGTTTTGATGTCCTTTATCTTTGTCCTCCCTAGTTGCTCTCACTAAACTTCCAGTATTAAGAGTGGTGAAAGGGACCAGTGCAATAGCCTATTAGCTAAATCCTCACCTTGTATGCCCAGGACCCCACATGAGTGCTGGTTTGTGTCCTGGCTGCTTCACTTCCCTCCTTATAGATCTCCTTGCTCCTGCCACAATTGAGCAAATGATGTTCCAGACGGTCATGATGAGGGATGAAGAGAATTTTGGTCCAGTGGCAAACTTTTGTTCCAGAGCCTGTTGGTTTTGTGAAACATGACATCTCAGGTCCCTGATACCGACAACCGTAAAGCACTCTGAAACAAAAACAGCTCCACAATTCGTATAACTTATCTTCATTAAATAGGATACTTTACAGTTTTATAAAAGCTTTCATATGTATGAATTCTCTGCTTCCTAATTGTTACCCAATGAGGTAGCAACAACTACTATTAAGCTTGAGGCATCGTGCATAGACCATGAACTTCACCATTAGCAGATGCACACTCTGGTATTTTCTCATATATTCACAAGGGATGCAGCCATCACATGCTCTGATTCCAGAACATTTAGTTCTGTCCCGAAAGAGAAGCTGCCGTCTCATTCGCACTCGTTGCTCCCCACCCTAGTTCTTAACATTAGTCAGTTTTCCCTATAGGGATCTTTTTTTTTTTTTTTTTTTTTACAAAACTGGTGACAAACCAGAGATACTCTAGTAGCTTTCAGAAGACATTTCTACATAACTAGAGCAGGAATCAGAATCCACTGAATCCTACACTTTCCCCTTTCCGGATGTGTTGATGTCCACTTGATTCCTTCCCGTTGTCATATTTATTTGGTAATGTAGATGGCCAAGGGATCAAAACAATCGCTTGTACTTTGGCTTAGTCGCTGTCAGTTTGTCCTTGGAGATTAGTTTCTCCAGACACAGGCTGAGGTAGCATTGCTAACCTTGTACTTTCAGAATGGAAGCGACTGCTTTTGTTTATTTTTTGGCAATCAAAACCCATTGGCCTCCTGACAAAAGAAACAAAAGTAGGAAAAAAGAAAAGGGAAAGTTATACCAATAGAACCAGTTAAGTTAAATCAAATGAACTGAAATGGACTTTATTATAAATCTAAAGAAGAAAACAAGTTTTGGTTCATTCAGAGCTATCTGTGTTAATATGGTAATTCTGGCTCAGTCTGTTAAACCTCTGTTTAAGAAGCACATCTCTAATGCAAAATGAAGACAGCATTCAATAGGATTAGGAAATGAAGCCTGGAAAGAAAACACGAGCATTACATTTCAAACCATTTGGAATTCGAACCAAGTTGGAGACTTTCTTTTTGGCAGATATGTTATTAATAAGAGGAACAGTCTACCTACTGCTTTAATCTAATTGTAGAAACCAATAAATCACAAAGCAATTGCGAGATGATGAAAGACAGTGATTTGGGGAAATGAATTTGTTTACATGCAGTTTCATCTAAGTTCAGCTCTGTGGATAACAAATCTCCAATGTCTACTTTGGGGGGAAAAGTGCATGTGGGGGCACACACCACATGGCTGAGTGTAGCTCTCCCATGGGGACTTCTCTTCCCATGAACCAGAGCCTATTTCTATGGAAATGGACAATGGCAGGCCTGCACACACCCCGCTCCAGAGCCCCTCAGGGCACAGGGCGGGGAAGCAGCTAGTCCACAGAACAATTGGGAAGTCTGTTCGCAAGTTTGGCTGTCTACATCTCTGCCCCGCCAGTCCGTCTAAAGCCTTGGGGGAACACCCAGTCTCTGCAGAAGCATGGCCTTGGCACCAGAGAATACAAATGAATAACGAAGTGGCCCTCAAACCGAGAACAGGATCCCTCACCCTTCTGTCTAATGTTCCTGCTTCCCCACCACGTTTGCACCCGACAGGCACCCAGCCACTGTGCTCTGGGGGAGTGGGGAACACCCAATCCTCACCCCAGCCTGGGCATGCTGGATCTGCGAGTCTCTGAAGGCCAGCAGTGAAACTATGTTCATCTCCTGCTGCTGAAGGCAGGAGCCAGGAGCTTCATCCAGGTCTCTGCCACAGATTCAGGGGCCTGAACACTTGAACCATCTTGTGCTGCTTTCCTAACCCATCAGCGGGGTGCTGGATAGAAGGAGAGCAGCTGGGACACAAAGCAGCAGCCACATGGGATGCCCATGCTGCGGGCAGTGGCATTACCTGCTGCATCATGACAGCCCATTCAGTTTTGATTTCAACAGGTTTGAGATGGGACCTGGAATTTGTGTTTTTTTATAACATGTTCTCTAGTGATACTGATGCCTCTTACAGAAGGATCATAAACTGAGAGATACCAGCTTATGAATTTAAAAATCAGTATGCTATTAGCAAAAAAGTAACAATACTTAGGTAGAATTTTAATATTCATATACTTCAAAGGTAAGCTTGGAGAGGGAGCTGGAGAAAGAAAGAAATCTTCCATCTGTTGGTTCACTCCCCAAATGGCCACATGGCCATGGCTGGGTCAGATCAAAGCCAGGAGCTTCATGCAGGTCTCTTACATGGGTACGGAAGTCCAAGCGCTTGGACTATCCTCTGCTGCTTTCCCAGGTGTATTAGCACAGAGCTGCATGTGAAGTGGGGCAGCTGAGAGCTGTATCAGTGCGTTGCAAGCGATGGCTTTACCTGATACGCCACAATGCTGGCCATCTTGGGTAGAATTTAAATTGCAGGTGTCACAGTGAGACAATGTGAAATCCCACCAATATTTTAGTTTATCAGTGCTCTGTCTTACAGTTACCCAAATTGGTGCTCTAACAAAGGTACAGAGGAAGACACATTAACAGTTGTACTAAGAAAAGAAGCTTGTCGGTTTAGCCAATAAATAGAATAAAAGGGATTTCTTTAAGCTAATTTTTCATGATAATATAAAACATAAATAAAAAAAAAGTCACATCTCCCTAAATTTCTGAGAGCAGAAATCTATGCTCTCCATTATCTGGAAAACATCAATCAATTTATGGTAGAGTAACAAGCTGTTCCTTTGATTTTAAGGTAATACTTTCATCTTAATTTGATTGTAATTGGCTGAGTAGTTACAACATGAAATTGTCCTTTTCCCACAGATCACTGTCTGTGTCAAAATTACACTTGATCTTAGCCAAAAGGCCAAGAAGCAATTGTCTGTGTCAAAATTACCATGAATTATTACTTCAACCATACATGCAGTTTCCATTTTGGAGAATGCCCCTGGAGCAATCTCTACCCTTAGTTGGTCCATGCTTGAATATCCCCAGAGCTGCTTCAACCCAGCCTTCTCTGAAAAGAGAGCCTGATAGCCATGCCTGTGCCACTAGCCTACTGAGTGGTCCCCTGGCCTGGGCCAAGTAGGTCTGTCCTGGGCATCACAAGCTGTGAGGCAGAAAAGCTTTTGGAATTTCTCCACTTCATGTTGCTCCGTGAAGAATGAAGGAGTTAAGTTCTTGGGGCAATGCCTGGTGCATAGCAGGAGTTCTGAAAACATTGTTTACTCATGGTGCAAATCCCTGGTCCTCAGGTCCTGAGGTTCTGAGGCTCTTGCTTTCCCAGGCTCATGGAGGTCCAACTGCTTAGTTCTCTGGAGATCATGCAGCACCCTTCCTAAATATTGCTTTATGGTCTCCCATGTTCTAAAGCCCAGAACCTTTGGATCTGTTACCTTATATAACACAATATGTTTCACAGCTGTGATTGAAGTGAAGATTTCCACATAGGATGATAATCTTGGGTTGCCTGGGGGAATCCACTGTAATCACAAACATTCTTACAAGGAAAGAGGGAGATGGGATAGTAGGGAAAATGCAGTAGTGCAAGCAGAGACAGATTGGAGAATGCTAGACTGCAGGCTTTGGAGATGGAGAACAGGGTCATGTGCTCAGGAATGCAGACAGTCTGCAGCAGCTGGGAAGGCCAAGGGAGTGACCACTCACCCTGGAATCTCCACAAGGAATGTAGCACTGTCAACACCTGGAATTTGGCCCAGGGAGACCTATTTTGGGCTTCTGACCCTAAAACTGCAGGATGGTGCAGTTGTGTTGGTTGAAGGTACTACGTTAGTGGCAATGTGTTGCAGTAGCAATAGGAAACTGATACATGGCATAAGCTGGCCAATGCTAAACTTTGCTGCTGAAAATCAACAAAAACTCCAACCACAATAGCTCTAAGGCCACTAGAGGAGACTGAAGTCCCCTGGCCCAGCTCCAGCTGATGTGGGCCCTTGGGAAATGAGCCGCTACACGGGAGCTCTGTCTCTTCATGCATTTCTCTCTGTGCTTTTCAAATGAATACACATTTTTTAAAAAAATAACTATCCGTAACTCCAGTATCATAGCACAGTGGATTAAATGTGTAAATATTCCCTACTACCTTTGTTTATATGCATTCACATACTCTTATTTTCAAAATTGGAAACACAGTATGGTATTGCTTTTTTTTTTTTTTTTTTAAGAATTCTAGCCAAAAGTTTGTTTCATTTTAGGAACTCCTGAAGCCTATGTTTAATGTTTGCATAATACTCCATGGAGTAGTGAAACACAGTTCCTTAAACCTAACCATGATTGTTAGAATTTACATTGTTTTGCTTCTAAATTTTCAGGCGTAGATTTTATCAACCTGATTCCTTAAAATGAACCCTTGGAGAAATGAATGGATTATTCAGTGCTCAAGTGTCCCGGTGCTAGAAGCTCCCGCAACTTACGAAGCTTAGGTTTGTGCCCCTGGCTGGTGAGCTAGACCAGCCCACCTATGACCAGGCTAAATTAAATTTTAGTTTGAAAACAAACCCTGGGGACATGGCAGGAACTGGTTTAATAGGCATACATGGTATTTGTTTGTCTTGAACTATTTACTTTTATACTGTTACTTTCTCAAACTTTAATTTTGAAAACTTATAATCTTACAAGGAAGTTGGAAAAATTATGTGCTGCCTTGTATCCTTCACCTGGATTCATCATCTATTATTAATACTTTGTCACCTTGACTTTTGTTCTCTTTCTACTCCTCTACAATTTCTTTGTACTGAAACCAGAGTTCAGATAGCATTATATTTTGCCCCTAAATACTCTATCATGCATCTTCTACCCAGCCCAAATAAACATAACAGTACAAATTATATGCATAAAATTTTAATATGGGAGCCGATCAGTATCTAATGTGCAAATTCCCTCAATAATCTCAACCTATGATTCAACCAAGGCACGCATGGTGCAGTTGTTGGTCACTTTGCAGTGTCTGTCAGCCGAGAAAAATACTGTGATGTATTTTTAACTCTCCATGACAAGAACTTTTTGGAAGAGTCCTGACCAGTTGTCACATAATGTGTGCATACTTCAAAACGTTCATGAAGGTGTAGAATTAAATCTGTTTTTGTGTAAAGTGAATTTGAAACTCAGGTATGGCTCTTTTAATAATATATATTTTCCATGAGCTTTTTGAGGACCCCCATCCACTCTCCCACATTCTGGATCTTTCACATTGTATTTTCATAACTGAATACAAGTCAAATGGTGGCAGGGGGTTCAATCATTGGCCATGTTAAATGTTAGAACAGCAGCTTTTCCCTGCGTGATTATTGAGTAACCTGTGGAGGTGATACTTGGAGACTGTGCAAGCATCATGTTCCCCAACAACATTTCACATAAAAAGCTAGGGAGCCATTGATGATTCTTCCTAATTACAACATTCTCAGTTACAATGATTTCCAATTCAATTCTTATTTCCTTTTTATATACTCTCTTCCCTTTACAAATGAGTTGCATTCCTCTTCAATGTAATAAGATCCACTCATGGATTCTTTTAAAATACTCTAGTATGGGGCCCAGCACAATAGCCTAGGGGCTAAATCCTCACCTTGTAAGCAGTGGGATCCCATATGGGCACTGGTTCTTGTCCTGGCTGCTCTACTTCCCATCCAGCTCTCTGTTTGTGGCCTGAGAAAGTAGTAGAGCATGGCCCAAGACTTTGGGACCCTGCACCTGCTTAGGGAATCTGGAGGAGGCTCCTGGCTTCAGCTCAGCTCTGGCAGTTGCAAATACTTGGGGAGTGAACCAATGGATGACAGATCTTCTCTTTCTGTCTCTCCTCTCTATAAATCTGCCTTTCCAATAAAAATGAACAAATATTTTTTAAAAATACTGTAGTATAATCCAATAGCATTATTTTCTTTTTGAAACACAAATTGTCTTAGTCCTAACAGGAAATACCTTGACCTAGGTTGTTTATAAGTGGCAGGAATGACTTCTTGCTGTTTTGGAGGCTGAGGAGTACAAAGTCCAAATGCTATCAGTGTTGGTGTCTGATCAGGGCTGTCTTTCTCAAATGGCACCCCTCCATGGTCCTCATAGGGCGGAAGGCAAAGCTGGGTGAATGCTGTGTCCTCATACGACAGCCCTCTGAAGCCTGTTTGATAAGGGCTTCCATCCCCTCATAGGGGCCTCTTTCCAGCAAGCCATGAATTCAGACAGAACGCAGAGAGCCCCATTAGCACAGGTCAGTGTTCCTTCCACTGCATCCTTTGCACGTGTCCTCATCAGGCTGGGGCATCCCTGTGCCTTCTGCCTCCATAAGACCTTCCAGGCTCACTTGTATTTTTACTGCTCCAAGACTTGAAATGAACAATTTCCTTTTTAGTGAGAATTGATACTTAGTTCCCGAGATCTGGTGGTAGTTAGGCTTATTGTTATTGTCCTCACTTATTAGGCCCTGTCTGTGAAAAGTGCTGAATAGTGCTGAATATACCCCAAAATATCAGCATATTTACTCTATCATGCAATATTTACAGGATAGCTTCAGAATGACTATGTTAGTGCTACTAAGAAAATAGAACTAAGTAAAATTCAAGATTTTTTTAAAGGCTATTTTTCTCTTTAGAATATATTCTACTAAGGGTATATTAGGATATTATGCTAAAAAGTTTCTTGGATGAATTTCTTTTTTGAAAAAGCAGTTATTCATGTGGGGTATAGAGTAAGACACAGTGAGCATGTGTTCCCATGCACACAGTTCATTCCCTCCCCAACTGCCCTGGGTAGCACCGGGCCCGGCTGAGGCTGGGAGCTAGGAACTCAATCCAGGTCTCTCCAACATGGCTGGCTGGAATCCAGCTGCTCCCAGGTTGTACGTGAGCAGGAACTTGGCATCAGGAGTCAGAGCCCAATATGGAATGTCGGTGTCCTTCAACTGCTAGTTTAACCACCTGCCACCTTGATTAATTTGTGTGTGTGTGTGTGTGTGTTGGTACACTATCAATATCTATGGATATTGATCTGTATTCGGTTTTATAGTTTTCTCACCATTTTAATGTAATTGAATGTCATAAGTTTTGGAACATTATGTGCTGTGGGCTAAGGAGTTCTGAGCACTACAGGGAGTGGGCTTGGGGCTAGAAGCACCTGGTCTCAGCTGTATCCAATATATGCTAATGAGGGTGTGGGGGAAAGAGTAAACAAGAAGTAGGTGAAAGGTCAAGAGAGGAGGCAATAAAGGGAAGCCTCAGAGAGACTTCAGAAAGACTTCCACCATCACTGGTCTCCTGTTGGTGCCTAATCCCTCAGATCCTCGCCATGTCCACGTTACTGGCTCAGCTGGCAGGAACAATTATGTGGTCCAAAGGTAAAAAATGTAGGTAAAATATTAGTAGCTCTTGATGAACAACATCTGCTGGCATTCATGTCCCGCTTAGCCTTCTCTCACAGGGTTTGGCCGTATGACTCACTTTGGTCAGTGGGAGCACAATCAAGTATCAGCTCTTGGCCTTGGAATTTGGGTTCTGGGAATACTCTCTTGGAACCCCACTATCAAACTGCAAGGAAGTCCAAGCTGTCCAGCTAGGAATAGAGAACAGGTAGAAAGATACCAGATGGAGAGAGAGACCCAAAGGAACAAGAACTAAGGAACATGAGCAGAACTTGCAACTTCAAGCACTTCGGTAGATGATTCAGCCCATCCCATCTGGAGCAAAAGAACCACCCAGCCATAAGAAATTACAGCCAGTAAGCCGTGGACTTTGGGGTGGTTTGTTAGACTGTTCCAGGTGACTAAAATAACTCACAGTTACATCTGTTACATATTGTTGCACAGGGGAATACTCTGAAACTTGGAGAATTGTTCTTCATGACATGGGAAGTCAAGAACTCAGAAAAGGTACAGCAGGGGAACCTTCACTCTGCTCTACAGTGTCTGAGGCCTCAGCCCTTTCAGGACTCCAAAGAAAAGCATGGACGCCCTTTGTCTTCAGGTCCAGACCTAGAGTCACCTACACTGTGTTCTGTGGCTCAGAGCAGTCCCAAAATGGGCAAGAGTATAGACTCCACCTTTTAGTGGGAAGGTGTCAGGAACTTGTAGCCCTTCTGAAACCGTTGTCCCATCCCTTCTTTTTCATTTCATTTTTTCCTTCTCTAGAAACTATTTTTTATCATGTTGAGATTTTTTTAACCAAAATAGACAAAACTGCACTAATTTTATTTCTCCATTTTCCCTTCACAAAAATGTCTACTTTTGTATGTTGCTTATTTCTAAACAGTTGTACTGTATTTCTAAACAGTATTTTTGCTGTATCCTAAACTAGATCCACCTACACTGTACAACTCAATATATTTTTGTGTACATGCGTGTGACCCATGCATAGGTACACCACCTCCACATACAAATTTATTGCTCTCTTTATAATTTTTTTTCTCCCTTCCCTCCACACTCTACCCCCACGCATCTACTTACCTGCTTTTGACACTGTGGCCTGGCTTTCATTTTTAAAAATTTTATGTATATGGTATATAATATACATACATTTTTTATATATAATAACAGAATGCAATCTGTTAAATACTCTTTCTGATCTGGGTTCTCAGCATAACCACTTCGAGGATCATCTATACTTCACATGCATCAATAGTTTGTTCCGTTTTGGTGCTAATAGTTCACAATAGGGAAATGTCCGGACTTTTGTATCTACTCAATACTGATGAGTATTTTGGTATTTCCAGTGTGGTATGTGTCTGCTTCAGCTGCTTAAGGGAGATATCATAGACCAGGTGACTTAGACCAAACAAACATTTGCTTATCACTATTCCAGGGTTGGGGAAGTCCAGTATCAAGGTGCTGGCAGGTTTGGCTCTGGCTCAAGGCCCTCCTCCTTATGTTTCTGGTGTCGTCCTATGTCGGGAGGGGCTTGGCAGAGGGAGGGAGACCGTCGGCATTTTGATTTCTATCTTAAAATGATACTAATCTCATGATGCGGATCGCTACCTACCTGCAAATACCGTAATGTTACACACACTGGATGTTAGGACTTCAGCCTTTGAATTTTGGAGGGAATACCCACCAGCCTTCATTCTCTCAGACAATGCTGTTACAAATACTTAAAGCTTTTCCATTCATGAACAAGTCCTTACACAGATGTTTATTTTAATTTTTCTTGGGCAAATACCTAAAGGATTCCTATGTGTTACGGTTTGAGAGTGTCTCCTCCAAAAACCAGGCATCACCATGTGCTGCTATTAAGTGTCTCACAGAGAGGCCGCTCTGCTTGGCTGACTTGCTGAGCTCTGTTTAGCTTGATATAGATGAAAAATGAAAAATGTTAATGCACTGCGGCAGGACCTCCAGCTTCTAATAAATTAGACCAGGCCCGCTCTTCCAACAGTGGAATTATCCTCTGAATTCAGACCAAATTGCATTAACTGTTGCTTCCATGTCTCCTCAATAAAAGCAGAAGCATGAGTCACTTTCCCATTTATAAAAGTAATACTTTTCAATACTGAGTAAAGCCTGCAGGAATGTGCCCGGCTGGAGCTCAAGAATTGAATCCCTGTGAACTCACTGTGGTCAAGGCACAGTCCTTGACTTTGATGGGTCAGAGATTTAGTGTGGTCGGGCAACCCAAAGCACTCAGGGACTGTTGGAGGCTTCTGGCCTGATGGAGGGTACTAATGGTTCAAGGCCACAGGAGCATGTCCTTGTGAGAGCCAGGATGTGAAGAGAACACTGTGAGATGTCAAAAAAACGTAAGTGAAGTGCCTCAGTCAACACCAAGGTGCTCAGGAGGAGCTGGGTCATTGAGCAGATGAGACGGTGATGTCATTAACTTCAGGGTGGGATTTTCTGGATTACAGTTCCAATTCTGCCGGGTATCAGCTGGGCTCTGACTTTGTGCCTGCTTTACATGCATTAGCATACGAAGCCCATAAAACTGTGCCTGGCACATTATAATTATTACATGGAAAGATCAAAGGTAAAGCAGGTCAGGACAGCTATCAAGAGCCTGGTATTTTACACGAGAAGACCATGAGGAACTCTGCCTGGCTAAGATCGAGCTGAAGAGCGGCCCCTGATGACGTCCACGCACCCCAATTCCGGGAGTGCATGCATGTGCTTGCCCCAGTGTCCCTAAGTGAGCAGGTTGATGATCTTGAGATGAGGAGATATCCTGGATGATCTGGGAGGACCCAAGATCATCACAAATGTCCTTGTAAGAGGGAACATAGGAAGGTCAGAAAAGGAAATGTGACAATGGAAGCAAAGGTTGGACCGATTGAGACTTGACCCAAGGAAGCAGGCAGCCTCCAGGAGCTAGGGAAGTCAAGAAAGTTCATTTTTCCTTCAAGTTAGCTGGCAGTGCTGGGCCCATACCTTGCCTGTTGGTCTAAGATAGTCCTTGGACTTTTAACTCCTCAAACTGCAGGATGGTAAGTTTGTGGCAATATGTTCCATCAGCAAGAAGAGAGAATTCAGTGTTCACCACTCAGCCGGGTGCCAGCACTTGCATCTTAGTTCTGGGAGCTGGGGAGCAGTGGTTTCTCCCTCCCATGCAGCTGGCCTCCTGAGTCACTGCAGCAAGCAGTGTTCAATCAGCTACCGCTTGATGTCTTCATCAGAGACCGGGGTTAGGGGTATTTGTTCTACTTGACCCAGTGATTGGATCATCTGGGAGGGATTTGTGTTCTGGAGCCTGGCCACTGGGTAATGTAGGAGATTATGTATGCAAGATATGTTCAAGGATGGTGTAGTTTATATTGCATTTTGTATTCAATATAAAAAGAAAACAGAAAGTGTTGAGATAGTCAAGCCGTGAGCTTTAGAACCTTTAGTTCAGTGTGGATCCCGGTTCCCTCCCTCCTGTATTCAGGAAGGCAGTGGCATTCCAACTTTTCTGAATGACATACACAGTAATAAAAATGTTCTACGCTGCATTCCAGAACACATCCATATGCACGCACACACACACACACACACACACACACACACCCCTGAATCAAAGGTTAGGCACATGATGGAGCCTGGTATTTCCTCTTCTACTTTATTTCATTTCTTTTTTTTTTTTAAGATTTATTTTTATTGGAAAGGCAGATCAGATTTTATGGAGACAAGGAGATATATAGAGAAAGCTCCTCTGCCTGCTGGTTCACTCCCCCAAATGGCTACAATGGCAGGAACTGAGCTGATCCTAACGGGAGCGGTCTTCCTATGTGGGTGCAGTGGCCCAAGGCTTTGAGTCATCCTCCATTGCTTTCCAGGCCACAATAGGTAGCTGGATGGGAAGTGAGCAGCCAGAACTTGAACTAGTGCCCATTTTGGATCTTGGTGCCTGCAAGGTGAGGATTTAGCCACTGAGCCATTGTGCCAGGCTCTTGTTTCACTTCTTAAAGCTAATAACCGTGGCAGCAGATTGACTTATGGACCATTAGTGAGCTGTATCCCCCAGGTGACAGAATCAGAGAGATCATTGCCTGACTATCTAGGAGAAAAGGAACTAATAGTAGTTGCAGTAAATACAACTGAGTTCCTGAAACAGCAGACACAGCACCTGCCCCAGGCGTGGCAGCTGCGACATTCTGCTGTTTCATAGATGAAGGCAGAGAAAAAGGTGATGAGACGAAGGTTCCTGGAAATGCTACCCTGGTGATTAGGCAAAATTGTACTGTGACTTGAAGTGGGCTAAGAGCAGGGTGAGGGTGACAAGTGGGTATGTGAAGGTTTTGTGGCATGGCATCTGCTTTGTATCTGCTTCTCACCTATAAAACTCATGCTTGGGCATGTCACAGTTTAGTTTCTGTACTCTTAATTGTTCATGATGCTTTAACATGCAGATTTAAAATATTTAGATATTCCCAACTTTCGCTCAAATTGCTTCGTAGACTTAGAGAATCTCTTCCAGTGGTTAGAAAAGTTTTCACTCCATTTTAGTATGTTTTAAAATTCAGCTATGAATTCTTCAGTTTATTTGATGTGTAAACATGTGAATGTAGGGGTGGGACAAGATGCTTAGTGATATTTTCAAACTAGGCAATTTTTCCATTATTTAAAGATCCATTCTTTTATAATTGATATGCTGATTTATTCATTCATTTATTATATCCATGTATATATATGTGTGTATGTGTGTATCTTCATATGTGTACCAGGATTACTCTAAATCCCACCTCTTCTCTTCCCTGTTCAGTCTACTCCTGTGATCCTAGCACATGCTTTTGATTCTACGTGATTGTAAAATCATCCAACATATATGAAAGCACAGAAAGTCATGAACCCTGGGCACTCACATCCCAGAATTTACAAATAATGTATCTGTGCAGGTACTTTCTAAATAAATAAACTCTTTTCTTCCTTCTCCTTACATTTACCAGTTCATTATAAGGAATACAGGTAAATAGCCAGATGAAAAGGTAGATAGGGCAAAGTGAAGGGCGTGGTTTCAGATGTTCCACACACCCTCTGTATGCCCCACCTTCCCGGTACTTCCATGTATACAGCAACCCAGAAACTGCAGTAAACTTAATTCTTCAAAGTACTTTCACAGCAAAACTGAGTGGAAAGTACCGAGATTTCCCCTGTGTCTCCTGCCCCCACACATGTCAAAGCTCGTCCACTAGCCACATTCAGCTTAGTGGTCTGTTTGTAAAATCAAATCTCTGTTATCACCACAAGTTGGCAGTTGTTAGGCTTCACTGTCACTGGTTTGACATGAATCCACCATGGCCATATTATACAGAAGAATTTCACAGCCCCATTCATTTTTCTTTCTCCTCCACCCCTCCTCCTGGAAGCCACTGATCTTTTCGCTATGTCCATAGTTTTGGCTGTTTCAGAATGCCCTAGAGTTGGGATTTTATAGCGTGTAAGCTTTTTAGATTGGCTTCTGTCACGGAATAATGTGCATGTAAATTCCCCTGTGTCTTTTCTTTTGCTAGCTCATTTCCTTCTAGCATGAACAACATTCTGCTCTTAGGTGTGCCATCATCTGTTTACCTGGCACCCATTGAAGTACATCACAGCTGCTTCTAAGTTTTGGAAATTACAACTAAGACTGCTATAAATGTCCATTTTCTGTATCTAGGTTTTTGTGTACACATATGCTTTCAATTTGTTTGGGTAGATACCAGAGGAGTATGATTGCTGGCTCAGATGGTAAGAGTGCATTTTAAAGAAACCAGCCAACAGTCTTCCAAAGTAGCTGTGTCGTTTTGTATTTTTGCCAGCAATGAATGAGAGTTTCTATTGCTTCCATCTTTGGATTTGGGCCCTGTAGTAGATGTGCAGTGATATCTCACCGTTATTTTGATTGACAGTTCCCTAGTGACATACGATGTTGAATGTCTTCTCAGAAGCTTGCCGTTTTGACAGCTTCGATGATGAGGTATCTGTTCAGGTCTTTGCTCCATTTGAAAATCAGGTTGTGGCCCTAGCACTACAGTTCAACTGGCTAATCCTCCCCCTTCAACTACCGGGATCTCATATGAGCATCGGTTCATGTCATGGCTGTTCCATTTATCAACCAGCTCCCTGCTTATGGCCTGGGAACACAATGGAGGATGATTCAAAGCCTTGGGTCCCTGCACCCTCATGGGAAACTCAGAAGAAGCTCCTGGCTCAGCTCTGGTCATTGCAGCCATTTGGGGGAGTGAACCAGCAGATGCAGTATCTTTCTCTGTCTCTCCTTCTTTCAGTAAGTCTGCCTTTCCAATCAAAATCTAGGAAAATCCGGGTTGTTCATTTTCTTTTTGTGTTTTAAGTGTTATCTGTGTATTTTGGCAACAGTCCTTTATTAGACATGTTGGTTACAAAGCTTTTCTCCTGGTCTGTGGCAGCACTTTCCCACTCTCTTGATAGTTTTTGCAAAGCAAAAGTTCTTCATTTTAGTGAAATCCAGCTTCAAATATATGTACATATATTTAATATATATTTTACTTGAAAGTCAGAAAGACAGAGAAAAAAGAATCTTGGTTCACTCCCCAAGTGGCCACAACTACCAGAGCTGGGCCAATCAGAAGCTGGGAGCTAGGACCTTCTAGGTCTCCCATGTGGGTGCAAGGTCCCAAGGCCTTGAGCCATCCTCCTCTGCTTTCCCAGGTGCATTAGAAAGGAGCTGAATTGAAAGTGGAGCAGTCAGGACTAGTAATGATATCTAAAATTCTATACCCTCTTTTAAATCCACGTTATATTTTTGAAACATATCCATGTTGATCCTTGTAATTCATTTGCCTAAACCACTG
Organism: Ochotona curzoniae; assembly: GCF_017591425.1. Lineage (NCBI taxonomy): Eukaryota > Metazoa > Chordata > Mammalia > Lagomorpha > Ochotonidae > Ochotona > Ochotona curzoniae. The sequence continues at coordinate 27,632,874 of NW_024466512.1, read as the reverse complement.
TATAATAGGAATGGATATCCAGGTTTGTTTGATCTGCTGACTTTTATTTTGGCAATTACTAGCAAATCTGCACAAAACTTGTAAGTCCATCTCTTGAGTCACACAGAAATTTCCTATGGTCGAGGCATGGACATGAACTGCAGTTTTAGTGTAAGGATATTTCACCTTTACTATATCTTGTCTAATTTCTCTCCAAAGTGGTCACATCAATTTACTCTCCCACCAACTGTGTATTAATTTTCACATTTTTTGGCCAAGCAGCTGATATGAAAACCTATGTCACAGACAATTTTAAGTTTGTTTTCCCTATTTTGTACATGAGATTTAGCATATTTTCTCCATTGTCCATTTCCCATTTTTCTTTTTTTTTTTTTTTAAAGATTTATTTTTATTATTTTTTCATTGGAAAGGCAGATATACAGAGAGGAGAGACAGAGAGGAAGATCTTCTGTCCGATGATTCACTCCCCAAGTGAGCGCAACGGGCCGATACTATGCTGATCCGAAGCCAGGAGCCTCTTCCGGGTCTCCCACGCGGGTGCAGGTTCCCAAAGCTTTGGGCTGTCCTCGACTGCTTTCCCAGGCCACAGGCAGGGAGCTGGAAGGGAAGCGGGGCTGCCGGGATTAGAACCAGCACCCATATGGGATCCCGGGCGTGCAAGGCGAGGACCTTTAACCACTTGCGCCACCGCGCCGGGCCCCATTTCCCATTTTTCTTGCTGACTTGAATACATTCCTTAAAAGATGCTACTGATTTATCTGTTCTGCATGTTGCAAGTTCCTTCTGCTAATCTCTATTTTCTCTCAGTTTGCTAATAATGCCTTTGGTTATACAGGTTAAAGTCAAACTGAGCAATTTTCTCTTACTCTTATTTTAACTTTAAAACACACACACCCCTCAACCAGAATTCCTTTTCTACCCTAAGACCCTTAGTTTTGTCTAGAAGCTTCAAAGTTCTTAGACGGGTAGGATACATCCTTTTCTTTATCTACTGTACAGTTATCTTGGCTCTTGTGTGTCAGATTTCAAAGAAACTGAAAGGACACAGAGTCATGTCCTTTAGTACACATGACAATGATCACACCATTTCAAAGACGACCTAAGCTAAGATTGGCCTCGTATACCTCTGAAATACATGAAGGAAGGGTGCCGAAGGCGTTGAAGGCTAAACGGGTGTGAGTTTCCCTTGAGTGGACACCCAAGCCAGGATGCCAGAGAAAATGACATACCCTGGGGGAGACCTTCAGCTAGAATATTCTGGGTGGCTTGGGCTTTGTCACAACATGGCGCCCGGGCTCTCAGGGTGAAAGTTCTGAGGATGTGAGCTCTGTGTCAGGACCTTGTTCCTGAAGTCACCCAGCACTGCCTCTAACTCATCCTATTGCCTGAGAAGTGACTCACTGGGCTGCCCTTGTTTTGAGGGGAGGGGCACTTGACTGCCTGTTCCCAGTGGTGAGGTTGGGAAGAGTGTGTGAGACCAGAAATACTCCTGTGGCTACTGCTGGAAACACACACACACACTCTGTTTTCTGCCTGTTTCTTGTTGGGAGCGTGTGGGCTCCCGCCCAGTGCTGGCCCCCAGCCTCCTACATGCACAAGCACAGTCCTTTCCCCTAGGCTGCTTGCCACTGTTTCCTGTCTGTCCAGGGGGACATTCCTATCAATATGGTGATATGCTGTGATTTCCTCTCTTGACCCCTGGCGTGAGTGCACAGCCTGGCCTCCTGTGGCTCTGCTTTCTCACTGATAGATTCCTGAGTATGTGGCAGACACAGTGAGGATTGCAGGAGTTGGGGTTTGTAGGATTTTCAGCCTAGGTTCCAGTCCATGCCCCATCCACCTCATTCCTTTACCTCTCAGTGACTGGCTGCTTGGTCACGAGACAAGCAGGGTCACCCCAACCATAGCCATTTTTCTAGCAGACTTCCTCTAGCAACATTTATAGAGATAAAACATTTTTCTTTTTGCTTTTTAGGTTTACTTTATTTCATTTTTTAAATTATGATCCACACTTTTTTTTTTTTCAAAGAAATACTACGTATATCTAAAAAGTTGGGATTGTTTTTGAGGCAAAGAGACAGACACAAAGAGAGATCCAGGCCTTCCATCTTCTGGTGTACCCCCCAAATGCCCACAATAGTCAGGGCTGGACAAGGCTAAAGTCAGGATCCCAGAATTATTCAACATTAGTTTCTCAGTGGATGGCAGAGACCTGAGTGTGTGAGCCATCATCTGCTGCCTCCCAGGATTTGCATCAGCAGGGAGCTGGACTTGGAAACAGAAGCAGCATTGAATGGATGCACTCCAGCATGAGGGCTCCCAAGAGGTATCCAGTTAGCCCAATAGCCACAGCATTGTTACATTTTTGTTAAACATGTTTTTTAAAGATTTATTTTTATCAGAAAGGCAGTTTTACAGAGAAGAGACAGAAAGATCTTACATCCACTGGTTCACTTCCCAAATGGCTCCAATAGCCAGATCTGAGTCAATCTGGAGTCAGGAACCAAGATCTTCTTCCTGATCTTCCTCATGGGTGCAGGGTCCCAAACTTTGGGCCATCCTCTGCTGCTTTCCCACACCACAATCAGGGAGCTGGGGCAGGAACTGGAGTAGCTGGGGCAGGAACAGGCGCCCATATGGGATCCTGGCACTTGCAAAGAGAGGATTAGCTAATTGAACCATTGCACCAGGCCCTTGTTAAACATTAATACTCTAATTTTTATTGTTCTTATTCCTTTTTTTGATATTTAATTGAATATATCTAAGGTATACTGATGTTTTGATAAACGTATATGAAGTGAATTGACTACAGTCAAATAAATTACTATAGTCACCACCTCACATAGTTCCTGTATTATTTGTGGTATTGATACTAAATTCTCTACTCTTTGAAGCTGGGTTCAACATGCAGCTCCATGCTATTAACTGTGGTCTTACTGTACCATAGATCTCTAGATTAATTCGGTCCACATAACTACAAATCTGTAGCGCTTGACCCGTTTCACCTGCCAAAATGAGGTCTTCCAAGTGAATATTTTTCTTTGAGTTCCATGATCATGTCAGAGCTCTCTTTCTCTAAGGAACATTTTGGCCATGAAGGAAAACACAAAACTCTAATTACATTTAGAGACATCTCGGGCTGTAATGTGTATGATTTGAGATTCCAGTATCTCATAAACATTTTATTTTTAAAGTTATGCTCTTAAAGTTTTTCATTGGGGCTTCCCTAGCATAGTTTGAGCCAAATGTACCTTTGGTTGGTACGAAGTTTTCATGCTGCACTTTTGAAGCAGGTATTCCAGTTGAACTCCAGGATGTCCCAGGAAAGGATGACTTTACTGATGCCTGCACCAATGAAAATGAAGCTTCCAGCTGATGTTTTGTAAATGTGCCACCCCTTGGGTTTTGCTTAGGTCCTCGGTGCTTCTCATAGATTAATTCATTTAGCCCTTATCTTCCCCTATGGGGCAGGCATGATTTACAAAAGAGGAGGATGAGGAGCAGAGAGGTGAGGATGGCGATGGAGGGTTTGCACGTGGAACCTACTCCAGGGGTCCCACACCTGTGTCTGGGCCCTGACACTCCCTCTATGGAGAAAGGGCAAGTTTATCATCCTGCCTTATTACATTTCCAATTGGTGCCCCAGTTCCTCCACCCTCATTTTACCATCTTATCAAGGCTGAACTATCTATTGTTTTAATAAGCTGGTGGTTTTCACCAAACTCAAATTGCCTCACTACAGCTAACCTCAAATATGAGTGTATTTTAACAAGTTTAGGCAACAGTGAAATTTGCTACAAAAGAAGCTTTTGAAATCTCATTGTTTTTTCATAATAGACAGTTTTCACGAGAATTTTGAAGCATGGATTTTAAGACTTGGGGTACCAAAGTGACCATAAAACTCCATTGTCTCAACTTTTGTAAGTGCTGTTGTGTGAGATAACTCTGGCAAGCTTGCTCTTGATGCTCTCCTCCCTGTTGGCATGTCCTGTTGGTGAGCCCCCAGACCAATGCACTGACTGGGAAGGGAAGGGAGCAAGTTCTATAGCTTTGAAGAGAGGCCAATGTGTGTGTATTCCATGGTGCATGTACAGCCTGCTCAGATCCAAACCTAAACTTTGGTCATAAATGGGTTAACTGATGACCAGTGCCTCAAGGGTGGCAAAGGGCCAATCATGCTCTCTCTCTTTCTCTCTGAAATGTGCAGTTCAGGGTGTGGGGCCTCCTGTTGGCAGCCACAGCCATGAAGTCAGAGACCCCTTCCCCCATCTAAAAATTACAGAATAGAGGAGGCAAAAAGAAAGAGGGAAAATGGTTACATTTCTTAAAATGATTGCCTGACCGAACTTCCCTAGTCCCAGCTTGTATCATACATTTACATCAATTTCCAGTGAATGGAGGACATTATGTAACACTTCAAAAGCAATGCGGGCTTGCTTCTTAAACTTCAATCATAGATGCATTCTGTTCACACGGGGTTTCCACTGCAGTGGTTGCGTGGGGTTGCTGTTGCTGCCCACGCACGTAGCCTTTGCACATAGAGGTGTATAACTGAGTCGACTGGAGCTGAATTTTCCATGGAAATTGTCCAGAGCTCCCCGAGTTCTCAGGCGCTTTATCGGACAGTCTTTCTTCTTCCCGATAATGGCTGGCAGCAACCCGCAGCACGGAGGTTACATGCTGCACTTTTGAAAAACTCTTGAATGGGCCCATTGTTCCTCTGGGATGGTCTGCATGTTTCGCTGGACAGAGAGCGGGGTGTAAAAAAGGCACCTTGTGTGCAACTCTTGGCGAGGTTGGGGAGCGAATTAAAATCTCCAGAAAGTCTGGGCAGTGCTGTTCAGAGAAGCAATGAGCCCTCTGCAAGTCCTGTTAGCTCAGACATTCCAAAGCGGTGAGGCAGCCTCAGGGACGCGGCTCCCTCCAGTCTCCTTGGGAGCAGGAGCGAGGGGGCGCCCAGCTCAGGACACTGATCGGGACCTGCCCCCTGGACGCAAAACTCTGGGGAGGCTGCTGCGGTGCAGCGATGGGGCCCTGCTGATGATCATGCTAGCATAAGTCCCTGCTCCGAGGACCTAGCCTGCCCTTGGCTACCAATGGTGCAATGACTCATTTAGAGGACTCAACTTTAACGGTGTGCGCCTCCACCAGTCTGCAGTTCCCATGTGGCAAATTAAATTAAAAACAAAAACAAGTCTGGGGCATCTCCAGGTGATGGGTGATGTCTGATATTACTAGATTGCTTAAGTGAATTAGAAAACCACAATATGATACTGTATATTACGTAAAAAGGCCCCCTGGTTTATTTCAGCAGTTGCCTTTCCTCCCTGGCGCCTGCATGTTACCTGTCCAGGACGGCGCTGACTCCAGCATTGGAGTCCACGACCGTTTCCCGTTGCTCTAGCGCTGACCACCCCACCTCGTCCCCTGGAGGTAATGAGCAGTGTCCTCAGAGCCCTCTGCGGACACCTTGCTAAAGCCAGCTCACAAACGAGAAGGAATTAAAACTCTAGCGGGGAAGAAACAGCAAACACAGTTGGACGAGGCTGGCAGATTTTTCTCTTAAGGGCAGAATTCCTTGGCTTGGCCGTGCATTCCTCCTCCCATCTCTCCTGCGTTCCGGGAGGCTCAGAGGAGGGGAGATGACTTTCAGGAGGGAGCTGGAAAGAAGGGTCAGACATGAGCAGGAGGGAAAGCAGCGATCCGAGGTAGTGGGGTGGGAAAGACCTCCCGCTGTTTGAACCGCCGCGGCCTCGACCTGCAGGGATTGTTCAGTCACCCAGCAGGAGTTAGCATGGAAGGCAGCAGGGAGCCAGAGGAGATTTCTGCAGAGATTAAACTGTAGGAGAGAGAGAGAGAAGAGAGAGAGAAGAGAGAGAGGAGAGAGAGAGGAGAGAGAGAGAGAGAGGAGAGAGAGAGGAGACAGAGACAGAGACAGAGACACACAGAGAGAGAGAGAGAGAGAGAGAGAGAGTGTGTGTGTGTGTGTGTGTGTGTGTGTGTGTGTGGTCGACAATCAACGTGGCTGCAATGTGTGGGGTTGGTTTGGTTCGAGGGAAAAGACGCATGAAGAGGAAGGAGGTTATAGCAATGGCCCTGATAGGAGGTAGCGAGAGGCTGTGGAAGGGTCGTCGGTTAGAACAGGTGAGGCGGCGGAGGCACAGGTGTAGGAGGAGAAAGCGAGGATTTCACGTCCCTCATGTCCCTGGCTCGCGCTCTCAGCCCACTGAGTATAAAAACCTCTGGCAGCTGAGGCGGAATCGCACAGAGCCCGTGGTTACCAGGTTTGCTTCAGCACGAGGGAGCACTGGATCTTGGATTCACGCACTTGGACCACCACCCGTAACGCACGGTGATTGCATGAATGAATGGATGGATGGACTAACAGATTCAAGCGGGGTCGGCATTTGATGGAGAGCCTTTAGTCAAGCCGTCAGCTTCAGTTTGCTGTTCTGCCTACTGTGGATGGTGTCTTGGGACAGGGTGGCACTCCCCATTCCCTGCGGCTTGAGGCGCGCCCAGCGACCCTGCGGGGCTTGCTGCGCCCCCCTACCCCCAGGTCCCCCCGCAGTCCCCCACCCTGGGCCGGCGCCAGGGACTGGCTGGCTCCTGAGGGCCGCGCCGCCGGCGGCCAGGGCGGGGGCGGCAGCCAGGTCCGCCCTCCGCGCCCGCCTTCCCCGCGCGGCCGGAGCCGGGGAGGGGGCGGGCCCGGCACAGGCCTCTCCCCCGGCCGCCCGGCTGCCCGCGGCGGCGCTCGCGGGCTCTCACCCGGGGCGGGCGAGTTCTGGGAAAGCCCGGCCCAGGGCGGGGGCCCCCGCTTGCCGCCCGCGCCACGGCCGCCGCGCTCCGGGCCGCGCGTTTACAGCTCGGCTGGCGCGCCGGGGGCTCTGCCTTCCCCGACACCGGCCTGGTTCTGGCGGGCTCCTGGCCGTCCGAGCTGTCGCCGACGTCGGAGTGGGGACGCCCACGCGGCTAGCGACGGTCGCGGTCGGGAGGTCCCAGGTCGACGCTGCGCTTGGGGGACAGTGGGCGTCAGGAGCCAGAAGACGACAGGTGAGGGCGCGGCTGTGTGTGTGTGTGTGTGCAGCTCGGTCCCCCGGGATCTGGGACCGCTGTGCAGCCACAAGGCAGCAGCCTAACTCCGCGTGTCCTCAGCCTCCCAGGGGAGAGTCGGGAGGACGAGCACCCGCGGGATGGTGGTGGCAGTCACCCTGGGCGCACCCTCCTTATCCTTCAGGTGTCCTGCCTCCGGGCGCCAACTTGCTGTTTGTGCGGGCGGAGGTGGCAGCAAAAGGGAGAAAAAGTACTGGATCAGCTTTTGGGGGGCTGCTCCCAAGCAAGCGTGTTTCAAGGAAGGTGCTACAGAGCTGGTTTGCTGGAGACAGTGCTCCGCACCAAGTACTGGAGAGTATTGTAGCGGACCTGGGCCGGCTTCAATTGGTCACTAGCAGAATAGCCATGTCTTCAGCTGAAAATCCTTCGGTGGTGTTAGACTAGATGATCTAGTCCTAGAAGTCGGCTGTCCAGCTCCTGTTAAGAGCAGAGTGGAAAACGGTGGACTTTGTAGTCTCGGGTGATTAAGCCACGGGGAAGCTTGCTTCCACCGACTCAGGCAACTAGTCAGAATCCCAATGAGTCGTGTTCGTGAACTCATCGAATAGAGACAGGATTTATCTCACCGAACTTCTCTCTGTATGCTTTCCTAAGTTGAACTACATTATGCCCAATCTGCACGTGCGAGTTGTTTAACTCTGTGAAGGATCCGGGCGTTCTTGTAGGATGAGGCAGGAGCGCTGACACAGAAGCGGCACTGCTGTGGCTGAGAAGGCTGAACCGCGTTAGGGAGGCTTGTAGAGAGCCCGCCTGGGGAGGTGGGGCAGGTGTATCCAATAGATGCTCAGGTGCTCTCTGCTTACTGCACGGGAGGTGGACTTCTCTCGGGTGGTGGTTTGCAGCCCTGACTTCCAGAATGCTTTGCAGAAGAATGTCTGGCATCTGGCTTCACCTACTACATTCTCTCCCTGCTCGTCACTCCTCCTCCCCCACGTTCACTCTGAACCCACAGGCTTTTCAGACTGAACCTGGTAGCTGCGGTGAGCCAGCTACCTTAGCCAGGCCTCAAGCAGCCAACCTCCCTCTACGCTCATTGCTGCAGGACTTGACCTCAGTCAACTGGGGAGGAGGAGATAATGCAATTGAAATGCATACAAGAAGCAGAACAGCATTTTCCGAACAGCATTCTCCCTTCTTCACAGTCCACAGGGGGCCTTTCCTCACCAGGGGAGCCCTGTGCCTTGGGACCAGGTAGGGCCGAGACTGAGCTGCTTCTAACAGAAGCACCTTGGCTGTGCTCCAGGTTTGACCTGGGTCATTCGTCATTAAAATTCCACACTCAGGTGGGTTGTGGTGAAGCTGGAGTCTGGTGAAGGTGACTGGTTTTGTTTTTCTCTCTGCAGCCTTTCCCAGTCACGTTCTTCTCTGTGCTTCTGTTGTGTGTGTTTGCAAGGACAACCATTTGATTTGTAGTTTGTTACTTATAACTTTCTCAGTGAATACAAATTGCGCAGAAAGACTGCCCAGTGAGAGGGTTTGGCCATGCAGAGAGCAGGTGATGTAGCCAGGCCTGGGCAAGAGGTGGCCTCCACGCAGAGCAGGGCTGTTCTGTGTGTATGTGAGTGTGGGCAGTCTCTGCAAACAGCAGCTGCTTCAGTCTCTCCTCCTCTCTTTGCCTGGGCTACCTGTGCTGTGAACAGCAGGAGCGCTCAAAAATCTCAGACCTTGAGATGTTTTGGAAAAGTCAGAAAAGACAATATCAGATAGGAGTGTAAACTTGTTGGAGTTGCTTTCCTCCCAACAACCCAGTTGAGAACCTTGGCTCTGAGCAAGTGGGAGCTTGGTTGGGGGAAAGGAAGGCAGGTGATGGGGGTGGGTAGTGTTACTGAAAGAGGGTGGAGAGGTACTGATGGGGCTTAGGGGAGCATAGGACACAGGTAACTCTTGAAGAGGAGAACTGGAGATAGGTTGTGGAGAAAAAGATCTGTAAGATGCTTCTGCCATGCGCCAACCATGGGGCCTGGAAAGGAAGGCAAAGCCCTGTCTGGGGTCGTGTGGTTCTCGCTGCTTCCTGCATGAAGCACGCATGCTTGTGTTTACTGATGCCCTAATTTGGCAGGGTTGTGCCTGGGAACCCAGCCCTCTGCAGCTGCACTGTTCCGACATCATAGTCCCTATGAATTTATGACTATTTACATTTAAGTGTAAATCGGTTTAAATCAGCCACATTTCAAGTGCTCAGTAGCTGCACATGGCTACTGGTTACTGCACTGGACAATGGAGGTATAAAATAAGTTCATTGTCTCAGAAGATTTTGCCCTGGAGAGTTGTTCCCAAGAGTTAAAGCCTGTTGATCTATAGGGCATATTACTTTCCAAACCAGATTTTGTCAGAAATGAAAATTTTCCTGCTTACAGTCTCCTACTGCATTGATGTAGGTGAATATTAATTTAAATTACTTCAATTAGCTAATGAAAGGCACCATTCCAAGTACTTTCTGTTAACTCATTTAATTTTCTGCCTTTTTTTATGTGAAAGAAACTTGCATCCATTGTTTCACTGGTCCAATGCCTGCACCGCCAGAGCTCAGCCCTGTGGGAGGCTGGGACTCATGTGTTGGAGGCACCTGCTGCCTTGTAGGATGCATATTGGCAGGAAACTGAGTTGAAAGCCGAGCAGGCAACCAGGTACTCCAGTGGGGGCATTCCAAACATGGCTTCAGCTGCTGCACCAAACATTGAATTCTTAGGATATTTAGAAGTAGGTGCAAGAAATCTGTTGTCCTTTACCTGTGATTCTGAAATAAAAAGGGCTCTGCAAACTGATCATCTTTCTTTGCCTGTGAGGCTTGTTCATACATTTCCTTTAGAAATCATGGGTGTGTTGAATTCACTGCTATGGACCCTTTTACAGCATCTGAAAGACTCTGACTTATGGTTGACTGTTCAGCACTCAGATGAGGGAGTGCAGATTTTCAGTATTGTGCCCATTTTGAAGATAGGAAAACAGATGCTGAAAGGTGCCAGAGCCAGGATTCAGAGTCGGCTGGCCCTGGAGTCTGGTCTCTTGACATCGTGCCTCCTCAATCTCACGGCTTCTGACCCAAGAGACAGGCCTGGCTCCCCACCCCCTTTTTTTGAAGACTGGATGAAGCTTAATAGCTTTAATTCAGCTCCTTAGAAACCCTCAAGATGGGGCGATGGCTACATTCTTTAGCAGCTGAAGGTTCTGAAATGCGCTGAGTAATCTACCCTAACAGGCTTGATGGGCAGCTGCTTCGTTTTGCCCCTTTCCACCGCATGCCAGCCATACTTGGTTTTGAGCCATTCTCTGATAACTAGTAGAGAAAGGGGTCATTTGCTATGGGTGCTGCTGAACCCTCTGGGCCCTGCTTGAGAGTTGTGGCCCATAAGGGTCTGGGTAATAACCACTTTGTTGGGTTGGAGGGTGGGGGGCTGTTTAGTCTTGACGTGGACCAGGTAGGGCTAGAGGTGGGACCATTCTGGTGGTCTGCCAGGGTTTTGAGCCTCCTGCTGTGATGTCAAGGGTATGGATGCGCCTGCCTGGGCTGACTATCTCTGCAGGGGAGGCTGTGGATTCTTCTTTGGGGAGCTCCCCAGTACCTTGCAGGCCAGACTGGAAGTACAAATGGCCTTTGCACCTTCCTTCCCCAGGTAGCAGCAGGCCCCTGTCTTGGTGTTTTGGTCCAAACCTGCATTTGAAGAAACTGTTGCGTGACTCCAAGGTTTCTCCTACAAGCCTGAGAAACTTGTTGCTGCTCCACGGTCTGTGGGCACCTTTCAGTCTGGGCTCCCAGGGATCCCTGACTCTGGAACTGGCCATCTTGTCTACCTCCTTGGTATAGTCTCCCGGGCAGTGGCTGGATGGTCTTGGTGGCTTCTGGTTATGATGGTTTATGATCTAGGGCCCCTGACAAAAACCTCAGCAATCAAATTGATGTGATTTGTTTAGGCTTTACCACCTGCCAGCTCCACAACCTCAGGCAAGCGATGGACCTTTTGTAAGACCATGCCTACAAGAAAGAATTCAGCCAAAGCCCTTTAGGAAGCGGAAGCACATGTTACATGTGCAAAAATGTTAGCTGCTAACAATATTTCTTGGCCCAGGTCTTGTAGTGTGCAGTTTTAGGCCTCAGGGAGATGTGTGTATATGGGAGGTCAGATGAAGGCCTTCTGGAAATTGTCCAGGTCTGAATCCCTGGGATCTGTAAATGTGTTATGTTATGTGACCTATAGGGCTTTGCAGATGTGATTCAAGATTTTCAGATGAAAGGATCCTGAGTTGCCTAGATGGGCCCAGGCTACTCCTGAGCAGCCTGATTAGAGGGAGCTGGGAGAGATGAAGTTAGTATTGGGAGGTGGTATGGGAAGGGGCCAGGATCCAAGTCTTTGAAATTTGGGAAAGGTGGAGAAAGGGGTGTTTTCCCAACAGTGTCCAGTAGGGACTCAGCCTGGCCAGCTCATCAGGACTGTAAGATACAAACTCAGTGTCATTTCCACTGCTTGCTTTGCGGCCATCTGTCACAGCAACCACAGGAAAGATGGAAGAGAGAAAGGCAAGAGGGCAGGAGTGAGAGCACCCACATAGGCCAGCAGCACGGAGCCTGCATTTCATGAGCACTTTAGCCTGAGTGCTGTTCCAAGTGCTTTTCTACCACCACCACCCGGGCTAGAAATGCAGGTGGGAAACGGAGATCCTAAGAGGTTGAGTGACTTGCCGCCCGGGGTTGCCTGGCTGGGCAACGAGGCTGGTTATCTGAGCTGGGACCCATTCTGCTCCACCATGCAGCCATCTCTGCTGGCTCTGATGGTGTCCACCACCAAAATGATATGTGAGGGAAGCGTGTGTTTGATGGAGGAGGGCCATGTGGTGGTGATTTCCGTACCCAGACTTTGGCTGTTGAGGATGTCGTGGCTGTTGTGGCCCTCATCTTCCGCCTTGCGTTTGGCCAGCTTGCAGCGGGAGGAGCCACCGTGGGAGCCGGGCCTGTGCTGGCCTCCCTCTGCCTTCCACCTCTGCCCACCACAGACCGCTGGCCCTGACTCCCACTGCCTGGCTCTGCTTCCCACCCCTGCCTGTTGATTGGATTTGCCTCCTTCCTGACTCTCCCCCTCAGGCCTGAATTCCACCCCTTCTGGCCCCTGGCTGGCTAGTGTCAGGATGAAGGGAGGGAGACTGACATATTTTGCTTTTCCTTGGATTTCTCTGGAGGGTGTTGATGTCCCAGCTGGGCTGCTTTTGTCTCTCCAGCCCAAATATTCCCTACAAGATTGACTTGGAGCATGGGCTTTCAAATCATGCTCTGGAAGTGTTTAGGGTCTCCACTGGGTGAGGCTGCTGCATGGGGAATGAAGAGTTCTGCCCTGTTCTTACTTCTCTGTTTATGTTGTTTGGGTGGGGGCGGGGGAGATCTTGTTTAGCATTTTTGCATGAAAGGGGGGCTGGCTTGTTAAGGATGCAGAAACAGTAACATTTGGAAAGAACAAAAGCCAAAGTTTTAGGGTACCTTGCATGTGACCTCTGGCCCATGGAGTTGGAGATGCAATAGAACTCTTCCCTAGTTTCCTTGTTCAAGTGTGGGAGCTGGAGTCGGCTTACTTGGATTCACTTGCTTCCTGGCTCTGCTATTTATACTCTGTGTGACCTTGTTGGAGACACTTGATCTGTTCTGGTCTGAGGGTTCCCCTCCCTGCTCTCTGGGTGGTGGTGCAGTACTTCTTGCCTGGCTGGCTGGTGCACACATGTCCCTCATTCTGGCTGCAGGTGACTGCAGGTGCAGTGACATTGCCGGACTGCTCTTCTGGGGTGTTGCAGCATCACCTGCTAGAGGTCTCCCTGCTTTCTGCCAGGAATCAAGCCATGGAGTATTTCTTCCTTCCCCATTCCCTTTGCTTCTCAGCTTGTAGGAGTAGGGATGGGGAAGGCAGTGAAGCCTTGGGCTGCTCTCTGCCCCTGCTGGACCTTTTGTTTCTGGTGCAGACTTCATCTCCTTGGATCCTTTCCCCTCTGCCCTTGAAACGAAAGCTATGAAAGCTAAAGCCGAAGGACTCGCTGTCTCGCTCCAGCCCTCTGCTAAGGCAGTGGGTCCCGGGCCCCTTGCCTCAGTGGGGGAAGAAGAAACCATCTGGGGAAGACACTAGCAGGCTGGTTCATCTTGCCAGGGCTGTTAGTCCAACTGTACTGGCCCAGGTCACTGTGATGGATGACCCAAACCTGCTGTCTCTGTTTCATAATGGCTTTGTGCCTGGCTCTGTGGCTGCAGGGTGGCCTCGAGTGAGAGGTGCTCCATTTACAAACAGTGAAAGATTTCCTGCAGGAGCTGATTGTAGGTGCACAAGTTTGTTCAAGAACTAGCAAAGCTCTGTGCAAGTTGGTGTGTGTGCGTTGCCTGGTAGGAAGAGCTCCAGTGGACTGATTGAGCACTGGGGCTGCTGTATTCAGTGTGAAGGAAGAAGCAGAAGCAAGGAGAGACTGTTTTGATGACTTCATTTTTAGATCTAAACTATATAATATTACTGACTATGGAAAATCCGAGGGATGGAAAAAAATCATTTGGGAAAAATGCATGTGACCCAGTAAATGCTTTACACATCTAGGATTAAAAGATCAAATAACACGCTTTAATTTGGACATCCCTTGGGTTGTTTCAAGTGACTGTCATTTTTAAAGGAAGTTTCAATTCATTTGTTGTTCATAACAGGAACTCGGATGTAATTGATGGACGTATTTTCACCCATAAAACGTTTGCCTGGAGGAATTGAAGCCATAAGATTGGCCTGTTTTGTCAATCTCAGAGAGATGAGCGCATTCACAGAAGTGAAATACTTTGGGCATGAAATTGTATTGCTCTTTGCTACTCAAAAGCAGAATGCATTTGGATGACAGAGCCAGAGCATTTCTGCTGATGGCTGGATCTCAGCCCATTCGCTTCTCTGCTGCTTAGTGGATGAATCCATCCTGAACTCAGCCTAGTTTACAAGGCTTGAGGTTTTTCCTTCATTGTGGCTTGGGCATGGCTTTAACAATTACAGCAGGAGGGACTGGTGAAGTGAGAGATGCTTGTGGAAGAAGTCGACTCATTGTTGAATCTCAGAGGGGACGGTTCATGGAGGTTTGCAGCAGCAGCTTTCGAGTGCATATCCTGGTGCAGTGGCGTCCAGCAGGACAGTAGCATCGTATGTCCCCTTGTGCCAGCTCTTATATCTAGGTTTTTGACTGCCCTTTGCTGACTCAGCTGCTGGCTGAGGACAGGTGAGGGGTGTTTCTATGGCAGCAGGAACACCCAGATCAAATGAATCACTGGAGATGAGAGAGGGGGCTTATTGGTGTCAGTGTTGTATATGTCTAATGGACTGCCAGCCTCTGAGCGGTGAGATCTAAAATGGGCGCATACTTTGGAGATAGTAGTTAGAGAAAAGTCTTGAACCCAATGCAATTTTAACAAAAGTCTTTTTTTATGTTTCAGTGCATAAATTTAGGATTTATATATACGTTTTTCATTGTGTCTTACATCATCTAATACTTAGAACTGAGAACCTGAGAGAGAGGGGTCCAAGTTCAGCCCGCTTGCTTTTAGGATCAAAGGAACAAGTCTCTTGAGGGATTGAGGAACTGTTGAAAGCCCTTCTGCTGGCAGAGGTAGAACTGGGACTTCTGTTTTCGTGAAGTAGAGGAAGTTTACAGAAGTATAGGCAGTTTGGGGACCTGGATTGCTTGCTTCTCATTCCACCGTGAAGGCATTCTTGGGGCATCACATAGTTCTGAATCTCGATTTTTTTCTTCCTGTGCTTCTTGGGAGGTTTACACAGCCCCCCTGTTGTGGGAGGAAGGTTTGGTTGTCATTCCTGGTGGCGTTTGGTCTCCTTAAGTGACTCCATTGTCCAGATTGCTATTTCATTCTCTTCCATGGAGTCCTACAAATGGATTTACTGGGTCATAAAATGGAGTTCGTAAAAGACTCTTGGTACATATTAGCAAAATGCTCTGCAAGGAAACAGCAAGTTAGCTTGACTAATCATCACTTGAGTGGTCTTTGCAGGTGGTTTCTTCGTGAGATGAACCAGGTTTTCAGTTTCTTCTTCTTTCTCATTTTTACAAGTTTAATGAACAAAACTTGGATGTGCATTTCTTTGATTAATAGAGATGAAAAGAGCTTTTTACGTAGTTCTCATTACTTTGCTTTTTCTCAGTTAAGGTTTTACTGCATTTGTCTGTTCTTCAAGCCTTTTAACGAATTAAAGATAGAACACTGCTTGCTTCTGTGTCTTGGCTGATATTTTCCTGCCTTTGTCAGTTGCTGATTATTTTTCTACAAAGGAATTTTTTTCCTGATTACAAAATAATACTGGTTACTTTTGGATTTTGTGGGAAATAGAGAAAATCACTATGCAGAAAAAGTTAAAAATCGCCCACAATTCTGCCTTCTAGTGTAATTCCTTGGGCTGATATTGTGGCATATTAGATTAAGCTGTTGGCATCCCAAATGAGCATTGGTTCAAATCCCAATGGCTCCACTTCTGATCCAGCTTCCTGCTGATGTACCTGGGAAAGCAGTGGAGGATGACAGAAGTGCTTGGGCCCCTGCCAGCCACGTGGGAAACTCAGATGGAGTTCTTTGATCCTGGCTTCATTCTGGCTTGTGGCCACTGGGGAGCAAGTCAGTGACTGCAGGATCTCTCTGTCTCTCCCCCTCTCTGTGTAACTCTGCCTTTGAAATAAATTACTAAAACCAATCTTTAATTTAGAAAAGCAAAAAAAAAAAGTACTTACTAACATTTGTGTCATTTTCTACATTTTTTCCCCAAACGGGTATCATACTGTCAAATTTTATACCATGCTTTTTACTCAATGTTGTGCATCATCAAGTGGATTGTATTTGTCCATGCTATACGTTAACTGTTCATTAAATATTTTTTATATGTACAGGAAATGGGAATTTTTGTGTGGCCTGATAGAACTATGTCTACTTTTGCAATGACTTCCATGACCTTTAAATTTATTTTCTTTAATTATTTTCTTAAATACCTTCAATTTTACATCTGGAATTAGTTTTCTGTGCATTTACATTATGAATCAAAGGTTGAGCTTATTTTCTGAATATCTACCTAATTTTCCTAAATAATTTATTGAATAGTAGATGGTTCCTAATTGCATGTTGACTACTCTGAAGTCAGTTTTAACTCTAAGATATCTTTAAATTCTTGAGTGAGTGTTTTACCTTTGTAGTTGTGGTAATATCTCACAGGATAAGTTCTCTCCTATTGTACTTGTGAAGATTTTCTTTATTATAAATTGTGTTGTGAGATGTTTTGTCACAATCTCAAACCCATTGTAATTCCGGTTGGGGTTATAATCTCCATTAATTCCATAAAAATTAATATATCTATGGTATTTAATCTTTCCTTCCTTTCTTGCTATACTTGATTGTTTTTATATCTCAGTTAAGGTTTATAGAATTCCTTTTTATAAGGCAGGCAATTTTTAAATTTTAAGGTCTATTTATCTTTATTAGAAAAGCAGATATAAAGAGATGAAGATCTTCTGTCCGATGATTCACTCCCCAGGTACCTGCAATGGCTGGAGCTACTCCATTCTGAAGCCAGAATCCCAGAGCCTCTTCCAGGTCTCCCATGAGGGTGCAGAGTCCCAAGGTTTTGGTCTGTCCTCGACTGTTTTCCCAGGCCAGAAGCAGAGAACTGGATGGGAAGTGGGGCTGCCAGGATTAGAACCGGAGCCCATGTGGGATCCCGGCATGTGCAAGGCGGGGACTTAAGCCACTAGGCTACTGTGCCAGACAAAGTTGTTGTTGTTTTTTTTTTCTTTAAGATTTATTTATTTATTGGGAAGATAGTTACAAAGGGAAGAGATCTTTTATTTTTCATCTGCTGGTTCAGCCCCCAAATGGTTGCAATGCCTGGGGCTCGGCCAAGCCAAAGTCAGGAGCTTCTCCCAGGTCTCGCATGTGGGCGGCAGGGACCCAGACATTTAGGTCTTCTGCTGCTTTTCTAGGTGCATTAGTAGGGAACTAGACCAGAAGTTAAGCATCTGGGACTCGAACCAGCACCCGTATTGGATGCTGGTGCTATAGGCAGCAACTTGGCCCACTGCACCACAGCACTGGCCCCTGGAATTCTTTCTATTCTTTTTTTACTTGTTGATTTCTAAATCATTGATGTTTTTACATGGGTTTTTAGTGGATTCTCCAAGATTTTCTACGTGGAGGATTATACTGCCCAGAGTAAGGATCATTTCTCTTTACATGAGAAATTCCAGAACATATTAAGAGTAAGGATAATGGGCCTTTTAATTTTATACCCAGTTTTAAGGCAACTAACTTTTATATTTACTAGTAAGTATGGTGTTAGATGTTGGCTTAAAATAACCTGAGTCGGGCCTGGTGTGATAGTGTAGTGGTTAAAGTCCTCGCCTTGCGCACGCTGGGAACCCATATAGGCTCTGGTTCTAATCCTGGAAGCTCCATTTCCCATCCAGCTCCCTGCCTGTGGCCTGGGAAAGCAGTGGAAGACGGCCCAAAGCCTTGGGACCCTGCACCCGTGTGGGAGACCTGGAGGAAGTTCCTGGCTTCTAGCTCCGGATTGGCACAGCACGGGCCATTGCGGTCACTTAGGGAGTGACTCATCGGACGGAAGATCTTCCTCCGTCCTTTTTCTCTGTATATCTGACTTTGCAATAAAAATAAGCAATAAGTCTTAAAAAAAAAATAACCTGAGTCACTTTGAGGAAGTAGTTCTGCAGTCCTAGATTTGAACCAAGTGAAAGGGAATTGAGTTTTATCAAATACCAGGAAGGCCATCTCCGAGGTGTTTGCATGCTTTGTCACGTTTTACCTACTGCTGTGTTACGACAAAGGTCCCACCATTCAGCCAATCCTGTGTGAGCAGTTCGCTACCATTTTGTGACTAAGTCCCAAATAGAGATACTAATCTAGAACCCATTTAGATTGTATTTCAGATTTGAAAAATATTAGCTAGCCATGATCATCAAAGACCAGAAGTAAAATGAGCTTGCTGCTCTTGAGTGTGCATATTGAATTCCAGGAGACCCAGATGCAGCTTGCGAGCTGCTGGGGCTGGGGACTCGGAGCACTTGGTGGAAGAGTACCAAGGTAGTGTGTGCTCTCACTGTGTAATCAGCGGTCACCTCTAGGTTTGCCTTCCTGTTGAGTGGAAATGGAATGCCTGGTTTTTGTCAAACGGGGACACTTGCTGCTGTGTTTTCCATGATCAGACTCACGTGTTGGAGCTCGACCGTGGGACTGAAGGGCAGCATGCTTGAGGACTACAGATGCAGGTGTGCTGGCACATTCACTATCATGGAGACGCAACTAAGGCAGGCCAGCCACGTCCACTGAGCTCATGGTTCCAGAGGGGCAGGGGCTAAGGGCCCCATCTGGTGACAACCTTTCCTGCTGACAGTCCTAAAGAAACACAGTCTTAGGTTACAAGAGGAAGGGGACACATGTGTCTGTCTGTCCCTGTTTATAAAACCACCAGAACTCAGTCGTGGAGACTGCAAATGCATGGCCTCATCTAATCCTCACCACTTTCCAAAGGTCCCACCTCTGGACACCATGGCCCGATTACATGTCTAGGGATTGGACACCTGCTTGGGTTTTTGGGGGGACAAACCGTGTTCTAACCATAGCATGGATCTGCTTTTCTGGACTTAAAAAGGGAAAAAATAGTAGTACAAACTGGAATGACACAGCTGGGGCCACAGGATTACCTTAGAATGATTAGATCCAATGTCAAATTTTATTTTGAGTGAAAAGCTAAAAGAAAAAAAAAAAACCCAGAAGGCATTTCTAAGGCATATAGGAAGAAAAAGAGAAAGCAAATCCCAAACTTGAACAGTAACTTGGCAAGTATGTTTTGCTTTGCATCTAACAGTACAATAGGATCAGAGCCCGGGATGGAACTGCTGTGGGGCTGGCTTTGTGGGCGTGCCAAGATGCTGAGCTTCGCATGGAGGGTCATTGGTTGTCCCTTCCCCTAAGTGTTCTCCATCATGTATTCCACGTGCATGCCACCCAGCATGCACTGGTTTCTTAGTTTTGCTTGTTGGTTTCTCCTGTCATCTTCTTTTTTCCTCAGACATCCCTTCTCATCCATCCATCTTTCATGCATTTTGCAGTCATGTGGAGTCACTCCTGCTTGTCAGGTGCTGAGCTGGCTGCTAGGGAACCTAGTGAGCAAGACCCTCATTTGGTGCTGTCTGTCCATTGACCTGAGCTAAATGATAAATCAGGTGCGGTCCTGGCAGCTTCTGTCATTGGTGAAACAAGATGTTATGACCTCTCTCCTTTCCTCACGATTCTAGATGTTTATTTATTTGGAGAAGGCTAACATGAAGCACCATCGATGAGGAATCACTGTTAGGCCATAAATTATGACCATGTTTGGTTAAAGGGGCTGGCTTGATAATTTGATTCCTGGGAAAGAACCTTTTATTGCTATTCCTTGGTGTTTTCTTTTGCACAACATTTTCATCCTTATTTCTTTCTTCCTTATTTTTTCAAGATTTATTTCTTTTTCTTGGAAAGTCAGATTTACAGAGGGGAGAGACAGAGAGAAGGATCTTCCATCCACTGGTTAACTCCCCAAGTGGCTGCAGTAGCCGGAGCTGAGCTGGTCTGAAGCCAGGAGTCAGGAGCTTCTTCCAGGGGTCCCAAGGCATTGGGCCATCCGTCCTCTATTGCTTTTCCAGGCTACAAGTAGGGAGCTGGAAGTGAAATGGAGCAGCCAGGATATGAATTGGTACCCATATAGGTTCCCAGTGCATGCATGGTGAAGATTTTAGCCACTAGGCTGCTGAGCCAGGCCCTCCATCCTCATTTCTGACTTTGTCAAGGAATTTCCATTCAATTTGAAGAATTCTGGAAGCCAGGGGCTGTGAGGACTGAGATAGGACATCACAAGGAAAAAGAATGAATAAGGAGAGGCAAGGAATGCTCACCTTGTGACCAGTTTTATTCAGAGCAAAGGCCCAGGAGAGAACCTGGCGGGATGCCCAGCATGTTGGATGCTTTGTACCGAGGAGGCCATTCAGGTCCGTCTGGGGTGACTAGTTGGCACAAATGCCCTGCCGTTGATTTATTGCTTAATTACTCTGTGACATTGACTATAGTGTTTGGTTTTTCTAGAAGGAGGACATCTGATGTCTTTCTAGTTCTGTGCTTAGTATTCATCATCAAATATCTTTCTGGTTGCTGAGGGTCTCAGGGTGCAAATAGCTGCCAAAATCTGTGTCCCTAAGTCACAGAGTGCCTGGCCAGGAGAGGGAGCTCTGGGCTGGAGTTTTCTGATGTAGGGCTGGAAGGAGATGCATAACTTGATGGGAGGATGCAAGATCTTCCTCTTCAGGGGACGGTGATGCCTCCTTAGCAGGCTTCTTCTTGAGGGAGGGTTAGTTCCCCAGGTAGGCAGGTCTCCTTCAGGGCAGGCTGTTTCTGGGTTGCTTCCACACACATGTTGCGGATTCTTGGTGTCCTGACCTCCACTTGCCTGAGTGGCACCTTCCTGCTGCTGCTGCCACATTTTTCTGCAGTGCACATCTCTCTCCAGGGCTACACAACCAGCTGCCCAGCTGGCATCTCCCCAAGACTCGTTCCCCAAACGGAATTCAGTCTATCCACAGCCTGTTTCCTTCCTTGTTCTCCACTGTGGTGGACTGAGCCTTTATCAGTTCACTTGCTGAGAACAAAACCCTGAGCTCCGCCAGGTCCATGGCTTTCTAATGTTGGAGGTTACCATTTTCCAGACCTCTCTGTACTCTGCCACTTGCCGTGTTCATGTTTGTCTTTCCGAGTTTGTGTTCCACCAAGCCCAGGGCATGGCTTGTTGGTTGTTTGCTGCTGTTATCTCCAGCTCTCATGTCACACAGAGCCTGCCACTGAGGCGCTCCGTAAATGCTTACTGATTGACTATGAGAGTGGGAATCTGTGTTACTCCTTAGAATCTTTCCAGGAAGACAGGCCTAGATTTGGTCCAGCTTTGCTGTGTTCTGACGGTTGGCCTGGATTAAGCTATTTACCAGCAATGATTTTGAGATCATTTCTGGTTTGTAGATTAGTCAATGTTTTATTCCTCCATGCATTGATTTCTGAATCAGCAAGATGGACATAATGATGGTAACTTCTCCATAGCATTGTGGTGAGGATTAAGTGAAATGGAGCAGGAAAGGTTTACGAGTTTCACACACCTGTTGTGCCAGAGATAGGTTTGGAGCAAGAATGGAGAACATCCTTGATGTGGACTAAGAGGTGAGTGCTCTTTTAGAAGGTCAGACACGACGCAAGGTTTCACCTTTGCGGTGGAAAACCATGAACTCTGGATTCAACAGGCACTACCACTTAGTAGTTGTGAGGGTTTTTGCAAATTACCTTATCATTCTCAGTGTCCCCTTCAAAAATCTCTAAAATCAGGATGACAGTAATCACTCCCAGGGTATTACCATAAGGTGATAGATGAGATGGCCTCTGAAAAACATCTAACATTAAGTTTTTAAGCTACTCTCTTTATTATGATGATAAGCCCTGGGTTCTCTTGGACAAAGATCTGTACTCAGAACCTTATTCTTGGCTCAGTCCCTCATTTGTATTGGGTACTTGGATGATGTATTATAAAGACCTGGCATCCAAGGTTTGCAGAAGACACAAAGGAGGGAACACAGAGAATACAATAGATGTGGAATTGTGGGCACAGAATGATCTCAAGAGATTGGAATGTTGGCCCTTTACCAGCTGAGATTCCAGTAGGAGGATCAAAATCAAGGGCAAGGAGACCACTTGAAGGTCATTTTATTCTTCCAGTGGGTGTGTGCAAAGGCTTTTGGATCAGTGACCATGGAAGTTAGGGGTTGGGAAGAACATTTTAGAAAAATTGGCAGCAAGAATGTGACAACCCATTGGCTATTTGGGGGAGGTCAGTGTGTGGGTGAAGAGGGAGGGCTAGAGAAGATTGGGAAGTGTTCTTCCTGGGTTCCTGGGAAAAGAGAAGGTACAGTTCATAGGAAAGAGTAAGTTAGCCAGTGAAACTGTGTTAGGAAGAGAATGGGGTGGGAGCCCGGTGCAGGTACTGGCTGGCTCTACCTTGTAAGAAGCCTGAAGGTCCCAACTGCAGCGTGTGAGAGGAGGCGGTGTGGGGGAGTCATCCACAGAGAGGTGACTGTTGGAGCTGGGGAGGGAGGAGATGGGCTGGCCAGGAGTGGCCAGTCCAAAGCCATTAGCCTTGTTGGCTGCAGTTTAGGTTAAGTGGGATAAACAAGCCCTAGGCAAGTGTGAACGAGCTCTGCTGCCTTCCTCGAGCTATTTCACCCACTAAAGAGCTTCCTGGAGCTGCATGAAAAGAGCAATTTGAGGTTTTTTAAAGTGTTCATTTTTAATTAATACATGCTTGTTTGTAAAGAACACTATAGGCAGGGGAAAAGCCCTCATTAATCTCTATCTTATCCTGCTGAGTTTTTTTTCTGGAAGTAATATCGGTTGCTCCTGTTAGTGGATATTCTTACTTTTTTTTCCCTCAGTATCGATACACCACACAGGCACAAATATAAAGATATACTTGTGTGCAGTTTTTTTTTTATACAGGTAAGTTCATATCATGTTCAACTACTTTTAAAAGTATTGTATTTGGAAGGCAAGCACACACACACACACACACACACACACACCTAGCATCTATGTGTGCACTCTTCCAAATAACTACAAAAGCCAGGGCTGAGCAGGGTTGAGGCCAGGGCTGAGGCCAGGAGACCAGAATTCCATCTGAGTCTCCCATGTGGGTCGCAGGGTCTAAATCCGTAAGTTTACACCTGCTACCTTCCAGGGTGCATATTAGCAGGAAGATGAACTGGAGAGTGGAACCCAGACTTGAAGCCAGGCACACTGCTACATCATAGGGCTGTCTCAAGCAGTGGTTTCAATGCTACATCAAATGTTTGCCCATTTTTATCTTTTAAAAAGTATAACAATGTGTACTGGAAATATTTCCAGGTAAAATGATCTAGCCACAAAAGCAGCAACACCTGTTTTCCTAGGTGTGAATGTACCGAGCTGTATTTAATCATTCTTTTGTTGATAATATAAACCTTGTTTTCAATTTGTGGATCTGTCCCTCCTCCAGGTATTCATTTCCGGGGTACTTAGGTACATTCTAAGTCAGGAATCTACAAATTTCTGGAGCCACAGGCAGCATGGAAGGAAGGGCGGGCACAGCAAATGCATATGAAGCGTGTAAGCTGCAATGGTTTAGGGTGAAAGAGACCTCACTCACTGAGGGGATGCTGGAGAGGTGAGAGGTGGAGCTAGCTGCCTGGGTATTGGAGGGTGGGTACTAACTATTACCAGGTAATACCCTGTACCCATCAGGGGCTGCTTACTAATTAGCACACCACTGACCTCTTAGGGAATTTCTGTGTAAAGTTCAACTACCTGCCCATGGTAGATGTTAACAGGACTTTCTCAATGCCTTTGAGCCAGGGGGACTGGCAGCCCTAGAGGAAGGGGAAAAGAAGAGGGTGTGCTACTGTGTGGGAACATTTGGCTGCAGCCCCCAAGTCAAAGCCAAAGCGGGAGTTATTGGTTAGAGGAGAACTGGGTGGGACTGGAGGGCAGGTTTGGTTTGGTTTGGTTTTCACAGATACTCCGATGAATATTCAGACATTTGCAGAACATATGCTGCTTTGATTTAGGATTTTTCTATTTGTAATGATGTGAAAGGCAAATGCTTCAGTAGAAACTCCTCCGAAGTTTTGAAATGGCTGATTTTCTCTCAGGCCGGCCATGCCGTGGGGAAGGCAAGTGTGCTGTACTTGCTGTGTGCTGTGCTGCAGAGCGTGGGTCCACGGTTGTGGTGTTTCACATGGCTACGCAGAGGCGGCCATGGATTTACTGTAGCATTCCCCAGCACAAAGTTTCCACTGCTCATCTGGGAGCCCCTTAAAGTGTATCCTCATCTGCAGTGGCTCTCATGAAAGGAAGTTAAAGGGGCCCTCCTCATTTATTCTACTTGCCTTTTGTCCAACTTGAGGATTCATTCTCCACTCGCTCTGGTTTTCCTGCCTTTCATGTCTTAGCACTTTCTGGGGATGTGGCAGCTGTGTGGCTTGGCACATCTAGGGAGGAAACTGCAGTGGCCCAGCGGGAGACTGGGAGTCGGTGGCAGAGGCTGTGTCCTGCCACACGTGTGACGCGGCTGCCTGGGAATCTCCCCCTTTGGTTTTTCTGCCTGTTCTGGGGCCTTGCCCCTCCCAGCTTGAGTCTTTGCTACTTGCTCTACTGTGAGGTCGTCTGGTTTGCTTGTTTCACTTCACCTGCTTCTACTTCCAGCCAAGCCAGACTCAGTCAGCAGGCTCGTGTATGGCCTTGTGGTCTGTACACAGGCTGAGGAGGAGTAGCAGCTCCCTGCACTTAAGTGCATCTCCCAGCGCCTTGCCTGGTCCTGCCTTGCTCTCCCCTAGCAATCCATGTCTAGTGCCTCCTCCACCAGGAGTGCCCTGAGCACCCAGACAGATCTGTACCTGAGGGGGAGGAGTGAGGCAGGGCGCCCCACTGTGCCATGGTCATTGCGGAAGGGGGACTTGGAGGTAGGTGTCTCCCCACAACCCTCACCTTGCAGGTGGCCTGTTTCCACTTGCAAAGCATCTTGGTTTGACACGCCTGGTCCCATGTGACCTTTCCTGCAAGTCACCTTGGGGATAGCATGAGCAGATCACACAAAGTGACCCAAAGGAAGCTGACTCATTGGCTTAGCCTGCAAATATTTATTGAGCTCCTGCTGTATCTGAGGCCAGGCTTCAGGGAGCAAAGCTGCACATTCCCGGCTCTCAGGAATGTCTACTTTGAATCAGGGGAGACAAAGGAGCGGTACACAAGTGGAAAGTAAACTTTGTTGCAGAGACACAAGCTAGTAAGACCAGCCCGCAGTGGCAGTGTAACATTAGAGTCCTGGGCAGGTGGGAGCAGGCAGGGCCTCTCTGAGGAGGTGACACTGGAACTCAAACCAGAAAGGGGAGACTGAGTAGGCCAGGTGACACCCGAGGGAGTCTCACAGGTGCCAGGGTAGGGCTGTCGCTGGGACAGCTCTTCTCTTCCCTCGCCACCATGTGTGTGGACATGGTGAGTAGTGTCGTGGGCCAGTGATGTGATGAACCACAGCCAGGGAGGCGTGTTACAGTACCATGAGCACAGACCTCATGCCCGAGTGCAAAGATGGGCCACATGGAGAAGGGCGTGTGCAAGGGCCGGCTTTGCTTCATCCTTCATCTTCTACTCCTTTTCTTGAGGATCTCTTGGGGCTCACTGTCACCTGTTTCCCCATCAGCAGGAGGACTTGTCAGAGGCACCTTTTCCCAGGCAGCTAAGAGGTTAGCATCCTGCTATGCTTACAAAGTACACAACGCAACGTTCACCATCTTAGCTCTGCTCAGGTGTACAGTTCAGCAGCTTTAGATACCTTCCTAATGTTATATTTCTGTCATCACCACCCATCTCTTAAATGTTTTCATCATCCCCACTTGGAATCCTATATCTAGTAAGCAAGTTTTCATTGCCACAAAACAGATTTACAGAGAGGAGGAGAGACAGATCTTCCATCCACTGGTTGACTCCTCAAATGGCTATATTGGCCAGAGCTGAGCTCTGATCTGAAGCCAGGAATAAGGAGCTTCTGGGTCTCTGATGCGAGTGTAGGGGCCCAAGGATTTGAGCCCCCCTCTGCTGTTTTCCCAGGCTGGGAGCTGGATTGGAGGTGGGATAGCTTGGGCTAGAACAGGTACTCATATAGGATGCTGGTGCCACAAGCAGAGGATTATCTGGCTGTACCACCACACGGGCTCCACTTTGCTAATTTTTCAAAGTTTCAGGTAGGCTGTAGATAATGGATCATGGTAAATGGATGTGATTTCCCTAAAGTTTCTCTGCTCATAGGTAGTGTTTCCTCCACCCACATGCTCATCTGCAGTGCAGTGCCAGAATCCCCTGGTGGTGGTGATGGTGGGTCTTAGGCACCGTTAAAATGAGAGCTCCCCCTCCACTGTCTGTCAATCCCTGGGACAGCACCTGAGCCTATGTGTGTTTCTGCTGCTGTAAGTGTGGAGCTCGCTGGTCTCCACCTCCCGGGGAGAGCAGACAGCGTGACTACTGGCCAAGGTAGATGAGGCTGCTCCAGGGAGGCAGCTGCCTGCGTTTGAATGTCCATTTCAACTCTGCAGGCAGTTAACCGACTTCCATTTGCCTAATCTCTGAAAACTTTGGTTCATTTAATCATGCAATGGACCATTGTGATGTTGGTCTGTACTTCACTGCCGTTGCTGTGCCAAGGAGGTGAGATGATGCTACGAGGCGCTCAGCCTCAGGTTTCATAGGGGATAAGACGCAGTGCTTGTCCCATAGAGGGAGGGGGTAGGTGAAGCCAGAGGCTGCCCTGCACGGGAGAGCTGTGTTTTGCTGAGTGAAGTAAACAATCTTGACTCTGCTGTCATTCCGTTGCAGGCAAGGGGCTGAATCGCTAGGGGAGAAAATACATTTGTGCCTGTAACAACTGAAGGGTAGAATACTTATCTTGAAAAATGTTCTTAGAGATGGATTCATATGGAGCAAGTGAGTGATCAATACTAACACATGTGAGTGTCACTGTAGGAAACAATTTTTAAAGGTGGCAGTAAGTGGCATACTTCCAGCTCCTCTCCCATTTGACACCCTGTCAGCCTACCTCATAACAGGCTATATGCGCATCACTAGAATATAGCGTTACTGACCCCTAATAATGGACAGCCCTCTATCCGCTAGCCAGTGCCAGTCACTTCATCCCCTTAATGGGTTCAATTCCTATGCCCTCTTTCACCGTACTAGTTCCCTTATTCTCCACCTTTTCATCATTTTTATTACTCCATATCTATTTTACTAAATTCTTTATCCTCTATTCATAATTGACCCTATTAATTACTTCATAGTCTTCCGCTATCTCCCCCATTTCTTATAACTCTTCATATTCCTACTCAACACACATATTTCAACGCACACAAATCGCCTCAGAGTTGTATACATCCCGTCACAATGAGCGCTATCTCTCCCACCCTCGATGCTGGAACTGAGACGCTGGCTAACAGGCTGCATACCATAATACCACTTTCATAATTAAATATCCACCTATCACTACTGAATCTGACTACAAATCACTAAGGCCTTACCAAACCCCCCACACCCCACCCCCCCACCTTGAACCAACCTCCACCACTCATCAACACCCTCCCCCCTCTAACCCGCCCCACCCCAGCCCCACCACACACCACCCCTCCCATCCAACCTCAAACTCCACCACTACCACATCCCCCCTCATACAGAATTTCAGGCCTGTGAAAGATATATGCACATAGGGAAAGATTGAAGTTATAACAAGATTGTTATTTTACGTAGCAGACTTTTTTGAGTTTTCTTTTTAAGAGTTATTCATTTGAAAGAGCGGGGGACAAAAAGATTGATCTTCCATTTACTGGCTCACTTCCTAAGTGCCTGCAACAGCTAGGGTGGGCTAAGCTCCAGCCAGAAGCCAGGAGCAGCTTCTGAGTCTCCCACGGGGGTGGCAGAGACTCGGGTGCTTGGGCTATTCCACTTTCCCTTGCAGGTTGGTAGGAGGCTGGCTCGGAAGCTGAGAAGCCAAGACTCAGCCGATCTCTTACAAGATATAGGGGTCCCCAACATACTCCGCTGTGCCACAATTCCTGGTCCTCGATATTTCTCCACTACATATGTATAACTATTATTTTCAGAAAAATATAACATGTTATTTCTTACAGTGTTAATTTAGAATATGGTATGCCACTTTTGCCAAAGCTTGCTTTGTTTCTTAATTTTTTTTTTTCCATCATGGCATCCATAAAAATCACAACTGTCATTTGAAATGAGATGCCCAAAGTGGACTACCCTTACCATACTTCTATACTCCCCAAACATACTACTCTCTGAGGACCCCACACCTTTCAGGCCCTGGCATATTTCACACCATTTCTTCTTCCTCCTGACCTGGGTATCAACCTCTGTGGAACGCCCCCCTGCCCCCTCACCCCACCTACTTCTACTGGAGCTCCTGGAGTGGCCTGCCAGCTGGGAGGGAGGTCAGAACAACCCTATCTACTTCAGATGGTAGACTTGGCAAACAGCTTTGTGTGTTTTTTACTTGGGGTTACACCATCCTGAAAAACAGCAAAAATGCCAAGGCACTGACTTGCAAATGAAAAAAATTACAAAACAGAAATGAGTCCCTAAAGCTTATTTGCTTCAGTTTGAATCAGGTAACAAGTGTGAATCCTATGACAAATCCCAGGCATAGCTGAAAGTGAACATTGAGTTTTAAGAAGCTGTCCCACTTGCATTTGTAGCTCTTCCCCAAACAAGCCAGGAGAATGACATCAGCTGCTTGAGTCAGCTGTTGGCTTGGGCATCCACCCAATTTGAGGTCACTGGTGGGCATCTACGAAGAGCAGGAATAATTTTCTAAGCTTGTGTGCTAGAGGGCTTCTGATGGTCTTTGTTGGTGCTGGTATTAACTATAATATGTATGAGAAAGAAAAGGCTAGAAATGGCCACCTTACACATTAAGCTTGTGACTTAAGATGCTTTCCATCTGCTAGGGCTGTATATGGGGGACCTGTATGTAACTGGAGACACATTTATTCTGCAAAGTGGTTTGCTCAGGGTGATGGTGAAATACAGGCTGGGTATCAGATGTGGGGAAGCCAGCCAGGGATGCAGGAGACAGCACCTTGAAGAAGGGAAGCTGAATCATATCTTCTGTTGATTAAAGCAGGATCATGTTACTGAGAGACTGAAACGTGAGAAGGTGTTGGGTAATAGAGTGACTCTATTATGTATATCTCATCCGGAGTGAGTTTTCTTTACATGTATTTTTAATTATTGGGAAAGACAATTTTATTAATTGAGGAATGACTTGTAAGTTACTGGTTGGGGGGGAAAAAAAGACCCTTAAGCAAATCCATGTGTTGAAGTTAGTTATCCATGAGGTATAGTTACCCAATTAAAAGGCAATAGTTGGCTGCTTGGGAAAATGTGTGATCTTTTAGCTGCACGGTGCATGTAGTGCCAGCCCTTCAAGGAAGCAGATGGTGGTTCTTCCTACTCTTATTGTCCCCTTTGCTGCCAGGCTTCCAATGTGTGATCTCTTGACTTGTAAGAAAACTTCCCAGGGCTGCCCAGTGGGGTTCTGTCTACTGCCTCTGCGGAGCTGGTGCTTAGTGTGGGTACACGAG
This sequence comes from Ochotona curzoniae, assembly GCF_017591425.1. NCBI lineage: Eukaryota > Metazoa > Chordata > Mammalia > Lagomorpha > Ochotonidae > Ochotona > Ochotona curzoniae. Next base: position 27,603,516 of record NW_024466512.1, on the reverse strand, counting down.
CCTTCATGAGCCCCGGGCAAGACGACACTGTCCATCCCAGCTCCAAGCAATGATTGAGACTCTCTCCTCCCCTTTTTTCTCTGTTAGTGACTGTGACGCTTCGGCAAGTCTTCTCTGATGGCTTGAATCCGTGCCCATTCGTGCCATCTCTATCTGCATTTTTGACCTGCTGCACAATCAGTATGCACACTGGTGAACCATTCCCCTATTTTTGACTGCCTATACTATTGAGTTTTTAATGCTACTAATTTCAGTTCAATTCTTTCCTTAAGGGTCTGTAGTAACTGAGATCCCTGAAGGCAAGGATTGTGCCTGCTTCTGAACCATTTGTACACTTACATATGTGCTACTCATCCAGTGAAGTTACAGAACTTTAAGAATCCTGCTAATACATTCTACATAAAACCATAAGGGAATGAATACTAATGAGACTTTATTATTGTTTGCTGGGGATGATTTGAAAGAAGTACACTGTCATATATTAGGAAGTAATGTGAAAACTCCTGAGAGAATTTTAAAAATTCTTTCTCTTTTTAGGTAACTTTTTTTTTACTGAAATTTTTTTTGTGATTATCTTATTTTTTTTTAAAATATTTTTATTTTGATTTTGATTTACATTTTTGTATAGGCTGGGATTCCTCCCTAAACTCCCACCCTTGTCATATTTTCCCATTTTGTTTAGGTAACATTTCAAATTATGTTATCATATGTTATCAAAGGATTAATATTTAATAGTCCAGGAAATAAAAAAACTGTGCTTCATCAAGAATATAGACAAGAGACTACAGACAATAATCAAATAAAAAAGTCGGTTTCATGCATATAAATTTAAAAAATGATCACAGACCAAGTGTAGTATGTTCTTACCAGATTTTTATTTTTGGAGTGGCTACTAATTCATTGTATTATTGACAGCATTTTGTGATAATATTCATTTCCTGCCGTTTTACAGATGTAAAAACTAAGCCTGGGCAATGGTGCGTTCTCTAAGACCCGCCTTTTGAAGTAGTGGAGAGAGACCCTACATTTTATTAAGTAGGTTGTTCTCTGCTCACAGATGCCCAGTTGAGGGAGCAAGTGGAATTGGAATGTAGCCTGTAGTCTACCTGAGGTGAATATGGAGTAAAATATATAGCTGAAAGTCGCCTTTGCAGCCACCACCTCAGTGAAGACGTGGAATATTTCTAACATTTCCCCAAAATTACACTGGTGCCATTTTAAATCTTTTTCCCTCTCTTGACTCATTTTTGTGACTATACCAAGCACTCAGCAGATTCTGTTTCCATAGGCTAGTTTTGCATGCTTTAAAGCAACATCTTCCTATTAGAACTTTCTCTGATGATAGAAGTGTTCAGTGTTACAGTGCTGTCCAGTTTGGTTGCAACGGCCAGTAATGACTCTCAAATACTTCAAGTGTGGCTAGCACCATTGAGGAACTAACTTTAATGTTGTACTTAATCATAGTCAAAGTTAAGTTGTCACGTGTGCGTAGTGACTTCTGTACTGGACAGCTCAGACCTAGAACCTGAAGTAAATGACTCATTGGGTCCTCGTATGCAATGTAATGTTTCTGCGATTCTCTGTTGTTACACAATCAGGAGATCATGCCTTTTAATGCCAAGTATATTATGTTTTATGAATATGCCCCAAACTGTTTATTCCTCTGTTGATAGATTTTTGGGTTATTGCCAGTTTTGGAATATTGTGAATAAAGTTGTTATAAACATATATAACATTTTATTTACACTTGTAACATTAATTGACATTTATAACATTTTGATTAAAACGTCTCATTTTCCTTCTGCCAGTAACGTTTTGGTACCATATGGTGATTATATCTTTAACTTTACAAGAAATTGTCAATCTGTTTTCCAAAGTGATTGTGTCACTTTTTATTCCCACCAGGAATGTTGTGTTTTCTCCTCCCCAGTAACCTTCCTGTGGGCAGTCATTTTAATTTCAGACTTTTAGTGGGTGTGAAGTGCTATGTCATTGTCATTTTAATTGGCATTTTCCTTATGACTAATGATGTTAAACATCTTTTTGTGTGCTTCCAGGCCACTTGTATTTCTTCTTTTATAATTGCTTATTCAAACCTCCGCCTATTAAAAACATTTTTGTTTTTGGTCTTTTTATTATTGGGCTGTAGGAGTTCTTTATATACTTTGGATGCAAGTCCCTGTTGCTTATTTGTATTAGAAGTACCCATATTTTCTACCAGTCTATGGCTTGTCTGTTGAAAAACAGATGTTTCTAATTTTGGTGGAGTTCAGTTTTCCAATTATTTTTCTTCTGTGGTTTGTGCCTTTGTGTTCATTCAGCCTAAGAAACTTCAATTTATTCTAACACTATGAAGACTTTCCCTTATGTTTTCTTTTGGAAGTTTCATAATTTTAGTTTTAATATATAGGGCTGTGATCCATGTTGGCTTCTGTGTGCGGTATGAGGTAGGGATTGAGGTTCAGTTTACATTTTGCACGTAAATTTTATTCCCTCACACTCTGCTTGGAGGCCTTTCACTTATTTTGTGTGAAGTCTTTAGCCTGTTTTATTTGTTTGTTTTTTTTTATAAAACCTGGGGTGTTCATTTATTGTTGGGTTTGTCACAGACACACACGTGTGTAGATGTGGTGTTGCACCTATGCCTCATTCTCATCAACCTTGATACGGGCAGAAGTCATCTGAACTTTAGACATTCTAGTGACCGTGAAGTGCTAGGCCATTGTGATGTTTAGTTGGTACTTCCCAGATGACCAAGGAAATTCAACTTCTTTCCATGTGTGTCTAGGCCATTAGTATTTCTTCTCTTGTGAAGTCCTTATTCAAACCTTTAGATAGGTAAGTCTTATAACAGAACAAGAGCCTTTTCAGGTTTGTATATTGTCAATATTTTCTCACAGTGTGTGACTCAGCTTTTTCTTGATATTTTTTTTAATTAATTTATTTTTTCTTGGAAAGTCAGATATACAGAAAGGAGGAGAGACGGAGAGGAAGATCTTCCATCTGCTGCTTCACTCTCCAAGGGACAGCAAGGGCTGGAGCTGAGCTAATCCAAAGCCCGGAGCCTCTTCCAGGTCTCCTCCATGGGTACAGAGTTCCAAGGCTTTGTACCATCCTTGACTGCTTTCCCAGGACACAAGAAGGGAGCTGGATGGGAAGCAGGGCTGTCAGGATTAGAACTAGTTCCCATACAGGATCCTGGCACATGCAAGGCAAGGACTTTAGCTGCTAGACTACTGCACTGGCCCACCTTTTCTTTCTTAATGGAATTTTTTTTTTTTTGAAAAGCAGAAGTTGGACATTCTTATTAAGCCTATTTTCTCATTTTTATATGATGAGTGCTTTTGTGCCTTGATATTTTCTGTACCCAAGGTCATGATGGCTTTTTTCTTTTTCCTAGAAGTCTTACAGTTTCAGATTTTGTCTAGTCCTATAATCCATTGTGAATTAATTTTGGAAGATCCTATTTAACATTTTAAACATTTATTTTAATGGCTTAAGAGAGGGGATGGGGTAGAAAGACAAAGACCTCCCAGCCTGTTTCACTTTTCAATTAACTACAGCGGTCAGAGTTGGGCTAGGGTGAAGCCAGGAGCCAGGAGCTGAACCCAGGTCTCCTTGGTGATGACGAGCACTTGTGTCATCATCTGCCTCCTCCCAGGATGTGCACTGGCAGGAAGGTATGATTGGGAAAAGAGCCAGGATGTCCAATTTTTCTGCTTTGGGACCCTACTCTAGATCCATTTTCTATGAATTTTCAAGAATTCAATACTTACAAGCCATTAGAGGAAAAAAAAAAGTCATATGATCATCCCAGTAAATAGAGAAAGCTTTGCAGACCATGCTCATTGTGTATGAAAATATCCAACAGATGAAGAATATGGAAGTTTCTGGTTCGATAATGAATGTGAGATGCCTACGGCTAACACAATAATGTTCTTAGTCCTTAGTCCTGTGGTTTGAGATCCTCGTCAGTACACCAAGGTGAATAAAAAGAAATGAAAGGTCAACATTTATAAAGAAACAAGTAAAAACTACCCGGGACCAGTGTTGTGGTTGTAGCCGTTAAAGCCATTGCCTGCAATGCCTACATCCCGTATGAGAACTATTTTGAATCTTGGCTGCTCCACTTCTGATTCAGCTGCCTGATGTTGTGCCTGGGAAAGCAGTGGGAGATGACCCAAGCATTTGGGTACTCATGTAGGAGACCTGGAAGAGGCTGCTGGCTTCAGTCTGCCCAGCTCCAGTTATTGTGGCCATTTGGGGAATGAACCAGTAGATAAAAGACTTTTCTCTCTGTTTCCTTCTCTCTGTATCTTTTAAATATATAACTAGCTCTTCAAGAAAAAAAGGTCAGAATATCACAAAATTGGTTGAAAATTTTGTCTGAAGATACCTTCTAGAAGTAATCAGTTTAGGAAGAATAAGTTATAATGTCTGCGCATAAATCTGTTGTACTTTTGCACACTGATAACTATAAACTAGAAAATGAAATTAGAATTAACTCCGTTCTCAATATTATTACTGACAAAATACTTAATGACAAATTGAACAAAAGATGTGAAGCCCTCTATGTAAGTAAATATATTACGTAGATGAAAAAATGTACATAAGTATATATAGTTGTATATTATGTATGCGTATGTATATATTCACATATCTGCATATGCATACATATTCTCTGATATATGTATATTACTTATAAATCTATGTGAAGACAAAAGGAAAGAGACAAAGCAGAGACTTCCTGTCACTGATTGACTAATCAAGCTTATGGATTAGAAGCAAAATCCTAAACTGATATATTGTCTAAAGCCAATCCTTTTAGAATTCTCAGATTTGTTTTTTTTTAACCAAATCTCAAATCTCTGCTCTTATGTAAGTCATTTAAGCACTATTTATGAAGCACCATTCATAAAGTAGGAGTGATGATAATCTATTGTTAGTTAGAAAAAGCAGCAACTCAGAATTTTACTTTTCTCTCTCAATCAGGGAACTGGCACAGATCTTGTTTCTTTGCTGTGGAAAACCTCCGTTTTCCTGATTACTTCATACTCTGGTATGGCTTCTCCAACCCCTGCCATCGTGCCTGTTTCCAACCAACAGCAAGGAGAAAGAGATGGTGAAGTGCACACTTCCCAGAAAATGCAAATGCCTTTTTCCTTGCTTCTCTTTATCTGTAATTAAGCCACATGGTTCTATCTCGGCATGCAGAAGGTAATTATAGGATGACAATTGAATTGGCCGAACTTCAGAGGATCTGTTACTGAAAAATGGAGAACAGGGTTTGAAGAGTACTGTGGCATCTCTGCCACCCCATCAGCACTGGTGCTTTAAAGAGAAATGCGATAATGTATGTACGATGACTATAACACTCCTGACACTAGGATGCATGCTTAGTCTTGTACTTAAAACACAGCTAAGATGTGCTCGCTTCAGCAGCACATATACTAAAACTGGAATGATAGAGCAGGTTAGCATGGACCCTGCACAAGAATGACACACAAATTCTTGAAGCGTTCCATGTTTAAAAAACAAAAAACATAGCTAAGATATCTGCATCCCACATCAGAATATCTCAGTGCATTCAATATCTAGACTGATGGAGACCGAGTGCGGTAGCCAAGAAAGGAGACTGGATTCAGCCTAACCCACTTTAGCTGAGGGGAGCAAACAGTTGGGGAAGTGTGCCTGCTGTCACGCTCTGTATCTCAAGTCAGGAAGGAAAGGAGAGCGAGGAAGGGGTTAGCAGATATAGAAACCATGCCTGACACTAATCCATGCCCAGTTAAGCATTAGCCATTATGTTTGTAGTGAACTTGTTAGACAGCTATCTGTTCAGTCTGTTAATTTGTTCAGTACATGTTGAGTATCCTTGATGCTGCATAATGTGCCTGTGTTTAAATCCTTTTATCAGTAAATAGAAGATCCTCATTCAAGATAACAAATGCTTTGAATAGGTCTAAAAATGTTGGAGCTTTCTAAAATTAAGCTTTTGTTTTTATGAGAGGTTAAGAGACAGAGAAATCACACTGCTATCTACCCACTGGCTCACTCCCCAGATTCCTTCAATGACTGGGGCAACAGGTAGCAGGGTGCCGGAGTTGGGAGTTCAGCTCAGATGTCCTGTATATGTGACAAGACCCCAGACACTCCAGGCATCACAAGTGTTTGCCGGGGCGTGCTAGCAGGAGGCTGGAGCCAGAGCTTGCTCTCAAACACATGCATTCTGATGAGGGATATGTCTTAGGTATTAGGCCAAGTGCTGACCCACTAATCCTTTACCAGACAGAGCCAAAGCTTATCCCCCCAGCAATTCATGTGTCTGGTCCTGACCCTACTTTTGGAATGTGATAAAGCAGTCTGCTTTCCATGTATCAGTTCTTCAAATCGATGATAACTATCAAGCTCCCATCTTGTTTCCTTGCTCTACACAAATTCATTATTTATCAAGCACAAGATTGGCCAAAGGTAGTCAGAGAAATTATATAAATCAGTACAGATAGTTGTATTTCCAAAAGGATTTATTTACAAAAGCAAGTGGTGGGCTGGCTTGGACCTCATGCTATAGTTTGCTCATGAAAATGCGGCAGCTGGGTTATTCCTGGCTGATACTCCCTTGTCCTGACCCTGACAACATGCTCTATATCACTCTAATTCTTACTTCATTCCTGGGATGTTTTAAATTTTTTTGTCTTACAGCTTTGGCTTTTATTTCCTGCATTTCTTGCATCTGGATGGCTCTACTTTCTGGTCATTTTTCAACTAATATTACCTACCTCAATTTCTCTGCAGCTTGGCCATGCTACCTTGGCAAGTCATTTGTGCTGCTATGTATTTGGCCCACACATCCATTAACCTTTCCAAGGCTGCCCTCCTCCAGTCTCCTCCACAAACCTGTCCACACAAAGAATGGAAGAATCCCTTTTCAACCCTTTTTATTTTTCATAGCTGCTAGAGTGTGATCTTAATTCAGTGCTTCAGGTTGTCTGTAGCTAACAGTATTATGCTTAATATATCTCTAACCCTAATCTTAGCCTGTATCTTCCCTTAAAATAGCTCAGAGCTACCCAAGAAGGGATAGAAAAGAAATTAGCATTTATTGATGGGCCACTTTCTCCAGTCATGTAAAATATGAGTGTTTCATCTCACATTACGGATATAGAAGGTATAACTCAAGGTTAATAATTTAACCAAGTCGTGATCCTGCAAGTTATAGGACTGAAATTAAAATCTGAGTGGGCCTACTGGGGCAACTATGCCTCTGGTCAGAGTAAATTGAACATAGTGTCTCCAGTATAAAGCCACTGAACCATGTCCTCTTACATGAAGACTTGTAGAGTATGGAATAACCAACATGGGTCCTGATGCTGCGTTTTTGAAGCATTTCCTTCACAATGTTGTGAAGTAGGTTGTTTTATTTCTGTTTTACAAGAGAAGAAATCAAATGCCAAAGTGATTAAAATGAGTGTGTACGGTGCCAGGCCCCAGAGTCTGGCTGTTTCTTTCTTTGTTTCTTTCTTTTTCCCTTTTTATTGCAGTGTTTGCTCTTCCCTAAGAAATCCCTCCATCTGTTTCTCCAGCTACCTCCTGCTTATCTTTCATAACTCAGCTGCATCATCATCCCCTCCAGGATGTGCTACCAGAGGGTCTTTCCTACCTCATCCTCTGCTGGAGATGTCCTTCCTCTGCTTTGATATGGATTCCAGCCCTAGTCTCACTGTGCCTCGGTGTGTGTGTAAGGAAACGGAAGGCAAGATCTTTGCCTCACTGAAGTTTGCACTTGACAAATATCAGGAAAGAAATGGCCAAGATGCTGCCAAGTCCAAGGCCGTAGGGAGTTAGATCCTTATGGTGTTGCTCATCTCTGATTACAGCCGGGGGCAGCACCAAGATCAGCACTCCTGCAGTAGTAGAGAATAGGCTCCGGGTAGACACAAATGCACAAAAAGCAAAGGCTCCTCCCGGCAGGCATGGGCCTTTGCAGCCAGGACCTCAGAAACCCAAACTGGTGAGATTTCCGAGTAGGTGGGAGAGAAAGGGGCATTGCGGTGATTTTAAGAAGAGATGATGGAGTCAGGCTTCCTGTGTTTGAAAACTGTCTCTATCCTCTTCCAGCAGTGTTATTTCCACAGTTGATGTAACTTTTTGGTGCACTGGTTTCTAACCTTTCAATTGTGGCTAACACACTTAACTGTTTTGGTTCCCACTGCTGTGAAACAAATACCCCAAAACTTTGTGGCTCAAGACTACATGTTTGTTATCTCACAGTTGTCATAGGCGGAGTGTTCCTCATGAGCTAGTGGTTAAGATGGAGGCCATTAGCAGTGATTATCTGAAACCATAGCTGAAGATCCACCTTTAGGATGGTTCATTTATGCAGCTGCTGACAAGAGACCTCCGTATCTGCCACAGGGACCTGTCCAACACCATAGCTAAGTACCCTGAGAGGAGATGGGGGGGAAATCCCAGTGCCTTTTGTGATATGATATAGTCTCATAACAGCTACCTTGTTCCTTCCACCACATTCTGCATGTAGGAAGGAAGTCATTGTAAGTGTGGCCCATGTTGAAGGCGAGAGGAGTTAGACTATGTGTTTTGAAAAGAAGAGTATAAAAATCGTAGACATATTTTAAGCCTTCATAGGGTTGAATGAGAGCTCCAGGAGACAATAATTGCAGGGTAGTTAGAATGTAAGGCTTTAGCCTAAAAAAACCTCCCACTGAGACTCCCAGATCCTCACTAAGGATTCTCAGTATGGGCACCAAGGGCTATGTCCCAACGGCTAAGGAGACCATGGGGAATTGGACTGCCCTCGGAGGCCAAGAACTCTGAGGTCATCCACTCCCTCTCGGATCTCCCACATGGGATGGAAGATGCCCGGATCCTTCCTCATAGGATCTAATGTCATCGGAACGGTAGCTGGGAGCCCTGAGCGGACCTCGGAAAAAGAACAGTAAACTCCCTTTGGGATTCGGGAGGGGAGCTTTCCCTGGTCCTTACTTAGTTCTGACTTTGGATCCCCACCCTATCTTGCAATGACCATCAGAGTCACTCTGGAGCCCGCCCCTCCCCCCCAAAAATTAGAGTAGACAGATAGAGAACAACAAGGAAAGCTTAGAACCAGACAGGAAACGGTCAGCGTGGACTCACATATACCTTACTAGGTAGGACACAAAGATACGTTACTCCTCACTAAGGTATTGAAGATTTCTCTGTACACCCCTCCTAAAACTGTTCTGCACCTCAACTGTTGACGTATGCCTTGTTAGAGTTATAAGCCAGTTTAGACAATCCTAAATCTGCCAAGCACAGTAAAAATTATGCTTCAACACTATAAACTGCTAAATAATAAAATGAAAATAGACACGAGACAGCTGAATAGTACCCTATAGCCATTTCAAGGTGTGTAGAAGCCGAATGTATATAAACTAAAATTGACATGTCAATGAAGTAGTCACAGGATGTGGTTAAGAATTTGTATTTTCTAACATATTGATTACTCAATACCATGTCGATTAACCCCATAATGTTGTAAATTGTTGTTGATGTTACGCTGTGGCTTTTAATTGATTGGGATGATATTCTGCCAGCTCTGCCTTCAGACCAGAGATGGTCTCCCCAAGAAACCGTTGAATTTATCTGGACAATAAGATGCTGGACTCTATGCTTGGTATATACTTGCAATGAAAAAATTTTGACTGCATTTGAACTGTAACACTACAACAAGGTGGAGGAATCCACCAGGGGGGGAGTGTGTGGGGAGGGATTGGGGGAATCCCAGAGCCTATGAAACTGTGTCATGAAATGAAATGTAATTAATTAAAAATAAAAAAATAAACCTCCCACTGAAAATAGGGCAAAGAAATTAAATTAGTGCCATAATTCATTAGTTATCTATGATCCACCTAACTCCAGTAAGATTGGCCTACATTCACAACTGTAACAGCACCTGCTGGTGTGGATGTAGGAGGAAAGTTACCCTCCTTCACTGTTAGTGGGAGTGTAGGCTACTACAACCGCTGTGGAAGTCAGGATGGGGAGTGCTAAGAGAACTGAAAATTGATCTGTTATGATCCAACTATCCTACCTCTGGGAATACATTAAAAGGAAATGAAATCCGTATATGAGAAACTGACCCATACTCCTATATTTGCAGTGGCACAATCTACACAAGCAAAGACATGGAAACAACCTAGAGGCCCATCAAAAGAAGAGTAGAGAAGGAAACTGTGGGACATCTGCTTTATGGAATCCTACTCAAGCATTTATAAGTGAATTTTTTTTTTTTTTTGCAACAAAATGGTCCCAACTAGAGACCACTATGCTCAGTGAAATAAACCAATCCCAGAGTCTATGGAACTGTATCATAAAATTGAAAAAAAGTTCTTTCTGTAGTTGCTGACATGAAAAGTTGTTCATGGCATACTTTGAGTCTTACAAAGCAAGCGTGGAACAGCATGTACAATACAGTTTGGTGTTTGTATAGTTAGGTACATTTGTCTCTACATTTATGTATTCTGGAAGGTTCTTTGAAATCTTACTCTGAGTGTTGGCAGTTGTGTTATGTTTGAGAAACTTTTTCCCTTATTTTTGATACTGAGTTTATACTGATCCTATGTCTACATAAATAAAAGAGGACTTTTCCAAAGAAAAAGAATGAGACATGAGGCTGAGAGGAGGATGTATATGGGAGGTGGGAAGGATTGGCATTGTTGGCTGGGAACACCGAGCTCTGCATGGGCTGGTTTATTCCCTGGGAAGCATCTGACTGCTGGGGTGTCTTCTGATTCTTCAGATTGACTGTGAAGACCTGCCTAAGCAGGCAGTAGGTTAGAGCCTGTTTCTGCTCGAGGAGACATATAGGTAAAGGGAAAACTTTCTGGAAATGGGAGACGCAAGAGGAAGAGAGATCTATGGTAAAGGGCAAAGCAAAGGCTAGACAATGCCATTTGTAAATCAAAGAATTTTAGGTCTATTGGTAACCAACTGAATGGTTGTGAAACAGAAGAGTTAAAAATTTGTGCTTAATGGAGAAAAAAAAAACCCTGTAAATATTGCCTAATGATATTTTTTGAAACGTTTGTCTACTGTTATTTTGCTATTTGTCTCATCTGTCTTTGTATAGACCTTTTCTCTGACCTTTTAATTGAATATTTTGCATGGCTTTAATATTTTTGTTTTTGTGTCTTGATTCGTTCTGTGTGTCTTAGTTTATTCCGTTTGTGATTACCTTACTGCTCGTTGTCTATATCCTTAACTTGGTCTACTTTAAGAAATATTACAGTGGTTCATGTAGAAAATAACCTTGCCGCAGCATAGGTATCCTCTATGTTTACCTTTGTAGTTTGTTCACACTTTTTTCTTCCACATTTGTTAGAAATCCCACAATAGTGTTACCATTTTTGCTTTCAATGCTTAATTATTTGAAGAGATTTAAACAGTAAGAGAAATTGTATCTACCCATAGGTTTAACATTTTCAGATCCTTTAGTCTTTTATCTAGAGGACTGCCTTCTTTATTTTTTGTACAAATTTGCTGGCGCTGAATTATTTTTAGCTTTACATTTCTGAGAAAGTGTGTATTTCAGTTAATCTGCCAGTGACACTTTTGCTGGGTATATAATTCTAATTGACAGTGACTTTTTCCTTTCTCTAATGAGTTCCACTGTCTTCTGGCTTGCATAATTTCTAAAATGATCCTTTCTTTTACACCTGTTTACCCAAGGATTCTCTTTCTCTTGCTTCCTTGCCGTCTAGATTCTCAGCTTCCCTTACACTCTTGAGTTCTGAGTTCCCATTCTCTGCCTGTGACCTGGAAACAAGCTAAGTCATAAACTGTGACATTTGTAGGACTGACTTTATTTTCTGTTTTCTTCTTTCAGAGGTCATTGCTTCATTGCTCTGTGCTATCTATTGTTCAATGTCTAAACATACTTTTCCCTGATTTTTAAACATTATCGAAACCAGAATAATAAATCCGATTCTTGTTTATTTTGGAAAGAAGCACAAGTTCTGAGATGTTAAATCAGAAAAATAAAGAGTTAAGACAATAAAACTAACTTCTGATTGTAAAACTCTTTCCTGAAAACTGTGTTATATTTTGTATTAACTTGGAATTATGAGCCCATTTAAAACAATTCATTTAATGCCATAGCATTTGACATTATCCCTTTTCTTACAGGAAACAAGAAGCATTCAAAATGGTTTCTAAATCGCTCCAACTTTAATGATAGATCAGAAGCTGCAGGAATAATCCACAATAAAAGTCTTGAAAAAGTTTTACTTCAGACAACAGAGGAAACAACACTGACCTACCACCTTTAAACTCTCACCTAAAAATTACTTATGACAGGAGGTAACAAATTGGAAAGTTATTTGACTCTTAGTGCACCTGAATGAAAGAACTTGTTTGTCACTTTGTTGTTCTGAAGACTATATATGTGATTATTTTAATAATCACTGATCTTATGAAAATCTTGACATGATCACCAGGGAGGAGAAAGCAAGCAATCGCTAAGACCTGTGTATTGGTCGAGATGACTTCTGAAGAAATGGCAGCTTCCGTTCTCACTCCTGTGACTCAGAGAAAAGTGGTGTCTGCTCTGTCAGCTGCTGAGGACACTAAAGACAAGACCTCAGACACCAGTGTCCCAAAGGTACATCCTGTCGGACCCAGCAGGCAGGTGTCTCACTCCATCTCACAACTGAACAAGCTTAAAGAAGAAGCTTCTGGCAGCCACTTGCCCAAGGTTCGCACAATAGCAAGGGAAAAAATAGTGAGTGATGAGAACAGGAATGAAAAGAGCTGGGAGCTCAGCTTGCCAGAGTCTGTGAAAAATCTTAACATTAGCTGCAACAGCAGGCTGAGAAACCATCAGCATGGCCTTCCTCTAAGCCAGCTGGATGAAAAGTGCCACTCCGTCACCAAACAAAACTTGTGTTTTGAAACTGGAATTCCTGCAGCACTGGAAAGAAAGGTGTTTCCTGGAATTCAACTGGAAATAGATGGGTCTCCCATGGACCTGAGTCCTTTAGGAAATCAGTCAGTAATTTTGGAGGCTGATGGATCCCACCCTGCTGGCGATGTGGCACTATTGCATTTTCATTATGGAGTTGACAGAAGAATGGCAGACACTTTCTGTCCCCTGTCAGAAAACTTAACCTTGGATGATTGTGGAAACTGTGTGCCACTGCCTGGTGTTGAGGGGGAGCCAAAGAAAAATTATATGACATATGCTTGTCAGCTGATGGAATTGACCCAAAGCCATGATAATCAGAATGGACAGCTGCCGTGCAATCATTGTGACACCTTAAATGAAAAGTACTTGGGCTTTGAAGGTGCTTGCCAGAAGGTTGGCAGGGTGTGTTCCAGCGATCGCTTTTGCAAGGAGAGTTTTACTGACAGTCCACCTGCCAAGACCCTTTTGAGCCATTTTGAGCACTTTCCTGAAAACTGTGATGATGTAGAAGACTTTTTTAAAAGCAAAAAAGAACGGTCCACTTTGTTGGTGAGGAGGTTTTGTAAAAACGACAGAGAAGTTAAGAAATCTGTATATACTGGGACAAGAGCGATTGTGAGAACTCTGCCTTCTGGCCACATTGGCAGGACTGCTTGGAGCTACATCGAGCAGAAGAGAAACGGCCACTCGGTGCCTGGTGGGAGGGTGAGGGAAGCCCTTTTCTCCTCAGAGATGAGGCAAGGCGGGAGCCAACGTCGACCTGAAGCCCAGTGGTCTCTGGTAAGAGCTCAAGTTCCTTTTCACCATTTCTTTATGCCTTATCTTGTTAGAATTCAAATGTGCATTATTTTACTTTGTGGAAATGTTAAGATCCATTGCATTGGATTCTTGGGGGAGGCGTTTGTAGTTATTTTGGAAAAGTGATATTCTGGCTGGTGGATATTCGGAGGGGAAAGACCCTGTGATCATGGAGCACACACGTACATGCATTTGTCATTGGGAGAAGGGGCATTCAGGAGGTTTCCCAGTGCGGGAAAACGTCTCTAGCTATTGCTTGTCTCTGCACTTTTGAGGGAAACGTCAGGATCCTCTTCTGTTACTGTCATTCATGGTTTTTAGATCCTCAGACCTAAAAGAAACTAAGTCTGGTTTTCTACATTTTGCAGCCATCTTTCCCTCATAAGCATATTTGTGTCTAGGACTCCTCTGGAAAATTAATGAAACCAGTGGATTCAGAATAATGTGTTAAATGCATCAGATGAAATATTAAGCATTATTAAGACAGATTATTTTGATGTTTGTTTTGGAGTTGTGCCATGATAATTTTTGTAATCCTTTGTTAGCATGCTAAATAGTGGTATCAGTAAAAACTATCTTTTCAAAGTAATAATGGATATAAATCAAGAATAGTTTGCTTGGGACTTTCTTGGTTTTAACAGTCTTGTGGGAAAGCTCTCAGGGCTGCATAAGCCAAGGCAAGTTGGCCATCCTAAATAGCAAACCTACCATAATTATAACATGACACGTAAATACCTGATGTCTGCTAATAAGTTCTTGCTGTTACTGAGATTTGTTGGGTATATTTGTAATTGAAGAAAGTGCTGATTTCGTGAGATTCATAAAAATAAGGCCTCCTTTTTGCTTTATCTGCACTTTTAGGTCATTTGAATTCTATCCAGTTGGTCTTTAAGGTCCAAATTCCATTCTAGATATAACATAGCATCCAGTCACTTGCCCTACCGTATACTCTCATTTTTTTCCCCTCATTCCAGCTAAGCACTCGTTTGTTTAGACTGTTTCCAGTGTGAAAATGTCACTAGAATTCTCCCACATTTCTGATCTTCTAAAACAGGGCCCTGGAAATAAATACTGGTCTAATAAAACATCACTCACCACATTTAAACACAACCATGTGCTGTTATCCTCATGATCATCATGAAAATCCCAGCTAAGCATTGAGCATGTGCCAGACTCTGGGCTGAATAATTTACACATTCATTATCACGGAGTCACCTTAACTACCTTGTGTTATTGATATGATTATTAACCCCGCGATATTGCTAGGAAAACTGAGTCTCTCAGAAGTCCTATTTCTGCTCCAAGGTTGTTTAGCTCATAAGTGGAATAAGTAAGGTTGTAAATCAGTTAGTTTGCACTGGAGTAGTTTTTTCTCAAGACCCAGAAAGCAGCAGAATTTAGAGTAAACTTTTCAGAGTGCAAGACTGCATTGCGACATCTGTTGATTCAGTGTATGATATCTCAGCATTGGTCGCGTAATGTATGGCGATTGTTATCCTGGTTATATGTTACAGTTGGTGTGCAGGCTCCACTCCAAATCCATTGAGTCAGAATCACTGGGGCAGAGCACCATATGAATGTACTCTCAAGTTTCCCTGGTGATTGAATGGCATTGACATTCATTGGCTAGGAGCTTACACTGAGCTCTGGGTGGGTGCTTATGCTTTTGTGATTTTTATTTAGAGTGAGAGAAGGTGAACAGCTGGCTCTTGTATCTACTGTTTAATTCCCCAAAGGCTGGCACTGGGCAAGGCTGATTCTAGAAGCCAGAACTTCAATCCTGGTCTCCAGCCTGGCTTTTAGGGGCTGAACCACTTGAACTCTCCCTGTGACCGCCTGGTGTCTGTGTTAGCAAGTCACGGTTTTGACTTGAAATTGAAACAGTTTGACTCCAACTCAGGCACTCTATTGTGGCACGTGGACATCCCCACTGGTCTCTTAACCACTAAGCTAAATACCTGCATTAGTTCTCATGGTTTTGGTCAGGATAATTTGGGGAACACTTAACCTTGCTGTAAAGTCTTTAACACTGCTTGGGTTCCCTAGAGCATGAATGCTGACCTGGGCACCTGTTTGCAAAGTGAAACCTGCAGCCCTTCTCTGGGTAATTGACCCCTGGTCCCAGCTAGAAGCCATGGATTTGTTTCTGTGATGGTTTGGGTAATACCATGCAAAACCTGAGTTGCAGGCCAGGAGTTTGCCACAGGCCTGGCTTTCCCAAACTCTGGAATCTTGTTCAGCACCTCCAACCATAGCATTACTGCTGAGAGTAGCCAGCCAGCTCACTGAAAAATGCAGGGAGTGGGTTAGTGCCAAGTACACCTGACCATTAAGAGCACAACAGAAATGTAAATTAGTATATGGTGTTTCAGAACCCTTGGGGTATGTTTCAGAATAATGTTAGCCACGTCCACATTTTACCCCACCTGCAGCCCTGCTGCACCAGCACTGGACTCAGCCATGCCCTTCTCTGTCACAGGCCCTGGGGTGGTGGATTGCCCAAAACGGGGATGAACTGAGAGGGGATGTCAGCGGTCCCTTCCCTGCTGCTCAGTCTGGAAGCTTGGGGAAGTTGCCAGAGTGCCCTGTGGTACTCCTCTCCCTTTCTGTCTGACAGACGGCTTGCAAGGGAAGTTGGTGTATTATCCCTTAGGATGTGGCTAAGGGATGAACCAGCTGCCCTGATCTTTCTTAAGCTTCTGCAAGGGAGAGCCCTTTCAAATTGCACTGTAGCAGGAATTATATTATAATGAGCAACTAAGGATGTTATCTTTTGACATTTAGAACCTGTGGGAACTTGTGAAGGGCAAGAAACTGGTCCCAGGTGTTTTTGTTACTTTCCGCAACTCCTGCATAATGCCAAGGTTATAGGACAGGTCAGTTGGCCCAGATTTGAATTGCAATTCTGACTTCCACCCTGTGTGGTGTGTGGACTCTGGTAGGTGGTTTAATCACATTGTTTCTGATTAGCTCGTATGCAGATGAGGAATAACTGTCAGTGTGGGCCTTCCCTGATGTGCCAGTGAGGCGACTGCTACTGCTCTCACTTGACCCTTTGTGACCTGTTTTGTTGGGGGCTGCTCCAGGGTGGCTTCTTTCTGGGGAGGGCTACCAAGGGATGGATTTGAATGTTCAATTGACCCATCTTGTCTGCAACTCTATGTCTGCCAACTCAACCAATGGCTGACCAAAAGCATTTGGAAAAAAATCTTACATCTGTGCTGAAAACATCTGATTTCTTCTAGTCGTTATCTCCTAGAGAATATAACACTGCAACCATTTGCCTAGCACTTACATCGTGTAAGATACTATTAATAATGTGGAGATGATTTACTTCTCTGCCTTATTTGCTTGAGTTAGAGACAGAGCTAGGTATCTCCCATCTGCTTGGTATGAACTTTTGATTCCCAAATGTCCATAACAGGGGCTGACTCAGGCCAAAGCCAGGAGCTGGGAACTCGGTCTGAGTCTCCCACAAGGGAGACAGAGACCTTATGGCATGAGCCATTGCTTGCTACCTCCCAGAGTAGACATTTTCAGCAAGCTACAGTTGGGAGCAAATCTAGGATTTGAACTCAGGCACTGTGACAGGGGACGCAGGCCTTCTTAGTGATGACTTAAGCACTATGTCCAATACTTGTCCCAGGGAGAGATGATTTCAAGTATGCAGAGGAGGTGCAGGGTTCTTTGTAGCTACTAAGCCATTTTATGAGGGACTTGAGCTTGCAAAGATTCTGGTATTTGAGGAAGTCCTGGAACCAATCCCTGGTAGATACCCTGGAACCACTGGGTGTCTCCGATGTGGCAGCTTACATAATCCTGCCCACACACTTGAAGAATGTGTTATTTGTCCAATTAATTCCTTTGGCCTCAAGTTTTTACTTTTGTTTTATTTTTGCATGCCTTAGTCAAAACGACCCAATTAACTTATATTTGCACAGCTGTGCAGAGACGAATGGATTTGAATGGAGGACATTAATGAGGATTAATGCTTGCTGACTGATGAACTGTTGAGATCCTCCTCCTCCTGCTTGTAAAAAATTAAAACCCTGCCCTCTTCCAGTTACAACCACGGTCTTCCCTACTGCCTCTCTTCTGCACTCCCTTTATTAACTCAACAAAATGGGGTATTTTTGACAAGTGGCTAAAGTCTCCAGGTTAAGGGTTGGGTAAGGGGGTTTTTCCTTTACGAAAACTTTTGCCCTTGCCTGCATTTTAAGGTGAGACAGGTGGGAGCTGGGGGTGGAGGTGACAGGGCAGGGAGGCAGGAATAGTGCTGCCTGGAGCTCCCTGGGATGTGAAATTAAAGAACTTCCCTTCTGCCCTGTCGTAATTGCTGCCATAACCAGAGTCAGTGGTGGTGGGGGTGCAGGTTAGGTGTGTGTGTGTGTGTGGGTGGGGGAAGTGGACAGAGCGGAGTCCTGCAGCACTGGGGTGTCCCATTTCCTCTGCTTCCCCTCCTCCATCTCCAGGAGGAGCTACTGTGCGAGAGTACCAGGGTGCCTCAGAACACCAAGAAACATGGAATTGAAACATAAGTTTGGGTGCCAAAATTTTCGAAATCCATGCATACTTTTCTCATAATGCATGTTTTCCATGAATGTTTTGAAGACTCTGATAGGCACATATTTCTAGGCTCTTTTGCACCAAAATAAACTTTTAAATCCATTTCATGGATGTTTTGTAGTGTTGCCTATACTGGAAAATAGAAAAAAAAAACTTCTGTCAGATAAAAAGAAAAAAAATAGATCAAATATAAAAACAATAACAGCTCAGAGTAGAAAAAGTGTAAATTGGAAAAGAAAGGTGTAAGCCAGCTTTTATATTACTGCTTTCCTGTTCTGATTTCTTGCTTCTAAAGATTTCTTTCCTTCTCCTATTTCACTCTGAAATTTGGAAAAGTACATTTAAAAGCCGGTGGTAGGGTAGAGCAAAATTACCTGTGATAATATGTAGGTCCATCATTCTATATTTTTGTCTCATTTTCATTGAACTTAACTGCATCTTCTAGAAAGATCCTGTCTTTGTAGAATGTAATCTTCCGATGCAAATCCATCTTCTCATTTTTGACTTTTGTGAACGCTTGAGCCCCGGTGTAGAATCGAGTAAGAGGTGGCTATGGAAAAAGAAGCTCAGATACCATTTAGATGGAGCGAAAATGCAGATTTTGTGGGGTGCTCAGGCGAAGCTCAGGCTAAGCTTTAAGCCCATGCTTGGGGACTTAGCAGGCTGTAGCTTTCATTCCTAAGGGTGATGCTGGGTACATGACACGGGTGTAGGATGGGGCTGGCTCTTTCCTGCTGAGCACAGTGAAAGAGAAGCCAGACGCTGTGCCATTTAGTTACATCTAGGGTCGCTGGAGAATGTGACTGGCTGTGACATTGCTTTCTCTTAGCTGCCTTGAGGCAGTGTGGGCTCAGTTGGCTTGTACTTCTCTGTAGTCACCTCTTCAGGATCTGCTAAGAGGTGGGATGCAAACTCTTGTCCTTGGACTCTAGTTTGAGGTGAATGTACCTGCAATTGTTCTCATTTTCCCCATTTCTTCCTGCGTGTTCTCAATGGGGGAAATTAGCAGCCAGCAAGAAACTTTTCTTTAGAATTGGCCCAGTGTTGGAGTAGGAGTTTGGGGCAGCAATGCAGCTACAGCTTGGGATGCCCCTCTGCCTTGTTCGCGTGCCTGAGTTTGAGTCAGAGCTCTGCCTGGGGGTGGGGGGCGGGGAGACTTTCTGGACCCATGCACGCCCTGGGAGGCAGAGGTGATGGCTTAGGCGGCTGAGTCCCTGCTACCCGCCTGGCAGGCCTGCACGCGGTTCCTGGCTCCTGTCTTCAGGCTGGCCCAGCCTCAGTCTCTGGGGAGTGAACCACTGGAGAAGGCTGCTCCCTGTCCCTCTCCAACAAGCCACACTTAAGATGTGGCCTGAAGAGAACCAGGATTAGTAGGCAAAGGAAGACCTTCAGGTGGCTCTCTCCACACCCTGTAGACTCGCAGAGAGCTCCGTGGCAAGCCATGTCCGCCTGCAGCACCCCTCGACTGCTCCTTCCTCAGGGCGCACAGTGCCCAGCTGCCTCTAAGCCATGATGGCAGATCCTCGGGGGGGCAGGAGAAATGCTCTGATTTCTTTTTTTTTAATAAAAAGAAATTTAACGTAAAATGTTCATTTTCCATAATTTATGGACTAGTATTTCCACACATGTGTACAATGTGTAATTAACACCTATCACCTCAAACATTTCTTTTTTTGTGTGATGAGAACATTCGAAGTTACTAGAATGCTCCTATTTTGAAACATGTAGTGAACTGCATCTTCTTTTTTCAGCAGTTTATGGAGATACAAGTCACACATATGCAACTCAGCCACTTAATATGCGCAGTTCATGGCTTGCATATAATCATATCTAGGGATTTATCAGCTCAGGAACAAGCCCTGCACTCATTAGTATTGCCCTCCATTCTTTCCATTTTTTCATCCCCTTCTGCAGCCCCAAACAGCCACCTGTGTACTTTCTGTCTCTCTGAATCTCCCTGTTTTGGACTTATGAATGGACTCGTGCAGTGTGTGGCCCTTTGCGATGGCTTCTTTCGTTTAGCGTAAAGGTTTCAAGGTTTGTAGTTCATCTCTATTGTATCAGTACTTGATTATGTTCTGCTGAGTAAAATCCATTGATGAGTAATATACTGCATTTTATTCTATCTACTTGTAAGTTTTGAAGTATGAGCATCCAAGGTTTTTTTTAAAGATTTTTTTTTTATTGGCAATGCAAATATGCAGACAGAAGGAGAGACAGGAAGTTCTTCTGTCTGCTGGTTCACTCCCCTAGTCTGCCATGGCCAGGGATGAGCTGATCCAAAGCCGGGGGCCAGGAACAACTTCTGGGTCTCCCACGTGGGAGACCCAGAAGGCTTTGGGCCATCCTTAACTGCTTTCCCAGGCTACAAGCTGAATGGGAAGTGGCGCAATTGGGACATGAACCGGCACCCATATGGGATTCCAGGGTTTGCAAGGCAAGGGCTTTTGCCACTAGGCTACCGTGCCGGGACCTCAAATATTTACATGGCCATACGTCTCCATTTCTCTTGCATATATACCTGCTAAGTCCGATCATTCCATGCGTGTTCAATTTTATTTTTCAGTTCTTTCTCATTTGAATAAAAGCCCCTTATCAGATATATGATTTGCAAGATCCATTTTGATATTAATGTAAATACAGATACAGTAATGAAGGTCAAGAGAGGGCACAGAGCCTGGCAGTTCCGAGGTGCAGTGGGGCTTGTCACATTCTTTGGATATTAACTTCTTGGCCTTTCTCGTTACCTTACCAGAAACAACTTCCAAGTGAGATTTTCAACATCTTCCTTCTTTCTTAGATTTTCCTCACAGTCAGCTTGCATGATTTTTCAGTTCTTCCTTTTTGCCTTTTTAAAATTTTATGTATGTATTTGTATAGGTATGCATTTTACAGAGAGGTGAATTAGATGAAGTATAAATGCTGTGATAGAAATGAATACACACACACACACAGTTTTTAGTACCCAAATTTGGGATTCTATAGCAAGTGGTTGATCAGTTGTCAGTTTACAAACGTGCGTGTCACAAGCAAGGTGACCCGACAGTGACATTCCGGAGAACTCCAGGACTGCAGAATAGTATCCTCTCTTGAGGCTCAGCTTCCAGCTGGACCAGGTTCCATGCAGAATTGAAAGAGGCACTCACTCAAGGTGCCAACCCTATAATCATTAGTGAGCCTCTCCTTAAAGTTTGAGCACTACACGGCTCCTTTGCCTCAGCCCAGCGGTCCTGGTAGAGGGGTCTGTGACAGTTTGTGGCTTCATGGAAACCGGGAGAGACCTTGGCTGAACCCCTGTTATACTTCTATCTAAGTATTATTAAAATATAAGCTGAGAGGGGCTTCTACCTTTGGGCTAATTTATTTGGAAAAGTGGCAGAGTGGCAGACAGATCATTTCTACCCACTAGTTCACTCCCCCGATGGCCACCATGGCTGGAGTCCAGCCAGGCTGGAGCCAGGAGCCAGGAGCCAGGTGGGTGCAGAAACCCCAGCTCTTGGACCATCCACTGCTGCTTTTCCCAGGTGCATGTGAGGGAGCTGGGTCAGAAGTGGAGCTCAGTAGATGCTTCCGGTGAGACTGCCCGAGTGAAGAACGGCAGTTTCCAGCCACTCCCCAATGTCTCCTGCTCTCCTTGGCTACTCCTGGGGCAGGCATCAGCTGTCCTGCTGCTGACCCTCGGACTTGGAAGCTACTCTTCTGTGTAATACCTAGGGCAGGGTTAGGATTTTTCCATTGAAATCCACAAAGAGTCTCTTTCAGGCCCAAAAAGCCAGAGATCCACGCCTGTCACTCCCCCAGACTTGGCCTGAAAATCGAAAGTCATGTTCTCATCTTCCTGTCCCTGGCTCACCATTTCAGTGGACTGTCAGAAGGCCTGAAAAAGTGTCCAGCTGCTCTGTGCTTAGACTGGAGCACCTGAGGCCGATGTGGGAGATGGGGTTGAGGGGTGCTTGGAGGGGAGAAGCCCCTGCCCTCTGGACCCGGAGGTGGGTTTCTGGCCTCCCCAAAGGCCCGGGCTTTAGCAGTCAGAGGTTCCCATGTGCACTGGTGGGACTCTCCGAAGAAGCCTGGGAGGGGATTGTGCATGGTGGAGGGGACAAGCAGGCAGTGGTTGCGGCTTAAGGGAAGCTACTCTTGGGCTATGCAAGGTTCAGCCAGTTCTTTCGAACTATCTGTGGCTAATACCCCCAATCTTAGACCTTAGGTACCAACCCCTCTCCTAAAAATACCCAGATGCGAATTTCAGCTCTGTGTCACTAGTGACTTGTGTGACCTCGAGCAAGTCACTTTAAAGCCTGGGATTTTAGCTGCTTTGGGTACATGGAGTAAGGGTAGACACATCTGTTGCCAGTTGTGTGCCACGTATTGACACAGTTGGCATGTTGTATTTAATAAATTAGAAGTTCTACATTTCCTCTGAATTTTTAAAAACACTTGTTTTTTTCTTTTTATTTGAAAGATAGATTTACAGTGAGAAGGCAAGATGGAGAGAGAGCTCAGTTTCCATCTGCTGATTCATTCCCCAAATGACCTGAACTGATCTGAAGCCAGGAGTCAGGAGTTTGGTGCCTCCTTTGGATCTCCCTTGTGGACGCAGGTCCCAAGGACTGGAGCCCACCTTTGCAGCTTTTCCAGCTCATAAGCAGGGAGCTGAATCAGAAGTGGAGCAGCTGGGCCTGGCGGGATAGCCTAGCAGCTAAATTCCTTGCGTTGCACCTGCTGGGATCCAATGTGACCACTGGCTTTAATCCTGTTGGCCCTGCTTCCCATCCAGCTCCCTGCCTGTGGCCTGGGAAAGTAGTTGGGGATGGTCCAAAGCCTTGGGACTCTGCGCCTGCATGGGAGACCCAGAAGAGGCTCCTGGCTCCTGGCATCGAATTGGCTCAGCTCTGGTCATTGCAGCCACTTGGGTAGCAAATCATCAGACAATATTCCTCTCTGTTTCTCCTCCTCTCTATATATCTGACTTCCCAATAAAAATAAATAAATCTTAAAAAAAATGTGGAGCAGCTGCTATATCTGATGGTCATATGGGATGCCAGTGCTGCAGATAGATAATTAGCCTTTTGAGTCACCACATAATCCTCTCGTAAACTCTGAAAGCACATCTGTCTGTGGCTTTTTCGCTATGAGTGCTGCCCTTAGGTTTGGTGGATATGCTACCTTTCCCCGATATGCCTCCTTGCTGTCTGAGTTGAGGTGAGCCTGTTGATTCTGTAGCACTTGGTGAGGTGGCAGGGCAAAGGAGAGATGTTCCTCCATTGTTGGCTATGCTTTGACATGCCTGGTGCAGTAAAAAGCAAGCATGATAGCCTAGCGGCTAAAGGCCTCACCTTGGACACGCCAGGATACCATGTGGGCGCTGGTTCTAATTTCGGCAGCTCCACTTTCCATCCAGCTCCCTGTCCTGTAGCCTGGGAAAGCAGTTGAGGATGGCCCAGAGCCTTGGGACCCTGCACCCGTGTGAGAGACCCGGAAGAGGCTCTGACTCTTGGTTTTAGATCAGTTCAGCTCTGGCTGTTTTAGCCGCTTGGGGAGTGAATCCACAGATGCAGGGACTTCCTCTCTTTGTCTCCTCCTCTCTGTATATCTGACTTTGCAATAAAAATAAATCTTAAAAAAAAATAAAGCAAGCACTTGCTGCGTACTCGCTGGGTGCCAGGCACTGGGGTGCCTGCATGGCTTCTCTTTCCTTGTCTTGCCTTCTCATAGCATCCGTCTGCCAAGCAGGCATCATTCAGTCCCCATTGCATCTTGGGTACGAGTATCATGTCCAGGGTCACGCAGTGTCAGGAAGCGGACTCAGGTCTGGCTCCCATTGAAGTCTGTGCTCATAATGGCGTCTCCGAAGTTCCTGTGGAAGATTCTGATGCAACTGGCCCCTGTAACTTGGCAGAGATTCTGTTCTCTTATTCAATGTGCAAGTGTTGGCTGGAGTTGTCCTGGAACTCGTTCCTTCTTCACATGTGAGCTGGGTGTGACTTGGGGATGAAATGGGAGACACAGGGAACAATACCAATACCAGTTCTTAATGTGAGGGGCGGGGTGGCTATTGACACGGCTAAGATTTACTTTTATGACTCAGCCTCCTGGGGAGGGGGAACCAAGCTCAAAGGTTGGAGTTTTTTTTACTGAATTGCTGTAATTTAAAAGTACGTTTTAGTTTTATAAGCAAGTAAGCAAGAACAAAGTCCAAAGCAAACTGCACATGAGTCAGAAGCTATAGCTTATTCACCGCCGTGCTGAAAACTTTCAAAACTACTGGGAACACACATTTTAGTATTTTTCCGTTGTAATTTAAAGTTGACTGTGGATTTCAAGGGTTCTGACCAGCTGGCTTGAGGCTGAGTAACTTGATTCTAAGAAACCATCACACCATTACAATGAGGTGGCCACCAACCTCACAGGGGCCTGAAAACCCAGAAAAGAAATTTGAACTGGTTAAATTCAAGTGCTTGGCAAATAGTTGCAACATCTCCCCGCAGGTAGAACTTTCCTCCTCCAAGAGCAGATTCCAAACAGTCAGAGTGATGAACCTGAGGCCTCGTGGGGGACATAAACCTACCCTGGAGGCAACAGAACAAACAAGAGACAGCCCAATCTCCTTTCAGAAATGCTGAGAGCATCAAGTCGAACCTGCTAACGGAAACCAGCTCCCTGTCACAGCAACACTGTGAATGAATGAGAACTTCGCTTTCAGTTTGGGGTTAGATCATTTTTATCACCAACCCCTACGTTGTTTTCCCCTTATGTTATAAAAGAAGAAGGAGCCAATTGTTAGGTGGGGTTGAGTGACTTTGTTTCAGAAAGATTTAGCACCGAACTAGAAATGGTGACACTTTAATAGTGAATGTGATGTACCCCGGGAGCCAGCGTGTGGGAGTTTGGCAGTGGGAAAGCCCCATGGCTTCAGTTTTTCCAGATTCTGTACCCTTCCACCAAATTGCAATTCCTTAGCCTTGAAAAATCTCTCTTCTACAACAAGGGAAAAGTCCACTTGAGTTCTCAAGTGCTTAATAGCAAAAGCATTATTATTATTTTTTCTTTAATGAGGATGGTTTCACTCCCTGGGTGGGGCAGCCAGTTTCCTTTTGATGGTCACACGGCATACGGGTACTGTCTGAATGTGTAACTCTGATGTTTGTGTGATGAGGACTACACCATTATGGTGACTATATTTTCCAGATTAAAAAAATTGGGAACTTTTTATTCAAGGCAAAGAGAGGTAAAATGTCTGAAATTGGATCTGACCCAGAAGTACCGAATGCATGATCTTGGTGGCTAGTGATAACATGAATAATCAGAAGTGCAGGAAAGCCAAGAACCTCCAATGATTGATTCTATCGTGGTGTCAACCATTGTCTCCTATAGAGTACATCAGAATCCAGGAGAATCCAGAGATTTTCTCTATTTTTTTTGCATCAGGTAGCTACTGTGGTTAGGAGTGTAAAGTTAATAATTGAATTTAAACACTAGAACATGCTCAGTTCAATGAAAGGTGTTCCTTTTGAAGAAATGACCTTGAAATCACCTAGTTCCATTTATGCAGTCATGTTACAAAATTCTTTGACCCTTTCATCTTGAATTGAGATTTTAAAAATATAACATTTGAGTCACCTGGCTAATGCAAGTTGGGTCAACATTGATGCATATCTATCAAGGATGGGATTGGGCTCACTGGTGGCCTTATAACCTGTGGATGAAAGACAGTTCCTGGAGGTATTTGGAACAAAGAAAAGATTATAAGTGCTATAGAAAACACACCTTGAATACAAATTTGGCCATTATTTTACTGTCTTGCCTATTTCTTCAGAATTGAGGGACAGTTGGAGGCATCCACCTTTGTTTTGAGTTGAGCCTCCTGCGCACAAAATTGGCAGAGGCTGCAATTTGGTCCTTCTCTCACCACCCTTGGCAAAGTGGCCTCTCCAGGAGCAGCACGCTTACCCATACATGGCAACGCTGGTTGGTACCCAATGGAACAGAACCACAAGAACTGTTGAGGCCCTGGGCTATCACGTTGTTTTTCTCTTGAAATCACACATGTGCTGCAAACAGTGGAGTTTATTGTGTTCCCTGTGGCCTGAAATATAAAAATTAAATTAGTATAGCTTAATGCTTTTCTAGGTGAAATTGAAAGGAGTAGTGGTAGCTTTATGAATGACAGAGGTTTCGCGGTATTTTCTACAATGTTATTCACTCCCTTATTTGTATGATAAAGTGGCCAGTGCCCTGGACAGATGAAGTTAGCTGGCCAGGTTCACATAGCTCACAATGGAAGACTGAAAACTGCAACCTGGGTCTCTGCAGGCTCTATCAGCTCCCTTTTCATCTAGAATGCAAATGTGTCTTTCTGATGAAAATTTGGTAACATCAACTGATTCTAAACCATGATACCATTGGGGTCCCCGGGATGCATAAATTTCTAAGACAGTGCTGGCCTGGAGAAGTTCGTGGTGAGATGAGGTGGATGTGCTTTCACTCAGTTTTTTTTTTTTCCCCCTTCCAACAGCTTCCCAAAGAGTAAATGATTTTGATTAGTACTTAGTTTATCATGTTTTTCTTCACTCATCCTTTGGACTTTTTCACAATATATCCGGTCTTCAGTTCTTTAAGATGTTGGCGCATCTTGTTACAATCAGAGGAGTTCTTTTGAGTGTAGCCAAGAAATGCGAGTTCGCTTCTGCCTTCAGCCTGATTTCTTTCCGTCCTCAGCTTGGCAGGTAGTGCCCTTGCTTAACAACTAAGTTCTTCCAAGAGCTCAGAGCAGCCAGCAGGGGGTCCCTCCCAGTCTCTCAGGAGGGTGCTGCACTCATTCTTTTTCTCTTTATGGAAAGCAGAGCTGAATACCAGACCCTGAGCCTAGCAGGAGTCAGACCAGGCTCAGGAAGAGCCACTACCGTTCAGGCTGGCAGGAGCTGAGCCAAGAACTCCAGGCTCATGAGCAACGGCTCTGGAAGGACTTTAATAGTCCAGCCTCCATCTTGGCCAGAAGGAAAGTGGAGGCTCAGCGAAACATTGGCCTTGCCCTGGTCTGATCAGGCCTCATCCAGGCCTGGAACCTGGTGTGCTCTCAGGCCTACTTTATATATGCCCTGCACTGCAAATGTCAAATGCTCTTTCTAACCCATAGGGCAGAAACTTGAGCTGCCATAGTTGTCACAGCTAACTTACTGAGGGTTGACGTCACCACAGTGGTTGGTGAGTGCGCTTGGGAACCAGCTGGTCTGAAGTTCTGGCCTTGTACTTACCAGCTCTGTGATCTTACGCAAGCTGTGTAACCTCTCTGTGCTCCTGTTTTCTCATCTCCAAGGGGTGTGTGTGGTGATGGTGCAAGGGGGCGAGTGATGATTTAACCTACCTCTTACGGTTCTTGTAAAGACTGATTGTTATGTGCTAAATGTTAACATATGTGAACAGCGATGTTGGAGATTCTAGAACATTAGAAAAGCACTTGGCACCGTAACTGTTGTGGTTGCATTGCTTTGGCTCCTAGACCTCAGTTTTTAACCACAGTGTTGTATTACCTCCCTGTAAATAGTTTTTTCTCCAGAAGCCCTCACAGAATAACTCTGTATTCTCAAGCACTAAGAGAGGTTCAGGAGGATTTGTGTGGTCTCAGAGGACTTCATGGAGAAGGTGGGCTGTCACCTCTGCCTTGCTAAGGGTTAGATTGGTTTCTGTTCCACTAGGGAGAGGACGGATATGTCACTGTACTAAAGCTGACCAACTTCCTTCCTCTTCCAAATCCAATTTTTAAAAAAGATTTAATTGATTTATTTTTATTGCAAAGTCAAATATACAGAGAGGAGAAGAGACAGAAAGGAAGATCATCCGTCCGATGATTCACGCCACAAGTGAGCACAAAGGCTGGTGCTGTGCAAATCCGGAGCCAGGATCCAGGAACTTCCTCCAGGTCTCCCACGTGGGTGCAGGGTCCCAAGGCTTTGGGGCATCCTTGACTGCTTTCCCAGGCCCCAAGCAGGGAGCTGGATGGGAGGTGGGGCTACCGGGATTAGAACTGGCGTCCATATGGGATCCTGGACAATTCAAGAAGGGACTTTAGCCGCTAGGCCACCATGCCAGGCCCAGAAGCTTGCGTTTTTTTTTTTTTTAATGGTTTCTAAGCATAATTACTGTATATAAATAAACAGGACATAACTATCTACCAGAAGAAGTTTGAGAAGTTTTTCCTAGACATGTTAACTGTGAGTTCACTTGTAGTCAAATGCAAGTGGAGATAAACGGTAGCCAACAGTGTGTTTGAGTCAGAGATGATTGCTACACGCAACTTCTGTTTTATCCTTACTCTGGAGAAAGTTTAAGCCACGTTCATAGCATGACTGTTTCAATGAACAGGGTCGTTTGTGGCCTTTGCGCTCTGCCCTTAACGACTGCAAGTTTATGAGCCAGGATCCACGGGGGAAATTTCTGCCGAGTATTATGTGAATCCCGAGCTGAGCTTTGTGCGGTCAGATGACTGAGTAGCAGGAAGTTGTCAACAAGATCTCCTCACCTAATTCTTCAGGTTAACAGCTTTTAAGTGCCGAAACGGTCTGTGAATGAGCAGTGACTTTAAAAAAAATGCATCTTTTTCCTACTCTGGGGGAAGGCATTTAAATAGTCTGAATTAGAACACGTGAAGGGAAAATAAAAATCCAAGCAAAGCAAATGAGAGTTCCAGAGTTACTTGGAAGAAGTTGAAGTTGCAACTGTAGAAGAGTCGGGTTTCCACGAGCAAGAGGTGTATTTAAGAAATTTGACAGCTGGGGCTGGCAGGGCGGTGGGGACAGAGGATGAGGCTGTTTGCTTACAACACCAGCATCCTGTGTCAGAGTGGCAGTGTGAAACCCAGCTCCTCTGCTCCTGGTCCAGCTCCCTGCTGAGGCACCTGAGAGTGCAGCAGTACTTAAGCCCCAAGTACTTAAGCCCCTGCCGCCCACGTGGGAGACAAGGATGGAGTTTCTGATTTCTTTTGGCTTTGACATGACTTAGTCCTGGCCATGGTGGCCACTCGGGAAGTGAAGTAACAGATGGAAGATCTCTCTCTTGCTCATTCCCTGTTTCTCTGGCATGCTTGCTAGCTCTGTATATTTTTCTCTCTCTCTTCCTTTCCCTCACTCTCTTCCTCTCTTTCTTTCTCTGACACTCTAGCTTTCAAATAAATCTCTTTTTTTGTAGTGCAGTGGGTTCATTTATGGCCTGCAGTGCTGGCATCCCATATGAACACTGGTAGGAGTCCGAGCTGCTCCATTTCCTTTCCTGCTCCCTGCCAATGGTCTGGGAAAGCAATGGAGGATGGCTCAGGTGCTTGGACCCCTGCAACCCATGTGGTAAGATTTTATTGATTTATTTGAAAGTCGGAGCTAGTGAGAGATCTTCTATCTGCTCGTTCACTTTCCAGATGACCACAGTGGCCGGCACTGTCCCAGACTGAAGACAAGAGCCCAGAGTTCCATCCCAATTCTCTACTTTCTCTGCCTCTCAAATAATGGTTTTTTTTTTTCTTCTAAAGATGCATTAGTTCGTAAATTTTTGAGATAAACTTATGCATCTAGGAATTAGCTGAAATTTCCAATCACATGTTCAAACACTGGGCAGCACTGAAGACCAACAGGCATTTAAAAAGTACTTTCTTTCTTAGGAGACCACAATCAAAACTTAAAATCATCATTGGTAAAATCACTGATTCCAAATTGAAATGTGCTGGTGCCAAATACAGTTCTTGAGGATAACCAAGCCTGAAGACATGGTGACAAGCAAACCACCCACAGAGCAGCCAAGCTTGGGACCATATGACTCACTACTTGGATGCTTCATTTGTTCTTTTTGAATCTTATCTCTTCTAGGCTTTAAATTAGGGGAAAAAAGTAATACGTGTTCCTTGTAGGAAGGATTAATGTAGAAAATCTTAAAAGCCTTTGGTCTTCCCCTAATGTCTTCTGACCCCTCTGCAACCCTGGTTATTTGTTTCTGCTTTCAGACCTTTTCCTATGAAGTCGGTCCAGGCTCTCATTTAATTTTGTAGCCCTTTTAACCAGAACTATGCTTTGGACAAAAATGGGTCTCAATAAGTCTTACTTGACTAATGCTTTTTTTTTAAAACTATATTTATTTATTTGAAATGCAAAGAGACAGAAAGAGAAAGATCTTCTATTTGCTGGTTCACTCCCCAAATGGCCACAATGGCTGGAATTGCACCAGCTTGAAGCCAGGAGCCATGAACTCCATTTGGATCTTCCACATGGGTATAGAGACCCAAACTCTCAGACTGCCTTCTGCTGCTTTTGCAGGCACATTAGCAGAGAGCTGAATGGGAAGTGAAGCAGCCAGGACCTATAATGGTGCTTATGGGGTGCTAGTGGGAGGTGGCTCAACCTGCTGTGCCATACCACCATCTCCTTGATTGATAATTGGCAAAATAGGGATGGGAAGAAGGAGTATCTGAGTGGAAACCCAGCAGCTGTGAGATACTGAAACCAGTGATTTTGAAGTCCGATTCATTTGTATGTGGCAAGAAGTATTGCTAACCATCTTTAAAGGAGCAATCCACTTGCTCTTTGCCTGTTTCCTCCTTCACTGTAAATATGATAAACCTATGATGATAAGTAAATCCTTGGGGAAAGTAAGTATGCTTGACTCTCCCCACTTCCTCCTATCCTAAGATTTATTTATTTTTATTTGAAAGGCAATTTTACAGAGAACAGGAGAGAGGGAAAGATCTTTCATCTGCCATTTCATTCCCCAAATGACTGCATCAGCTGATCCAAAACCAGGAGCTTCCTCTGAGTTTGTCACATGGGTACAGGGACCCAAGGACTTCAGCCATCCTCTGCTGCTTTCCCAGGCCATAAGCAGGGAGCTGGATTGGAAGTAGAGCAGCCAGGACGTGAACCAACACCCATAGGGGATGCCAGCACTGGAAGACAGCATTAGCCTGTTGAGCCTCCATACCAGCCCCCATTTCCTCCTTCTTTGAGACTTGAAGATGTGAGAAGAGGAGGCTAGGAAGACAAGAGGTACTTTAGCAGCAGATAAATCTGTGATTTGGTATGACCTGATTGTAAAATTTGCTGTGGAGCATTTTATACTGATAATTGCTTTTACAGATGTTTTTGGAGAAGTTGAAAATATGCTGGTAATAGCATATCAAGACTCTACATTGTAATTTAAACATATTGTGTTTTATTTCCTTAAGCAGAAAGGGGTTTTTTTTTATTCCCCTTTTTCTGTAATCGTTTTTAATAAAAAAGGAGGAAGAAATAGAAAAAGCCCAAAGTATCTTTTCCTTCTTGGGCTGAAAAATTACAGTGTGAGAAATGAAGATAGTGTCACATCTCATTCCTGCTCCATCAGTAGCTGTCTTTAAAGAATGACTTTTGAAGGCTTAACTGTAGACTTAAGGTGTGATTCATATTATTTCCCCAAGGTTTCATTTTGATTTTATTATTCTGTGACTCGTTGACTGAAAGTTTATTTGGTACTTGCAAATTGAAAACGGCTGGGCTGGAAGAAGCCATTTGCCCTTCCTGATTGTCTTGGATATGCTTTTAAAGTTCCCTCAAGAACCTGAAGCGTATTGTCCCGTGGAGAGCTTTCTGAAGGGGAAACTTCTGCTAGGTCCTCCTTGTCTTTGAGTTTGCATAATAACGGAATGCATTCTACAGGCAGCGAGTGAGCAGTTAAGAGCTGGACGCAGTCCCAGCTCCGTGGTTAACTAGCAGTGGAGCCTCGGCAATTTACTCCGTCTCTATGCTTTAGCTATTCTCACCTGTAAAATGAGCGTAATGTGGAGAGGCGTGAGGGTTAGGGGGCTGAGAAGGGGCTGAACATGGCACACAGAAATCTCTCCGCCGATTTGTTTCTGTTAATGACCAGGATGCTGTCTGTATCGTTGCTAATAAGTAGTGAATTACGAAGGTTTGTGGCACAGGAAGGTGTCTGTGCACCCTGTGTACACCTGTCAGTGTTCATGTGTGACAGTTTCACTCTGTGACTTGGTGGCTGGCTTCTCTTTCAGGAGCCTCCCAGAGTGCCTGGCATTTAGCTTGTCCTCAAGACAGGCTGGCTGCATGGCACTGAGACGTTACAGCGGGAAGGACCCAGGTCCCTCCTGCTCCAGAGTGAGGGCTCTGTCTTAGAACTCTCCTCGCCCAGTTGCTGAATGAGGACCAGCCACACTTAGCTTTTGAGTTTTGCTCTCGGACCAGGAGCCAAAGCTGCCAAGACAGCCTTCTAGTCTCTGAATGAAATTGAAAAGCAGAGCAGATTTGGAAAACAGAAGTTATTTCTTTTTACAGGGTGGCCGGATTAGTTTTTCTAAGTTTTTTTTTCCCCCTAGTAACTATTTTAAATTATGAAAAGGAAATGGCCAGAACTTGAGATTTGTCAACTCTTGGAATCTAGGTTGAAGAAACAGTGTAGATGTCAACACAGATTGTCAAATCATTGAGACCAGCGTGCCAGTCTTTTAGTCTGGGGACACAGTTGAGCAAGTCTGCCTGCCTGGGGAGTTGGGACAATCATTTCCACAAGCTTTCCTCTTGGGAGAAGTTGGCATACTGATCTCTCTGGCCAGCAAAGATGAAATCAAACTGAAGTATAGTTTTGGAAGTGAAGAGGTGCCGGATGCTCCCTACAAGGCCTTGGACTCTAGGAAAGGTTTGGATAAAAAAAGCATTTTATTTATTAAAATATTGGTTTATTTTTACTGAAAAGGATGATTTACAGGATGACTTATAGAGAGAAGGGGAGACAGAAAGATCTCCCATCTGCTGGTTCACTTCCCAAGTGACCGAAGTTGCTTCGAAGCCAGGAGCCTCCTCTGTGTCTCCCATGTGGGTGAAGAGACCCAAGGTCTCTCCTCCACTGCTTTCCCAGTTCGTAAGCAGGGAGCTGGATTGGAAGTGGAGCAGCTAGGACATGAAGCAGCACCGATAAATATGGAATGCTGAAACATGCAGGTGGAAGAGTAGCCTGTGAGCCACTGTGCTAGCCCCAAGAAGCACTTTAAAGATATATTTACTTCTATTGGAAAGTAAGATATATAGGAAAAAAGAGATACAGAGAGAAACATCTTCCATCCACTGGTTCACTCCCCAAAGGGTCACAATGGCCAGAGTTGAGCCAATCCTAAACCAGGAGCCTCCTCCAGGTCTCACGTGGGTGCAGGGTCCCAAGGCTTTGGGCCATCCTTGACTGCTTTCCCAGGCCACAGGAGCTGGATGGGAAGTAGAATTCTGGGACATAAGCTGGTGCCTATATGGGATCCTGGAGCATGCAAGGTGAGGATTTAGTCACTAGGCTCACGCTGGGTATACTGCACACCCCACATCCCTAACACACACACACAAAGCACTTTAAAGATAATTTTTACCTTTCTGGTACATTGTGTTTATTAATGTTGACACTAGTGTTTTTTCTTTTCATAGCTGATACAATATTTTTTCAGTCCTAATTCCTTTTCTTGCAAGCACTTAAAGTTTTTTTAGCTCAAGGAATTCTTTGAACTAGACAAAGATCCATTTCTGCTGGGTGGTCTTTCCTCTGTCGTGGAGATTAAAGATACCAGCAAATGAGAAGGGGGTCACAAAAAAGAACGGGTAGTTCTAGCGTGTCCTCAGCCTCTTAAAACAGCAGAAAACGGAAGTGTGCCTGAGTGATGGTGTGGTCGGGCAGAGGCGAATTTGCTGCTTACCAAATTTGTTTGCACTGCTTTTTTGGGCCACGCGAGCCCATATTGCCTGGCAGCGAGAGGCGCATGTGGCCTGAGTGGTGGTCCTGGAGTGCCAGTTCTCCACGGTTCTCAGACAGGCAGAGAGCAAGATGCAGAAAACAGGCTGCTGACTGCCAGGAAGACATAAGCAGCTCTTTGAAGTCACCACGAGTTCAGTGTCAAGCCTTTACAGGCGTTTAGAGTTCTCTTAGCAAATGATAGCAACCCCTTACTGTGTTTTTTAATCTGAAGGGGTGAACATAAAGAAATTCATAATTACCTACATTATTTAGGTGAAAGAAAAAAAAATACCCTCCTCAGTAAGAGAACACAAGAGCAAACCTAAGTAGATTTCTTTTTAATGTCTTCTTATTTTTACATTAATATTGTTGAGAGGCAGGCTGATGCGGCGAGATGTCCATTGATTTACTGCTTTCAGTGCCCACAGCAGCCGGGACTGGACCAGGCTGAAAGCAGGAGCCGGACACACAGTTCAGGTCTCCACCCCCTGGGGAGCAGGGGCCCGAGTGGGTGAGCCATCAGCCACTGCCACTCAGGACACGCATTCATAGGAAGTTCAAAGTGTCAACTCAGGCGAGCACTCAATGTGAGATGCAGGCATTGCAGGCAGTAACTTATCCTGTGAGCCACACATCTGTCCCTGGAGTAATTTTTGAGAAACTGAAATTTGAACTGTGATCTGAGAGAGAAAACTGAGTTATTTTATTGTGAAAGCAATGATTGGTTGTGTGTCTCATAGGGTTATAACGTTACATGGTTATAATGTTATATTGTAAGTTAATAACTACATATATAAATTAGTAAAATATATAATACGTAGCTCAAGCTAAAGCAAATATTTATTTTTGCTAGCATTTATT
Organism: Ochotona curzoniae; assembly: GCF_017591425.1. Classification (NCBI taxonomy): domain Eukaryota; kingdom Metazoa; phylum Chordata; class Mammalia; order Lagomorpha; family Ochotonidae; genus Ochotona; species Ochotona curzoniae. Next base: position 27,568,592 of record NW_024466512.1, on the reverse strand, counting down.
TATGTATTTATTGATTGATTGATTGATTGGCTATTCTTCCTAGGTTCAAAACCCTATCTGTAACTTGCCTCTTACCTATAAGCTTGACTGGGTTTCTTTCTTTTTTTAGAAATATATTTCTTTACTAGGCAGAGGGCCATCTTCTGCCACTTCCCTAGGTGCATCAGCAAGGAGCTGGATCAGAAATGGAGCATTGAGGACTCAAACTAGCACCTGTATGGGATGCTGGCAGTGCAGGTGCCAGCGAAGCTCCCCGTGCCACAGCACTAGCCCCAGAGCAAATTTCTTAACCTCTGGTGGTTCCCAGTTTTCTTCCTCAGAAGTGAGGAGTACTGTTATGCCCCTCTTCGTGTCACTGTGAAGAGTGGTGAAGTGTTCTCCCCGCATTGTGTATAATGTATGGCGTTTCACCTTAAGTTGCTTTAGGATCCATGAATCCATTCAGAGGCCCTGCCCAGTCGACTAGGCTACATCCTGTTGGATTCGTGTGGTCTGGCTGGACCACAGATTCCACTAGAGCCTCGTTGGCTTTTGTAGCAAACTCTTACCTGTCTCCATGTGTCGGAATTCTTGGAAACCTGAGGATGTCTTCTTTTGGTTTCAACAGTAAGTGTATATGAATTACTCTTGGGCTTTGATCAATGAGACTGTCAAGAGAGAGAGAAGGTTGAGCTAGATAACTGGTTTTTTAAAAGGCAGTCGGAGCCCTACAGTCTATGGTTCTTGTCAAACATAATGAAATTCTGTTATTTGAAAATAAATACTAGTATCATTCCAAATACAGTTGGACATATTTTATCCTTCCAGAGTAATTGATTTAAATTTTAATAACATATATGTGTTTACATATGTATTTGCATATATATATTCTAATATTTATTCTAGAAACTGGAAAAATTATGTATCATCCAATCACCAGAAGGTAGCCAGTATTAACTAATGGATTTCCTTCTGTCTTTACTGTGTGTTTTTTTTCTCCACAAAATCTATCTTATCATACATTATGTTTCTATAGCCTTTTCCATTAATCTCTTTTATTATTATAAGGAAATGCCTGCAGCAGACTATTTATAAATGAGAAGTTTATCCACTTCACAGTTCTACTGGTTCAAGTACATGGCCTAGGCATTGGTGCAGCTGGGGTAAAGGCTGTCCTGGTTGTTGTGGCAGGCATCATGGCGAGAGCCCTTGTGGGAACGAGGGGGTCCCACTCTTGTGGGAAGTCAGGGGACAGCTCAGAGGTGCCCCTCAGATTTTCCTAATGACATGCTCCTGGGAAAGCTACCCAGGAGTCGCATGAGAACGACCTTAATCGCTTCTAAGGGTTGCACCTCCAGCGACCTGCGGACTTCTGCCAAGCCCCATCTCATCTCGTGCCATCCCATGCCAGCTCACATCACCATCCTGAGGAGCAAGCTTCTGGCAGATGAACCCTTGGCAGAAAAACTATATCCACAGTATGGCACAGTTTTTAAAAAATGACATTTTAAGATGATTCATAAAATCTTGAAGTAATTCAGTGATAATTTAATACATTCACAGAGTTGTGCAATTGTTACAGTAACCAATTTAAGAATATTTTCTTTACCCCAGAAAGAAACTCTATACCCATTAGTAATCATTTTTCTTTTCCCCTCCCTGTAGTCCCTAGCCACGACGAAATCTGCTTTCTGTCTCTTTGAATTGCCCATTCTGAACACTTCATATAAATGGAATCATACAATATTCAGGTCTTTTGTGGCAGACATTTTCCACTCAGTTTAATGGCTCTAAGATTTATCCAGATTGTAGTTGGGACTTCATTCCTTCTTGTGGCTGCTGTGCCATTGTATGACTCTACCACTTTGACTTATTCATCAGCTAGTGGACCCAGCTTCCTGTAGGTTGCTCCTTGCACTTAGAGGAAATATGGCATTAAATATAACTAAACCTCTGTGAATTTTGTGCTAAAAAATGTACTAGTTGGGTGGACTCTTGGCACAGTGGTTAAGACACCATTTGGGATGCCCACATCCACTTTCAGAGTCCCTGGCCTGAGCATGGATCTCGGCCCAATACCAGCTTCCTGCACATGCCCCAGGGAGGACAGCAGGATGGCAAAGTTTGTGATCCCTGCCACCTTTGGGAGGACCTGGATGGCAGTCCTGTTTCCTGCTTCGGCTTGGCCCATCCCAGGCCATTGTGGGCATTTGGGGAGTGAGCGGTGACTGGGAGATCTCTCTTCAGAAGTCACTGTGTATTTTTACAAGATTTATTTATTTTTATTGAAAAGGCAGATTTTTTTTTTTTAACAGAGAGAAAGATACATAAAGTTCTTTCATCCACTGGTTCAGGCCCCAAGTGGCCACAATGGCTGGAGCTGAGCCAATCCAGAGCCAGGAGCTTTTTCTCAATCTCCCAAGCAGACACAGGGTCCCACGGCTTTGGGCCATCCTCTACTGCTTTCTCAGGTCATAAGCAGGGAACTGGAGGGGAAGTGGAGCACCTGGGACATGAATTGGTATCCATATGGAATCTTGGTGCATACAAGGTAAAGTTTTAGCCACTGAGCCAATTGAACCATCTCTGAAACTCTAGGACAGGGCAGGGTTTTTTTTGTTGTTGTTGCTTCTGTTTTTTTGTTTTCTTTTGAGCAAAGCATGCCATGATAACCAAGTTTGGGAAGCACTGCCTTTCATATTTCTGGAAAGTCACAGTCCAGGTGAGTGTGGGAAGAGTTGTTCAGGGCAGTAAGGCTTCAGTAAGTGCACCAGGCTTTCCTTGACTGCAGAGGGCGCTTGCTTGGGGCTGTGCTGATGGACACATCTCTGCCTTCCTGAGTCAGATGAGCAGAGCAGCAAGAGTCACTGAAAGGCTGGATGGTGACGAGAAGCCCGAGGCACGAGTTCTGGTGCCCCAGAAGGCTTACCTAGGAAACCAGTTCCTCCTTGGTAAAATGAGGGTGGAGTATAGTTATGCTTTAAAGCTTCTTTTGCACATGATAGGATTCAATTGTTTGTAATAGAAACAGAAAGAACAACTTTCTGTAACTACAACCTTTCAAAAAATACAACAAACAGCAAAAGCTACGCCAGCTTGAAAAAGTTAATGTCATCTGCTAGACCTCTGAGAAGCAATTGCATCCAAGGACTCTCTCCTCGTGCAATTTTGGATAGTTGCACAGCACAACACATGCACATCTGGGCAAACAGCTAGTTCGTGTTGGTTTGTCTGAATGACAGGTTCAGTTATGTGCTCCTATATGTTGGACTGATGAGACGGGTGATAATATGCAGGTGAAAGGGAGGAAAGAAGTTTGGACGGGTACAGTCACCAAAGAATGGGAGAACATCAGACATGTGAAAGGCAAGAAGTTGAGAGTTCATGAATGTAGAAATGACCCTGTGGAAAGCATGACTTGGATGAATTGCATTGGATAGATGAGAAGACAGAATTGCTTCCAACACCAGGACTGAGGCCTGATGAGCCGTGTACTGTGCTGAAATGCAGCAGCGTCACGGTGGTGTCTGGAGAGATGTAGAGGAACATGTGACTCACAAGGTCTGATTGTTGTAGGAGGAGGAATAGCTCCCCTAAGGTCTCCAGGGTGGGGATCTTGGAAACACCATTTGATTAGTGGTGATTCAGAAGTAAAGAGTTGGCTTTTACCAGCTGTGTTGAGATCTGGTGAGGCAGCCAAAGGGTGCCCCAGCCAGGTGACTGTACCGGGAAGTGGGATTGAGAAAAATGATTCTGTGGCTTTGTGTATCAGTAATATTGTGTTGCATGCTAATCTTGTTTACTCTTACATGATTGTACTAGGCAGATACTTTAGTGCTCCATTTAGTACAAATTCCACTGTATTTGAGGGAGACTTTGTTGCAGTTTCTAAAAACACTTGATATTTATATTATTTTTCCACCAACATTTAGCTTATTTCTAAAATATATACTTTTCTTTTTGAAAGGTAAAGTTACAGAGGGAGAGGGAAGAGAGAGATCTTCCATCCACTAGTTCACTCTGCAAATGACCATAACTGCTGAGGTAGGGCCAGGCCCAAACCAGAAGCTAAGAGCTTCTTCCAGGTGTCGCACAGGGTGCAGGGGTCCAAACAGTTCCTGTTTTCCCAGACATATAACAAGGAACTGGATTGAAAGTAAAGCAGGCGCGAGTCGAAGTGGTATGGAATGCTGGTGTCAGAGGCAGCAACTTAACTCAGTAATCCACAATGCCAGCCTCTTAGTCTCTTTCTTAAGTGAAAATTTTAGGTGGTCCCTTCTTCAGCTCAAGCAATCTCTATTCGTTCACTGCTGCTGGGTGGCTTCTGTTTGTGTCCATCATGGCTTTTGGAAAAAGTACCTGGCACAGTGATAAGCAGTAGTAAGTTAAATGTTTTTTGTTTGCCTTCTTTAAAGCAAAAGGCAGTTAAAGGCCAATTCTATGGGGGGACTTCTTTAGTTTTCATGATCTTGGGGTTATGTGGCTGTAGGTCAGAACTGGGTGGTGTGGGAGGCAGTGTGGTTTTGAAGTTAAGCTTACTGCATGCCCAGTCTTGGTCAAGTTGCTTTCATCGTCTCACTGTTGGCTCTCTCTGCTATCAAGTGGAGATAACCATGCTTCCTTAATGCAGTTGTGAGTTGAGTGAGGTGGTCCAGGTCAGAGTTCAGTGTGGACATCTGGTAAATGCTTCAGAAATAGAAATCTCTACAATTATTAGTATCATTGGAAATAACAAAAAGTGAGCTCTGCAGCTGATGGAAATAGTTAGAAATGTAGCCTACATGAGAAAGAATAGAGACAAACCAAAAATAAAGGAAATAAGCTTGCTCTAAATGTCTGTTTCTTAGTTTTATGAGCTTGGCAAGACTTGACGTCCCCACGCCTTGAAGAAATGAGTACTCCTGTGGCTTGCATTACAAGAAAATTACAAGGATTAGTGCATTTATATTGAAGTCCTGAGTTCTGATGGCAAAGTAGGAAATGCTTTTTGCAGCTGTGATACATCAGTGTTAGCATAAACCCAGGCACAATTACTGGTCTTAAAATTTCTTTCTGTCCTTTTCCAACTTTGATGAAATCTTTGTTTTTTCTAGTCTCTGTTGTGAAGCTAAGGAAGTAGAAGAGATCTTGATTCCCAAGGGTTCTCTGGGACAAGGGTGCTGGACGACCAACAAGGCAAATTTTAAGCAAAATCCATTTCCTGGTTTTGTTTAGTTTCTAATCTGAGTAAACTTTCTACCAAACTGGTTTCTGCCTGTGGTGAACTCAAACCAGTTGTGCAGGAAGGTGGTTCAGATTGGTGGTACAGATGGGTGGCTAGGGAGATCAGAGATTAGTTGAAACAGGTGGTTTCTTTTTCTTTTCCTTTCATTTTACATAGTTGATTGGGGTAGGAAGGATCAAGGATCAAAGGAAAGGGGGCAAGACCAATGTTTACACATTTTCTTTTTCTTCTTCCTGTATTGGGGAGGTGGGAGGTAGGATACAAGGGGAGAAACCACTTCCTGCCTTCCAACCACCTCAGTTCTCAGGGATGGGGAATGGCCACCCAGTGTCATCCCGTGTGGAGTGTGTTCTGAGGGTTCTGATCAAGTGGTTTCAAGAGTTCTAAAATGCTGTTGATATGACTACTTCAAGGATGAGGAAATCTTTCCAAGACCAATGCCTGAGGTAGCTGTGCACCTTGGGTTTGCTGATGCCTCTGGCCTCAGCCTGCACATCTTTAAAGTGGCAGCGTAGTGGCATCTACCTTCAAGCTGTCAAAGTTAGGAACACTAACGCGCTCCTAGTAAGCACTAGGTAGAGACCAGCTCTGATTCTGATAGCGTTGGCAGTGTGGGTGTTGGACTGTGATGGCCTGAGTTGGTGTTCCCGCTCACCTAATTAGGAGCTGGTCTTACACTTCTCTGGCTGCATTTATTAAAAGGTTAGTTGGAATTCTTACCTGGACTTTATTGGGGCTGAGAACTCCAGGAGAAAGTTGCAGAGCACTTGATAATTCACACCGCGCCTGGAATATATTAAGCACTCAGTAAGTGTTAGCTGTTAGTTTCTTGGTTTCTTTCTTGCCTTTTGATTTCCAAAACAACATGCTTTGCACTCAAGCAGAAAGTTGGAAAATCTGAGATTGACAGTTTCTGGAGGCTTATCCACCTTCTATTGCTGGAAGATTCTGAGTTGGTCATCGAGCAGCAAATGCAAGTATTGTCTGCCTAAATCTACTCCCCAGACCACAGTGTTCTATAGCAGATCTTGGCAACACATCAGGTTCCAGGAAACTACGTGAGTCATCACAGAACTCTCAACTCTGTTTCTGAACTGTAGGAAAACATGTGATTCTGTTAACAGCTCTCTTAAGTATCCATCTTCCCTAATGTTCACATTTTCATCTCTTCAAATCATGGTCTGGCATCTCCTATTATTGCTTTCTCATGTCCTTCCTGGTCCCCATGCCCAGGTCTCCTCTTCTACTGCCTTTAGCTCAGTACTTAAAACAGATTCATCCCTTTACCATCTGGATTCACCCACCACCTGCACCCTCCCTAACTCACTCACTCTCTCTCTTTCTCATTCAGTTCAGAACTCCTTTTCTACTGGAGGCAGAGCTTGTGCATCTTTGCCTCATTCACCACCCTCCTGGTTTACCTTTTTCCTATATAGCACTTTTGTTCTCAGCTAAAGACATCACATTCTCTGTTGTCTTCTCACATGGAAGCCACACCTTCTTTGGGAACAAGGAAGAGATCTGGTTTTCTCGTTGCTCTGTCTAGGGCTGGACAGTTGAGTTGCTGCCTGCTTCCTGGCTTGCACAGAATATTCATGTTACCCATCTGAGATTCTTGTTCTTGTGTTTCACATCTCATGTTCATCATCTTTGGCTGAAAGATGAATCACAGTCACGTGCTAGTCAGCATTATGTGTGCTGTGCAAAACGAATGAGCAGCTTTACCAATTATGATCGTTATTTTATTATCCTTATTTATTGGTCCATTGAATAGACATGTATAGAGATGCTAAAGATGGTTTTCCACTGGGGTTACAGAAGTAAGAAGGGAGATTGTTCCACTTTTCAAATATGCTGTGTAGTGAGGGGAGCTATGTTGCATGGATAACATTAATTTTTAAAATTTATTTGAGGAAGCTGAGAAGAGTATAGGTGTCACCATCTGTTTGTTCATTTCTAAATGCCTGTAGTAGCTGGGCAGAGGCTAGGCAGAGGCTGGGCAGAAGCTGGGCGCAGGGAACACAATCTAGAGCTCCTACATGGCTGGCAGAAACCCCGCCACCTGACATCACTGCCACCTGCCAGGGTCTGCATTGGCGGGAGGCTAGAATTGAGGCCAGAGCCAGACATCAAGGTGAGGCACACAGATTGGGGTGTGAGCTTCTTTGCTGCTAGGCTTATTGCCCTCCCTTGCGTGAATAACTTCAGCAAAATTATGAGAAGTATTTGAAGAAACAAGTACAGGATGTGGGCCTGATGTGTGGGGATTGAGGTTAGTCAGTGAGGGTTTTGTTAGCAAGGAAGGTTTAGCTCTCTGTTAGCAGGAGCAAAAGCAGTTAGTTAGACCAAGACAGCAGCAGGAGGAAAGGTTTCAGTCAGAGTGAAAAGTATGTGCAGAGATGCTTGGAGGGGAGGAGCACAGTACACACTGAGGGATGGAGGCTGACTGGAGGGGCAGGAGTTGTGAGAGTTCCAGCAGGTGAGCAAGGACAAGACCAGGGCTTCTCTGTCTTGCTGACACTTTGATAGCCCTTGTCACACCTAAGAACTCTGTTTCTGTGCATCATGGATTTCTGTTTGCATAAAGATTGTTTTGCACAGCTGTTAACAGGACACACAGTGGATGGATTGGGAGCAAATTAGTCCTGGGAAGGCAGGCAAGAGGATAAGCCTTGCAACCAAGCAGAGCTGTGGTTCAGATCCTAGCCTCATCACCTTCTTGCAGGTGACCTTGGTCCAGTTATTCAAGCTCTCCGAGCTCCTGCCTGAAATTGAGGGTAGATATGAACCCTATGGATTTGGTAAAGGTGATATAAGCAAATGCAGTAACATTGCTGGATGTAGCAGAGCTGGGCTGTCTGGATTGTTCATTCTGCAGTCCTGCTTGCTGAGGTCCAGGGGCATCGACAGACCCTGTGCAGCAGGAGACAGCAGCCTCAGCCCTTGATCTGCTGCTTGACTTTTCAGGCATGAGCCTTAGTGGGGATGTCAGCTTGGTGACATGACTATGCTCTCAGTGGGGCACTCAACAGCATTTTTCTCATTGCTTGTTCCACTCTGAGGAGTTCCACTCTGAAGTCCATGTTTGGCCATGGCATTGGCTTCTCACTCAGCATTCCTTAGGGAAATTGTCTGTCCGTGGGTCTTCTGCTTGCTTGTCTCTGTCACTTTCCACATTTTTAGTCCCCTCTTGGTCCCTACCATCACCTCTCTTGAATTTGGGCCCTTATTTGTCCTGTTCACTGAAGTCTGATTGTGCATTTCATTGTCTGTGTCTCTGGCCCCAGGCTTTTGGATTGCACTGGGTAAGCGATCTCAGATATTCCCTTTTCTCTCTTGACTTCTGGGCTCTGGAACCATTACTTTTGACATTGGCTATCTTGAGAAACAAACCCCGTTTTGCAATTCTATATCCGGGCTAACACCCAGCCTTCACTTGCCTTTTGTCTCATGTCAAAACCCTCATTCTTTTGCTGCCTTTATTTTTTCCCAAATAAGTAACATGACCCTTGAATTCTCGCTACCAAATCTGACTCAAGAAATTGAAAGCACGGTTCACTTCTGTGTGCTTCATTCTCACTGCCCTTTGGTGGTCAAGTGCTTGTTAAATGGATTGCCTCAAGTTTGCCTATCCCTTAAAATTATGAAATCTCTGCAGATAATAAGTACCTTCAATCAACTTTGTACCTGTAGCATTTGGTTCAGACCCTTTGAAGTGACATTTATTAGCAGTTTTTAAGACTGGTAATTTTCAACCTGCCAGAAAAGATGAACTTGAACCTGTGCTGTAGAAGAAGAGGAGGAACATTTGTGTGTAAGGGCATCAAGGGCCTTGGGACAATTCCAGAGATGATATCTCACCTCACAATATTTGTTGGCAGGATCCATGGTCAGCTGATGAGTCAGTGAGGTCACCTCCATTTATTACTGGAGAGGACTTTCTAGATAACATTTTATGACACAAAAATCCCCATCCTGTGACTTACGAAAGGTAAGTCTGTGTTTGCGCTTTCCAGGGCTTGTTTACTATCTCTTCCTAAAGAGGTTACATGCTGACAAGCCAACATGGAAGCTAACCTCATTTTAGGATTGTGGACAATCAAGGGCATGGGAGGAGAATGAAAACCACAAAGGTATGTAAGAGGAGAGTGAACTTGGAGGAGAGCACTCCATAGCAGCTACAAGGTGAAAGGGAATAAGAGAAATGAAATGAATAAATGGGTCCCTTTAATGTCCTTTAAGACAAGAAAATAAGACATGACTTGAGAATGAGCTCTCTGTGTAATTTTAACTGCTATTTCTGTTACATTCAGCACAGTGTTTACATGTAGAAAACCCTATGAATATTTATTAAATTAGTATGTATGATTGTTGAAATTTTATCCTCCAACAAACAATAATACCCAGACTGCAGACTCTGTATTCACAGCATTCTTAGTCTTACAGGTTTGGGAGGACACTGTTTTATTTTAAAGATTTAATAATTAATTAGAAAGGCAGAGTTAGAGAGGAGGATCTTGCATCTGCTGGTTTATTCCCTCAAATGACCACAGTAGTCAAGGCTAGGCCAGACCAAAGCCATGAGCCAGGAGCTTTATCTGGTCTCCCACAGTAGTAATAGAAACCCATGTTCTTGGTCCATTGTCTGTTGCTTTCACAGGAACATTAGCAAGAAGCCAGATTGGAAGCAAAGTAGCCAGGACTCAAAGCTCATTTGGGATGCTGGTGTCATGCCTGGTGGCTTAACCCATTGCAGAACAACACAGGCTCCAGAAGCATGCATTTTTGACATCCTAAGACTAGGATGCTGGAGGTGTGAATAGAAAGACAGAAGAACACATACCAACCCACTCCCAACTTCACAGTGAAATAACCATGCTCTAATTTGCAATGCCAGTTCAGCACCAAGGATAGCGCCCAAAGGATGTTCTCATGCTTAAGTGCTTCTCCTTCCATGCTTGTATGTGACTTCAACATCCTGGCCCCACCTTGTCTTTCTGTATACCTGCTGTGACGTTCTTGACTGGTACCAGCCAACGACACCTTCTCCATTTCTAGATATGAACTGCCTACACTACTGGGGAGAAATTACACAGATAACCTGTTTGCTCCATCCAGCAGCCTAAAATACCCCTTGCTGTTTCTCTCTACTTACTGCATGACCCACATGCTGGCTATTCCAAAGGTGTACTGCTTTGCCCCTTCACACATTTTCTACTCCCTTTCAGTCTTAGTACACAACTGTCCCTCCTACTTCCCCAGGAAATTCACGGTACAGGGTGAGAATCCCTTTAATTTTAATTTACTTTTTACACTCACTTTGCTCTCTCCATCCTCAAAGGACAAGGTGTCCTTTGGCTGCCTCAGAACAGATTCCCCTGCCTGCATTTCTCTCCCCAGCCCCATGGGAGCTCTTGGATCAGACCTTGTTCCAACAGATATGCCCCATCTTATTTTGGATCCCTATTGGATCCTATCAATCAGTGTTCCTGGAATCACATTGAGTCCTTATTTAAAGTTATAGACTTGGGGGTGTTACTTCAGGCTTGTTTCATCAGTCTTTGGTTGCAGGGCCCTGGAATCTCTATTTTTAACAAATGTTCCTGGTCTGGGAAGCCCTGTGAGAAGCTCTACCTTTCGTTCTTGCTACCCTCAAACCCTCCTGACCCATAGCCAAACCAATATCCCCCAAGTGTAAATATAACCACATGGTTCCCTGTTAAAGTCACTTAAGAGTTTTAAAAATAAGACAGGCTCCAGGTAGAAAGCACCAGGCACATCCAAAGTGACAATTTGAAGAGAGTTTAATGAAAGCGATATTCTTAGATGACAGCCTTTGGGTTCATGAGAGTCAGGGCAGTGTTCCAGGGTTACCAAAGATAGGCTTGAACAGTAAGGGAAAGAAACAGTTACTTGTCCCGAGAGATTGATTCCTCTTCCCTCTGCTTCTCCCCCTCTGGACCTGGGTTAATGCTGTGCACTGGCTGAAAGCGAGGGAGCTGGTGTTACAGTCTGTGCAGGTCAGCCTCTAGAGTGAATAGTAGGAGAAGGAAGGAGTATGTGGGCCTTGGGGTAGGGGAGCAAGAGAGCAGAAGTGATGTAGCATGGTTTCCAACCAGTGCCCCAGGGACAGGGGCTGCTGTGGTTTGAGCATCAAAGGTTGATGTGTTGGAAACTCATTGATAGTATTGGGAGATGCTGGGGCCTTTAGGAACATCTAATGGAAACTGATTGGGTCACTAGGGGTGCTGCCCTTGAAAGGGATTGAAGTGGTTCTTATGGGACTTGAAAACACATTGTTGTACAAGTGAGTCTGACCCCTGAATTGCCTCTTGTGGTGCTATCTGCCGTGATACAGCCAGTGGGACCTTGCCACAGCATTCCAGGCTCCTGCCTTCAGCCTGACCATTGCAGTTATTTGGGGAAGAGAACTAGCAACGGAAGGCCTTTTTCCTATCTGTCTCTTCTTCTCTCCCTCTATCACTCTGCCATTCCAACAAATAAAGCAAATCTTGACCCCCTGTGCCGCAACAGTAGCCTCATTTCCCTGTCTGTTCTGGCTGTTTGTTTCAATGAGGTAAATATCCATAACCCAGCCTGAGAGAAGGTTTGAACTCCTTGTTGCTTCTGTGAATTCAAGCCCCATGTCTTCTGACCCCCAACCAACCTCTGTTCCCATTTCTACTTTTGTTTCAAACCCACCCATCTTCAGGACTCTCTTCCTTGACTACCCTGGCCAGTAAGTGCTGGAACTGGACACTGCCTTGGACCTCCTGTCCCTTCTGTGAAAGTAACACCTCTTCTGCCAAGGCGGGGCCATCCCATCTAGATTTGTCCCCTGCAGAGCCTTGAAGGGCTGTTTGGGCTATCCGGCATGCCTCCTGCTTCCCTGTTTATCTGACACCTCAAGGTCTCCTGGCTCTGAATGCATCCCCCCAGGTTGGGTGGCATCGCTTTGAGCCCAGCTCACGGCTCTGCCTGCTGTGGGACAAGGGGTCCGAAGCCTGATTCCTTCCTCTCTGCTGCCTTTCTCTCAGCAAGCCAAGCCTCCAACCTTCGGCTCTGGCCTTCTCTCACTGCATCCCTGTTTGCTGATATCAGAAAGTCTTGCACCTCATTGCCGTCCTTGCCTTCTAGTTGTCATTGCTATTACCTGACCCTTTCTGTTCTCCTCCTCATTCACTGTTCCCATTGCTGTCTGCTTTCACCCACTTCGTGTCATTGATAAGCTTATGAACAAGTAGAAGAGCCCTGCTTTTGATAGGCTGGTGGTTGTGACAGCAATGCCCTTTGGTGCTCCATGTGGCTCCCAGCTTCACTACTTTCTTACTTTGGCAAATGATTAACACTCCCTCGGTCTTCTCATCATAAAGTGGGTGTTGGACAGATTACAGGTTGAAATGTGATACTCACTGGTTGCTGTTATTTGACTTTGGAGTTGTGTGTTCTTGGACAGGGTCCATACTCTCTCCATCTGCCCTGATTTCTGTCACTTCACTCATATAGTTCACTTTGCTTAGTTCCTGCAGGTGACCCCTAGAGACCACAACTGAGAAACCCTTCAGAATGCCTGCCCCTAATTTCCGGTTATCCTTCTATTCTCCTACAAATGAACCAGTTTCTTCTCAATATCAAGTGGCATTTAGCTTGAATTTTTTTTTTTTTTTTTGCCATGGTGCATCCCTATAATTGCCAAAAGAGTTTTCTGTTTCATTTCTGGTTTAGATGAAAGGAATGTGCTGTCCCTCTTCGAATTCACCCCGGGGTGATCCTGTCATCCACACAGAGGTATTGGCCAACAGTGTGGGGAGCAGACCCCAGAGTGCTGATGAAGGCCAAGGCTGCACTGCCTTTCCCTTGGTCGCCGCCTGGGCTCCTTCTGCAGCATTTCTAGTGGCAGAATTTCGTCCACCAGGCAACACTGGGAGTTTCTTGTTTCACTGTCTTTTCTTGTGGTCATCCTCCACCTCCTGCTCCAGGCCGTTCCTACATATTTATTTATGTTCTCTATGGGCAGCCATGTTCTCCATTCCAGCCACAGACTCATCATAAATGTGCCAGTGATGTATGCCTACAGCTCGTTGAGGATGGAAAGTGATCAGGAATGGCTTTGGGGCAAGTGGTCTTGAGGGAGACGTTAAGGGAGATGTGGGGGAAGGTCAGGACAGAAAGACAATAAGCCAAAGAGTCGAGATACAACAGGGACAGGGTACCTCGGGAAGGAGTACCAGGAGAGACACATCGGGAGGGGTTTGTGACTCGATGTCTAGCAGCAGCCAGTGGGTTCATTTCCTTTGTTCTCCTGTTCTCTCCTACTTTCCATGAGATTTTAATTCAGGGAGGGCAATGCTGGACACAGATGCTGCCATCTGCTGCCCAGTGCACTGCAGCAAGGAAGCACTAATCATCAGGAAAATGGCTTGTTGGTGAGTCCCAGCATGGTCTAGAAATCATTCGTAAGGCAGCATCCTGATCAGTTTTGCGGGATGATGAAGGCAGGCATGCACTGTGAAGTTCACTTGCCACTCAGGTCCTGGGTTTAGTCCACCTGGTGATTAAAAAAAATATTCATTTATTTATTTGAAAAGAGGAGTCAGAGAAAAAAGGGACATACACACACACACACACACTCCTCAGATGGCCACAACAGGGAGCGAGATCAGAAGCAAAGTAGCCGGTGCTGTGGCAAGGAAGACTAAGCTTCTGCCTGAAGCACTGGCATGGCATAAACATATCAGTTCATGTCTCAACTTCCCTGCTCATGTCCCTGGGCACCTGCACTCACATGCAAGACCAGGAAGAAGCTCCTGAATTAGTGTTGGTTTAGTTCCACCCATTGCAGTCATTTGAGGAAGATTTTTCTCTGTGTGTCTCCTTCTCTCTGTAACTCTGATTTCAAATCATCATCATCTTTAAAAATAAAAGCCAGAGTTGCTTCTGGGTCTCCCACATGGATTCAGGGGTCCAAGGACCTGGGCCTTCTTCTACTGCTTTCCCAGTCCACAAGCAGGGAACTGGATCGAAAGTGGAAGATGCAACTAGACAACCAGGACACAAGCTGACACCCAAATGAGATGCTTACACTTGTAGGCAGAGGAATAACCTGTTCAACCATGGCACTGGCCCCAAAATAAAAAAAGAAATAGAATAGCCAGGATTTGAACCATCACACATACACGGGATGGGCACTACACCACAGTGCTGGCCCCAACCTGGTGATTTTTGTCTCTAAGTTAGATTGCTTATTGATAACTTTATTAACTGAAGTTATAGATAGTATTTAAAATACTATTAATATAGCTTTTCATATCAATTACTATGCAGTCTTAGAATATACATTTCATACTGATACATCAGGCCTTTTAGTTAATGTCTAAATGCATGCGCATTTAGAAGACAGTATTAGTCCAGTTTTTGATATTAATTGCCTGATTTCCTCATCCCAATTTTGCTTTGATGTATTTTCAAGAGCGCAGTATTTATTTTTTAAAGACAATTGACATATGTAGATGTGTATGTTATAGCATGCTGAAATCAGGGAGTAAGCATATCTTTTCAAATTTATTTTCATTTCTTTGTGGTAAAAGCATTCAAAACCCTTTCTTCTGTATTGCTTTAAAAAGATGTATCATTTGTTTGAAAGAGTTAGTAAGAAAGGGGAGAGTGCGGGAAGGTAAGAGGGAGGGAGGGACGAAGGACAGTGATCGCAGCAGCCGGGCTGAGCCAAGCTGAAGCCAGGAAGCCTGAAATTCCATGTGGCTCCACGTGAGGGACAGGGCCTCAACCTTTGCATCATCTTCTGGTACTTTCCCAGGCGCATAAGCACAGAGCTGGATGGAAAATGGTTGAGCTGGGATTTGAACTGCTGCTCATGTGGATTGGGCTGCTGGCATCATAGCCATTGCCTTAATCCGCTGTGCCACCCTGCTGGCCCTTCTGGTCATTCTGCTGTACAATAGGGCACTAGCACTTCTACATCACTCTAACGTAGCAGCAACTGACCAGCTTTCCTCATGGCCTTACCCCACCTGGATGACCAATGTTTTTCAACTCTGCATGTGCAGATCTTGTGGTGTCTCTGTCTGCCTCATATTTTACCTCTCACGAGGACCTCTGTGTTGTTGCAGACGGCAGAACATCATCCCCTTGGACAGCTGAGTAGTACTCCCCTGTATGCAAACCTACTTCAAAAAGCTCTTGGAAAATGACATTTAAAAATAGGTTTGTTGGGCCCGGCGCGGTGACGCAAGTGGTTAAGGTCCTCACCTTGCACACCCGGGATCCCATATGGGCGCCGGTTCTAATCCCGGCATCCCCGCTTCCCTTCCAGCTCCCTGGCTGTGGCCCGGGAAAGCAGTCAAGGACGGCCCGGGGCCTTGGGACCCTGCACCCGTGTGGGAGACCCGGAAGAGGCTCCTGGCTTCGGATCGGCATAGCATCGACCGTTGCGCTCACTTGGGGAGTGAAT
This sequence comes from Ochotona curzoniae, assembly GCF_017591425.1. Classification (NCBI taxonomy): domain Eukaryota; kingdom Metazoa; phylum Chordata; class Mammalia; order Lagomorpha; family Ochotonidae; genus Ochotona; species Ochotona curzoniae. The sequence continues at coordinate 27,552,921 of NW_024466512.1, read as the reverse complement.
CATCGGAGGGAAGATCTTCCTCTCTGTCTCTCCTCTCTGTATATCCGCCTTTCCAATGAGAAAATAATAAAAATAAATCTTTAAAAAAATAGGTTTGTTTTTGACCCAAAACTTTTTGAAATCTATGCATACTTTCTTCATGATATACATCTTCCGTGAATGCTTTGAAGTAGCCCCTTGATTCCAGTGCTGGGCTTGCTGGATCAATATGATAGTTCTGTTTTTAAACTTATAAGGAACTAGTACTGATTTTTTAAATCAGTTACTTTTCTTCTACTAAGGTGGCTGTATTAACTAATTTTACTTTTCTTATCAAATAGTTTAAGCGTTGACCGCGCATAGTATTTCCACAACGCTGGTAGAATGCCCAACGTAGGGACTCCGTTCATGCCCCTGTGTGTCACCCTCCCTGCGTGTCCTTTGCTTGACTAGATTCTAGTGTTTCTAGAACTGGCGAGAGAGTCCCATTTCCTGTGGATTGTTCCGAATGTCCACGCTCACCTTCAGAGTTAGCCCTGTCTCCTCTCCCTTCCATGGCAACTTGTTACAGCGCCATTGGCAGAGCAGCTGGGTGCCAGGGACATGCCCACCTTCAGCCAGACTTGGAGCTTTTGAGAATAGCTGTGCTTTGCTCACCTTTTCCCTGTTGTCCAATATGATGGGAGTACCAGATTCACACTTTTCAATGATGAGTCAGGCTGCTCAGTGCTCGCACGCTCTCTCTCTCTCTCAAAAGATTTATTTGTCTCAAAGGCAGAGTTACATAGAGAGAGATAGAGGATAGAGAGAATGAATTGTGAATATCTTCCCTCAATTGGTTCATTCCCCACACGATTGCAACAGCTGGAGCTGGGCCAGTCCGAAGTCAGGAGCCTAGAACTACTCCGTAGGGGTCTCTCACGTGGGTGCAAGAGCCCAGGCATTTGGACAGGCTTTGGTGCATTCACAGGGAGCTGGATTAGAACTGGAGCATCCATGACTTAAACCAGAGCCTGCATGGGATTCTGTACTACGTCAGCAGCTTAACCTACTGCACCACAGTGCCAGTGCCCAGATCCATCCATTATGAATGATTGGCTCTAATCTGGTATTCCTGTGCCAGACACAAATTATTTTAATGTAGTAAGTTTATGGAATTTTCATATTGCTCAAATATATTCACATTTATGATGATTTACTTGAGAAAGTAAAATCAGTGTAAAATTAGGTGACAAATCCTAAATGTGGATTTAGGAAGTCATTCATCTTATAAGACTGAAATCTACTAAGCTGCTGGTTTTCAGGTTTTTACAATTAAAGTATTGTGAAATGAAAGCACTGGTCAAGGTGTCTAGCACTCCCAGCTGAGCCTGCGTCCATTTGAGTGATAGAAGTGTTTGGATCATATGAGTGGAAATACATGTGCCATGAAACAAATACGCCAGCGTTTCTGATGTGACAACCAATGATCTCTTCCTGAACGACAGATCAAAGACAGGGAGTCTGCTGAGGCCTGCACCGTGACCTGCGGCAAGGGAGTGAGCCTCACAACGTGTCCTGCTGGTCAATGCCTTGACCCTGGGATATCACCCCTTGACTCAGTTTTACATATAGGAAATGGGTGGAAGGCAGTGGAATCCAGAAATAAAAGAGAGTAGCACCCTTTTCCTGAGTCAGTTGTCATGCTTGCTGCATGAGTTCATCCAGTCCTAACAACAGCTTGATAAAATGACAACAGTTGGATCCCCACATCACAGGAGAACAAATGATGACTGGGAGAAATGAAATGGTGTGCTCACGGCCAGCTGCTGGTCAATCGGAAAGCCTGAGACCAGAATCTGGCTCTTGGTGGCCACAGAGCCCGTGTCCTGCTGCCTCCAGGCTCAGCTGCCTTTGAGCAGCCCCAGAGAGCTTCATCAAAGGGCTAGATAATGCACGTAGGTTTCAAAAAATTTGTGGGATAGGGAATTAAAGGTCAGTTAACTTTGCGAAATTTTTTTTTGAAATTTGCTTAATTTTTTTATAATATGCATCTACTTTTTTTTATTATTATTAATTGCATTGTATTATGTGACACAGTTTTATAGGTACTGGGATTCCTCCCACTCCTTCCCAAACACTTCCCCCATGGTGGAATATGCATTTACTTTTAAAAAAAAATATTTAATTTATTTGAAAGGCATATCCTGTGGTTCAGTCCTCCAATTCCTGATACTTGTGCATTTTATGTTTTTTATCTTGCAGAAATTAAATCTGAAAATGACTAATATGTGAAACATATTTATAACATCATTTTTTAAAGATTTGCTTTTTTTATTTGAAAGAGATTTACAGTGAGAGAAAGAGAGACAGAGATCTTTCATCTCTGGTTCACTCCCCAAATGGCTGCAAAGGCTATAGCTGGACCAATTTGAAGCCAGGAGCCTCTTCCAGGTCTCCCATATGGGTGCAGAGCCCAAGGACCTGGGCAATCTTCTACTGCTTTCTTAGGCCACTAGCATGGAAGCAGAATCAAAAGTGGATAAGTCAGGACTTGAACCAGTGCCTGTATGGGATGCCAGCACCACAGGCAGAAGCTTGAAGTATTATACCACGGTGCTAGTCCTTGCAACAGCATCCTTAATATCAGTGAGTTGGTAATAACCTTAAGTGACAGCCAGAGAACACATTCATATAGGGTTGGAGATTCACTGCACAATGCTTATACCTTTTGTAGAGAATGAGGTTTCTGTGTAGACTAAGGTCTTTGCTGTGTTAAGACACCCACATCCTGTGTCTCAGGATGTCCTAGGTCCCAGTGTAGGTAATGGGGGACTGAGCACTCAAGGTGTCCTCTGCTGTCTCACAAGGCACAGGAGCAGGGAGTGAAATCTGAAACGGAAGAGTGAGGACTGGAAACAGCACTCCAATATGTATGGGGTGTTGGTTCCACCTGCTGAACCACAATGCCCCCTCCAAGAGTTTCCATAAATGGATAGGTGTGGACATCCTTATTAGAGTTTTCAGTAGGAAGTTCATAAAAATTGTATTTCCTTGGGAGCATTTTCAGCCAGAGTGAAAGCAGATTGTGTCAGAACTGCCCTGTGCTTGATTGCATGCGTCCCTGGAGAGTTTTCCAATCCAGTTCTGTTTGTATTCTGTGGGGCCGTTGCTCCACCATGATACAAGTCTAAAGGGCAAAGGTCTTCGTGGGGTTGGAAGGCGTGGATGGGAACCGACCATGAGGCCAATGCTGCCTTCTCTGAAGTTCCCATTGTTTTCTTTTTTCCTACCAGTAGGTGGAAATAGAACTGAATCTATGACCACTTGCTCTCTCAGCTGAATCTTGGCAGGATTCCTTTCATTTCTGCCTCAAAGGGAAAAACAGAAAGCAATATCCTCAGGAGAAGCAGGGAGCGCGCCACCGAGGACCATCACAGGGCAGTCCCACTGGGCTGCTCCAGTCTGATGGTCAGAGAATGGTTGTGATGCACTGGAGACCAAGGTGCTGGAGGCAGCCTGGGTGGGAGAGACAGCCTGGTGGAGACTGCCTGGGTTGGGGGCACAGCCTGGGTCGGGGGCACAGCCTGGGTGCAGGAGCAGCGCAGGTGCAGGAGGTAACTGTGCTGCCCTTGGGGTCCTGCTGGATGCCCATCTTGAGACGAGGCCTTTTCCATCCCTCGCCATTTCCTCCTCTCCCAAGATTTGTCTTTCTACTTTCAAAACATTGTCCTGTTTAATTGTATATCCTGATTATTTTCAGAAACTATACTGATGAAATGAAAGTTTCCAAACTGAAATAGTGCGTAATCCAATAAAGTAGGAGGACAAAACTTGCCGCCCACGGCCGTTCCCTGCATATAGACTGACAGGCTCTGGCTGAGCGCGCGCGTGTGTGTGTGTGTGTGTGTGTGTGTGTGTGTGTGTGTGTGTGTGTGTGTGTTCTTTTCACTGCTCTTTCTCCATTTAAATAAAACTTGCATCAAATAGTCCAAATCACTCTGCTTTTTTCCACTGAGTGCATTAGGGTCCTAGTTTTTAGTTGGGGACAGTTTTGCTACCTTGATGCCACTTGGCAGTAGCTGGTTGTCACAGCAAATGTCATTGACATCCTGTGAAACCCAGCAGAGCCTCCTGCAACCAAGAGAATTACCCAGGCCCTGATGCTTGGGGATGTGCTTGAGAAATTTTTACTGGGAAATCTCATCCTATCTGTTTAAAATTTCTAAAAATTGTATGTATTTGAAAGACATAGAAAACTCCAATTTGCTGGTTTGTTCCCTAATTTCCCCCACCACACTTGACATTAACAGGATGACGCCAGGAGCTCAGTGAGGCTGCAACTGGGAGCCGGGAACTTACTCTAGGTCTCCCACTTGGGTGGCAGAAATGGAGCCATGACCTGCCAAGCTAGGACTGGAACCCACACATTCTGCCATAGGAATGTGGCATCCCAAGTGGTTTCCTGACCCAAGTACCAAATGCCTGCCCTAGGAATCTCATTCTATACGAAGGGCGTGCAGTACTCTCCAGTGTGAATTTCCCATCTTATGTTATTGCATTTTCCTGTTGTCAGTCATTTAAGGTAGTTTTCAAATTACTGCTACTAAAAACCATGTTTATATCTTGGGCATCTTGAGATTTTATTTCTGCAAGATAAAAGCACCAAGGTAAAATGTCCCTGGTTTATTCATCTGTCACTCTCCAAACTGCAGTTCCAGAAATTCACAGCAAGCTCATTTGCTAGCAAACCCTGAGCTGTCCTGCTGTGAGGCGATTTATGGATTCTGTTTAACATATTTAGACATCTTGTTGGTGAAATATTAATGAGATTAGGGGGTGCTGTCTCAGTTTCTTTGGAGATGTGGTATACCTCACTGGTTTTTTTTTTTTTTTTGGTCTGGAAAAAAAACCCCTGGATTCTGAAGCACTTCCAGCTTTTTAAATATACATCTACCTGATCAGTCTGCTTAAATGGAAAAGTAATTTGCTGCAGAAGTTTGATGCTTTAGTGATGTGTGCAATCCTGACATGTTGAAAGGAACAGATGGTGGTGATTTCAGTAATCTTGTTGCCAGCATTAAAACAATGGACTTTAAAGGTGATTTTAATCCTGTAAAGAAAACGTGCATATTTTCAGGTGATCGCTCTTGCCAGTGCAAGAATGCCATTTTCCATGCAAATTTGCAAAAGCACAAAGTGTAGCCTTGAGAGAAGCACTGGCTACTTTTAACTTGAAATATTGGCCATAGTTACCACATTCCTAGTGCTTTCTCTGGTTTTCCTGCCTAACAAGCATCCACATACTTGACCTTCACACCTCTTGGGGGTAGTCTTTCTGTTCTCCTTTATCTCAAGGGAATGGGCTTCAGGAATGTGAGGGCTGATGGGAAATAGCCCATCTGGAAGATGCCAAGCCCAAGCCAGCCATTGTGTGTGCTGCATCCCTTTACAAGGTTTTTCAATTTAATTATGTTCCTGTGAAAAGCAGAGAGAGAGAGAGAGATCTTCATGTGCTGATTTATTCTCCAAATTCAGGCAATTTGGGATTGGGCCAGGTCAAAGCCCGGAACCCAGAATTCAGTCCAGGCCCGTCCCTCATGGGTGGCAAGGACCCAAGTGCTTAACCATCTTCCCAGGATGTATGTTAGCAGGAATTTGGCATGGAAGCAGAGCCAGGACTCAAGGCTCTATTTAATATGGGATTCAAGTTGTATCTTAACTACTCTACCAGAACCCCAGCTTAAATTTTAATATTTCTAGATTAATGGTCATTGAATTTTTTGAGAAAATATAATTGTTCCAAATTGCTTTGCATTTAGACTTGAGGGCAACTAGGCAAGTATAACCCCAGCTGAGTAAGAAAGTTACTGAAGCAACTCTGGGGTCATGGAGCTCTCCCACAAGAAGATCTCCAAGTGTTGAGCATTGATTGAAATATGAAGGCATTAATATCCCCCTTGGACTGGAGTTAATGGTACATTAGGAGAAGCTTCCAGTCATATTTATGTCCCTTGGATTTACCCCAAGAAAATGTTTCCATTATGAAAATTGCAGGTGTAAAAATATGTTCTGGGGCTAGCATTGTGACACACTGCAAATTCAACTGCTGCCTGCGGCAACAGCGTCTCATATCAATGCCTTTTCAAGTCCTGATTGTTCTACTGCCCATCCTGCTCGCTGCAAAAGATGGCTCAGGTGCTTGGGTCCCTGCACCCATGTGGGAGACTGAGATGGAGTAGTTCTAGGCTCCTGGTTTCAACCTGGCCTAGCTATGGCTGTTGGGCCCTTTTGGGGAGTGAGCTAGTGAATGGAAGATGTGTGTGTGTGTGTGCATGCATGAGAGAGAGAGAGAGTAAATCTTAAAAAAAAAAAATTTTTTTTTTTAACTATCTTCTGTTAAGAACCCTCACAAGAAAAATCTTGCCCTGAACCCCCTGGAATTTGGTGCACGTGCCCAGTTTATGCTGAAGTGGTATCTGAGAAAGATGCCTGCAGGTTGGAGTGAGCTGCTACCGCTGGGGCTTTGCTGCCTCCTCCTCCTAAGAATTTCTTTCCTGGTCCTTAGCAGAGTCTCCAGCGCTCTTCCCTACCATGTACTCTGCATCTTGATCTAGTGCCTGTTTTTAAGCATATGGCTGGTTTGGCTGTAGTAAACTGAGCATGGATCAGTGGATTCTGCTGTTACTTCTTGACTTGGTAGGCTTTTACTGTTGCTTGTAGAAGATTTTTTTTTTTTAACTGTTGAGCTGTGGTCCTTCATCCTTGATGAGCTCTCTCTGGTTATGTCTTTGAAGCCTCTTCAGCCTTTGTTGATGTCACCTTCCTTGCAGCACCCTGTACATTTCATAAAGGCGTCTTTAGATTCTGCACTTCCACTTCGTGGATATGAACTCCTTTCAGTCTTAGGGCCTTGGCACATACTGGTCTGTCTGAGGCTCGCCTCCTATCACCAGTTTCTTATACAGCAGCTCACTTTAGCTCACAGCTGCTGGGGAGCCTTCCTATTCTTCTCTCCTTCCTCTAACCAAGATGACCTATTATTTGTGATTATTCCATGAATCTCTTTTGTAAGATTTGACAGACTATTAGAGACCTGGGCAATATTCCAGTGCAGTAACTCTTTCTCCCATGAAAGAACAAGCATAGCTCCTACTTCTCTCTCTCTTTCTTCTCTCTCTTTTTAAAGATTTGTTTATTTTTATTGGAAAGGCAGCTACACAGAGAGGAGGAGAGACACAGAGAAAGATCTTTCGTCTGCTGGTTCACTCCCCAAGTGGTAGCAATGGCCAGAGCTGAGACAATCCGAAGACAGAAGCCAGGAGCTCCTTCCAGGTCTCTAATGCGGGGACAGGGTTCCAAGGCTTTGAGCCATCCTTCACTGCTTTCCAAGACCTCAAGCTGAATGGGAGCTGGATGGGAAGTGGGGCCACTGGGAAACAAACCGGTGCCCATATAGGATCCTGGTGCATTCGAAGTGAGGACTTCAGTCACTAGGCTACTGCACCAAGCCTAGCTCCTGCTTCTCCTGATTCCCAGTTGGCTCCTTTGGCCCCTCTGCTTTTGGCTTTTCCAGACCAGCATTTCCTCTGAAATGCATGTGTAGGTTCCTATCACTTTCCTGTCCTTCCTATTCACTCTGTCTTCTGGCCTTTGCCCTGTCCCCTCTCTGGTTCTTGTTCTGGGCCCAGCCAGTCTTATCTAAGGCATTTGGCCTGTTGTTTCTTAAATATTAACAGGTTGCTTTAGTGAGTGTGTTTGCTTATGTTTCTTATGCATATTTTAAGCTAACTAAGAAACTCAGGCAAATAGGACAAATGAGCATGTAACCACTGCCCAAACTTCCAAGAGTCAGCGTTTCCCATGGTTGTCTGTGTTTTAAAGAAACACAAGATACAAATCAGTTGGAGACACTATTCCTCACCCTCTTCTCTCCACTTAAAGATAAGGCTTGTGGAAATTATAACACTGGTTTGGAAAGTCTGTAAATGGAGGTTTGTGGAAAAGCACCATGGCCACCATGGCCACCATGGCTCGTCTTTGCTTTCATTTACGTTTTCCTGATTTCTGATAAAGGCAAACATTTTCTATCTTTATTGGCTACGTAGAATGCTCTTGCAACTTGCCTATTTCATCTCTGTGGCTGTCTTACTGGTTTGTAGGCTTCTCTGTATGCATTATTCCTTTGGCTGTCACATGTGTTGTGGGCTTGTTTAAATTTTCATGTGTTGAGCATCAGTCTTAACTTTTACTATGATATCATTAACATTTTCCTCTATTGTTTCCAGGCCTTTTGACTAAGATCTGGTATAGTAACATTCTCTTCTATTATGTCTACTTTTTATATTTCGGATGAGTAGATCCTTCCCTATCCTGAGATTGTAAAAATATTTTCCTCAGAAGTGTTTGCAATGTGCTGCTTCTCGTAATTTGATTTCTTCTCCATCTGGAATTGATTTTTGTGATCAGGTAAAATCTAATTTGCCTCAACCAGCCTGCCACACCTAGAATTGGCCATGTTTCTTTCTTTGATTATTTTCTACTTCCTGTTCATTTTTCTTGTCATATTACACTGCCTAGTACTCCTGTTGTGAGTCTTTAATAGGCAAGTCCTCCACCCTATGGAAAACCTCATTTAATTTGGTTATTCCTTTAACCTATAATGTAGGTGTGGTCTCCACTTTATAGATGGGATGACTGAAATGTAGAGTAGCCTTTCTAGAATCATGCAGCTGGCGGGTGACAGAGCCTGGATTCAAACCAGGTGCAAGTGAGTTCTCTTTGGTCATAGCTGAGTTAGGGGACAGGAACTCTTTCTACCTTGCCTGCGCATGCCAACATTCTCTATTTCGAGTAAGGAAAGGAAATTTTTATTGAAGTGATGCCAGAAAAGCACTCCCAGTGTGTGTGAACAAAACTAATGGGCTTTGTTTAATTTAGACTTGCCAAGAGTAGATTAAAGCACCTTATAAGTATGAAACCGCTCTTGTTCCAGATGGCATAAGCATTCACTCAGGTATTCTAATCATATCACAGTGGAACTTCGAAAATAACGGGTAGACCTTCCTAGTAAGTTAGCATTCTGAGAAATACCATCTAGTGACTGAAACACCTCCCCCATCATCCATTGTGCCTTGTTGCCTTCTCAGCCTGTAGCCATTCAAAAAACAAAAAAAAAAGTTGAAGCAGTTTTCAGAGATCTGCCCAAAACAAGGTAATATAAGAAGATGAGAAAATCAGAGCAAAGAGAAAATAAACAAGGTAAAATAGAAAATAATCTGCCTTAGTGTCATTTACTCAAGTTTGCCCACAACATAGCCTTAAGCTTCCTAGCAACCAAAGCAAAGAAAGCCTGTCCAGCTACACAACTCACAGTGGGCATGAGATGAAAATAGAATAGTTGCTAAGGGGACGCTCAGTGTTTCCTGATCTGAGACTGGAGAGGAGCTACCACACGGCCCTCCAGCAGGGATTCTCATGATGAGGTCAGTGGTGTCCTTCCACGTCTTTGTTCCCAACTGAGCCCAGTGTATGGCGAAGGTGGCCTCCCAGAGGAGGCCAGCATCACATCTACTTCATTCCTTATCATGTACCACAGCTCCAACCAGAGCCTGAAATGTAACAAATGTCTAGAATGTTCTTGGTAAAGGTATTGATTGATTGATTATTTGAAAGGCAGAGAGAGACAGGTAGAGATATCCCATCTCCTGGTTTACTTTCCAAATGCCTGAGGCACCCATGGTTGGCTGGGCCAAAACCAGGAGCCTGAGACTCGGTCAGGCTCTCTAAGGTGGGTGGCAGGGACCCAAGCACTTGAGCTGGTGCGTGCTGCTTCCTAAGGGTACGTGTTAACAGGAAGAAGAGTCAGAAGCAGAACCAAGACTCAACCGCTGCACTCTGATGGGAGATGTGGGCATCCCAGGAGACTACACCCAGTGCCCATACTCACACTGCACTTTTCAAATGAATGTGTGCTAGTTGTAGTGTTTGTTAATAAGCACTGATGGCTGAGTGCAGCATCATTATATTGAAGTCAGCTATATTTCTTTATACCAGCAGTGAGTAAGCTGGGAATGAAATTGTCACAAATTCCAGTACAGCAACATCAAGAAGAATAAAATAGGAATAAATTTAACAAGACTGAAACAAAATTAGTGCATGAGAACCTACACCAGCAGTATGACAAAATTTGTAAGCAAATGTGGTAAAAGCAGTTTTACGTGTAGTAAAGAGACAGGTATTTTAGATATGTGGCTGTCTGATGATTTGGTCAAAGGTTAAGTTTTTAAAAAAATTTAGCTATTTTTATTGGAAAGGCAGATCAGATTTATGGAGAAGAGAAACATATCTTCTATCTACTGGTTCACTCCCCAAATTGCCACAATAGCCAGAGCTGAGCTGATCTGAAGTTGGGAGCCAGGAGTTTCTGTAGGGTCTCCCATTTTGGAACAGGGTCCCAAACACCTGGGCTATCCTCCATTGCTTTCCCAGCCCATAAGCAGGGAGTGATATCGGAATTGGAGCAGCTGGGAAATGAACTGGTGCCCAAATGGGATGCCAACACTTGAAAGTGAAGGATTAGCCTGTTGAACCACCCAACCAGCCACTATAGTCTAAAATTTTAAGAAGCGCACCTGACTGGGACATACTCAGAAGTTCCCTATGATCATTACTTTTGTGAGAAAGTTCCTAATAAGGAGCAGCAGAGACTTGATGTTTAAATTCTTGGCCAAGAATCTGCAGCATGGGGTATTAATGTTACCTGTCAAAGATGCTGCTAGAAACTTAGACGCACCCACAGTGTATGGTGAAGATGTGTTATCAGGTTGTGTGTGGAAAACAGGAGGCCACCTCAGATGGTTAGCAGCATCTACTTCAAGGACGCTGCATAAGACAGGTCTCAAGTAGTGATCTATACTCTGATATGCTGTACATGTGTCTTTGTCATGAGCTGATTCTTGCTGATCCCATCATAGGAGTCTGCCAGTATTCTAGATAACCTTAGATGCTACCATCTCCCCTGCCTCACAACTTTGTAAAGAAGGGGCATGCACTAGCTTGGTCCAGGTGCACCACATCTGGTGACTGTGCATTCTCTTTGGCTGAATGCCCTGGTTCCTAGCCTGGTGATATCAACACCCTTTATCCCTGGTAGGCTAGAGGTGTTTTTGTCTGTGAGGTACGATGTGTGGTTGTACTTTTGGGGGACCTTGTTTTGATGTTTTCTTTAGGAAACGACAGTTAAAGAACTGTCCTGACTTTACAAAGGCTTAGGTTCTAGAAGGGAGCTGAGAGCTGCTGGTGGATAGTTTGTGGATGGTGCAGTGAGATCTCGGGCTCAGGAGCCAACTGATGCAGTACAAGTCCTGGTTTACTCATAGGCCCTCCTGTGTCATATTTTTGGAAGGACAAAAGGAGGTTATCCCTTAAAGCTCTTCATACAAGCTTCTTAGGTTGCAATAGCCAAGATTGGGCTGGTCTGAAGCCAGCAGCAAGGAACCCCATTTGGGTCTTCCACATGGTGGCAGGAGCCCAGGTACCCTGACTTTCCTCACTGCTTTCCCGTGCACCTTAACAGGGAGCTGGATTTGAAGTGGAGCAGCTGTGACTCAAACCACTGCCCATATGGGATGCTAGTGTTGCAAAGTGGTGGCTTAATCCACTATGCAAAGCTTCTACTGCTAATCCTTCAGATTCGTTTTTCTCATAAAGTGCAGGTGAGTGTGTGGCAGTTTTGTCATTTCCTGTAGGGAGACGACCAGGGGGAGAGCTTGTTTGTGTTGGTGGAAGAAATTAGGGAAGAAGGCAAGAGTCTGAAATGGAGTGGGAGGAACCGGTCCAACAGCCGAGTCTGGTCACACAGCCCCGCAAGCCTCTCTTTAGTGTTTGCAGGACCAGGGAATAAACTAAAAATCCCTTCTCATGCTGGCATTCTGTGAAACCACTCCCATGCTTGCCTTGAGGTGCACTCTTCACTGTGTCTGCAGCTAGAGAGGTCATCCAGGAGCTATGTCTCATGGATGTCAGACAGCCTTGTCCTGTGTGTTCTCCAGTGCCCAGGGAGCCCAGCTTATGACTTGCTCTGAAAAGTCTGGAGCCAGGAGAATGTTTCTGTCTCTGTCTGAACCCTGAGGTGAAGGATGTCTCCCACCTCTCCCAACTGCTTCACTTGCCAGGGATCTCAAAGCGAAAGTAGAGTCCCCTGCTTGTGGCTTCCCTCAAATGACTCGAGTCTCTAAGAACCGAATGTTGCCATTGTTTGTCTTAGGCACTTGACTTTGGAAGGCTCCATCAGGTCTTTTTGTGTCATTAAATGGGACAAATTATGCATGTGGTGCAGATAATAAACATACCGCTCTCTGTCAGGTGCATCCTTGTTTGGTTCCTGCTCCAGTCCGAAATGACAGCAACAGCATCTAAGCTCTGCCGCCTGCTCTGCACCTGGCACGGTTCAGTGTGCCTCTTGTGCATTTTCTCATTAGGCAAGTCTGTGTTTGGAGGTGCTGTTTGTTGCCCTTATTTGCAGATGAGGGGAGTAAAGCAGGTGAAGCAGCCCTGCTGAAGTCTCACGGGCAGTAGGTCACTATCTCCTTCTGTGACTAATGCTGTATAGACGGGACAGTGAATTTTAGACTCCCCAATTTTTAAACTCCAAAATTCCTTTGTTTTGGGGTATTCTGGAATTGGCTTGTTTATATGACTAATTTGTAATTAAGCCACAAATGAGAAACAAATGGGACAAAAGACAGAGGGGGAAACCAACAACCATACAAGACTAGAGAAACTTCTGTGGTTTCTGCCTTGTCTTCCTGTTGATTCTCCTGATTCAGAGAATCTGGGGTGTCTTGGGAGAGGAGCCCATGGTTTGGAATGTGTGTCAGGAAGGGCTGGGGTTAGGGGATTCTTCTCTGGGGCATCCAAGCATCTTGAAGACTTAGGTCTGCTAGGGAGCTAGCTGCGCTGTGGGATGCCCCACATGTCTGTGGGAGTGCCTTGTCTGGTCCTGTAGAGGTCATGGAAACACTCCCCATTGGTTACCTGACTACCAGAGCAAACTGTGAGGGAACCATCAATCCATTTGGTCCCAAGTCCTAAACAGATCCTACACGGTGGTTTATTGTGATATGCCCTCTCCTGTTAGCACTGAATGTAAGAATGGTCACATGTGGAAGTGGGATGGGAAATGGTAGTAGTCATTCATGGGCAGGCTGACCACCTAGGGCCCACCCGGCAGAGACTGGGAGAGGATAGCCTACCTTTGGCCAGTGGACTCAGTCACTGTGCAGATGTCCCAATGTGACCAAATGATAAGACAGTTTAAGAAACAAATAATGCAGCATTTTGTACATTCAACTGTATTTCTGAGTCAGTTAGCCAGTCAACAGACATTTAGTGAGGCATCTCCTGGGGTTAACACTGTGGCGGGCACTGAGCACCCAATAGCAAGCCAACTGGGGGCCCAGTTCTAGGGATGAGTAGGCAGATGGTCCCACTGGCCGCTGCCTTTGGCCAAGTGCTGCGCTGGGAAAGCCAGGTCTGTGGGAGTCACTTTGGGTGACTCTGCCTGTGATCTGGAGGTGGTATCACTGCTCAGAGCCTTCTGGGAACTACCCTTCAGGAACTGCATTTGGAGCTGGTCTGGGCCACACAGGAAAGTCCATCTCACTGTTGTATTTTATAGCCACACCTAGCTCATGACCAAAAATGGTATTACCTGGCTTGATGACCCACTATTCCCATACTTGGCTTCGATGGACTTGCCTGTGTGCCAGAATTATATCCAACCTCAGAGAAAGGATATTTACCTCCACGGAGCATATTAACAGTCATTTGGATTATTTGGTAATAATTTCTCAGTTGCCTAAACCCCCATTGTGCCTAAACCCCCACAGCACTTTGTCCAATCTCCCTTGTGGCACAACTATCTCTATCTTCATACCCAATGTGGGGCAGCTGCTCAAATCTGTATATTTTTTTTAACTCAAACATGCCGGTTCTCAAAGGGCATTTCCAAAAGGCATCCCAGAGTCACTTAGAGATTTGTAAAGCATTGTGGGAACAATGGGCTTTGTGGTGGCCTCTGGAATCTTCCAAGCCTACCTCCAGTCTGTCCCTCCCCTTTGTCAGCTTATAGCCCACTGCAAACCAATCATTGCCTCTAATCCTCTGTTGACTCACTTGTGCTCTAGGGAAAATACTTGCCTGATGTGGGCTTCTATAAGGACAAGGAAAAATACTCATGTAGTGCCCAAGGCCTACACGTGGGTGGGTGTCACCATTATTGTCAAATTAGGGTGATTACTTAATGGATGCATAAGAGCTGATCTTTAGCAGCTAAAGTCCTTGTCTTGCACACGCCAGGATCCCATATGGGCACTGGTTCTAATCCTGGCGGCTCCACTTCCCATCCAGCTCCCTGCTCGTGGCCTGGGAAAGCAGTCAAGGACGGCCCAAAGCCTTGGGACTCTGCACCCATGTGGGAAGCCTGGAAGAGGCTCCTGATTCCTGACATCGAATTGGCTCAGCTCTGGTCATTGCAGCCACTTGGGGAGTGAAACAGTGGATGGAAGATCTTCCCCTCTGTCTCTCCTCCTTTCTGTATATCTGACTTTCCAATAAAAATAAATAAATCTTTTTAAAAACGTCATAACTTGTCCAGTGGTTGCATCATTTTTGTAGAAAATTTGTGCAGGAAGGAATCTCAGTCCAACCTCTTTCTTTCAATGAGACCTGGAAAAGGGAGGTGTACTAAGTGGATCAGTTGAAGTCATCTGCTGGCTCATGGCAGAACAGGCCAGACCAGAGCTTCGTTCTCTGACCTTGGATTCTTGCTCCTGCACCAGAAGTTGCCTACCTGCTTTCAGTGGGCTTGGGTCAGGCTAGGAGCTCTGGTTCCTGGTGTTCCTGGGTGACAGAGCTGAAGATCTGGGACCTGCATTTTCTGGAGCTCCCATCATGGGCTTCCCATAGCCCTGTGTAGTAACGTGTGTCTCCTCATAGTGCAGATAATGTGCTGGTTTTGTAGCTCACAGTGCTGGCTTGAGCAGTCCAGATACTGGTTAAGGAGTGTGTCAGACAAACCCAGTGTCCCCACCTGCCAGCTTACCACTGCTTAACCTCTCCGAACTTTGGTTTTATTAGCAGAACAGCAGCAGTGAGAGTATCTATTCCATGGTGGTGTTGTAAAGGTCAGTGAGGTATTGCAGGAAGTGTGTAAGCATTGCCTGGCCCATGATGAGCACTATTTAGAATCGATCTAAATAGGCTCAGCAGCACGTGCCCCCAAGATGTATGTAATCCGTGAAGCCTTACTCTCTCTCCTGAGCAGGTGTTATTGGCAAATTCCACCCTCCTCCCTCAACCCCCTTGTCATCCAACAGCATTGTGGTCTCTCGGATCTGTCTCACCCCAACCGGTGGCCCTAAGAGCTGCAGTAAGTTAACAGGTGTGGCTCATCAGGAATGGAGTCAGGAAGCCCTGGGTTTTCTTTCCATCAATAGTTAGAGGCAGAGGCTTGAGTTGTGGTGAGGCAGCAAGTGAAGCCACTATATACAAAGCCAGCATCCCATGGGAGCACTGGTTTGAATCCCAGCTGTTCCACTTGCAATCCAGCTCCTTGCTGATGCACCTGGGAAAGCAAAAGACCACCCACATGTTTGGGCTCCTGCCACCCACATGGGAGACTTGGATGCAGCTACAGGCTTCTGGCTTTAGGCTGGCCTAGCCCTTGTTGATTATCACCATTTGGGGAGTGAACAAATGGAACAGTCTCATATTTACTTTCCCTGCCTTTCAAATAAATATAAGAAATCACTTCAAAAAATAGTTACAGGCAGAAACACAGACCACTGGGTTAGGCTGTAGTGGTTTTTTTCGAAGTCACCTGTATTTTGAAGTGGGTTCACCTTGGAGGAGCCTTGGTACTATGCACCCCCAAAGGGGCATGCCTCTTTGGACGTGTGCCCTGTAAATTCACCCTGAAACTGAGTTCTTTGTGCATTAACATGTTAGTTTTCTTTTTCACTTGTATAAGATTTTGGATAATTGGGAAGTTTTAAGTTTCTGTTTGGAAACCCTAACACTTTGGATTAAGGCCAGAATAATCCAGATAAGCCTAAATTAACAGAATCCAACTTCATAAAACCTCGGGATGGTTTTCCCTAACATCAAAAATTGTATTTCACTAAGATTCTTGTAGTGCCCTGACTCTGGGTCATGGCTCTGTCTTGATTCTGAGTGTTACATCATTTCATTCTGGCTTATGCAAGTGCTCAGCACCCTGCACGTTGCAGTATTCTTCGCTATGGCCCGCGTTTGGGCCACTCTCAGTGAGTCGTATTGGTGATGGATGGGTTCAGAAGGAAGCGCAGCAGGAAGAGGCTTAGCAGGAATGGAAGAGGTGAGGCAGCTCCATGTGAGATTCTGCAAAGGGATTAAGATTTGGCACGGGCTTGGTTTCTGTGCAGCCTCTTAGGCAGAGAGCCCCAGGAGAGGGAGGCAGGCTGTCAGCTGAGGCTTCGCACACTCTCAGCCTGCCTTGAAGGGTGGTTGGCTCCTCTCTGCCTCTCTCTCTCTCTCTCTCTCTCTCTCTCTCTCTCTCTCTCCCCCTCCCTCCCTCTCTCTGAGGTACCCAGTTTTTCCTTGTTCAAGGATGGATGTGGATGCAGGAGGCTTCAAGAAGACAAGGTAAGAGTTTCAGTTTTTTAAGAAGTCCTCTGGTGGTCTCAGTGTCTGGGGAACTGTACTCCGTGCAGCGTTAACCAACACACAGTTCCTCTGAGACATTTACAAAGAGAATCAGAAAGCATTATTTCCTTGTTGAGAAAGTTTCTGAGTTGTGTTTATCCAAAATGTTTAATTTTTTTTTTCTGTAATCACAAGTTGGAGATATCTTCCTTTGTTTGTTTGCATTTGGAGCTAGAAGATCTTGAGAAGGATCTTGATAGTTTATTACGTGTTTATTTTCATTCTTTTTACAAGGGTTTATGGTGTGTTATATCTCAACATTTAGTTTAGTGAAAACTTTGATTTGGTATGGTCTACTAGCTTTGAATAAATTGCTCTTGAATTTGTTTTATGTTTCTTTTGAACTTTTATCTTTTGGCTGCTACAAATACGATACTGGTAGAGGACATCCAGAATTGTGAAAAACTGTAACCAAGGAATCCAATGCAAATGTATTTGATGTTATCCATGATCAAAATGAGCAATGTGCTTTTTTTTGTTTTAGTTATGCTTTACTAGACACCCCCAAAAACTCAGTGCAAGTATCCAGTTTTGGGGAAAGGTGATGAGTTTATCTGAGAGGTTATTTCTCAAGACATGAAAAGCATGTTAGACCTTTGATAAGATTAGCTCCAGAAAAGATCATTAAGGGACAGCTTTCTGCTTACCACCAACTCAATTCCAAAATCCACTCCTTTTCTTTAAAAAATTGAGAGTTAAAAATAACCCAGAATAAAACTTGAAAACTGGGTTTTTTTTTTTTCTCTCTGTATTTGGCTAACTTCATCGCAAAGTTCTGTGTTGAAGGAATTCAAGCTATGAAGACTACTCTTGAAATGGCTCACACAACTCTATCTGCGAGTCTCTGTAACTTCTCCAAGGGCATGGAGAGTGTTTCTGAGGACTAGGATTGAAAATTTCAACTGAGTGTGGGTTCTTTCCTCACCCCTGCGAGAGATAACACCACTAAGTAGCACAAGGAATCATGTCAGTTTCTTGACACGATCCCATTTTTATCTGTGTCCAAAATTGTGTGGAAGGAACATTGGACACGTTTCAGGCCAGCGAGGGTGCCGAGCGAGTGTTTCTGGTCATTGTGGCAGGCTCCGGACAGAGGGACCCCTGATCACTGTAACTTACTGGAAGCAAAATCTTTTAGGTCTAGGGGTCTCTGACGTTATGGTTTGGGTTGGTGAAGGGATAGCTGTGCGTTACGTTATTTTTTCTTTTAGTTCATGCAGTCCTCTGTCTTGAGGGAAACACTCTGGAAATAGAAGCTCTTGCATTTAGTATTGCTTTAATCCAGCATTTTAACCATTGTGTCTTCATTTAGTGGGAATGGCTAATATGAGTGAATTGTTGTGTTTTTGGTGAATGACCAATAATAAGGTGACTTAAGGATCAATCGGAAAAATTGTGATAGCAGGTGCCATCTTTCAGAGGATTATGAAGAAGCGCAATTCAGCATTCATTCTCCCTGTTACTGAAAAATCTAGACAAGCCGTTGCTGTGAATGCTTCTCATAATTGAGCTTTGAAAAATCACGGAGTATAGTGTGAAAATGGCAAATGCTGGTTTTCAACAATGTCTCAGTGTTATATAAATTTAAGGAATATCCCTGTTACTCAAATATTTTTAGATATATTGGCAGTAACATCTGGGAGTAGCTGCCATGAGTTATCCTTTCCTCCTTGAAAAAGTCTCTCGTTGTTGTTTTATCTAGTTAAACAGTCAGATGCGTGCATAATTAGGACAAATTCACACAGTACAAAATAGTAGACCCGAAACCATCTCCTCCATGGAGACGTCTTCAGAATTTAGAAAAGGAGTAAATAGTTCTTTAGGACTGTGCTTCTGGAACAGTATATGTGGTGTTGGTTAATACATAGCATCCTGGGCTTTTCCACAGAAAGAGAGGAGAGAGACAGGTGGAAGAAAGATCCAGCTGTGATTTTATTTTTTTTATGACCACATACCCACACTCCATCGCCCCCGAGAGACAGGTAGAAGCTGCAGGTCCCACAGTTAGCCAGAGATGGAGTGCAAGGAGACGGCTGTTGTGTTGCTCAGAAATGGATGGCTCTCTTGAAACAGCTGGTCAAGAAGGACAAGAAGCCAGGGCGGATTATTGGAGTAGTAGAGAAATCTGGCGGGGGGTGGCGGGCATGGCATGAAAATGCCATCAGGAAATGCCCCGTGGGTGGAAATAGTCAATACTTGATGAAGCTATGGCCGTAGAAAGGGCCACCTGACAGGGATAATGAGATTGAGCTGCAAGCTGGAATAGGACTGGCTGAGGTTAAAAAAAAAAATCAGGCCAATTAGTAATAATGAGGGTGTTTACTCACTTGTAGATTGGCACGATACCGCCCTGGGCTGGAATTAGGACAAATGATAATTTCCTGTGCTAATGACTGTACAGAAGAGAGGGAGAAGTATCCTAGAAGTTGGAGGGGTGTCTGTGTGCGAGCTGATGTGATTTAATGACCCTAATAAATGTCAGATGCGTGGTCTGCTCAAGAGTGGAAAACCGAGGTATCTATAGATGATGGGACCTAGATAAAAACAGGAATCGTAATTATGAAAGGAGTCAGTATACCTCAATCTTGCCTTTTAATTTTGAAGAGAAGCTGACTGCCAAACACCTTTTGGAAAATGAAATATGACAAGATTGGAAAAAGTCCATCTTGGCAGGTGTGATTGCGAAGAGCTAGGTTTCTTCTATCGAACCTTCTTGGCCTGATAAAGTAAGAATAAACAACCCCATTTTAAAATGCTTTCTTTGTTTCAGGAATTGTGTGAAACCCTCTGTGTGCCTTAATTTGTCTTATCCTTGTAGCTCTGGAGTTTGTTTTATATAAGATAATAGTTAATATTTACAGAAACAGCACAAAGAGAATTGCTCAAGTAGATGCTTCTTAAGAAAGAGAAAATAGTAGAGTTAGGGTCCAGCGCCATAGCCAAGTGGCTAAATCCTTGTCTTGCATATGCACCTGGATCCCATATGGGCGCCCGTTCATATGCTAGCTACTCCACTTCCCATCCAGCTCCCTGCTTGTGGCCTGGGAAAGCAGTAGAGGATGGCCCAAAGCCTTGGGACCCTGCATCTGCTTGGGAGATCCAGAAAAAGCTCCTGGCTCCTGGCTTTGGATTGGCTCAGCACTGGCCATTGCAGTGATTTGGGGAATGAACCAGTGGACAGAAGATCTTTCTCTCTGTCTCTCCTTCTCTCTGTATATTTGCCTTTCTAATAAAAAAATAAAAATGAATTTAAAAATTTGTACAGAGTTAGTTTAGAAAATACCCACACATAATTTAATGGACATCCGATAAGAAATTGATATGAAAACAAATATAAAGGACATTTTAAGTAGCTGAAGTGTGGGAACCTGTCCCTCACTTTGTAGGACCTTTGTGAATGATGGGAATACTTGGTTGACATGGAAAGGAGCCAGCAAGCATCATAAATTACTTTGCTTGCTCCTTTCAGAGAAATATATCAAAGTGAGCACCAATCTCAAATCATCTTTGAAAGCACACGCACTGGATCAAGAAGCAGTAGATGTACAGAATGTTCTAGACCTCGTTGACAGAGTGTATGTGAATAAATCACGAGGACAGCTTGGCTGGCTTCCAGGAGTGCTAAAGGAATTCCAGGGTGAAGTCCTGAGGGGTGTTAGTGAAAGTGGTTCACTTTCACCTTCAGAGGTCCTGCAGACCCCTAAGGCATGATGAAACTGCTCTCTTTGGCCAGCAATGATAATAAATATATATGAAGTATAAAATGTAATACATCAGTGTTTGAGGTTATGACTTTGGCCAATCCTGTTTTGTCACTGTCTGGAAGGTCTTTGGGAACGTTTCATTCCTGAAATGGCCAAGAACTACCAGCCCCTGATAATCATGTAAAATAAGCACGTCATAATTCATGTGAGCTCAGTAGCAAAGCCCAAAGAAACAAGTGGGCGGTGGCTCAGTCTTTCAAGACACGGTGCATCCTAGAGCCCTGCTTCACCGAGGGGGGCGAGCCTTCCCACAGCCTCAGAGGTAGACTCTCATTCCCTGGTAAGTGCACGGCATGTGGATTTGAGCACTCACCAGCTTTTGAGCCCCAGCTGCACAATCTCGCTGCTCCATTTGCCTGGTGGTCTAGCCAGCTCTCCCCTTTCCAATCCTGGTGGTCCTAACTCCACCTGACCTTGAAACCTAGGAACCTTGTGCTCTGCTTTGTAGCAAGTGGCCTAGATTCTTCCTCACCTGTGACTGACTTAGCTTGTACAGCAGAATGGTGATGTGTCAGTAGAGTCCAAATTTGTGCTGAGCAAGACAGAGAACCAAGACAAGGAATTGGTCGTGGTCAAAACCGGCAGCAATAAGCAGGAGATGAGGAGTGAAGGGTGAAGGTCATTTGATCATGTAACAGGTATTTGTGGAACTCCCACAGTGGGCCAGTCAGTATAGCTGCAACACAAGTATGGATGAGACAGCCCTGGTGCTGATGAGAAACAAGTAAGCATAGTAGAACACGGTGTCTCAGTCTTGGCGTTATTGATATGTTAGGATAATTTCTGTCCTGTGATCTCTCCCCACTGGATGCCAGCAGTTAGCACCCAATGTACACAGAGCTATAACAGCCAAATATGTCTCCAGACATTGTTCAATGACCCATGGAGGCAAAATCACCCCTCGTTGAGAACCACTGCAGTGAAGTGTGGAAATGAAGGCAGAATAGGCTATTATATGAGCTTATAGCAAGTCCCCTTAATGACGACTGGGAGGGGAGGCTTCAGAGGACACCTGCAGGGTGCAAAGTCCTCAGAAACAAGCTAGGAGAAGCAAAGTTGAGAGGAGGAGTTCCAATGGAGGGAATAGCTGGGCCTGGAGACCACATAGAAGAAGCCCAGGGCTGGCTTCGGCTACTAACTGGGAAGGTGGATAGTCTTTAGGGGAAGCACACACTTGTACATATAACCTTATGTCTCCCCAAGAGACAGTATTTCACAGTCAGCCCTGATGGCAGCTAGTACCTTGTTATGTTGTGCTGGGACGCAGGTAGGCAGCACCAGCAGGTGAGGGGTGATGCTGGTTCAGAGATGCGTAGGCCCGGGGATCTCAGGTGCCACGAGGGGGAAGCAAGCATCCAGCTCCCTTCTTGGTGAATTTTCAGAGATGTAGAATTCTAACTTAACTACTTCTCATGGCCCAAATTCCTGTTATCTAAATCTAATCAAGTTAGACCCAAATTTTAAAATTTATCAATAGAAAACTTTTCTTCCATAATTACCCTCCCAAATGCCTCCAATTGTTAGTATATGTGCTGCCAAAGAGAACACGATCTCCAATTATTAGTAACTGCAGCCTGCCTCAGCATTGGCTTTAACTGAGAATGTGTGTCACTTGGGTCCAGCACAGTGGCCTAGCAGCTAAAATCTTTGCCTTGTATGCTCAGGATCCCATATGGGCGCCAGTTTGTATCCCGGCAGCCTCACTTCCCATCCAGCTCCCTGCTTGTGGCCTGGGAAGGCAGTTGAGGATGGCCCAAAGTCTTAGAATTCTGCACCTGAGGTAGACACCCCAAAAAGGCTCTGGGCTCCTGCCTTCGGATTGGCACAGCTCTGGTCAATGTGGCCACTAGGGGAGTGAATCAATGGATGGAAGATCTTCCTCTCTGTCTCTCCTCCTCTCTGTTTAGCTGACTTTCCATAAAAATAAAAGAAATTTTAGAGAGCGAGAAAGAAGGATATTCATCACTCTTTGCAACAGAATGACTGGTTTGTATCTCTTGCAGCAAAGACATGGGCTCCCCATGATGGGTCTACTTGGGGTTCTACAAAGATGAGTACATTGGAGGAGGATATGCTATTTCTTTGAATGGCCTTGTCCCTTCTGCAACACTCCTTTTTTGCTAGCTTCTTGGTCTCCATAGTACCTTATGGGCCTTCCGGTCCCTTAGCAATAACTGGCACAGAACACCTGTATTACGCCATCAGCCCTAGGGATGCACAGGAGAGGAAGAAGAATCAGAAAAATGTGGGGGATGGGAAATAATAGGCCTCACTCCATGCTAACTACTTCAATATGGGTGAATTCCCCTTAGCAGCCCTTTGTTACTGGGTATTGTCTTCTTCCATGTTCGCACGAGCACCAGCCCTGCTTTCATGCTGCTGGTAAGGGGTATTTAACTGGGATCCAATCCTCCCTGTTTTTTGGGCTCTGAAATCCATGTTCCTTCTACTTCAGTATTCTGGAAGAATCCCCAGAGCAGAGGGCCTTGCCAGGACCCCACTGTTATGTTGTAAGGCCTGTCAGGGCTCTTCTCGAGCCGTTAGGCAGGTCTGGAGTTGAGTGAGTGACCTCCAGGCATAAAAATCTGGCTTGATCCCCAGCAGTCAGGGGTGTACAGCTTGTGATCTATGCATGTCCTTCTTTGGGCCCTCACTTCATCATCTCTTCCCAGGAATCTTCAGCTGGCTTCGCAAGCAGGGAGCCTCGTTCTTTTCTTTTGCCCTGTTGCCTGCCTTGAAGTTAAAGAACCCGGACCCAGATCTGGGAGATCCAGATTCTAGGGACTGCTACCTTCCACTTGCTGTTTGGTCTGGAATGCATTTCTTACTCAATTGACTCATTTGCAAAATGATCAACCAACCATAAGCCCTACCTGGCTGTCTCGCTGGTTGTGTAAGTGTGCAGTAACACAGTGGTTGTAACAGCAAACTGGAAGATGCATGTCTTACCCTCATCAAGAGGTACTTTGTCAGAAATGGGAGGAGGGAAATGGCAGTAAGATGCTTACTGAGCAAAGGAATGAAAGTGACTCTGTGAGCAGGTGGGTTCCAGAGAAGATATTCATAGCAGTCAATCTGATGTCCACATCAGAGAAACAGCTGGGGTGTACGGAGTCTAGGTATGTGTGTATGGTAACATACTAGGCATAGACATTATAGCTTGGGTAAAAGAAAGTATCAAGAATTTTATAACTGAATGGACCCCAACAATTATCCAACCACCATCCCATTCTTTTGATGATCATATTGAAGAATCAGACACCCATGGCTAGATCAAGGTCATATGTAGAAGAAAACGAGTCAACACAATTTGGCTTATCAGTTAAGTTTCATTTGGACTCTGTGAAAAGAAAGGGAAATCCTAATAACTTTTGGTAACATCTACCAATAAAGGTAGACCATATGACTACCGTGGTAGTAATCACAGGACTGGAATCTGTAGTGTTAACCAGGTTAGGACCTGGGGCTGAAGAGAGCAGCTCGTAGTTAGGCATGCATACAGGGGCAAATGAGTCAAGGGAGGTTTTCATTAATGAATCTGTCCACTGAACCAATATTTACTGAGCACCCACAGCTGTGTGCCAAATACTAATCCAGCTACTTAGATGTAGTGATGCACAGCCAAACCCTTCCCCTGGACCAGCTGGTTGAGCTGTATCCAGACTTGCTCTAAAAATGATTAGGGAAGGTGTGTGACAAGCTGTCAAGGATACAGAGATGGAGTTCAGGCATAGGACTGGCAACAGAACCATGAGCTTACGCTCAGTGAAATAAGCCAGTCTGAAAGAGACAAATATATTTTCCCTGATATGTGGCAGTTAATATGGAATACAAAATAGGGTATAAGAATGAAGTGGTCACGTTGGAATGTGGTTGTCTTTTTTAGCCTTTGTTTGTACTCCAAAGGAGCTGTGATCTTCCTGCTGCTTTTTACTTGATTAGTCTGTTATGATTGGTGCTGAATTAAACCTGTAATTATAGGGTGGATTAGACAAGTGAATTTCAAAATTCCATGCGAAAATGTTGAGCCTGGACAACCTAGGGTTTTGGACAGAAAAGAGGGAGACCCATTGGAAGGGGGCTGCTGGAGACCAGCTGCGCGGTGGTAAGGCTGTAATGGAGCTGGGGCCGTGGGAATGGAGAGAGAAGGGGCCCATCAGAACAAGACTTGAAGTGCTGGTGGCTACCTGGCCTCAGGCCTTGAGATACACAAAGGTGACACTGAGATTTCCTATCCAAAGGAGTGGATGGGTGATATGGCAATGGGATAGCTAAGGTGTAAGTGACAATGAGCCTGTTTGGTGGCAGTCACACAGTCAGTTTGGAGCAGGTTTGGAAGGGATGGCAGAATGGCCAAAGCACAGCGTCATCTAACGGGGGCTGAACCTTGCTGTGAAGGGTATAGTTAGAGCCCTTAAAAGAGGCTGACTTTCCCTGATTACAAATTAAGGAAGGAGAGCAACTGCAGAATAAAACAGCAGTTTACCAGGGAGTCTGTTTATTCCCTTCTTTCTCCGTGGTAATCTTATTTTTTTATGTTAATGCAATATTCATACAAAGAGAACAGAATTGATAGATAAAATCCTAAGAATATAGTAACATTTCCTTCCCTTCGCTTTTCTGTTTTTTGAGATAATATTTTTAATTAACATTGTAGTTAAGGGCTCTGCTAATTGACACGTATAAAGTTAAAAAAAAAAAAAAACCAAACCTTTATTTGGCAGTAATGTAGCCAAGGACTAAAGACAATTAAACAAAAGATGACCATTTCACCCATACACAGAACATTTCTAAAATAAATCAGAGATCATTAAAACTATAATAGCATAGCATTCTTTATCATTCCCTTTTAAACAGAAGATAAATTTTACTGTGTGCACTTTCAAACAAGCACAAACATACAGAAGTAGTGGTATGAGTGTCCCTTACCTGGCCTCAACCTGCAGCAGCTTTGCCCATGTTCTTTCAGCAACCTGCCCAGCAGGATCTAACTCTCCTGCTAGAGAATTTACACTAAACTGCCCCGTAGGGAATCACTCCATGATGTGTTTTTGACAGATACAGGCTGTTTTTAAGTCCAACTGTAATTTTATCGTACCAAAAGAAACAACCCTAAATTTATTTTTTAAAAATACCATATCTGTTTCAGACTTTCCTGGTTGTCCCCTACATAGTTTTCAGTATTTGTCCTTTGGAAAAGGGATAGAATGAAGTTAAAATAGCCATTTGGATGACATTTCTCTAGTCTTTTACTTCCTTGCAGCTCCTTGCTTTTGTATGTGCCGTTTACTTTTTTGAAGAAGCTGTAGTGATTGTCCCATAGATATGGTTTTGGAGAGCCTTGAGCGACGCTTTGGAACTTGTTCCTGTAAGCTACAAACATCTGTTAGGTGACTTGGGAGTTGTCTTTCCTGGGTGTCTCTGTCTCAGGATTCTCAGCCACTGTAGCCGATAACGTAGTTCCACCCAGGGAGCTGGGTGTAGCCCAGGCGAGGCCAGCGAGCGTTTCCTTTGCTGATAGTGGCCTAACAGCACACGTGTGTCATGCTGTACCAGGCCATGTGGGGAACACAAGGAACAGTGTGATTGCCTTTGCTTGGCTCTGAGGAGCTTATGATGCAGTTGAGAGGAAGAAAATTACATGGAACTGACCGAAGAGCACAGGCAGCTGGGCTCTGGGAAGCTTGGCTACAGCTGGAGCAAACCCCAGCCTTGACACTTAGCAGCGGTGTGACCATGCACATGTTGCTGCGCATTTCTGAACCTGATTCCTCATCATTGAAACGGAAAAGAAAAGCCTCTGCCTGCCTTAGGAATGTATGAGGAGTCGCCGGCGTGGCCTTGGAGCCAGGCAGTTTGGAAGCTCACTCTGGAGTCCTGCTCCTTCTTGGTAATGTTAAGTTATCCACAGCCACCACGCACCATACACCATGTCAGTCCATGCTCAGCACTCCCCGTGTCAAGCCTCATTGTAAGGCTCTTGACAACTCCATTTGACAGGTCACAAAACTGAGGCTTACATAAGTTCGAGCTCAGAGCTCATGCTGTACACTGCTCGAATATATTACTCTCCCAAGCAGGTCCATTAAAGCTCACTATCCTTGTTTATAAAGGAGAGATTGTATCTTACAGAATGATTGTGAAAACTAAGACAAAGTGTACTCTGAGAATAGAAAAATCAAGGCTTTTGTTTTCATGGTGAGTTACGGAACAACAAATTAGCTTTTTTACTGTTATTTATTTTAGTTTGCTTTGTCAAAAACAGTTTTTATTCTTGGGTTATGTAATTATTTTTAAAAAAATGTTTATTCTTATTTTCTGTTTTACAATGTTTATACATAGGAATTCCTCTGCCTTCCCCAATTCCTTTCTCTCCCCAACATTGCCTCCTGTGTTTTGGAGTAAAATAGTCCATCGGGTGTAGTCTTGACTCCAGCATTCTAATAAATTAGTTTTTTCCTGTTGAACTGTCCTGTGATATATTAAACTGTGTGGGCTATTCATAAACACAAAAGTGATACAGAAAATGGAGACGTTGACTCGCATTTTGAAACCTTCATGGTGAAGGAGGGGTGAGTGAGAGTCAGCGGGTCTTTGGCCATCTCAGGAGCTAGGGAAACCAAGTGACTGGGAGACTTGATGTCCAGGGTTCTTATAAATGCCCATTTGAAACTTCCCAGTTGTCCCATTGACACGTGCAAGACTTGTGAAATGGGCCCATGACAGATTTAGGGGGTTCTATGAGGAGAGCCACCCAGTGGCTGTGAACCCTCCAGACAGGAAATGTAGTCGCTGTCAGCACTGCACTGGAGAACCCTGCTGTGGCCCAGTGAGGAAATGGGGTGCAGATGGGAGCAGGTAGAAAGAGCGCCATCTGGAGTCTCTCACTGGGTATCCGGCTCTGCCTGAGCCATGTGTGGCTGGCTCACCCAGGGAGGCCTCAGACTCCTCATGAATGAAACCCACGAGGGATCACCCAAGTCCTTCAAATTCCTTAGCTCTAGGGATCGCTGAAATTATTTTTAAAGCTAAAGTGGGGGGGGGGGGGGATCAACTACAGAAAACAGATTTCAGTCCTTATTAGGTTTCAAGTAGGAACAGACACAGAAGCTGAGACTGAAAAAGAATTCGAAGAAACACCGAGAGAAGCATCTTGGATGTTGAGTAGATAAAGACTTTACGGTGATGCTGGTCAGTGCTGGCCTTGCATTCCCCACAGACAAGAGATGAATCACAGGAGACATCAGAGGAAGTGGAAAAACCCCTCCTCAGAAGCGCATGGGTTGTTTGGATTCAAGTGAGCGAGCCTCTCCTGGGAAAAGGCAATGACTCGATAATTCCGAGGATACTTCAGAAAGTTTGTGGAAATGGAATTACAGAAAAGTTTATTTTAGTGTGAAACTGTAGTCTGTGACAGGTTCAGGAAGCTGTACCGGATAGCCAGCAAGCTCCCTAACAGGGCTAGCTGGAGGCGGTGGGTGGTGGTGGTGGGATATTACGGACACGAGATGCAGGTTGTGGAGTGCAGTGAATTCCAGGGGGCTGGTGGGCTGTAAATGCTGTAAATGCTGTTAGTGGGTAACACACATTTGGAGTTACCTGAACACCACTAAGGCCATGGGGCACAATATTTTGGAAAGTGGTGGAGCTGGGTGACAGAGAAACGGGGGTGAGATCCTGACATGGTATCCGAAAATGGAGAGGAGAATGGATTCTATCCCCCCGGGGACCTTCAAGCAAAAGCCAGATGCACAGAATCAGCCAACATCATCATCATTGTCAGTATCACTGTCATCGTTGTCACAACAACAGCAACAGTAAGCATCTGTTCCATGCCAAACAGCAAGCCAGCTCCATTAGCCCCCTGATGGTGCCAGCCTCCCCTACCACCCATCGGGGGGGGCATTATTACTTTGTCTTCCTTTGGCCTCAAATGCCAATGAGTCTTGGCAAAGGTGAACGTTAAAATCAGTGACTTGCAGAGATGAGAAGTCACAGCCAGGCTTATCTCATCCTTTCTGAGGCCTGCTTAGAGCCTGTTGCACACGTCTGCCATGCCTTTGGGAATGCAGAACCAGCAGCAACAGCAGTGGCAGTGTTCGCTTTTATAAGTTGCAAAAATGATGTCTGTCTATTGCTTTAATTTACACTTTTTTGGATCACCAGGGAAAGTGAATGGTGGATTTGCTGGCTTGTCACAAATGAAGACCCAACCAGTGTGTTTAGGTGACCAGTCCAAGGCTCTGTGGCCGCCTATTGAAAGGGCCAAGTCCAGGACTGGTATGCCAACCCCTCCAACCCGGCCTGCAACTGCGTCCTCCATGCCGCTTCCCTGGGCTCTTCTCCCAGCTCCTCACCCCAGCACTTTGGTGGGCAGTGTGAGAAGCTCTGCTCATTCCCCAGGGACTGGCCACGATGAGAAAGAAAGAACAGGACAAGCAGTCCTTAGCCCAAAGCATCCTGACACAAAATCCTTCCTTTTTACAAAAAGCCTTGGAATCTCTTCTGATGAATAATAGGTAACCACTCAGACGTACTTGAAAATAGCTGCTACGTTTTGAAATTGAAAATAAAAGCAAAGAAGAAAAATTGTAGAGGAAGCCGACAGCATGTTTTAAAAACAGTTCTCACTGGAGATGTTCAAAGCCAACACAAAAACCAGCTAATAAACTTCCCATCACAATCCCAGGAGAAGTGTTCCTTAAGATCTCACTGGGGCACTTGGAGACAAGAATAGCTGTTCCTGGGAACTGTCTCTTTAATGGGCACTGCCGGTTTCAGCCACCTGGGAAGGTAGATGCTCTTATTGGCCTCATGATTTTATAGAGGAAAACTGAAGCTTATCAGGATAAAAAAAATTTTTTTTCAAAGACCGTAAGTTAGTGGCAAAGCTGGCACTTGGACTGGGGCCCAAATCCAGTGTTTGTGCTCTTAATTGCTGTGCTCCTTAGCACCCTGCACACAGGTCTGTAACCTTGAACTAGGAGTCCCCAGAAGATCAGTCATCAAGCACAGTGGTGAGGATGCTGTGCTCTATATCAGAGTGCCTGATTTTAACTCAAGGCTCCTCTTGCAGTCTAACTTCCTGCTGAGGCACACGCTGGGGAGCAATGGGTGATAACTGTACTTGGATCCCTGCCGTGCACGTGAGATCTGGATTGAGTACCGGGCCCTTTGCTTTGGCCAGGCCCAGCCCTGGCCGTTGCAGCCATTTGCAGAGGGAATGAGCAGATGGAAGATCTCTGTCTACCTTTCAAAAATAAACAAAGCAAAAAAAAAAAAAAACCTGTAAAGGTCACTTGTCAAGTTCCTTCCTTTCTCCTAGATTAACATTAACACCATTTTTCAACTCCAGTAATTGATGCTCAGGAAATTTGTTGTAGATAGCAGCTCTGAAGTGTTGCAACCCAAAGGATTCAACTGCAAGCATCTTGCTGCTTCCTGGCCTGTTTCTTTTCCTCTCACTCTGCGTATATACAGCCATGTATTTGCACATGTGTGCATGTACACACATGTATCCCCCCGCCCAAATATGTGGTTAAGAATACACTGGGTTCAAGTAACTGAAGCAAACAGCTGGCTGGAATGACAGACTCCACGACTGAAACGCACCATACCCTGTTCCTAATTGCATGATTTGAAGTTCTCTTTGAAGAGGAGGGTCATTGCACCTTTAGCAATCCTTACAGGAGCTTTTTCAGTATGGATAACTCTTGACCCTTCTTCAGTAGCAACAGAGGTGGGTCCGTGCCTTGTGTACTGTATGTTTCTGTCTGGGGCTTGTGCACTGAGGAAGATGAGCAGAGGAAAGTGTCAAGAGGACCAATGTGTGAATACCTTGACCACCTTGCGTTGCCTCTAGCAACTAAGATTTATGTGCTAACTACACTTAGAGTGCTTGCTGTCCAGTATGCACTGCTCCAAACAGTGTAGACAGTGTCCACATAGTGCCAACCTCCTCTTAATGCTAAAAGGGTAACTGAGGTGCACAGATGGGGCTTGGCATCTTGTCATATACCTGCTATATGGCAGAGAACGGACCAGGCAACCCGGCTCCCGTGTGCATTGCTGGCAGGTGACAGAGTTGCAATCTCTTCTAAGATAGAAGTAGATTATTTTCACGCAGGGATTTGCTCACACAGAGGCTAAGCCTGAAGTTCATGTATGCGGTGGTCCTGAGCAGGTGGGGGCAGAGGGCGGAGCCGGAGAACCTAGCCGTGGGGAGCAATGGGAGGTGAATTAGAGCCTGCTTTGGTGATTGATCTTGTAAGAGTGGTTTGTCAAGGGAACGGACAAATGAAACATCATTTGCAGCTTCTGTTTACCACTTTGATATGCCACAATTGATTTCTTTTGATAGTCTAAGTCGCTGAATTTAAATACCCCCCCAATGAGATACTGTGACTTATAATTGGCCTTCAGTGCTGCCGCACCCCCTTACCCCCATCTTCTGGCACAGTGGGCTCAGTGCACGTCTCCTCTTGTGGCATTTGACCTCTCACTCTAAAAATAAGGGCCAGCTGAGTGCTGTGGTTCCTTGTGGCGCAGATGGAGGCTTCACTAGACAAGTGTGGTTTGTATTTCTGAACAGCTGCACACATGGGACGAAATGCTCTGAGTGACCTATTTTCAGACCTTGACACATACAGTTGGCTTGAAACTCAACATGCACTTTCTCAAAAGTGAAGCAAATGTAAACAGTCTTCTCATACATTATCCTGCATGTCGGAATCCTATGTTTTAATGGTTTCTCTTTTGACTCTGGAATATACCATGTTGGTAATGGGAAAGGAAATCCCTTTCATTTGCCTCGTGGTGATGACATGAAACCCGTAGAATGTTAGAGCTGACAAGGGCCTGGAGATTGTCAAGAGTGACCCCCCTCTTCTCCTAAGAGACTCAGGGAGGTTTAGTACTCCAGCGCCTCACTGGTCAGTGGAGGTGAGCACGGGGCTAGACCAGGGCCCTGCACGCCTGGCCAGCTGTGCTGGGCAATGCTGGGTTGAGTTTTGGACAGCTGCCATTCAGGCGCACTTTGATGACCTCAGCCGTTATACAGACTCCAGAGCTCCCGGGTCAGTCATCTCAGGGCTTGAGCTGCTCTTCCAGGCTTTGGGTCGGGATTCTCTGTGTTGGTCCCTCTTTACCACTCATCCAAGCAGTGCCCCTGACTGACAGCTTTCATCTACCCCATTGTTGCCCTTAGACATAACCCTCCCACCAAAGACACCTGCCCTTCATGCCCACAGAACCAGTCTTGATGACCTTGCTGTCATTGTCCGTTTCATTCACTGATATATTGCAAACATCTAGAATGATCTCGGTTCAGACAAGGCATTTGGAAGATGTCTGTTTAATGTCTGGCTGTTCAACTCCCATCAAACAAATGCTCACTCTTCAGTTTAAGGCTTTTCTTCCACTAATCATTTCCCATTTTGCCCACTTCCCTTTCAATCCTCTAGTGATTACAAATGCCAAATTATTCTTTTGTAGTTTCCCAATAAATATTTAAGTCAGCGTGTTGATACATGGCTATATCTAACCTCCTTATGAATATTAAACC
This sequence comes from Ochotona curzoniae, assembly GCF_017591425.1. NCBI lineage: Eukaryota > Metazoa > Chordata > Mammalia > Lagomorpha > Ochotonidae > Ochotona > Ochotona curzoniae. The sequence goes on along the minus strand of NW_024466512.1, from coordinate 27,520,890 downwards.
ACGTAATTAACAGCCCTGTGAGATTTTAGAAATGAAGACATTGTCATAGAGGAGTTCAGGTGCAGTGGTGAGGTCACGCTTCCAGGAGGAGGCAGAGCTGGGGTGCACACGTAAGGGAGCGTGGCTTCAGGGGTCATGTCCATGATCCTGGTGCCAAGGCTAGCTCTGCTATTCATGTATTTGTTGTTGTAAATGCAGACAGTCCAGAAGTGTATGAAGTAAAAACTGACAATTCTCCATTCCTTAAAAAAGTATCCAGACAAGGTGTGTATCGTTCTACAGGATTTTAAGTTTACATGAGTAATCACTTAATGTTAAAACTAGTATTTTATATACACACACTATACACACACACACACACAAACTTTACTGTGTTTTTTAGATTGCCTCATGTTGGTACATATCTTCCTGCCTCCTTTTCACTGCTGCTGATACCACATTATATATGGAAACATCATGTTCCTGCTGATGAACAAACAGGTCTTCCCCCAGGGTTCCCATAAGAACACTGCTGGAATTAACATCTTTGTACCTCCATCTGTGCAGTATTAAGTATTGTAAAACTTTACGTGTTAAAGAACATTGTTTCTGCCTGACGTTCTTTGCCTCTGTACACAGTCAGGAAGTAAACAGTGGCTGTCTAACAGTGCAGACGGCTTGTCTTGGCTGTCTGTAACGTAAGCTTACATCTTCCCCACCCATCGTCTTCAACTGGAGCAAATTCTCCCTACTCTTTGGGACTCCTATTCTCTCTTCCTCACGGACTCTTCCTCTTTCCCATCCTCCCCTCATTATTCCTCTCTCCTTTCCACCTGGAAAGACACAGGCCAAGGCTTCCTCTCTGGGGTCTTCAGCTCGGTAGGTCGTGGTGGCCACTTCAGAGAAGGGTGTGCTCTGAGCTCCTGGCTGTGGCGATTCTTACATGGAGGGTGTCCGTTGGAGTTAACGCTGACAATTTCAGTATTTGGCCTTGTGATAAAAATGATCTTCATCTTGACCCTGTCGCTCAAAGCATAACAATGGCAGATTAAGAAAGCAACAGTGGACGGCAATACGAGGAGCTGAAACCAGGAAAGCTCGAGGCATTCTGTTGGCTGAACTGCTCCTCTGTGTCTGGCCCCCACCTTGTGCTTGGTGCCTTCCTTACATGACTGTGTTTCATCCCTGGTGAGGGCAGACTAAACAGATTAGGAATGTTCTGTCTGGAGAGACGAGCAGGATGTGAACACAGTTTTTAAAGTCATAAATACTTCTTGTGTAACCATCTCGATGAGACCCCTGAAAGTTAGGACATAGTGAGTGTAAGACAATAGAAAAGCAATAAATGGGACTTCAAATAGTGAACTCTGCTTCAAATAACCACTTAAACAGCTTGAAAAAAAATTAGAGTACTGCGTGCCAATGGATTGGTACTGGGCTGCTCAGGGGAGTTGGAGTGCTTGGGATCCTTGAGCGTACAGGTTGAGGTCAAGGGGAACATCAGTGGTTGCTTGTGCCTTACAGTGCTTACTAAGGCCCATGAAGTTGTTTGATTGAGGGGAAAAGTGGGAGGAGCACATAGTGACTTTCCTTCATCTCTGTTTAAAGTTGAATCTCTATGTCTTACTCTGGTGAGTTCTGGGCTTCCACATGAAATTGCCCTTGGGAAGAGTAGGGTTGAAGAAAGTTGCATTATTAAAAAGACCATGGCCTTAGGTGTGTGATCTCACCATTAGGGACAAGCCCTGGACGAGGGGTGGGCTGTCGTCACAGGCTCCTTTGTGCGCTGGGCTGTCTGTAATCTGCGGATTTAACCCCTCTCCTGTGAGTCAGAGTGCTGCAGCAAAGTCTTCCTAGTCATAGTGCTACTGTAAGATTTTATAGCCCTTTCTGAACCTCTTTCTAAGCTCTGTTTGTTCCTAAATAGTTGTTGAGCGTACATCTGAGATAAAGTAAAACATTTCTCAGAGTGCCTGCCACACAGTAAACCTTCAACCAGTGCTCATGTCAGCAGCTGAAGTTGCTGTTGACATCTGATCCTGTTAGTGTCTCCCCATCTTGCTGATAGCTTGGGTCCCAGCCCTGTGACTTTTATAGAGTTTTAACTCCTGCAGTGACACTATGCCTGAGCCATTAATTCCCCGCTCAGGCATCTGCTTGACTCTTCCCTGGCTTATAACTCACTACTCAGTACTGGATTTTCTTTCCTTGACCATATCTGGGTTGGCATCCTGAAGCATATGTAATAAGCAGTGATCCACAATGAATTTTCTCTGTATACTTTTGCATTTATAACAGTACTTTGTCTTTTTAGAAGTCTCCAAAATCAAATGATCCCTGTTTGCAGATGACATAATCCTATATGTATGGAAACCAAAAAACACTCTCAAGAGACTATTGGTACACATAAGAGTTTGATATAAAAATCACATAAAAACGAATAGCTCTTATATCTATACACACACACAAAAATGCCTTGACTGATAAGGAACTTATAAAGTTAGTACCATTCACAATAGCTACAAAAAGCTTAGATATCTTAGAATAAGTTTAATCAAGGGTTTTTAAAAAGCTCTACAGAAAAAAATACAAAGCATTGAAGAAACAAAGAAAAAAAAAAGATACAAAGATTCTTCCATCTTGTGTTCCTGGTTTGGAAAATTTAATAACATCAAAATGTCCATCTACCCAAAATAATTTAAAGATTCAGTGCAATCTCAAGATTAAGGACATTCTTCTCAGATCTAAAAAAAAAATGATGTTAAAATTCAAATGGAAACACATGAGACCCCCAAATTACTAAACCTATTTTAAACAGAAACAAAGCCAGAGATATCCAAATGCTAGCTTTCAGGACATGCTGCAGGGCAGTTATAATAAAAAAAAAAAGCCTGATACTGACACAGAAGTAGATATGTTGAGCAATGGAATAAAATTGAAAACCCAGAAATTATACATCCACAACCAATTAATCTTTGACACACATGTTATAATATATCACTGGAGAAAATCGAATCTACAGAGGTATCAATCAAGACCCCTACCTAATACCTAATATAAAAACAATGTGTCAAGGATCTGAATCTGTGAGCTGATACTGTCACATTAGTGGAGGAAACTGGGGAACTGCAAAACATTGGTACAGGCAAAGGACCCAGAGGAAGGGGCAGTAAAAGCAAAAATAGACACATAGGATTACTCCCAGCTAAGAAGCTCTGTCCTGAAAATGAAACACTCAACAAAGTGAAAAGGCAGCTGGCAGAATGGGAGAAAATATTTGAAAACTATGCAACTGGGAAAGGGAGAATATTCAAAATCCATAAAGAACTCAAACCCTCAGCATTGAAACAATCCATCTAGGAAATGTACAAAGGACACGAACAGGCATTTTTCAAAGGACGAAATTGTTGAGATGGGCAACAAACATGAAGAGATGCTTCTGATACGCTAGCAATCACGGAAATGGAAATCAAAACCATAATGGGGATTTCACCTCACCCCAGTTAAAATGGCCATCAACCCAAACAACCAAAAAACAATAAATGCTACCAGGAGTCTGAGGAGGAAAGGCAACCTAATCCAACCTAATCCTAAATAGTGGGGATGTTAACTAATGCAACTGTGATGGAACATAGTTGGAGATTCCTCAGATCTGAAAACAGATTTACCACGTGACCCAGCCATCTCACTCCTGTGAGTTGAACTGTCACCGGAAATTCCATGCAAAACGTAGCAGCAGCCTCGTTTCTTGTCTCACGTGAAAGAATGCAAAGCAAGATTTATTTAAGAGCGTGAAAGAGGTCTGTCCTAGTGACAGGAGGGGGCTCCAAGGGAAGAAAGACCAGAAGAAATGGTGGAAGTGATGTCCTTTATGCACATCTCAGGGGAGGGGTCATGAAACGAGCCATTCAGAGGGCAGAAAAGAAAGAAAAGGAGAAGGGACTCATTTGCTTTGGGCAACAATGTCTGGCACTTTGCTCAGGAAAGATTGAACATCGTGAAAGTGTGAGCGGTGACTTCTTCCGCCCATTCTGATGAGCTGAAATCTCGCTCACCATCTCCCTGACAATAACTCAGAGATGGGTTGCGTTGGGCTATGCCTCCATAACCAACACTGTAAGAGATAGGAATTGATGTTGATTCTCTTTGTTCTCCCTCATGGAGACTGGGGGATGAAGCTAGAAAGACTATGCCTCTGGAGAGGTAAGGAAAGGAGAGAAGCAAGATTTTGTATTTTAAAAGGTAACTTCACCAGGGACCAGAGACCCTTAACTGCCTCTTAGCCCATCTGACTCCTCAAAGAACCAAATGAAATGAGATCAGCACATGCAAGCATAATCAATACTCCCTGTTTGTTGCAGCTCAATTCAGAATAGCTAACATATGAAATCAACCCAGATGTCCATAAAACGATGACTATACTGAGAAAACATGGTATACGTGCACCATGGAGTGCTTCTCAGCCATGAAAAGAATTAAATCCTGGCTTTTATACCAGGATGGATGCAACTAGAAACTATTACTGTCAGTCAAAAAAAAAAGTCCAAAAGAGATACACGTTTTCAGATATGTGGTAGTTAATATAGAATGCAAAAAAAAAAAAGCATAGGAATGAAACATACCTTGTGATATATTTTTTTAGCCCTTGTTTCTACTTCACAGTAGAAACTGATTTTTCATTTTTATGTTAGTGCTGAATATTAATGCTGAATTAAGGCTATGATTATAGAGTGGTGTGAAATTGTATTTTTACAAAAACTAAGAGAAGGAAGGAGAGAACATGAGGGATAAAGAAAGGGGGAAGTATGCCTTTCCTATAACTTCCTGCGAAATAGATGAAATCTGTATTAATGAAAAAATGTTAAAGCAGGCTGCATGTGTTTTTCATGTTCGGTATTCTTCCTTTTCTGCAGTTGAAATGCAAACGTATCCGTGACTTGCCCCAAGCCATGATCCTGCGAGTGGCATAGACCAGCAAAAATCCCCTGATCTCGACCCTTTAACTAGTTCCTGTCATCTTTTGAGGTTATACATCAAGTACATTATTTTGCTTCAATATATATAAATGTGTAGGATCCCTGTGAATCTAGGGGCTAAAAGGAAGAGTTTAACTTCTCTACTCCTTTGTGGCCAGACTGTAATCACTTAACAAAACATGGGAAAAATAACTGCGTATTAATGAGCAAACATTTTATTTTTGGACCTAGTCTTTCAGAGTGTTCTTGGTTTGTCCTAGTGAATAGTTGCTAAGGTGTTTGTCAGATATATTGCCTTCCCAAAGGTCTAAAGAAGCACCTCGGACTTAAATAGAGAAAACGGTGAAATTCACTAACAAAGCAGTGGCTTTAATGAACAAAAAATCAGATTATGCTTACAAAACATTCTAAATAAAATCTTTCTGCTTCTTTAACCAGCAGACCCTACCATCTTAAGGACATATTTTGTCTCCCTGTGCCAAAAACCACAAGACCTTTTGTTCCGGTTCCCATGATCCACTGCAATGCTCTATTCATAAAAGTTCTGGGATGTCTCGCCCCACCCAGGTCTCCTTTGATGTTTCCATACCGAACTCCTTTTGGTGGGTGTAGCTGTGCCTGAGCTGAGCAGACCTAGCATTTAGGGGAACATTTCTCATGGACTTCGAAGAATGTTAGAATCTTTTGACAAATCATCTTTTTGCTTATTAAGATGCTCCCAGAGGTATAGAACTTTTCTGAAGATCACCAACGAAATAACCACCCCTGCGGATAGTCTCATACTGAAATGTATTACAGTGGCTGAAAACCTGGAAGCAACCTAAAAATGTTCGCTAACAAAAGGATGCTGAAGGATCATGGGAAGAGGGCGTATGTGGTAATGACAGTGAAGTTCCAAGAGCTCTTAATAACATGACCAGAGGCCTGCTGAGCACGTGGCATAGGGAAGGCGGAGTTTAGATTGAACGTAATGGTAGCACATCTATGCTGAGATGGGCAGTGACTGTGACTTTTCACAATTGATCTTTGTATTCTGCTTCCTAATGATACATTTTCATTGGTGGGAGAAAGTTGCTTTGAAAAATAACTGAAAACAAACCTTATCCTGCGGAGTTGTTGTGCTATAATAAAAGGTTCTTTGGATTTCTTTAGAAGAGTGGTACCCTCGGCAGGTCAGAGGCACAACGCTCCTCAATGTCAGTCTAACCCACAGATGCCAGCAGAGTGTCTTCAGCTGTGACATCAAAAAATTCCCACAATGGGTGGGCATTCACAGTGGGTTCCATCACTGCTTGAGATGCCCACATCCCACATTAGAGCACCACTGTGCATCCTGGTTGCTCCACTTCCCTGTCCAGCTCCCTGCTAATATGCCTGAGAAGCAGCAGGTGGTGGCCCTACTCAGTGAGTTCCTCACACCAATGTGAGAAGCCTGGCTGGAGTTCCTGGCTCCGACTTTGGCTGCTGGAGCCACTTAGATAATAAACCAGAAGACAGAAGATGTCTGTATCCGTCTTCACTTACTGCTAAATGAAGCCTGGGGCAGCGGGCCAGGTGGAATGCAAAATCACTCTAGTTGAGAACCATTGCCTTAGAATCCTGTGCCGATGCTTCCCTAAATGCCACTCCCCTCAAAGACCCAGCAAGAGGGAGCAGCAGCTGTTCGGTCATGCATAGGAACAGAGTATGTAGAAATCTATGAATCCATTCTTTCATGAACGCTTGCTTGCCAGAGAGAGGTTTGGTATCAGGAAAGCATGGCAGCAGGTAGTAAGATTCTGCCCAGCTACGGGATGGGACTCAGTGGGGAGAATTCTGCTGCTTGTGAGCAGAGGTGGAGTGAGGACAGTCTGGCAGGCTCGTGAGGACTACAGGCACCAGCCGCGCTGGTCACCAGAAGGAGGTGGAAGGCGAATTCCCAGGCTGAGATGGGAATGAAAGCAGAAATGCAGTTGACTAGACATTGGGGAGCCTGCTGCAGAGAACTAAAGCTCCTTAAATTCCTCCTGACAGGGCACAGGATTGTCCTCAGAGCCCCAGGCTGCACTCAGCTGGCATGTGGCAGAAGCAGAGCCTGGGAGGAGGAGCTGGCCTGGGGGTGCTGGTGGAAGGAGGCAGCTCATGATCCCATGCAGAGCAGGGTGACCTTGGGGAGACATTCATAGTTGATTCTGGAAATAAGGGAGAAAAAAATGGAGCCAGTTTTCCTAGGGGAAAGATCTCTCGCAGCAGGTCAAAGAATGTGCCTATTTTCAGTGTTAATGAATAGCATTCAATTGCCTTTCAGATGACAGTACAATGATCAATAGATACAATATGATATTGGCATTTCGTAGTGCTTAATATGAAGTTTGTGATTTTTTTTATACATTTATGGAAGCCTGTGGCTGTTGGTGGCTTTGTTTTCATGACCTGTTAGTCGCATCTCTGATTTATGTGAGGGCTCGTTAGGAACACAGTTGTTCATCATTTTTTCCTATGGGAAAATACGTCGTACTTGGTGGAGATCTGCTTCTTGACGTGCTTTCTAGAAATAATGTGTGGCAAAAAGTAGATGTTGTTCCCTTGCCCTTTGTGAATCTTCATCCTTGTTCTTCTGTGGCTAATCTTTTGGTTATGCTGTACTGCAGATGTGTATTTAATAGAAGTTTAAGAATTCATCTAAATATAGATAGGGACAAGGAAGATGAATGGTTGAAGAGTAGAGGCTTAGGTTGAGAATTACACATGGGGACTTCAGAAAGCTTGTGCAAAGACCACGCACAGATTACAAATCTTCATTGCACAAAATAAGTTTATCTTCTAATTCCATTTTCCACAAGATTTTTTGAAGCTCCTCGCGTGTGTCTTCATGAAATAAATACATTTGATTAAGTTGAATGATAGGAAGTTTCCATTTTTATAGGCCCTAAACAGTTAAATATCAACTGTTTCACATGACTTGGTCTAACAGCAATGTTGGCTATAGAGAAAATTTTTGTGAAATGAATATTCTGTTTTTTATTGCTTTCTTAAAAATTCAGAGATTCATTTCCCTGAAGACAGAGTTGAAAACTTTGGCTGTGTGTCATACTGGGCATGGCTGGAATTCAACCAGTTATTCTTACTTAGAATGACTGTTTCCATTGGAACAAGCGTTCCCACCCTGGCTGCTCATACAATCACTTGGGGCAAGTTAAAAAAAATATATATTATGCTGTGTCTCAGACTTTCCCTGGTAAATCAATGCCTTAGGGCTCATGTGCAGAGTTTAGACCTCCAGGTGACACCAAGGTGAAGCCAGATTTGTGAGTGTCCTGGCATTACACTTTGAGGAGACCCATCAAATCTTTTCTTCACCTTAGACAAAAATACAAGTGTTTCTACTCCCCATTTATCTTCCTTTTATTTTGGACCTGTAAGTCCCCAAAAGAAATGTGAAATATTTAACTTCATGGAACTCATGTTTTGGTTTTCGTTCAACAAAGCATGTTTGGAGTGTCTACGATGTCCCTGGTTCTGGGGTATTTGGGTGAAATCATAAGTTGAAAGTGAAGAATTTGGTCCCTGTGGGCATTTGGGGAATGAACCAGTCCCTGGAGGATCTCTGCTCTTGTCTGTCTTTGTGTTTTTCTTTCATGAATAAAATAATTTAAAAGAAAATCAAGAGAGAGATGGGCATAGTGTCTGAGTTGCAGGTTAATACTTGCAATTCCATATCACAGTGTTTGGCTGCCTATCAAGCTGTGGCTTCCCTTTCCAGACCCCTGTGAATGCAGACCATAGGAGGCAGTAAGTGATGGTTTAAGCCGTTGGGTTCCTCCTATACAAGAGACCTGGATTAAATCCCCAGTTCTGGCCTTGACCCTGCTCATCCTGGCTGTTGTAGACATTTGGAAGAGTAAATCAGGGAGTGGGAGCTTGCTGGAACTCTCAAATAAAAGGAAAAGAAACAGACAGTGAGAGGGAGGGCAGGCATTTAGCCTAGTGGTGAAGATGACTCTTAGGATGTGTGTGTCCTATGTTGGAGTACCTGGGCTCAGTCCTGACTCCAGCTTCCTGTTAATGCCAAGCCAGGGAAGCAGCAGATGATGGCTCAAGTGGTTGGGCTCTTCCTACCCTCATGGGGGACCTGGATTAGATTCCTAGATCCTACCCTTTGCCTGGCTCAACCCAGTTTTTGTTGGAATTTGGGCAGTGAACGGGGGGAGTCTGTCAGTCCGTTTCTGTCTGCCTCCGTATCTTTCTACCTTTCAAGTAAACAAACAGATAAAAACATTTCATTTTTTAAAGAATGGCAAAGGCTTATGTTGATTGCATAGAATAGGAAAATCTATAGAAAGTGGATTAGTGGTTACTTCACATTAAGTTGAGGAAAATGTGAAGTGATTGCCGAAAAAGTTATGCCACTTCCTTTTAGAATAAAGATTGTCTGGCTTTGACCGTGGCAGTGGCTGAACAAGTCTGAATGTTTACAAGCGATTGGATGCTACACTTTAAATGGATGAATTGCATGGAATGTTGACTTTGTCTCAATATATAATGTTTATATCCCAATAAAGCTGCTGTGTTTTGAAAAGCATCCTTTGCTGGCAGGACATCACATTGGGTAAATATATTAGAAATGGAAGAGAGGAAACTGGGTGCTGTCTTCTTCAAATTTGATAAGGTTTAAAATGGGAACCGTAGCAGAGCTGAATAAGGTACATCCTGCTTGGAGACATGCAGTTGCCACCTGCATTCCAGCTAACTTCTGAGTGTTCAGAGAGGTTATGGGACAGGAAGCCATGCTATTGTCCTGGGACATCCAGGACAAGAAAACAAAAGGGCCCATTCACAGAACTCTCTGTGCCTGCTAGAAGTGCTTAACATGGATTTATTTATTTGCCACCTGGGCACCCACCCCTTGCCCACCATTTTACCACATCAGAACTGAGGCATGGAGAAAGCACCTGTCCAAGGCCTGTCAGCTTGTTCAGTAGTGGCATTGAGATTGCCCTAAAGAGTGACAGGAATTCTTACAGGAGTGTAACCGGAAGGTGGGTAAGACAACAGTGGGTAGGAGAGATTGGACCTACTAGGGGTGTGGCTGGTAATTAGCAATGGGTTCAGTTAAGGTAAAAATGTGGGTGAGGCTACAAGGGTCTTGCTAAGGAATCCAGCTCCAGTAGGTGAAGGTTATGGAAGATACCTCAAAGCCAGATGTAAGAAGCCATAATCAGACTTCTAAATGTGTAAGGGGTGTAGGGTTATGGTGGTGGTGCTGGTGCTGGTGTGTGTGTCCATACACAAGGCCCAGAACAGTAAAAGCAACATGCAGCCCAGAGCCACATCCCAAAGCCAGAACGCTGAGAAGGGTGGACATCAAACCCGTTTTGAAAACAAGTGAACCTCCTCGTCCCAGGTGGATAGGCTAAGCTGCTCTTCCTTGGCCGTTTTACTTTCTTCAGAGCAGAGCTTTTCTCTTCCCTCATGGTGGGACTGATGGAAGTGTGAAGCTGAAGGCATGTCAGATAGCAGCGTGCAGGGGTCAAGGAGAAAGGAAGGCCGTTGGCACCTGTGTCCAGCCAGCACCTCAGACCGACAGTCTGCTCTCTAACCAAGTTCTGGAGTGAGGGAAAACAAAACAAAACAAAAAAACAGGAATATTAGCAGCACATGATAGGTGCTTGAGGTGGATCCGCATGCTTTCTCAGAGCCAGCAGCCGCTTTGCATCCTGGTGAACCCATTCTAACTTCTTATCTCGGCTCCATATAAGGGCTCTGTTCCTCCAGGAAGATTTTTCCATGACCTCTTTCTGCCACAACCTGGATTTTTATAACTAGCCTCCTAGCGCTTTTAGGTAGCTAGCTTTGTATAACAAGCGCCACATTACCCCTCAAATAATCCGGAGTTCACGGGACAGCCATTCTCTCCCCATTTTCCTACACTGTCCCCCTGGACCTCATGATGGACAGTCCTGCTGTGCCCTGTCTTGCTGCTTTTCCTCTGCAGAGGTCTGGGGTCCCTGTAGCTGCTCCCTTCCCAGTGAGATCAGCCTGCTCCCAGGGTCTGAACCTGGCTGGAACTCCTAGAGCTGGAACTCCTGGCTGAGCCTGTTTGTTAGCTTTCCCTCTTCCGACTCGCTCGATGAAGCAGGAGTGACTTGCTGATTAATTGGCATGAATAATTGATTATTAGCACTTCAGAAGGCAGTGATAAAGGGCGATGATCTTACAGCCAAGTCTTGGATGCACAGCACACATTTTCAGAATGAACACATCCCAGACTCACTGTCCTTGCTCCTTGCTCCTCCCCGGCTCCTCTGTCCATCCTTCCATCCCTTCCTTTCCTCACCAGCTTCTTTCCCTGCTACCGCAGGCCCCCCACCCCAATTTGCTAACTGCTCACAATTTAGATCTCATTTATCCTCTTGCTACACTTGCAGAATTTGCCTTCTGTTATTTTCTGTTTCTTCCATTGAAAAAGAATAATTGTGGCCTTTTCATTTTTGGGGGTAATATTCTGCTGGATTTTGAAAGCCAGGGAAGGGTTTGATAAGGATTGCTTAAAGTTGTCCTCCATCCTCAACATTTCTCAGGAGTGTGAGTAGCGTAAGTGGTAGGAGAGCTTAGGAGGAAATCTGTTGAATGATAAGGAAACTGCAGATTCAGCTGGGGTCAGCAAGGCTCTCCTTCTTCACTCAGAAGATGTTTGATTTTTGCTCCTGCAGTTCCATGGCTATAAGGGGTGGGGGCGGGGGGATGAAAAAGAGCAATTGGAGGGAAATTCTCCAAAGAAAAGAAAGCTACTACAACCCCTGCATCTCTGTTTGTTAGTATCTACCCCCCCACCCCACCCCCTTTCTTTTCTTTCTGTTTCTTTCTGTCTGTTTCTCTGCTCCCAGTACCTCTGCTTCTTGTTTTGTAACGCATTCTACTTACTGCCTGGTCACAAACAAGCAAGAGCTAAGAGGCTCATCACTGATGTATGGACTTTCTCTTCCAACCTGTAGTGCCACAAGCCCAACTCCTCCTCTCTCCTCCACACTCATCATTTAATGGGCCAGCCATAAGCAACGTGTACAGTGAGCTTCCCAGTAACAAAAGGTGGGCTGAGTTTTGGACTGTGGGTGATAGATCCTTCCAGATGACCCACAGATGTCCAAAGCAGCTGCAGAAATGATTGAGATGTTAGTAGATGTGTGACCCATGAAAAGGCTCCTTCTTCCATCTCCGCATCGCATTCACTGTGTTTTCTTTGATTATTACCCTCTCTTGATGAGAGGCAGTCTATAGGACCCTCCTCCTGCCTCCCTGCCCAGCTGATGGATTCACATTGAAGCTGGGCTGCACTGATCTTGCCTTCGCCTCTTACATGGTTGGTAATGCCCAGTAAATGCTACTGCTGGGGGACAGATAAAATAAATCCAAGGAATATTTCAAGAATTCCAACTGTGTGCAATACAGTATGCCCTGAGTCACTGGGTCATGGGGAGGAGAGAAGATCTTTGGAACACCCACAAGTGGTTGATGATCCCAGCTGGCTGGTCATGGCTCTAGTTACCGTGTACACTGGTAGTGTTGCCAGTAGCTTTAATTATTTGTAGTCACAACTGCATAGTATGACTTTACACGAGCTCTTAGAAAGCAATGACTACACACTGTTGTGTGGGGCTCCCACAAAGTGCAGAGAACAGTATTTTAAATTGTTGTAAGGATCCCAGGGAATCTGCAGACAGGGAAAATGCTGACAGCTGCTTTCTACACAATAGAGCTTCACAGCATTATTCTATATCTAATCTTTTCACCGAAACACTGTCGCCTGATTGTTTCAACAAAAGGTTTCTTTGTTTTGAAAGCGTTAAGCTCAACAGGGACAGCAGAACAGGATTTTTGAATTGGAAAATTCTAAGCAGTAGCACGCTGTGTTTTTTGGAAAGTAAATTGGAAGGTGTCTTGAAAGTTTTGTTCACTTAAAAATGTAATGAAGCTTTTAGCGTAAGTTTTTTGTAAGGATTTCATCAGCTTTGGGGTTTTGGGTTTGTTTGTGACAGCTCAATAGGTTCAAGGTAGGCACAGGTGGGGTGGAAGGTGATGACTTTCTGCCAGCCTGAGTCCTCTGAATGTCAAATATGCTGTTTTGTCCTTTTCTCTTCGTGTACTCCTAGCACTGCCCCTCACACAGGACCAGAACCTCTGTTATAGAACAGAAGAGCTTTAACTGGGCATTTACACAGAATCCCCAACTCCCCCCCATGAGTCCTTGTGCAGTTCTCATGCTGTGAGAAAACGTGGCCTGTTTGGCATTTCTCAGTATTTTGAAACTTCCCTAAAGATGTGCCTTTCCTTTTGACCTCAAAGGCTACGATTTCCCCAAGCTGGAAATGAAGGTGGGGTTTTCTTCTAGTTGTTGCATTTTTTTCCACTTCGGTGCCTCTAGTTAAGTAGTACTAGTCCTAAATTCCCACCCACCCCGTGGGATGTCTGAATGTTGCTGCATGTGAGTGCAAGCACAGATGGTCCTTTTGTTATAGTAATGTGCATTTGGTCGCTCTTCCCAGCATTTGCTGTCAACAGGGAAAGCAGTGAGTTGTACGACGTCTTGGGAATGCCCATCGTTGTACCACTGATATTTTTAGGAGCATAGACTGTCTTGTTTTGAGATTGCTTCTATAGGACTACGCATGCTACCTCTGGAAGGACAATGCAAGTGCTCAGGCATAGAAGGTAAACTCTCCAGCTTTACTTTCTTGGTTGTTTTCTTAGGAAATATTTATGAATGGAAACAGTTCTGGGCTGGAATTACACCCAACTGTAAGGGTTCAGAAGGCCCCATGAATCTGCCCAGACTCATTTCTTAACCTCTTAGCTTTACCCACATGCGGCTAGTTTGCACATGTTCCCTCCGTGTAGAGCATTTTCCCCGCTCTTGCCTCCCTCATCTTTACCTGGCTAGCTCTTACTGTGTTGTATCTCAAACAGTATGCCTAGAAGAAGCCGCCTTCTCATTCCCCTCTGTGTTTCCGAGGTGCTCCTAGCTGACCCCATGACACAGTTGCCTGCTGCACTGTAATTGCCCACTTTCTTGCCTACCTTTGCTGAAACTCAGAAACTTTCTCAAGAACAAAAAGCTTTTTTATTCATCATTTTGGCTGCAGTGCCTGGCAAGCTTTTTGACCCAGAGCACACATTCAGAAAATATTTGAATGAATGGAATCCAAAGGGGGGAAAAAAAAACTTTCTTAGGCAGGGTTTTCTTAACATTTCAGAAAATACTTGCCGCATGTCTGCATTGGATACCAATCTCTGGGGCATGGTACTTATCCAGGATGTCCCAGAAGGCCCCGGAGTCTCCCCAGCAAATTGGGTTGTACCTCTGTTCTGTACCCTCCCTCAGATCCTCCAGCTTAGCCATGCCCTGCTGCTTCGTGCCTTCTAGTCCCAACAGTTGTTCAGTTCTCCCTGGCTCCTTGACTTCCTGACCTATTGGAGTTTGATGACAATCTGATTCCTGGAATGCTGGTGGTGTCTTTTCATCCAGTGCTACCTACTCCATTTGTTCCGTGTGAAGTGTGTCCACAAACAAACCTTTTCTACCCTTGGATAACACTTAAAAGTCTATTACGCTTTTTCATGGCTCTTATGCAGACATGAGGCTCCAAAGTGGCTGCCGTCATTCCTGCAGCACCTCAGTTAATAAGAACCAGAAGCCAGCTTATGTTAGGTCCTGTTTCTTAAGGGCAGCTCAGTATTGTGGCTCAAGAGCAGAGTTTCTGTTCCACTAGGAGATTGGGAGGAGAAAAGGAATAATGTCCATAGCTCCTTTCTTGGAGACTTTTTTTTTTTTTTTGGTTCCTATCATAAGAGAAAACTTCAAGAACTAAATCCTAGGACACAGTAGGTTAACCTAATGCCCTTGCTGCCAACATCCCACATGGACACTGGGTCATGTCTGGCTGCTCCACTTCTGATCCAGCTCCCTGCTAATGGCCTAGAAAAGCAGTGTAAATACTCCAAGTGTTTGATCCCCTGCACCCAAGTGGAGGACCCAGATAAAGCTCCTGCCATTAGCCTGAATCAGTGTTGATTACTGTGGCCATCTAGGAAGTAAACCAGCAGGTGGGAGATCTTTCCGCTTCTGCCTCTCTCTCTTTTACTTTCAAAATAAACAAATCTTTAAAAAAAAAATCCTTACAATTTTTCATTAGAAGAAACAGTATATTCAATAATGATAGATGACTACTTACTGATAATATAAAGACCTGTACTTGAAGACCCTCTGCTTAACACTCCCTCCTCGTTGCCACCCCCATCTTTTGAAGCACAAAGGATCAATATTCAAAGGGAGGCAGCTGAAATGAAGAACAGAGGAGGGAGATGGGCAACAGGATTAAAGGCAGGAAAGGATGGGATGGCATAGAAGGTAGATCAATACAGAACAGGAAAAGCAGGATGGAGAACAGACAAGTGGAAGGTGGTCAAGTGAGGACCAAGAGGAATTTTAAAAAACAGAACAATAGCAACAACAACAACAACAATGCATGTAAGAGCAGCCTGAAGAGATGGGAGAAGGCAGGGAAGTTAGAAAAAGGAAAAAACCCTGAAGTAAAAGAAGAACTTTACTTAATCCCACCTTAACCAGGGGGGCTAAAAGGTCCCAGTTATCAGTTCTTGAGTGTCACGTGTGCCCAGCACTATACTGAGGTATTGCATGTATAGCATTGTGGACGCCCTACCCAAAACATCCAGAGTTTGCTGGGCACCAGAAAACTTCCAGATGTCTCTTTGTGAGTTCACTTGTAGGAGACGAGGAGAGAACTATTCTCCCTAGCCCCAGCCCAGAAGGACAGAGGCTGGCCAACTAAGGAGGCATTCATTTTACAAGGGGAATTGGATGGGAGAACAGAAGAAAACATCCCTGAACAGCACAGAGGCACCATCAACCAGGCAATGCTAGGACATGACTAGGAGGAGTCAGGATAGGTATTGGTGATATTGGGGAGTGAGAACTTGCTTGGGATCCTGTTGACCAATAGGCACAGCTTTGGAGCTTATAGTTTCCAGCATTAGTATTGCTATAACAACATGGATACTCAAGGCTGGTGAAACTGAGACAACTGCTCTGATGGGCATTTGGCTTAGTGGTCAAGACTTGTATTGGAGCACCTGGGTTCAAGTTCTAGCTTCACTCCCAAGTCTGGTTTTCTGCTAATGCTTACGCTTGGAGATGGCATTCCATAGCTCAAGTGGTTGGGTCCTTGCCATTCATATGGGAGATCTAGATTGAAATCGGGGCTCCCACTATTGAGCAGACCTGATCCAGACCGTTGCAAACATTTAGGGAACAGACCAGCAGATGAGGGAGTTTGCTCTCAGCTAAACAATGAAAACAAACTTTGAGCTATCTCACCTTTATGAATCCTGGCTTGACAACCCTGTAGCAATCTTCATTAGAGAATCGCCAGTTACTTTCCTACTTCTACTGGATGGTGATACTGTGTCTGCTGCCGTCAGGCCCCTCACTCTGCTGTGCCATGCCTTGTTGTCAAGTCAGTGTGTTCTAGAAGGTCAGCCTTAACCTCAGGTCATCTTCAGGGGCTCTTGAGAGGAAGAATAAAGGAGGAAATGTGGTTTGGTCCACATACAGTGAGCCAGGTAGAAGGGAGTTCAGGGGAGCCATGAGATGGAGGCAACACTTGTCCTTTGCCATCGGACAGAGAGAGCAAGATTAGAAACCGAGACAAAGAGAACAGGAATTGATGCAACAAAGGGCTGTGGAACAGGAAGCCAATGGCCTGATCTTGTAAGTTGGTGTTGGTCCCTTCTACCTGCTGTGGGCCTACAGTAGCTCAGCTCCATGTGGTGTCAGGAACTTTGTCCTTCACAGCTTCATGTGCACAGCTTAGGAAAAGCCCTGGCGCTGAGCCTCCGAGCCAGGGAATGCAGTCCACAGGATTCTGAGAGTTCTTGTCTTACAGGGTTTTGGCCTCATGTGATTCATTAATTGATCCATTGCTCCTTAAAGCTTCGAGGAGCCTGGTAGTTCAGGCCATTAAGTCCTTTCTGTGGTTCTAATTCACGGTCTGACATCACAAGCCTTGCAAACATAATCCATTCGTCCTGATTTGATTTTTTTCTTTCTAAGAGGCTTCCTTGGCAGCCAGGTTCTCTCATTACAATATGATTCATCCATGTGGTAATTCCCATTAGAATTAATATCTCAGACGTGATTCATCTTTGGAAATATTAAGCTGGAAGCATCATTTACAGAAGGCTTGAGGGAATTTTGGTGAGAGTTGCCTCTGCGATCAGCCAGCCTGGGTTGAGCTTTGCCCTGAGCTGGTCTCCGACCTAGCGGTTTCAAGCTGTATAGTGCCAATCACTCTCATTCTAGAAGGGAGATGACCTGGAGGAAAGTGTCGTTGGATGGAGTGTGTGAGAAGGATCATCAGAGGCGAAAGGGTATATATTCTTAAAGTTGAAGCTCATGGTTTTCAGAGTTCGATAGCAGTCAGAATCACCTGAAGGGGTTGTTAAATAAAATAGATCTCCAGGGCCCATTCTCCAGGCATTGGATTCAGGAGATCTGAGAGTGGGACCAGACATTTGTATTTTCAACAAGTTCCTGTGTGATGATGGTGCTACTGGCCTGGGGCCCACACTGCAAGAATTGCGGCACAAAGCCCTTGGTTGCCCTCCATCACATACTGTCTCCATTGCCTGTAATTTGCTAAGCAGCGTGCCCTGCATTGGGGACAGAATACCAAGTGAGCCATGATTCCTGCTGAGGTGGGAACTCTCTTCCTGGAAGAAGCAGACAGTGATGTCCATAGTTCACAGGGGATACCTCCTGCAGATTTTACAGCGTTTGTAAATGAAGCACAGATAAGAATTTCATTTTTTTTTTCTTAGTGGAGCCCAGGAAAGGTTACTTGGAGAAAGCAAAATTTTAGTGAAAGGGGAGAACATGCCTTGAAAGGAGTTGTCTGGAAGGGTGGTGTTTGCAGCTGTGAAATTCCCACATTATCAAATGTCCTGGGATGTCCTCTGCACCCTCCTCTGATGGTTCCCGCAGCCCTGAAGGTTCTGCTGACTTCCTGTAGAAGCAGAGCTCTGCTTAATTGGCCTGGCCTTAGCAAGCCTTTATTTTTGGCTCCCTGGAGTTCTGTTTGGTCACTGTCTCGTGCATGGGCTAAATACTCTCAGTAGAATGGAATTCTCAGCACAGGCGCTTGAATGGAATGTGGAATGGGACCAGAGGAAACAATCCTGCCTGCCACCCAGATCTGACTGCCCATCCCCACCCCTCGAGGCGCCAGGCACCACTGCCAACCCCCTCCAACAGCCTCCCAACTTTTTTTTTCCCTAATGGTCTTTACCTAGTTGATTAAGGCTCAAAGTGTCAAGGGCTACAGGAAAGAGGGTAAAATCGTTGTTTCCACATTCTCTTTTATTTCCCTCCTGTACCCAGGGGAAGGGGAGAGACAAAAGGAGAAGCCATACCTACCCTCCCAACCATCTCAAGTATCCCCGATGTGGGGCATGTTCCAAGGGCACTGCTCAAGTGGTTTCGATAGTTCAACTATTCTGAATTGCTGATCTTGCCATTCCAAGCACGATGAAATCTCTTCAGAATCCACTGACTAACATAGTCCACCTTAGCCTCCACTTGCCCAGATTTTCACTGCCAATACTTGGCTGGGATAGTTGATCAATTTGTTCTTTCCTTTGTTCTGGTGTCCTAAGCACAGCTTCCCAACTTTTGTTGACTCCTAGGAAACATAGCAGGTTCTACAGGACTGCATTTTGTTAACTAGTGACAATAAACTGTCTTCTTCAGTGTGATTCAATTGGCTATAAAGAATTCATGGTGGGGGAAAAAAAGATGATTTTATGCAAGATTTTGAATAAGACATAGACTTGAGAGATTTACCCAATCATTGATCATGAATTGTTTATTGTTGAGGAGTTGAATCCCCAGGACTGTTCAGATACAGAACTAGAGAACCAAAAAAGAAACAGGTGATGGGATTGTTAGAACAATTGCCCATCTCCTGCAAGTGCTTTCCTTGACATCTGTAAGCAGGCTCCCCACCCTGTTCAGCTTGGGGATTAGTGGCAGTAGCTCAGAGTTGGAGGATGCTAAGGTTATATCTAGCTGTATGCGCACTGGCTCCTAATTTGAAATGCCATTAGTAGTGAAATTTTTTTCCACAGAGTTGTCCTGAGATTTAAATGAAATCATGTCTCTGTGCTCATTGCCTCATTCATTTTAAGTTCTCAACACATACTGCAAGTTTATAAGTGTTGTTATGAAGTCAGCGGGTCGCAAAGTGAAAGACCTTCATCATGTTGAAAGATTTCAAAAGCTGGGCCATCCAATCTTGTACAATTTCCCATGACTCCAATCCCAAAAGGATAGCTTTTAAAGCAGAGTGAGTATGAAATGGATTCCCTGGACAATAATATCTTTGATCCTAATAGAAGTCAAATCATGTTGGAGCCTTTGGGGCTGTTAGTTTAGAGGCACGAGTGTCCTCATGGATGCTACGGGTGGGGTGTGTTTGGCTTTTGCAGGCCATGCAGGACACTAAAATCTCTGGCCATCTGAATTATTCCTGCTCTCCTCAGCCTTGCTGTGTTTGTCATATTTTATTTTGTGTCCTAATTTCGCTTCCTAGGGATGCTTTATTTGTTCGTTTGTTTATTATTTTTATGAGATTTACATAGTTGCTCAGGGTGGGAAAGATCAAGGGTTAGGGGAAAGTGGGTGAGACCATTGTTTCCAAATTTTCTATTTTTTTACTCCTGTATCTGGGGGAAGGGGAGAGATGAGCGGAGAAGCCACACCCAACCTCCTAATGTCTCCCATACCCAGGGATGGGGAAAGGCCACTCAATATCATTATCCCAGGATCCCTGATGTGGAGCATTCTCTTAGGGTTCTGCTTAAATGGTTTCAATAGTTCTGAAATGCTGTTGATCTCGCTGATCCAATGATGAGAAAGTCCGTTAGCTGAAAGTCCGCCTTAGAGTTTCCATTCATCCAGATACTTGTGTCATCACTTGGCTGGGTTAGTTGTCCAATCTGCTATAACACCAGATGTCCTCTGTGAACCCCAATGGGCTGTCATATCCTCCATCTGCATTTGGGCATGCCATCCACTGCTCCATCTTAGCCATTGAGGAGGCCCGTTTTTAACACATGCACGCTAAGTTCAGTCAACTGATCCTGTAATTTTCCCCATGGTTGGAGTTCTGAGTCTGGAAGTTCAGTAGAGGGTAGATCCCCAAAGAGACCTCATCTGAGGTGATCCTAGAGCTGGCTCTTGTGTGTGCCAGCCAGTGTGGGGTCTGACTCAGTCTGTCACCCACATCAGCCTACACACACACCAGTAACTGCAATTGTGGAGTCAGTTCTGTCTCCAGCCCCATCTTTTACACAGACCAGTGGATGCTGCAGCCAAGACCAACCCAGCCCACTGCAAGCTTGGCCCTCATGTACACCAGCAGGAACTGCAGCCTAGTTGGGGTAATCCTATTTGCCCCCTGCCCTGGTTCTTGTGCTTGCCAGTATGTACAGCATACTGGTCCAGTTTGTCCCACATCCCATTCAGCTGGCATATACATCCATGGGCATTGGAGTCTAGTTCAACCCAACCAACTCCACCACCCAGCCCATACTCATGCCAGCAGGTGCCACCACTTGTGTAGCCAGGCCCTTCGCCCAGTTCTGGTTCTCATGCTCACCAGTAGGAATGCAGCCTAGAGCTGCGGACTACCAGCCATTCTTCTTTCTTGAATCATAGGAAACTGCCAGCATTTTAAGTTTCTTCAAGCCTTGTGTAAGCATCGCTTGCTTTTCTGTAAGTTAATTCATAATATCAAGGTCATTTTGCCCAAACCACACTGGACCATTTCATCACATGGCACCTGCCATAAATGGAAGGAATATAATTCAGTGAAAAGGCCTATTCATGGTTCAGTCCTTATTAAGCCTGGTTGCCTTGAGGGGCAAAATTTGAAACACTGACTAATGTACAGCTCGATATACAAAAGGGAAAATTTTTATGAATTTATGACCAAATGTAGAAACCTTGATTCTTTCCCTTTCCTTTCTTCTGAAACCTCAGTGAGTTTTATGAGTCTACATCCAAACAAATAAAAAAGAAAACAACACTAACAAAAAAAGAATTTAAAAAGTCTACATCCAAAATACATCTTGGCTACATACAAGTATGAATCTGTAGTTTTGTGTATTTGCTTATTGTCTGTCTTCCCCACTAATCTGAATCTCTTCTTGCTCACTGTTGGATTCCCAGAAATTGGGCTTGTAACAGTGTGTGTGCTCAGTAAATATAATTTAATTGTTGGGTTGGTTAATGAACACATAGCTGTTTAACAAGTTTGCATTCATGTTGTGATACATAGATTTTATCTCAAAAAAGATACTGCCCCGTGGAGGGCAGTAGCCTGCCTAGTTTTCAGCACCTTCTAGTGCCACATTAGTTAAGTGAAATAGTTTATATATTGTTTTTACTTTGTAATTCAAAACTATAAATCTTCCATGCAAAGGAAATATACTCAGTCATTTATTAGTCATAACTTCACCATGGAAGAAATTATGACTGAGAACAATAGCAATAGCAATGTAAACACCGCACAGACTGCTTGCCAAATAATGATGTGGTCTGAAATCTTGCTCCTGGGTGGTAGGGTGATCATCTACAAAAGAATGGATCAAATTGGACCCCAGAATTGTACAAAAGTAAGTTTTCATCCTGAATTGGACTCTTACTAGCTGTATAGGGCTGCTGTATTTCTCCACTGCTCTACTTTACAGCCACACAAAATCAGTGTAGGCAATCAGTTGTAAAATTAAAAGGCTCATCTATGTACACAACACACCATCATTGAGTCAGTTAAATATTGCTTTGCAACAGAATGTTCCAAACCCTAGTGTTTCCACAATGATTATTTAGCCCATGATTATGTGAATTAGTTGGGTCATTCTGTCAACCGGCATTGATTGTCTCCACTGGGCTCGCCTCTGTGTCTGTGGTGGCAGATGACTGGCTGTTGCATAGTCTGGCATCTAGGATGGTTGACTATATGTCTGGCCATTGGTAGGCTAACAGCCAAAGTAACAGGAGTGACTTGTGCTGTTGTCTTTCACCTTCCAATAGGCTAGCTCGTGGTTTTTCACATGGTAGTTGTTTCAGGAGAAAGCAAATCCCAGTGCACAAGCATTTCTCAGGATTCTTACATCACACTTGCAGGTTTATCATCGAGTAAGTAAAATTACATGGGCATTCTTGAGTCATTGAGGGGAACTGCCTTAGTCTGTTAAGACTGCTATAATATAAGAAGATAAACTGGATGGCCTATGAACAATACAGACTTATTTCTCAACAGTTCTAATGCCTAATAAATCTAAAATCTAAAATCTAAAATTCAAGGCCTGCTGCAGGCCTGCTTTCTGGTTCATAGATGGTGCCTTCTACTGTGTCACGTGATGGAATGGACTAACTAGCTCTCGGGGGGGGGGGGTGTCTCTCTTTATGAGAAAAATACTCCCTGTGGTCTCATCCCTCAATACATAATCATTATCTGTAAGCCCCGTGTTCTAATACCATGACTTTAGGGGTTATATTTCAACTTACAAACTTGGGGCCACACATTCAGATCATAGCAGAAATAGTTAACAGCTGTTTTTGACCTCTACCACAATAATTATTGTCACTATTATAAACAGTAATATTTATGGTACATTTGCTCTTGGCCAAGCACTATTGTGATTCCATTATGTTTATCAGAGATTGTAATGCTTGCCATAACCTTATGAGGTAGATATTATTGTAACCTCATCTTGGAGAACACACAGTTGGGGTATAGAATAGCAAAGTCAGGTATCCAGGGTCATTTAGCTGGGAAGCAGGGGAGCTAAGATCCAATCACATGGGCAGAGCCACATGTAGGAGGTAGTTTATGGAAAAATAGAACTGAAAAATGAGTTTACTTTGGCACAGTGTTTTTGCAATCCATGCATAGGATTTTCCATGATTTGTTTTGTATACCCAAGTGATCCTGTAAGTAATAATATCCTGGTTGTGACATGTTGCTGAACATTGCCATCTCTAGCACCACTTCTCCCACTTTGCAGCATTTTTCAACAGGCACCTTATTCACCACTCACCCAGTCTCCATATGTCTAGGATGTGTTAGTTCAGATATTGGTAAAGGTTGGTCTCTGCGTGTGTGTTGCAGGTTGGGGCCAGTGGTGATTTAACAGTGGGAATAGAAACTCAAGGTCTTATCCTTAGAACCCTTCATCTTTTATTTCTGCACACAAGTTTGGGGGCCTAAAACAGTGCTGAATGATTACTTAATATATATTGCATTTAGGCAAGAGGTTTATTTTATTTCTTTGAAAGGCAGAGTTAGAGAAACAAGGGAAGAAACACAAGGAATCATCCATCTGCTAATTCGTTCTAGCAACAATCAGGTCTAGGCCAGGCCAAAGGCAACAGGCAGGAACTTCTGGGTCTCCCAAGTGAACACAGGACCCCAAGCACTTGGGCCATCATCCATTGTCCTCCCGGGCATGTTATTAAGGAGCTGGATAGGAAGTGGAACAGCCAGGACTCAACTGGCACCTGTATGAGATGGTGGGTAAAGGCAGCAGGTTAACCTGCTCTGCCACATGCTGGCCCTATGCATGCCTATTAACAGTTCCTCCAAGGTGAGCTGTAGTACTTTTTGTGGGCAGAGATCATGGCTTTCTCCCTGTGTCTGTAGCAGTTAGCACAGGTGACCAGTATAGGAGTTTGGCACATGTTTGTATGTATCAATGACCATATCCACCTCCACTGATCGCAACCACCTGTGGGTGAGTACCCCCAAACCCTTTACTCATGCTGGGTGCATTCTAAGATTTCCAGTAGGAGGTTGAAACCACAGATAGTCCTGAAACTGCTATGCTTACCCTATACATACTTACACAAATTCAATGCCTTTCCATCTTAAAGTCTTATCACACGCTGTAACCATACTTGTTTAGTTCCAAGTGTGACAACAAAACTCACATGAATTTTCTTTTGCTTCACAGCTTTATGGTAGGAAAGTCCTTCTTTCTGTAAATCTTAACAACCTCAATATGATATTTACCCTTTATTAAGTTGGTAATTGTAAGCTTTTTATGTGAAAGAAGCACTTTTTGGCATCCTTTGTCATACCCGAGTTGTTAACATCACTCACTAGCCTTGTGCTTTGAGACCTTTAAGTAAAATAAAGGCTACGTGAACATAAATACTGCAGCATCAGGGCAGTTAACCTAATGGCTAGCAGGTAGGTACTAGGGTGGCATAGAGTGGTTGTCATATAATTCTGTAAAACTGTCCCCGAAGGTTGTCTATTTAAAACCAATGCATTGGGCCCATCACGATAGCATACTGGCTTAAGTCCTCACCTTGCATGCGCCAGGATCCCATATGGATGCCGGTTCATGTCCCAGCTGCTCACTTGCTCTTCAGCTCTCTGCTTGTGGCCTGGAAAGACAATAGAGGATGGCCCAAATCCTTGGGACCCTGCACCTGCATGGGAAACCCAGAAGAGGCTCTTGGCTCCTGGCTTTGGACCAGTTCAGCTCTGGACATTGCAGCCACTTGGGGACTGAACCAGCTGATGGAAGATCTTTCTGTCTTTCCTTCCATCTGTAGATCTGACTTAACCAATTAAAAAAAATTATTAAAAAGTTACTTGAAACCAATGCATTTTTTTATTTCCAGAATTTTTATTTAATATTTCATGCTGTTCTTGACCTCGGGCAACTGAAACTATGGAAAGTGAAACCATGGATGCCAGTGGGCGGCAGGGAGAGGGCTGTATACGAATGGTGGCAGACACTGGCCAGATGTGACTACTGGTGTGTGGTAGGCACTAACACCAGTTGGAATTCCCTGCTCTATGATAGCTGAACATCTTGCCATTATGCTCCATTTGGTAATACCCAGAACCATAAAATTATTTCATTTTTAAGGAGCTACTATAACTTCAGATGTGTATATACATTTTCTGAGTTTGCAACACTGTATGCCTGATGAAGACTGTCTGTTGGCTGCATCTGACCCATGACCAATCAATTCATGCTACAACCTCCCCCCTCCACCACTGCCCCAGTCAGCACACACATATTAATCTATTGGCACCTCTTTTTTGCTTATATCCGCTCTGAAGGCCAAAGGTGGCAGGAGAGCCACAGAATCATACCTGTGAGATACAAGAATAGAAGAAAGACAAGTGTGTTGTATTTCAGATCTCATAGAAGTTGAAGAAATGGGAATAAGAATTAAAAGTGAATTAACACTCCATGTATAGGTTAAGTGTTAACTTAAAAAAGCTCCATGGCCTAATAGCATTTAAATAAAATGAAATGCATTTCTTTACTTTGCCATTCCTAATTGTAAAATGTAGATCTCCAGAAGTGGGGAGTGTTTGCTGAAAGTTTCAAGGCTGGTTAGTGAGTCCTTAGGTCATGTTATCCTTTGTAGATCTGTCTCAAGGGAAACATTTTGGAAGCATTGGGTTGGATACTGCAGGAGCCAGTGGGCAGCTCTGAAGATATGATGTGGACAGTAGAATGGGTAAGGTCACCAGTGAGGGCACAGTAGGCCCATGGAGTAGCAAACAGAGCAGGCCACCTCATTCATCACCAGGTACTGCCTGCATATTCATCTTTTGAAAACAAATTAATATCTCAGCGTTGTTCCTCTGCTAACAACAAGCAAAGAAACAGCCTGAGGACTGCCCACCCCTTCCGGGCTAATGCTCTTGACTATCCCTGTGTGCTTTAACAACACCCTCAAATGTTACCAGGATGGCATTCAGCAACACACAGCAGCACAGCTGTCACCTTGCACACTGAATTTCATTGACAACACAGTTATAAAGCATCTGCTGTCCCTTGAGGGAAAAGGAGCCTACTCCTGCATGGACTTGTCCAACATTTACTGGCTCCATTTCTAAACCCTAGGCTGAATGCTCCACATGCTTTGTGAATCTCATAACGTGTCCAGGAAATGATGTGTGTGTGTATATATGTTTTATTTTTTTTTACTGTACCCATTTTATAGAGGAGAAGCTGTTTCGTGCTCATGAGCAGGTCTCTAGCTACTCAAACTGCCAAGTGTGCATGTGTGGACCTCAAGGCCTGAGCTCTTTCTGTCTAGTGATCATGTCCCTGGCTACACTGACTATCCTAAGATGTTACACTCTACTACATGGAAGCAAATTTCTGGGGGCAGAGGAAGGCAGACTAGAAATCCAGTTAAGGTCAATGCAGCTTGAACTTCATGGGGACTTGGGGTTTGATGGAAGGTCTTAGCAGCGTTCAGATTCCTGGTTGAGGTGATGTTTGGGGTGTGCTTCGCAGAGGCACATGCATGGCCTGAAGGTCACATGAGCGGTCCCCATCTGTGACCATTGGTTGATGTCACCAAATGGAGTGACCTCCATTTCAACTGTGTTGTAAGCTCTTAGGTTATCTTCCTTTTTTCCTTTCCTGGACTGTGAGCTCTTTAAGGAGAGAAACTGCCTGATTTTCCCAGAACTAGTGCTATGGCTGTGGTTTTAAAACATCACTATTTGTTGATTTGATGAATGAGTAACAAGTCAAGCAAGGCAGGTGCTCAAAACAGTGTGATGGAAACATTACAATGTAGTAAGCTCTTTCCCACCATCAGAGAACCTGGTTACCTCGCTGCATGTGGTGTTTTGTCCCTGTTGTTTATACAGGAAAATCTTGAGAAAGTTGATGAATACACACGTCTTAATTCTGTTTTTCCACAAACTGTTTGAAATTCCTTCATATCCTCTCTGTTCATCACTGGCCTTTCAGAATGCTTGATAAAGGCCAAAACCTTCCTGCTTAATATCAAACTTCATTTTCCAAGTTAGGTTGGATCTCGGTATGTGCGGCCATCGCTGAGGCGTTTGACACAGCCAGTTGCACAGATCAGAGCCTATACTCATGTATGTGGAATGGTTGCATTGGAGTGCACTAGAGACATAGTTGAGTATCTGCCCCAGGTGGCTCAGTCTTGATGAGATAATTCTCCATGCATTCAAAGGATGAAAGGAGAAGAAATCAAAATAGTGACAGGGACAAGGCAGGTAGAGTGGGCCAGGATCTGTCTACTATTTGGATGTGGGAGTTAAATGGGAAGAATGAGGGAAAAAAATTCAAAACCTTTGATCCCTGCTAATGGATTAAAGGATTCTGCCCAAGAGAGAAAGGGGAGAATTTCTCCTTACTCATAGCCCTCTCATCCTCACTTCAGTCTGAGCATGGAGAAGTGGTTTCCATGAATTTGTAGCTGAGGTGTGCCACAGAGGCAAATGGGTGGACAGGGGCAGCCATAGAGGAGACTGGAAGGGTCCAAAGGAAAGCTCTGCCCGCATCTATCCACAGAGGAGTTGTTCTCTGCTAAGAAGGGGACATTTAAGCGGAATGTCGTTTAAGCAGAATGACGTTTTGGTTGTACAGTTGTAAGTGCTCTGTTTGATGACAGGCTTGTTTGAATGGCGCATTTTATAACCACACACAACTCTTCCAAATACATGGTGTCTGTAGAATGTTCGGGTTGATGCATGAGTCCAGGGCTCAGAGTGTTTGCGCTTGGAGGGACTGGATCTTCTTTCTTAATAAGTCATCTTGGCATTTTGTCAGCAAGTTAATTTGCTTTTCTAAGAAACTAGCTGAATACTTCCTGTACTTTGTGCTATTCACAGATCTACAATGCAGTGAGAAGAGAAGAAGAAACAGAAAATACAGTTGGATCTCTTCTCCACTTCTTCACAAAGCTCCCGGCCTTGGAGACAGCCCTTGGCAGGATCAGCGTGGGTCCTTATTTGAAGCATTGTATCCGAGATCCTGTGTGTGGGTACCGTGCCACCTTGCAGAGGACTTCTGTCTCCCAGTACCTCGCCGGGTCTCTCCTGGAGGCCACCACGTCATTAGGAGCAAGAAGTGGCCTTCTCAGCACTTTTGCAGGTTCCACTGGACGAATGATGCTGAAAGGTAATGGCAGAAATTTCAGTTTCAACTTTTCATAGAGAGGAATATGAGTGACATCTGTTGATTCATTTGTCAGTGACTTGCATTCAAAGTGTCTGTTTCCAAAGCGGGAATGTCCCTTAAAGTATCAATATTCTGAAATCTAAGTATTAAGATTTTGCAGTTCACTTTTCAAAAGGAGTAAATGGTGACAATACCGTCTTTTTGGTGCTGCAGTATTTGTTTATTTTTAAAGAGATTTCATATATGCAAGGTTAAACCTGTGAGGCTTCCTGCCCTCTATCTGCTTCCCTTCACCTTTTTTTTTCTCTTAGTTTTTGTGATAACATACTTACAATTTATTTTACAGTCATAGGCTTTAATCCTTCCCTAAAGAAATAATTCAATAAGTAGAATGACTGTCGTTCCACAGGTATAGATAAGCAAGGACTATAGACAGTAATCACATGCCAAGTTGTCAGTTTCACTCATATACATTGTATTTTTGTGCTGCATATTTTAACTACCACAAATCAAAGAAAATATATATTTTTTAATTTCATTAAGCATAAGGGTTCTGTTTATATCCGTTTTGCTGCAGAAAGCAAGATTTCACTCCCTATGGCTGAGTAGTATTCCATGGTGTATGTGTGCCACACTTTTCTTACCCAGAGGCTTTCTCCTAGTGACAGTCCATGATTGATGTTAATTAATGTGATAAAACTACCAGGAAATAGTATGGTCTTGTGATCGCACCTAAAACCAATGGTGGTCAAGAAGAACGTAAAACGTAGGTGTACTTCTTAGACACAGTCAGTAGCTTCCCATTGACCAGAAGAGCCAGAAGACATCTTGCAGCAACTCCCACCTTAAAGGACAAGACAGGCAGGGGGTCCACTGCCAATGCAAGCCTTTGGGGAAGGGCTTCCTTGGCCTCAGAGCTTTCCATCTGCTCCCCACGAGTGGCAGAAGGCAGCCCAGAAATGGCAGTACACCAGGGAACTGCAGAGGCTTGTGCCCTCAACAGCTGTCCCAGGCCACTTGGCAGCCTTCCCTGGCAGGAAACTGCCAACCAGGCTGGGACCATGCAGAGCAGTGTCCAGCCCAGGAGCTGCCAAGAGCTTAGTCTGACGTCTGGCCATCTCTCTCAAGGAGAGTAGTGGCTCTTGTCCCTCTTGTCCCTGTTCAGTGAGCCCTGGGACCTGGAGCTAGTGAGCCAGTGACCTTCTTCCTTTATCTTCCTCCTCTCCTCTGTCTCTCACACAGTCTGTGCAAGTCTAAGAGGAATAATACCACCTGCTTAGCGCATTGGGGTCATATGTGTTTTCTGCAGACCTCTTCTCGACATTACTTTTTCTTATAAATGATGAGTAAAGGAAAGCACATGTTATAGACACGCTCATCTAAGAGGCTAGTTGGGTTTCTCTCCGCCCCTCTTTTTTTTGTTTGTTTTGCCCATTCAATATGTTGATTGAGTCTATATTATGTGCTGGGTGGTAAGAAAGGAATAAAACATCATTCCTATCCTTGTGGAGTATATGGGCTATCGGTGGTAGACACTTTTCCGTTCATGCAGGATGTAAGGTTTGTCCACTCTGCTGTGACTCCCAGACACTGCCAAGTTTGTGTTGTCTGTCATTGCTCTGCAGGAGGGTGAGCTGAGGTTAGTGTGTGGAATTTGCATTGGTACAATACCTCTGAGTGTGTTGAGGAGCTCATCCTGCGATGAACCTGTGTTTAATGGAGAGCCAGCAACACGTAGGTATTATGGGGGATCGGAAGGAATTTAAATCCATTTCCTTGCCTTCATGGTGTTTATGATCCTAAAGAGGAGGCCAGATTGGCATCCACCTAGTAATCAATGAATAGTAAGTAACTGCAGAGAGCCAAGGGTCAAATGATGGGGAAATTACTTTGAGTGATCACGAGGTTTGGAGAGAGAGTTCATGTTCTAGATGACAAATAACTTGGTCTGAAATGTGAGGCCTCAGAAAAAGAAAAAAAAAGTCACTTTGTCTCTGTTCATTACTATGAGATGGATCTCCAGGGCCCTCAGAGGAGACAGACATCCCTCCAGCCTTCCCCAGATGTTGGGGAGAAGCAAGGATGCCGACTGGTGCATCTGTTGCCCTGACAGCAGCTTGATTTTCATTGCTATTTGCAATTGCCCAGGGAAGAGAGCCTCATAGCTCCACCTTCCCAGCTCTGAGACCCGCTGCACTATCACTAATGTGGGATCTTGACATTGGCCGTCTGTGCAACCGTCAGAACTTCTCTCCCTCTTGCTGTATGTGTGGGCAGCTCCAGCTGAGTGATACTGTTAGCAGGTTGCCTTCTGCCTTTGCCTTACTTCTGGGCCTCTGGCCTGCTCATTCGGAGACCTTATTCAATATTAGCACCCTCTCCCATGAGGCTTTCAGAATCTCTATGTACCTCTGTTAAGCGCATAATGCTTCTGCATGACATGGAAGAAAATGCATCGAAAACCAGATGAGTTTTTTGGCTACAAAAAAAGAGAGGAAAGTTTGTGAGGTAAAGCCTGTGGTAATGAACTCAATTGAGCCATTCCACAATATAACATATTTCAACTCCTGGTGTTGTACAAACTAAATATGGTGTTGTACAAGCTAAATACTTGAGAAAGTTTGCGGGACATTAAATTTATTATTTTTAAATCTGAGCCATTCCACAGTGTGACATGTTTTCAACACCTGGTATTATACATAATAATATGAGGCTACTTTAGAAAATTTGTGGAACATGTTATTAGAAGCATGAATTTATTATTTTTTATTCCATGCATAACTCTCTTCAGAATACACATTTTCTGAATTTGATAAAAAGTGTTCTGTGCCAAGATAAACTCAAAATTTTTGTTCTTTTTTTAAAGATTAAAAAAATTTTTTTATTGGAAAGAAGATACAGAGAGAAAGATCTTCCATCCACTGGTTTACTCCCCAAGTAGCCGCTACAGCCAGAGCTGAGCCAATCTGAAGCCAGGAACCAGGTGCCTCTTCTGGGTCTCCCACTCAGGTGCAGGGTCCCAAGGCTTTGGGCCGTCCTTGACTGCTTTCCCAGATAACAAGCAAAGAGCTGGATGGGAAGTGGAGCAGCTGGGACATGAACCAGCACCCATATGGGATCCTGGCAATGCAAGGCGAAAATTTAGCACTAGGCTATCACATGGGGCCTTTTGTTCTGTTTTTGGGTTTTTTTTTCATGAACTTTTTGAAGTACCTTCACATATATCATTTTTAACAATTAAAATTTTTAATTTAAGTCATTCTTTGAAGTCACTGAATGTTCGTAATCCACAGGAGCCATAAAATATTCCAAATCCACAGGACAGCAGTTGGGTTGAGCTCTGATGCTCCTCCCTCTGCCTGAGGCCCTCAGCACGTACTGGCTGTTGAGATGAGCATGGCCGCCACTTTTTTCTGTCACTGTTTGTCCCACAGGATCACTTTAACTAACATCTTTTGACTTGGAGTCACTAAAGAAAATCTGGAAGAGGGTGTGTGTGCTACACCATCAGTCTCCATGCTTAAGTGGGTTGTGTTCTGGAAGTTCATTTCTCCAACAACTTGAAAGACTAAAGAATGATTTGGAATGTGGTAATTTGGTACCAGACTCTAGTCCTCAAAAACCTCATTAAGCCCTAAGACGCTTGAAATCTACATGTGTTCCCTGGAATAAAGGGAGAAGTACATTGTGGAAATACTGAGGCTCAACTTCCAAACTGAATATTGCTATTAATAAGATGATAAAATGGCAACACTTCTCGTTGAGGGGAAATATTTATTTCAAAAGCGAAGAGACACAGAGAAGTCTTCTATTTACTGGTGCACTCCCTAAGTGGTTGCAACAGCCAGAATTTGGCCAGGTCTGATTCGGGACTCTCCCACGTGGGTGTCAGGGACCCAGGACTCACACCATCACCTGCATCCTCTCAGGATCCATCAGCAGGAAGCTGGCTGACAGCTTCTGCACAGTATATGGCAGTCCCAGTTGTGGCTTTACCTCTGTGCCAGACACCATCTCTGCGAGGAAATAATTTAATTATAGATGAACAAATGTTAAGGTTTTCCTGGGAAATTGAAGCCAATTTTCAGCTGTTTCAGAGATTTTAGATGATACCAGCTATAGTTCTTTGTTGTGGTCAGTTATACTTTGAAACACATGCTTGTATGAATTAGAAATTTTTTAAAACTTCATTTGAAAAGCAGAATTAGATGGTGAGATATACACAGTCCATGTGGATTGTGGGTGGCTGGAGCTCAAGACGTGTGGCCATTGTCTGCTGCTGTCCCAGATGCCTTAGCAGGGAGCTGGATGGGCAGTCGGGCAACCGGGACTCAAACCGGCGCCCTTATGGCATGGCTGCATTACAGACAGTGACTTAACTGGCTGTTATACATTGTAATAGAATTTTTAATGGGTTTTTATAAAGGACTGAATAGCAGAAGGGGTTACACAAGTTTCATGATTTTTTTTTCCTGGAGAGAAATGGAAAGAAATGGAGTCAGAACTGTTGGAGGACTCATATTGAAGTAGATGAAGTTGGAATATCTGGAGAGAGATGAGGCGGGAGAAAGACCAATGCTGTAGAGTTTCATTTTCATGAGGTACTCAGAGCATTCAAAACCAAAGCGGGAAGGTGGCCAGGACTGTGGCCGGTGGAGATGCCGAGCCAGTGCTCTGCTGGGACAACAGGATTCAGTGTTGCCAGATGGAAAGAATTGTAGAGACGGATGGTGGGGAAGGTTGCACAATTGTGTAAATGTATTTCATGTTGCTGTTTACTTTAATGTGCTAAGCTGGTTGGTTTCATAGTGTGTGTCTGGCCTTCACAGAAAAGAATTCAAAGAAAAAGTGAGGGGTGAGCCATGTGATGTTGGTCTCTGGCCCAGGCATATTGAAATGTTAGGAGTCCTCTTGTGGAAGTGGTCATAATTTCATGACAGGATGTGGAACAGCCTTGTAGCAAGTGAGACAAGAAAATGTCCAATGTGACGGCCAGTCAGGAGCTGGGGGACGTGGCTGAGCAGAGTTTTGCAACCCTGTAATTGACATAGCACGATGTGGGAGAGAACCAACAAACAGAACACAAACAGGCCTGGCTTTCTGCCTTCAAGGATGTGTGTGTTCAGCGGGAATGTTGCCCAACTTGAAGAGATGTTTTCTGGTACAAATCACTCATCAGCAAGAGTGTGCCCTTGATTGTAAGTGTCTGCTGCTTCCGGTCCATTGGGAACTTTGTCCTTCCCATCTCTGTCCCCGTGTCCCTCGGCTCATCAACTTTGTTAGAACCTCAAGACCTGGTGGCAGTGGGAGTCAGAAGACGTGTGGAATTCAATCATTGGGTAGATTCATGCCTTCATTTTATGCCTTAAAAAATACTTTATCTGTTAAAAAGTATAAAAGCAAAATCAACTAAAAAGGGAGAGGGAAAAGATAAGAACTTTGGGAGTGAAGTACCAAACTAGGAAAATTAGAAAAATAATTTTTTTTTCAAATAATCCAAGATTTCAAAATGTGTGTTTGAAAAATTTTTAGTGTGTACCACTCAGTTTTTCTTTCCTCTAATTGTGGCTAGCTTTATGAATTAAATATTACATATAATCAAGACAGTATTTACTCACATTTAAATTATGCAATAGAAAAGAAACCTCTATAATTTGTTTTAACCAGTTTCAGTGTGCATATCTGTGTGTGCATGTGTGTGAGAGAGAGAGGGAAGTTACTCCAATAAAATTATTCATCATGTGTAGATTATAAAAAGACTTAAAAATGAAAGCAAAAAATGTCTCACAGGTTTAATACTCTTACTTGGAAATTTGTTTTTGATGGAAAAGTTGAATACATCTTCAGTGTGTTTCCTTTCATTGAAATAGTATATCCTATTTGTCTCTCTCTCTAAAGTTACAGTTTTGAATGGGAAGACAAGCAGTCAGAGTGGGAAGACACAGATGCATTCAGATTGCGTGACTGTGCTAGTACAGAGCTTGGTTTATAAAGGCTGTCTTGGTTGACTTCCTGGTAATCAAAACAATTACCCTTACATGCTCACCAGGCAGGGAAGGCATGCGCATAGTTCTAATTCCAGTAAAGTTTACTTTTAAAGGAGCAGTCTGACTTTCTAGTTTTGTGAGGTTGAAATTGTTTTCTTAAAAAAGTATGCTTTAATATAATATTAGGTGTTTCTGTACCAGTTAATTGCTGAAAACCAGTTTCTTACTTCCTACCATGGCCTAGTCCTGTGTCACCTACAGGAAGAATGCAAAAGGGCACACCTGGAAGCCTGCTACTTGTAAAATAGTATCTTTCATTCATTCCAAGGAAACTACACTGTTAGGTTTCAGGTATACTAAATTAGTCCTTACTGCCTGCAGAGAACTCATCAAATACTGGACTGCCAAGCTAAAGGTAGTGCCTGAAGGCCAGGAAGGTGACGGCACAGGACGGAAGCTCTGTATTTTGGGTTCCCAGGGGGTCAGTTTCCCTAGGAAGTGTGACTGCACACCCAGGGATGCCCTGACCAGTGTGATTCTGTATGCAGGGTAACTAGCCCCATGCTAGTTATTGACTCAGCGGTGGCCTGAATATATCCAGTTGGAGCTGGAAGAGTGGTTGTGTTCAATTCATTTATATGTCCTAATTTTGTTCCCAGAAGCTACTTTACAAAAGGAAAAACTTTTGTCGTATTTCTCAGTGTAAGTTTTGAGAGGAAAGAAGATACGGGGAGAAAGGGGGGCGGAGCTAAATCAGGTAATTAAGGCCTTGGATGACAGCAGTGCCACACAGGCAGTTGAGTTGCCTTCCGAGCTGGTCATAAAAATGTCAAGTCCCAGTAAAACAGGAACTCAGAAAGGTTCCATATTTTGGAATTCAAGATAATTATTTGAAACTCTACTCAAAGGAACAAATTATTAGACTCTAAATCTTCCCCTAAAATCTTAATGAAGTAAAAAAAAATGGTGCTAAAAGATGATTTTTCAATGTTGGTAATTATAAATGCACCAGAAAAAGTGGAATAAAAAATTATTTTGTTCGTTGTTGCAAGAAGCAGATTTAATTGTAGAAGAATAAAGAACAAAGGATACCTTGGGCGAGTAAACACATCTCAACTGAAGAGCAAGGGGAGATGCTTAAGAGTAGTACAGTTATTTAATGATGAAAGGATAACCAATAGAAAATAAAATAAAAATAATTGGAATATTGGAAAAATGGTCCAAACTCCTCATTTCTCCTCAAAGTGGTTGAATACATCCTGCTTAAATAAGAAATGTAACAACTCTGTAATGATTTCTTGCAGTCAGGAGAACTTATACCCAAGAACAGACACAGAAATACGTATAAGTAGTTACCTCTGAGAGGAGCCGGTCACAGAAGCACATCGTCAGGAAAAAGCACCCTCCAGTCGAATCAGGCTCTGGACTGAGAGCAGCACCTTGTGTGAGCTGAGAAGAGATCTCAGGGACTGGAGGTCACTACCTTGCAACTTCTTTAGTTACGTTCTCCTCAGGACTCCTACATAAGGCCACTCATTCATTCATTCATTCATTCATTCAGTGTCTCTTGAGTACCCAGTGTATGTCAAGGATTTAACAGTAAACAAAATGCAGACTTGCTCTCAAGGAACTCATCTGCTACCCAAGGGGCTGGACAAATAAACATGCAATGTGACGATAGTTTAGTTGTAATAGTTGAAATAAGCGTGAGACGTAGGTCTCAGGGGGAAGTTTCTGGATCTTTTGAGTGAAGCCTGAAGTTTCTAAAATGGAGAACCTGGAGAACCATGGCCAGCTGCTTACCCGAGCAGAGAGGCCCAGATTCACATCAGGAAACTTCTGTTGTTTCTAAGTAATTCTCCACCAAGGATTCTGCAGCAGCACCAGAGTAGCTAAGGTGCAAAGCGTTTATTCCTCATATCTGGAGACTTGTGTAAAAATCTGTGATTAACATACAATTTTGAGTTCAAGTTAGAAATTTGTACATTTTTATAAAAATGAATTGCTCATTACAATCAACTGAGACTTAAAGTACACAAAACTAATCCTTTTGAGTATTTCCAAGTTGTTTGTTTTAAAAGACTAAAACTCATTTAAAATGAGCTATGAAATTCTTGTCCATGGGAACATTTATAGAAGATAATGGGTTATGCTTATTATCTGTTTATAATAGCATGTGGGTCAGTAGGAAATATTTAAGAAGAAAAAATAGAAGATCTGAAGACAGCCTAAGTCATTATTTAAACTTCTGTTGGAAACGTGTCTTCAAACCAAGGGAAAAAATAAATTAGTAATGAAAGTTGGTAAAAGGGCGTTTTAAAGGATGCTGGATTTTTGTGGACTCAATTCTAACATATTTTTACCATCTTCAGGAGACTCAAAACTGTTTTGCCCATGGAAAATACATATTTGGTTCTTTAATTCTTATCTGTGTATTTCATTGTAGCACTAGGTTTTATTTTTTTTAATTTTTAATTATTTTCCGAAATTATTTTTTAGGTGTGGAAATTCCTCCCTCCAACTTCCCTCCTATTTACCA
This sequence comes from Ochotona curzoniae, assembly GCF_017591425.1. Taxonomy (NCBI): domain Eukaryota; kingdom Metazoa; phylum Chordata; class Mammalia; order Lagomorpha; family Ochotonidae; genus Ochotona; species Ochotona curzoniae. The sequence continues at coordinate 27,484,372 of NW_024466512.1, read as the reverse complement.
TTTCCCCCATATTATTACAGTGGTGTGGTCCTTTAGTAGCAATTCCATGTTTAACAGTCCATCATGACACTGTAGGTATGGGCAAATGTAGATAATCTAATATCATATTGTCAAGGTCTATTCAACTGTTTTGTTTGGAGACTTCCTTTTGTTCAGGAGTACAGATGTGCACTGCAACACATCTTTGCTTCATGGTATGATGCTTTTCATTATACAGTTCATCTATGAAAATGTATGTATGCATATACTTGTGGGGCTCAAGGGCAAATGGGTCACTGATTCAACAAGATGGCAACTTAACAGTCAAGGTCATTATGTTACACATGGCGAACAAGATGGCGGCCAAGGGCAGAGCCCTGGGCGTGAACCAGGGGTCAAGTTGTTTTAAAGAAAAACTGATTGGCCAAGGCCATTTCGCTCACCTGCCCCTGGCCTATAGGAGGTGGCTTCCACAGTTGCACACAGTTGGCTTCTAGTTCTCTCCTCCTGGAATTCCTAGAATTCCTGACCTGAGGTTATTCGCTGCTCCATATAAGAGTGTGTGTTTCCCAAATAAACTGGAACTGCTTAGACAGAACCCCTGCAGTGTCTGTGTGTTGGGAGGTTGGTTGGCAGGCAGCAGGTTCACCCCCTCTGACAACAGAGTACTAGAGGAATCTGTTGGGGAGACCCCACATATACTTATATGTATATTTGCTATATTTTTTATGAAGGTTGTCTTAGATCATATGATGTTTGTCTTTGTGGGAGTGGCACGTTTCACTCAGCACAATGGTCTCCAGTTGGGATCATTTTGTTGCGAATGGTAGAATTTCATTCTTTGTAATGCCTGTGTTGTATTCCATGGAGTAGTTTCTTTATCTGGATTGTTTCCATGTCTTCACTACTGTGGATTGTGCTGCTATAAATATAGGATTGCAGGTCACTTTCTCATATGCAGATTTCACTTCCTTTGACTATATTCCCAGGAGCAGGATATTGGGTCATATGGTAGATCAGTTTTCAGTTGTCTGAGCAACTGATTTCCATAGATGCTCCATTCCCACCAGCAGTAGAGGGGTACCTTTTTCCTGCATCTTTGCCAGCAGGTGTTGTTAGTAGATTTCTGAATGTAGGCTATTGTCACTGGAGTAAGGTGGAATCTCAGTGTAATTTTTATTTGCATGTTCTTAATAGCTAGGGAGTCTGAGCATTTTTCCACATCTGTTAGCCATTTGAATTTTTCTTGTGGAAAATGTTCATTTCCCTTACCCATTTCTTAGCAAGGTTAGGTGTTTTTTTGTTTGTTTGTTTGTTTTTTTTTTTGCTGTTGCTGAGTTTCTGAAGCTCTTTGTAAATCCTGGATTCTAGTTCCATATCTGCTGTGTAGTTTGCAAAAAATTTTCTCCGACTCTGTTGGTTGCATTTTTACTTTGTTGTTTGTTTCCTTTGCTGTACAGAAGCTTTTTAGTTTGATGTAGTCCCATTTGTTTATTTTGGCTTCAACAGCCTGCGCCTTCTGTGACTTTTCTAAGAAGTCTTTGCCTGTGGCCGTATCTTGTAGAGTGCTTCTCGTGTTTCCTCTAACAGTTTCTGGGTGCAGATTTAGGTCCCTGGGTATTTTTCAAGTGAATGAAATCAATGAATGTGTGAACACTAGCACCTAGCTCCACACTAGCTCATAGATAGTTGCCGGTGTAGATTTGATCTTGCAAGCATCATTATTACACATTTTATACAAAAATATTTTGGACTGGTCCTAGCCGTGTCCAGTGTGTGACCAAAGGTAGGTGACAGACCCTCTGAGAACCTACAGAAACATTTACACCTTGGGTTTTCCAGGCCTCCAAGAGAGCATCCTACCCTTTTGGGAGGTATTAATTGTCCCACAATGAGGTAGACAGCCCTGAAGTGACTTCTGTTTGTCCTGTTTCTGTGTTCACCCCCAGTACCCTCATACTCCTGGGCCAGTTGACAGATGCTTCTGATGGTTTTGTTTCTAAACAATGGGCCCACACTGTGAAGGAAACGAGAGGAAAAGAAGGAAGGCTATCTCATTGGTGCTGCTTTGAAGGGTCTGGGATCTCAAAGTGTTGAGGGTACGTCCGTTCTCCAGTCTGCACACCAGGAAAGGGGTCTCCATTTCCTCCATAACTGTGGGGAGGCCCTCTCCCCCATGCTTATCACACACCAGCACTTTATAATGGTGGAAACACATTTGTTTCACAAACTTTTGTTAAATGTTTACACTGCCAGGGTCCTGGAACAGAACAAACATCACCACATCCACAATAAGATAAGAGGCCAGTAAGAATTCGAGGCAACACATAAGTTATTGACAAACTTGATACTACTGGCTCTTGTTAAGGGCTCTGTGAATAATGAGAGCCTGTTTGCTTGAAGACTTATTTATTTGAAAGAGTGACAGAGAGACTGAGAAGAAAGCACATGTACACACAGAGAAAGAGAGAAAGAGAGAGAGAAAGAGAGAGAATCTTGTATCTGCTGATTCTCCCCCTAGACCTGTAACAGCTGAAGGCAGAAGACAAGCATCCCATTCAGATCTTGTAGGTGGGTGGCAGGGACTGAAGTATTCAAGCCATCATCTGTGGCCTCCCAAGTGCCTTTACAAGGAGGTTGATGAGAAGTGGAGTAGCCTGGACTTGAGCCAGGCACTCCACTATGGAATTCAGGTGTCCCTTGTGGCAACTTCACCCACACACCGTAATACCTGCCCTATCAGAGGATTTGAAGCAGTAGAGATGCAGTAAGATTTATGTATCAAAGCATGAGTCAGACCAGAATCAACTTGGGTCACCCTCACCTACACAGCTTCTCCGATCTTCTTTGTAACCAGGACAAAAATTATTTGCATTTGAAGCTTTTCAGCTATTGGAGATGAATGAATTACTGCCAAGTCAGGTGAAGTGCTCTGGGGAAGGAGGACTGGCTGTATTTCCTGAGAACTGAATTCCAAGAAGTTGGACTTAGAAGTTAGTGGTGCAGACTAGGTGGCATTGAGACCCTCCCCTCCAGTACTAAGACAGCCATTAATGGTCCCCTCCCTCCACCCCATTCCAAGGCCAAACTGAGTGCTCCCAGAAATCAGAGCAATGTTTTCCATTAATCAGGGGAGCAGAAATTCATTCCTCATGACCAGACTCAGGCCATGTGTGTTTTTCTTTGATAGCTGCAATGTTTTGTTGTTGTTGTTGTTTTATTTTTTTATTTTTAGCTGATCAATTGTTCCATTTATTCTGCTAATATGTTTTCAGTATCTATTACTCTTACAGTATTCCATAATATAATAATACTTTACAAAGTACTTATGAAGAAGCGTTTTTTTTAAGTTTAGAACAAGCAGTCATTGAAATAGAAATCATATGATAACAAGGAAGCAAGTTTTGTTGTTTTTATTTTTTAAGAAAAAATGGGGGTGGAATTTTGCATCTGAGTGTAGAGTTCTATCCTTTCTGGCAGTACGTAGTCCCCATTATCCCATGTCCCATGGGCTGATGTTGCTCCACCTGCCTGGCACTGCCTGAGTGGTCTTCCTCCCAGCTCTGATGTCAATTTGTACTTGCCTGGCCCTGCTAAAATCTCTGTGTGTGGCCTGGGATCTGAGATCCCACGTGCCATGGAGCCCTTTGGGGGCGAGGAGGCCAGCAAGGAAGAAAGGCTCTAAGCATAGGCTGGTCACCTTGGAACAGGCTTCTGTAAGAGAAGGGGCCAACATCAGGAGTGTGTACAGTATGCCAAGGAGATGGTGTGGGAGTAGAGCAGTCAGCACAGCGAGAGGTCATGCTCATTTGGAAAATGTGGTTACAATTCAAGGAGCAAGCTGCCATCTTGGACCTAAAGCATTAGAAAGACATTGCACTTTTTTAAAGAGGTTGAAGGTTGGGAAGGTCAGCCCAACACAGTGACACGTGAGGGCCGAGAGTCTGCGGGTGCCTCCTTAAGAAAGCAGCGTGACAGCTGCAAACCTGACTGATTCTTCCTCGATCAGGAATCATTGTACCTACACTAAGGGCCAGGAACCGCTGTGAGCCCACTTAGTTTTCCTTGGCAAGAGGCACTGGGTACAGGAGAAGGGACTAGTCTTGAAAATTTAGCATCACCAGGAGAAAAATGAAATGCAATAAACACTACAGTTGGTTAAGAATGGAGGCATTTTTACTACAACAGAGAACCATTGTAAAAACTCGCCAGGCTTGTGCCAAGGCGTAGATGCTGCTGAACTTGTCCCTGGAGTCTTGGGGCATTTGAGTGCTCTTGGCGCAGTCAGCTCAGCCAGAGTGGCTGGGAGCAAGGCCTCCTCGGGGCCTCCATCAAGCATAGATCTTGCCCAAATGTGGAAAATCTTTAGGGACGTCAAAACCATTAGGGATCCGTAGCCTTGACTTGAACCAAGCAAAATAAACAAACCCCTGCCCAAATTGGAACTCGCTGGACGCTTTTCAGAGTGTCCAAGGGGAAGGCTGCAGGCCTCAGGGGTCTCTGGGTGGGTTCGGGTCTGGTTTCAGCTGTGTCGCTCAAGCGTCATGACATTTGATGTGAATGCCTGCGCTTCACGTTTGCTTGTTCAGTTGTCTGCAATGCCACAAAGGGATTGCCTTGCAACTTGTCACACAGACCATCTCTCTTCCTTTGTGAAAGGGATGTTAAAGCCCCAGTTAGACTTCTAGGGTGTGTTGCCTTCAGGAACTGGGCTGGTCGCATTTCAGAGAGCATCACATTTTCCATGCACAGGGCCTTGGTGAGTTCCCAGCCACAATTTCTGTTTTCCATAGCCTTTGGCACTCTTTCCAGCTTCATGATTCCAAAGCTTTCTATATGCAAAGCAGAGGGTAACTTTGTGTCTCTCTCCCCCTCACTGTAAAAGTGACATCCTTTTTAGACTCTTTTTAATTTCCACGTTTTTTTTTAACTGGGAAAGTAAATTAGATAATTATGAATGTTTATTCATTCACTAAAGTAGTGAACTTAGTGTCTGGTATGCCTGGGTAATATGCTGCACTGTTTGGGAACAGTAGAGTTGGTTAGATTGGAAAGAATGAAACAGCAGCTGGTGTTGCAGCACTGGCAGTAGCCAAAGTGGCTACGTGACTCCGTATCAGTGTCACTTTGAGTCCTGGCTGCTCTCCTTTGGCTCTAGCTTCTTGCCAGTGCACCTGGGAGAGCAGTGAAGGATGGCTCATTCACCTAGGGCCCTGCCACTCATAGAACCCAGGAGTTCTGCCCACCTGCCTGTGGTTTAACCCAACCCGAGGCATTAAGCTCTCTCTCTCCTCTCTCTTTCTCTGCCTCCCTCCCCCAAATAAATGAGAGGAAAACCATATTCTGCTTCCCTTGTGTTCTCAATCTATTTAGACAGAAAGAGAGAGATTAAGAGAAGAGTCCAAGGACACAGCAGTTCAGGGTCAAGGCCCGGATGGTTACACCTGATTTGAACTGAGCTGGAACTAGACATGGGCTCTTACCCTGCTCCAGCACTACACTTAAGAGAGTTCCTGACGTTGCCCTGTGACAGGTAGAGATGAGACTAATAACAGCCATAATAATGAACAACCGTAGTAGCTCCAGGAGCGGAATTGACAAGTACCTAGGAGCAAGCAGCTGTGTTGTAGCATGGTACACAGGAAGCAAGGATCAGAGATGGTGAATGTGGAGTTGGATGATAGACAGACCTGAATTTACAGCAGTTACTGCATGATAGCTGTGAGGGCTGAGGCAGGTCACCTAACTTGACTCATCCTGAGTTTTAGCATCCTACCTGGAGAATGAAACAACGCAAATAGAGTTAGAATGGTACAAAATAAATAAATTAGCAGAATGATTAGAATACTGTCTAAAAAAAAAATAGTGATAGAGGGGAAAAAAAAACCACCTGTGACAGCAAGAACAAAGGTTTGGCTGCAGAACTGGGTCTTGGGATAGGATTTGAAAGGAGAGGGAGCAAATCCAGGAGTGAGAGAAACAGAAGTGGGAAATGTGCCTTGATAGCTCTGAACAGGTCAAAGCAGACTTCAGGAGATGGGCTGGCACAGCAGGGCACATTGCTCCCACCCCCCTCTTAGCCCTTACTGTAGCCCCAAGGTCGACCCGTCTCAGTGAATGACTCACCGGTCCTGGAAGGTCTCATTGGGCTTCCTGACCAAGAGATTTACACACAAATCCTCTTTATCCTTTCCTAGCTTAACTGTAAGAGAGAATGGAAGGAAGGAAAGGAAAATGGAGAAAAGGACCAGAAGAGGGAGAAAGTCTGAGCTTGCAAAGGTGGAAGCAGCTCTCCAAGAAGGGTCTGCCTGCACAGATGCTGGTCTGAGCCCTCAGTCTCCGCTCTGGCCCCAAGTCTGACTTCCCTATGACCCTGTCTGCTGCACTCCATCGCAAGGTCTTCCTGTCATCCCAGCAGGTGGCTCTATAGCTTAGTTCATTCAAGTCACTCAGTTGACTTGAATCAGTCTTAACACAAGGGCCCTGATTGTTCCCAGGCAAGTTTACAGCAGACTGATTTCTCAGTGCAGATCTCCTTCCCAATTTCTGTGAGCCACACGCTTCTCCTTGATTGGCAGTAGCAACAGCTATCACTGACTGAGTTGGTCACTACCTACAGTAAGCTCTGAGTACTCTACCAGTGCCAAGCCTGCACCTGGAGGTGTGGTCCAAGAACCAGCTGAACCTCGGGCCTCTCCTGAGACTTCTGGTGTTAGGTTCTGCATGTTCTCAGGTAAAATCCCCTGGTTTGAGTTTTGGCTGGGCCACTTGCACCTTTTCTGTGTCTTCAAACCCGTAGTCTCATTTACTTCCATGATCAACATCAAGATATGCCAAGCTCTTTCCATTGGCTGGATGTTTGGGGATTTCTTTGCTATCTGAAGTCTAAAATCCACTGAGAGTGGTCAGAGGAGAATTCCAATTGACAACTGTTCCTTTGGAGATAAAGAAGAGGGTGGCGGCTTGCAAGCCTTCAGGTAGACTATAGAATACTCAGGGAGTATATCCATCAGTTGTCATAAAATTCAGTCTCCTCCTGTCTTCTTTCTTTGTATCTATAGACAAAGAGAAAATCGGCCGAAAATGAACGGATCAATGAGTAATCAGGAATAGCAATGGATTGAAGGAGTCACATACCTTATGTGTATCAGTGGTCCATTTCCCTCTTTCCGGGTGCTTGTAAATGGGTAGTTATGAGCACACTGCCCACGCGTGACAGCCTGCCTAGAGTTCATGTGGAAACATGCAGCCCTTCCCTTAATGGTATAGTCACTGTGCTGAGAATGTTATGGATAGTTCAAGGTCTTTAAAACAACAGAGAGAGGTGGAATTAGGACCTTCATTTCAAAGATGAGAAAACAGACTTGGCAGCTATAAGTTGGTGTTCTTAGAAATTTCATTTCAAGAGAGAGAGGAAAAGTATTAGTGACTTTCTGGCTCTCAGTTCTCCTGAGATGTTCCCAGCTGGCCCCAAACTTACCTGCCCCAATCCACAACCCTGAGGCTCCATGGCTAGACTTAGCAGAGGCTTACATGGTGATCCCACCGCCTGCGCCCCCATCTTCCAACCTAGAAGATGTGACAAGAGTGTCTCTTCCAGCCACTTAGTTTTTCAACCTGTGGGATTAGCAAAAGTGCTTTACACTCTCATCTCACATCCTGAGAGATGTTTCTGTATTCCTTCTGCCTGGGACTTTACAGGAAGTTAATCAGATGGCCTGCTCTGTCTAGAGAGGTTAATTACAGGGTTAATCACCTAAGCAGGAATTTGAACTTGGGTGTCCGTTCCACACCAGAGCCATGCCCCCATGTACTCTCCTTTGTTTTATAAGGAGTCCTGTGCAGGCTTCTGGTAGGAGGTTCTGTGGTAAATGAGGGTGCCTGATGCATGAACTCGCAGCCCTGGGTGGCACAGTGAGAACTGGCAGCTTGGGATGTCTCTGTCCGGTTTAGAAGCCAACGTCTGTTTTGCTCGGACTCACCAGAGAGAGGCTAGTAGCTGTTCTTCTAGGCCCTGGGACTGTTTTATACCAAATCAGATGTTGACCTCGGGAAGGAAACACAAGGTCTTTCCCAGGCTGCATAACTCCTGTTGGTTTTGTGTGCACATTTCACTGGGCTGGCCTCCATCCTCCTGCACCTCCCATTGGCATCACGAACATCATCTCACAGCACCAAAGGACCCTTCGGAGCCCCCAGAACCTTGGCTTGGGGGGAATTTTATAAGGATTCCTCTGAATCTTTCACAGCACAGGATATTCAGGAAGCTGTTGCAAACACACATATGTGTTTGCATATGAGAGTTAAAGCTAAGCATTGAGAATGGAAAGGAAGTGACCAATTATCAAGACAAACTGATCCCAGGACATGGAGTAACAGAAATTCTTCCAGGATTTGGCCCTGGGGAGGTGAAGGTGGTACTCTCAAAGGAACAGGGAATTTTGATCCAATGTAGCTGTCTTGACTTTAAGTGCTGGGACATTCAAGTAGACATTCCCAACAGAAGCACCAGAATCGAATCCAAGTGAGAAGTCACAACTAGAGTTTCATGTTTGTAAGTCTGACAGCTTGAGATGAGAGCTGTTAAGACAAGAGGGAGATGAAAGAGGATTGAGAATTGAGTTCAAGTTGAATAGCTGTTAGTGCCTCCAGACACCTGCATCAAAACTAGAATGTTAAGAGTGAAGCAATGAGGCCCAGTACGATGGCTAAACTGGCTAAATCCTTGCCTTGCACACACCGGGATCCCATATGTGCATCAGTTGGTATCCCAGATGCTGCACTTCCTATCCAGCACCCTACTTGTGGCTTAGGAAAGCAGCAGAGGACGGCCCAAACCATCGGTACCCTGCACTCACATGGGAGACCCAGAAGAAGCTCCTGGCTTCAAATCAGCTCAGCTCAACTCCGGCTCAGCTCTAGCTGTTGCCACCATTTGGGGAGTGTACAAGCAGATGGGAGATCTGTCTCTCTGTCTCCCCTTCTCTACTTAAATCTGATATGTCTTTCCAATAAAAATAAATAAATCTTAAAAAACGAATGAGCAAGCCATGATGATTTAGTGTTCTGAGCAAGCACATCATCGCTGGTTGGGCTTGTGAATTACTGGGCTCCCTCCACATAACAACTCTATGGTGATTTCCATGCTGTCAATCATAATGTTCCTAAATGCATCGGTAGGCACTAGGACATAATTTTTAACTGCTTGGTTTTACCAGCAAAGCTCTACTTAAATCATGAAACATGGTCAAAAAAGTGACTAACTGAACAAATATAAAAAGGTTTCTGAACAACCTTGTCCACTATTAGATTGGGTATGTTGCACAGGTTGAACCGCATAGTAAATACAAAATGAAAACTTGTAATAATATTTGATTGACAATTAGAACACTGAATATCTTATATTATTTTGATCCCATTTTAGTTGAGAGTGTGAAATGATGAGTTTTGAGTTTGTATATACCCAACTGGCAAGAAAAGGTCAAAGGAGTGGGCTTTTGAGTCTCTTGGGCTGGCCCGGAATTCTGGCCTCCTTACTCACTATCTATGAGCATGTGGGCAGGTTACTTAGACTCAGTTTCCTCAGATATGCACTGGAATATTAATCATACTTAGAGTGGCTGGTCAGACCAGACAAGATGCTTAAAAACATTTTTACAAGTCATGTACTTAGTCAAGTGCTACAGTTGTTAGCAAGTAATATTATCAGTACCATTATTGTTACCTTTTATGGAGAAAAAAGCCATTTCTATCCCTATGTGTTTTTCTCATTAAACTAACTTTGACCTGCTCAGAGTTGGTACAGGTCATTTGTGCAATAATATGTTCTGAATCAGAAGTGTACACTGAATTTCTTTTAAATCACAGGGCTATTTTAATTAGTACTCATATAGTCAGGGCTGAAAATGTGATTATAACAACAAACAATAAAGAATGTATTCTTAAATTTTAAAAATATGTATTTTCCTTTTTTAAAAAACAAACATAGGTCTTAAAAATAACAGAGTTTATGATTTGAAGTCATGGTTACAGTCACATTGCAGTTTGCCATCTGTTCTTGTACAAGTCCAAGCTAACTGTGCTTAGACATGTAATAAACTCATATAAAATGATTTTAGGGATAAGTATATCTAAATCAATGTGGTCTACCATATTAATATAATAATGGCAGAAAACATAGGACCATTCCAATGGAAACAGAAAAATTTGACATAATTAGCACACTGTTGTGAATAAAACACAACACTCAATGAAATAGAAATAGCTTCTTCCCCAGTCTGAAAAAAAATAGATTTATGCAAAACACATAGTTGACGTTGTGCATAATTGTGAAAGGCAGTTCTGAGCTTTCAGCGTATCAGACACTATCTCCTTGGTTTCTCGTGATAGAATTGAAAACCCCAGGGAATGAAGGTTGCCTGTTGATCTGACCAAAGGCAACTTTTGAGGAGACAAGCTCACCCTGCTAGAGCTGCCTATCCGCTACCATTCTTACAGTAATACTGGAAACTCAGATGGGGATAGCGTGTTGGTCTTGTTAAATGCAGCTCTTGGCAGAAAACAAGCATTTTGTATATTTTTAAAGCCTCCCTCCTTTTTTCTTCCATCAAGGCCCTGGCCTGTCTGCCTGTTAGTCGAACTCCTTACATTCCTTCCCCCAGAAGAATGGACCCCAACTCCTGTTAGAGATCCGAGTCAGTGACCTCTCTGGCTGCTCATGCTGAGATGGGGCATCATCAGGAGGCAGCAGGGTCTTCTTCCGCAGGTCGATCTCAGGGTTCCCAGTTGAATGCACATTTTCTCTGGAGTATTGTCTGAAGTACCACCTGGAGCTTGGAGGCTTTTTGGTGTTTTAATACAAAGAGAGACTCCAACCCATTGGCACGGTCCCATTATTCAAGTTGTCTATGAATTTAGAAGAACAGTTATATTTTTTGAGTCAGATCATGGGAGACACAGTCATCATATATGGCAAATAGTAATGGTACAGAGTTGGCAGTGAGTCCTTAGCTGTGTGTAAGAACACGTTTTGCTTAGATACCTTTGGTTAGTTCTCTTTTAAGGGATGTGTAAAGATCTAACAAACTTCTTTGTAACAGGTCTATAGGAGAGGCTCCCTCAAGCTTCTGACAGTCAGTTGTCGTTTAGAAGCTGGATGAGCCCAGGTATCCAATAGAAGTGAGACTGTCCTTCATGGCAAAACTTGCGCTGCCCTGTATGCCTTCCCTGTTAATACTAACATCAGTTAGGGCTGAGTACTCGACTCAAACACAGCTCTATAAATGAGTATTGTGTAGGAATGGTGTAGTGACAGTGGTTTATAGAAGGAAGACAAGATTAGGATAATGATGATTGGAAGAACAATAATAGAAAAGATGAAAAGAGACCCAGGATTTTACTTCGCTGCAGCTGAGTTGTGCTGCAGTAACAAAGAAGTTACTTATCTAAAAATGGGATTTTTTTTCATTTGAAATACAGTTACAGAGAAAGAGAAGGAAAGAGAGAGAGGTCAATCTTCCATCCACTGGTTTACTCCCCAAATGGCTGCAGGAGCTGGAATTGGATCCATTTGAAGCTGGATTCCTTGGGCCTCCTTGTGGATACAGGGGCCCAAGGACTTGGGCCAGCCTCCTCTGCCTTCCTAAACCATTAACAGGAGGTGGCTTAGAAGCAGAGCGTCCGAAACTTAAACCAACCCCCAATGGGATGCCAGTGTTGCACGGAAGCCTAGCATGCTATACCACCACACTGGGGGTACAAGGGCCAAGGGCAGGGGTTTCTGAAACAATAGCCTGAGTGCCTTCACGTGAGTGTTATTGTCCCTGTTCATGCTAGGCCCAAGGTTCTCTTTTGGAGTCTACCTGTATTTGAGTTCAAAGTGAACCCAAGTCTGAAAAGTTTCTGGATCCTGAATTAGGCACAGTTTCTTGAATGTTATACCAAAGTCACAGACAGCAAAAGGAGCACTAGATAATGGAACTTAATTGAAATTGCACTGTTTACATTAATAGACTATCAGCAGAAAAGAAAGATACCACAGAATGGGAGAAATATTTGCAAATCAGCTATGTAATCGCAGATTAATAATATTCTGAATATATGGAGAACCCAAACAATAACCCACCCTCCCAAAAAATTCATGCATGAGCAAGGGGACTGGTTCAATGGCACATCAGGCTAATCTTCCACCTGCAGTGTCAGCATCCCCTGTGGGCACTGGCTCACACCCCAGCTCTTCCACTTCTGATCTATTCCATGCTTATGCCCCCTGGGAAAGCAGCAGAGGATGGCTCAAGTCCTTAGGGTCCTGTGCCAACATGAGAGATCTGTAATAAAACTCCTGGCTCCATACAGGCCCTGTTGTAAAAGGAGAATATGGCAGCTCATTTGGTGCTATAGCAGAAGAACAGAACTAATTGGACAACTACCCCAATGATGACAGCAACAAATCTCAGTGAATAGAGCCAATGGACATTGGGAGGGTGACATCATCCTTGGATCAGTGAAATTGGCAGCGTCACAGAACTATCTAAACCACTTGAACAGAACCCTCGGAATATGCACACATCGGGACCCTGGGTTGATAGGAGGTGGCGGTTCCTCATCCCTGGGTACTGGGACTGTGGAAAGTCATGAGTGTTTTCCCCTTTGTCTCTCCCCTCCCCCCAGGAACAAAAAGAAACAGCAAATTTGGAAGCAATAAATTCACCCAATTTTCCCTAAACCTTGATTCTTTCCACCCTGATCAGTCATGTAATCATTATTTTAAAAAATAGAATTTATTTTTAAAAAAAAAAGCAACTCCTGGCTCCCAGACTTAGATCAACCCAATCAACCTAGCTCTAGCTGTAATAACTATTTGGGGAGTGAATCAGCAGATGGAATATTTCTTTATCTCTCTGTTTCTGTTTATCCCTCTCTTTCTCTGTAAGTCTTATGTTCAGGTCAGATAAATAAGTCCTTTTTTAAAAATGATAGACATGTATCTATAAAAGATATACAAATGGCCAAGAAACTGATGAAGAATGCTTACTTCATTGCCATTGGAGATCTGCAAACCAGAGCTATAAGATACCACCTTGCACCCATTAGGATAGAAACTTGGAGACAGCATATAAAGAAATTAGAGCCTTCTACTTTGCTGGTAAGGATATAAATTAGTGCATCCACTGTGTGAAATAATTTGAGCATCCCAAGAATGTTAAACCAGAAATTAACATATGTTCCTGCAACCCACTGCTGGGTGTGTTCCCCATAGACAGGGCAATGTGTTCATACAAAAATATTCACTCTAAGGTTCATAGCAGTAATACTCATACTAGCCAGAAAAATGTAAGTAATCCAAATGTCCATCATCTGATGGATAAACCAGATTTGATATTTAAACACAATGGAATTCAGTCATAAAACAAATTAAGTAGTGGTTTATGCTGCAACATTTGATAACTCTTGAAGCCTTTAAGCTAAGTGAAAGAAGCCAGACACAAAAGGCCGTGTGTCTATGATTCCATTGTCTGAAATGCCCAGAATAGGCAATGTCACACAGAGAGAAGAACTTAACAATTGGTTGGGCGCATGGAGATAATTCCATGATATTTGGAATGAAGTACATGGAAGTGAAGTTGGTGCCAACATGTGTAGGGATAACACTGAAGGGTGTGAAGGTGTTCTCACATTGACTGTCATGATGATTACTCAACCCTGCATTGGTTCCAAACTTTGGGAAGAAAATGTTATGGTGTGTAAATTGTTTCAGTTTTTAATTTCAAACAATTTCTTAAGATATGTTTTTGAAAGTTGGTTGCAGAGAGAGAGAGGCACAAAGATATTCCATCCACTGGTTCACTCCACTAATGGCCTCAAGAGCTAGGGCTGGACTAAGCCAAAGCTAAGAGCCAGGAGCTTCTTCCAGATCTCCCACATGGGTGGCAGTAGCCCAAGCACTTGGGCCATTGTCCACTGCTTTCCTGGGTACACTGATGGAGAGCTGGATTGGAAGTGGAGCAGCAGAGACTCAAACTGATACTCATATGAGATGTTGGCATCACAGCCGGTGGCTTAACTCACCATGCCATGACACCCCAGTAGAGCTCATTTTTTAAAATGGACGTAAGTAACCCAACAACATTTTAGCATGAAAGGATTTAATTTTGAGGATTCACAGAAGAATTTAATAATTTTTAAAGTTTGTTTAAATTTATTCATTTGAAAGTCATAGCGGGCAGATAGATCTTCCATCTGCTGGTTCACTCCCCAGATGCCAGCAACAAGCAGCACTGGATCAGAGCAAGACCAGCACTGGGGGTTCCGTCTGGATCTTCCTTGTGGAAAGCAGGAACCCAAGTACCTGGGTAATCCTGTGCTGCTTCACAGGGTACTCTTCACAGGAAGCTGGGTCAGCAGCGGTGATGGGACTCGATCTCAAACACTCTGATAGGGCCTGTGAGCATCCCAAGGATGCTAAGGACACAAGTCACCATAAGTAAGAGGTCATTGAGTAGAGGAAATGCCCTGGGCTGGGGGTGGGACACTTGGAGTTCTAGAACTGTTTTGCAGTTTGTCATCAGTTTAGTGACCTCGGAAAAGAAAGCAGACCTCTAGGAAGTGTAATTTTCTAATCTGTGAAGCATGGAAAATTTGTCCCAGTCAGCCCTTCTTTTTCTTCCATAGTGTTATTTATAATAATGTAAATTGCAAGCATAACATTAGCCACTTAAACTTCCATAAACATCAAATGTTACAAGATTGGTTTTACCCTTAGGTAAATGTGCCTAGCAGAGTTTAGTTTATTTGAATGAAATTCTGTGTTTTCTGACTTTAAATCTATAAATATTGTATGAATTTCTAGAAGAAAATGTGAAAGGTTTCAGCAAAATATTAACCGAGATTATTGCTGGATATGTGATTACTTTAATTTTTTTTCTTTGTATTTTTGTTTGTTTGTTTTCACTTTGATGGTTATGCATTTCTTAACATGTTGAGAAGCTAAAGTTGTTTTATTGAGAATTCTGTCAGATTTTCTGTTCTGAGCGTCTTCAATCGATAAATTGTTTAGTCTGAATACATCTTAACTCAGTCTGGACATATATTGCCTTTTCTTTTTAAAGTGTTGACTTAGAAATAATATGCAGCATTGATCTTTTTTTCATCTGTTGTTGAGGGAAAGCCAGATTTGTGTGTTGTGAGATTGATTTTTTTTTTAACTAGAAAAACCAATAAAAGATAATGGAGCAACTGGGATGCAAACTGGCACCCATATGGAATCCCAGTGTGTGCAAGGCGAGGACTTCATCCACTAGGCTACCACCATGCTGGGCCCTAATTTCCACTTTTTAAAAACAATGCTACAACATTTATTGGGAAAAAATTGGAACATTTCAATGCTGAGTCAGTTAATCTGTGCATGAAAAGATTCTCTGTTCTGTGGATGCATTTTTTCAGATAGCATATAAATGTTTTTAAAAATACTGTTACATGTGCATAACGCAAAAGTTAAGTGAAAGACAAGTAGTGTGTAAACACTATTAGTGTGGTATATGCTGGGGAGAGATGCAAACTTAAACTATATGTATAAAATTTTCCTTTTTTCCTCGGTGGGATCATATTCTGTTATTCTCAACTTACTGTTTTCACCTAAATTTACCAAGAAAAAAAAAGTTCCAGTTCAGTAGGACATATAAATTTACCTCACTAGGGTTTTTGCAAGATTCTTGTAAGGTACAATCCCACCTAATTGTCCAACCGTGTGTGTGTGTGTGTGTGCGTGTGCAAAACACACATAGAAAATCAGGAGGACGAGTCTTCTCTGCAGAAGATCCGGTGCTGAGTCTAACACAAGGCTGATTTTTATCGTCAGAGCCAAATTCTGACCCCTCTCATAGAAGCCAAGTTGCTTTAAATAAATTGTTTAACATTTCTGATCTCTGTTTATTAAAACACTAGGAAGGGAGGAAAGAAGTTGGAGGGAAAGGAAGGAGGGAGAAGACTCGGGATGTGCCAGCCTCTCAACGCAGCATCCCTCCTAGGATTCTGTGGCTGGAATTCTCCTGTAAGGAAGAGTCATGTGCAGGTGCACCCTAGGAGGCGGCATACATATTTTGATCTGTTACCACACCCATCTGCCCTTGTTCCTTCATGAGCCACACTTCTCTTGCTCCTACTGGGACATATTTGTATGCCGGCACTTCAGAAGGTTTGTGGAAGATAGAATGAAAAGATTTTTTGTGTGCAAAATAAATTGAAATCTGTGCATAATTGTTTGAATATATGCATGCTTGTATGAGCTTAGAGATCCTTTGCAAACCTTCCTCCCTGGTTTCATACAGTGATGCTCCACACCTCTTAGTGTAGGCTTCAGCTATGGAGGTTAAAGCCATGGTGCCTAGCTCACTCTTTGTTAAAGAGTGAGGGTTTCGGCAGCATGGTGGGCCAAACCTCCTTGGAACCACTGACTTGAGGCACTTCCTGGGCCTCCTTCAGTTCTCTCCCCTCTTGAGAACTGCTGAGTGTGATGAGAAGCACGCTGAAGGGACTGTGGTTGCTCTGTCAATGATGCCGAGCCAGACGGTGAGGTCAAGGAGGGCCACCATGTGCTGTAATACTACGTCCTCCTCAAGGGAACCATCGGAGATTTTGAGCAGTCATGCAGTTAAAATGGAAAGGAAGAAAAAAGTTTGAGTAACACAGTATTTCCCTAAATTGTTAAACAAAGAACCACACTTTGCAAAAATTCAGTATAACATGCTTTGGAAAATGCTGATATAAAGCATGGGAATGATCTTAGGAGCCCATGGGCAGGACAGGAGAAGCCTAGGATGCGAGTCTGCCTGTCGCAGTGTCAGGCAGCTGTGACACGGTGTGTGGAGGGGTCATTCCAGGCTGACCAGTGAAAGGAACTGGCCCCACTCTGGGTCAGATTCTTACCTTTGGAGTTGGACAAGGGTATTTGACCAGATCACTCCAAGGAAAGGAGTTTGACAATGGACCTACACAGAAGCATCTGTGAACCGGAAGGCTGGAGGGCACTATGGAGTGAGATCAGAAATGCGGGCTCTGGGGTCAAATACATGGCGCTCCATCCCAGCACTCTAGCTTGTTGCTTTGTGGCCTGATAGGCACTTTACTTTTATTGTACATGACATGGATGGTAATGGTGTGTACCTCCCAATGTCATCCCTGGAATGCACATAGTACAGCAAGCTTTTATCTAAGCAGAATATTAGAATTCGATGTTCTGATGCCACATGCGGAAGGTTTCTAGGCTGTGACAGTATCTAGACAATGCAGACCAATTCTGTAGAACGATTATTAGCTGAAAAACGTGGCTGTGCTCAGCATTGTGGTATACCAGATTAAGCCTCTTTAACACCAGGATCCCACTGGGATGCCACTTTGAGTTCTAGTTGTTCCCCTTCCTCTCTGTCCCTGCTGATGCACCTGGAAAAGCATCAGGGTTGGCACAAGTGTGTGGGAGACCCACATGTGTGACGCTGAAGAAGCTCCTGGCTTCAGCCAGGTCCATCCATGGCCGATGCAGCCATCTGGGGGTGGACCAGCAATTGTAAGCTATCTCTCAGTCTCCATCTCAGATCCTCGCTAACTCTGCCTTTCAAATAGATAATAATAAATAAATAAACCCTTTAAACAATAACATTAATAGAAACATGAAACTGAGAGAAAACACTGATTTTTAGTAGTTAATTTTGTTCAGAAATTTTCTAAAAATGCTTTCATAAAAAGATAACTGCAAGGCTCATTGTGATAGCCTAGTGGCTAAGTCCTCGCCTTACATGCCAGGATCCCATATGGGTACCAGTTTGTTTTCCAACCACTCCATTTTCCATCCAGCTCCCTGTTTGTGACCTGGAAAAGCAGCAGAGGATGGGCCAAGGCCTTGGGATACTGCACTCATGTGAGAGACCTGGAAGAGGTTTCTGGTTCCTGGCTTCAGATCAGCTCAACTCTGGTTGTTGCGGCCCCTTAAGAGTGAACCAGCAAATGGAAGATCTCTCTTCTCTCTGTTAATCTGACTTTCCAATAAAAATAAATAAATCTTTGAAAAACACTGCAGTGGATTTTTTAAAATTTATTTTTATTTGAAAGACAGAGTTAGCGGAGGGGACAGAATCCTCCAACTGCTGGTTTACTTCCCAGATGGCCACAATAGCTGGATCTGGACCACTCCAAAGAAAAGAGTCAGATGCTTGTTCCAGGTCCCCCAAGTAGCTGCAGGGGCCCAAGCACTTGGGTATCCTCTGCTGCTTTCCCAGTTGTATTAGCAAAGAGCTTGATTGGAAATGGAAGAGGTGGAACAGCCAGGACTTAAATTGATGCGTATATGGGATGCTGGGATGTCACAATGGGCAGTTTAATTCACTACAGCATAATGCTAGTTCCTCGTATGGATTTTTGGTTTAAGATTTATTTTTTATTTGAAAGTTACAGAGAGGAAGAAAGATCTTCTATGCTATGGTTCACTCTGCAGATGGCTACAACAGCCAGAACTGAGCCAATCTGGGTCTCCCACATGGATTCAGGGTAATAGGGCTTAAGCTGTGCCCCCATTGCTTTCCCAGGTCATAAACAGGGAGCTGGAGTAGAAGTGGAGCCTCTGGAGCACGAACTGGTGCCCATATGGGATGCCAAATGCTGCAGGCAGATGATTAGTATGCTCTGCCACTGTGCTACCTTCCTTAAAGTGGATATTTGTGAACATTGCTGCCCTGATGGTGGAGGAGTCAGGGGTCCTAGATATGTTAGGTCTGTAAAATGACAGAGTAACCATGGGTGCATGTCGCAGAGAAGAAGTCTGGAGGGTGACTTGATGGGACATGTGAAGGTAATGGAGGAGGTACTCAATAAGATGAGAAAATGTGGTGTAGCAGGCATTAACAGTGCAGGACTCAGGGGTGGAAAATTACATCTCCAGACGTTGGATGTTTCCTCTTGTTGCATTGTATGAACTCTCTGAGCAGTCCTGCCTCAGGGAAAGCCACACTGAAGGCCTATGTTGTTTCAGGTTCTGGGATTAGGTTCATGTTTCCTTTTAGGATGATGTCATGTGTATCCTGAGACACGTGGTGGTCTCTGGATTTATTACGGTTACACTGACCAGGCTTCTTTTTCTTTTATTCAATAGTTTTTGGGGCTTCTCCATTGCTGTTTCCTCCCAGGCACCTGACTTGTTGTTCATTAAGCAGCCTGTGATTCATATCTCAGGATATGTTACAGCTTCTAATACATCATCTTGCCTGGCATTGCTTCTACATTTTATTATGTTATCTCTTCTCTTACATAACAGACAAGTGACTGTTTCATAAGATTTGAGAGTTATTTTATTTCCTTTGCAAAGTGCTGCAATTCCAAATCCTGCTTAGATTAATTGCTTCTGGAAAGAGTACCTGTGTATGGCTAATTCCATTGTGCGAAGATTACTAATAGCTGGAAGCTGCAGTCCGCCTCTGTCACTGAGCAAATTGAGACTCAATTTTCAGGATATGTAGTCACTTTCTATGCCACTCATAGAAAATTTAAAAAAAGAATTTTTGGAGAGTGAGGCCTTGCGACTGCATGTCAGCATCTGCCTCATTGTATAAGAGCTTAGACAGAAGCAAAAGTAACTGGATTCTGTTTTTTGCTACAGTCGATTTTGTTAATAGTTTTTTTTTTTTTTTTTTTAGTGAATAAAAATGCCTAGAATGAATTCCTTACTCTTCTACTTTCCTTTCAGGATCAAAGAGGAGTCATCTCTTTGATACTATAGGTTTTATGGAGAAGGCAAAACAGATTTTCTTTTTTGGCCTGGAATCCATTTAAAACAAATCCAAAATTGACATCAGTGGAGAACAATGCCATTTGCACTTTTAAACTTTCTGTTGTATTTAGACTGTCACTCGCAGCCTTCTTCTAAAAGGAGAGCTCCCTGCTTGACCAAATGCCAGTTCCACCATGAGCTTTTCCTAAGCTGTGCCGCCAAGGCCGTTGGGCTGCTCAGGAGAAATGACTTGAGCAGAGAACACGGCAGAGCAGTGCCACGCCAACATGGTGACAAAACAAGTTGGAATCCTGAGGATGGGACTGGGTCCCGTTTTGTTCCCCACAACTCTCTTGGTTTATATGAATATGGGCAAACCACGGAGTGTGATATTTTTGTTGATTGCCACCTTCACATCAAGACAGGCAGGCTATCCTTCAGGGAAGGGACCTAATGAAGGGAGGGTTGAGATGATTCAGAAATCAAGAACAAAGGAAAGTCTTATTTGTTTAGTTTTAAAGGGATTGGGAATGATTGCTTGTGTAAACCAAGAAGTTGTGGAAAGAAAAAGTTAGGGATGGAGATTACTACTAAGACAAGCTCTAGAAGAGACAAAAGTAGATTTAATCACAAACCCAGATGGAAGAGGAGGAGGCACATTGCATTCTTAGAGAAGGAGAAGATGAAAGAAACCAAGGCAATGAAATGGAGGCGTTCTTAGTGCTTGGTCTTGATTGTCTCAGCCTCGTGAACCAAGAAATGTTCAAACAATTCTTTTTTCAAGATTTATTTATTTTTATTGAAAAGTCAGATATACATAGAGAAGGAGAGACAGAGAGGAGATCTTCTGTCCGCCTGTTCACTCCCCAAGTGACTGCCATGGCCGGAGCTGCGTCAATCCAAAGCCAGGAGCCCACATCCTCTTTTGGGTCTCCCACGATGGGTCTCCTTGAGCCGTCCTCAACTGCTTTCCCAGGCCACAAGCAGGGAGCTGGGTGAAAAGCGGGGCTGCCAGTTTTAGAACCAGCAGCCATATAGGATCCCAGCACCTGCAAGGCAAGCACTTTAGCCGCTAGGCTATTGCGCCATGCCCGATCAAACAGTTCTAAGGGAAGCTAAAGTGGATTTGACCAATGAGGATAGAAAAGGCAGGAAGAAGGAACAGCGAGTGGTTGAGGTAAAATCAATAAATTCATGTCATGTCTAAAGCTACCTCAGGGCCTTTGTGGTTCCATTCCTGAGTAGTGTGACTGCCAGCATCATCATGTGATGGGAGAGACACCAACAAAATGGGTGGCTGTAGTTTGTCCAGGATTGAGGATTGGGAAGTACACATGGTATAAAGCCAAAGTGTTAAAATGCTGACCGTGGCACCATAGCAGGTTCAAGGGAATGAGAAGGTATTAATGGAGGGGGTAGAAGGGAAGAATGAAGCCAAGTTCAGCAATAATAGCTGAAAGCTCAATAATACAGAAGTGAGAGCAGGTTGGCACCACAATTAAGAGGTTGCTGAGGACAACCACATCCCGTATTATAGCACCTGGTCTCTGGTTCCAGCTGCATGCTTGGTGCCAGCTTCCCTTGAGAGACAACAGATAATGGCTCAAATACTTGATTCCCTGCCACTCACAACCTGCCTGCCAACAATCAGGAGAGGGCGCTATTGAGTCCCAGGTCTCTGGCTTCAAACTGGCCCAGCCCCAGCTGTTGTGGGCATTGGGGGAATGGGTGATCATGCTCTCATCCCTTTCTCATCCTTTCAAATAAATAAAAATTAACAATAATGCAAAAATGAAACAGTACAGAGTAATACTTCCAGAATTTTCTGCAGTGGAGATTTAATAAAAAAAGTCAAGCAATCATGGATTCTGAAGGCTAAGAATGTAGTTCTGTGAACTAGTTGTTGCCCACTGTCCAGGATGGGTTGCAGGTCGTAGCTGATAATACAGTGCTGTAAGGAGACTGTGTGGAATCACCAGTAGCTTTGCAGGAAGGCAGGTGTGTGAGAAAGACCTTGGGCAGCTAGAACCTGGCCCTCTCCTAACGTGCAGTGAGAGGTGGCAAGCAGAGCATCCAGGAGGGGCACTGCATGGGAAGTGAGGCCTAACAGCAGTGCGTGCTTCCATGACTCCCCGGGTGCTACTCACACAGCATGAAACCATGAATGGACAAAGTGTGGCTCTGAGGAAACACTGGGTTAAGCCAATATACACAAAGCAATTTTTTCTTGCCAATACCAGTTTGAAGATTATACTTTGGGAAACTATTGTTGAATGAATGGTTAAGTGGATGAAGTGAGTCAGTTCTCAGCAAGAAACTAAGAGAAAACTCATTATAGCCTTTTTAACTGGGGGGATCATTTTGAGCCTGGGAGTTTTTCTCTTTGGTGTTTCTCTCTAAAGCACTTCTACCCTCTTTCCTTCATGCCTCCACCACTTTTTGGCTAGCAGTTATGGACCAAGGAGTCAGATTATTTTGATACATTTCCTTATTACCTATTCCTTCTTGTCTTTTATAAGTGGTTCTGCAATTGTAAAACCCCTAGTGGATTTCAATGAAATCAAAGACTGAGGGCGGCTAGCTGGAAGACCGCATGCAGTCTCCTGCATGTTCACAGATAATGAGAACTGCTCAGAGACTGGTGTGGCAGAGGAATGCTTCTGAAAGTGGAAAACCCAGCCCCCTTCCACTTGATGGCAAGGAGTGATGGGGAAGGGGGAAGGCAGATACGATAGCAGAAAGTCCCTGGATGAAGGTGATAATAGCTGTTCCCCAAAGCAAAGGATTCGATTAAGAAACCTACACAAGAGTTCAAGTATTGTCAAGTAAATGTCTATCATGGGCGATCCCTCCCTTGGTGTAACCACGGCTTTTCCTGCTGTATTTCAGAACGCCAATCGGGCACCTCTATGGCCAGTTCCAATGCCCTCCCTTCAAGTTCAGCCGGGATTAGCAAGGAGCTGATCGATCTGCAGCCCCTCATCCAGTTCCCGGAAGAAGTGGCCAGCATCCTGACAGAGCAGGAGCAGAATATCTACCGAAAGGTTTTGCCTGTTGACTACCTTTGCTTCTTGACCCGGGACTTGGGCACCCCGGAATGCCAGAGGTCCCTGCCCTGTCTCAAGGCGTCCCTCTCCGCATCGATTCTTACTTCTCAGAATGGAGAACACAATGCCCTGGAAGACCTTGTGATGAGATTTAACGAGGTAAGAGGTCGCTCTGGGGTCTTGTCATACCCGAGTCAGTTCTCAAGGGGACCATGTCACCTTTGTCTGAGAGGCTTAGGGTGGAGCCCAGTTCAGGGAGGCAGAGAGTGGCTTCCCTGTGGCCCTGGGCCCAGGAACAGGGCAATAGCCCACGTGCTGGGATCATGGTAGGCTGCACTCTGGGACAGAAGGAACATGGTCTCTGCATAGTGTAACCTGCTTCCAGCATTTTCTAGTCTGTGTTCTATTTGTCTCACATTTAATTTCTTTTACTTTAACTATTAAATCACTCTGTGTGTGTGTCTGTGTGTGTGTGTGTGTGTGTGTGTGTGTGTGTGTGTGTGTGTGTGTGTTAGTTTTGGGTGTACTGAACACAACCAATGCATTTGCTTTCTATTTCAATCATTTAGGAAAAATTATCTTAAATGCCTGAAAGATACTTCCATTCTTGGCCACATATTCCTGATTGACCGAGGAGCACGTGACCTTTGTTACTTAAATGTTGCCACGTTATGGGAGCTTATCCAGCAGCCATCAAAACACACCAACCGAGGTTGTGCTGATGGTTGTAATTGCTAGTGACTGTAGCAAGACCCAGGGAATCCAGAAAGTGTCAGGCTGAGCCACTGTCACCATGCTAGCCATTTTGCACATAGCTCTTACTTGCTCCTCACAGTCACTTTGGGATATTATCATGAACCCCATTTACCAATGGGGAAGCCAAGGCACAAGGCAATGAAATCATGGTGAGATTCAAGGGCGCCTGCTCAGGCCCCGCAGCCTGGGCTATGTGGCCTGACTCTGGCTGCAGGAGGCTGGTGCTGGGGGGTAGTGTCTGGTTAAAGGAGAGATTCTTGGTCCCATCCCAAGCTGAATTTATAAAGTCTCTAGGAGGCCGAGTGAGAGCTTGTAAACCACGTTGCCCCAAGGTTGTTTTTTTAAAAATAAATCCTATGTTCTTGATTTTCCCTACTGATAAAAATGGAGTGGAAAAATGAAAGTTCCAGGAAATGGAAGGAGTTCCATCATAGATTTTACTATATCATGTGAATTATTTGAAGCATCAACATGTATTCGCTTTTACATTCTTACAACCCTATCTTTTTTTTTTTTTTTTTTTTTTGGTCATTGTTTTTAAAAATTCAACCTGAGCTGAAAAATGAGTTGCCGGAACTTTTCAAACCTGATTTCAAATTAAACTTGGCTGTGTTCTGTTCACGGCCCTTGTAGCCCTGGGAGTCAGAGAGATGAATCGGTGATTTCAGTACTTCAGAGTCAGTGGTTTGACTCACAGCTGGGTGGAGGCAGGCTTCGGTCTATCTCTGAGAATAGTTTAGCTAAGCAACTTCAGGACATACACAAGATTTCTGGGAAAATGCTTAAACTACTTGAGAGTGCAGACTATTTTCAAATATCCTCAAGTGTCTATTTTCATACGAATTATGAGCATGCTGATTTAAAAAAATGTCTTATATAGTTATTACAGGCAGGTTCCACATAACCTGCGTTCAGTAACACAGGGAGAACTAAATTCTAGCTTCATTATACACCACTGGACAGAAAAGCTGAGATCCATAAAAAGAAAATTATGACATTCTGATTTTCACCTGGTTAAAATGGCCTTGCCTCCAGATTAGTATGGCTTATGTTCTGTGAAGAAATGAAAGCAAAGGAGCTTGCAAAGTGGCACGGTTCGTATTTTGAAGCCCATTTAATACCTACAATTGTCATTATCTGTCTTACACATGAAAGAAATGAAGGCTAGGTAACAAAATAATGAAGTTCTAGATCATGATCCAAACAGTAAAATATTCTTGAGTCAATGCTCATGATGTAAACAACATGTAAATAGATTAAGGTTGGCGAGGAGATGCTGCTTACGAAAGAGTTGAGCTAACATGGAGAAGGAGATGGGGGAAATGAAGATCGTTAGGACTTGACAGCAGTCATCGTTGCAGACAGGAACCGCTGATGAAGTCCAACTCTATGATGAGTGAATTAAGCCTGATGAGACCCAGCAGATTTGTATGGTCTCCAAGGATGTCTGTACGAGATATTAATTACAAAGGGCAAAGCAAGATAGTAAAGAAACCCAATATGCTTAGCAGGTTCCCCTGCTAGGATGCCCTTAGAGGGTGTGCCACCATCTCCGTGATATTTTGCTAAGAATGTATCCTCTAAATCTGATTTTAAAGTATCAGGCGGCCCAACAGTCTACTCTTCAAAGCCATGTCAAGGTCCAGGTCTAAGAGAAGCCTGCAGGACGATCACAGGGGGGACGAGCCAAGGAGCAAATGTGACACCGCGACAGCGTGGGTCTGAGGCTGGCAGAAGACATGGCTAGCGTAACAGCTGGAACTCCAGCAAGGCCTCAGCTAGTCATTGCATGACCGTCTGTTCAGGGGTTATAATAGGGATTAAAAGTGGGATTAAGACAGACATTAACATTCGGGGAGGAAGCTAGCTGGGGCATGCAAGGATCTTCTGTACTATTTTTGCAACTTTTCTGTAAATCTAAAATTACTTCAGAAACAAAATGTTTTTTAGAAAGCAGTGTTCTCAGAGAGAGACTGAGTCACTTGGTCAGGGTCAAACAGTAGCTCATGGGATACCAGTAACCAGATTTGTCTGTCTGCAAAGTCTGTTTCTTTTTACCCAGTGGCTTTTCTGCCTTGTTCATTTATCAAGTTCACATTTTGAGGAAAATCAGAATTGCTGGCTTAGAACTTCATCTTGAATCCCCTTTCCTTCTCCTTTTCTCAATCTCCATGCATCTGTCCTTTTTCCTGACTCCTTTTTCTCCTGTTTTCATCCAGTTCCCTGTCATCTACACTCCCTTCCATCAGGCCCTGATTCAGTCATTCGCCTAGGATACTTTCTCTTCCCTTCTGTCCACGGGTTTCTTGCACGTATTTTTTTTTAAATAAGAGATTAGCGAAATCTGAATGAGAGTGGGCCACACTTTCAGCCCACACTTTGGTTCTGTCGAAACTGGATGCAGAATAAACGTGCTTTCTTTTGTGGGTAGAAAATGTCTCTTCCTCAGAACCTTGTAGTATCTTAACAGATGAGAGAGAGAGAGTGTGTGTGTTAACTGTGTCTCGAGTGCTTGTCGCCAAGGAGAGAAGCGGATGCATGCATATGTGCATTTGGTCATTCAGTGAACGTTTGCTCAGCGCATTTAAGAAGCAGGCCTGAGTGGTGGATATATACTAAAGAAAGTAAATCGCAGTCTGCAGCTGCCAGAGGCTACCAGGCATAGGCACAAGCAACTTCCAAAAAAGGCAGAAAGTACGTGAGGCGTGTGAGGCACCCACAGCAAGGGCTGAGGTTGTCAAGGTGGGGAATTGGAACTCCTTCCACCGGGCTGTGGAGATGGGGCTGGACCTCACCTGACCAGATGTGTGGGGAGACCCTGGAGAAGGGAGGGCATTCCGAATGGGGAGCCAGTCAAGACACGGCTGCATTGATGAGACTCATGGAACAGGGATGCCACCTGTGCATGATCAGTGTCAGAACCACGATGGTGAGCTGGAAGTTTCCACGGGGTTACAATTCTGTACACAGCAACTTAATTACAATGTGAGGGAAAAGAGAACAATTACTGAAGCCTTTTAGGGCATTGTTGGGGTGTTCCTTCTATGGAAAATATGGTTAAAACACAATTGAAAGTGTGGCCATGAAGCAGCTGAGATGTTTAGTTTACGTGAAGGAGATAAATCATTTTAAATCTGTTTGAATTACAGCCCAGAAGCAATATCTCCCTCCCGTCCCCTTCTGCCCTCCTTCACGTACAGCACACCAGTGAAGCTTCTGGAAAGTAGACCCCGACTCTGCTTCAAAATAACAGAATGGATTTGTGGAGCAGCACGTAAAACTACCAGCAGCAATATCAGCATCCCATATGGTGCTGGTTTGTGTCCTGGCTGCTCCACTTTCTATCTGCCTCCTGTTATGGAGCGTTTCTTCCTGAGAAAAGCAGGAGAAGATGGCCCAAACCCTTGGGCCCCTTCCACTCCCATGGGAGACACAGATGAAGGGTGCCTGGCTTGTGCCTGGTTAAGCCCTGGCCATTGCAGCCATCAGGAGAGTGAACCAGCATTGTAAGGGCTATATATAGATCTCTGTACATAACCCTGACTTTCAAATGAATAAATCAATCTAAAAGAGAAAAGAAAGAAACAGAATGGACACAGAAGCTGGTGCGGTCTGCACAGGAGGTAGTTCGGTCCTGCTGAATGTGCACTTATCTCTCTGGTCATGTTCTTTTACTTGTTTATTGACTTTGCTTCCATCTCGATGGAAGGCAGAGAGCAGAGACACAGAGTGATGCTCCACCTGCTGGCTCACTCCCCAAATGCTTGCCCACAACCAGGGCTGGGCCAGGCAGAAACCAGGAATGCAGAATGCTGTCTGGATCTCCCATATGGGTGGCAGGGGCCCGAGCACTTGAGCTATCTGCTGCCTCCCTAAGATGCATTAGCAAGAAGCTGGGAGGGAGGCAGGGGAGCAGGGACTTCAGCGTTCTTGTTGGGCTTCCCAAGTGGCTACTTAACAGTCTACACCACAACACCTGCCTCTTAGTCACGTCCTGTATCCAAAGTCTCCTGAAACTAGCATTCATTTTCTCCCTGCCCCCTCCTTTCAGGCTGTGCAACCTCCCGTTTGAACCTCAGGTCATCCTGTTCTCCCTTCTCCTGCCCTCTCCCTTCTTCTTCCTCTTTCCGTACTTTCCTTCCTCACACTCACACTGCTTCTGATTCACTTTTTGAACTCTGTTACAATACGTTTCTGAGCCATTTGTCTTTTGTGAAAGAAATGGATGTCCTTGTGGGCCATTTTACCAAAGAGATTGTGAACTTTATTTAGTAGATGTGCATACGCTGAGAAGAGCTAAGTGGCAGGGACTAAGGCCAATTGTTTCCCCTTGGCTCGCTCTCCTCTTTTTTCTAAACACCATGGTGAACAAGGTGTGAGGGGGAAGGATGCTGGGAGACAGATCCTCTCCCAGCTCCATGTTGTTTGTCCAGTGTTCACCGCAGAGTGAGCCCTGGAGGCTGGAATGCTCTGTCGCCTCCATCCACACCTGGTTCTCAGGCCCTGTTACCAAAATGAATCTTACGCTCCTTGCCTGGGCCACTGCAGGGCACTCTTGAGTACAAACAGGCAATGGCACTTCTCCTTAAGGAATGATTTTTGACTTCAGGAAATGTTAGAAGGTTTTCCATGTCCTGTGTCCTACAATGGCGATTTTCTTTGTCCAGCTGTCTGTGCAGGGACCGTTCACCTGGGCTCCCCATTAGGATCTGTTGCATGCAGGCAGGTCAGGAGGCATTGTTTGGGGTACCAGTCTCGGGGCTAGCCCACACCCGACCCCATCACCTACCAGCTCCTGCGTTCTTGGGCTTCTCAACCTCCCAAGCCATGAGAAATCGGTGTTTGTTCTTTATAAACTGCCTGCTCAATCACTTTCTTTGCAGCAGCACAGAATAGGCTAAGACAGGTAGCCTGTTGAAATTTGAAAATCTTAAATACTGCCCACGCTAAGAGTTGGGGCAGCAGGAGAGAGCAGCTAAGCGCCCTGTTGGACAAGACTTTCACTTGCTTAAACAGCGAAAGTGACTTCTGTGAGAGTGGGTGTTCACTGACCAGCAAATGAAGACCATGAGGATCAGAATGTTTGTTTAAAATATACACATGTGCCCCTAGCCCACACCCAGGAGATTCTGGTGCCGTGGATGCATGATGTAGACCAGGGATCTGTCTGCAAAATCAGTAATACATGTTTTCAAGGAGAACAAAGCTATATTTCAAAGCCAGATTAATTCCCCTCTTTGGGGCCGTCCATTGGTGCAGATAGTTGAGTTTTGTTATATAACTTAAATGAATGTTGAGCCTTGCTTTTCCCTCTTTCTTTCCTTCTTTTTCTTTTTTCTTTTCTCTTTTCTTTTCTTTTATAAAATCATTATTTTGGCCAAAGTATACTGTGTAGGACTTGGTTTTCTCATAGCTTAACTGCCCAAGCTATATACTGCAATGGGCTATTTTAATTCTCTTAGTCCTCCTTAAAACTCACATCACATCTCTAGAATGTAACTAACCCAGAAAGATTAGCTGCCAAAGCCAGTGACCGACTGCAGACCTGCTTAATTCTGTGGAAAGCAGGTATCAAGTTAACACTTCTGTTCTGGACTGGTAGGAACAAGAATGGATCCCAGGGAAATTAGCAACTTAACAAATAAAAATGTTGGCGTACGTACATGCGCATTATTTTTTATTAGAAATAGTAAATGTGATTTAGAGAAGCAGCGCGGCAGCTCCTCAAGGCGCAGTTCTTGGCTTTGGATCAGTCACTTAAATGACCCTGATCGCTGGCAAAGACTGAGAACTCCAGGGTCTGTGATTCTGAGCCTCTCCCTGGAACTGCATCAGCTAACCCTATTAGGATGTTTAATTCAGCGTGTTGGAAATCACTCCATTCGAGATAGATCCTGACTGTAAGAAATGAAGAGGAATGTGTTTACACTTTGCTGAGGACCTGAGTCCATGCAAATATCTAAACATTCATCAATCCACCTGCCTTCTCCTTGCCTCCCCTTGCCTTTTTCTCACTCAGTGGGGTTTTGAGTGCCAACCTGTGTACTAAATGCTGCCCTGTGCACTGGGGATACAAGACAGGGCAGGAGAGGCAAAGGCCCTGTCCTCACAGAGCTTAAATTCTAATCCTGTCCAAAAGGCATGTCAATAGAACTATTAGCCTTCCTTTCCCTCCCTCACATGTCACCCAGTTCCTCTCCCCTACTCATGCATGGCAGCTGTCCTCACATTCAGTCACTTCCACATCTCACCAGGCACTCAGGAGTCATTGTTGGTTTCCTCTTTCCCCAAACCCTTGGCATATAAACCATCAGCTGGTACCACTTACTCCACATCTTGTGTTTGGACCACAAGTTGTGTTTCACCTACCATCACTTTGGAGCCAGCCACAGTTGCACTCACCTTCAGTCTTGCTTTCGGGCTAGCATGGCCTTTAATTCATTCTCTACCTGATAACCAGAGGCATCTTTTGTAAACGCAAGCATCACCCTGTGCTGGAAGTCCCTCCAGTGGCTCCCCTTTGCCTGTGAAATAAATCCAAGCCAACAAGACCTGCACACCCTTGCTCCTGCCTGCTTCTGCAGCCTAACTTAGAAGTTCTTTCCCCTTTCTCCGACTCTTCCCTCAGTGCAAATTTCCTTCTGTTCCCTGTGCAAAACAAACTGTCTTTTCTCCAGGTGACTTCTGACCTCCTTCCCCAGGTCATATCGCAACTGCCACCTGACTCCAAAGTCAGAGAAACCATTCACTCATTTATTTTTTGTTTCCTATTTATTGAAACCAGAAGCTTTTCTCACGTGTTCACTTTCCTCTCTCCAGTTCTTTGCTCAATGCCAGCTGTGTATAATAGTTTCTTAATAAATATTTAATGAATGTTGTTAATTGGCATTAATGAATATTTACTAAAATAGCAGTGTTAGCAATACAAAGCAAAGCAAGGCATGGTCCTTCATGCAAGGATTTTGCAACCTAGCTCAAAGCATGTAAAGCATAAAAGAAAAATATACATTGAGGGGAAACGATGCCAAGTGTCAATTCTTACTTGAGAGACCATGGTTACAGAAGTGCCACGAGTTGGTTGAGAGAGTACGAGTCCATCCTTAAATCTGGGAGTGAGCCAAGGTCCTGCCACGTCACTGTAGGCCCTCAGACAAGTAAATGGTATGAACTGATTTCACCTTTGTATTTCTCATCTATCACATGGGGTGGTTTAGAACAGGAGTTGTGGAGCATCAGGTTAAGCCCCCAGTCAAGATGCTTACATTCCATGTCAGAGTGCTGATTCAAATCCCCTTTCTGGTCCAGCTTCTTGCCAATGCAGCCTGGGAGGTAGCAACTGATAGCTGGATCCTTTAAGCTCCTGCCATCCACATGGGAGACCAGAGGGAATTCTAGGCTTCTGCACTCAACTTGACCTAGTCCTGGCTTTGGGGAGTGAACCAATATATGAAATATTGTGATCTCTCCCTTTCTTTCTCCTTCTCTTTCTTTGCCTTTCAAGTAGATGAAATTAAACAAACATTTGTTTCATATGGGATAATATTAGTGACTTCACATGGTTATTGGACCCCTGAAACAAGGGAATGTGTATAAAATGACCCAGCAGGGGAAGGTTTTCGGTAAATGGTGAACAGTGTGATGTGTGCCAAGTGAGAGACAAGGGCTGCCCATGCTCTGAGAGGGGTAGGAACTCACAACACAGCTCCCTTGGGACCGCCAAAGGCTCCTAAGTCTTGGAGTTAGGAAAGCTTTTGCCAGGCACCATTATTGACTTTGGCATTGATGAAGTTGCTAGGACAAGGTCATGTCGTCCTATTTGCCAAATGTACAAATCCCCGTTTACAGCTTTTTTATCCAGTTTTGCTGAAAACTTTGAAGGTGGACATCATTCTTTTTCAACAAGCCTGTTGTGATAGTGGAGTTGATTTAAAAATTCTTGCATACACCAAACAGAAACCTTCCTCCTGCACATTCCTCTTGTCAGTCCCCAGGGGACTAACAGAAATTATGTCTTCCTCTGGGTCTGGTACTCTTGGGGCTGGATAGTCCCCAAATCTTCAAAACACACTTGGCTTTTCAGTATGTGGAAATGAAG
Source organism: Ochotona curzoniae (assembly GCF_017591425.1). NCBI lineage: Eukaryota > Metazoa > Chordata > Mammalia > Lagomorpha > Ochotonidae > Ochotona > Ochotona curzoniae. The sequence goes on along the minus strand of NW_024466512.1, from coordinate 27,452,742 downwards.
TTCCCTGCTCTGCTTTCTTTCTTGCTATTGAATATTCTGCCTGTATTGCTTACTAAACTGATTTCTTTCTGTTGACTATTTCTGATTACCAGCTCATCTCTTGGTCTGAGACTTAGCATGTGAAGAGCCAGTGGGCTCATTTTTTCTTCTGCATTTAGCAGCACTGTGCTTGCTGTTTTCTGACAGGGGTGGAATAGTTTGAATTGGAGTCTACTCTGTTTTAGTTTGGGGGCGTTGAAGTACATCAAAATAATTTTGAATCTTAATTCAGCAATGGATTGAAGTAGCTACCACTCTTGATTTTCTTATCTTTCAGTTTGATTTGTATTAGCCCATGTGTATTTGTTCTTAGTTTTGGTGCAAATGTTAAGCCAAGTAGTAATTAATAACAAGCCTGAAGGCACATACTAGAAACTGCTCAGCAAGTTGGCCTTGAACTGTTAATCCCCTCTTTGCCAAGTATTTTTTAAGCTGTATGTGAATTTCCTTAACTCCGCAAGCATCCAACAAAAGCTTCTCCCTGCCAGTCCTTGGTGTAACTCAAGACACTCTGTGAAACCACTTCCCAAAACCAAGACCCATAGATGATACCCAAGTGAAAGTGTCCTTTGAGAAGGAAGGAAAGAAAACTGCGTTAATTTGATCACAAACCACTTAAGGATGTTTACATTTTCCTCTAATATTTATTGATGATGACAATGATGCTGACAGAAAGGGTAACAGAGCCACTGTTAATATTGTACATTATACCAGGCAAAGTGCCAAACACTCTACAAACACAGGATTACATTTAGCTTTCACACAACTGTGGCAGCCAGCCATCTTTGCTTTATTTTACTAAGAAGAAAACAGAAATGCAAAAGTGCTACCACATTTGTCCAGTGTCACATAACTAGAAAGTACCTTATCCTAGTTGAAACTGATGGGCAGGCATTTTGCACAGCAGCAACACACTGTGGAATGGCCATGTCCTGTATTGGAGTGCTTAGATCCAGGTTTCCCCTCTACTTCTAGCTTTGTGCTAATGTATACCCTAGAGGGCAGTAGTTGATGGTTCAAAGACTTGGCTCCCTGCCACCTGCGTGGGAGATCCTGAGTGAGTTCTTGGCTCCCAGCTTTGATGGAAACCTGTCATACCATTGTAGACATTTGAGGAATGATCCAGTGGATGAGAAGTCTGTCTGTCTGTCTCAGCCTTTCAAAAACAGATTACTTAAACTTTGACTTTCGTGACCCCATAGCCCAAACTCTTGGTGATTACTGTACATGTGATGTTATTCCCAGTTGCACGATAAATATTAATCCTAGAAACACCATGAATAGAGAAAGGAGAACATAAAATGCTAATTTATTAGCAGTAAATCATCCAGAGCAAATCAGTGTTCAGCAACATGAATTCATATCCACGTACTGGACGTATGGGCTTAGTTTTTCCACTGAGGGCTTACCTTGTTGTTTAATATGTTCATGTACATGGAGATGCTCCCAGAGTGCCGCACTTCCCAGAAGGACTTGGGTCCTGAGTGCCGAGGGCCCGTGCCTACTGCAGAGTGGGCTTGGGGCAGCACTGTAGTTGGGGAAAGAGTGTATCTGGGACTCCACGTGTCAGCCTGGTCAAGTCGCACCAACCACACGTAGTCTCGCAAGGTGAGCTCTTTAACCCTTGGTTGGATCCCATAAGCCTCACAAAAGCCCAAGGTTCCTTCCTTTACATCACACCTCATACTTTAAAGTTACACAAACACTGAAATTGTGTGTCAGTCATTGGGGTGGAAAATATACAGCGCTGGTTTAAAACAAAATGCAGCCAAGACATACCCAACTCCACACCTCTCTCTTCCCCCATTTCTTTCCCCTGCCCCTTATTTAGGTAACCCCAGCCACCAGAATACCTCAGTCCTTTAAGGCCATACTCCCTTTCCCTGCCAAGTTCCCAACCTGTGTTGGACATATCATCTTGTGACAAGTGATTTTGTAATTCACAAAGGATTTTCTTTAACAAAAAGTAAAACTGCCCTGTTTGTGGCAGTTTTCAACTTGTGTCAATCAAATATCTAGGTGCAGAAAATTCTCTAGTAATGGAGAAGGAAAATATGTGTATCTATAGGCTTTAACCCAAGCCTTTATAAGCTATACATTTAGAAAATGTTTACTCAACTTTTATTAAGGCAGCAGCCAGTCCTGGGAAAGCTTTTTAAAGGAACTTACATTTAAGCTACTCCTCTGCTAATGACCATGTTCTCAGCACATCTTTACAGTCAGGTGGCACTCTTCCCCTGCCTGGACTTCTGACTCTATTCTAGGATCCTCCCCTCCACTGCTGCTTGTCTTTCCTGCCACCTGTCTAACATTTTATCCATGCATTCATTCATTTGAGAGACAGAGATACACCATGTGTTTCTATCTGTTGGCTCACTCCCTAAGTGTTCACATTGGCCAGGGATGGGCTAGACTGAAGCTGGCAGCCAGGGACTCAATCCACAGCTCCCATGTTGTGGAAGGACCCCAACTACTTGAACCATCACCTGTCTGTATTAGCAAGAACCCGGAGCAGGAGCCAGGGCCAGGCATTGAACCCACTGGCTGAGAACTGCAGGTAAGTTAGTTCCTGGACATTTCTAAAGTAGGTGAAAAGAATGCTTGGCAAAGGGGAGGGCAGGACATTTCAAGACAGTTATCCAGCATGTTCCAGCATGTTCTGGGAAGGATCATGCCTGATGAGTTGGAGAAGAAGTCAGGGAGCAGGAACACCAGGAGAAAGTAAGGGGGCTGGCTTAGGATGATGAAGAGAATAAGGAAATGTGGTCGCTGGATGTTTAGAAGAAAGAATCCCAGTAGTTCAGTGCTGGTTGGGAGTCATTTGGGGAAGCTCATGGGGAAGGAAAAGTTAAGATTGATTTCAGGATTTCCGGGCAGGGTATTTGGTATAGGTGGGCTGCCTGGGTCATTGCTTGAGCAAGGTGGTCAGGAACACTTGCCAGGATTCAGACATATCAGACTTCAAATCCCAGCTCCCGCCTCCCCCTACTTTTTTGTCATTAGTGGTAAACATGGACAAATTGCTTTCTCTTTTCCTGCCTGTGAAAGGGAGATTAATTTTCTCATAGGTTGTTGTCATCGTTAAAGTAATAAATCTCTACTTCACGGAATGCCAGCACATAGTAGGTGCTCCATAGACACTAGTCATTGTAATTGCTATTGTCATGTAGGGAGTTATCTAGTTTGGGACATGCAGGTTTCAGGATGAAAGTAAGGAAAGATCTCAAGTGGATGTTGTGTACATATGGGGAGAGCGTGCCTTGCAGCCCCTGGGTGAGCCTGGGGTCTCAGAAGAGAAGGATGAGCCAGAGAATCCATGTGTTTTCTGAGGCATCAAGTGTGGGGAAGTGCACGGGCTGCAGAGCTCGAGCTTGGGTAATACCCGTTGTCATGCAGGCTCGTACACAGATCCACTGCAAATGTGAATGTGGACATCACCAGGGATTTGGGCAGTGCCATGCGGGAAAAACCCAGGGGGTTGGAATCTGAGACAAACATCACATTATCCAAAACCAAGGAAAGAGAATTCAGGTCGTAGAATGGCATAGTCATTTTGCCATCCTGTAGCCTCTTCTAAGCACACCTGAAGTATTGTCTCAGAGTCCACATTCACAGAGGATTTCTTCCCTCCCCTCCCCCACTTTTCAAAAGATTTGTTTATTGGAAAGGCAGAGTTGCAGGGAGTGAGAGAACTTCCAGTGAAACCAGGAGATTACAACTCTGTCCAGGCCTCCCACATGAGTGACATGGTCCATCCTCCATTGTTTTTGCAAGCACATTTTCAGAGCACTGGATCAGAAGTGGAGCAGGTGGGACTCAAACCAGTGATGACATAGAAATTCAGCATCGCAGGGGACAGCACACTGGCCCTAGCAAGTTCATGTTTAAGTTGATAATTCTGAGTGGCTCGCGACTGCTGTTACAAATGTCGAAATGGCCCTTCTCCAAATCCCTCTGCAAATCCATCCCACTACCTACTTGCATACATCCCACAAAATACATCCTGAAAAAATATTGAAAAAGGAAAAAAATATTTTGCAATAACCAAAAATGATATCAAACTAATCTCAGGGTCCGTAAGATGAAAATGTCAGTGGCACCTGCACCTCATCTGTCTCTGTTATCTGTGGTTGTGACAATACTGCAATGGAGGGGCTCAGTAGTTGTGACAAAGATCAAACAGCTTATAAAACCTAAAATATTGCTATTGCAGGCTTAAAAAAATAGCCAGCTTCTGGAAAGATCATCCAGTTTTGTTTTGTTTTTTTCAAGTAGAAGGTACTATAAGGAAGAAACTTTTGCCTGAAATTACCATAGGAGGGCAAGCCCCACTAGGAGACCATGGTCCCCACTGGCCTGCGGGGTGGAGACCGACACTGCCTTGCTGAGAACATGTGCTGGTGGGTAAGGGGAGGCTTGCTCGAGAAGGGCTGAGCAACCCAGTGGGAGAGGTTCCACGGTGGCGCATCCTAGCATCACAGCACGTGGAAGGTATTTTAGGGGATAGGAAGTCACGTCTGAGTCGGTGGTGAAAGAGCAAACATAAAAGCTTTTCCTGTGCTTGACAAACACAATGGCAGCCTCGGTGTCTGCTTTCTTTTACTGCACAGTTAAATATATCTGTTGTCATCTCTCTCAGCAAGAGGGGATTTTCTGAATGTTCTTGTTTATAAATGTGAAGAAAATTTTTGCACGGAGAGTCATGCTTTTGTTGGCCCAAGAGAGTGAGCACTTGCTGATCTCCTGGCAAGCCTCACAAAGACGCTGCGGTGTATTTATACTCTGGGGGCCAGAACAAACTTCAAAATGACAGTACTCAGATACATCATCGGCCAGCTTTCCTCTTCTGCCTCCACTGGGTTTAATAACTTTGTCAAATCCCTTCCTCTGAAATTTACTTCGGCACGTCCAGTTGAAACTAATTCTACAGTTCTGTAAACAGGGGCGGGCTTCCCTGCGCAGTGCTTCCTATCTTGATCACCAATCAGAGCCGGCTGGATGCATAGACAGTAGCGTCTGAAGGCCTCTTTCTGATGATTTTATTAACATCTCAGAAGCAGTTACACTTGTTACAATGTTACTTCACAGTGTTACAATGTTACCTTCACATTGCTTTAAAACCTAATGGTGTTCAAGTAGAAATCTAAGCCGAGACAGGAACTTAAGGTTTCTAATGCAAACGCCATATTGAGAGTGATCAGATTCAAGCAGTTGATGTCTGTGCCAACAAGAGAACCACGTTCTGCTAATCAAAATCCACCTAGAGGCAAATACCCTGCTTTGGGACCTGTCACTAGGAGGCTTCCGTTCCCAGGGAAATTATGTGATAGTAGCAAAAGAGCTGCATTCATTCGTTTGATCTTTATGCCCATGCTTTGTTGCTGGGGCGATACTCTGCTCTTCGTTTTTCAGCAGCTCCTGACTGCCTGCTGAAGAAGGTTTAGACATTTGTGCTGCCTTCAAGGATTACCTTCAGTGTACACATCCTGTTTCTCCCCGCTTCAAGCCTTCAATCCCCTTCCACATCTGCCTGCTTGGATGATGCACTGCTGCATTCCTGCAGGTGCAACAATGCCTCTACGCGATCTCGGAGGGCATCTTCTACCCTCTGCACAAAGCAGCAGCCCAGGCTAAGAGTGGGCTGGCTCTGAGATAGACTCAAATCCAAGACCATCACTTCACTGTGTGACCCAAGGCAAGCCTCCTGGTTAATTGCCGCCATCCTCCCCCCAGGAATGTGATGGGGCTGGGATGGAACAGTGGGTTAAGCTCCCACTAGGAATTCTGACATCCCATATGGGCACTGGTTCAAAGTCCAGTTGCTTCTTGCTCAAGTGGTTTTGAAAAAAAAAATCCAGTTGCTCCGTTTCCAATCCAGCTGCCTACTAATGTACCCAGAAAAGCAGCTAAAGATGGCTTAAGTGGTTGGGTCCACTTATAGTCAATGGCATGAACAAATGCATTTGTAAGGATAAAATCCATGCTCTGAAAGCATCACATGTTCTCATGTTCCCTACTTACCCTGTCCAATTGCTGACCAAAAACATCAACACTTTCTTCCCAGGCCAAGATTCTCTTGTAGAGCTGGTTCCTGTTCCACATGACCTCGAACAGGGTTCTTCCAGGCCTAGTGGTGAATGAGATGGAGACTACCATCACCACTCCAATTTTAGAATAAATTCACCACCTTCAAACAAGCCCTGTACCCATTTGCAGTCACTCTGCATTCCTCCCTCCCTAATCCTGGACAAGTCACATAAATGGAATCCTACAATGTGGGACCTTTTGAGAATGACTTCTTTGACTTAGCATGCTTTTCAAGGGTCATCAGAACCATACCCTAAATCAGTACTTCATTTTATAGATAGATAACATTCCATTGTATGTATCATTTGGATTATTTATATTCTTTAGTAATTATTATTGATGCTATCTGAACCACTGGGTTAAATTTGCTGTGTTGACATGGTTTTATTTTGGGGGCACATACTAAGGAATGAAATCACTGGGTCATATCATAAATCAGTGTTCAGCATTTTGAAGAATTACAACACTTTAAAGAACTACAACACTGTTCTGGAGTGGCTACTCCTTTCTCACCTCCTTATCCACATTTTCTGTTCTCTTTCTCATTATCCCCATCCTATTAAGTATGAAGAGGTATCAATATAGTTTCATTTGATTTCCCTCTGTGCCTAATGATGTTGCATCTGCTTTTGTGTGCTTTTATTTGTGTTTCTTCTTTGGAGAATACTATTGAAACACTTCATAGCAATGTTTCTGACAATTCAAGCATGGCATCAAGGTGTATTATCATATGTTGGTTGCCTGCTGTCAGGCTAACTCCATGAGAATGAATGCCTGTACTTGGCAGGGAGCCCAAAAGCTCAGCTAGTTAGTGGTCACCCAGGGAAGGCTCAGCACTTAGAGTTTCCACTGCATCAGAGTTACATGGATCGGCCAGAAAAGAGGAAAGCAAATGTCTTCTAGACACATGTCTGTTGTCAACAGAAAAATTCTGACCTTCATGTAGAAAATGTAGCTTCAATTGCTTCTTCTTGGTGACAATGAACAAGTTGCCTAATAATTTAGTAATTTTGCTTTTCCGCTTTCCTTCCTCCCCCATGGTTTTCAGTTATTGTCATTCCTTATTTAAATTGTGGTATAATCTACATACAATAAAATCCACTTGTTTTGACATGCATTGTGAGTGTGAAGAAATACATAGCATGCCATGGCCACAAAAAGCGAGATAGAGACTATTAACTTTGTTCCAGAAGTTTCCTTTGCTCTTTTGTCGTCAATCCTCTCCGTATCTCAAGCCTCTGGGAATCACTTGACCTGATATTTTTCTTGTTTTGCTCTTCTCAGACTTTCATATAAATGGAATTTTGGCATAGCAGCCTCTCGAGCTTGACCTTTTCCTTTACCATGATGTGTTGGAAATTCATCAGTGTTACATCAGTGGTTTGTTTGGGATTGTATTACATTGCATGAATCTACCAATTATCAGTTGAAGGACGTTTGGGTGCTTTTATTTCTGATTATCATCTGAGCCTTTAATGACATTTTCAAACAGGTGAACAAGTGACTATGAAGCTGCTGTTTCAAGTATTATGCAAAGTAGTACTATAATTTGGCCTTCCCCACAACAGTGTGTGGGTCCCAGTGGCTCTACCACCTCATATGCACTTGGTCCTCAACTGTCAATGGGACAGCCATCCCTGTCCCACATTTGTCTTCTGTTGTGAAGACAGGCTGAGAAGTGAAGCCGCCTGAGCTCAGGTTTGTAAAATGTAAAGTCCTTTATCCAGGTAGAGAGGCTGCTACTCAGGGTGACAGTAGTCTAATGTGTTTCCCGCAGGAGCTAAATAATCCTTCCCGTTCCCATCCCATTTTGGTAAATTGAGTCATAGGAAGTATAAAGCAGCCAGAAGTTTTGCCTTAGATGCATGGTGGAGTTTGCTTAGGCTCTCATTTTTTTTAATTTTTCAGAGTAACAAATGACTGAGTTGTAAATCATGAGATATGTCAGTTTTGTTTAAAGAAAAAAAAAAAAAGAATGGTCCCATGTGATGGAATGGAGTCAGCACAACAGACAGTGTGACGTGCTGCAGCAGAAGCAAAGGCAGGCCTAGCCAGGTAGTGCCCCAGGTAAAGCATTTAGGACAAGGTTAGAACATGAAGAGGATTGCCTACCTACTATGTCCTACTATGGGAAGGGTGAGAGGAGTGGACAAGAAGACTGACAAAGTACTAAAGGCAACATTTTGCAAATTTGAAATGGACTTTTCCCCAGATTACCAACAAAGAAATATAAAAAAACAAGCAAGTCAAACTTAACCTCATTAGCATTAGCATGTACTGATGTTTCACGTAATTTGGAGGCAGTTGCCTACAACGGTCATTTTTGTGTGTGTGCATAAATGCATGTGAGTACACACGTATGTTTTCTTGCTTCATCATCTGAGAAAGCATGGAAACACATAGCATCCTAGTAAGGAAGAGCATACCTATGACTCAAATCTTGGTTTCTAATGCCAGTACTTCTGTGGGATGCTGGTGTTACAGACAACGGCTTAGTCTCAAAAGCAGTTTTGATATCAGAAACCTTTACAGAAACACCCTCCCTTTCCCCAGAACTTATATTGACCCTTAGGAAAGGGACATCAGCCCAGAGCATGACTGTCCAGAGATCACATGTGACCTGCTAGGGTCATCTAGTCCTTGTGTGTTGCTCATTGTCAGTCTTCCTTGGCAAATGGATCGAGCTTAGAAATGTAAAGAATGAGTTTCTGGCCTGACCCTTGGAAGGCTTTTTGTGTATACCAGTTGCCTGAGCCAAGTTGGTGACAAGGGTGACAGGCTACCAGCAATTGAAAATGGAAACTCCTGTCCAGTTCTTGTGTCTTTCAAAGTAATGCAGATTTGTGAGCATTCTCTACCTTTCCATTTCCCCAAAGGAGTGTTCCACTGTCTATCAGTAAAGGAGCTCAAGAAATGTAGAAAATGCTGTGTTTTTGCATGAGTTAGATGTCAGGTAAATTACTTTCAGGACTGAGGACAGGTTTAAGAGGATGGGAAGGAAGAAAAGAATGAAGGTGAAGTACAGTTGCATGCAAATGAGTTTGGAACGCTGCACTTAACAATGCAATACAGGTGTGCACATGAAGCCATAGGGCAGTCTCGTCGCTTAGCTGTTGCTCCTCCAATACTCGCTGAATGACTGAATGAATAGAACATGGAAATGAGGACCAACTGGAAGGTGTCTAAAGGCTCATGCTGCCAATTGGGCACCTCCACTAGAAAACAGATGTACCAAGGCCTCCTTGGCGCACCTTGTCATGAGCAGGGCATCCTAACACCCTTTCGAGGATTGTTCCAGAGCTCATGCACAGGTTCTAAATGGGTTCATCCATCAGCTGGAGTTGCCTGTCAGAGGCAGGTAGCCAGAAAGCACTCTTGTGACCCAGGCTAATTGGAGAAGAGCATGTCCTCCTGTTGTCACTTGGCCAGCACTTTTGGCAGTTTCTCAAGGGATGTCATTTCTTTGTTCACTCAGTGATTCCTTCACCCTGAAATGTTGCTTGAGCACCCACTGTGTGCCAGACTCTGGGTATCCAGCAGAGAAAAACCAAACATCCCTCCTCTCATGATGCTAATTCGCTAGAGGAAGTTAAATAGTAAAATAATTACTAGTGCCAGAAAGAAAAGTAAGCTTGGTTCCAGGCTGTGCATCAGCTGAGGGCAGTGAACAAATCAGTAAGGCTGATCATTTGAACACCAGCCACTTTGTAGCAATCTGAGCTTGCAAAGGACAATATTTCAATATAGTGAAAAAAAAAGTTAAAATCATAAATCTACGCAGATTTGAAGGAAAGTGCTTTCTTACCAAAGAACGTGACCAGTAAGTGTAGAAGTGATAGAAATAGGGCCCGGCGCGGTGGCACAGTGGTTAAGGTCCTCGCCTTGCACACCCGGGATCCCATATGGGTGCCGGTTCTATCCTGGCAGCCCTGCTTCCCTTCCAGCTCCCTGCCTGTGGCCTGGGAAAGCAGTCGAGGACGGCCCAAGGCTTTGGGACCCTGCACCCGCATGGGAGACCCGGAAGAGGCTCCTGGCTTTGGATCGGCATAGCACCGGGCATTGACCTCACGTGGGGAGTGAATCATCGGACGGAAGATCTTCCTCACTGTCTCTCCTCTCTGTATATCTGACTTTCCAATAAAAAAATAATAAAAATAAATCTTTTTTAAAAAGTGATAGAAATATACATCATCAGCCAGGGGTTGTCACAGAGATGATAGTTATTAAATGAGAGCAAGTGGATGGAGGGTGTATGTCAAGTAAGATATTGGTGAATTCTTGGACTATCTCATCACAGGAAATGCTAGCAAGTTATTGGAAGGATATGATGACTTTATTGACAAGATACTTGGTGGATACTAGCTGGACTAGACAACAAAAATTTCTGCCATCATGATAGAGAAGGGCCTACATGCCAAGCCCTCTGGGGCCATGCACTAGCAGGGCCCAGCTTCACTGTGAATATACCTGCCATAATATTGCCTAAGACCAGTCATGAGGAAACATCAGGTGGATCTGGGCTGAAGCCATTCTGCAGAACGCAAGGCCTATAGTCTGAAATTATGTGATGACATGAAAGACAGGGAAGGCAAGAGGACCTGTTCCAGGTTGTACGACTTAGGAAACCTGAGATGCAATGCCATGTGTGGTTACTGGATCAGTAGCGTGAACGTCAGCTGGGGACTTGCTTCTTAAATGTATAGAACTACCTGGAAGAATTTCTTAAAAACACCCAATTGTAGTCTCCATCATTTGGCATCTAATTCAGCAGATCTGTGAGTAGGAATTAGTTCCCATAAGTCTTCCTAACTGATTAAAGTCTTTATAAAATGCAAAGCCTTTCACCCTGCTGTAGCCACTGGATCCTGATCGCCCTTTAGCAGGATCCCAGGGATTCCTGAACATGTTTAAGGTTGACAGTGGCCAGAGTCCTAGAGTAGCAGTTCCCAAACTCAAAACTTCATCGTATGGGCCCAGCACAGTCGCCTAGCAGCTGAAGTCCTCACTTTGTATGTGCCAGGATCCCATATGAGCAGCGGTTCTAATACCAGTAACTCTGCTTCCCATCCAGCTTCCCACATCCACATGGGAGACCTAGAAGAAGCTCCTGGCTTCAGATCAGCGCAACTCTGGCTGTTGCAGCTCCTTGGGGAGTGAATCAGTGGAGGGAAGATCTTCCTCTCTGTATATCTGACTTTACAATAAATAAATAAATCTTTTTTTTAAAAAAAGACCTTAATCAGTTAGGAAGACTTATGGGGACTAATTCCAACTCATAGATCTGCTGAATTAGATGCCAAATGATAGAGACTACAATTGGGTGTTTTTAAGAAATTCTCCCAGGTAGTTCTATACATTTAAGAATTCTGGGACTCTAAATGGTGTTTTCTATGCAGAGGTGGCCAAAACGGTTCATTCCACTTGGGCTTTAAAACAGGTTGGAAAACCAAATTAATCACCACTGTGATTCCTGCTCTAAGCACCCAGGCATGACCCCAAACTAATACTTTAATGTAGGAGTGGAATTTAAATAAATATTGCTTGTTCTTATTTTAGAAGTTTGCTAGGATATTTAAGTAGATTTGAAAAATACTTCTAAAAGGATTGTTTGTGCAAACATCATACTCTTTCTTGTCCTTGTTTGGCGTAGAGTTTAATTAGGTTTAAAGTGGAGAGAGTTCTTTGTAAGTCTGTGTGTTTCTTTTCTTCCAGGGCATGTAAAACAGGACATCTGGGTTTTATCATTAAAATACTAAAACACATCCAACCTTTTTTGGGATATTTGGCTCAGCGTTTATATGCTACAGGTGTTGGATATGTTTGATAGCAGGCTGGAGTCTCCTCATTTAGAATTAAAAAGAGAAGGAAAATGTATACATTACAGCTTTTTCAGAAGGCTTTAACGCATTTAGATTTTTGAGCTGTTTTCTAGCACTTAGAAAACTATGAGAATATAGAAATGTATCTTTTATTCAATTTTATATGTATAAGTAATCTACTTTGCAGGTGTTCTTAACTATATACTCAATTCTCATCAACTCAGAAAAATTTTCCAGTAGCCTCTGTTTGCCCGTTGTAACTTGAATATGAAAAGTATTGTTCTTTAGCCCTGTCCTCCCTGCTCCATGGAAGCTGTGGGAGCAGTGGGTGAAGTGAGAGGCTGGATGAGTGTGGACACACTCCGCTTGGAAGTATAGGGAACCATGCTCTCCAGCAGAGAGACCAGCAGCAACCGGCATGAACAGTGCAGTGGCAAAGGAGATTTAGGAAGACTGTTCTGATACTGTAATTTCCACATTCAAAGAAACATTGCACTAAATGTAGGTGCCTTACAAAACCGAAGTCCATGTCTGGAAGTTCTATCCAAATATGCACCTGCTAACACTGGGAAAGTTGTCAGCTTTCTACCACGTTTAGAAATGGATAAAAGCACGTTTCCATTCTTCCCTTTGCTTGTACGGTTCTGTTGTTGTCCTGTAGGTATTGCTTATGGGTCAGCATCGAGAGGGAGAAGGTCTTGGAGCTGAGACTGGAGGCCGGCACCTCTGGCTCACGCTGTCTCGCTAAATGCCTGTCCCACTGACGTGCCAACCGCATGGTCTTTTCATGTTTCCTTTTGGGGTTTGTTTTCTTGGTTTTGTTTTTGTTTTGGATAGTAGTATTTCTAATACTTGTTTTTTTTTCACTTCTCCATTTCTATCACTACGTCCTGAGTACTTCTCAAATAAATAGTTCTGTAAAAGAGATGTCCTGAGCCAGATGTGAACTATGTCTCTTTCCTTCCCTGTAGCTAAAACTCACCATTTGTCTATAAGGAAAGCCCCAGCTGGTATTTGGCCCCCAACAGATGCGTCACTTTGCAGGAACTGTCAGCATCACGCGCACACCCCACCACCAGGGGTCAGCTTCAGGCCCACTCAGCAGAACCACCCCAACACTGTGCCTACTGCAGGGGGCAGTGCCCCAGATAACTCCCTCTTTGAATTTCTGTAGCTCCTGACCTTGGGCTTGTGCCCATGGAGCTATTAATCAGGGTCCTCAGCCCGTAATCCACAGCCGGCAAACACCTGCTCCCTTCCTTCCAAACACAGATCCTAGCCAGAAGTTTCCCTGAAGGGCTCTTCCTGTTGGCTTCCTCCCTTAAAGGAGCAGGGCAGGCTTGCCCGCCCCTGCCTCCCCTGCCTCCCCTGCCTCCCCTGCCTCCCCTGCCTCCCCCTGCCTCCCCCTGCCTCCCCCTGCCTCCCCCTGCCTCCCCTGCCTCCCCTGCCTCCCCTGCCCCCCCTGCCTCCCCCTGCCTCCCCCTGCCTCCCCTGCCTCCCCTGCCTCCCCCTGCCTCCCCTGCCTCCCCTGCCTCCCCTGCCTCCCCTGCCTCCCCCTGCCTCCCCCTGCCTCCCCCTGCCTCCCCTGCCTCCCCTGCCTCCCCCTGCCTCCCCCTGCCTCCCCCTGCCTCCCCCTGCCTCCCCCTGCCTCCCCCTGCCTCCCCCTGTCTCCCCCTGCCTCTCCCTGTCTCCCCTGCCTCTCCCTGCCTCTCCCTGCCTACCCCAGCCTCCCTCTCTCCTGCCCTCCGTAATGAAGACAGATAGCAACTGCCCCTTCTGTGCAGTTCTTCCTGGTTCTCCTCAGGCCTCCCTGCTAGATCCCTACCCTGCATCTCCATTCTCCCTCCCCAACCTGTGCCCCAGCAGGGCAAGCTGGCATCTGTCTTCTGCTGAAGCTGCAGAGGACAGACTGACCTGCTGCCTCTGCCACCTCTTGGACTCCATGTGGCCTGGTGGGGCTGTGCCAGGCAGACCCTCGGGAGGGCACTGCCCTTGCATGTCCTGCTTGTCCTCCTTATCCTCTTGTGCCTTGACTCTTTTAAGATTTATTTTGGGCCCAGCACAGTAACCTAGTGGCTAAAATCCTCAGCATACATGCACTGGGATCCCATATGGGTGCTGGTTTATGTCCCTGCTGTCCCACTTCCCACTCAGCTCCCGGCTTGTGGCCTGGGAAATCAGTCAAGGATGGCGGAAAGCCTTGGAACCCTACATTCACATAGGAGACCAAGAAGAGGCTCCTGGCTCCTGACTTTGGGTCAACTTGGCTCTGGCCGTTGTGGCTACTTGGGGAGTGAACTAACGGATGGAAGATCCTTTTCTCTGTAACTCCTTCTCTCTGTAGATCTGCTTTTCCAATAAAAAATATATTTTTTATCTTTAAAAAAATGCATATATTAATTGTAAATGCATGTTTTTAATCTTTAAAAATATTTTAATCTTCAAAATACAAATATTTTTTAAATCTTTAAATATATATACAATTTTCATTGGAAAGACAGATCTACAGAGAGAAGGAGTTATAGAGAAAAAGATCTTCCATCCACTAGTTTACTCCCCAAGTGGCCACAACGGCCAGAGCTGAGCCAATCCAAAGCCCGGAGCCAGGAACCGGTGCAGGGTCCCAAGGCTCTGGGCCATCCTCCACTACTTTCCCAGACCACAAGCACAGAGCTGGATGGGAAGTGGAGCAGCCAGGATTAGAACCAGCACCCACATGTGTTCCCAGCAGATGCAAGGCATGAACTTAGCCACCAGGCCATTAGGTACCAGTGCCTTGTTTCTTGCCTAAGTAGGAGCCACTGCCTGCACTGCTGTGGTGCTCAGAGTTAGCATCTTCAGCAACTGCCCCAGCTCCCAACCCTGCCTTTTCCCTACCCTGTCAGACCAGATCAGCTCCTCCCTGTTGGCACCACCTGCTTGCCCTGCTGATCCTGACTCTGAGACCTCCAGAGGGAGATATGGTAGGGATGCCTCCGACCCTCCTCACGGGCACTGGGGCCTGGCAGATGGTGGCTTTGGGCTGTGCTGTAGTCAGGAGACCTGAGGGCACTAGCTGGGTGCCCTTAGGAAGCATTGAGCATTAGCTCCTTTGTGGAGATGTATCACACACATTAGCATGTCAAATTCCACGAAAAGCAACGTTTATATATCTCAGTATTCCCAATTAACATCTGATCGAACATGTGCACTGGAACACATTTGGGGAAAATTATTGCCCTATTGGGGCAGAGAAAAATAACAGCAGCCCCTGGAAGATTTCTTGAGAACCTAATGTCTGCAAAACACATGACAGTCATTCAGAATTGGTGGAGTAAATGTCAATGCAGCAAGATTTCAAAATCTGATGCCATAGTGAGACAGGTACATGAGCTCCAATGGGCAGTTCAGCACACAAGACAAATGTGTCAAGTACGGCTGGGAAGTGCTGGAGCCATGCTACGGGGCAGTTGCTTGAGTTGCCTGGTTGAATTCCAAGAGCTCTCAGCTGTCGGCCTCAAGTTTCTTTGCTCCACCAGGGCAGTTACCACTCACCAGTCACCCGATCTTGTCGCAGGACATTTTTATAAGTGAGGTAGATGGTGAGGCATTTTGAAGTAATTTTACCCTCTACTGAACATTCTAGAAACTTTGCCTTTCCTGTCTGGCTCTGTTGGTTTTGAAGTAGAATTGGTCTCTGTTCCCTCCCCAGTAAAGATTGCCTCCTTTTTTGCATGGAAAGACACCTGTTGAAACAACCGGTATCATGTGGTGTGGTTTAGTTGCATTCTAGCAAATGCTGTAACCCCAGCCACAGTACCTGATGTATCCTGAGTGCAAACCCTGGGTTCTCAGACTGCCTGCCCCTTGGGAACCTCTTATGACTGTTTTTCCAAGACTATCCTTACTTCCTAACAGAGCCCTCACCTGACCTCCTGCCTGCTCCTTCTCCCCACCCCTCATTGGCAACATCCCTTAGATATTCCTTGGTAAGTTTTTTTTTTTTTCTGAAAATTTTCTTTTAAGACTTATTTCCTTTTATTGAAAAGGCAGATTTACAGAGAGAAAAGTCTTCCACCCACTAGCTTACTCCCCGAATGTCCACAACAGCCAGAGCTGAGCCAATCCAAAGCCAGGAGACAGGAGCTTCCACTGGGTCTCCCTTGTGAGTGCAGGGTCCCAAGGGTGCAGGGTCCCAAGGCTTTTGGGTCATCCTCCACTGCTTTCCCAGGCCACAAGCAGGGAGCTGGATGGGAAGTGGAGCAGCTGGCACACGAACTGACACCTGTAGGAGGTGCTGGCACTTGCAGGTAGAAGATGAGCCAATTGAGCCATTATGTCAGCCCCTGAAAACTTTTCTCGCTCTTTCTTCCCTCTGCCTCTCCTCTCTTGCCTCTTTAAAATAAGTGATTGTTCTTTTCTAGGCTCCAGTCCTTGGGAAGTCCCTGTCTTTCTATTGTAGTTTTAAAAAAGAAAAAAGCCAGCTCTGTTTCCACAAGTGTTCTGCCTCAAGGAGAGAGCAGCTTGTTACTTTTTAATTATCAATACTAGTTGACATTTACTGGGGATGTCCTTTGCTCCAAGCACCAGAGCCCTTTTCATGTACTATCTCTTTCATTAGGCACCATCCCTGGGACAAGGGACTTTTATTATCTCCAGTTTATGAGTGAGTTAGGGTAGAGACTTGCTTAGGGTTATGGGGATAAGGAAGGCAGAGCCAAGAAACAAACCTGTGCTTCTTGGGCTCCTGGTCCCATGTTCTTCCCCAGTGCATAGCCTGTTCTGCCCCTGCCCCCAGCACATGACTTCTCTGAGAAGTTGAACAGATGGAATTCATATCTTCAACAGCTTTATGAAGGGCTCCCTCACTGAAGCTCCCTCCCACCCCTCAGTACTCCACAAGCAACAGACTGACTGATCTCAGGGATGTATTATATCCGCTGGCATCCACACAGCCAGGGTCTCTTTGATCTTGTTGGGGTCCCAATATCCTTCATTTCTTCACATTCCTCCTCTTCAGGGAAGTATACTCCAACATATGCAACCCCCTTTTATTTCCTTCCAGTTTCTCCTGCCTTCTTGAGAGTTAGCACCTGTGTTGTGGTACCCTCCTGCTACTAGTTCCCCACCATCATTGCATATGGTAAAACTTGTATTCACTCTTGTGATGGGTACGTGCCTGCGCTGAAACCCAGAGGGATCTGCAATATCTCTGGGTCTTCCTGGTGCTGCTATGGGTCCTGGTCGGCAACCTTCCCTTACTTTTTTCCCAGGTGGTGTGGTCTGCAGCCAGTGGCTTGCCCATTCTGGAGACTTGAGTCTCTAACTCAGGGGGCCTAAAATGGTCCTAGCCCATTCTCCAGCACATTAGCAAGCCATTGCTACCCTCCCTCTATGGTGCCCAAACATCTCAGGGGCAGTGAAGTCTTCCAGGCATGGGTCATGTTGCTCCCTGTGGACCTTCCCCAAAACTAACTTGTTGAGACTCTTGGGTATAGAGCAAGCTGGCAGCACTGGGGTAAATGCCCTTTTCTTTCTTCCCACACTGCAGCCCCTAGATGCCATGGGGCTCTCAAGTGCTGAGCAGTCTCCTGAGAAAAGCAGTATCAACAGGATATCAGCGGGTGTGTCTTACACTTTATAAAATGAAGATATTGAGTACCTACCATGCTGGGAGCCAGATGAATCAAACAATGCCTGCCTGCAGGGAGCTCTAATTCCAGTGATGAGACCAGGAGGATGGTGGTCACTGCACAGAGTAGGAAGTGCAAAACAGAGTACGTTAGTACAGAGACTCCATCACCTGAGGGCTCAGGGAAGCTTCCTGGAGGAGAGGACATTTGGCTGTGCAGATAGAAGGCAAAGGACAGGCAGCACCAACAGCGTAAGTGTGAGGTGCCATTGGTCCCTCCAGATGGAAATATCCAGTTCATTCTTGTACACACAAGACAAAGTAGCCATTGGGAGGCAGCAGTAGAGAGGTGGTGGGTAAAGCCAGGTTACGTAGGTTTACTATCTAGGGCAGGGGTGCAGTAACTGAAGAGTCAAGGAGGGCCAGGAGAGCCACAGGAAACACCAGCAGCCCAGAGCCAATTCTTGCCAGCCAAGTACACTGTGATGAGTGTGGGCACTGGGGCTGAGCTGCCTGCGTGAGAATGCCAACTGCTTCACTTATTACCTCTGTGATCCTAGGCAAGTCCCTAAGTCCCTCTGCACTTCATGGATGATGGAGGATGGTAATAGCCTATTCCTTATTCAGGAGAGGAGAGCCCGCACCCCGAAAAGCCCTAAGAGGAGCAGATAGTGCAGTTGGTGTGCTGTGCCACCATCTTCTGGGGGTGGCAAGGACTGCGTCTGCATTACTAACTGGGCCCCAGTGCTCAGAACTGCACCTGCTAGATCCTCAGAGAGTAGACATTTGGTCAGGATCTATTGAATATCACCAAAGTTCCCCAGCTTAGCAGGAATGAAGTGACTTCATGGTGGCAGCAGCTTGGGCAGCTTGTTCCTAAGGAGCAACTCCTGACTTTCTCTGGCCCCGGCTGGAGACACCTTCTCCCCTATGCTCTTTAGTCCGGAGGGGTCCTGCCGGTCCTAATCCGACTGTCACAGTAGGGTAACAGGACAGAGGCACTGGCAAAACAATTGCAAGTGCCAGCACCACATGCAGCACCACTCCTTACACCCCTGACATCCTATTTCTAAAGTGCATGCATCTCCGAGGCCTTGTGGCCCAGCTCCACGTGGTCTTGGCTGAGAAACAATTCGCTCCCACCAGGTCAGGGTGGTGGTTCAAGGCTCAAGGCTGTAAATTATGTTTGTATCGAATTCTCATAAGAGAAAAGGGGAGATACTAGAGAATGATGCTTTAACAACAAAGGTTTTCCCAGAATGGGACGGGGCTCCCCTCTAATGACTTGATCCTATTAAATCTCTTCCTGAAGGCTCCACCCCTAAACACCACAGCTGGATTAAATTTCCTACCTTTTAGCCCCCTTAGGTTAAGAGCTTGAGAGCCAAACTTGAATTTGGGGTTGGGGAGAGAAGTATACAAACATTGGCAGTGTGGCAAAAAAAGATCCCATAGCCTGCATAGCTTATGGCAAATCTCCAAAGCCTGTGGCTTTACATATCTTAGTCAAGATATTTTCTGTGCTTGTTTTCAAAACAGCAAATAACTAGTAAATTTAGGAGCTAATCTCTCAGTATTGGGGGGAATTTATACTTGAAATATTTGGAAATAAGTAACTTTTACAAAGTTTAACAGGCAAGACATTCTGGAAATAATACAAAGGTGGTTAAAAAAAAATGCTCTCTGCCCTCAAAGACTTGGCAGTTTGAGAAGTTGGACATGCAACACAAGTGACTCGGTTGACAAGTAGAGTAAGTAGTTTTATATTCTAACCATTTCTGTCCCCAGCCTAGTATAGTTCCCTGCAAATTCACAGACGTGCAGTAACTGTGGAGAGACAAAGCACTATTACAGGGACATAAACAAAATGCTTCAGAAGGATAATTAGGATCAAAAGTGGTAGAAGGATCAGACTTCCAAAGACAGAAGCACAGAGATGGGTAAAGCTGGCCTTGTTACCCCACTGTAATACCAAGCATATTTGTATTCTATTTCTCGCGTGTTTGCTTTTGTCCAACGAGGCTCCAAGCTCCCCGAGAGGAGGTGCCATGACACACAGTTCAAATCAGTCTCAGTAAATGTGTGTTAGAAGAGGAAGGGGCATCTCAAACCAACATACATTTGTCAGAGGTTTTCCTCAAAGGCAAATGAGGGGCAGACTCACCTCAAAGTTGCTGAAGTACAAGAAAAAGTAGCTATATGTATATGGAGATATCAAAAGTTTCCAAGGATAGTAGATCTAAATCTGACCCATGACCTCTGGAGCGTCTTCCACCTTCCCCTGTGTGGGGTCATTGTGAGGCGGGTTCTCCTGACATTGCAGCAAACAGTTGGAAAGGGCCCCAAGCTCTTCTGCTGATGGCTTATAGTTCCAATGAGAGATTTCTGTTTCTCTCCCTGATGGTTTGAGCTGCCAAGACTCGGGGAGGGCTCCAGTTGCCTTGGTATGGCTCCTATATCAATGTTTGAGCAAATCATTGAAGCCTGCCTTGAAGGTAGGAGTATAGTAAGCCCCTTGTACTCTTTATAGATTAAAACAGAGTTGTTATACAAATGCTGGGTAAAAGAAATAAACATTTCCTGTATAGTCACACCAGAAGGAATCAGATTTTTTAAAAAATCTGATTTTAAAAAAACAACCTAGAGTTAAGAATAAGTATAGAATAGAAAATGACCTGTTGCAATAGGACTGGGGTAACCGATGGATACATGATGGGCAGCAGGAAAAATTGATACTGGAGAGGAAAGGAATTAGATTGGGTGATTCCAGCTGTGAATGCCACAGGAGTCTGCCCATATGAGCCAAGCAGTGTGGGGGAGGGGGGCCTTCTGAAGAAACCATGTTTGATACCCAGACCCCTTCCCCCACCCTGCACCTCTTCCAAGCAGAGTCACCAGTGGCATCTTGCCAAGCAGAGCAAGTTCAAGAGACTCTTCTGCACCCACTTCATGTCGGGGAGGACGCCTGAGCGTGGGAAACACAGTGGCTGCGCTCCTCAGGCCTGGGGCCTTGGCATGACAAGTCCTGACCTCTGCTGTGGAGCAGTTGGACGAGTTGGTCTCAGAAGAAGGTAGCAGAAGAATACACACACCAGGGGGATTTTAAATAGTTCACAGGGGAAAAAAATCAAGTTTATTTTGAAGCCAAGAAAAAATCCATGCATAGTTTTTTGGTTTTTTTCATAATATGGTTTTTGACAAACTGTGTGTGTGTATGTGTTGTGTGTGAGAGAGAGAAAGAGAGAGGGCAATTATAATAGAAAAATTATAATGGGAAATGGTATTTTCTTTCTAGCAAGGAGTCAGAAAGCCTTCAGAGTCAGGGTTATGTGAGCCTGTGCTGTCAGGAAAAGCTTGTGCTCAGGGCACTAACTCTTCTCAAGCAGTCACAGACACTTGATGCCAGCTTTTCCGTCACTAGGGAGAGGGACTTGAGACCCCCCTCTCCCCTGCTCTCTCTGTCCTGGTTCCTGCAATTCGGCCTCTCTGCTAACGGCCGTCGTAGTGACACCTTGGGCCCTTAGCTGCGCTGAGGATCAGGTTAAGATCTTTAAATACCTTTGCCACTGTCGTCCTCATAGTAATTTTATGAGGCAAATTAATTCTCTTTTTACTGAAAAGGAAACTGAGACTTGGAACACTTGAGTGGCCTGCATTAGGTATGTGTTCAAGGAAATGGTGGGACATAGATCTACCCAATTGCAGTGCCCAAGGTCACACACACACACACACACACACACACACACACACACACACACCCACTATGCTATACCACTTCCCCTGTGGTTCTTCTCAGTTCCAGCTTGGCTACAGTCCTGGTCCCCAGGTCCAGTTAGCTCAATGGGGCCAGAAAGGGTGATGGGCAACAGTGGCCTGGCCCTACAGAAATGACTCGAGGTCCCAGGGTGCCGACAAAGGACACTGATTACTTGGATCAGTTCTGGAACTTCGGTACATGCAAGAATCACCAGGGATTCTAGGCAGGTTGCAGAGCCCCCACTTTGAGGTTGCAGAGCCCCCACTTTGAGAAAGTCTACTTTTTAGACCTGAGTGAGACCTTGGGATCCGCATTTAAGCCACAACCATTCTTAATGCTCTATCTGCACCACTGAGCACTGCCTAGGTGGGTGTGTGTATGTGTGCATACGTGTGCACGCAACCCATTGACCACTTGAGAGTAACTTTGTCTAGGCCTTAATCACCTGCTGTGGATTTCGCCTTTTGAGCCCAGCTTTGCGGTTTGCCAGACAGGATAGCCTTCACAAAGGATCCTCTTCCTCCACAAGGTTTTGCTCAACAAGTTCAAAAGCTTTTTGGCAAAAAGTCACTTGCCTTCTCTTTCTGGACCTGGGAACAGCGATAGGAAATATCCATGCCTTTTCCCAAATATAATCCCAGAGTCCTCGGAGGCTGAGAATCCTGCCTGCCCACAGCCTCCTGGGACTCCGGGTGGCTTGCCTGCTGGCCAGAGGCACTGAACATCCCCATACTAGAAATGTGGGAAAGATGGTCTGAGTGCTTGAGGACTAAGGGTCTGCTGGAGGAGATAGAACTGACGCATGTGAAAGAGGCAGGCACACAAATACAGCAAAAAACAGACCCAATGCAAAACCACACATCGTGAGAAGCCAAAAATCCAGACCTAAGTTTGGATGCAAGGTCTAATTTTAAAGCGGAGAAAAATCAAAAGAAATGAGATGCAGGCTGCGAGGTGAGCCTTCTGAAAAGCCTTCCCAGAGGAGGCATCAGTCACTCAGTCTCTCCATCATTCACTTGCTGACTCTCAACAGGGTTTAAGTCCTGCCTGGTCACTAACACTGTTGCTTCCCTGTGAGTGTGGCAGAGCCAACAGCTGTATTTATGGGGAACACGCTAGAGATGTGCTGAGCACAGGGGATGCGGAAATGCAGCAGAATGCTCGGCACATGGACTCTGCCCAGGTGGAAAGTCAAGGACATCCTCCTTAAGAAAGGGATGCTTCCGGAAGGCAGCCACACCTGTCGACATGCACACCTTCTCTTCCCGACTCACCTGCCAGTGTGGACACTAAGGCCTCTGTTCCCATCTGCCCACACACCCCATAATCCCAGGGCCAGCCTTCAGGCATAGGGGATATGATCTACCCTGAGGGGGACAGATTGAGGTGAGAGCCACTTGCAGGATATAGGCAGATTTCAGGTGCTTGATGAGAGTTTGTGGAGTCCTTGATGCAGAAGTGACCACACAGCCTGTGAACTGACCCCTGTACCCTCACAGGCTGACTGTCAAGAGGGGCAAAAGCTGGGCGAGGGCTGGTGGGGAGTCTTGTGAAACTTGGACCCATGGGCCCAGAGTTGAGTCCTGACTGCAGGTCTAGGGAGGCTTCAGCGAAAGGAGCAGGATGAGTTAGCTCAAGGACAAGTTCAGGGAGTGGGGAATGCCTTCCCGTGGGAGGAATGACTGCCACAAGATTCTGGAGAGGATGGGAAGAACTCTGGTTACTCTGCCAGCAAGTGACAGAGGTGCAGGGGGAAGGTGAGACAAGGTTGGAGGGTGCACAGAAGCCTGGAGGCCCCAGGGCAAGAGTCGGCTTCACGCAGGACATGGATCACACCAGTGGGCAGGGTGAGGTCATTTTGAAGGGCGTGAAGCATTTGTTCCAAACTGAGATGAAGCCATGCCAGCAGGTACTTGATGCGAGAACACAGCTCAGCCAGCCAGGTCTGAAGCAGGCACAGGAAGGAAAACCAGTGCATTTTGAGAGGAGCCATTGTGGAGGAGTCGTGAGCGGGGGCCACGAGGCTAGGGTGATGTGAGCCCAAATCCTTCTGCGAGAAGCTCCTCCAGGATTGGGAGAGTGTCCCCGTGTGCTGTGCTGACCACTGCAAGAGATCATGCTCAGCCCCAGTTAACACCTTCCTGCTGCAGCGGCACTCCCTGCGTGCGAGCCAGAGCTCTTCAGGCAATTCTTGTGTGATTCTGTGTGATTGCAGTATTCTAAAAATGTCTTTCGAACGGGCATCACATTGTAGTCCCCATGAATTTTTTTTCATAATTGGTGATGATAATCTTAACACTTAAAGCCTATTAAATTATGAAAATACTGAGTGGTAGTAAAGATTGCCCTTTATGTAAGTAGATAGATGTTGGGCTGTGTGTGTGATAACGCTGCTTACATAATCCCCACAACCAGGACCCTGGGGACTCTGACTCGGTGATGGAACGGTTGGTTTAAATTAGGTTTTCCATGTGAAGCATGGTGTCGCTATTTTTTCCTAGCATTGTGGGAAAGTATACAGCAAATGATTTGACTGATAGTAAACAAATCTGGATACGCAGTCAGGATTGAGACACAACCTACGTCGTCATGGTCTCTCTCTGTCCCAGAAATGCGCTGAGAAGCTGGCCTCTCCAGGGGCAAGAGGTTAACTCTTGCTAGCCCCTGGAGTCTCTGCAAGAAGAGGGTGAAGGAAGAGTGACTTTCTGAAACCCTGATTTTCAGCAGGAACGGCGATGAAGCCGTAGAACAAATATAGTCAAAGTTGAATCACTTTGAAGATTTTTATTTTAAGAAGGAGTTTAATTTCCAATTTAGATTCATTAATGTAAACGATCTAAGTGTTGGCTAATGATTTGCCGTTGTAGAATAGGGTTCATTAAAAGCAAATCAGACTACGCCAGCATTGTGGCATAGTGGATAAAGCCACCACGTGTGATGCTAGCATCCCATGTGGCTGCCACTTCATGTCCTGGCTCCTGGCTTCAGCCTGGTCCAGCCCTGGCCATTGCGGTCACGTGGGGAGTGAATAAATGGATGGAAGATCTCTCTCTCTCTCCAGCTGTCTGTCCCTCTGTGTGTGTGTGTGTGTGTGTGTGTGTGTGTGTGTGTGTAACTGATTTTCAAATAAGTAAATAAATCTTTACGAAAGAAAAAAAAATCAGACTAAAGAATTGGACAGAAGCGCTAGCAGTGATCAGTTTCTCCTGACAAAAAAAAAAAAAAAAAACAAAATCTCTTGCTGTCATGCTCAGGCATTGACAGAGGTGACTTACCCGAGTAAGCGGGTGAGCGGACAAGGCATGGAGGTGGGGCGCAAGACAAGCAGCGGCTCTGGGACTCCCAGAAAGCTCCAGAATGGTCTGGACAGGACTTGTCCTGGGCTCTGATCCCAGTTGTGTTCTCCTGATGTTGCCTGAGGCTGCAGCGACCTCCAGAGCAGGCGGAGGGCAAGGTGTGTGCTGGGAGCCCGAGATACAGGCGACAACACGTGCAGCACACACCGCATGTACAGCCGTGCTCCTGGCTGGTACCAGGTGATAGCCCAGCGTTTGTTTTTGTTTTTTCACATTCTGGATTTTTAATTTTTAAACTATTTCTAGGGTGTCTTGGCATCTTTGTATCTTCTTTAATTCCGGCTTGGTCTTCAAATGTGTGGTTCACATTGAGTAATTAGAATACCTGCCAAGGCCAAGTTTAAAGAAATGCAACCTCCATCAGATGAAAGGATACCAACGTGAGAGTTCTGGGTTGACATTAACAAGGATTGTGGCTTAGTTATCTTTCTTCCTCATGAGATGTGGATCCTTGATCTGGAACAAAAGGGGTTAGACTGCCCTCCGTGTTTGCTTATAGCACTAAATCTGTTCATCCTTACCATTTCATCAGTTTGTAGGCAGCATGCCCTTAGCCTTGAACTCTCGTTTTCTGCAGTTGTCTGGGTCATCATGAACTCTGTTCAGGCCTCAGTGTCCCTCAGGCCGTGGCAAACAGTTGCTTTCCAGATCTCAGCACTGTTGCTGAACCAAGGGCAGTCAGTGGGGCCAGGTGGGCTCAAGACCAACACTTTCGCTGGTGAACAACTGAAGTCATCAACCCAGACTTTAGCCAGCATGAAAAACGAACGTGGATGTACGCTCTTGCCCCAGAACCAAAGTACAGGTAGCAGCAAAATATGAGGGTCCTTAAAAAAATTCACAGAAGGTGGAATTAAAAGATGACTGGCAGGTGGATATTTGGCACAGCTGTTAAGGCACTGCTTGGGATGGCTGCCATCCTGATCAGATGTCTTTGCCTTCTGATTCAGTTTCCTGCCAATTCCCTGGGACGAAATAGGGGATGTGCAAGTGTGTGTGAGCCTGCCACCCGAGTAAGAGAGCTGGCGTGAGTTCTAGGGTGTTTGTTTCATCCTGGCCAAGGCCTGGCTGTTTCAGACATTTGAGAAGTGAACCAGCAGTTAGAAAATGTCTGTCTGTCTCTCTGTGTCTCTCTTCCTTCCAGTAAATGTACACATCAGTGAAGAATATTTTTATTTATTTAAGAAACAGACTTCTTTGGAGCAAAAAAACTGAAAGCCATATTATAGCTTTTTCATAATTTGCATTTTCTGAACATTTTCGAAGACCACTTGTAACCTTGGAGATTAAGCAGTTGATTTGGAGGCGCTTTATCATAAAAGGGGATGTGGATATGCAGTGCTGCTAAGTACTAAACTCTGCTTAACAGAAAAGAAAACATACGTCATGTTAGGATAAGTGTAAGCCCGAGATTGGAGAACATGCAATTTGCCTGTATGCATGAAGCATCTGTTGGGCCGTCAGTACAGTGTGTGGAGCAAACGCTCCAAGTTCGCATCCAGGCTTTGCTACCTGTTGGTTGAGGGCCTCTGCAGGCACGTGCGGGCAGTGATAGTCCCTGAACCTTAGGGCCGTTGGGAGAGGTAAAATGCTGAGGATGGTCCCTGCATACTATAAATACCCTCTAAATATTTACTCTTCTCATTATTTTGCCTTTTGAAGAATATGATGACACATTTATAAACAATCATTCCAAAATATTTTTTTGTGGCTTTTCAACGCATAACCTGTTTTGCTGTTTGATAAATGTATTTGATATGTGAGCCAAGTGCATTGATTTCATACTTTTTTTTAAGATTTATTTTATTTTTATTGGAAAATCAGATATAGAGAGAGGAGTAGAGACAGAGAGGAAGGTCTTCTGACTGTTGATTCACTCCCCAAGTGAGCACGACAGCCGCAGCTGAGCCAATCCAAAGCCGGAACCCAGAGCCTCTTCTGGGTCTCCCATGCTTTGGGCCGTCCTTGACTGTTTTCCCATGCCACAAGCAGGAAGCTGGATGGGAAGCAGGGCCGTAGGGACATGAACTGGCGCCCATATAGGATCCTGGTGTGTACAAGGCAAGAACTTTAGCCACTAGGCTACTGCGCCGGGCCTGATTTCATAACAATCTGGATGCCCATCAGAGAAATGTATTTCCATTGATATTACCCATGGGCCTTATTTTCTTTAGTCTCGAGGAACTGTGTAGATCACAGGAGTTTGGGGATTGGCTGCCTTCAGCCTCCTTGTCTTAAGGTGGAGATACAGGAACACTGAGTTTCTTTATCTAAACCCTGGAGCAAAGCAGTGAAGGAGCTGGGCTTTCATGACAGAGTTCTCCGCTAGCTCCTCTCGCTCCAGATAGCAACTTGTTGTTTGTTTCTTTAGGGTTTTTTTTTTTTTCTTGCTGGGGAAAGTAAAGAAGAAGTTGAGCAAGCTTCCAAGACATGGTTTCAGTCATGCCCCACTCTGTGTCTTGCAGGTGAGCTCCTGGGTGACCTGGCTGATCCTCACAGCGGGCTCCATGGAGGAAAAGCGTGAAGTCTTCTCGTACCTAGTGCACGTGGCCAAATGCTGCTGGAACATGGGCAACTACAATGCCGTCATGGAGTTCTTGGCCGGCCTCAGGTAGGGTCAGTGGGGAAGAAGTTGGCTTCCTGGCGATGCTTTCCTCCCTCCCTGAGTTAACTTCCTCTAGCGTGTCCCATTTCTCCAAGTCAGACAACTGTAGCCGTCCTTGTGGGAAAGGTGTCATCGTCTTCCAGAGCCACCAGCTCAAGGCCAGGGATGGTCCCACTGCCCTCTATCCCAATATTAGATGTCACACTGTCGCTTCTGCTGTACTTACGGTCACTTCGGGATCAGCACTGATTCTCTGTGGGTGACACAACAGCAGGAGTCAGGGATAATTGAAGAGCATCCAGGAGACAGGTTCCAAATGCTGCATTTTAGATTTGCTTGATGCAGAGTGCCCCAGAGTGGCCTTTGCAGGCCTAGACCCTACTTTATTTTAATTAAAACCTCAGAAGGCCTTAGAGCCAGGGGACTCTCTTAGACAAGGAATAATAACCTGAGGCCAGGCTCTGCCTTATCCCTGACTCCTGTGAGTTTTGTCTGACATCCCGGACTCGGTTGAAGTTTTTTATTTAACAATATATTTTTTGGAAATTTGATGTGATGAAAGAACACTCTTATTAAATGACTCTGATTTTATACTGCTGCATGTTATTTTCTCAAATTTTCAGCTCTTTTAAAGAAAAACACAGAAATAAGATTTATAAGGCCAAGTGTTATAGTTTAGTGGATTTTTTAAAAAAGTTTTTAATTTTATTTTAAGGCCAGATTTACAGGAAGGAGAGAGGGAGAAAGAGATCTTTCATCTGCTGGTTCACCCCGCAAATGGCTGTGACACCAAAGTTGAACTGATCCAAAACCTGGAACTTCCTCTAGGCCTCCCATGCGGGTTCAGGGGCTCAAGAACCTGAGCAGTCCTCCACTACTTTTCTGGGCCATAAGCAGGGAGCTGGGTCACAAGTGGAGCAGCTGGGACATGAACCAGTGCCCATATGCAATGGTGGCACCATAGATGGAGGATCACCCTGCCACTGCAGTGGGCTCGGTTTAATGAATTAAACTATTACCTACAATGCCAGCATCCCATGTGGGAACTAGTTTGATTCCCACCTGCTCTACTTCCAGTCTAGCTTCCTGCTAATGCACATGGAAAAGCCCAAGTCCTTAGGAGCCTGCTTTCACATTGGAAACCCAGAGGAAAATCCTGGGTCGAGGCTTTGGCCTAGCCCATGTCTGGCCATCTTGGCAATTTATAAACCAGAGAATGGAAGAGCTCATTCTCTCACTCACTCTGTGTAACTCTGTCCTTCAAATAAATACGTTTTTACTAAAAAGAAATACAAAGATTTCTAATTAAAGATAATTATTTTGTGTCAGTTTAAAATAACCTAAATGAATAGTAATAGGAAAACAGTTCAAGGAAATGAAGCACATCCACGTAATGATTCATTTAACCCTCAAAAATGTTCATGAAAAACTGTGATACCGTTGGAAAACAAATAACATAAATGAGCAAAACTCTGAGAACAAAGCTGTGGGAACTTAATAACTTCATTGTTCCTTATCCAACTGGAGAGACATGAATAGATTAAATACTGGAGGAATATACCTAATATTGTATGTATTTTATAGAAATATGAATGATTTTTTTTCTCTTTGGTATTTTCTGGGCTTTTTTTCTAATGATCCTCTGGTACTTTATCCTCATAAATAAAAGTTTTTAAAAACTCTATCAGTTCTCAATCTAACAAAAAATTACTGAGCTTTGTCTCGACGTATGTTGTGACCACTGCTCTATTTACATAGTAGGGATCATTAAATGATGAGAGCCATAGTCATTTATTTAATTCACTTATCACTCTGTCTCTAAGGTATATTCTCGCTGCCATGTAAGAATCTGATCATAAGACCAGATGAACTGAGTGGGATGAAATCAGAAAACAATTTTATGTTTTCAGACCTCGTGCCCCACGGTTTATCCACTGAAAGATTCCTGTTAGCTTTCTCAGGCTCTTCTGTGGTTACTAAGCAGGAGTTGTCCTGCACTCCGCACCGTGATCACATCTCAGAAATAATAAACCTTTCAAAATATATATAATAAAAAAATAATAAATAAACCTTTCAAGAAAGCAGATTGCCTGAGAAAATCCACAGTGCGATCCAATTCTGTGAAGGCACGATGCACACAGTGTTGCAACTTGCTTAGTGACATAGACACATGTTGGGAAAGCGTGGACAACTGCATAAAGGAAAGAGAACAATGGAGTTTGCGGGGGAGGCCAGGGATGGGGCGTGGGCTCCCTGTGGAAGCTGTCCGAGCTCGGCCACCCTGCGGACGTTGGTTGTTTAGACGGAAGTCGGCACTCAGGCATTTCTCTTGCCATCCTCTCCTGTGTCTCTTGGTTGCCTCCTGTGTCCTGTGATGATATTTTAAACCACTCCGATCCACATCCAAATGTCCATTTCTCATTCACTTGGTAGTTTCCTCCCTTCCCTAACCAGTCTCAGAAACTTGCATTCAGGTGGAAAAAGCTGGTTTGTCTGTCTCCATTTTCTTTCTACCATCCCATCATTCCTGCAGGAAATGTGGACAGCAGAGAAGAGGGGAAGGGAAAGGGATTAAGCAAGCCAAGGATGTTCCCTGATTGGGACCAGGGCAGTCCATCATTGATGCCCTCAACAGAAACAATGTGAACTGGTTTTAGGATTTCTTCCTAGTGATCTCTCTGGCCTTCTCCAACCCTCCTTCCACATCTTATAGGGACCTGACAAAAATGCAATGCACCCATCAGCCCCTACCTCGGGCTCCGGTTCTAGAGGGCCCCCCTCACAGGGTCTTTTCTACTGGTGTCACCTCATTCAGCAGGGTCCGCCTTCCTTCCAGTGTCTACTTCCAACTCCTGGATGGTGTCTAGCATGTTGCCCTCCCAATTCTGCAAATGCAGGCATGTACACTGAGCCCTCGTCCCTTCTCTTGGCTGTCAGGTGGCTTCAGCCAGCCTTTCACCTTAAGCAAGAGTCACCCACCAGCCACTGTCATCAACACAGGTCACAGGTCAACATCTCCATGAAGCTCACTGGAAGCCCTTGACCATGGAGTGCTTTTCCTCCTCACATCCAGTCCTCTTGCCGCCCCCTCCATAGAAACCTTTTCTACTTTCCCGTTTGGCTCATGTGTGGGGGACACAGAAGGGTGAGAGGGCAGTGAGGGCAGAGCAGTTTGTGTACCGCACTGCTGGGGCAGCTTGACATCTGTCTGTTGAAGGTGGGTTACAATGCCCCCTGCTGCCCTCTCAAAATAGGAGAAATCTCACTTAACATCTTGTTAT
The DNA here is from genome assembly GCF_017591425.1 of Ochotona curzoniae. NCBI lineage: Eukaryota > Metazoa > Chordata > Mammalia > Lagomorpha > Ochotonidae > Ochotona > Ochotona curzoniae. The sequence goes on along the minus strand of NW_024466512.1, from coordinate 27,422,187 downwards.
GCAAAATGAGTTGGTGACTCAGTGACAAAGCAATTCTATGGCAGAGGTTAGGGTGGCACACTTAATGTATACTGACATAATCCAAGAGTAGTGGGTAATATTTGAAGATGAAAGGAATTGGGGAGCACATTTTTTACATGCAGGCTGGCCTCTATGAATATTTGTGCACAAATGTTGCCCACCATGCTTCCATATGGCCATGGCTTCTGGAACAGCTCCAGCCTCCACTCAGTGTCCCAGCATCCATCATTACCCCACCCCATATGATTGTGTTTGCTTGTCCTGTGTGTTCCAGCTCACAAAAGTAACATTCATAGCATTTTGAAAATTAGACATACATGGGAATGCAAAAGACATATTAGCACATAAGGAATACTTAGAAGGTTAAAAATGAGCTATATGGGATTGAGTCTATTTACCCGGTATAACATGTCATATACTCACCACAGGTCGAGAAAAGTTTTGAAAATGTGGCAGTTCATGGAGCAGTCGGACATGGAGACCATGAGGAGCCTGAAGGATGCCATGGCTCTGCACGAGTCCTCACGCGAGTACAGGAAGGCAGTGACACGCGCGCTGCACATCCCTGGCTGTAGGGTCGTCCCATTCTGCGGCGTCTTCCTCAAGGAGCTCTGTGAGGTCCTCGACGGAGCTTCCGGACTCCTGAAGCTCTGCCCACGCTACAACTCCCAGGAGGAAACTTTAGAGGTGAGACCTTTCACAGTCACTACTCGAGAAGCAACCGCTCTTTTGGCCAGCCATCCCATCAGGTGTTTTCTGTGCTCCTTAAAGCAATAAAACATCATTTACATGTATATATTATGTAGAGATTTATTTATTTGCAAGGCAGAATGATGGGGTGGGGAGGGTTTGGAGAGAGGAAGGAAGAGAGAGATCTTCCATCTGCTGGTTCGCTCTCCAAATGACCTCAGTGGCTGGCACTGGACCAGGCTGAAGCTAGAAGCCTGGAACTCCATCTGAGTCTCCTGTGTGGATGCCAGAGGTCCAGGTGCTTGAGCCATTATTCATTAGCGGGACTGGAACGAACGTGGAGCCAGGACTTGTACCCATACTCTTCTATCTCTCTCTCCTCTCTCTCTGCCTCTTCTTCTTACCCCTTCACCCCTCCCTACCCCATCCCACACACCCCTCAGTAGGAAAGCAGGAATAGGAAGACTCCTGAAACCCCCTCCTCTCTGTGTGACCTGGGAACACAAGCATCAGGGTATGTAGCAGGCCCACCTGCAATGCCAGCACCCCATGTTGAAGCACCAGTGTTAGTTCCAGCTTCTGTGCTTCAGGTCCATGCCAGTGTGCCTGGGAGTCCATCAGCTAGTGACCCAAGGAATGCTGATGTCACAGTCAGTGGCTTAACCAGCTTTACCACAATGCTACAGCACCATCACCTACTTGCATGTGTCCAGGCCAAGGTTAAATAATTACACTGTTTCTGAGTAGTACAAATAAGCTTGAGTGCTCTGCTGGAAAGAATGCCAAATAGCACTATCAGGGCCTACCCATGTTCCATTAGGTTCAATGTCATAATATGTAAGGACAAGAGGGAAAATATTTCTGAATTTCTTTTAACATAGACAGGTTTTCTTTTTGAGTGGGAATATCTGGGTACAGGGGATAGAGAAAGTCAAGTCAGAATATTTACTTTTCCATACAAGGGGGAGAAAATAGATGTCTGCATGGCCATCATTTTTTGTCCTTTGCAAGAAGATGCTGGGAAAGCTGGAACTTCATCTAAAGACAGGTGCAGGCTGCTAATTTCCAGGCCCAGCACTCCATGGTCCTGAGTTCCAGAAGGGAAAGCATGGAGGGCATGGGGCACTAGAAAGAAGGGAAACTGGGAAACTGGAAGGAAAAAAACAAAACAAAACAGGAAACCTTCTTTACTATGGTATTTAAAAATGAAAGAGGGGAGGATGGCAACACTAGCATGCCATGTAGAAACCCATTCAAGCTCCAGCTGTTCCACTTCAAGTCGAGTTCCTTACTAATGAATCTGGGAAAGAAGCGGAAGATATCTCAACTGCTTGAGTCCCTGCAGCCATGTGGGAGACCTGGATGAGCTCCTGGCTTCAGTGTCACCAAGCCCTGGCTGTTGGGAGCCATTTGGCGAGTAAGACAGTGAATAGATAATACATCTCATTCCTCTTTCCTCTCCCTCACTCAGTCCTCACCCCATGCTGACAGCACTCACCCTCAGATATTTTTTTCCCAAATGAAAGAAAAAGAGCCAGCACTGTGGCATGGCTCATAAAGCTGCCACCTAGTTCCAGTACCCTGTATGAGTCCCCGTTCAAGACCCAGCTGCTCCACTTCTGATCTTGCTCCCTGCTAATAGCCTGGGAAAAGCAGCAGAGGATGATGGCACAAGTGTTCGGGCCCCTGCACCCACATGAGCGATCCACCTGGAGCTCCTGTTTCCTGGCTTTATCCTAGCCCAGCTGCTGCAGCCATTTAGGGAGTGAATCAACAGTTGGAAGATCTCTCTTTCTCTCTCTCTCTGTTTCTACTTCCATAGACATAGGCACCATTGAGCAAAAAGCATCTTTTCCTAATGCCTTCTTCAGGCCTGGTTCCAGTCGATTGGATGCTTTTGTAGTGGTTTTCCCTAGTTCTCACTAGAATAATAAAATAGCCCTGCCCTTCCTCTTTACAAGTGGCTAATACTCTCCCTGGGGATCCCTGCAATAATATTGCCTTGAGTGTTTTAAAGTCAAAATTGGGTGTTGATTCCTAATGCAACTAAACCGTCCAAACAGAAATAAGAGTAAGTTTTGATATTCCACGTGGTGAAATGAAAATGTTTTTCCTAGAGGCTCTTGTTTTCTTTCCAATAAAATAGGCATGCATGCCATTATTTATTACTATTATGATTTCATTCCCCTAGCCAAGTAGGTTATTCAGATGTATCGTGTTAAATCGTGACGCCCAACTCTCTGTTTTTCCACAGTTCGTAGCAGACTACAGTGGACAAGATAATTTCTTACAACGCGTGGGACAAAATGGCCTAAAGAATTCCGAGAAGGAGTCCACGGTCAACAGCATCTTCCAGATCATCAGAAGCTGCAGTCGCAGTCTGGAGACGGATGAGGAGGACAGCCCCAGTGAAGGGACTGGTTCCAGGAAAAACTCCTTGAAGGACAAAGCCAGGTGGCAGTAAGTTTCATGTGTTGCAAAGAGAGAATAGGAATGGGCGTTTGGCCTAGCGCTTAAGTCAACCCTTTAAGACTCCTGTGTTCCTACACCGGAAAGCCTGGGTTCAGTCCCAGTTCCACCTTGACTCCCAATTCCTGTACTGCAGACCCTGGGATAATTGGTCCCTGCCACTTGCATGGGAGACGAGGCGTGGTTTCTAGCTCTGGCTTCATCCCAGCTGCAGCCCAGGTGCAGGTGGCTGTGATCCAGGACTCTCAGGAGCTCTCTGTCGCTCTTATTCTTGCTCTTGCTCTCTATTTCACTCTCTCACCCTCTCCTTCCACCTCTCAGACAAATAATTGTTAAAAATTTTAAAGAATACACTGCTCATTTTCTTCTTTTGCCCTGTAGTTGGTCTCTTCCCTACCTCAGTTTAGTTTCACACACACTTATAAAAATCCACCCCTGTTATCATGACGTCATGCTTTTTTCTCTTCAGACTTACCTTTCTCATTTCACTGCTTGTTTCTAAAATGATTGCTCATAATTTAACTTTTTGTCTGCTATTATCACTTTACAAATCCCGGGACTATTTCTATTGCCATTTCTGAAAAAGTGAACAAGTTAAATTTCAGCAGTACAGCCATGATCTTTTATTTTTTCACTTCTGTAACTGTTTTATTAGTCTTTGGGTCAGGCACTGTACTGGATAGTAAAATATTTTTAAGTCCAATGTATGGATTTGCTAGGACTGGATGATACTTAGACTCAGTATTGAAGAGTGACCCAGCCTCTGGGGTTCAGAGTCCTCGCTTTGAGAAACAAATTAAGAAGATCCCTCGTCCTTCCTCCTCTGTCGGAAGCTGTGAGGTTGCTCACTCATCCTGATTGCTGTTGGCACCAGTCACTGCAGTCCAGCCTGTCAGGCTTGCCCACAGCCAAAAAGCAGGTGGAGACATCAATGGGCAATGGACACCACTCGCATTTCTGCAATGTCTTTTACTCACAGCCAAGCCTAACTGCAAGTGGTGGAGCTTGACCCAGGTGGAGGAGTGCTTCTAAGCCTCATACAGCTGTCAGATCTCTGGTTTTGCCATCCTTGCCTTGAAAGGTTGTGTTGCTGATTGGTGCTCCAGAATCACACCTCATGGCTCTTTTGAAGTCCTTACACACATGTCTGTGTGGTTGCAAAACATTGCTGTTTGTTTGGTGCTGGGAAGGACAATAGTGTTTTCACAAAATATTTTCTGTAGGGGGCAGGTGTCTAGTACAGTGGTTTGATGCCACTGGGATGTTCATTCCATATTGGAGTGCCTGACTTCAAGTTCTGGCTCTGCTTCTAATTCCCCTTCCTGCCACTACTCACGCTTGGAGGCAGTAGTGATGGCTCAAGAAGTTGGTTCCTGCCCTCTACCTAGATAACCCCAATTGAGGTCCTGGCTGTTGGTCCCTGGCTTACAGCCTAGCCCAGACCAGCCATTGGGCCATGTGGTGAGTAAACCAACAAATGGAATATTTCTCTGTCTTCCTCTGTCTTTCCCTCTCTCTGTGATCCTGCCTTCAACATAAGTAAGTAAATCAACCTTTAAAAAAGGAAGGGTCCACAAAGCAGTGTACTGTATGCCATCGCTTAAAACATTAGTATCCTGTCAGTGCACCAATGCCACATGCTTTGCTTCCAATTCAGTTCTTCATTGACGAGCCTGGCAAAGCACCAGACAATGGGCAGAATGCTTGGTTCTCTACACGCATATGGAAGATTCTGGTGGAATTCACGGCTCCTGGCTTCAATCTAGACCAGATCTGGCTGTTGCAACCATTTGGGTAGTGAGCAAGCACGTGGAAAAGATCTTTAACTCTCTCTCCCCATCACCCTAACTTTCAAATGAATTAATTAATTAGTTGATTTTTTTAATGGAAAGGGGATATCATTCCATTTCAACATATTTATAAGAAAAAGCAGCCAGCAGCTTGGAAGGTGAAACTTCTTTTTTCATAGTGAGATCTGGCTGACATTCTTCTTTAAAGCTGCTCTGAAGGAAATCTCCATACTGAATGGATGAAATAATGCAATTCCAAGTGTTCTTTAAAAACAGCAGCCTTCGTGTGAGACAATGGGTGCTTGTGTGTGGAATCTGAAATCTAGATGCCGGCCTTTTCTTTCATCATGCTTTCCTTTCCCCAGCAGTTTCTTTGGCTAACAGTCTTGCACCGTTCCATCACCTCTCTTGAAATTTTTGTTTCCGGTCTTCTGCTTGGTGCGTGTCCTCTTCCTAACCATTTTATCGTCTGCATCCGGGGAACATTCTCTTCCATTGCACGCTTTGCAGATCCTGCCATGAGCACTCTGAGGCGGGAGGGAACTAGCGCAGAAATGCAAATATTTACTTTCCACAGCCTGTGAAGTCCTGTTGGGCTCCTCTCCTGGAAGCCTGTGCACCTGAGGCCCTGTCACAGTTTCCTTTCCCCCAGATGACCGTTCCCCTGAGCACACACAGTCAGGGCAGAGACCGGGACAGTGAACATGGCTCCTGTGAACCCCTGCCGGCACTGGGGGGTCCAATGCTGCTTCAGATCCTGGCATTAGGGTGCCCAATGCAAGGATTCAAAGTGTGTGGGGAAAGGCTGTGCAGGTGCTGAAGCCTGGAAGAAGTGTGCTTTGTTGAGGTAGCTAAAGCAAAAGGTCTGTAATCAAGAGCCTCCTGGAAGCAGTTACAGAAACCCTAGGAAAGCCTTCATAAACAGGTGAAGACTTGAACAGGAAAGAAATGGAGTTGAGAGAATCTCAAAATATCCATGGGATCTAAAATGGGATTGCTGAACTACTGTACAGATGAATAAGCGATGCCCAGGGAACAGAAGTCATTTGCCTGAGCAAAAACAGCAGAGGTTGGCGTGAGCCTGGCCGTGGGGTCAGTCAAGGGCAAGGTCCTTTGCCCTGCAACCTTTTGGCAGAGAGGGGCTGACCCTCCACTCCCCTTCAGTTGGATCATATGAGAACTTTCCAATTACGTTTATTTTTTTTAAATGATTGTTTATTTGAAAGCATTAGAGAATCTTCATTAAGCCTCAACAGAGGCGCCATCCTGGTTGTCTCCTAGGCAGTACAGGGGCCCAAACACCTGAGCCATCTTCCACTGCTCTCCAGACACATCAGCAGGGAGCTGGAACAGAAGTGGAGCAGCCAGAACATGAGCCTGCAACCAGATAAGATGTTGTGTCGCAGGGAACAGCAGTTTTACTTACTACACCGTAATGCTGGTCCCCCAATTATATGTCAATTGCAATTTTTCTTTCTCATCACGGAGAGTAAATAAGCTTTACCTATGTGAATATGTTTAAGTCATGAAGATGTGAGAGTATCATATGTTGCTATTATTGGAAAATGAAAATAAAGAATGTTAAGGTATGTAGGGAATATTAGAAATGCTGTACATATTGATCCCCACTGGGAGCCTACTTCTCTGAGAGCATTGTCCTAAGTTTTTCCTATGTGTTGACTGATAGAAGTCTTGCAACACCTACATTTTACTCAGCTAACAGCACCAGGACATAAATTCAGGCAAACTGGCTCCATGTCCACATACTCGCTAATTATAATTTATAGACTACGTATAGTTGCTAGGTTAAGGAAGTGTTTTCCAGAAAAGAATTTTTAAAACATTAGATTTTATGTAACAGAGGAGGCAAATCCTTTGGACAAGGTGTGGACTTTCTTCTATCTTAAAAGCGAAATTTAGGGGCTGCTGGTGTGGTGCAGCGAGTTAAGCTGATATCTGGCACACCAGCATCTCGAATGGCTACTGGTTCAAGTCCCGGCTGCTCCATTTCTAATCCAGCTCCTGCTAATGTACCTGAGAAAGCAGGGAAAGATGTCACAGGTACTTTAGCCCCTGCACTGGTGGGAAAGCTGGATGACACTCCTGGCTCCTGGCTTTTGCCTCGCCCAGCCTGGACCATTGCAGCCATGAGGGGAATGAACCAGCAAATGAAAGATTCATTCTCTCTAAAGTCTGCCTTTCAAAAAAAAATATCTTTTTAAGAAGTTAAATTTAGGCTTCTGTAGCACCTGATTTTATGTTCAACTGATCTTATTAAATTTGTACAAAGCAATAAACCCTTGCAAAGAAAATATTGAAGTAAGTTGACCAATCTTCGTTGTATCACCTAATAGAAGATTATCCTGGAGAAAGATTAGTGTTTATGTGTCAGTGGATAATTTTTAACTGAAGGTTCTGCAGCAGCCCTCTTGGCAGGACAGAAATTCTCTGTTTTCATCCCTTGGTCTTTTTCCTAAGGCAAACATCCAGAGTGTGCAAGGTGATGTCTTTATCATAAAACCATGTGTTAGTGCTGGATTCATGTTATTTCATTCCAAAAATAACTGTTGAGTGTTTCACCTTATTTCTTTCTATAAATCCACAGAAAATTGTCCCCTGAGAGAGTCAGGCACATAACTGTTTGAAATGCCCCATATTATCTAAGAGACAGAGCTACCACTAGTTTCCTGCTTAGAATGAGTTTATTTCATTATGAACAATTGCCAATTTTATTTGGGGCATTAGTCCCTAAAAGAATGTTTTTTAATGGAATTATTGCCATCTGGCATTAGCTCTTAATGCATTCTAAAACAAAAGCTGATGTCAGGGCAGACAGCGTCCCCTCTCTCAGCAGACATCATCTCGGAGAGAAAAACAGACCCCAGGACACCCATGTAATTTTTCTTTCCAGATGTCACTTCTCATCATGCCTGTAGGTTTTAGCTGAAAAATGCCTGATTTCACTCAGAACAACAAATTGGTGGAGTCCGAGAAATACCATTTCTCTTGCTAAATTCAAATCAGAGGTTCCTTGTCCATTTCAGCATCTGTTCTATTTTCACGGGTACTGATGTGCACCCATCAAGGCCTGTTTGCACGTTAAAGAAGCAACAAGAAGAAATACAGAGAATGCACAAATGATCTGGTGGCCATGGCCCCTGCAGAGGACAGCTGGGCTGACTGAGGCTCAGGAAGAGAAAGGGGTAGAACCATTGAAACCACTGGAGCAGAACCCTAAGAGTAGGCGTCACATCAGGGACCCTGGAGTGGCACTGGGTGGCCATTCCCCATCCCCAGCCACTACGGAGGCAGGGAGGCTGGGCGCAGCTTCTCCCCTAATTCCTCCCCCTCCCCCAGATACAGGAGGAATTAGGGGAGAAGATTTGGAAGCAGAGGTCTCATGCACACTCCCCTAGTCCTCGACCCTTCCCACCCTGGTCAACTATGTAAATATCATAAAAAATAAAAAGCAAGTTTAAAAAAAAAGAAGAAGAAGAAAGGGAGACAAAGTAAGGGGAATGAAAACAATTCTTTCTGATTTAATGATGGCAGTGCCCTTGACCAAGCCAGACACTGCCCAATGCTTTCAGGTGTGTTGCTGTATTTGACGGTCACTCTGTAACAGGAGTCATCTTTTTGCTGTCTACCAGGCAAGGAAATTTCAGGAAAACTGAGTAATTTGACAAGGTCACACACCAACAAAGTGTGGACCTGACTGTTAAACCCAGGAGATCTTCAAATGGCGGGTTTCTAAGCATCACCTTGCATGCAGGAAACGGTTTTGCATGAGGACATAAGTGTTCCTTTTCCACTATTAAGAGAGCTAGAGCTAAATTAGATTTGCTTTTTTTTTTTTTGCCCACTTTTTATTATGAAATTCAACAGTAATAAAAGAGCATGCAATGTATTTGCAACTAGCCCCTCCTCTTTGTTTTTAATACTGTTCTTCATTAAGGTTTCTGGGAGAAATGGCTGACTGCAGAGAGAGGACAGAAAAGCTATGAGATGAGCCAGGAGCATTTTATGCCAGAAAGTAAGAAGGCACTCAGAAAAACCCAGTGGTGGCAGTATGTAAAAGGAACACAAACTCGCTCCCACCAAAGCAACAGCGTTAGTAAAATAAGATTACGTTATTATGCAGCAAAAGTACTAAATAAATATTTGTAGATTCATGCTAACCTAAGTAAATGATACCTGCAAATGATAAATAAATGACCAGAGAGGACAAATGGGAAAGACAAATTTCCAGGCAGAATTTCAAATAGCTTGTAAATACTCCATCCTCTGGGTGGGTGGAACATGGCTCTCACCCCTTTCACTGCGAGCTGTGCATAGTGACTTCTTCCAAAGAGAACAAAGTGGAAGGGAATTGTTAAAAATCACAGTATGACATGACACACACAGGCTCAGCCACACAATCAGGATCGATAGCAGAAGGTAAATCATGTTGGTGGTGGGTGTCTTCAGTATGATGTGAGAGAAGGCCTCTTCCTCCCCAAAACCTGTGACTCCTGTCCAATTATAGGAAAAGAGCGGGAAAATCCCAGTTAGGAGAACTTTACAAAAATACCCGACTAGTAGTCAAAACAGTCAAGTTCGTCACAATTACGGGAATGTCTGCGAGACCACCCTACTCAAGGAGACCAAGAGACACGATGGCTAAATGTGCTATGGGATCCAGGGGAAAGCAGGCATGAAGTAAGCTTATTAAAAGATAATTGAATAATATTCTCCAGTGATTGTGTAATGATCACCCAGAATTAGAATATTGCCAACATTTATAAACTTGTTTCTCTTTTCAATTGTATCATCACCAGCTCTCCTCCTAAAGAAAAATACTATCTATTTTATAATATCATCGTACTCTTCTTGAAAGCTTTTCTGCTAATTTACATTGCTAAGCAGTATAGGGTATTTTTGCCTGGTTTTGAAATGTATATTGAATAAATCATACGTTATGTATTCTTGGGTGTCTTGCTTTAAGTCTGTCTGTGCTACTTCATGTAGTTAAATACCGCCTTTTCATGTTCACTGCTATACAGAATGATACCATATAAATACATCAGAATCTGTGTACATTCTATTGTTGCTGGACATTTAGGTTGCTTCTGATAGGAGGCTCTGAAAAGCATTTTCTAACCATTAGGTTTGTGAGATGCAGAAATTCAATGTGTATCATAGATACTTTTTAAAAAAAAAAAGATTATTCAGTTATGTGAATAACTGAAGGGAGAAGGGACAAGGAGGAAGAACCCAATGCTTGGAGCCAGGAGTGGGAATCTTGTTTGGGGACCACACTCTAGGCTGAGGAGCATTAGAAAATCCAGTGCTGCCAGCGAAGCCTCACCAAGAGGCAGTTGGCTCCCCAGGTGCCTCTAGACAGTGGGAAAACTTGGCTGTGTTTCGTGGTGATAGCACAGTTCCTGGAGCTGTGTGGACCAGCCTGATACCAGCTCCTTCATGGCCCTATCCAGCACTTGGCCAGTATTGTTTGTGGACCAATCAGCAGATATTTGGTAACAGTGGGTCCCTGTCAGGCAGGCTCCTGTGCCTCCCCCAAGATCCTCACAATCCCGATAGTCCAGAGTTCTCACTCAGGGAAATAACTTTCTAATTTTCCAAGTTGACAAGCTTTGGTCTGCATTCATGCGTTCCCACGTGTAAACAGGGAGTCCAAATCTAAGGTTGGATCAAGAAGAGCTATAGTTGCTTATCTGGCCACCATGAGCATATTTCCCAATGAGGGTCTGAGCCAGTCCTATTTTAACATAAGTTTCTTCTCATGCCAGCCTACTTAATCTTATTTCTGCCTCTCTTATCCCATTGTATCCAAGTCATGTGTTTGTTTATGATTTAAGTGGGAGTTGATTAAGCCTAGGCATGAAATTGCAAGCTTTCGAATCAGACCCAACCTCAGCTTGGTCAGGCCTCTTACAGACCCGCTGACCTCTAACAAGTCATTTCCCCGTTCCTGAACCTCAGTTGACTTTGCAAGTAGGTTAAATTTAATGGTGCAAAAAAGAAAGTATGTAAATCATTTATTACAGAAAACAGAAAACTGATACGTAATGGAGATGATTATTAACAATCAAAGTATAACTCATAGTTCCTTTCTTATGGCTATGATCAGATACTTAAGCATATACTTTTATTTCTTAATTATGTATTCGAAACTCTAAATTACAGAGAGAAAGAGAAAGTCTTCTATCCACTGATTGACTCTCCAAATGTTGCATCAGCCAGGGCTGGCTCAGGCAGCAGCCAGGAGCAAGGAGCTTCTTCTGCATCTCCCATGTGGGTGCAGGAACCCAAACATTTGCACCATCTTCCACATCATTCCCCAGGCACATTAGCAGGGAACTGGATTAGAAGTAGAGCATCCAGGACTTGAACGCCATATGGGGATGCTGGTAATACAGGCAGTGGCTTAAACTGCTGTGCTACAGCTCCAGCCCCAGGATAAGATCTCAGAATCCAATTATGAATAAAACTCAGTGACATCATTTTACAACAGAGCAATCATTCGAATGCACAGTGGGCCAAAATAATGAAGCCCAGTGCCTGTAAAAGGCTCTGGGTTGTTATGCTTCTGACTGTAAGCCCTAACTTCTGTCTCTTCCCACCAGGTTTATAATTGGAGATTTGCTGGATTCAGAAAATGATATCTTTGAGCAGCCCAAAGACTGTGACTCTCATGGACCCGAGGAGCCACAGAAGGCCTTCGATCACGGGACGGAGCTCATCCCATGGTATGTGCTGTCCATCCCAGCTGATGTGCACCAGTTCTTGCTGCAGGGTGCCACAGTCATCCATTATGACCAGGACACACACCTCTCTGCCCGCTGCTTCCTCCAGCTGCAGCCTGACAATAGCACTCTGACCTGGATAAAACCCACCACTGCCTCGCCAACCAGCACTAAAGCAAAACTTGGCATGCTGAGTAACACGACCGAGCCTGGCAAGTCCCCCTTACTGGGCAGTGCCGGGTTAAACAGCCTGGCAGAGGGAGTCTTGGACCTGTTTTCAGTGAAGGCTGTGTACATGGGACACCCTGGCATTGATATACACACTGTGTGTGTTCAGAACAAACTGAGTTGCATGCTTCTGTCCGAGACTGGCGTGACACTGCTCTACGGGCTTCAGACCACAGACAATAGATTATTGCACTTTGTGGCACCAAAGCATACAGCTAAAATGCTCTTCAGTGGATTGTTGGAACTCACAAGAGCTGTGAGAAAAATGAGGAAGTTCCCTGACCAAAGACAGCAGTGGCTGCGCAAACAGTATGTCAGCCTCTACCAGGTAAGGGATGTGGCCCGTCCTCTTTCCTCAGTGCTGTGAGGGGCTCCCACTGCACAATTAGACCACCAGGTTCAAGTTTCCAGTTCTACTACTTACCCCTTGTGTGACTGTGGTGGGGGAGGGCTTACTTAAGCTTTTACTGCCACAATCCCCTCACTTATAAACAATGTGAAAATAAATTGAAAGATGTGTGTCAGAAGTGCAAGGAATGCTATCTGCACAAAGCAGGTCCTGTTATCATTTGGTGGTCACTGTAGTTTTTGGAAAATCAACCAGTTATTAGAGATGTTCTCATATATCAAAGATTTCAGCTGAAAACATTGTAATATGGAGTGCTTTTATTATTAATTCATAATTAATGGATTCATTGGAAATTTGCCTTTTGGAAGTTGAAATCCTGACTTATCATCGGACATGCTATGTGACTTTTGGAGAATTATGTAACTTACTGCATCTTGTTGCCTGTCTGGAGAGCTTTTCAGGTTGAATATGGAGTCCTTCTTACACGGAGTTCTTCCTCACCAGGTTTCTAGCGGCAACAGCCCTTAGCATGTAGTTTTTCACTATAGGCTCCTGAATGAAATTGAGTGTGTTGCTGACAAATCCTAAGTCTTCAGGTGCTTTACCACTGTAACTAAGGGTGAGAAGAGGACCTGGCTCAATGGGATGATGAAGACATTTGACCAAAGTGGAGTAACATGCTTGCTGGGGGAAGTGGGTACAGATTGCATGGACACTGTCATTGAAAACTTCCCCAAGGTGACAGTTAAAATGGCACACACATATACTGTTTATCTGCAGGTCTTATGGATTTGGGAAATCAATTTGAGGTTCTTCTAAGCTTCTATTTTTTTCTATAAATTTTATTTTTTATAATGATTACATGTCTGATCAGCGTGGGAAGAATCAAGGTCTAGGGAAAATTGGGTGAACTCATTGCTCCCAAATTTGCTATTTCTTCTTGTTTCTGGGGGAAGGGGAGAGACAAAGAGGAAAACATTCATGGTTTTCCACACAGATGAGGAACCACCACCTCATATTAACCCAGAGTCTCAGTGTGCACATATTCCGAGGGTTTGGTCCAAGTGGTTTGGATAGTTCTGAAACGCTGCCAATTTTACCGATCCAAGGATGATGTCACCCTCCCAGTGTCCATTGGTTCCATTCACCAAGATGTTTTGCTGTTATTGTTTGGGGTAGTTGTCCAGTTAGTTCTGTTCTTCTGTTCAGCACCAAATGAGCTGCCATATTCTCCTTTTACAATAGGGCCTGTGTCCACTGCTCTGCCTTTTTCACTAAGTAGGGTATGTTCTTGCAGGCTAGTCCAAGAACCCAGACCATGAGTCCAAAGCATCACTGTTGTCCCCTCCCCTGGGGCTCACAAACCCAACACCCGCCTAGAAGGCTGGCCCCAGGACCTGGGCCATGCACCCCGAGTCCCACTGGATCCCCCATTCCCAGAGTCAGGAACCTGGCCCCCACCACGCAGGTGGGCCCCAGGACCTGAGCCAAGCTACCCAAACCCTGTCAAATCCCACATCCCTGGGACTAACAAACCAGGCCCCTACTGGGTCCAAGCTGGCATGACTCAGCCTCATCCAAGTGTCTGCAATTTTTTTTTTAGCACCTGCAATTTTATTGCGCAGCCTGGCCTAGTCTACTCTGCTCTCTGTTCCAGCTCTTGCTGCTGACTGCTGCAGCCTATGCCCAGTCTGATTGTTGTCCTGGTCCTAATGTGAACTGGCTAATGCTGCAGCCAGATCTATCTCCTCCTGCCCCCTGCCCTGGTTCTCCTGGTAACCTCCCATTGTCTGGGCTGTTCCTTGCCTTGTTTCTTGCATTCACCTGCAGGGCCTGAGTCCCAGTGAAGGAGTTTCCCAAGCTCCTCCATCGAGTCTCCTCCCAGTGGCAGTTCTCACTCACACCAGTGGGTCGGTCATTGGCCGAGGATGACTTTGTCCACCTCCTGCCCTGGCAAGAACAGTGGCCTTGCTCTGTCAGCCACACCCCTTCTAGTTCTTGTTGTTGGGTGTTGCAGCCCAGAGCTACCTGGTCCGCGCCCAGACACAGCTTTCACGTGGTTCAGTGGGAGTCAAGACCTAGCCTAGCCTTGTTTGGCCTACACCCAACCTGGCTCTCATGAGTACCAGTGGGGGCTGGAGTCTAGCCCAGTCTGTCGTTCCACAGTCCCAGTGAACACCCACGCTAGTGCAGGCTGTAGCCATGTCCAACCAAGCCTGATGCCCCCACTCTTACCCTCATCCTCACTATTAACAGGAGAATGTTATTTAACAATGTTCTTTGTCGCCAATTTGAGAAATGTTTATGTAGAAAATAATCTTTCTGACATGAATTGTATGGAGAATGTATGGGAAATTCCTTTTATTTTAGTGTTAGTAACTAATTTGATTTGTTGAAAGCAGTAATAAGAAATAACACAGAAGACAAGAATAAAAAGTAATATTTAAGGAAACCTAGGGGGGAAATATACAGGAACATTGGAAACAGTAAAGCACAAGCATGCTAGTGTGGGATGCAGAAGAGGAGCATCTCCCAGGGGCTCTGGCTTGGGGTTTCTGAGGTCAGAGCTGAGGACCCGTGGTCTAAGCTATCTGGAAGGGACTCAGGAAAACTGAGGTGGTTAAACAGAATTATCAGGTAAACAACTTTGATTATAAGCAACAGAGATAAGTTCTGGCTATCCTCAAAAAATGAAAGGAAGTATTTATTCAAAAGATGGAAATTAACGATCTTCAAAAATATCATATATGAAGACACTCCAAGAGCTAAAATACATGGATTTTTATTTTATTTTCAATTAGGGCAGAAAGAGATATTCAGAGACAGGGTGTGATTCACCATCTGCTGGGTCACTGCACAAACACCTCTAACAGCCAAGTGCAGGCCAGGCTGCAGCCAGGAGCTGCAGACACAATCCAGGACTCCTCGGTGGGTGGCAAGGAGTCCCAAGGATTGGAGCCATCACCTGCTGCCCTCCTGGAGCAGCATTAGCAGAAAACCTATGAACAAGATGCAGAACAAGGAGCTGAACCAAGGCATTCCAATGTGGGAGGCAGGTGTCTCAAGGAGCATCTTAACCAACTGCCCATTCCATGCATACTTTTTAAAACTTATTATTATGATCATTTGATGATACAGTTCCATAGGCCCTGGGATTTTCCTTATTCCCTCCCCAGTTCCCTCCCCCCTCACTGACTTCCCCTATATCATTACTATAGTACAGTTCTTCATACACAGTCATATGTCCATCTCTAGGGGCATGGACAATGGCAGAGAGTTCCGCATCCTATTGTCAAGATATAATAAACAGTTTCATTGTAAGTCCATCTTTGGAAGTAGAGATGCACACTGCATTGTATCCTCACATCTGGATATGATAGTCTCCATTTCACAGTTACTGTACATCCCCTTAAATGAAAAGCCACAAAACAAAATCAACAACAGAAAGAAAAAAATGAAACTCACAACACCATGAAGTTAAATAACATGTTACCGAATGGCTAATGTGTCACTGAAGAAATGAAAAAGAAAATCAAGAATCTTGTTGAAGAAAATTATGCTAGTGTATGATCTATGCATACTTTTTAAGGATTGCATTCCTAAAGTTCACTCCTTATGGGCTGTTTTCTGAAAGTAAGAATGTGCCCTCATTCCAAAAAAAATTGCTTCTTCTACATTGAAAAAAGGTTGTTGAGAGGTGAATTTAAAGATAAGTTGAAGGATGGTCCCTTGGTCCAGCACTTCAGATACAGGGTAGGGTGCCCCTGTCCTGTTCAGCTCTGGTTCCTGATTCTAGCTGCTTGCTAGTGCAGACCTGGGGAAGCTAGGCTGATGCCTTAAGCAGTTGGGTCCTGCCACCCAACAGGGGATAACTGGGTTCAGTTCCTGGCTCCAAGCTTCACTGCTCCTTTCCCCCAACCCACATCCACACAGAGCCTTTGGGGCGTGAACCACCGAATTCACCAAATTAGGGCTTTCTCTCTCTCTCCATTCTCCCTTTCTTTTTCTCTCTTGTGTCTCTCTTTCCTCTGCCTTTTTCTTTTCAAATAAATGTTTAAAAATTAATTTAAGGCCCAGCATTGTGGTATAGTGGGTAAAGCCACACCCTATGTCTGTATCCCAAATGGGCACTGGTTTGAGTCCTGGCTATTCCATTTCCAATCTGGCTCCCTGCTATTGGCCTTGGAAAAGCAGCAGGAAGGAGACCAGGCCAAACGTCCTAAGTCCTGGCTTCAGAATCACCTTGGCAGAGCTGCTGCAGCTCTTTGGGAGATGTGCCAGTAGATGGAATATTCTCTCTCTCTCTCTCTGTTTCTCTTTCAAATACTTTTTTTGAAATAAATAAAATTCAAAAGTAAGCTTATGGGAAAATTTTTTAGTCCATGCATTTTTTCATAGAGTTTCTATAACCTTCATGGAGATTCTTCCCATATCCTCCATCTTTCCCCAACAAGTTATTTTCTTATGCAAAGCAAGAGAAAGATGCAAATTACATTTTAGCTCCCAGGAAGCCTCATTAAAAGGTTCTGCACAGCTCCAGTAAACCAGCAGGTGGATGATGTCTCCTCCCTTCTTTCTCTGTCTCCTGTTCTGTTTCTCTCCTTCTCTCTATACATCTGCCTTTCAAATAAAAATAAATAAGTCATTTTAGAAAAAGGTCAGTGACATTCTGCCTTTTCTTACTCCAGTCCTAATAAATGTAAAGCTTGGTCCATGTTGGCAGGCTCTGAAATTAAAATCTTTAAGCGGTACAGGGTAATGGTGCTGATTTCTTTTTATGAGTAGGCAATAAGTGGATCTGTTAAGACACACTGGTTAGAAATCCTTAGGTAGATGTTTACAAAAAAATTATTTTTTAAGTTTCAGAATCTGATGTTCCATAAGCTAGGCAGGCCTTGTTTCTTCAGTTATATCATGAAAGGTTCATTCTTACTGAGACTCACTCATTTATAGACTTGCTAGCAGAACCTGTCTTCCACAGGCACGCATCAGGTAAGCTGTTCTCCAGCCATTTTCATTCTTTGCTTCACTACTTTGAAGATTCCTCCTTCAAAGACAGAGGTTCCAGATGCCTTGAGTCATACACCAAACACTGGTCAGGGGAAGCTTGTCTAGTGTGATTGGCTAATTTGATCGGTATGAAACCCTGTGGGAAAAGAGATCAAGGAAAACTGGAGTATGATTAGGGAAGGGAAACATACGTAACAGACAGGCTCAGTCACAGAGATTTTACTCTAAAAGAATCACCCAAAACTTTCCCTGTGAAATACCCAAGTTACCATCCTGGCTGTATTCCTAAGTCACATCACAAAATCCGAGTCATTGAAGATTAGGATAAAAGAATGAGTACAAATGGCCTCTTTACTATTTACTTATTATCTGCAAGAAAACAATCTGTTTCTAAACCCTTCCTTGGATCTTCAAAGGAAGACTACCCTTCAAAGTTTTCAGGGGTAAAGAGCAAATGTAAATTCTAAAGAAGCCCTTTTATCAAATTGTGAAATATCATTGGCCATTACTTAATCAATAAATTCTGTTATTCACTTGAAGGATGCTACACAATTGCCTTAGGAGCACTAGCTATTACAAACTGTTGCCTGCCTGGCCACTGAGTTGTGGTTTTCCTGCGCATAACTTTGTAATATGCATGGCAACCTGAGTTCCATGGCATCTGTATCTATTGCTGGCTTTCAGTCACTCAAAAGGAAAATTTTTTTATTTTTGTTTAAGGAGTTTCCAGACCCTCCAGAGTGAATTTCATGTATGCCACATACCTTATATAAGTATTTTAAGTTAGACTGACCCAAAATCTACCTGCAGTGGGACAGTAGCAAATAAGCAAAACTTGATTTTACTTGAACGGTGTCCAGCCCTGACCCCACCCCCCAAGACATCCACAGGTCTGATTTTTAAAGTAGTGAATTTCCCAGTGGTGTTAGTTCTAGAATATAATTTCTATGGTTAGGCTGAGAATTGTTCCCCCAGTTGATGTATTGAAACACATCCCTGGAATGCAGCAGAGATGTGACCGGAACAACAAGGAACGCAATGAAATCCCCACAGGGATGTTTGGGAATTGGAGAACAGGGCCACTTGGGTGGTCAGATGACTTTGTCCTGCAGTTGCCTGTGATCGTCCGCCTCTGCAAGTTTACTGGAAACCATTGATGTGCTTACTTCCCCGTTACTTGCTGCTTCCTTGTGTGTTCAGCAGGTGGTTCTTTTACAGGAGGATGGACGGTACGAAGGCCCAACGTTGGCTCATGCTGTGGAGTTGTTTGGTGGCAGGCGATGGAGTACTCGAAACCCCAGCCCTGGGACATCAACAAAGAATGCCGAGAAGCCTAATGTACAGAGAAACAACACCCTGGGCATCAGCACCACCAAGAAAAAGAAGAAGATGCTCATGAGGGTACAGTGTTATTTGTACATTGAGTATCACCTCCAGTCTCCTAGGCCTACTGTGTCATCTGTACCAGCCTAAACCCCCATAAGCCATTGGGGTTGGGGTCTAGATGAGGCCTAAAACAGATGTTACAAGGCCTTCCTTGCAACTCTTGGGTATCAGAACCAGTGCCAGGAACTGCGTGAACACCAGGGAAAAGGCAGATCTGTTGAAAGACCAAATAAATACAATGCTTCAACTAAAAAGGTAGTCACAAATACCTTCAAGTGAGAGTCACTGCCACCTATAGAGCACCCTAGGACAGAGAGAGGAAAGTGTGAGATGGAGGGGCAGAAAGGCCGCAAAGGGCAACTGACAGATGGCTGTGGAAGGATGTAGGGGCGTGTCCCAGACAACACAAAGGGAAGCAGCCCCAGCAGAAGAAACAGCACAGACATAGGAAACTCAGCTTTTTTCAGGGAAGCACCTGTAGTTCTGGGTGGCTGGAGCATGAACCCAGTGATGAGCAAGAAAGGGTTAGAAAACAACAGGCATCACATTATGAAGATCTTGGATGGTCATAATGCTATATATAGAACACAACTCAGAGTATATCATCCATGTCCCTTGTATGGCACACTATACATGTCATTGGTATAACATGGTGATGTATTTTTCTTCCTAGTATCCATAAAAGGCACCACTGTTTGCATATAGAAGCTCTTTGATGCTACCATCAAACTTGGCTTTGTAATTCTGTCTGGGTAGAGTCCAGGGGTTGTTTGCCTCCTCTTGTCTGCATCCCTCTCCCTAGGAGTACTGCTTTGTGAGATACAGTGACCTCAGAAGACTTGGTCACTTCTGTGAAGGTCACTACTGCAGATTACTAGATCAGAAAAGAGACCTGCCAGAACTAAAGCAGGGCTGGGAAAGCAGTGCAGGCTGGGAACCATCATGACTTCTGTGTTCTCAGGGTGAGAGTGGAGAGGCAACCGATGATGAAATGGTGACCCGAAAGGGCAAAATGTACAGAGAGTGTCGGAGCCGGAGTGGTTCGGATCCTCAGGACATTAATGAACAAGAGGAGCCAGGTAAGGCAGCATGCTCACATCTCAGCTTTTGGCTTTTTCATGATTTTGTGGGGACGAGGGGGACTACCCATGTGGTTCTCAATTGTCATTTCAAACTTGTGGCTATTCCTAACAATTGCCTTGTTACTCCAATCCACCAGATGGTGAAACCTAAGAGGCACATGCGTAAGCCTAGTGTCTTGGCAGGGGATTCTCGGGAATTAAATTGTTATTGTTGACAGGAAGTAGTAGATGTATAAGGTACATCCCGATGGATGAGAGCAGCAATTCTATGCTTTTGCTTGCTATGTGAACTCTAAAAAAAAAAAAAATTCTGGGAGCCTACACCCCATGACTAGCTGGCTTAGACACTCCCTGTCTGGGATCTAGACATCTATGTTTTGGAAGCAGCTCAGATGACTCTAATTCATAGCCAGTTGGGAACCCACCGGATTGGCCGTCTCATATCCGTTGGCTTGCTCAGAGAGCATCCTTGGTTGTGATTTCTGAAAGAAAGCGCGGTCTGAGTCACTGTTGTTTGTGTCTCATCCTCACAGAGGCGAATGCCACCACAAGTCCTCCCCATCCCCTCCCTTCCAGAAGAGCACATTCTCTCACCACAGCGGGGTCCCCCAGCTTGGCTGCCGCGATGACGTCTTCTCCCACCAGGCCAGTGTCCTCCCCTGTGCTGTCTTCTTCAAACAAGAGCCCATCCAGGTGGGGCCTTAACAGGAGAAAGCCGAAGGACCCTTCACGTCCTTCCAGTCAGGTGGAAGGGCCCTCTTCAGGTGTCCGTCGGAACACTCCAGAATTTGGACTTGCAGTTCCAGTGAAGACTGAAAACCCACATCTCTAAGTGATCCTGATCTTTCTGGTTTTGTACCCCTAGCTTCTCACATGACTATATTTACTCCTATTTATTAGAGAAACCATCCTTTCAAAGGTTTGCAGCAGTGACAAAACCCAAACTGTCGTCCAAATCTGCCCTGTGCAATGCGCTGCCCACTTCCTCACTCAGATGTTCCACAGTCACAACAGTGTAGGTTGTTGCATATCTAACACTAAAACAAGTTTTACTGCATAACATTGCTCTTGAGATTTTTTTAAAAAGATTTTTATTTATATAACTTAAAACAGAGAACTATAAGGAGAGAGAGAGGGAAAGTGACAAATTTTCCATTCTTTAGTTCACTCCCTAAGTGGCTACAATTGCCAGGAATGGGCTGAGCCAAAGCCGGGAGCCTGGAACCCCAACCAGGCCTCCTCCCATGGGGGTGGAGCAGCCCAGCACTTGGGCTACATGCTGCTGCTCTCCCAGATGCGTTTACAGGGTATGGTATTGGAACCAGAGCAGGCAGAAGCTGATCCTACAACCTTAGGGAATGCTAGCTTTGCAGGCGACAGCTTCACCCATTACACCACAATACCAGCCCCTGAGATTTAGTTTTTAAAGTATGTAACTTAATCCTTTGCTGACTGGTAAAATTTATGTGATACTTTTCTCATATAAGTTCAATATTTCTGGAGAAATGAACACCGGTATTACAGCAAGTTGATTATATTTTGTTATAATTTTGAGGTTGGTATTATAATAAGTTACTTTAGAAGTTTCATGTAAATTGCAGCTTTGAAATATCCGCCCTACCAGAAGAAAAGGTGAAATGAAAGGCTTTCAATGGGAACTGAAATGTCCCTTTACCTCCTTAACACATTGAGGAAATCTGGAGGTCCCAGGTGGAACTAAGACAAAACAGGTTCTCCGCACTGCGTCATAGGGAGTGCGTGCCGGCAGACACTGGCTTTGGAAATGTTCATTTCCCACATACACACATACATACATGCACACGGTATCTTTGTCTCTCAGAAGCTCCTAGGGAGCCGCCCAAAAAAAGCCACAGGAAGTTATGTTTTAGAGAGAACAGTGCCTTTGCAGTGTCAGTGATGAGCCTAAAAATCTATGGTTCATATGTTCAGATGCTACGGCTGGTGAAAACAGGGCAGGGGTATAGAGAACATTTTTGTACCTTTCTTGTAGCTTTTCTCTAAGTTTAGATTTACAATAAAACAAGGTATATGTTATATTTTAATATTTTTATATATCCAAATGTTGTCAGTGAATGCAGTATCTGGGTCATAGCCAAATACCCTGGTCTCAGTGGTTTTTCACTTTATTTGAGTCATTCAGGAAAAGGAAAGGAAGTGGAAGAGAAATCTCTAAAAGGGACACACATGCCAGACACAAGGTCAGTGGCCAGTGTCCTCTTGAGGGCAGCATTCTGAAATGGAAAGGAAAGACAAAGCCAGAGGGGAGAAACCAGCTCCAGTGTAGTTAAAAGGGAAAGCGGGATTTTGTCTTCAAGCTAACAGGGAAAAGACAGTTTCCTAGTGTCCGAGGGAAACCGGTTTGCACAGACAGTAGCTGCACCTGCAACAAGGACAGGGCATTCGCTTGTTTCAGTGCCAAGGATGAAGCCGCCTTTGTCCCCTTCCTGAGCCTGCACTGTGCATTTTCCGTGCCACTTGGAGGACAAACCACCTGTGGCTTCTGCCTACACATGACTACAAATTTTTCAGTGGATGAAGGTGACCTTCAGGTGTCAAGACAAGCTGATTTTCCCTGAGGAAACACTGTCATCAGGATGGAGGGTAGTCCTGACTATTCCTTAGAATATTCTCTATACTTTCTCATGTAACCGAAATATTGCCCAAAATAAATTCAGGGTCCCCGAAAGAAAGATCCTCTTCATTGATGTGAATGAGAAACATGGTCACATTCCTGTAGTCTGCATTGTGTTGGAGAATTGTATGGAAAATTGACAATGCTATGAAACAGTGAAACTGAGTTTTTGACTGGGTTGGCTGATACTTTTATACTGAAGGGGCGCAGCCTCAGCAGGTGCAGATGAAGTCCCAAGCCGAGTTGGCCTCTTTCCATTGCTAACATTTTTCTGAGTCACATTTTCCATTAATTAAAAGCTCTTCCTTGTTTTTGTCTAAAAACTGGTTAGTAGGGGAAGAAGCCAGCTGCGTTCTCAAACTTTCTACTTAAAATGTGTTTCTATAATGTAGGGCATGAAGAACAACATGCATTATTTCTCATCAATTATGACTAAATAATCTTGAACCCTTTAAAAAATTAAGAATCTTGTTGAGAAACAATTTATGAGTTTATGCCACTCCTTTTGATCTGGGATTTCAAATAACTGTTTTTATTAGTAGAGAAGTAGGAATCTCACTCAGCCTTGTTTCCTAACCTAATAGGCTAGAAATGCGAAATGGTTTCAATATAAGATATGTTTGATTCCTTCTGATACAATTTAGATTGACTTAGAGAAGTCAACAGAGAGTACTAGAAACCATCTTAAATCTTGAATGGCTCGCTGTTCATCTTTTTGTTCCTGTTTTTTTCTTTTTATTAAAGATTTATTTATTTTATTAAAAGCCAGATATACAGAGAGGAGGAGAGACAGAGAGGAAGATATTCTGTCCGATGATTCACTCCCCAAGTGGCTGCAACAGCCAGAGCTGAGCCGATCCGAACGCAGGAGCCAGGAGCTCTTCCAGGTCTCCCACACGGGTGCAGGGTCCCAAGGCTTTGGGCTGTCCTCGACTGCTTTCCCAGGCCACAAGCAGGAAGCTGGATGGGAAGCAGGGCTGCCGGGATTAGAACTGGCAACCATATGGGATGCCGGGCATGCAAGGTGAGGACTTTAACTACTACGCTATTGTGCCAGCCCTTTGCTCCTGTTAATCAGAGAACAGTGTTGGGGCAGATGATAGAAGTAGCCCAGCAGATGATAGAAGTAGCCCAGCATTTTGCCCATGACGGCCTTGTTTCTGTTTGCAGTGCTTGGAGCAGCAGCAGCTGGCATGGGCGGATCAAAGGACCAATGAAGGGATTCCAGAGCTTCATGGTTTCAGACAGTAACATGAGTTTTGTTGAATTTGTTGAGCTGTTCAAATCATTCAGGTATGGCATGACCTTCCTTCTGAGTCCGTCTCAAGGCCACAGTTACATAATGACACTGAGTGGAAGGTGTTGTCCTTTCCTTGCCCAGCGTGAGGAGCCGCAAGGACCTGAAGGATCTCTTCGATGTGTACGCGGTGCCCTGCAACCGGTCTGGCTCAGAATCAGCCCCACTCTACACCAACCTGACAATCGAGGAAAATGCTAGTGATCTTCAGCCTGACTTAGGTTTGCTTCATGTTTCAGAATTTTCCTTTGAAATCCTTTCTAAGAGTAAGAGCCTGTCACACAGTGTGTCCCATGTGGGGGGACTGACCCCATAGGTGGTGACACTTGGAGAATGATTTCAAGGTAGCATCTGGTCATGGAAGCAGGTGCTATTGGGATGGTGGGCAAGGAAATTCACCCGTGTATTCCTGGGTACTTAACCAATAATGCCCTCACCATCCCTACAACCAGAAGTCCTTTCTCAACTATGTTGATACTAGGGGTGGTGTGTCACAGTTGAGAACCACAATGTGGAAGAACTAGAACACTGGAATATTGCTGGGGGAATGTACTTTGGAAGGCTTACCAAAACTAAACATACTTTTTCCATAACATCCGGCAGTCACACTTGGTATTTACCCATTTGTGTTGGAAATTAATATTCCTGCACAAACCTGCACCAAACATTATAGTTACATGTTTCAAAGAGATTTTTATTTGAGAAGCAGAGACAGAGCCCCTACCCACTGACTGATTCCCACAAATGCCTTTGGTGGTCCACGCTAGACCTAGCTGAAGCCAGGAGCTGGGAACTTAATCCAGATTTCCCATGTGCGTGTAGCAACCCATGTATTTAAACCATCACCTGATGCCTCCCACAGGAAGCTAGAATTGAAAGCAGAGCCAGGACTCAAACACAGGCATTCTGATATGGGATATAGTGTCCAAGGCAGCATGTCCTTGAATACCATGCCAAATCCCCAGCCCCCATGGATTTGTTTTTTTATTCCTCAACTGTGTGAAAGCAGAAATAAACCTGGAGTTGGATAGCTTGTATGAGCAGATGAATTACCAATATTTCTGGTGTAACTCCACAACACCATTCTTTCCAAGATGAACTTTGTGGAAACTACTGGCTGACTTGTCTATGTTCTATGGGTGGTTCTGTTTCAGATTTATTGACCAGAAACGTCTCAGATCTGGGATTGTTCATTAAGAGTAAACAGCAGCTTTCAGACAACCAGAGGCAGATATCTGATGCCATTGCTGCCGCGAGTATTGTGACAAATGGCACTGGGATTGAGAGTACATCGCTGGGCATATTTGGGGTTGGCATACTCCAGCTCAATGACTTCCTGGTGAACTGCCAAGGAGAACACTGCACATTTGATGAAATTCTCAGCATCATCCAGGTTGGTGCCCATTTGCCCGTGTGTGTAGGTGATACTTTTGGCTCATCTAACAAGTTGTTGTTAAATATTTGTTTTTTCCTATACTTCTTTGCAAAACTTTTATGTCTGGGACAGAAATAAGAAGCGGAAGGGTTTTTTAATGCTCAGTATTGTGTTCTTTAAAAAAAACCACTTATTTTTATTGGAAAGGTAGATCAAATTTAAGGAGAGACAGTGAAAAAGATGTTCCATCTCCTGGTTCACTGCCCAAATGATCAGAGCTGAGTTGATCCAGAGCCTTCTCTGGGTCTCCCATGCAAATACAGAGTCCCCAGGTTTGGGGCCATTCTCTGCTGCTTTCGCATGCCATAAGCAGAGAGCTGAATGGGAACTGGAGCAACCCAGGTCACAAACTGGTGCCCATATAGGATGTTGGCACTTGCAGGAGGAGAATTAACCAATTGAGCCATTACATTGGCCCTAATACGCATGTTCTGATTTAGCACGTAATTGACTCATGAACAAGGCCATATCTGTCTCCGTGACTGAGGAATCATTACATAATTCCTTCTTCTCCTATTACCTATATCATAGTTTGGGTTTTCAGCTTCCTTTGTTATTGAACAAATAGTTGTTAGCGCCTACATTGCTGCCACAGTTCCTGCCTGGAGTAAGAAACAGAGTTGGGAAAAGCGGGAAGGATCAGAGCTCTGGCCCGCAAGGCAGCTTCCATTCCAGTGCTGAGGCAGCCAAGAAACAAAGATGGGCTATAAGGTCAGGTAGTAGTGGATTCTTAAAAGAATCAAGGCAAGGCTAGAGCGATGGTGGAGGGCTGGGGGGAAGGAATGAGCCGGGGCTACCGGGAGGAGCTGGCATCTGGACTGAGCCCTCACTGAATGTCAGAACTGAACAAAGAGCATCCCCGACAGGAATGGGAACAGCAGCAGCAGGGACAACATCAAAGCTGGTGTGTCTGTGGCCCCTCGGCCAGCTAGATCTCAAGCAGGTGTGCAGTGACCTACTCTGCTCAGCCTGTTAAACTGCCCTTCTAGAGAATAAGCTGTGCTGCTGAAGCAGTGGAAATAAAGGGCAGTTAGGAGAGGGTGGTGGTATTTATGCGAGAGGCAGGAGGGAGCAAGAGGCAGGCAGAGGGCCAGCGTGGCAGCATCCCATGCAGCAGAATGACTCATGGATCCTAGGACGAGGGAAGCCGGAGAGGACCACCACAGTGGGGAGCGCTGCCTGCAGTGCTGCTGGGTGCAGGTGCAGTACTAGGTGGTCTATGTGAATCGTCTCATTCTACCTGCCACCATGTCCCTGGCCGTTGCACTTACTGTCTCCACTATCACCTGGCTAAACCAATTCCCTTTCTTATAAATCAGCCTTATTCTTTTCTCTTGTTCCTTTTTTTTTTTCTCATAAATAAATCAGCTCCATGTAATAAACTCACATATAATGAATGTTTTCTTTTGGACTAAAAACTACCTCTTACCATTACATGACTAAATTAGTTCAAATATTTGTTTTAGATGTTTCCTGATGAAAACAGAACAGCTTTAAAAAATGATGTGGTGTTTCCCTCCTCCTCCCCACCCCCGCCCTGTGGTTTTCTTTAACTAAAGTGCACTTCTTTTTTTCTATTCCTGACAGAAGTTCGAGCCTACCATCAGTATGTGTCACCAAGGTCTAATGTCATTTGAAGGCTTTGCAAGGTAACTTTAAAAATATCTCTTGATCGTCTTTGACAAGTGTGCCTTTTCCCCACGCACACTTAAGAACATTTGTCTCATCTAGGTTTCTGATGGATAAAGATAATTTTGCCTCGAAAAACGATGAGTCGCAGGAGAACATCAAAGAATTGCAGCTCCCCTTATCCTACTATTACATTGAGTCTTCCCACAACACCTACCTCACTGGCCATCAGCTCAAAGGGGAGTCCTCAGTGGAACTCTACAGCCAGGTACCAAGATTGTCACTTGAAATGCGGTTTTCATTAATCCTGTTTATTTACGTAACTACCAAAGTCAGCTACCAAACAGCTACCAAACAGCTATACATCCAGCTCTTGTTTTGTTTCCTCCCTGTCTATACTTAACCTTTATTCTAAGCAAAGAAAAGAAAGTGTTTGTTTGAGACTCATAGCTTTTAGATCCTAATGGGTCTGACCTATTTCTACTAAAATTAGATTTTCTCATGGGAAAATTATCTAATCGTTTCACAAAATGCTAAATAAATCAATACATTGTAGTGGGAAAGCATAGTAGAAAAGGCAACTTTCTCCAAAGATAATGCCAAGATATCGTTTGTTTTGCTTTGTAGATGGTTGGACAATCAGTCCATCTCTATGGTAACCAACTTAAGGCAGAAAACATCTCCACGGACTGTGGGCCCTGTCCCTGTGCACCCAGGTTCATGGGAATGTTCTTTGAAAGCCAGGCAGCTCTCTGCACTGGGAAAAGCACATCCTTTTGACCTACGTGTCCAGCGGCCAGCAGTGCGCATGTCTGTTGCCTCACTGCCGTATTGTCTGCAGCTTCCTCAGTGCTGCTGCTCCTTCTCGGAACCCCTACAGGACGGATTAACCGGGAAGGAGCTGGGCTAGATCCAAGGACCGTAATCATCGTGGCTATGGGTCTGAGTTTGAAAACTTTGATTATGCTGCTGATACAACTACAGTGACCGTGGGATTCCTTCCTTCACCACATTGGTCCAGAGTGTCCTCAGAACAAGGAAAGGATTTTTGTCCCAAGGCTTATTTTACATAGAAAATATAGTTTAGGTTGTTTTCTAAGGAACTTTCATTAATGAATGAAGATGTTTCCATGTAATAGTGAATTTCTTTTTTTTTTTAAGATTTATTTACTTATTTTATTGGAAAGGCAGATACACAGAGGAGAAAAGACAGAAAGGAAGATCTTTGGTCCAACGATTTACTCCCCAAGTGGCCATAATGGCCAGAGCTGAGCTGATCTGAAGCCAGGAGCCAGGAGCCCAGAGCTTCTTCAAGATCTCCCACTCGGGTGCAGGCTCCCAAGACTTTGGGCCATCCTGCTTTCCCAGGTCACAAGCAGGGAGCTGGATGGAAAATGGGGCTGCCAGGATTAGAACTGACGCTCATATAGAATCCTGACACGTGCAAGGTAAAGACTAGCCACTAGGCTACCATGCTGGACCCATGTAGTACTGATTTTCAGAATAAAAGTGCTAATTAAGGGGCCTGAGGAGAGTAAGGAGCAGAGAAGAATGGGGCTCCTACCCTCTTCCACCACAGCTGCAGGGTAACTCTTGTATGTGCTTCTCAGTCTGTGCTTCCACTTGCACAGAGTTCCAAAGTCAAAAGAAGTTTGAAAGCCATCATCCTGTGGAAAAGAAATGAAATGCACACACGTACACACAGATACTATAGAGAGTTCATGTATATATGTGCCTGTGTATATATTCATAAAGTACATACATATATGCCTATATATATCCACATGGGTGTGGGTGTGTGTATTTCCCTGGAAAAATAATTGAGGCTCACTATCTCATCTTTAATTCCTGGTTTACTCCCCTGTCTGACTTTAAAGAGGCTTTTTTTTTTTAAGATTTATTTATTTGAAAGCTAGAGAGAGAGAGAGAGATCTTCCGTCCCCTGGTTCATTCTCCAAATAGCTGCAATGACCAGGGCTTACCAGTCTCCTGTGTGAGCGCAGGGGTTCAATCACTCAAGCCCACCTTCTGCCGCTTTCCCAGGCACATTAGCAGGGAGCCAGATTGGAAGCAGAGCAGCCAGGGCATGAACCAAACTGATTGTTAGTCATGTCTCCTGGAGCACTCAGAGGTGTGAGATAACACATCAAAGCTTAGCAGGCAACTGCACTGTTGTTGATTACCGACCGTCTGCACTGGGATGGGAGAGGGAAGGTTATGGAGGATTTGCCTTCTCTGCTATGACTGTTGTTCTGTAGGTAGATACCAGGCAAGGGTTTGATAACTCTTTGCTTCTGCTCTTCTTACATGTTCATAGCAAAGATATTTGTGGCTGAATTTGGGTCTTAGTGGAGGAGATTTTTATCCAGACTGGCTTATTATAAATGTTTAGTCCAGCCATTGAGGAAGGAGTGGCTCCTTTTCCTGTGAGCTCTGGTGTGGGCACTGTTGCTTCACTGACATCATACAGACAGAGCACTCAGCGGGCTCTCTAATTTCAAGTGTACCATTGCAAGGGACCCAAGTCATTCAGAAACTTGCCACGTGCTTCTGCCACATTTTACCTTCCAATAATATCCATTTCTGGTTAACACTTCTCCTCTTAATCTGTTCTCTCTCTTCCCTGTCCCAGATTGTTCATGGCCTTTGACCAAAATGCAGTGTTTGTTTTATGCCTAACACCTGTCACCATAGGCCCTGATGGTGGACACCTATGGACACACTGGACTGTGTGCTGGGCTTAGTTTGAAGCTTTAGCACCTGGTCCACATCTGGAATAAATTAATTTATTGATCACACAGGTCCTCTTGCAAGGCTGTAGGAGCGTGGAGTTGGACTGCTGGGATGGAGATGACGGGATGCCCATTATTTACCATGGACACACACTGACAACCAAGATCCCCTTCAAGGTAAGGGGAGTGTTCCTGAAGTCAGATCATCATCAGGCCTCATATTCATTTGCCATGTAAACCAGGGACTCTGCCAACTTATGCCTTTCTTCCTGGGTTCTGATGCTGCATATGAATGCAGACATTCTTAAGTGTGTGATATAATATGTGGGACATACAGTTGTTTATTTTTTTTTTCTGGGAGTTGATCTAGAACTTTTATTCTCATTTGACTGAAAATTTGTAACTATTACCTTAGGTTAGGTGGCATGTAAAAATAAAAACATTGTGATTTTTACAGGATGTGATGATATACAAAGGCAGAAACTATTATCTGATTAGAGGAATTAAAGGTCACTTGTCCTGGCATACAGTCGACCATGCCCAACATTGTCTGTTAAAACGCAGTTGAATAATTAGCATTATAAAGTAATGACAATCAGTCTTATCTAGGAGGACTAGTCTCATGGGCTTATTGTTTCAAATTTTGAGTAGCTTATTGGTTTATTATTTTTTAAGAGTCATTTTATTTTTATTTGAAAATAGAGAAATTTACAGAGAGGAGAATCCATTGGTTCATTCCCCAAATGGCCACAAGGACCAGAACTGAGCCTGTTAGGAGTCAGGAGTGCCTTGTGGATCCCCATGTGGATGCAGGACCCAAGCACTTGGGTCATCCTCTATTGCTTTCCCAGGCCAAAAGCTGGGAGCTAGATCAGAAGTGAAATAGCCAGGACACAAACCAGAGACCATATGGGATGCTGGCATCACAGGCACAGACTTAATTCACTACACCATAGTGCCTTATTAGTTTTTAAAAAACAAAAAAAACAAACATTTATTTTTAATGGAAAGGCAGATATACAGAGAGAAGGAAAGACAGGAAGATCTTCCGTCTAATGGTTCACTCCCCAAGTGGCTGCAACAGCCAGAGCTGAGCCAATCCGAAGCAGGAGCCGGGCTTCCAGATCTTCCACATGGATACAGGGTCCCAAGGCTTTGGGCTGTCCTCAGCTGCTTTCCCAGGCCACAAGCAGGGAGCTGGATGGGAAGCAGGGCTGCCGGGATTAGAACCGGCACCCATATGGAATCCTGGTGCATTCAAGGCGAGGACTTTAGCCGCTAGTCTATCAAGCCGGGCCCGCCTTATTGGTTTATTATTAAGTTAGTAGCCTAGTTGTACAATTACCCATGCAGAGAACCTCAGACTCTGTGATGTTGTTTTTCTCTGAACTGTGCCCAGGCTTGGAAGCAATGTCGTATTTTCATCTTGTATGTAGAGATGGTAGTAGCTAAAATATATTTTTCTCTTTAATCCTTAAAACTCCAGTAGTCAGTATCAGCTGATGACTGCATTTATGTCTAAGTAGATGTGATATATGACTTACTGGCTTAAGGTTAAACCCCTCGAAAGCACAGTGTCTCACTGTGCTTGATGCTGTAGCTAAAACAGTATCTGTAGCTAATCATACAGGTAGATGACAGATTCATTAAACAACACAGTGATCACTGTTCCTTACAGGGTATAGACTAAACTCAATATGAATAGCTTAATGTCTTTATACAAAATAGCCGTATTCTTGCATTTAACTTGAAAAACATACTGGAAAAGACAAACACTGCCTTAACTCGAGTCTGCTACAGACAGCAACTGAGAAGCTGTCTGTCTGCACGCCCGTGGCTTTCTGATGCCCCTGGACGGATACGTAGCTGCTAATGAGCTGTCTGGCTCCCACAGGAAGTCGTTGAAGCCATTGATCGCAGTGCTTTCGTTGCCTCTGACCTGCCCATCATCATATCGATTGAGAACCACTGTTCATTGCCTCAGCAGCGAAAAATGGCTGAGATCTTCAAGGTAAGGTCTCAGCTGAGAGAAAGGATGATCTTGGCCTTGACCTCACATCATCATGGAGTTTCATGTGGGCCCTTTGTGATCAGTACCACAGCTGGGCCTTGGCCACGAAGCAGGTGCCCATGCAGGCCCACAGACATGAGGCGTGGTCCTACCTCAGAAGCGGGACCCCTCTTGGGTGGTCCAGCTGTGGACCAGAGTGATACGGCCTTTGGTCTCCTTCCCCCTTCCAGAAAGGGTTAGAAGACAACACTGCCTAAGTTGGGGATACATAGCGTCACCTGTCATTTGTATTGAGGAAAAGCAGACGAGATCTCAGAACCATGAGATAAAGCTTCTAGTGGCTACACAAGAGCGTGGGGGATCTAGGGTAGCAAGAACTGACGTTAAACAGCTGGTGTGTTGCAGCTCTCCTGCAAGGGGGTTAGTCCACAGCACAAAGAATCTAAGACGCAGATTAAGGAGTGAGTGTTCTGTTACCATTCCCCTCTTCCTCCAGCGGCAGAGGCCTTTGTTGAAAGCTGACTCTGCCAGGGAAGGAAAATGACAAAAGACATTGTCCCCCAATGCTAATGCCGGTAGAACTGAACAGGCCGTCACATTGCCTTGGCCTAAGCATTGCTTTTTGGGTTTTTTAGTTAAAATAGCTAGAAATGGAAATTGCCATAATTTCTGCCCTCTCCTGATGTGTCACCCTGTGTCTGCTCATGTCCACCCACACATCCGCTTTGGAGAACACTGCTAAGACCTTTGTGGAAATGGCATGTGCGGTTTTTTTTATTGTAGTTTGGGACCAGTTGTCCTTATTTCCATCCTCTAAGTCCTTATGCTCGTCTGTAACCTACAAGGTACGGCCTCTGATGGGATCTCCTTTCTCCGTGAATACATCAGACCTCAGGACCTAATGCCGAAGAGCCGGCTCTTGAGCCATCTGCACAATCAACCGCTGTGTGTCCTCCTAATCCCTCCCTTCCCTCCTACAAGAAACTGCAGAGGAAAAAGGACAGCATCTTTTCTATTCCTCTTTTCTAGTTTTTTTTTTCTTAATTTATTCATTCAGAAGAGTTACTTAGAGGGAAAGAGAGACAGAGCGTTATCTTCCATCTGCTGATGGATTCCAACAGCCGGAGCTAAGCCAAGCTAAAGCCAGGCTTCTTCCAGATCTCCCACATGGACGGCAGGGTCCAAGCACTTGGGCTACATTCTCCTCTGCTGCATTACGCAGGCCATTATCAGGTGACTGGATCAGAAGTAGAGGAGCTAGAACATGAACCAGTGTCCATATGGGATGTTGGCATTGTAGGCAGCGGCTTTACCTGCTGTGCCCCAACACCAGCCCCATCCTAGGATTTTTTAAAACAAATCAGCCAGTCTGAACTAGCTTGTGTGTTTGTAGAACAGGGATTTCGTAGAAGCACAGATAAAAGGTATTCATTGTGGATTTTCCTTCATCCTTTTCAGACTGTGTTTGGGGAAAAGCTGGTGGCTAAATTCTTGTTTGAAACTGATTTCTCAGATGATCCGATGCTTCCCTCACCTGACCAGCTGAGGAGGAAAGTGCTTCTTAAAAACAAGAAGCTCAAAGCCCATCAGACACCAGTGGACATCTTAAAGCAGAAGGTACCGTCTTCTTGCTAAGCAGGCTATGAATGTGCTGTGTGCTTACAATAACAAAACTTGACCTCCCTTGAACTTTTCGTTCCACTTGCAGGTAACCATTTTCAAGACTGAGTTCCTTAAAGGATGTATTTGATTTTGGGTTTTCCATTTCACATGCCAGTAAACACTTATCCCCGTGGAGAATGCACAACGTTCTTTAATGATCCCAAAAAGGATGATATGTGACTGTAATCTCTGGACACAGGCTGCAGGGCCAGCAGTCCCACAGTGATTGCTCTAGTCTGTTCTGGAAAAAGCCTCCTTTAGGGAGACGCCTTGGAGTGAGATTTGTGGCATAAGGCCAGCAGGAACAGCAGCAGCCCTGTGACCCCAGTGTGTTTGCAGCCTGTTGACCACGAGGTGTCCCCAGGCCCACCTGGCTCACAGAGCTCGGAACCTTGGTACCATAAGCCTGTGTGTGCAGGGCAACCCTCAGCCCAAGGACCTGATGAGAGGTTCAGATCCAGTAAGTTAAAGTCACGTGCCAGTCCACACTTCCTTATGGTAGAGAGTGACAGCTGCTCAAACCATTTGTTCTATGTACTAGGGCACTGCTGGCCCTCATGCTGAGGAAACTTATAGCATCCAGGATCACAGCATGAGCCGCAAGCCACCCTGCAGTACCCAGAGCAAGTGTGCAGAGCCACGCCCAGGGCACAGCCTCGGCCTCGAACCTTTCATTCCTCCTTTTGGCATCACATCCAAGCACCAGTCCTATTCCAGTCCTGTAAAATAGTGGCTCCCAGAGAATGGAGAGTTAAGCCCAAGAGTTCTGGGGGCCCCACAAGTTTAGAACCCATGTCCCCAGGTTACTAGCGAAAAAGCAGTGAAGTCGAGGTGAGTCAATGTTCATTTGGTTTTGTTGCGGAGTCCACTTGAACCAACCATCAGTCCTCCTGACAGCTTTGATTGGTAGGCTTCCTGGGTAGGGCCTGGGCTGAAAGCCTGCAGGATGCTCAGCCTAGTGCCAGGGAAGTACTGACAGGTGCCAGGGTGCAGCCACTGACTACCACACACCACGATGGGACCGTGCGGCCATCAGTCTCTCTGGGCTTTGGAGCGTCATCTGGAAAATGGGTAACTGACCTCAAAGGCACTAGTCTCCCAAAAACCTCTCCCAAGGTAAACTGTGGACCTGTGAGAACAACAGACCATACAACCCAGGCTCCCCACATTATCACTGTTTCCCCCAGGCGGGTCTTGGAAAGCATCTTATTATCCCAGGGTTCCTGGATTGTCCAGCTCGGCCACAGTGGGAGGCTGGGTAACCCACAGGAGGGGCTCCTGAGGTCAGCAGGCCCCAGGATTATGAGGGGAGAAGGACAGTACACAGACTCCATAGTCTTTTTTTTTTTTTAAAGATTTACTTATTTTTATTGGAAAGTCAAATTTACAGAGGGAAGGAGAGAGAAGAAAGAGTTTCCATCTGCTGATTCACTCCCCAAATGGCCACAACTGCCTAGCTGAGCTGATCTGAAGCCAGGAGCCAAGAGCTTCTTCCAGGTCTCCCACATGGGTGCAGGATTCTAAGGCTTTGAGCCATCCTTAAGTGCTTTCCCAGACCACAAGCAGAGAGCTGGAAGGAAGGTGGAGCAGCTAGAACATGAACTAGCACCCATGTGGGATACTGGCGCATGCCAGGTAAGGACTTTAGCCACTAGGCTACAGTGCCATGCCCAGACTGCGTAGTCTTTATAAACCTCTGCTTCTGGTCACAGAAGTGGCTGCTTCTGAGAGGCCTCAAACCAGTCCAGCTTAACAGTTTACCCCTAGGTCAGGTTTACCCTAAGTGGAGTGCCTCAGAGTATCCTGTGTCCCCTAGGCCTATGGTCTTCAAACCCATTCATTCAAGGATCAGAATTTTGAAAAACTTTGTGCCTCTCATGTCTTTTACAAGGAATGTTAAAAATTGTATCATAAGTTTAAAAGATTTCTTCCTATTGTTTTATGCTGAGAATAGTAAAGGGGATGACATTGTGGCACTGTGGGTTAAACTTGCTTGCAACGCCAGCATCCCATATGGGAGCAGTGGTTCAAGTCCTGACTGCTCAGCTTACACTTCAGATTCCTGATTGTTCCTGGGAAGGTAGCAGATGATGCCCCAAAGTACTTGGGACCCCTTTCATCCATATATGGAACACCTGATCAAAGTTCAAGTTCCGGCCTTCGCCTGGCCTAGATGTTGTGGTCATTTGAGGAATGGCTTGTTTTTTTTTTTGTTTTTTTTTGTTTTTGTGAACCCATGCTTACTTGAGCTAAATCACCTTTTTTTTTTTTTTAAGCTCCCAAGAACCAACAAATAATACATTTAGAACTCTTGACACTGGCCACAGTGACATTTCCACAACCTACTTCTTCCTCTATGTGAAAGCCCCCATTCCCCATTGTCTCAAACAGTCCGGTCTGTGAAGCCCTTCTGGTGTCTGGCGGGCTGGTGATGTGGCCTCCGTGGAGGCTGGAACGCCTGGAGCTTCTGTGCGCTGGAGCCTGCCCTGGCTTAGGCCTGGGCTGCACACACACCGTGCACTTCCCTGCAGCCGGGAGAAGTAAACTCAGCGAGATTCCTGCTGTTATCCTTCACTACACTCCCCTCCCCACAAAGAATTCTCTAGAATTTTTGACCTTGGTTTCAGAACTTGAGCCTATTAGAAAGCTCACACTAGATGCCAGGCACTGGGAAGAAAGAGGAGTGAGAGCTTGCTCCTGCCTGGCCCCCTTGGAACCAGCCTTCTCTTCTCTCTGCTGACCATGGCTCTTGGATCACGCGTCCCAGTGCTTCCCATACTCACAGGTGTGAGCATCTCTGGGCCCCTGACCTCCCGTTTCTGACTGTCTCCAGCTCCTTGAATTGTGCCCTCACTCCTCGCTGTTCTCCCACTTTGCTGCCAGAGCCTGCGGTGGCTGCTTGCATCATCCACATAGACATGTGTGAGTGGCTCACGCACACCTTCCACGAGTGAGCCCAGGTTTCAAAGAGCTCTGATCGCACCAGACACTCGAAGAAAGGTGGGGACATCCCCCTGGTTACAGAAGCACAAGAAGTGCTGCCCTGGAGACAGACCTTTGAGGAATCACATTGCCCTGTAGCGCACGAAATGAGGGCTGTGTGAACCCCTGCAGAAGGGCGTGTCTCACTTCAGTCAAGCCATCGGAAAATTCCAGTGTTTTGTGGTTTCTGTAGTTCCCAGTTTTTCCATAGTAGACTGTTACACCCACAGGGTTCCCTAAACCCACCCTGAGAAACCCCAGCCCAGACAACGTTCAATTTGTGTAACGAGCCATTTTACAGAATACTTTATCGCGGTATAGGCATAACCTAAATATGTCCTCCTTATGTATACATTGTGTTATAAAGTTATCATAACCACATTTCACAGTAGGGGATTACTTTTAAACACATATATAATTCCAAGGTCAAATAGTCTACATCACAGGAATTCTTAATCTTGCTATTAGCTAGGGATAGAATTCAAGGAGCAGATGAGCCTCTGCCTTGGGCTGACTACAGGTGTGGGCAAGGGGACCGAGCGCGGCAGCCTTGGCAGTTTCCGTGCCTTTGTCACTGGTGGAAATGGGGCTACTGCTTATTACTTCGCAGCTGTTGCCAGGACTTGTATCTGGGAGAATTGTTCATGCCCGTTACGGTTTCATCATTACGTGATCCGCCGTCATTACGTGTGCATTTTGTGAAGACAGGAGACAGCATGCATTCTGAAAGCACGAAGGTGGCTTTTTCACATGTTGATGACCGTCAAACATTATTTCCTCCTGTAGTTGGGGTATTTCATGCACTGAAGGAATCCTAGCTCCTCGGACTGCCAGCGGGCTCTGTGACACAAGAGGTAGACAACCCTGGTGGCATTAACCTTGACTGGCCCCTTTATGAATGTCATTTTGTGTAATAACTGTATAGTCACACATACTGTAATGTGTGTGTATATCTACATATATAGGTATTAAATACACAAGTCTGTGATCAACAAATAATCTCCTGGCTGAGCACATCAAGTTCCCTAGAGTTTCTATGCCTGTTCTTGATTTACTGTACGGATAATATCCCTTTTTTCCTTTTTTAATTTTTAATTTTTTTAAATATTGTTTACATAGTTCAGGGGGATGCATGCACACGTGAGCCTCCAAGTAGGATGCTGAGGGTCAAGGGATGAAGGAAGACAGGTGGGACACATGTGTCAGTATTGTTCTTTTTCTCCTGTGTCCGCTGTGGGGGAAGGGAAAGGGGCAGCTGCTTGAAGTTTGAGAGGGAGAAGGAAGGGAGAGAGGAATAGAGAATATAAACCTTCTCTCTGCTGGTTCACTTTCCAAATGCCCACGACAGCCAGCTCTGGGCTAGGCTGAAGTCAGGAGCAAGGAACTCTACTGAGCTCCCCGACGGGTGGCACAGATCCAAGGACATCAGCATCATCTGCTGCCCTCCCAGGTGCATTAGTGGGAAGTTGGACCAAAGTATCCCGGAACCAGCACCCTGATGTGAGATGTTAGCATCCCAAGCAGTAGATTAACACACTGTGCCGTAACACCCACACTAGACCAACTGTCCTTTTGAACTCTTTGTCCATATGGATTGAGACATGACTCTGCAGGTCAAAAGGCTTTAAGAAGGAAAAATGTGGGCCCGGCGTGGTGGGTGACACAGTGGTTAAGGTCCTCGCCTTGTGCGCCCAGGATCCCATATGAGCGCCGGTTCTAATCCCGGCAGCCCCACTTCCCATCCAGCTCCCTGCCTGTGGCCCGGGAAAGCAGTCGAGGACAGCCCAGAGCTTTGGGACCCCGCGTGGGAGACCCGGAAGAGGCTCCTGGCTTCAGATCGGCATAGCATTGGCTGTTGCGCTCACTTGGGGAGTGAATCATCGGATGGAAGATCTTCCTCTCTGTCTCTCCTCTCTTTATATCCACCTTTCCAATAAAAAAATAATAAAAATAAATCTTTTTTAAAAATTAAAAAAATAAATAAAAAGAAGGAAAAAAGTTGGTTCTTAGCATAGACTTAGCATTGCGGCACAGGCGGGCTGAGTAACTTGTTCGGTCATTTGGGACTGCCCTTGGCTGTCCAGCACGGTAAAGGTTTCCCTCACAGGGTTTGCCCTGGAGACTCTGAGTAGTTAGGCACCACACAGGATCTCCTCCCGGTTGTTGCTAAGCATTCCAGGATTCCTCCTGCAGGTGGCCGACATTCCTCCAAGTGCTCATAGTGCATTTCAAGTGAGCCTAAATATTTTTCCCTATCCTAGATGAAATCAAATGGATTAAGCCACTGTTAATGACTAGGATAAGCTGTACATGGAAGTTTTGGCGGTTCCGAATGACAATTCAGTAGCTTCGCACTGAGATTGACATTGCTCTCCTCCAGGCACATCAGCTGGCTTCCCTGCAAGCACAGGCTTACAACGGTGGGAATGGCAACGCCCCAGCTGCCAGCAATGAAGAAGAAGAGGATGAAGAGGATGAATATGACTACGACTACGAGTCCCTCTCAGATGGTAAGAGAAACAGATCCTAATGCTGTGTGCAGGGGGATGCTTGGTGATTTCCTGGTTTCTGCTCATTTGTGTGCTTTTTCAAAAAGGTTGAGTTCCGCACAGACCAGCAAGGAAGATTCTTATAATTCTGTCCAAGGCTTTCCAAACTTAGTCATTTAGCAAGGAAGGATCACACAAGGAAAAGACTTCTGTCATCCGCCTTGATCAGAATATAAATGCATCATGGGGAGTGAGGTACTTGTGAGCCAAGGTCCAGGAAGAAGAGGTGGAATGGGAGCAGAGAACCCCATTTTTGTCCTCTCATTTTGCAGTGGCCCATGTGCTTGGGCAAGAATTGTAGTCTGTGACCAGATTTGATCTCTTCCCTAGCACCACCTGCAAGGGGGCAGCTTCTCCACACCCTGCTCTCTGCTTCTCCTTTTCTGCCTAGCCCTGGTGGTGTAGGGATGTAGAAAACTCATCATTTCCCAAGCCTATCAAAGCACTAACTACAGATAACTTGTGAACGATTCTGCTCAGATGAGATTTAAAGGTTATTTCATTTGCATTAAATGAATGGAGATTGCAATACCAGACTGCTTCATTTCGGTAGCTTCTAGAAGATAACTATATAGTAATAGGGAAATACCAAGCTTCCTTCTGGCATACACATTACCCATGTAGAGCATATTGTTTCTGTGCTGAATTGTTGTTTCACTAAATGTAGAGATCTGGCCAAGATCAGTGAGCCCTGGGCTCATGGGGAAGATGATGATGGAGGAGGAAGATTTGACTAAGTGGAGAAAAAAATAGATGATTGAGGCCAACAGGGAGCGAGTCCAATACCTTCTGCTCACTCTCTAAGCTGTCACTTCCAAAAGCCTCCTTCACTGTTACAGTCCCATCTTTGCCCTCAAATATGTCACCAGACTACCTCTGCTGCATATATGACCTTAGGGGTGGGCACACCTCACATATCAGAATGCCTGGACTCAGGTTCGGGCTCGGCTTCTGACCTCAGCTTCTTGCTAATGCGTACCCGGAGGAGCAGCAGAGCATGGCTCATGTGCTTCGCTTCCTGCCTGGATTAAATTTCTGACTCCTGGCTTTGACATAGACTAGCCCCAGCTGTTAGGGACATCCGGGGGAGTAAAGTAGCAGAGCGTGTGTGTGTGTCTGTCTGTCTCACTTGCTTGGCTCTTTGCCTTTCATATAAAGTGGGAAAAAAAATTTTAATTAACGTGTGCCCTTGATTATTGATTTCTGCTCATAACATCAACTGGAAAACTAGTTGGTCTAGAACTTCATGAGATAACACAAGGGCTAAATCTCAACATGCAACTGAAATGACAAATTTGCAACCTATAGCTGAGAAGCCATGGCAATGTGAATATCCTTATATTGACTTCTCCTTCCTGTGGATCTACTGTAGTGGGGGCAGTGTCCCAGAGAATAAAGTAATGCAGATACGAAATGAAAGCCACACGTAAAGATTTCTAAGGTTCTTGTGTTTCGCAGTCCCTCTGAGAAACTCGGATGATCACCTCCAGCAGAAGTAAAGGTGCTCTGAAAAGCCTGCATACAAGGGCAGGAGTTCCCCAAGTCTCCTGGGGCCCTGGCAGGCATGCCAGGTTTAGGTCTCGCTAAATTCAGGTGCCGAGTTTTCAGGAGGGAATGAACATCCTTGCTGCTTTTCGCTGTCAATCAACAAACAAATCCGTGATGCTGAGCCACAGAATGTATCCCCAAAAAAGTCTAAGGAGGTTGCAAAGGAAGTCATGTATTTTAGGAATTGTGGGCCTGCTTTTGGGTAATAAATTCTTAATGAGTACTTCTTTGTCTGAATTTAATGCTAGCAATGATGTCTTTTATTGCTAGTGATTGTACCCCCTTAATAGTCAAAAAATATTAGATCTCTGAAATATTTCTTCTTTACCTTGTAATCAAGCTATCATTATTTGTGATGCTTTGATACATATCTTTTAATTTATTTGGGGGTTTGGGGTCTTGATTTTGCTTTTTATTTCGTTGAATTTAATGAAAATCAGTAAATGCTTTTCTCCAGCATTTACCTTGACTAGTTTTGAATATTTACTGCAGCACAAATCGGAGCTTGGACCTCAGTGTGGGCATATTCTTCGGCAGTGACTGCACATTGCTAACCGACTAATCGATCTCTGTCCATTTGAAGTAACTGAATGACATGAGCGTCGCAGCCATTGGAGTGGTTAATGTTAACAATAATATCTTCTGTTTCTAATGACTGCATCTCTTAACCCTCGGCACATGGCCCTGTGCAGTGTCTCCCGTTTCATTTATCTTGTGTTCTGAGCTCTTGTTATTGACGCTTGGCTTCATCTCTTCGCTTACCCGGTCTGCCTGTTTGTCTGGCTTCTCCTCACCTTTTCCCCCTTTCCGATTCTGTTTTTCTGTAGCAGATGTCCCTCCCGCCCCCTGCTCGTAACCACCAGGAAGGTAAACGCCGCCCACCTGGCCATTGCAACTGCACGGAGGGCAGCATTTCACTTCCCGTGTCTCGGGCCTGATTAGCATGAAATTATGACACCTCTGTGAATGCAAATGTAGTCAACTGGTTTATCTCATCTACTTCCTGCTTCCCAGCGGCCTGCATGGCCGTGATCTGGAATGAGGCCACTCTGGTGTAAGCATTTGTGATCTGGTAGAATGATAAGCCTTGAAGGGAAAATTCACGTTCTGCTGTATCCCTTTTCAGAGAGTGTGACCACAATACATCTCCTACATTTTTAGAATCATTCTGAATAGAATTGCTGGGGGAAATAATTAAAATATAACAGTATCTGTCACACTTAGATATATGCATTTTATCACTTAATGAATAACAATCATGAAAATCTTCTTTAAAAAGATTTATTTATTTTTATTGCAAAGTCAGATATACAGAGAGGAGAAGAGATAGAGAAGAAGATCTTCCATCCGATGATTCACTCCCCAAGTGATGACAACGGCCAGTGCTGTGCCGATCTGAAACTAGGAGCCAGGAGCTCTTCCGGGTCTCCACACGTATGCAGGATCCCAAAGCTTTGGGCCGTCCACTGCTCTCCCAGGCCACAGGCAGGGAGCTGGATGGGAAGTGGAGCTGCCGGGATTAGAACCGGCACCCATATGGGATCCCGGCATGTTCAAGGCAAGGACTTTAGCCGCTAGACCACCACACTGAGCCCACAATCGTGAAAATCTTACCTTCCAATTAATTATAATTGTAAATTTTTTATTGTATATAATAATGTTTTCCCCTCTGGTTTGGCTTTTCTCCAGGAAAAAGAAGTGAATAGGTTCACTTTAAAGAGTGGTTAAACCTGGAAGTGCTTCATCCACCAAATCCTTCCCATAGTTCTGTGCTGGCAGCTTCTCAGTACAGGATCTCTCCCGTAATGACTGCCCAGTTCTCACCATCTGTACGAAAACGAGCAGCCCCATTTACATCTTAACTTTATGGTGCCAAAGCTATTGGCAAACGAGTCAAGCTAAAAACAAACACCTGTCCCCGAGTTTTAAAATGCGCTTCAAGCCGCCGTTTAGTGTGCGCAGCCAGAGCGCCCATCTCATCATGAGTATGAGCAGTGAGTGGCTGTCCTCACAGTGAGGAACACGAAGCCGTGGGGTAAATGATTCCGTTCCTTTTCACTGAAGCCTGCTAACTGATTTCCAGACAACATTCTGGAAGACAGACCTGAAAACAAGTCCTGCAATGACAAGCTTCAGTTTGAGTACAGTGAGGAGACCCCAAGAAGAATAAAGAAAACCGATAACTCTGCTTGCAACAAAGGAAAGGTAAGTGCATCTTCTCTGCTCAGCGACACTTGGCGGTGATGCACCTGTCAGTTTCAGGTGGGGTTCAACATCCACCCAGTCTCTTCCTCTCCCCTCACGTTGCCTCTGGAAGGTGGAAGTGTGGGAGACAGCCAGGTGGCACAAGCCATGGTTAGTGAAAGAGACAGACCTGTCACCAGTGCTTATGTGCTCTGGGTCATCCA
This sequence comes from Ochotona curzoniae, assembly GCF_017591425.1. NCBI lineage: Eukaryota > Metazoa > Chordata > Mammalia > Lagomorpha > Ochotonidae > Ochotona > Ochotona curzoniae. Next base: position 27,379,510 of record NW_024466512.1, on the reverse strand, counting down.
AGAGTCAGGGACGGGCTCGTGGGGAAGGAAGATCTGACCAAGTGGAGAAAAACGGAGCATTCAGGCCAACGGGACAAAGTGGTACATGTAAGGAACTGCAAGAAGCTTAAAGGAACGTTCAAAAAGATGGGTGGGGACTGGTTGGGATGTGTAACAGCGATGGCACTGATGACATGTGGAGAGGAAGATCCTGTGGCAGCCAGACTCTTGTTGGGAGTGGCTCCCAGCACACAGACTGTGGTAGCATCTCGGACAGGTGCAGTGACCCAGCTGCAAGAGAATGAAGCACAAAGACCTCACAACCTTTCACCCCTGAGGCTAGTCAGTCCTCCACTGACTGCACCAAGAAGACCATGGAGTAAGCCGTGGATCATGCCCAAGGGAGGAGGAACCAGGCTCACGCCTTGCCCTCAGAAAACTGCCACTCCAGGGAAGGTGTTAGGGACGGGGGCAAATGTATGAAGAGCAGAGAGCGGGTCGGGGCGGGGAGGTGTGTGACACTGCTAACACCAGAGAAGGGCAGGTAAAGAACTTTGGGAATTCAGGGGATTGGGAATTCAGACCTTCCATGTAAAATAGCGTCATTTCCCCTTGACAGGTTTATGACATGGAGCTGGGAGAGGAGTTCTATCTTCCTCAGAACAAAAAGGAAAGCAGACAGATTGCACCTGAGCTCTCTGACCTCGTCATCTATTGCCAAGCCGTGAAATTTCCAGGTAAGAGTCCTGGCTGCCGTTCGCTGTAGGGCTCATGAGGAAACACAGCACAAGCTGTTCTCTTTCCAGATTGACCAGGACTTTCCCTTAATAACTAATGATAATACAAACAACAAAGTCTGATAATTGAAATTTATGAACTACTGAAGTATCAAGAGTTGTGCTACATCTTCTATTATTATTATTGATTCATACTTAACATTTATTCATTTTTATTGGAAAAGCAGATTTATCGAGAGGAGAGACAGAGAGATCTTCTGTCTGCTGCTTCACTCCCCAGTTGCCCTCAATGACCAGAGTTGAGCCAATCTGAAGCCAGGAGCCAGGAGCTTCTTCCAGGTCTCCCACATGGAGGCAGAGGCCCAAGGACTTGAACCATCCTCCACTGCTTTCCCAAGTACATTAGCAGAGCTGGATTGGAAGTAGAGCGGCCAGGATTTGAACCAGCGCCAATTAGGGAATACCAGCACTGCATGCAAAAGCTTAATCAATAGCACCAGGCTCCATCCCGGAATGTATCTTAAATACCAGTTCTCTCTTTGTGCCTGGAAAATGGGTCAGAAATCTTAGCCTAGTAAGCAAACAAACGAAGGAAATGAGGTAGAACCAGCACAGTGACTCAACAGACTAACCCTCAGTCTGCAGTGCCGGCATCCAATATGGGCATGGGTGTGAGTTCTGGCTGTTCCACTTCCTATCCAGCTCCCTGTTAATGGACTGGGAAAGCAGCAGAGATGGCTGAAGTCCTTGGGTCCCTGGATCTACATGGGATACTTCACTGAAAGAAACTCCTGGCTCCTGGGTTTGGATTGCTGAGCTCTGGCCATTGTGGCCATTTGGGGAGTGACCCAACAGATGGAAGATGTGTCCATCTCCCTCTCTCTGTAAATCTGCCTTTTAAATAAAAATCTTTAACTTAAAGTTGAGGTAACAGTGGCCTTTTCATACACCAGAGGGGAGACAATAAATAGAGCTTTCTTAAGTTTTCTCTTGTAAACTACCTTTAAATTTTTGGCAGAAGCTGTTTTACGTCTGTCAGCAAATCTTATCCGGGAAGATATGAGTGGATATCTAGCAAGTAGAAATACAAAGAAATGCAAGGACCTAGCCTTGTCAGATTAGTTTCCAAGGTCATGGCTTCATATCACACAAGTGCATTTGGTCATATTTGCAAATAGAGAAAGTGTTTTGATGATGGAAGAAAGTCCCTCACTTGCCGAAGAGCACTGTGGCTGGCCCAGCATGGCAGTGGGTTCAAGGGTGGAGGGTGTGCTGTTCCAGGGTCCCCACTCCTGCAGCTCTGATTCCTTAGAAAAGCAGCAACCCCCCAACTGCAACTTTGTTGCAGATTCTTAAGCACAGAGTAAATGAGGAGCAAGGATTCCCAAAGGTACTTGAGATCCACGTGAAAGATAGAGATTGTCAACAGATGGAGGATCATGGGAAGGTCAAGAGGTCTCTTGCTGTGCCTTTGGACTTGAGGCATAGGCTAAGCACGTGGTGTTTTGACTAAAACACTTTCTTCTCATAAGCATCTCTGTGCTCTGCAACCAATCAGGTGTCGTATGAAGGGTTTTGAGGTTATGAGCACGTAGTTTTGGCCACAGAGATGAACACTTGGCTGCAGTTGCCCTCAGGGCTGTTGTTAATGATGCCGAAAATGCTGGTGGATTTTCTGTGCTGGGTTCTAAGGGGGGTAGTAGAATTTCAGAATAGACATGAACAGGGATGGAAAATGTTGAGTTCCCTTGCCTGGCGTTTTTGGCTTATTTATTTTCATTTTATGGGAACAGGCCTGTCAACTCTAAATGCATCTGGCTCTAGCAGAGGAAAAGAAAGGAAAAGCAGGAAGTCCATCTTTGGCAACAATCCGGGGAGAATGAGCCCAGGGGAGACAGCACCGTTCAACAAAACATCTGGAAAAAGTAAAGTCGCCTTCTTACAGTAACGTTGCCTGATTCTGCATACACCAGGGCTCAGATATTTCACTGCCGAAGCACTCCCTTGAATGCTTTAATTTTTCTTTTTTTTTTTTTTTTTACTTTCATAAGTGTTTTCATTAACCAAGTGTGCTATAAAGGTTTTTAAATCTGCTAATTTACACTTTGAACTTACTAAAAACAACATTTCCTTGGACATGTTCTACTGCTGTTTGCCTCAAAACTAAAAGCTAAAGGCGCCTTGGAACATCCTAGTGGTTTCTGGAACTGTTCTCTTAGCCGTCGTAACTCCAGAAGATATATCCATTTTATTTCTAATCACTTTTTTGTTGTGAAAGTAATAAATTCTCATGGCTAAAAGCTCAAACAATACAAACTATTATTAAAATTCCTTCCCTCCCTCAGTGTCCTGGTGCTGTGCCTCAGAGGTAAGCACTGTGAAGTTTATTGTATTTTGTTCAAGAAAATGAAAAGGCTTTTTAAGTGGATCCAAATGGAACATGACTGAACATACTTGCGCAACGTTTACGCTTGCTGTAACTTTTCACTTTCTATACATGTGTCTGCCTCACTCTGTTTAACACCTGTGTGGTATCCCATTGGCTATGTAGTTATTTAACTGTTTCATGGATTTAATGGCTTCCTTACTGGTCAGATGCTTGGGTTGCTTCCTGTTTTATATTTTTTCATTTTGCTGTGTATTTGTAGGTATATACCTATGGCACAAGTCAAAGTCCAAAATCAAGGGACATCAGGCTTTCATTCATATCAGAATTGCTATTCTCATTTTATTTTAAAAGATTTGTTTATAGTTAGAGACAAAGACCTCCCATCCACAGGTTCACTCTCCATTTGGCCACAATAGCTGGAGCTGGGCTAAAGCCAGGAGCCGGGAACTCCATCCAGGTCTCCCGTATGAGGATCCCAGGCACGTGGGCCTTCTTCCACTGCTTTCCCAGGTGCATTTGCCGGGAGGTGGATCAGAAGTGGAACAGCAGGTCCTCCAGCCTGCACTCCTGTGGCATATGATGTCACAAGTGGTGGCTTAACGTGCTGTACAATACTTGTCCCTAGCTGTACTCCCAATTCAGTAGCCAGGTGTTGCTTCAAGCTGACAAATGACCTCACAGGTTATATCAGGGTGTCTTCTGTCTTCCTGTGTCACACCTGTTCGCCAGGATGTTTCTGGGTTCTAAGTGGGAAAGAAGGTGGAAGTTTTCACCACTAATCAGAGGCTTATCTTTTTGGGGGGGTGGGGTTAGGTTTCTCGGAAGGAATTCGACAGACCTCGGAGGAGACTTGCTCCTCTGTGAACCCAGCCACCTCCCTCAGTGCTCTCATCAGAACTCCCAGATGCTACCATATCTCGTCGCTGAATGAGAATGCCGCCAAACGGCTGTGCCGCAGGTATTCCCAGAAACTGATCCAGCACACCGCCTGCCAGCTGCTCAGGACCTACCCGGCCGCCACCCGCATCGACTCCTCCAACCCCAACCCCCTCATGTTCTGGCTCCATGGCATACAGCTCGTGGCCCTCAACTACCAGACGGACGGTAATGGACCGCAGCCTGCCCTCTCTCCCTCGTGCCTGATCTTTCTTCAGTCAGTGTGGCAAACACTCACCACTGTGTGAACAGGGCAAGGTTCTAGATGGGGCACATAGTAAAGAGAGCAGAGAGGATGAGAAATAAGTACATTTGATGTCGAACCATGACTCTGGCACTTCATAGTTCAGGGGATTGAAAAGAACCTTGGAGGAGCTGCCAAGGTCTCCTGGTTCTGTCTCCTCTCTTTTCCTACTGATTTGTTTGAGGCAGAGGAAGAAGAGGCTGGGAAACAGAGGCCCTATCTATGGGCTCATCCCCAGCTGCTAAGATGGCTGGGGTGGGAGCCAAGCATTCAATCCAGGTCTCCCAAATGGGTGCCATCAGCGCTGACTGTCAACATGAGCCTTGGCAAGCTGAGAGCAGAAGCCGAAGCCTGGAGCCAACCTTAGGTATGATGGTGGAGCAAGTGGGCATCATCAGTGCTTTTTTAAAGGTTTAAATTGCTCTAATTTGAAAGGCAGATTTATAAAACGGAGAAACAAAAAGAGGAAGATCTTTCATCTGCTGGTTCACTCACCAAACAGCTAAAATGGCCGTAACTGAGCTGATCCAATGCTGAGAGCCTGGAGCTTCTTTCTGGATCAAAAGATTAGCCTCTCACACCAGCATGCCAGCCCCAGAAGTGAGCACCGTAACCACTAGATTAGACAACACCCTGGTGTCTAATCCTTTGGCCTGATAACATGGCTCAAATGGCTAACCCTCCCTCTTCAAGCACCAGGATCCCATATGGATGCTGGTTTGCATCCCGGCTGCTCCACTTCCCATCTAACTCCCTGCTTGTGGGCTGGAAAAGCAATGAAGGATGGCCCAAAGTCTTGGGACCCTGCACTCAAGTGAGAGAGAAGTTCCTGGCTGCTGGCTTAGGATTGGCTCAGCTCCAGTCATTGCAGCCACTTGGGGCATGAACCAACTGATGGGAGATTTTTCTCTCCATCTCTCTGTAAATCTGCCTTTCCATTAAAAATAATTAATTGCTTAAAAAAAAAAATAAACACCATCCTGTATCTTGCAGTTTGCCCTCCCCTTTAAACACACTCTGGAGCCATACCCACTTGCTTGGGGAAGTGTTCCTGGGCAGGGCTTTCCTTAGGCCGCTTAGAACCAACCTCACTATACAATTACTCTTGCAGCACTCCAGAGCATCACTACAACACTGTGTGTGTGCGTGTGTGTGTGTGACTTAGCACCACTCTGCCTTCTCATCACCCCTTTTCACACATGAGGCAGAGAATAATGGGTAGTTTCCTACAAGTACCCACCCAAGGAAGAAAACGAATAGTGTTCATGACTCCATCGTCCATGGCCTCTCACTTCAGGCCTGATGCGCCAGAGCAGGAACTACCACTTACCACACACAACCTGGGCACCTGGCACAGGACTGCATACCTGACCCTGCTGTCTCGTTTGGTTTTCATAATAACCCCAAGAGTGGGTATCTATGATCCCCATTTCTCAGATGAGCAAACTGAGGCACAAAGCAGTGAATTAGCCCAAGGATGCAGGATAATTTACACTGCAAGTTCCAGGGCTCTGGAAGCTTGAAGGGTAGAGCATGGTATCTTTGTTTGGCTCTTGGGAGGGAGCAGGGAAGCTCTAGGAAGTAAGGACTCTATAAAGAACGTTTTCTAGAATCACATTCAAAACCACACTGTTTCCTTTAAGCAGTCAAGCAGGGAGCAGCCCTTATCATTCATCTCACGTGAACTGAATCAGACACTGACTGACTGTGCCGGACCAGAAACCACAGCACAACCCTGGCGCCTGCTGAGGTCAAACCACAGCTTTAGCCCAGGGACCAGCCAGCCCCACAGCGCTGATGCCAGTAGTACCCAGCTGTGGCTGACCTCAAAGGCACATGATTAGAGATAACGGTCTTGTGTTTTTCTTGCCTTTGCTATGTTTGCACCTTTATAATTGAAACGAAATGAGATGATCCAAGTGAAGAACCATACGTGCTTAGCATGGCTCTTGGCATACTGAGTGCATTCCACAAACGCCAACCATCATTAAGTGTGCTTGATAAATTATAAAAACAGCTTGATTTGGACTCACAGATGGAAATAATAGTGAAATACTTTCAAAGTTATGAAAATTGTATTTCCATTTCTTTTCAATATTCTCCCAAGTGGCTTGTAGGATCACATCTCTGGCTCTGTCTGTGGTTTTGCGTTCGCTGGCACTCTTGATAATGAAATATTTTCAGTAATTTGAAGTCATTAGCCAAATGGTTTTATCAAGCAAACAGGGATGCGTTTGGTTTGGGATATGCCCAGGCAACTGAAGTGCCAGGGACAGTGCAGACACACAGGCCCCACTGATGGCATGGGGTCCTCGGCCAGATGGAACGTGGGGACGTGCCATTCCTTGAGCCATTCTGAAATCCAGCTCTGAACCATGTCCACTTAAAACAAGATTCAAGGAACAGAAGGTGGCATGCTTCGGCACCGTCAGCATGCCTTGGAGTTAGAGCATAGGGTGACACTGGTTCATGCATGCTCTCTCCCTCGGTTAGAAGAGGGCTTTTCAAATTGTAACCTCCACGAATTTCTGGAGCCACTCCCAGGGGACAGGAGGAAGGCTTAATGTGAGGCTTCACCTTCATTTCAAACCACATGACTCAACATGGGTCAGAGTTGCCTATTGGGTCACTAAATGAGATCTCAGTCAAGAAAGCATGCTTTAAAATTTTGGAAAGCTATTAGGACAAACATGGAACTAATGAAATTAGACTTCACACTAAGCACCATGATCATAACAAAGTAATTATCATCCATTGGGCACCAAGTGCTAGAGTGGACATTTTTATTATGTTCTCATTTTGTAGCCCATGTCAGGGCGAGCAGTGTTGATTCAAGCCTTCTGGGTTGGAATCCTTGCTCCCAGTATTTATTAGCTGTGTGCCTTGGGCGTTTCTATTTTCTTGTACCTCAGTGTTTGCTTCTGAAAAAATGGGAGTATTAGAAGAATCTACTCATGGGAAGCACTTGATGCATATGAAGGACAGGATATTGCCTAGTCCTTAGTATTCCCCTTAATTTAATATACAAAGGTTCTTTTAAAAGTTTGTGAAAACAAATATTATGAAAAAAAAAAAGCCTGGATTTCAAAAGTTTTGATATCAAAATATATGTTTGAATTCCTTTGAATTCCATATTCCACGAGCTTTGGAAGTATTCTTGCATGTCCATTTCATAGTTGTTCCCTTCTCCTGAGCAAGTCGGCCTCATCCTGTCATTCTAGTCACTTCCACGTACCTGTCCCAGAGTGGCCGGAGAGGAGCATTTCCTCCCATTGCAGGGGAGACTGAGGGCAGCCAAGAGTCAGTCCCATCAGACCTTAGAGAAAGATGGGGTACAGCGCACTTATTTGACACCAGAGACCAAGGAGCTTTCGAATGCCTGACATCTTAACCCAGGAATCCCTGCATAAGAGCCAGGCCAATCTCCCCACACACGGAAACATTTCATGCAGAGGACACAAAAGTGGGGGCCAACTTCTCGTTGCTCCAAGGCACTTACTACACTTTTCCTTGATGTCGGTCCATGGAACAAAGTTCAGGCCATCCGTGGAAGGAATATATCAGAGGGAACAGCCAGCAGGTGTGTCTCATAAACCTCCTTGCTCATTTGGGAAGCTTTTGTACAGACTTGAGCCATCAGATGAGCATGTGAGTGTGCAAGAGTCCAGAAACAGCGCAGGCATCAGATCATTCATCAAAGAACTCTCTGCCAAGTAAAATTTGGCCACAAAAGACTCAAAGCCTTTGTGAAAGCTTCTGAAGTTTATGGTTGAGAGAACTGTGGACATGATATAAATCATATGTGATGATTTTTTTTCATATTTAACTGCAACTAAAAAAGCATTGTGGGTAAAGGATTGAAATTGATATTTCAAGGAGAAATTGCTATTTTCTTTGCTTTGTGTATAATTAAAACTTCTTTACATTTGATCTTTTAAATATTGTTAGGAATTCATTTTAAAATGCACTAATACAGAGGGAGACCTTCCACCTACTGGGTTGCTTCCCAAAATGCCTACAAAAAGCCAAGGCTGGACCAGGCTAAAACCAGGAGCCTGGAAATCTATCCAGGGCTCCCACGTAGCCTCCCAGGATACAATGGCAGGAGGCTGGAGCCAAAATGGAATAGCTGGGACTTGAACCATTGCTCTAAAAGGAGATTTAGATGTCCTAACCCACTTCACCACAATGTGGTTGCCTGACCATTTAGCGTTCAGTATGTATTGTGCTGAAGCAAGCACAGGTCATTCAGCTTTGAGATAACAAGAGCCAGCCATACAGTTGTCCAAATGGTTTGGTGTTTGGTGATAAGGAAATACCATTATTCCTTTCCAAAATTCAGTTTGAGATGAGGTGATGCACAAGGCTTTCCAAATGAATGGGTAAACTGTATTTGCAGGAGATTTTGGTGGCAAACATGGTTGTGATTAGGGGCAATGGATTCCTGCCCAGTCTGTCAGCTGTACCTGCACGGGGATTTGTCTGTCTTGTTCCCGGCTGACCTCCAGTGCCAAAAGCACACAGAATGGGCAGAGAGGGCACTCCTCGGTCTATGAGATGAGTGGATGAAGATGACTTCTTTGGGCTCAAGCTCAGGGAAACTCGATACAAGGTTCTCTTGAAAGTTAACTCTCAAGTGACAGACTAACAAGAAATCCTGGCTAACTTTGTTTTGCAGATCTCCCTCTGCATTTAAATGCTGCAATGTTTGAGGCGAATGGTGGCTGCGGTTATGTTTTGAAACCCCCAGTTCTGTGGGACAAGAGCTGTCCCATGTATCAGAAGTTTTCTCCACTGGAAAGAGATCTGGACAACATGGAGCCTGCTATCTATTCTTTAACTGTGAGTAGGGTCCCTGTTGTCACCCCAGAGTGAGGCGGATAAGGCTCCCTGAATTATATTAAAGGCGCTGTGTCACCAGGCATGCAGATTTAGTTGCCCTGACGATTTCTGGCTAGGCTTGTTGTCATCGGGCACTGGATTTGCCAGGGTCAGATAGATGGGGCTGTGAGTTTCCTGCTTCACCTGAGGGACTGATGCTGCTGATTCTCTTGCGGGGTTCACAGCTCCGAGTAGAAGGCCATTAAAGCTGAGCTCCTTGTTAGGTCAGTTCCTCATAAGCCCCAACAAGCTCCAGCATCAGACGTACTGGATCCATAGACAAAAACAATGCAGTATCTTTCCTCCTTTGGCTAATCTTTGTCATTCCTGAGTCTGTCTGTATTGCTTTTGTCACTTCACTAACTTATTAAACTCTGCTGATCGTATCTAAGGACACAGGAATGGAACTCTTCATTCAGTTTGCTTTCTCCTAGCAGAGGGGGAAAAAAAAAAAAGCAATATGGGAATTGCAAAAAAGAGGGAGGGTGGTCAAGGTCAATTCTTCCCTCCTTCATTGGAGCTTATCTGTACTTTCCAAGGGACAGATGCCAAGCAGCCCTCTCTCTACTCGTGACACCCCAGGCATTGGGGCACCCCATTTTCAGGTATTCCTGCCACCAAGCTGTTTTTTCTCTCCCTAAGACCACAGGGCAGTAGCCCCTTTTCTCTTGGACCAGCTGAAGTAGAGCGGAGTGACATCTGTTCACAGAACGCTCCAAAATCATTTTAAACAACATACCCAGTGACTTGTTTCAAAACTAAACTATGCAGGAAAAAGATATTCCATTGTGCACTATCCTCCTGCCACACTGAACCATAGTCTCAGTAACCCAGGTATCCTGTTCCTGCACCTCTGTCAGAAACCTCACTTGGAAGATAGTGGAATCTTGGCAATGCCAAGGTCATAGTTGAGCGAATGCTGTTGACGCGTGATTTCAGCCATGTGATGACCTGATTACAATCAGAAGGTTTTCTTTACTCGGCAGTCTTATTCATGGTTGACCTTGTCCCATCTGGTTTTCCTCATGGAGGGAAGTAGTGAGGTGCAGAGGCTGTCTTTGCTTTTCTTCCATCAAGAGACTTTGACTCTACTTTTCCCTTCTTCAGGTTGTTTCTGGACAAAACGTGTGCCCCAGTAACAGCACAGGAAGCCCGTGCATTGAAGTGGACGTCCTGGGCATGCCACTGGACAGCTGCCATTTCCGCACCAAGCCCATCCACCGGAACACCCTGAACCCCATGTGGAATGAACAGTTTCTCTTCCGGGTTCACTTTGAAGATCTTGTGTTTCTTCGTTTTGCAGTCGTGGAAAACAACAGTTCAGCAGTGACAGCCCAGAGAATCCTACCACTCAAGGCTTTGAAAAGAGGTAGAATAAAATTCCCCCAGAGCACCCACAGTCAGCCCTGGCACCTCTAATAAAGCGAGGACTGACGTAAGGAGAGGACCCTCAAAGGAAGGTGTCTCAGAGTGTGGCTACTGGTGTGAGTGAGCCATGACTGGGTACCTGCCAGAGGTGCAGCACTGAAAGTGGGGGATGAGTGTGAGGTGCAGACTGGGGTGGGCGGGGAGGGAAGGGAGAAACCCAAGCAAAGGACTGAGCTGTTGGCTTGCGTGTTGGCTCTGTGGTGGCACTCTAAGAAATTCTGGCCTAGTGCTCCTGGCCTGTGCTTTGCTTCTCAAAATTTGATGTGTGTAAAAGTCCTGTGAGGGGTTTGATAGTATGCTGACCCTGATTCTGCAAATCTGGGGTAAGACTTGAGATTTTCCAACAAAGCTCCCAGAAACACTGCCTCTGATGATATACTCTGAGTGCCAGAGTTCTCCCACAGCCATACTGCCATCCCCCCAGGCCTCACAAACACATCACAGTTCCCTCCTTCCGATTCTTCTCCTTGTCCTCTTGTCCAGTGTGCTAGTAGCACCCACCACTGTATCTGTTTGCTGGGACCTTCCTAACAAAATGCAGTGACGTCAATGGTTTTCTCCTTGCTCTGACGGCTGGCATGGCAGGCATGGCCTCTTCAGAGGCCCTCCTCTCTTGGCATGCAGGTGGCCACCCTCTTGTCTGTCTTCTCATAGTTTTTGCTTGACCTGTGTGCACATCTGATGTCCTTAGCTGTGTCTATAAACTGGTGTCCTTCTTATAAGGACACAACTCATTTTGGATTAGGATCCACTCTAATGACCCCCATTTTAATGTAACTACTTAGGTGAGGCCCTTCTCCAAATAGTGACATTCTGAGGTCCCAGGGGTTAGGCCTTTGGCATAGGGGTGACAGAGATGGAAATGGGGGAAACACAGTTCAGCCTAATAGTTATTACAAAAATGTATAAAAATAGAGATGTAAAAACAGTTTTTAGAAAATCAATTTTTCCATCTTCTCAACATAACCCCTCCTGATCTGTACCTTTTGCGAGCTATGCCTGCCAGTAACATGGCACATGAGCACACAGGTGTGTTCGGAATAGACGTCCTGCTGCGACTTTTTGTGTTAGAAACTACATCAACATGACTGCTTTTACTGGCTGCATATTTATTATTCCTTCTTGTACAAACAGTACTCACAGTATGACTTAGTGAACAAATCCGATATTGGAACATTGTCACTCAAGCGTCTTTATGCTGGAATATTTGTGAAATAGACTCTGTAGATGCATCAGTAGGGGAAAAAAGTTTTCTTACTACCTTTGGAGTTTAAGTTAAAAACAGCAGCACCTGGACAAATTAAACATCATTGGAGAACTCAAGACCCTCCCCAGATGGCAGCACCCTCCTGCCATCTGTTGGGTGCACATTTGTCGGCATCCCCTGCCCATCCTAAGGTGCTACTTCTACCTGTCCTTTTTTTAAACCTCATCAGAGTATTGTCTGAGCAGAACTCTACAGTGTGTGTTAACCAGCTTTTCCCAATTGTGCATTATTCCAGGATATCGACATCTTCAGCTGCGAAACCTCCATAATGAAGTCTTGGAAATCTCTAGTTTATTCATAAATAGCAGAAGGATGGAAGAAAATTCCTCTGGCAGTGCCATGCCAGCCTCTTTGGTAATTAAATTCTATTTCATTCAGTATATTTATGGAGACTGCTATCCTGAGGTGGGCTTTTGTTGTTGTACAGCAATATGGCCAGTGAGTCATGAATTAGGCAGCTATAGAAATGAGAACAACAGTGGGAGTGGGCTGTTAGCCTAGGGATCAGGATAGTCAAGTGCCTGGGTTCCATTCCTGGCTCAGGTTCTACACGTCAACTTCCTGCCAGTGTGGAACCTGGAAGGCAGCAGTGATGGCTGTAGCAGTTGGGTTCCTGTCATCCACTTGGGAGAGCTTGAGTGAGTCCCCAGCTCCTGGCTTCAGCCCCTGCCCAGCCCCAGGTGTGATAGACATCTAGGGGCTAAACCAAAGGATGGGAATATATACACACTCCTTCTTAAATCTTTTTTAACTTCTAAAGCAGAGGCTAATGCTTGACTCTAGGCATTTTACATATGTGCTAACTCAGTCAATCCTCTCAGTAACTTCAGGAGGCAACGAAGTATCCTCTCCCTCTTACAGATAAGGAAGATAAGTGCTAAGCAGACTTTAGGTCACACAGCTAGCAAGCAGCAGAACAAAACACAAGACCATTAGTACCAAATCGCATGCTTTTAATGTGCCTGCTAGGGTAGCTAGCCAAAATGAATAAAGCGGGGCAAAGCTATTAACCAGATCAGTCCAAATGAATAAAATGGGAGAAAGGCTAATTGAGCAAATCCCAGTAGGATGCACCTCAGTACTTCTAGGACTTTCAGACTAAGCCAGAAAAATTACCTGCTTGCTTCAGAAGTCCAGGGGCAGAAGTTACAAGCAGCACAGGCTGGGGTGTGCAGTAGGAATTGCAAGTGATGTGCAACTGATGCCTGCAGGACAGGCATACTGTACACCCATGGGAAGGGGAGAGGGAACACGCCACCATTGCAGAATCTGAATGGTAACCAGTTCCACACAGAAGTTCTGTGCCTGCTAAAGTTTAAGTGCTCACCCCACTAGTGCAGGTGGCTTCACTTAAACTTTTGTGCATTTAATAATGTGGCCCCTATGGTGTCACTCCTGTACTTCAGCATGTCCTAAGCAGCTCTGGAAACTGCACTGACTTGGACAGCATCCACCGCCTCCTAGCAGCCAGCCCTGCTTTGTTCTCAGGCTCCTTCCTCCTTCGCTCATCTCCAAACCCCCATTCCTGCTCTCTGTCCACAACCTTGTTCCCTTGGGGTTTCCTCCTTTCTACTTCCTTGCTGTACAAAACCTTTGGCTGTACACCTGTGCCACACCCCACACTCATGAATCCACAATCTCTCGGGGTAGGAATCCATATTTTTAAAGACGGCCAAGTGATTGTGGTGGGCCAGCATGTCTGAGAGCTGCACTCTTGGCTAAGGTAGAGGACGACGGGGCTGCACGATGTGCAGAGGACTGACAAGCAGGGACTGTCCGGCTCCAAAGGGCAGGAGGCCTCATGTGCTTCATGCCATCTCTTTCTGGAGAGTCCACAGAGGCCATGAATGAGCTGGTGACTTACACCACCGCCACACCAGAAGCCTGCTGTCTTTCCCCACCATTCCTACAACTCTCAGCACAAACTGGACCCTGTCTCCTCGGAGGGAGCGCCACATCCCACACACTCAGGATCAGGCCCACTTTACATGACAGTCACAAAATCCCAGCTTATCGTTCTGACTTCTAGCTGAGCAGGCATAAACCCAGGAAGCTCCCACACTAGACTCACTGGAGAAAATACTTGGCTTCCTATTGCTGCCTTCCTGTAAGAGGTGCAACTCCAGATCAGTGTAATGGAAGGGATGCTTAGCACCGATGGACCAGACATGTAGGTCGTCCATTCCCTCGCCACACCACTCACCCAGAACCTTGGTGTGTTCACCCACCTGGAAGCTCTAAGAACTCCATCAGGATTTCGGGGGGTGGGATCCATCGTGTAGACATGACTGACCCAGTCACTGGCTGAAGCTGATCCACTCCACCTCCAACCTCTGTGCTTTCCTTGAGGTCTGACGGTAGGATTGATAGTTCTACCCTCCCATCATGCATTGGTCTTTCTCAGCCACTAGTTAGGTCTTCAGCAGCAACAACAAACCACTCTGCTCTATAGATTACAAGGCTTGGAGGAGCTATGTACTAAGAGTTAAGGATAAAGACCCAATACTTGGTTTTTATTATATCACACTGTGGCATCCTTGGGTCTCCAGGCAGCAGCATATATGCGTGTTAAATATGCGTTCTTTGGCTGTGGAGTGTATCAACCTCCAAAGTCAAGGTTACAAGGTCATCCTTGACTTCTCGCTCTAATGCCTCCCATTTTTTTAAAAAAGATTTATTGGAAAGGCAGATATACAGAGGAGGAGAGACAGAGAGGAAAATCTTCCATCTGCTGGTTTACTCCCCAAGTAGCCACAATGGCCAGTGCTGTGCCGATCTGAAGCCAGGAGGCAGAAGCCTCCTCTGGGTCTCCCATATGGGCATAGGTCCCAAAGCTTTGGTCTATCCTTGACCACTTTCCCAGGTCACAAGCAAGGAGCTGACTGGGGCCACCAGGACAAGAACCAGCATCCACATGGGATCTCAGCACATGTAAGGCAGGGACTTTAGCCACTAGGCTACTGCAACGGGCCTCCGCACCATTTTAAAAAATATATATTTATTTATTTATATTGGAAAGGCAGATAAGATTTACAGAGAGGAGAGACAAAGAGAAAGAGTTTATGTCTGCTGGTTCACTCCCCACATGGCCACAATGGCCAAAGCTGAGCTGATCCAAAGCCAGGGACCAGGAGCTTCCTCTAGGTCTCCCACATGGGTGCAGGGCCCCAAGGACTTGTGCTGTCCTCGACTGCTTTCTCAGGTCACATGCAGGGAGCTGGATGGAAAATGGAGCAGCTGGGACACAAACCAGTGCCCATATGGCCATATGGGATCCTGGTGGTTGCAAGGGAAGGATTTAGCCATTGAGCCATCAGACTGGGCCCCGATTTAACATGTGATGATTCTGTTTCCTCAGTATCTTTCAAATCCATTCATCTTGCTCTATCCTTACTACCTTGGTTGTCGCTCACTGTCACCTCGCTTGCAGCAGTAAGTCCCTAACTCATCCCTTTTCCTCAGAATTTGTCCCCTTCTGTCCTACATTAGGTTCTCCCAGACAGTTATATCTCAAACTCCATCCGATTATATCACTTCTCTGTTTAAAAACCCTCCCTTGGATCTCCACTTCCTCCAAGGTAAAGCTCACTCCAGAGAGAACTAAATCCATTGTTGCGTTAAGTGAAAAGGAGATGATGGAAATGCCTTTTGGGGGCTGAGCCAAGACTGGAAAGCAGAGAGAGAGCTCATGGGTCATTTAGAGACAGTGCTATCCAGCTCTCAGCCCCAGCTGTTCGCTGCCACGTAATGTCAACAGATCTTTTAGATTTTTCAAGAGAATTGGATATCCTGATTTCTATAAACATTGGCAGCAGCTATTTCACCAGGGCAGGTGTTTGTCCTGGAAGTTAAGATGCCCACATCCCGTACTGGAGCACTTGGCTTCCATCCCTGGCTCTAGATGCCAGTTCCATCTGGGAGGCAGTGGTGACAATTAAAATGATTGGGTCCTTGTCATTGATGCAAGAAACCTAGATTGAGTTCTGAGCTCGCTTGCTCATTCTCTCTCGTTCACTCTGTCTCTGAAACACATACAGACATAAAGTGACTTACTGTTCTTATGTTTAAATCACATGATATGTAAATGTGGGCCCAGCCCAGTAACCTTGTGGCTAAAGTCCTCACCTTGCACATACCGGGATCTCATGTGGTTTGTATCCCAGCAACCCCACTTCCCATCTAGCTTCCTACTTGTGGCCTGGGAATAGTCGAGGATGGGCCCAAAGCCTTGGGACTCCGTACCCATGTGGGAGACTCAGAAGAAGCTCCTGGCTCCTATGTTCAGATTGGCTCAGCTCCAGCTGCTGCGGCCACTTGGGGAGTGAATCAGCGGATGAAAGATCTTCCTCTGTCTCTCCTCTCTGTATATTTGACCTTCCAATAAAAATAAATCTTTTTTTAAAAAAATCACATGATGTATAAATCTTAACAAAACTAATCAAGTTAAAACATGTACAAATATGACCAAACAGCCAGAATCTCTTCCTCACTTGAAGTAAAAATAATATACACACTAAAACACATAAACCCTCCAGTCACAGTTTTGCCAGAGTCAATCTAAATTTTGGCCAGTTTGGCAAAGCTCTGCCTGATTGTATTCTTGCTTGCATTTCTAGGTTCAGTATCAGTCACAAAGCTCACCGAGGTTCCATTTGTCCCAGAGTCCTCAGGGCTAGGCAGAATGTCTGATTCACTGTTAGCAAACCATAAATGATTTTCTATTTTGAATGAATTAATATCCTTTTTAAAAAAGATTTATTCATTTTTATTACAAAGTCAGATATACAGAGAGGAGGAGAGATAGAGAGGAAGATCTTCCGTCCAATGATTCACTCCCCAAGTGAGCGCAACGGCCAGTGCTGTGCCGATCCAAAGCCAGGAGCCAAGAACCTCCTCCAGGTCTCCCACATGGGTGCAGGGTCCCAAGGCTTGGGGCTGTCCTCAACTGCTTTCCCAGGCCACAAGCAGGGAGCTGGATGGGAAGAGAGGCTGCCAGGATTCGAACCAGCGCCCATATGGGATCTTGGCGCGTTCAAGGCAAGGACTTTAGCCACTAGGCCACGCCACCGGGCACAAATTAATGAATATATATCCTAATACAACGATATTTCAGAATTATGGAAAACTGAGTTTATGAAAAAAACTATGTAGTTTGTAAGTTTTTGCACCAAATATACTTTCTAAAACCATGTTTACTTCATTTGCAAGGCAGAGAGTGAGCTCCTGTATGCTGCTCTACTCCTTAAACATCCACCACAGCTGGGCTGGGCCAGGCCTACGCCAGCAGGCTGGACCTCAGTGTAGACAACTGAATGGGTGGCAGGAACCCAGTCACCTGAGCTACTACATGCTGCCTTCCAGAGTGCGCATCAGCAGGTGGAACACGGAGAGATGCTCCAACCCAGACACGGTGGTATGGGATGCGGGTATCCCAAGTGGCATGTTAACTCCTATGCCAAGGGGCCAGCCCGCCCTGAATGCTCTGTGACACCATCATCCACAAGATGCTTTGGAGCTGCTGAGTTGCACACCTACCAGGCTCTTTCAGACAGACGTACTTTCTGTAACATGATTAAACATGTTTCTGGATGTTGAGTTCTCCAAAGGCAGAGCATTTTATTTATCAACTTTCTATCTAAATGTTTAGCCCAGTGTCCTCCAGCAAAATGGAATACTGTAGAAGTCATAGACAAAGACTAACTTGAATTTCAGATATGTCTCCAATTAAGATGGAAACAGACATTGTGATTTAAGACAAATTTCTACTTTGATGGTGTACTGCTACATACCCTCATTGGCATATAGAGGAAAAAATAAATGTACATTTAATATATATATTTACATGTATACCCCCCACATATATTTTTTGGAGTAAATGAGAGACCATGTGGTTTTCTTTGACAGATGTTTAACACAGAAGAGAGAAGATGTTTGCAGACTCACAAGGTCTCAGTGCACGGGGTCCCAGGCCCAGAGCCCTTTGTGGTTTTCACTATAAATGGAGGTACCAAAGCAAAACAGCTTCTCCAGCAGGTGAGTTCACAGACCCCGTGGTGGGAGAATCCAGTATCTCATTATATGGGGTGTATGTGTATGCAAAGTACATTAGTAGATATTCGCACTCATGAGATGCATCCTAAAAATGATCTGTGAGATCTTGGTCCCGTTAAGCTAACTCAACCAAAGAAAAGAACGTTTCACATTTTTTAGGCTACATAAAACACTGGACTATGGAAGGACAAAGACCAGAATGAATGGCCCTGCAACCATGTATGTGCTTCCCCTCCATGCTGGGACATCGGCCTCATCTCGTTTCAGAGCTTACTCATCAATTGGGGTTGACAGCTGAGCTGAGGGAAGTCCATGTGCATCCTAGGAGTTGAATCAAATTCTTGAGGCATTAGCCTGGGCCACATGGCAGCTGTTGCCAAGGGCTTTGTTTTTTCAACTTCATTGTCCACTACCACAAAGCACTTGTTGAGGGTGTTAAGGTGTGGAAACGTTTCCCTGGGCCACCTGCAAAAAGGCAGCCCATTACTCCACTGTCACCCCATGCAAATGAGCACAAAGACGGCAGGACAGAGGGCTAGCTGGCACTGGCCCCCACATGCCTAAAGGCTTGAAGTCCTGGGTTTTCCTGTTAGTAGCAGCTATCCTGTTTGCCTGCCCACATAGTTAAATGTCAGCACGGCCTGTGTTACAGTCCACGGGGTGGGGAGGGAGTCTCCCTGCCCCCATCCTTAGCACATTACTTCGTGCTTTTCCTCCGGGGAGGGGCCGGAGTTCACCGTGGTCACTGTATCACTGGCAGGAGCTTGAGACAGAAGAATGTTTGCTTAACCTAGGCCAGACAGTGGCAGCTTTCTCGTGGCCCCCTCATTGCATTGCTTCTCCCGGGAAGGCAATGAAGGGAGTTTTCTCAACGTTACTAATCTTTACTCCCAGGGTCAGACTTTATAAGCAACATGTGCACTAGGATTGAGAAAGAACACAATGAAAGTAGCCATAATAACGCTAGTATCTGTTGAGTTCTCATAATATACCCATGTTTTAGACTTTCTGCTCAGTTCTAAAAATTATAGTTACTAATCCCATTCTTAGGTGGGAAAAGTGAGTCTCCAAGGGGTTAACTATTTTGTGCGGTGCCTCACAGCCAATAAATAGAGGTCAACTATAAACCCAGGTCAGTCTGGCTCCAGTCTCCTCACCCATTTTGTCTGCACAGGCTCATTCTCAAAGAACCCTCCAAGCTCCCTGCTGATGATCTAAAGGCAGCCCCAGAACATGGCCCAGGTGTTTAGGCCTCTGCACGCACATGGAGACCTGGATGAGTCTCCTGCCTCTGGTTTCAGCCTGGCCCAATGTAGACCCCTGCTGCAGCCATCTAGGGAGTTGGGATCTCTTGGTGTCTCTATCCTCCCTCTCTGTAAGTCATTCTGAAATAATGGATGCCTTTTAAAGAAAATAAGGGTGGAGGAGGGTCTGGCCCTGGGGCGTAGTGAGTAAAGTCACAGGCTGCAGCACCAGCATCCCATATGGGCTCTGGTTAGAGTCCTGGCTGCTCCCCTTCTTACGGCCTGGAAAAGCAGCAGAGGATGGCCCAAGTGCCTTGGGCCTCTGCACCCACATGGGAAACGCATAAGAAGCTCTCTGCTCCTGGCTTCGGACTTGCCGAATCCCAGCAGCCATGTGGGGAGTGGATCAGAGGATGAAAGATCTGTCTCTCCCCTCTTTGTCTTTCATAAATAAATAAATCTTTAAAAAAAAAAAAAAGAAAAAAAACTCTAAGCAATGTCAGGAATTAATTGAAAGAATTCCCATAAACTTGGGTCAGATGAGAATTGGTCCTGTGTACGTACCATGAGAAGACAATTATTTCCAACATGAGAAAAAGAATTATTTTAGTAAAACAAAGATGAACTTGCTTCTTTGCCCTTGGTCCTGTGCTGGAAGATGACAAAGGGCTAAATTCATGGAATGCGAAACCTACAATGTTTGATCCAGTCAGTTGTCATTCCAGCAGCGGGAGAAATAGTAATGCTGTCTGGGGGTTTTGGATGAGTTGTTCTATTGCTCAGGGTGGACACAAACAATCCTCTTGGAGTTGAGACAATGCTCAGATCTCCCCAGCAGAGTGACGCAACCCTCCCCAGGAGGACCCACTCGTCAACTGCCCATCAAACCTCTCTGAGCACCAAGAAAACAGATTTGTTTTGATGTTAAGCATTTGTTCCATTCTTCAGAGGTGTGCCTAAATGTGCCTTTGCTTTTTCAGATTCTAAAAACTGACCAGGACACCAGACTTGTCACCGCAGACTGTTTTTTGGTGGAAGAGAAGCATTTTCTGTCTAAGGAAAAAAATGAAAGCAGGAAGCAACCGTTCCAGAGAGCCATTGGTCCAGAAGAAGAGATCGTGCAGATCCTGAGCAGCTGGTTCCCGGAGGAAGGCTATGTGGGCAGGATTGTCTTCAAGACCCAGCAGGAAGTAAGTGTGTCCAGGCGCAGCCTCCACTGTAAAAGCTCAGTGTGTCAGAACAACCTCCCTAAAGCTCAGAGTCTCTTCTGATCACAACTTGGATTATATTAAGTAAATATGGAGGCATGATTGTATTCTTCTACACATATACAGAATGTTGTCTCTAGATAATAGCTACTCTTTTTAACAAAAAAATCCCCTATAAAACACAGGGAGGAGGGGCTGGCTCTGTTATCAAAGACAACAGCTGTCCAAGTCCTAGCTGCTCCTTTTTCCATCCAGCTCCCTGCTAATCCAGCTAGGAAAGTTGTGGACACCCATGTGGGAGACCCAGATGGAGTTCTCGACTCTAGTTGTTGAGGCCATTTGGGAATGAGATGGCTTATAGAAGATTTTCTTCCTGTCTTTCCCTGTTTCTGTAATCCTGCCTTTCAAATAAATCTTACCAAAAAAAAAAGGGAGCAAGAACTTTAGGAATTGCTTACACACGCCTTCAGCTACCGGTCCAGGATTTACCTGTGTGCAAAGCTGTCATCCCCAGAGTTCCATTAAAGTATACCCCATCCCTAACCCATGAGGGGTATATGTCAGAAAGTACTACAGACAGGGACCAGCCGTATGACGTAGCAGGTGAAGCCTCTGCTGGGATGCTGGCATCCCATATGAGTGCTTGTCCATGTCCTGGCTGCCACACTTCTGCTCCAGCTGCTTGCCAATGTGCAGGAAAAGCAGCAGATGACCCAAAAAACGTGGGCCCCTGCCACCCACACAGGAGCCCTCAAAGAAGTTCTGGGCTCCTGGCTTTGTCATGGCTCAGCCTTAGCGATTGCGCCACCTGGGGGAGCAAACCAGTGGTTACAAGATTCTGTTGTCTCCCTTCTCCCTAATTCTTCTAAATAGATAAATGTGAAAAAGCAAAACCGAAAGTACAGACAGGACAAAATCCTACTCACAGTACTTCCACAGACCGAGAGCCCACCTGGTGACCAGTCCAGCTACTGTGTGGCCAGGTTCTGGACATGCTACGCAAAGGGATGTCCCAGGTAGAGAAGAGCAGGCTGGCATGACCTTCCAGCACACTACTCACAGTGGAGCATAGTTTAAACCTTATGACTTGCTAATTTCTGCAATTTTCATCTACTATTTTTGAGCTATGGCTGACAGTGAGTACAAACATAGAACAAAAACGCACAGAGCGAGCTGCTGTACTGCACAAAGCCTGTAGGTATTCTCCATCTGGTTTGACTAGGCAGTCTGGTTTGACTCATCAGTGCCTAGCTCACTCAGAGTTTGGGTTTTTCTCAGGATTTAGCTGAAAGGCAGCGTTACAGAGATAGAGTTACAGAGATAGAGGGGAGGCAAAGAGAGAGCTATCGGCTGATTCACTCCCCACATGACCACAGCAGCCAGAGCTGAACAATCCAAAGCCAGGAGCTTCTTCTCACATGGCTGCAGGGCATAACCACCTGAACCACCTTCCACCGCTACTCAGGCCATTGACATGGAGCAGGATGGAAAGTGGAACCAGTGGGGCTCAAACGGGATGCCAGTACCACAGTATGTGGCTTTAACTCCACAGTATGTAGGCTTTAGCTCATTTATAATGTGTCAGCCTTTCATACAACTTTTTGTTTTGAAGATATATTTACTTGAAAGGCAGAGCTAGAAAGGGAGAGATAAAGACCTTCCATCCACTGGTTTATTCCCCAAGACGTAAGGAGACAGGAACCCCAGCCTTGTCTCCCACAGGGCAGCAGGGTCTAGCAAAAGTGATTTGAAAAGAAGAGCCAGGGGGAGGGGCTGAGGAGATCTTCTGCCGCTTCCATCTCCCCAAATGGCCAGATCCTCACCAGGATGAAGTCAAACCAGAAACCCCATCCACATCTCCCAAGCAGGATCAAGGACCTAAGCACTAGGGCCATCTTTTGCTGCCTTCTCAGGCACATTAGCAGGGAGCTGGAGAGGAAGCAGAGTGACTGGGACTCAAACCAACACTCTCATATGGGCTGTCGTCATTACAAGTGGTAGCTAAATATGCTATGCCACAATGCTGCCCACTCTTTTTTTCTTTTTTTAAAGATTACTTGATTTGACAGGCAGTTACAGAAAGAGAAGGAGACAGATCTTCCATCCACTGGTTCCTCAAATGGCCAGAAATCAGGGGCTCTCACACTTGGGGAGCAAAGGCCCAAGCACTTAGGCTCCCTTTGCATTAGCAAGGAGCTGGATTAGAAGGCCACAGAGCAGCATCCAGTGTAAAACACCAGTGACACAGTGGTGATTTAACCTGTTACACCACAACACTGGGCCTGGTCAGAAGTCCGTGTGGGAGAGCCAGAGTGGCGCCTGGCTTTGGCCTGGCCCAGTGTTGCAGGCATATCAGGAATGAACCACATGGGACTTCTCCCTCTTCCTTTCAAATTTAAAAATAAATCAATAGCTGAGAAGGAAGTACTGTGGAGGTCAAAGGTGCCCACATACAACTTTGTGAAAAAACTAAAAGGTATTAAGTTTATTTTTGATACAAAAAAATTATAAAGATTTTTATCAAAAGATATAGAGAGGAGAGAGAGGAAGATCATCTGTCCACTCCCCAAGTGGCCGCAAAGGCCGGTGCTGAGCCAATCAGGAGCCAGAAGCCTCTTCCGGGTCTACCACACACATGCAGGAATCCCAGACTTTGGGCTGTCCTTTACTGCTTTCCCAAGCCACAAGCAGGGAGCTGGATGGGAAGCAGGGCCGCCAGGATTAGAACTGGTGCCCATATGGGATCCTGGCACATGCAAGGATTTTAGCCACTAGGCTACTGCGCTGGGCCTAAAAAAAATTTTTTTAAATCCTTGCTCTTTTTGTTAGGTTTTTAATGACTAAAGTATATCTTAAAAGACAACAGATCATGTTTAGCATATGTAGGTTGGGCCCCCACACCCACATGGGAGATTCGAAAGGTCCTGGCTTCAGACCAGTCCAGCTCTGACCACTGTGGTCATGCGGGGAGTGAACCAGTGGATGAAGATCCTCTTCCCCCACACCTCCAGTCTTGCCTCCTCTCTGTTGAATTTTGCCTTTCAGACAAAAATAAACCATAGGGAAAAAGATGTTTATAGATTTGGAGCTCTAAGTTTCCCCATTTATTCTGTGGAACTAGTGAAATATGCAAACAGTTTAGCCACACATTAAATCTCCAAATTGTGATCTCATCTCTCCCCTCTGCCTTTTATCATTTATTATGAAAACTGGCATGTACTTATCTTTCTCCTTTCTACCCACCCCCCTTTTTTAACAATTATTTATTTGAAAATTAGAGTGGTCATTTTCTATCCTCTGATGCACTCCCAATATGGCTGCAAAAGCCAGGGTAAGGCCAGCCTAAGGCCAGGAGTCTCATCCAGGTGACCCGTGGGTGGCAGTCCGAGCTCTTCCACTGCTTCTCTAGTGCATTAGTAGGGAGTTGGGTTGAAAGTGGAGCACCCAGACTCAAAGCAGCACACATATGGGGTGCTGGCATTGCCAACCGCTACTGGATTAGAAACTGACAATTTGGGGCCCTGAAACATTAAATAATCCTGAACAGGTCACCTAACTTCTATAAACCTTGGTCCCCTAATCTGTGGAATCTGTAATAGAAATTGCTTTCCTGCCCCCAAAGCTGTCAGGAGATGAATGTCAAAAATGCAGACAATGATGGACATTTGGTACAGTGACTGAGCCACCATTTGGAATGCCTGCTTCTAGACTGTCAGGGTCCGAGGACCAATTCTGCTCTTCCTTCCAGGTTCCTGCTACTACACAACCCTGTGGGGCACAAGAATGGCTCCAGTACTAGATCTTTGCAACTCATAGAAGACCCAGAAGTCAGGGCTCCGGGTTTCAGCTGAGCCAAGGCCTATGCTGTTGGCAGGCTTTTGTTGTTGCTATTACTTGAAGCGAATCAACAGGTGGAAAATCTCTGTGTTTTTGCCTTTCAAATAAGTATTTTTAAAATGAAGAAAATGTTCAGTGAAAGAGCATAAACGAGGTCTGCTGTTTTAATCTGTTTACAAACATGTGGCTTCTCACATAGCCGGAAAAGCCAGAAGTGAGACAGTTCTGAGTAAGGCTACAAAGCTCACCTCTTAAAAGTAATGACTAGTACATTATTGTCATTGGAATATTTCGTGTGATAACTTAGAACCCTTTGTTTTATTTCTTGCTTCCTGGGTTTTGGTTTCCCCAGCTTCTGTCTCCGGATAAATTAGGATGACCAATGCAATGACATATCATACAGCTACAATCTATTATGCAGCAAGACCTCCAAGAACGGACATGAAACAAAGAACACTCTTAAGTAAGGAGAAAACAAAGTTGTAGAACAGTATAAAGTAGAAGGGGACAATCTCATTTTGTAACTCCTAGCAATCGATGCTTGCAAATTGTTATGCCCTGGTTGCAGGAGTGATGGGCTCAGGCCGGAGGACCCTGTGTGGGTCGTTGCTGGTACTAGCTAGCTTGGCGCCACCTGGAGGCAGTTATTTACTTCAATTTTAATAACAGTGAAAACAGTTGTTATATGGCTGGCTGGTTGAAACTTCCAGGACAGTGAAAAATTGTTAGCTTTCTCTAATTCGTTCACACCATTTCAGCAGCCTGGCCTAAGAAGAAAATGCTAAAATTCTGGAGATTGGAGGTAAGTCCCCGTTTCTGAATGGGTTTACCTACCATTTACTTTCTCAGCACTCCTACCCTCTAAGTCCACCTTTTAGAGATTGTCACTTCCATTGTAAAATGTTATAAAGGACAGGAGCCCATGTGACAGTTCCATCTCAATTCACATCACTCCGTGGTTTTATTGTATACAGTCATATGTATTCACATTCAGGATACACACAAATGTTCCTATGTGTGTCAGTATTTGATGTAGCTCATATGCAGCCAGTCTCATCCCTTTCATGTGGATTTTGGTTCCTTCAACCTGTTTCAGCTGTTTCACACTTAAGATGTCCAATATATCCTCTATGCTCAGTAGCTACACAGAAATGAGAATTATCTTAAATGGACACCACTGTGATTTCATCTGGTGTTTGACAATACCAAAATGGTATACTGTTTCTTACAAATTTACTGTAGGTGATGTGGACTTTCCAACAAGACATCCCGTGTGAACACTGCACAGGACGTCATTCAGCAGTATATGTCATTGCACTGATCACCCTAATTTTAACCAGAGACAGAAGCTGGGGAAACCAAAACCCAGGAAGTAAGAAAGCATAAAGGGTTCTAAGTTATCACATAAAATATCCCAATGACAATGAACAGGCTTACTGTGGGCCAGACCTCATGGGTCTGTCAGTATCAGGAGAAATTCAGTACTTTCTCCCTCCTTTACAACAGTTTATGAAATGCTAACATGAGAACAGTTCTTAAGTTATAGATCGGTTCTTTTATACTCTTTCTTTACTCTGAATTTTACCATTTATTCACACTTTTCTCCCCCTTCAACAAAGACCCCAGAAGAGAGATGTGCTGTTCAAGATGACAGAGAGGTGATCCTGAGCTCAGAGGAGAGCTTCTTTGTCCAGGTGCATGACGTTTCCCCGGAGCAACCGCGCACAGTCATCAAGGCACCCCGTGTGAGCACTGCACAGGACGTCATTCAGCAGGTAACAGCCTCTCTCCCTCCCTGACCTTAGCCCTTTCTTCAGCATCAGTTGTTGGAATTCAGCAGCTATTTATACAGCAACAGTTCAATCTATGAATGAATTTCTAGAAACATGGGGGAAAGAGGAAGTATGTCTGATGGCTGAAAGCTATTAGTTCAGTCAACACACACTAAGATGTGTACATGTCGTGAGCCTGAGACACCTCAGTCAGTAACTTGCATCTCTGATCACAGACAGGCTTAGGGAACTCCGACTTCCCTCCTAGCCAGATGTGAAGAAGAGACAGTGTAACTGTTCACAAGCTATATCAAACTGGCTGCATCTTACTGCTGAGATCCTAAAAAGATCCTGGGTCTATGCTTCAATCCAGCTCCCTTTAAGAGGGGGAGAAACAGTGCCCAGCACAGTAGCCTAGCAGCTAAAATCCTCCCCTTGCACACACTGGGATACATATAGGCACCAGTTCATGTCCTGGCAGTCCCACTTCCCATCCAGCTCCCTGCTTGTGGCCTGAGAAAGCAGTGGAGGACTGCCCAAAGTCTTGGGGACCCTGCACCTACCTGGGAGAGGCTCCTGGCTTCGGATTGACTCAGCTCCAGCCATGGTGGCCACTTGGGGAGTGAACCAATGGATGGAAAACCTTCCTCTCAGTCTCTCTTCTCTGTATCTGACTTTCCAATAAAAATAAAACAAGGGGGGGGGGGGGTGGGGAACAAAAGCTTCCCTGCTTTGTCTCTTATGGAAAGACTTCTAATTTCAGTTTGCACCAACACATTACAACACGTACATACAACATGATTATAATGCAACAGAACTTTTCTTAAAAGGCCACTGCTGAAGATAAATATTTGTAATGTGCTTAGCACAATTCCTAGCACATGGTTAACACTACTATTATTGCTATCCTTCCTGTATAATTTAATATTAACCTCTTAATCCTCTCTGAATTCCAGACTGGCCAGATTCCATCTTTCTTTGGTTCACCTGTTCCCCCACAATGCAGGTCAACTACACAGTAGGTCCTCACCAAACATGTATGAATGGATAAATGCATATTCCCGTATTAACAAAAAAAGGCAATTGGGGGAGGGTAGCCTGTGAGCCAGAGAAGCTTCCGAAGGGTCAGGATTGTTTTCCTTGTATCATCATCTTCACTCTAGAGCTTTTCTGTGTGAATACTCTGGACTCTACTTACCTTCTAGAAGCTTAAGTTTCTTCATTTGAAAATAGGGATGATAATGCTTAAGTAACAGCCTGTTGAGATGCTTAAAGTGATGGAGCACAGTATGTTACAGCTATAATTACACAAATGTAAAACGAGCCAGATGCGTTGCTCTGGAAAAGCCCTTAGTTTCTTTTAGAATGAATGTAAATGCTGCAGAGCCCGTGTCTGTCTGTATGCAGTTGACTGTAACTTTTCTTTCAGACCTTGTGCAAAGCCAAATACTCCTACAGCATCCTGAGCAACCCCAACCCCAGTGACTATGTGCTCCTGGAGGAGGTGGTGAAAGACACCAGCACCAAGAAGTCTTCTACCCCAAAGCCCTCTCAGCGAGTCCTTTTGGATCAGGAGTGTGTGTTTCAAGCTCAAAGCAAGTGGAAAGGGGCAGGAAAATTCATCCTTAAGCTAAAGGAACAAGTGCAGGTAACATTTTACAGTTATTTCCCTTTCATTATAACCAAATCACAGTCAGATTTGAGAGCCAGCTTTGTCTTCACTGTGGAGTAGAAAAGTCTATGCTCCCCTGACAGTCGTCCCTCAGTCCTTTCCAAAGCCCTATG
This sequence comes from Ochotona curzoniae, assembly GCF_017591425.1. Taxonomy (NCBI): domain Eukaryota; kingdom Metazoa; phylum Chordata; class Mammalia; order Lagomorpha; family Ochotonidae; genus Ochotona; species Ochotona curzoniae. The sequence continues at coordinate 27,351,752 of NW_024466512.1, read as the reverse complement.
TAGCACTTTCATTCTGAAACAGTGCCATGTAATTGAAGGCGCTGAGTTTAACCTCAAACCAATGGAAGACTTCTTCCCACAGGCATCCCGAGAAGACAAAAGAAAAGGCATTTCTTTTGCCAGTGAACTCAAAAAGCTCACCAAGTCAACTAAACAGCCTCGAGGATTCACATCGTCTTCTCAGCTCTTGGCCTCAGAAAACATTCAAAATAAGGAGGAGAAACCCATGACTGGCTTGTACTCTGGGGACACAACGGATTACCGACAGTGACCAAGGGCGACATGCTTTACCCAGGTATACTGTCAGTTGTGCCTTAAGTTATTCTGCAAGGCATGGTTAATACAGTACCTTTTGTCTTTTCCAAGAGGAGAGTATTGCCAGAAGGCAGTTAACATGGAAAGAATTCTAAAGATATACAAGCATGCTTCAAAAAGATCATGAAAAATGAAACTGCAAGTTTCAGGGCAAAATATTTGAAATCTATGCACATGTTTTCTTCAAAAAGTTCATCTAAAATTATTTTGAAAAATTTATGTATGGATTTCAAAAATTTTGTACCAAAATAAAAAGTACTTTTAAAATTAATTTTTCCACAAACCTTCTGAAGTCTCCTCATACATAACTTGAAGTTACGTTAGACCTTATTTTATAGATTAAGCTAAGGACCCCAAGAAGACAACCTTCTCAGCCTTATTCAGCAGTCTGGAACTGTGCTGATAACACACAAATGTTCTTTCAAAACTGTATGGATCATTCCATGTTACATGCTTGCTTCTATTTTGTTTTAAAATCAAACATCTCTTCCGCATCAATTTTACAAAGCAAAAAAAAGGAGCTGGCATCCAGGAGCTCATGGTTAAAAAGAAAGCACAGCAATTTAACAGCCTCTTTCTTAAATGAATTACAGTTAACAGCTTCAGATACCAGCCCACTGCTTGGTATTCACATTAACTTTCATTCTGTTTGAATGTTGGGAACCCAACATAAGCTTATTCTATTAAGTTTGTTTCTTTATTCGTATTTATGTTATTTCAGAGACAGAGTTGGATAAACAAAGAGCTCTCATCAGCTCAGTCCCCAAATGACCACAGAGAGCCAAAGCCAGGAGCCTAGACTTTAACCCAGGTCTTCCATGTGAGTGACAAACAACCCAATTAGATGAGTCCTCATCCCTGCCTCCCAGGGTCAGCATTAGCAGGACGTGTGAGTCAATAGCCAGAGCTGGGCATCGAATAAGTAATCTGACAAAGGACACAGTATCTTAACCGTTGGGCCACTCACCCATCATTTAGTTTCTCAATGAAGAGAAAAATCAAAGCATAACTGCACCTATTCATTGTAGTTTTAAGATTTAAAATACATGAGACAATCATAGTACAGGCACTATGAATTACACCAGAGCATCAACATGTACCTTTAGCAGGAATTTCTCAAAGACGATTACAAACCTTGACAAGACCATGTCAGGTCGGATGGGTTCAAGTCCCAGCTTCCTGTTAATGCAGACCCTAGGAGGTAGCAGTGATTGCTCAAGCAGTCAACCTGGGGTGAGACCTGGAGTGACTTCAAAGCTCCCAGTTTTATTCTGGCCAAAGCCGCAGCCATTAGGGGCAATCAGAGTTATGAGCCAGTAGATGAGAACTCTCTCTCAAATATTTAGTTACAAAATTACCTCTTCATGGAATAAAACTTGATTTCTAACGTCCCCTAAAGCAACCCACTATCCATTAAAACTATTTCTGTATTTCAGAAACAAATCCTAGAATAGTGCCTCATATTGTACTTAAAATCCTTCAAGTGTAGTATGCAAGGTTGGTGAGGTTCTCTGTGTAGACTTACTGACAGTAATCTGCGTCAACAGCTTCAGGAAATGTCAAGTGTGAGCAGAACAATGAGCTCTAAGGGTGTCCAGCACCCTTTTTCTACTGAGACACATCTGGTATCTCCATTATTAAAGTTCTAGACTGTCTCTTTTGCCCCAGTATTGCTGAATCAAACCTCATCCAAAAAGCAAAGTAAGCCTGAGGCCTCGACACTAATGTTGAGCCTCTCCAACTGTTAGGAAATGACTGAGAGCATGACATAATGACAAGTCAGAATCTGTTGCTTTCCATACTCCTAACACGTCTGTGATTTATTAGGTGCTAAGTTGTACCATATCAGTATTGCAGCTCTCCTAGGAATAGGGTACTTTATACTAATGTCCATAAATGTGGGTGCCGTTCTGCCATCAGGAGCCCTTACTACAAGATGACATTGAGTAGGTAAGGTAGTCCTGGCTACTCCACTTCAAATCCAGTTTCCTGCTAATACTGTGCCAGAGAACACAGTAGATGGTGGTCCAAGTACTTGAGTCCCTGACATTCCTGTGGGAAATCCAGATGGAGTTCCAGGCACCCATCTTCAGCCTAGTCCAATCCTTTTAGACATGTAGAAAACCAACCAGTGGATAGAAGATCTCTCTCTGCCCACTCCCTTGTCACTCATCTTTTACACAAATACTAAAAGAGAAAATACAACTCCACTAGAAATCTGAATTAAAATATAATGCTGAAGTTTTGTTTTAATCTATTTAAAGGCAGAGTTACACAGAGAAAGAAGGTCAGAGGAAAACAGATTTTCCACCTGTTGGTTCAGTTCCTAATGGTCACAGCAGCCAGGGCTGGGCCAAGCAGCAGCCAGGAGCTGAGAATGCCAATGGAGTGTCCTGTGGAAGGGACTCAGAAATTTGGACCATCTTTTGTTGCTCATCCAGGCACATCAAGAAACTGGACTAAAGTGGCACCACCAGGACTAATTAAAAAAAAAAAAACAGTATCCAAATAGGATGTCAGCCTCACAGGTGACGAGCACAGCATCAGCACCTGTGATGAACACTTCTGAAAATGGGGAGAGGTGCAGTAAATGAAATGATTCCCTCTGGGATTCCTGTGGCATCACTCATTTGACATATTTCATGTTATATGCTATGAAATGATTACACCCAAAGTTAAAATGACAAGAATTTCTGAAATATACATTCATCTTACTGTTATCTGAATGCACAATTAAAAGATTACACTTCCTCTTCAAGTTGAAGAGTTTATTTGAACATAATAAATTTTTTCCCTACAGTATATAGTGCTCCAGGGCAAAAATAGCTAATGTTCTAACATTTAAACTCCTAGTCACCATTTACTGGGTTTCTGTTGGTTAAACAACTCTGAAAAAGAGCTATGCTATCTATAAAAGTCTGCCTCAATAGATTAATTATCTATGTGTATATTACAGGCGAAGATCTCCCAGGAAGAAGTTCAAGAACAAACACAATAGAAAAAAATAGAATTACCTTATTTTGTTAGCCTTAAAACTGGAAACTGATGATTTCTGAAGTCTTCACCCTACGTAAGGTCCATGCTGAAGGCAAGCAAGATGGCACAGGATGGTAACTACCAACCAACTTACTAACAAAGGAAGGAAGCCCAAGGAATTCCCATTATATAAATGTAAGCAGTTGGAAAACCATCACCAAGCTTGAAGTAACTGATTTAGAACAGGGGTCAGCAAGCTGTATCTGTAAAGGGCCAGATGATGGATACTTTACAGTCGGAGATGACATGATCTCTGTTCCAACTCCGCACCTCTACTGATGTAGTAGCCACAGACTATGACTATATATATATATATATACACACACATATATATCAAATGAACATGGCGAGAGTCTGGTAAGACTTCACTGATGGACACTGAAATTGAATTTGGTATGAATTTCATGTATCTGCTAGAGTTTCATCCAACCATTTCAAAATGCACAAGCTGTTCTGAAAAGGCCATATAAAAACGGGAGGGCTGGATTTGGCCCCAGGGCCTTACTTTTCCAACCTGAGAACTGAGAACAAGGGGTCAGAAATCAGAAAACAAAAAAAGGCTAGTGTAGCTATTCATTGTTTGGCTGAGAATTGGAAGTTTCTGTGCACTGCAAATGTAAATATGTCCTATAAGAGTCATTAAAAGTAATTCAATACAGTTCCTAAACTGTGTACAATAATGAACTCTTTAGAATTTTTTTTACACATAGAAAAAAACTTTTTTTTTAAAGGCTACTGTTTATATATATACTCAGATTATTTCCTTTTGGGATTTCATAAAATGAACTTAGAACGATGTGTAATTTATATCTACTGAGATGTGATGTCATAAGGAACCCCTAACCGTTTTGTAAAATCAAAAATAGATTGAGCTGGTAAATTTATTTATTTTATAAGGTTTGTAGTGACACTATACTTATATTTATTAGACATAACTTCCTGGATAGTCTATGGATTAGATGCATTTATCGTTCAATTTCACTATCTGAAGATAACTCTCCTAAAATGAAAGTGTGCTCTGAGCATCTGAACTGGGCTAGACTTTCATGTAAGAGCCTCAGCCTCATCTTCATTTCTAATTAAGAGCTACTGATCCAAGCAACACTTGCCATTTCACGTAAGTTTCTTTTAAAACTTTCCTGTACAAAACTATCAATCAAATGTAAAGGACTCTTATTCTTGGTACAAAACAAATTACAACTTAAATGAAACTTGTTTTTCTGATGTAAATCCCAAGTTACCATTATACTGCTATTAAATTTTAACAATTTTTACCAATTATAAAAACAAGTAAAACAATTGCCATGCTTCTTGTGTATTCCAAAAACATGCCATGTTGAAAATGTACCACATGGTTTTCATGTCACTTAAAGATCAGTGAGACAAGGCCCTCATACTAGATTCTAGATACTACAGTTTGTACATGTTGTACAGGGCTACTGTTGCCTTTTAAATGTAGTCTGTAACAAATATACAATGCAACATTGTAAGAACATTCCAGAAATGCCTTATCAAGCCCTTGACGGGTCAAATGGCTGCGATAAACTACAGCAAATCACAACACTAGCGGGTAGACAATGCCCTCCTTGTGGTAAAACCTCTTTTTCCTTAGGAAGGAGAAGTTACCTGCAGTTCTCCGTGGAGGCTCATTAATGAAGTATGTCCCCAAAGATGTGCAGTTTCCTTTTTAACACCTACCCAGACACGCATGGACATCACTTTCTGGTCTGAACAAACCAGAATTAACTCATGCACACAGCTCTTAAAGATGTGCTTCCATGCCAATGAACAAGATCCCGACTTTCCTCTCCTGTGATCCTACACTAGTCAAGACTAACAAGCATCCTGCAGGGCAAGTGCTCTTAAGATGGTCCTTTCCGAGTTCAGGAAAAGAAAGTGCCTGGTCCCCCAAAGTTATTAAAAGACAGACTGCCTTTTATACAGAATCCAGATTTGGGTCAACACATTTTCTTGCTGCACTGTCAATAATGTATTATTCACCACATCTAAGTATAAATTTCCCATGTTAAATACTTAGCCACCAGCTAAGAATTGCTTATAATATCTGAAATGTGTATCTCTGAAACAGTCTTAGAGTCAAAACATACCATGTCCCAGCCTGTCACCAAGTAGTGCTTGGAAACCATCCCTATTTCATGACGTACACCTGAACTATGAAGCAATCCCAAACACTGACTTAGGTGATGTTGACTTTTTTAAAGCACTCTGAATGAGGTTGAGGTATCTATGTGAATACTAATGAGTACTACATTTAGTTCTGAAAAAGAAACTCATGGATAATCATATAAAGTTAATGCAAAAATATATTTCATCATCAAATTCATATAGGACATTCAAATACTGGATGTATAATTATGGTTCCCCTATAACTACACACATTAACAAAGTAGAAAGCATAAGAAAAACAGCTCATTTTTCACCTAAACTACAGTTTCTGCTGCCAAAATATAAATGCACTTGTATATGTTTGGAAAATAAATGATCTGTGATATAGTCTGATAATTTGTGCTCTGATGGAAACAGACCCTTGGTTATCCTCCACAAATTTGTAACAGGCTTTGTTTTTTGTTTCTAAAAGATGAGTTCTCTGCAAGCTAATATTTATAAGCTGAGTCACACCTTTATCATAATGAAAAAAGCCCAAAAAGTTTGATCTCATTATATATTTGTATATGAAATATAAGATTATTTTTATCGGAAAAGCAGATATACAAAGAGGAGAGACAAAGATCTTCTGTCCACTGATTCACTCCCTAAGTAGCTGCAACAGCCAGAGATGAGTCGACCCAGAAGCCAGGAGCCAGGAACTTCCTCTGGTCTCCCAGGTAGGTGCAGGGTCCCAAGGCTTTGGGCAGTCCTCGACTGCTTTCCCAGGCCACAGGCAGGGAGCTGGATGGGAAGTGGAGCAGACAGGACTCACACAGCCACCTGCAGTATTGGCATCCTTGATGGGTGCCTATATAACTTGCTACACCACAGTCCTGGCCCCTATATTGCTATTTGCTTTTTTTCTACTCTCACAATAAGCAAAGACATTTTGATTCAACTACTAACAGAAAAAAACTTACAACCTAATCAATGCAACACAGATGTCATTAGTTACTCAGTGTTTGAAAAGCTACTATTAAAAAAACTGTTAAAGCAGGCATTTTACCAGTAAAGAGAATAAAAAAAATAAATGAAGCCACAATAGGTATAGCCTTTATCCCTGCAACAGCAATTCTTCATTATTCTCCTGGTCATGTCACAAAATGCGAAGAACTCCAGAGACTAGACTCACAATAAAACCGTCTTTGAAAACAGCTACAATGAATAACTGATTCTTTTTTACAAAAGCCAACATAGGGGTCTAGCGTTGTAGCCTAGCAGCTGAAGTCCTAGCCTTGCACATGCTGGGATCCCATATGAGCGCCGGTTCTAATCTCGGCAGTCCCGATTCCCATCCAGCTCCCTGCTTGTGGCCTGAGAAAGCAGTCAAGGACGGCCCAAAGTCTTCGGACCCTGCACGTGCATGGCAGACCCAGAAGAACCTCCTGGCTCCTAGCTTCGGATCAGGTCAGCCCCGGCTGTTGCAGCCACTTGGGGAATGACTCATCGGACTGAAGATCTACCTCTCTGTCTCTTCTCCTGTCTATCTGCCTTTCCAATAAAAGTAAAATAAATCTAAAAAAAAAAAAGGCCAATTTAGGCAGCTTCTCAAAGTACATTATTTAATGAACCTGGGACCAATTTCAAGCTATTTACTTTTTCCTTCGAAAAATACCATTAGGTTGTTTCTCTTTTCCAGCTATGATTATGTGACAAATATATTTGTTTATAAAGAGTAAATAGCTTAAAAACAATTTTGATAATCTTGATTTTTCTATTCTATATAGAAACTGTATTCCGATAAGATTCAATCCAAGTTTTTTTTTAAAGAATACTGTAACTTAATATGTACATTAAATTTTTAAAAGGCAACATGATGAAATTTTCAAATGCTGTCAAGGAAAGACTTTAGATCCTCAATGAAATGTTTTCAGGATGTCACAGAAGCGGTAATGTGTCCTCTAACCATTCTTAGGACCTTTCTTTTTACAAGGAGAGTTTCCTAAGTAGACAGCATACCTTGACATGTATTCGCGCACACACAGTCTAACAAAGTTCACTTCATCATTTTTACTGCTGCAATGATGTTGTCAAATGCTTGGTGAAGTCCAGGGGTGACTGAATAGCAGCTTCATTGCAATGTCTTTTGATTAGTTGATTTAGATCTTCGTTTAAAACTGAATCACCTTGTACAACTTTATCCTGGAAAACATTAAAGGTATGAGTTGGGCTTCTGCTCATGGCCTAAGGAAACCCTACCTGTAGGTAAAGTGGAAAACAGCAACCGCTAAAAAGAACATGGGAAAACTAACGACAGATGGTTGGTCAGGCCCTGGACATTTCCTAAACATGACTATCTCTGTGGCATTCTAAACCCATCCATCTATTCTACTATAAACTCCTAAACATGAAAAAAAGTCTATATATAAAACAATCAAGTTAGAGACATTAATTTGATTAAATCCCCCCCCCAGAGAAATAGAGGTAGTAAGTTGCCACATGAATTGCTCACATCCTATATTAGAGTTGCTGAATTTGAATTTCAGCTTTGTTTCCAACTATAGCTTCCTTGCTAATGTGCATCCAGAGAGCAGCGGGTGGGATCTTAAGCACACGGGTTCCTGGCATCCACTGGTGTTCCAGGCCCATGTGAGGCAGGCAATAAATGGGAGAGCTCTGCCTACCTTTCAAATAATATTTAAAAGGTAAAATGGGGCCCGGCGCGGTGGCGCAAGTGGTTAAAGGTCCTCGCTTCGCACTCCCGGGATCCCATATGGGCGCCGGTTCTAATCCCGGCAGCCCCGCTTCCCTTCCAGCTCCCTGCATGTGGCCCAGGAAAGCAGTCGAGGACGGCCCAAAGCTTTGGGAACCTGCACCCGCGTGGGAGACCCGGAAGAGGCTCCTGGCTTCGGATCGGCATAGTATCGGCCCGTTGCGCTCACTTGGGGAGTGAATCATCGGACGGAAGATCTTCCTCTCTGTCTCTCCTCTCTGTATATCCGCCTTTCCAATGAAAAAATAATAAAAATAAATCTTTAAATAAAAAGGTAAAATGAATTAAATACCTTCTTTTTAGCATGTGAAGATTCAACAGGAGGGTTGAATGTCATTGTTGCCATGCTGTAAGTCTCAAAAAGTTCAGATGCAGATCTGTAATTTCAAGTATGAGAAATGCAGAGATATCAGCATAACTGTGTAACTTGAAAATAAGTAGACTGAATGCAAAGACGGCTTCATTATTCTAGACCCATATTAAGGTATAACATTCCCCTGCTTTTGAAACCAACAAACCACCCATATACTCAAACCACCGGCACCTTCCACCTCCTGGTCTGCTGTCTTATAAAGGGGACTTTTCACAGTGAGTGGCTACGAGCTGCAGGCTGTGGATAAACACGGCAGTGCCGTCACTACCTTCGGCTCAGCTCGGGCCTGAGTGCTTCAGAGCCTTCAACAGGTGCACCGGCAATGAGGTGTGCTGCGTATCTACGCACTATGGGATGATAGTGTCTCTGCAGAGAAAACAAAACGAGCAGCTTACGTAGGTCAGCACTTGACAATACAAGCATTTTTTCACAACAAATCTTCTCTTTAAAAACCACATACATATGTAATTCATTAGAATATTATACATAAAGAAAATCTTTGCTCACAGGAATAAAATGCCAATCTACTGGATGAACAAGTTAATACTCACAGCACTTGGTCTTGCTTTTAGAGCATTTACCTAATGCTAGTATTTCCTATAAAAATCACCCAGCTGCTGTGCACACTGCAAATTACCACATGGAAGGAAGAAACCAGCTTGAAAAACAGGGCCAACTGGGCCCGGCGCAACTGCGTGGTGATTAAAGTTCACACCTTGAACACACTGGGATCTCATAGGGGTGCCGGTTCTAATCCCGGCAGCTCCACTTCCCATCCAGCTCCCTGCTTGTGGCCTGGGAAAGCAGTTGAGGACGGCCCAAAGCCTTGGGATCCTGCACCCGTGTGGGAGACCTAGAAGAGGCTCCTGGATCCTGGCTTCGGACTGGCTCAGCTCCAGCCGTTGTGGAGTGAATCACGGGATGGAAGATGATCTCTCTTTCCTCCTCTCTGTATATTTGTCTTTCCAATAAAAATAAAAAACAAAAAAAAACAGGGCCAACTGAGCCATCCTGGAATAGGATCCAAGACAATGTAACTGATAACAAATCATCTTCCTGTTATTAGGGAAATTTTTCATAAAACCACCTACAACAGGGCCTGGCGCGGAAGTGTGGCTAACACCCTTGTCTTGCACACTCCGGGACCCCATATGGGCAACATTTCTAATCTTAGTAGCCCCTCTTCCCATCCAGCTCCTTGCTTGCAGCCTGGGAAAGCAGTCGAGGATGGCCCAAAGCCTTAGGACCCTGCACCCACATGGGAGACCTGGAAAAATTCCCGGCTTCCGACTGGAGCAGCACGGGCCATGTAGCCACTTGGGGAGTGAATCAACAGACAGGAGAGCTTCCTCTCTGTATATCTGACATTCCAATAGAAATAAATTAAAAAAAAAAAAAAAAAAAACCCTTCTACAACCTGCCCCCACACAACTGTAACTATTTTTCTCTGTTCTGAATTGCTGGTAAGAACAATGTATAAAAGGGACATACTACAGGGCAGGCTTTCTGGCAGGCTTGTTTGGTTTCTGGCACTGTCGGGTGGAGGGCAGGGGGGCAGGGTGGCAGGGTGGCAGGGTGCAGAAAGGCTTCTTACCCGCAGTGCATGCAGTTCCCACAGAGCGGTGTTCTGAGCATTACAGTATTCAGGTTCATCTAGCTCAGGGAGGAAAACTCCACTTCCTTGAGATTCATTGTCAAGCAGCAGATCTGTTTTTGGGAAAGTCTACAAAATACATCAAATAAGAATTAATTAAATGAATAATATTATTTAAAGAATGCTGATGCAGGCACTGTGGAACAGTAGGCTAAGCTAACGCTGGGCAGCCAGCATCCTATGTCAGTGTTTCTGTTCAAAGCCTGGCTATTCCACCTCCAATCCATCTCCCTGAAATTGCATTTGGGAAGCACAGGAGATGGCTCAAGTATGTGTCTTCCTGCCACCCATGTGGGAGATCGCGGTATTTCTCACTCTTAACTTCAGCCTGACTTAAACGGAGCTATTGTGGCACTGGGGCAATGAACCAATTAAAGAAGTCATATCCCAATCACCTTCCTCCAATACCTATCAAATAAACCTTTTTATAAAGAATAATTTTATTGTTCTGCATTTGTATTTACACTGATTTTATAAGGACTATAACTAGAGGCAGATGCTATGTTGTAGTGAGTAAAGCTCTCACCTGCCATGCCAGCAATCTCATATGAGCCACAGTTCTCATCCCAGCTATTCCACTTCCCTTCCAGCTACCTGCTGACATGCCCAAGAAAGCAGAAGCACCAAAACCTTGGGCCCCAGTGTCCACGTGGGACACACAGAAGCTGTTCTCGGATCCTGGTTTCAGACCAGCCCAGCTGCACCGCTGCAGCCATTTGAAGAAGTACATCACATAATCACACTCTCCCTCTCCTAACTCTGCCTTTCAGATAGAATAATCTTTTTTCAAAAAAGTGATAAAGATAAGGTCTTTAAAGGCCTTATCTTGTAGTTAGTTCTTGTTGTAAACATGGTGTATTATACATGCTGTATTAAACATGGTGTATTATACAAGGTAGAACGTTCTACCTTGATTTACATCCAAAAAAATACATACATATAAAACACTCCTGGGCCAGCAGTGTGACACAGCGAGCTAATGCCCTGCTTGCTGGCGCCAGCGTCCTACATATGTGCCAGTTTGTGTGCCAGTTTGTGTCCCAGCTGCTCCACTTGTGACCCAGCACTCTGTATGGCCTGGGAAAGCAGCAGAAGAGAGCCCAGGTCCTTGGGTGCCTGCATTCACACGGGAGACCAAGAAGAAAGCTCCTAGCCAGAGCAGCTTAGCTCTGGCAGTTGCGGTCATTTGGGGAGTGAAGTAGCAGATGGAAGACTTCTCCATCTCTCCTTCTCTATAAAATTTGCCTTCCAAATTAAAAAAAAAAATCTTAAGAAATGTACATGTAACATTATATTTAGCCTATAATCCCATTGTAAAAGCTCTTACAGAAATATCTGTAACAGGTACACATAAAAAAGACACTAAAGTATCATCTGTAGTAACAGAAATAATCTACATCTGTCATTCAAATAATGGTGTTAAGCTTCAGGCCAAGCAGCTAAAAGGCCTGCAGGGACAGAGCTCACTGTGCAGTACATTAGCTCGAGTCCTAACTTGGTTCCCAATTCCCTGGTTCCTAATGATAGAGACCCTAGAAGGCAGCAGTGACAGTCCAAGTTGCTGGGTTTCTGCCATTTAGATGGGAGACCTGGATGAATGTTCCAGTCCCAGGATTCTCATCGAGGCCCTAGCAGCTGTGCATTTTGCATTTCTCTCAGCCTCTAAAATTTGGGGAAAAAAAAAAAAAAAAGAGGGGAGAGCAAGCAAGAGCACCCCACAGAACTATAAAAGTCTGTCTAAATTTTAATTACAGCTCCACCTATTACTAGCAGCATCACTCCAAACTACTTACTCACACTGGATCTTATTTTTAAGTGAGTTGCCTTGTTATTAGAGTAATTAATTTTAAGTGAATTGTTATCTATTTGAATTAAAGGCAGGTAACTGAAAGAAAGGAAGAGAAACAGATATTCCATCTGCTGGTTCACTCTCCAAATGGCTATAATAAAGCTAGGGCAATGCCAAGAAGAGATAACAGTGATATTTGCAATGGCAAAAAAATGTGTACACCACCATTAAGGTTTTTTTTTTAAGATTTATTTATTTTTATTGCAAAGGCGGACATACAGAGAGGAGGAGAGACAGAGAGGAAGATCTTCCGTCCAATGGTTCACTCCCCAAGTGAGCGCAACGGCTGAAGCTGAGCTGATCCAATGCCAAGAGCTCTTTCAGGTCTCCCATGTGGGTGCAGGGTCCCAAGGCTTTGGGCCGTCCTCGACTGCTTTCCCAGGCCACAGGCAGGGGAGCTGGATGGGAAGTGGAGCTGCCGGGATTAGAACCGGCGACCACATGGGATCCCGGCACGTGCAAGGTGAGGACTTTAGCCACCACGCTATCGTGCCAGCCTCACCATTAAGTTTTAAAAGAAACTATACCACGATTAGCACTGTGACCTAGCACAATGGGCTCTGATGCACATCCCTGCTGCTCCACTTCCAACCCAGCACCCTACTAATGGACTGGGAAAAGCAGCAGAAGATGGCCCAAGTGTTTTGGCCTCTGTCATCTATGTGAAGACCTGAATGAAGCTGCTGCCTCTAGCTTCAACCTGGCCCAGCCCTGGTCACTGCAGCCACCTGGAGAGTGAACCAGAGGATTTAAGTTCTCTCTCTCCCTGTGAACTGATACACGCACGTGCACGTGCACGTGCACAAACACACACACACACACACACACACACACACACACACACAACATGACTGCACTCAGAGTTGGACTCTGTGGAACTCTATTACTACTTACATGCATTAATATCCTGGTAGTTGCCAAAATGCCAATGCTTGAATTTGGAAGAACGTGAAGAGCAAGGGTACAAAGACGTTTGATGAAGGCCAGGGCTCGCTGTTGAGAAACTTGCTTCCTGCGCTTGGTTAGCATGACATCAAGACACTGGAGTACAATCCCTACCCCTTCATTGGTAGCACCTGAAACAGCAGACACTTCAGCACTGCTCTCTTCCTTTATACAATTTCAGTGAATTCAAGAAAAACCCAACATGAACTGCTGCACTTAATGCCAGTTTCCTGCCCAGTAAAGTAATACTGGAGAATTACTAAAAGAAGCTCTGGGCTATAGTTACTCCATCTCCAGGCAACTCTGAAACTCTCCAAGTGCTACTAGGCCTAAATACCCACGTGCAGCACTGGAAGGCCAGCAATTTACGTAACACTTCTTCTCACATCTTTAACTGTTGTTCTGGTCATAACATATCTTTAAAGATAAGTTCGTATTAAGGAAATAACTAAATACACATACCTGCATGTAACTTGAACAGTGTCTTGTAGAGATGTGTATAGAATTTCATTGGATCAATATTCAGAACATCACCTTTCAAATAAAAAACAATTATGTACGTTGTTTACAGCTTCCAAAAACAAAGCAAACAAAATTTAATTTTTTTCTAAAAAAACAAACAAAACTTACCTTGCCCAGAAAGAATATGAAAAGCAGTCTGCACACAATGAAGGCTTTCTTGATAACTCAGATTCTTTAAAAAAAAAAAAAAAACATTAAAAAGTTATAATAAATACTAATACCTTTAAAAAGTAATCCAAAAATACTTACACCAGATTCAATGAGAGTATGAAGAACTACTAATAAATCATCAAAAAACTCGACATTGATAAGGTGAGCAAACCTGAAATCAAACAAAGCTTAGTTAACAAAAAACTTCAAAGCAGAAATAAAAGCAGGTAAAATCAATTTCTAAATTGTTTTAATATTCTATATTTCAAAAAGTGATGACAATTATTAATAATTATTGATAATTTTCATTACTTCAGATTGGCGTGGCAAGACACACACTGAACACTAGAACACATGAGACATTAAACAGATTAGCACTATCTCAAAATTAATTCTGCCCCTGGTGAGCACTATGGCATGGTGGGTAAAGCTACTGGTTACTGCACTGGCATCCTATATGGGCGCTGGTTTAAGTTCCAGCTATTCTACTTCCAATCCAGTTCTGTGCTAATGCATCTTAGAAAGCAGAAAGATGGTCCAAGTCCTTAGACACCTGCACACAATTTAGATACTTGCAAAAAAAAAGACCCAGAAGAAGCTCCTACACCCTGGCTTTGGAGTAGCTCAGCTTCAGGCACTGCAGCCAGAGGAGTGAACCAGCAGAGGGAACATCTGGCTGTCTCTCCCTCTCTCTCTGCTACATTGCCTTTCAAATAAATAAATGTTGAAACAAACAAAAACTTCTGCCCTGAGAAATAAGCTACTCACAGTAAACCTTCCTTGAGGTTTCTAGTGCAAGATTTCTAGTGCAATTCAGCAGCCAGTAGCATCAGCTTCTAAGAAAATCGGTGCTAATGAGAAAAGAGGTCAGACTTGCTATTTATAAAAATACAGTCTGAGAGAGCTTTAAATCTGAAATAGCAAGTACGCATTTGACAATGCAGTAAGACACAGCTGTGGACACCTGCATCCACGGGACAGCCTAGGTGTGAGTTTTGGCTCTGCATCCTCCTTGGGAGGCAGCAAGAGCTGTCTCGTAGCTCAGTCTATGCCACCCACCCTGCTCCTGAACTCGCTAGGAGATGAATCGGCAATTGGAAAGTGTCTCCCTCCATCTCGTCCTTTATATTCACTTGAAAGGTAGAGTGACACACCGAAGAACAGACAAATGAGTCCTCCATCCACTGACCTACTCTGTAAATGGCCACATCGGCTAGGACTGGTCCAGGCCAAAACCAGTAGCCAGCTTCATTAGCGTCTCCATGTGGGTGGCAGCAGTTGGGCCATCTTCCAGAAGGCAGCACTGCAGGTGGTGGCTTTAACCTGCTATATCACAGCACTAAGCCCCTCTCTTTCTGCCTCTCAAATATTTTTAAAATAGCAATAATAACAAATCTGGTATCTAGCCTAGGCTCTACCACTAGTTACCTATGTGCTTCCCAAAGAAGTTACTCAAGCATCCTGGACTTCCATTTCTAGAAATAACAGAGCACCAATAGCATTCAAGACAAAGAATCACCTGGGCTACGAAATACGAGTACTCTGCATAATTAACCAGACACTGAGTAGAACAAAGTCAGGACATCCTCCGGCATTAGTGAAGAGTCTTTAACCCTATGTAACTCTTCTGGGTCCCCAACCTGGGCGCAGGGGTCCAAGCACTTAGGCCATCTTCCACTGATTTCCCAGAAACATTAGCAGGAAGCTAGATTGGAAGAGAACAGACAGAACTCATATAAGTGCCAGCACTGCAGGCAGAGGTTTTACTTGCTAGGCGACAATGCAGGCCCCAGCCATCTGTTCTAATAAGACCGAAGCACAAAATACACAGACACAGATAAATACATGCAAAAGAATATTTAGGTGTAACATAAAGGACTGGTCAAATGATATAATTCAAATCCATAACAGACTATTACTATTAACCTGGAAAGATATCCCAAGTAACTGATTATCAAAAAGAGGGTAAAAAACCAAACTACAGAACCTCATACCTAGCATGATTCAGTCCGAGAGATAAGAAAGGCAGATAGGCACATGTGTACACAAAAGATCTTTTTCAAAAAGTTGTTGAAAAAAAGCATAAACTACACAGGAAGCTTCAAGAATTTTAAACCAAAATAAACCTTTTAGTTCACTGTATTTAGTTTTATGCAGACTAGGGAGATGATGTGCAAGCTGGGTTGAAATGCACAACCATGACTGGCATGAGCCACTCAAAGTGTGATGCTAGGATCCAGCATGATGGCTCAGTGGATAAATCTTCACCTTGTAAGCAGTGGGATATGGGGACTGATTCAAGTCTTAGCTGCTCTACTTTCAATCCAGCTCTCGTATTATGGCCTGGGAAGGCAACAGAAGATGGCCCAAAGCCTTGAGAGGCAGTACCCATGTAGGAGACCCAAAAGAAGCTATTAGCTTCAGATCAGCACATCGGCACAAGGGAATGAACCAGAGGATGGAAGATCTTTCTGTCTCTTCTCTCTCATTAATCTAATCTGCCTTTACAATAAAAATAAATAAATCTGGGTCTGGCACAATAGCCATGTGGCTGCAAGTCCTATCCTTGCACGTGCCAGGATCCTATAAGGATGCTGGTTCCTGGTTGCTCCAGCTCCCTGCTTGTGGCCTGGGAAAGCAATCAAAGATGTCCCAAAGCCTTGGGAACCTGCATCCACGTGAGGGACCCAGAAAAAGCTCCTGGCTTCAGATCAGCTCAGCTCCAGCCACTGCAGCCACCTGGAGAGTGAACCAGCAGATGGAAGACCTCTGTCTCCGTATCTCCTCCTCTCTGTAAAATGTGACTTTCCAATAAAAATAAATAAATCTTTAATAAATAAATAAATCTTTAAAAAAAAAGGTATGATGCTAGAGAAATATAAATTACACAGTGAAAAGAACCAAGAGATGAACCTTAGGGATGCCTGGCATTCACTGAGCTGAAGAAAATAACTACAGCAGATGTTAAAAACACTGTTGAGGTGAGAAAATCAAGAGTCCACTGTTACAGATGCAGTGCTACAAAGAGGAAACAGAAGCGAGGACCCTGGATTACCAGTGAAACTTCTAAATTTCTGGATTACCTTGGCTTTATTAAGTGATAAATCAAAAAGGTTTTAACCTACACAGCCCTTACTTGGCAAGACCTTCCAGCACTGCTGGCAGGAGAGGCGATCTCTGTGCCTTCTTCAATATTCTGAAGTATGTTACAAACACAATATTCAGAGTTTCTGTGTGCTGGCAGATGAAACAAAGTAATGTTAGCACAATCTGGTCCATTTTCTCCTGAGTTAACAAACAGCCGCTTTCAGAGCCTGATCTTGTCTATCCCTCCCACCTTTCCCTGCAAGTCAGTATTCGGAATTGTAACAGAATGAGCATATTCTGTAACTTCATAAAAATTACACTGATCATACCATGGTTTCTTGCATATCATAAAATTCACATACCTAAGTCTAATGAAGTAAACCAAAATACAACTAAAAATTAAGACAACAAATTTATTGCTAAAACCAGAACATTTTTAAAGTATACTAGATTGTGAAACTGCCTACCAATTTAAGTTTCTTCTCAGTACTCTCTGAAGCTTCCGCCTCCAAAAGCTCCCGCTCTAGTTTCTCTTCTGCTTTTTTCCACTGAAAATAGATTTGGGGTGGGGGGAGTGAGGAAGAGTACGTACCACTAAATGAAAACAGCAGAGTACGCAAATGTTAAAAAAAAAAATTCAATACTACAACATTATCTATAAACGCAAATGTAAGCAAAATCAGAAAAACACAGTATGTATATACAAACCAAATTAATGTGGTAGTTTCAAGCAGGGATAATGTCCACCCTTTTATACATGACTTATTTCTTTATAATAACTGAATCTATTAATAACTTCTCATTCTGAATGGTTGTTATGAGATATACTAACACTTCCTACAATTTCAATTTAAAATTTTCAGAGTTAAGCCCTAAAATAATGTCTACAATGAAAATAATCTAGAACATGGAAGCCAGCTGTCAATAATACTTTCAGCCTAGCCTTGTGGTACCTCCTGTTAAGCCATCACTTGCAACATTAGCATCCCAAGAGAGCACCTTTTCAAGCCCAAGCTGCACACCTCCCACCCATCTTCCTGCTAACATGTCTAGGAAGGTAGCAAACCATGGTCCACGTGCTTGGAATCCTGGCACCCACGTGGGAGCCAGGCTAGAATCCCTGCTCTTCGATTTCAATCTCACCCAACCCTGGCTGCTGTGGGCATTTAGGAAGGAAACCAGCAGACAGAAAGATCTCTGTCTCCCTGTCACTCTGACTTGGAAATAAATGCATCTTTAAAAAAAAAAGTACAACCATATACAAAGAAAAAAAAAAACCCAGACACTTCAGAAATTCAGTAAAATACTTCAACTTTTGAATGCTGTAAGAGCAGCAAATAATGGCTGCTAACCTCAACTAGTAAAGTTCTTTCACTGTTAATATCTCTTAACTCCACTACAAAAGTTTTCAATACATGCGCTGCTGAAGCAAGTACTACCAAAAAGATTCAGTGTTGGGCCTGGTGTGGCAGACTAGCAGCTAAAGTTCTCGCCTTGCTTGCACCGGAATCCCATATGCGTTCCAACTTGTGTCCTGGAGACGCTGCTTGCCATCCAGCTCCCTGTGACCTGGGAAAGCAGTCGAGGGTAGTCCAAAACCTTAGGACCCTGCACCCACATGGCAGACCTGCAAGAAGCCCTGACTCCGGATCGACTCAGCTCCGGCCACTGTGGCCACTTGGGGAGTGAATCAGTGGACAATAGATCTTCCTTGCTGTGCTCTCTGTGTATTTGACTTTCCAATAAAAATAAATGAATCTTTAAAAAAAAAAAGATTCAAAATGCTGGCATGTTCTTAATCTTTGCAATTTCCTTCACAATATCCAAATCTATTAATACAATAGGTATAACTGATACTACCTTCATTTGCTTGTAATCATTAAAATGTCTATTT
This sequence comes from Ochotona curzoniae, assembly GCF_017591425.1. NCBI lineage: Eukaryota > Metazoa > Chordata > Mammalia > Lagomorpha > Ochotonidae > Ochotona > Ochotona curzoniae. The sequence continues at coordinate 27,333,045 of NW_024466512.1, read as the reverse complement.
TAATGACTTTCATATTTTCCAAAATTTATTAACCCAATTTGAGTAGATATCCATAAAAAATATTTTGTATCAGCACAAAGCAATTAGATACAGCAAACTGTTTTGATAAAACAAAAACAGCAATAACAATGATGCTGAGATAGCAACAACTGTTCATAAAACATGCTAGGCTATACAAATACTAAATGATTTCTACACATTATCGCAAACGCATAATCATCAAGCAACATAGCTATGACTATTATTTGCTCCCTTTCCTGAAAAAAAAAAATTAAAATTTCAGTGAATAAACAAAGGCCTGGAATTTTAACACAGTTTAAAAAGCAAGCCAATAAACAAACATGATTGAGTTCCCAGCAGTTCATTTTGCAGCCACCTTCACACGAACTCATGCTCTCTACTGAGCAAAACTGTGTTCCATGGGATTCTAACTTGATCTAAAGACCTACGTATGACAGCCACATGGCACAGTGACATTCACCTACTGCTCCCCTGCCAGTAATTATCAGTTCAAGTTGAGTCAAGGAAACACTTCATTGCTGCTGTGAGGGAAAAATTATATTTCAAAATTTTTGTTTTTATGATTTAACTGAATTTTACCCATGCCAATTACAATTTTTGAGACTTTTTTCAAAAAACACACATATATTTTTTTAATTGCAAAGACAGATTTACACAGAGAAAAATCTTCTGTCCACTGGTTTACTCTCCAAGTGGCTACAACAGCTAGAACTGAGCTAATCCGAAGCTTGGAAATTCTTCAGCTCTCCCACACGAGTGCAGGGTCCCAAGGTCTTGGGCCATCTTCTATTGCTTTCCCAGGCCACAAGCAGGGGGCTGGATGGGAAGTGGAGCAGCTGAGACATGAATCAGAACCCATATGGTATCCTCGCAGACATAAAGCAAGGACTTAGCCTCTAAGGCTTTGGCGCGGGGTTCTAAAGATTTATTATTTGAAAGTTTTATAGGAGAGGACTGAGAGATCTTCCACTAGCTGGTTCTCTCCTCAGATGGCTGCAATGTCCACAGCAGAGCCAATCTGAAGCTAGAAACTTCTTCCAGATCGCCCACGAGGTGTCCATGTCAAATGATAACACTGATAGCATAACACCAGTCCCAAATACTATGATTTTAAGCCAAGATCCAACCAATTAAGCACTTAAATGCTAGGATGCCTCACTATGTGGAACAACTGTTAACAGATCTGAAGGAAAATACAGACTCTAATACAGTGGGAGTCCTTGAAAATGCATTTGCCCCAATGGACAGATCGACAAAACAGAAACTCACCATGAAAACAAGAGATCTCACCCAGACAATAAAACAAATGGACTCAACTGACTGGTCTTCTGCCTGTAAGGAATGGCAACCCATTTGGGGCCATTTCATGTACCAGCTGTTCCATTTCACATTTGGGGAGTGAACCAGCAAATGGAAGATTTTCCTATTTCTCCTCCTCTCTGAAAATCAGCCTTTGCAATGAAAACAAATATTTTTTAAAATAAAGTAATAAAAATGAAAACAGATGGTCTTAATTGATATCTACAGAACCTTTCATCCTACAGACACATAACACACTTTTATTCATCAGACATGGAACTATTCCAGAACTGATCACATTATAGCACCACAAAACAAGCATCAGCAAATTTTTAAAAACTGAAATCATGCCATGCATCTGCTCATGCCAGCAGGGAAATGAAACTAACAGCAAGTCAAAATATCCCAAAAATGTACAAACACGAGGAAACTAAACATTCTGCTGAATGAACAATGGGTTATATTATAAACCAGAAAGGAAATTTTAAAAAATTTCTTGGACTAAACGAAGGCATCAACAAAATGTATTAACACTTGTGGAAAATAGCAAAGGCAGTCCTGAGAGGAAAGTTCAGCGCAGTCAGTGCCTACATTTGGAAACTAGAAAGACTCTAGACACAAGCTAAGTATAAATCTGAAGGAACTGGAAAAAACACAGCAAAATAAGCCCAAGATTAGCAGAAAAGATGAAATAATTAAAATAAAATAGAAAAGAAAAGAACAATACATAAGACCAACAAAGAGCTGGTTCTTTGAAAAAAATCTGCAACACAGAAACACCACTAGCCTGACTACTCAGAAAGGAGAAGAAAAAAATCAATAAAATCAAGAAAAAGGAAATGTAACAGATACCTCAGGCATACATAGAATAATCAGGAACTATTAAATAAATTCTGATATGCCAACAAATCAGAAGACCTAGAAGAAATGGATACATATCTGGATACATACAAGTTAACAAAAACAGAAGGTAACTGAAATCCTAAACAAACTATAACCAGGACAGAAATTGAATCAGCAATTAAAACCCCCCTCAGCAGGCCCAGCACAACGGCTCAGTAGCTAAATCCTTCCTTTCTATGCGCTGGGATCCCACATGGGTGCCAGGTCATGTCTCAGCTGCTCCACTTCCCATCCAGCTACCTGCTTGTGCCCTGGGAAAGCAACAGAGGATGGCTCAAAGCCCTAGGACTCTGTACCTGCATGGGAGACTCAGAAGACACTTCTAACTCCTTGCTCCTGGCACCTGGCTTTGGATCAGCTCAGCTCCAGCCACTGCAGCCACTTGGGGAGTGAACTAACAGAATGCATGATCCTTCTCTCAATATCTCCTCTCTGTAAATCTGCCTTTCAATAAAAATGAAAACATCTTTTAAAAAAAAAAAGTGCAAGACTGCATGCCTTCACTGTTGAATTCTACCAAACATTCCAAGAAAAATGAACCCAATTATACACAAACTATTCAAAACTATTCAATCTTTCCAAACTCTTTCTATGATGTCAAAATCATCTTAATATCAAAGCCAGACACAACAGAAAAAGAGAACTACAGACTGCTATCCCTGACACACAGACCCAAAAATCAACAAAGCAGCAGCCAACAGATTCCAACAATACACCAGACACATCATTCACTGGGACCAGGCGGGCTTTAATCCTGTAGTGCAGGGTTGATTTAACATATGCAAATCAAATAAACATGACACACAATAAAATGATTAAAAAGTTTATGATCATCTCTATAGATGCAGAGAAAGCATTTGATAAAAATCCAACACCACTTCATACTAAAAGCTCTAAGCAAGATAGGCACAGAAGGCATATTCTACAACAGAATCAATGTAGTATGTAAAAACCCAATGCCAGCATCATAATGAAATGGGAAGAGCTAGAAGCCTTTCTACTAAGATCTGGAACTCGACAAGAATGTCCTCTTTCATCACTGCTATTCAACATTGTATTGGAAGATCCAGCTAGAGCTAACAGGAAAAAAAAATTTAAGGAATTCAAATGGAAGAGGTGAAAGTCAAATTATCCTGCTACACAGACAACATGATCTAAATATGCGAAAAGCAAAAGACTCAACTAAGAGACTACTGGAACTCAGTTTGGTAAGGTAGCTGGATACGAATATAAAATGGATTACTTTAATATACACAATGACATGGCTGAGAAAGAAGCTCTAAGAACGGTCCCATTCAGAAAGAAACTTAAATACCTTGGAATAAACCTAAGCAAAGATGTGACGGACCTCTACAATGAAAATTAAAAGACACTAAAAGGTGGGAGAAATGCACCATGCTCATGGATCATGGAACGGCAAAATTAACATCAACAAAATGTCCATATGACCAACAGTAATATATAGATTCAGTGCAATCCCAAAGAAAATCACAGCTTTCTTCTTAGAACTAGAAAAGAGGATGAAAAAATTCATCTGGAAACATAAAACCAGCAATAGCCAAAGTAATCTTGTTAGCTCAAACAACAAAAAGAAAATTGGAGGAATACTATATTAGATTTCAAAACACAGTACAGGGAAGCAGCAACCCTAACTGGTAAAAAGACAGAGATGATGACCAAAGAAACAGAACCCACACAGGCACAGCCAACTAATCTTAGAAAACTGAAAATAACCCGAAGGGCAAGGTCACTTTCTTCAACAAATGCTGTTGGGATGATTGGACACTGGCTTGTAGAAGTAACAAACAAGAGACCCACCTTTCACTCTAAACAGACCAAGGACTTAAATCTGTACCCAGAAACCATCAAATTACTAGAGAATAACACAGGAAATGCTCTAAGACACCGGCCCACGCAAAGATTTTTAGAAAAGACACCAAAAACACAGGTAGTTAAAGCCAAAACAAATGGGACTACATCAAAGAAGCTTCTGTACAGTCCACAAAGGAAAGACACCCAACAGAACGGGAAAAAAATTTACACACTATGCAATAGCTAGGAGACCAACACCCAAAATCTACAATATGAGCCAGCGTGACAGTTCAACTGTCTAATCCTCCACCTTTAAGTGTCAGCATCCCACAGGAGCACTGATTCATGTCCCAGCTGCCCCACTTCCCTTCCAGCCCCCTGCTCATGGCTGGGAGAGCAGTAGAGGACAGCCCAAAGCCTTGGGACCTGCATCCATTGGAAGACCAGAGAGAAGCTCTTGGTTCCTGGTTTTGGATTAGCTCAGCTCTGGCTGTTGCACCCATTTGCGGAATAAACCAACAGATGGAAAATCTGTGGCTCTGTCTCCTCCCTGTAAATCTGCCTTTCCAATAAAAATAAATTTTATTTTAAAGATTTATTTATTTTTATTGGAAAGGTGGATATGCAGAGAGTAGGAGAGACAGAAAGGAAGATCTTCCATCCAATGGTTCACTCCCTAAGCGGCCACAATGGCTGGAGCTGAGCCAATCCGAAGCCAGGAGCTCTTCCAGGTCTCCCACGCCGGTGCAGGATCCCAAGATTTTGGGCTGTCCTCGACTGCTTTCCCAGGCCACAAGCAGGGAGCTGGATGGGAAGCTCCAGCTGTTGCAGTCACCTGGGTAGTGAATCAACAGATGGAAGATCTTCCTCTCAGTATATCTAACTTTTCGATAAAAACAAAATCTTAAAGAAAATCTACTCAATGGGTTAAGCTGCCACACCTACTGGCATGCATGAGAACCAGAATGGGTGCAGACCAGCCAAGCTAGGTCGCAGCATGTGGCTGCCAATTACTGGGACTGGGTGCAAATCTTGTCAGGCTGGACCTCAGTACACCCGGCCAAGCACAATATCCTGCGCTGGGAGCAGGCCTAAAGTGCACCTCCTGCTAGGCTGCAGATTCTGCTGGCAAATGAAAGAACCAGGGCTGGGGTCAGGGCAGGTTAGACTGGGCAGCAGCACCCTCTGGCATATGTGTGCACTAGATCTGAGATGGGTGGTGCTGAGGCTGCAGCACCCATGGGTATGCACAAGAGCCAGATGTGATGCAAGACAGGTTGGGCTAGGTCACATCACAAGACAGCACACGCACCAACCAGGACTAGGGGCAAGCCTGGCAGGGGTTATGAGAGGTTGCCCCAACTAGGCTGCAGCTCACTGGTGTGTGTGAGGACGAGGCTTGTGGTGGTCGGGCTAGGCAGTAGCACCCATTAGTTCACATGAAAGATGAGGTTAGTGCCAAACTGACCAGGCAGCTGCATCCACCAATATGTACATTGGCTAGTGTGGCTGACAGACCAAACCTGACCATTAACTAACTAGCACACATAAAAGTCTAAGGTCACTCCAGGAGATGTCTCTTCAGGGACCTCCCAGCTAGATGGCTGGACTCAAACTCTAGCCAGAGAGAAAATCACAATATATGTGGTCCAATCTTGGAGTGCATGTATTAGAACTGAGCCTCCTTGGTTGCTAAGTGTGCAGTAGACAGCATTCCCAAATGAACATGCGGTACATGAGTCCACTCATCTAGGCCAGCAGAAGACACAGAGCAAGTTGTCAGAGGATGGAAAGCAGAACAGGTTGGAAAATTATCTGACCAAGCTTTCCAGCAAGTGTCTGGGTCTGTGGATTCACTGAAGCGGACTTAGCCAAGAGACCTTGGCAAGATTTACATAACCCTGGTACAGCAAAGCTGATGACATCTCAGAATTATCAACACCACCCCTGAAACATTCTTTCCACATCAGGGTCTCTAAAGCGTCATCAAATGATCACGCCCCACCCCAATGCTGACGTAGTTTCTCAGCAAGGAGTGGACCTCTTTCCCACTGTGGACACTGGAGGGAAAAAAAAAACTGAAAATTTTGTCTCACATTTTCTTCCATACCTCGACTCTTCCCACCCTATCAGAAACCCACATGGCATGCACCTCAACCTTATAAAAACACCAAAAACAAAACTATTTTTTTAAATGCGTACGTTCCCTAGCTATTAGGGAAATGCAATAAAAAATGGCCTGCACACAGAAATGAGGAAACAACAACTGCTGGCAAAGATGTAGGTAAAAAGGAATCCCAATCCACCATTGGTAGGAGTGTAAACTAGTGCAACCACTATGGAACTCAATATGGACAGTGCTCAGACAACTGCAAATTGGTCTGTCATATGACCCAGCTTTCCCACTCCAGAGAATATATCCAAAGGAAATTAAATCTGCACAGGAGAGAACAATCTGTAATCCTATATTTATAGCAGCACAATTCACAAGAGCAAAGACATGGGAACCCAGATGCCCTTCAACAGATAGATGGATAAAAATACTGTGGTACATCTACTCTATGGAATACTACTCAGTTGTAAGAAAAATGAATGCAATCCTACCATTTGTAACGAAAATGGTCCCAACTAGAGACCATGATGCTTAGTGAAATATGCCAGTCCAAAAAGGACAAATATCACATGTTCTGATATAAGACAGATTTTAGGCAAAGTGCAAAGTAAAAGTATTCAAATATATACACATATTCCCACAGATGAGAAGTATAACAGACTAACATATTGTGAAGTCACATTGCAGTGGCGTCTCTACTTCTGAATAAAATCAGGACTCCCATTTTGAAACCCAAACAGCATGATACTAGTTCTTGTACCTGACCTGTATCTACCACATAACGACACATTTAAATAGCAGAAAGTTGATCTTGTAGCTGTTACTAAGGGACTATACTACTACTATAATTTTTTTTGGTTTTTTTTTTTTATTTTTTTTTAATATTCTGACAATGTTTACATAGTTAATTAGGGTAAAAAGGTTCAAGGGCTACAGGAAAGTGGATAAGACTATTATTTTTCCCATATTGTTTCCTTCATGTTTAAAGGGGGGTATTAAGGGAGAAGGCCCACCCAATTTCCCACCCTCCCCAGGTCCCGGATGTAGGGTATGCTCTGAGGTTCTTGCTCAACAGTTATGAATCGTTGCCAATCTTGCCACTCCAAGCACTACGAGGTCCTTGAAGAATCCACTGATTGACATAGTCCATCACAGAGTTACTACTACTATAATTTGAGGAGTAATAGTGGGATGATGGGAAAATAGGGAAGGAACGGGAGAAATGGAGGGTCGGGAAGATCCCCTATACCCACAAAACTATATTGTGGTAAATAATAAATAGACTTTTTAGAAAACACTTTTAAAAAAATAAATCAAACCTTTCTCTGCATTCGCGATAGCGTTTTTCTCTTCTCCTTGAAAGTCATGAACTTTTTTGGTTTATTAATGTCCTCAGTATCTTTCTTTACTTCTACTTCCTTTATTCTTAGGCACAAAAATGTTTTTAACATCTAAGGTAGAAAAACAATACAAATACATAGTGTAATATTTGTTATGTCATAAAAATGAATACAGAAAAATGCATTTCACAATGTTATTTTCTTTATCCATACACCATGCAAAAACTTGGAAAGATTTTTTTTCACACTGTAACAGTCCTTACTGTATTAATCATTTTCAGTAATTTCTGTCTATGAAAATAGTATCTGGCTAAAAAAATGTTTGCAGTTTAATAGATATAAAGACAATACATTATCTGGCAATGGTGGTCAGAACTATGAAGAATTATGTAGGTCAGGAAAGGTCTAGTCACTATGGAGGAGACAACAATGAACACACTTCTAATCTAGCTTTAATTTACGAAATTAAGCACGCTCAAAGATCCAATATGAAAAGCAGCAAGTTGTGTTCACCTAAGCCACAGAGACGAGCAATGAGCACATTCCCAGGGAACTGGCAGAGAAGTGACAGACCAGAAAATATGTAGGTCAGTAAGGAAAGAGGACAAACACGTTGACATGGCCAGCTGTACTGCCAGCCAAGCCTGCATCTCACAACCTGCTGGGAAATGCCATCTTCTCAAGGCAAGGCAGGAGAAGCTGCTGTGGCTTCCTGCCACCCATTCCACAGCTCCCCACTGACTGAGGAACTCATTAGGGTCAGAGTGGCTATGCTATTCTGAACATAAAAGCCACTTTGCCTCCCTTCCTTCTTGCACTCAGCTGGGTTTGGCAGAGTCCAGGCTGAACTCTGCTGTTCTGCTCTGACTCAGTAGACAGTACCCCATCACACCGCTGCCACTTAGGGCAACTCACAGAGCGAAGAGCAGATCCCCTACCTCCTAAACTGGGGTGCTCCCAAGGCAAGCCCCCTACTGTGCTCACTCACTCTACATGATCCAGGAGTTTCTTGGCTAGCACCAGTAGAAGCCCATAAAAACACAGAATTGACCTCCTCCAGACCCTGGCACGGCACTTGCACAGTGCAAGAGAAAGGGGGTGGGCAGGGGAAGCAGCTGCACCCAGGTTTTGTGGAACCAGGACTGCTTATGTTGGGTTTTACAATTTCTGGAGTAATCGGCCCTTACTCCGGGTATCTACAGTACTCCACTACAGCTTCCTGCCTCAGGCACACGGTTACCATCATCCCAAACACCTGCCTCTCACCCTGAGTGCTCTGGGTAACAATCCCAGTCTGTCCTGCAACACCAAGACTGTGTCAATCATTACTAATTTCCTCCAACTCACTGGAACCTAGCTGATGGGACATATGGCGAGACCTGCCGGTATTCTTCATCTCTGGATCCATACCTCAGATACACACCAAACCTTACCAGTGCTTTTATTTAAAATATGACTTGCTTTTCCCTTTTACTTCACACAAACGTATTAATATATGCTACATTAATAATTGACTATAATTTAAAACAAAAAAACTGCAAAGTAGGGAAAGAAGGCTTACCTCTGGCCTGACTTCATAATTTCTGCCCTTCACAAAACCAGAAATCACTTTAATTACACCAAGAGAAGCTTGGCCTAATTTATCTTGTTTAAAAAGTTTCTTTACTGCCTCACAACACATTTCAGACACCTGAAAAATAAAATGTGACTTTAAACCAGGGCCTCTCAAGCTTGGACATACTGACATTGGGCTGAATGCTTCCTGCCTGGGGAAGGAGTAACTTTGCCTTACACTATGTTCAATAGCCTCCCTGGCCCTCACCTAGCTGACACCAGCAATTTCCCTCACCCAACCAGAACCAGGACGAACAAAAAGTCTCTTGAACCCTGCCCAATTTTCCCTGGGGAGAAGAGAGGGGTAAAAATGCCTTTTGTTGGGGCCCACTACAGTAAGTTTATGTTCAAAAGGCAGTTTTCAGAGCCAGAGTTTGGCTGAGCTGCTAGGCTAGTTGATATTCCCAGTGTCCCCCCAGTGCACTATCTGGGTAAGGGCTGGCTCCAGCTCCTGAATCCAGCTTCCTGCTTATGCAGACGCCAGCAGGCAACTCGCAGCTCAGGTGGTGGGCTTTCTGCCAACTACGTGGGAGACCTGGATGGCATTCAAAGCTCCAGGCTTTGCCCCAGCATAGCTCCCATTATTGCAGTCTTTTGAAGAGTAAACCAACTGGAAAAAGCTCATTCTCTCAAAGAATTTAAAAAGACACAGTGTTTAATACATTGACACTATTTAACTAACACGCCATAGTTCCAAAAAAAAACTTTGTGGAAAAAACAAATCACAGTCTATACTTTTCTATTAAGGACAACAGCAGCATTCACTTAGAAGCAACCTACCGATTTGGACACATCATTCATGAGAGGGACAATTAATACAATGATGTTGTTGTGAAAATTAAAATGGGGTAGCGCCACCAGCAGCTCGCACAGGCTCTTCACAGCCACTTCTGCCAGTCCTCGGTACGCCTTTAAGGAAATGACATTACTTTTCTTCAGCTTCCTTTGCTTCCAATCTGAAAGATAACTACAGTTCCTCACTTTCTGGCAAAACCTCAGAACAACTGATATAACAACAAATGCTTGCTTTACTAAAATTTTTCAAAGAAAAATTTAAAAAAAAAAAAAACACATTGAGGGCCAGCACCAGGATCCAATTTTGAGGCCAGTTTGGATCTTGGCTGCTCCACTACAGGTCCAACTCCCTAATGTGCCTGGAAAAACAGTGGAGGATGGCCCAACTGCTTGAGCCCCTGCTATCCACATGAGACACCTGGCTGAAGTTCTGGCCATCAGCCTGGTCCAGCCCCACCTGCTGCAGCCATCTGGGGAGTGAACCAGCAGACAGAAGAATCCTTCCCTCTTCTCTCTACCTTTCAAATAAATAAATCCTTACAAAAATAAAATTAAAACTGCATAATGGCTCAGTCTGCCCAGGAATGGTTCACATCTGTCTGTCCTAGTCCAATGTGGATAGTAACTGAGCCTTTGAAGCATGACTAGCCCAAAAGAGTATAAAGTGTAAATATGCACATTTTAAGCTTAGCACAAAAAAAAAAAAACCTAAGACATCTCACTAATTTTAAAAAATCTAACTCCATGTTGAAATTACAATACACAAATTTACTCTTAACTTATCTCACTATGTTTTACATGCTTTTCCTCCCATGACTTTTAAATTACTCAAGTAGTTAGTATTTATGCTGAACTGCATAAAGCACCCAGGCCTATCTTTGGGAAACAAAAGCTATGTTAGTAGGCAGGTCCTGGATGGAATGTCAGGGCACAGAATAACTCCCATGCCATCCACAGCCACTGCTACCCTACTATATTCTACCACCCTACCGCCTTTCTTAGGCCAACAGGACTCAACAGTTCTGTTTCAGCAGATAGCAATTAGGTGTCTTTGAGGCCTAGTAATAAGTAAAAGAGGCCAGGCAGGTCAAATGAAGGCACTGGGCCTAGGTAATCAACTCCATTTCTTCATGCATGTTTCAAGTTGCTGCTATTACCTGTCTTATCTAAAAAGGTTTGACAGACTAATTTGTCATGTTGAATAACTGACTCATAAGTCCATTTTTAAAGCACTCACATTTCTAATTATCTTTCCTCCCTAACATTTTCAAATAAGAAACAGGAACAGGGCCCGGCGCGATAGCACAGCAGTTAAAGTCCTCGCCTTGCACATACCAGAATCCTATAAGGGTGCTGGTTCTAATCCCGGCAGCCCCGCTTCCCATCCAGCTCCCTGCTTATAGCCTGGGAAAGCAGTCGAGGACGGCCCAGAGCTTTGGGACCCTGCACCCATGTGGGAGACCCGGAAGAAGTTCCTGGCTCCTGGCTTTGGGTCGGCACAGCACCGGCCGCTGTGCTCACTTGGGGAGTGAATCATCGGACGGAAAATTTTCCTCTGTCTCTCCTCCTCTCTGACTTTGTAATAAATAAAAATCTTTAAAAAAAAAAAAAAAAGAGAGAGAGAGAGACTTGAAAGAGCTCCAGCCATTGTGGCCACTTGGGGAGTGAACCATCGGATGGAAGATCTTCCTCTCTGTCTCTCCTGCTCTGCAAATCCGCCTTTCCAATTTAAAAAAAAAAAAAAAACGGGAACAAAGCCCTCCTGTTCGTAATTCAAGAACGTATAATTACTTGCTAGCTAAACAGCCTACAGCAAAAACATTAATACTAACAACTGATAATATACACTAGACAAAGTTCTAAATACTCTATACATATAATTCAATTACTTGTACAATAATCCCAAATGAGTAAATTCTACCATTGCTACAAGACAGAAAAATACAGCACCGAAAGCAATCTATCCATGCAGGGGTGGTGGCTGGTAAACCTAGGATTTGCATCTAGGAAATCTGACACTATACACCTGCCTCACACTACACAAAACAAAATACAAAATTTACCTGCACGATCAAGGTTAAGTTACATACTTCTAAGATATACTTAATATACCTTTAATCATTTGCTCCAGATTTTCTAAATAAAATTTGTACTGGCTAACCAAGCCTTCTTCAAATTCTCTTAACTTCTGGGTTTCTTTACGGATCTAAAAAGAACCAAAAGATCAATCATTTTTAAAAATCATAAATTTAAAATCTGTTAACACAAAACCTGAGAGGCCTACTATGTCAAGTGCTGATAAAAGAAGGTAATACAAGAAAATCTAACTACTTCCCTCCCCAAGATTTCACTTTTCACCTTCCTATAATCATTACCCAGGATTACCTTGGAAGATTTTTCTGCTTCTGTTAGGGGTCGAATTTTATAGGAAGGAGTAACATCCTTAAATAACTCCATCAGAGAAACGATTACCAGCTTCCGAACAGTAACAGCCACATCAGGATCTTGTTCCATTAGCATGGACCGTAATTCTTTCAGTTTCTTAATCTGTTAAAGAAACAATTTATAAGGCTGATGAAACCACGGCAGAATCATCATGAACAAACAACACAAGAGCACCACATCAGCTTTGACAGGTAGAATTCACACGACTCAATGACTCTGACTAAGCCATACAAAACTTCAGATATTCTTTACCAAAAGATTTATCACTGAAGCTTTAAGGTAGTCATTTTTTAAATGATTTTTTTAAAGAATTTATTTATTGGAAAGTCAGATATACAGAGAGGAGAAGAGGAAGATCTTCCATCCGATGATTCACTCCCCAAGTGAGCGCAATGGCCGGTGCTGCGCTGACCCAAAGCCAGGAGCCAGGAACTTCTTTCGGGTATCCCACATGGGTGCAGGGTCCCAAGGCACTGGGCTGTCCTCAACTGCTTTCCTAGGCCACAAGCAGGGAGCTGGATGGGAAGCGGGGCTGCTGGGATTAGAACCAGCGCCCATATGGCATCTCGGTGCATTCAAGGTGAGGACTTTAACTGCTAGGCCACGCCACCGGGCCCTTAAATGATTTTTCTTATTTGAAAAGGCAGAGTGACAGAGAAACCGTGAAGGAGATAGACAAAGCCGGCTTCTCACTGCTGACACACTCATGCCTAACTAGTCACGGCCTGGACAAGCAGGGCCAATGAGCCTGGAACTCCATCCAAGTCTCCCTCGTGGGAGGCAGGGGCCCAAGTACTTGGGATATCTTCCACAGCTTTCCCAGCAGAGAATTAGATAAAAAGCACAGTAGCCAGAGCGTAGATATACGATGCAAACATTGCAGGAGGCAGCTTAAACTACTGCCAACTAATATAAGAAGTGGGTAATCATGTATTATGTAAGTAAAATTGTGTATATAAAATATTTATAAAAGTATAAAAATGATTTTCCAAAGGCAGTTTAAATCTGTCAGCTTATCTATTCAGAAATTATATTTGAGCAGTTTTTCTTAAAAACATTAGACAAAGAGTGACAGACAAGCTCCTATCCTCGGTTTCACGTCACAAATGGCTGTTAAGGTCAGGGCTAGGTAGGGTCAGAAAGTCTGAGCCACAGTCACCATGCAAGTCTGCCATGCGGGTGGTAAAAATCCAGCTACGTTGAATGGATCAAAGACCTAAACCTACATCCAGAAGCCTTCAAACTCTTGGAAGAAAATGTTGGAAATATCCTGCAAGATCTAGGAGTAGATCTTGACTTTCTAAAAAGGACACCAAAAGCAATAGCAATCAAGACCAGAATAAACAAATGGGACCTCATCAAACTAAGAAGCTTCTGCACCCCAAGGGAAAAAAGCAACCCACAGAATGGGAGATCTTCGCGCACTATGTAGGTGATAGAGGGCTAATCTCCAGAATATACACAGAACTACAAAACAACCAAAACACCAAAACAAACAAACCACTCAAGAAATGGGCACGGGAAATGGGCAGACACTTCACAAAGGAACAAACCCAAATGGCAAACAAACATACGAAAAAATGCTCCGGTTCCCTGGCAATAAGGGAAATCCAAATTAAGACATTGATGAGGTACCACCTTAACACCAGTAAGATTGGCTCACATAAAAAAAAAAAAAAAAAAAAACACCAACAACCTTGTTGGCGAGGATGCGGGGAAAAGGGAACCCTACTCCACTGCTGGTGGGGCTGCAGGTTGGTAACAGCCTCTATGGAAATCAGTATGGAGAACACTCAAGTCAAAATCTGCATACCATATGATCCAGCAATAGCACTCTTGGGAATATATCCAAAACACCTGTCTCATGAAAAACCAATATGCACCCCTATGTTCACTGCAGCACAATCAGTAATTGCAAAAACATGGAAGCAACCAAACTGCCCATCAGCAGAAGATTAGATAGGAAAGCTATGGTTCATCTATTCCATGGAATACTACTCAGCTATTAAAAAAAATAAAATGCAGTTCCTTGTGGCTAAATGGGCCAAACTAGAAACCATAATACTTAAGGGAAATGAGCAAATCCCAAAAGGTTAGATACCACGTTTGCCTTAATTTATGATGAAATGATGTCAGTATGAAAAATACTACCTGTAAAATGTAATTTTTTTTTTAACATTGGTTACTCAATACTATGTCCACTAATTCCATGACGTTGTGGATTGTTGCGGATGTTACGTTGGGGCTTCTGATTGGTCGGGATAACACTCTGCCGGCTCTACCTTCAGACCAGAGAAGGTCTCCACAAGAAGCCATTGAACTTATCTGGACAATAAGATGCTGGAGTCTATGGTTGGTATATGCTTGCAATGAAAGAACCTCAACTGACCTTGAACTGTGGCAATGCAGCAAGGTGGAGGAATCCACCATGGGGGAAGGGTTGGGGGAGGGGGAATCCCAGTGCCTAAAAAACTGTGTCACATAATGCAATGTATTAAAAAAATAAATAAAATAAAAAATATTTTTAAAAATTTTTTAAATCGAGCTACGTTGGACCTATACCTGTTGCCTTCCAGGAGCTACACTGGAAAAAAGCTAGAGTCCAAAGCCAGAGCCAAAAAGCAAGTCAGACACTTCAATGTGAGACACAGGCATTTTAGTCACCAAGATAAGCACTCATTTCAACGGAGTTTTCTTATACCACACATGTCCCATTTTCCATAAAATATGCTTTAAAAATTAAAATTAACTATTTATAAGGGGGCAGCACCATGGCATGGAGAGCTAAGACCAGCTGCTCCACTTCCCATCCAGCTCTCCGCTTATGGCCTGTGCACAGAGGAAAACTCCAGTCCTTGGACCCTTGCACCTATGTGGGAGATCTGAAGGAGGTTCCTGGCTTCAGATCAGTTCTGCTCTGGCCATTAAAGTCATCTGGAAAGTCAGTGAACCCAAGATCTCTGTCTCTCCCTCTATCTCCAACCCTGTCTTTAAAGTGAAAATAAATTACTATTTCTTTAAATGTTACATACGAGATATAAATTCATTATGAACAGCCTGGAGTGGTAGCCAAGTGGCTAATGTCCTTGTCTTGCACACACCAAGATCCCACATGGGCACAAGTTCATATCCCAGCTGATCCACTTCCCATCCAGCTCCCTGCTTGTGGCCTGAAAAAGATGTCGAGGACGGCCCAAAGCTCTGGGACTCTGCATCCACATGGGAAACCTGGAAAAAGCTCCTGGCTTTGGACAGCTTATCTCCAGGCACTGCAGCCACTTGAGGAGTGAATCAGCGGATGAAAGACCATTCTGTCTCTCATCCCTATAAATCTGACTTTCCAATAAAAATATGTAAATCTTAAAAACAAAGAAACTGCAACAAATCCCTGCGCAATTTTCTTAAGCTTCAAAGTTTTCAACTGTAAAATGAGAGCACTATTTATTACTGATATGGCTCTCTAATGAGCCAACACAATCATTCAACAGAGAAACTGTTTCATTTCATAAGATTTCCTATGTATTTTATCATTTAATCCTCACACAGGACATTTCTGCAGCACATACCATTCCATTCTCCTTTGGAAATACATATATCTTCGGTAAAATGATTTACGCAAATCTGAACAGAATCAACCTCGGCCAAGCCTGAATCTCAGGATTCTTAAGCTCATGGACGGGGACTGTTTGCCAGGATACACACTGGCCCAATATGGCATAACTCTGGTTCTATTCTCCTCAGGTATGTTCCACTCACAAATATCCCTGAATTTCACTTACTTCCATCTTATATGTTCCTTATTGAAAAAAAAAATATTAACCAGGCAAGCAAATTTGCCGGCAGTTTCTTACTTCTTAAAGCAACTGATTTTACAAACAACTCTTAATGTTACAACAGTAAGTCCAATGCCTCTATTAAAGTGAGGAAAAGATTCAATGATTTTTCTAAGATGACAGAAAAATTTACACACATGATCAAGCCAAGATTGTCATCTAATTCAGCTACAATGTTAACACTTTCTTTCTGGATATACTTACAAGCAACAAAAGAAATTCTTAATCTATTAGACGTGTACACAACTAATTTGAAGCGCCTAAAGGATCTGTACTACTCACATTACTTTCAGGATCTGATACGATGGCAGAGGCCAAGGCTGCAATATGCATTTTCTTCTCTTGTAATTTCTTCTTCCGCTCAGCCAAGTGCTCCTCCACAGTTAGCTCTTTAATGGGATTCTCCACAACTTCTAAAACAGAAGCGATTTTCCTCTTAAACATGTCTTTAGTTATAAGCATGCAAAACCTTAGTTAGGGCCCAGCACAATAGCCTAGTGGCTAAATCCTCATGTTGCTTGGGCCAGGATCCCATCTGAGCACCAGTTCTAATCCCGGCAGCTCCGCTTCCCATCCACGCGGGTGCAGGGTCCCCAAGCTTTGGGCCGTCCTCGACTGCTTTCCTGGGCCACAGGCAGGGAGCTGGAAGGGAAGCGGGGCTGCCGGGATAGAACCGGCGCCCATATGGGATCCCGGGCATGCAAGGCGAGGACCTTAACCACTTGCGCCACCGCGCCGGGCCCCCAGTCACATCATTAGAAAACACTCAGCATCACAAAGGGGTGAACTGTCTGTACATGAATAAACAAATTCTCCATGAAATTATCCTGACTAGGGAAAAAAAATGCAAATCAACTCCCAAAGGTATATACTGCATGATTTAATTCATATAACATTATGAAAATGAGAACATTCAAAAATAGACAACAGGTTAGTAGTTGTCAGCGGTTAGGGAGAAAGCGAGCGGGGTTAACATCAGGATAGAAGCAGCTGCAAAGCAATGTGGTAATGAAACTTTTCTCTCTTCATCTTCAATGTATCGATGTCATTATCCGCTTATCATATTCTATCGACCTGTCTGTATGGTGGGAAACTGAGTAAATGCCGTAGAGGATTTATTATTTCTTGTAACTATCAATCTATAATTATCTCAACACGTAAAATTAAAAACATACTATGCAGTTCAACGGCAGGGCCATGACACGCTAAATTTCCCCCACAGGGCTAAATGTTTTACACATATGCATTTAAAATACATATGTATAAATTACATAAGTTTTAAAGTATGCATTTAAATACTTTATAAATACATTATATTTGCACATGATTTTATTTTTGAAAAAACATTCCTAGGAACTGGAACACAATATAAGTAATGAGCTTACAACGGATGATTGAAAAACAGTTTACTTGCAATCTCATTTACACTAGTAAGGAGGTCTGTCATGATGAATTCAATCAATGTGTTTTTCCACAAATTCCAAAACAAGTTTCAACCAATAAGTTTTTTAATTTAACTCTGATGAAAGCTCCTCTAGCCAGGCAGCAGTAGGTGGGTCCCCGGTGCGAGCCCAGTCAGGGGTGACCCACCAGGGTGGCCCGGCCTCACAGGCTGCAGGGTTGGTCATTACCCAACAGTGTGTGTGAGGCAGCTGCGGCCGCAGGCCCACTGGCAGTCCGCACCGCCCTGAGCACGCTTCTCCACGAAATGAGCATTTCCAACAGTCACAACCTCCACCAGAGGATCCGCGTGTGCAGCAGCACGCCGGCCACTGCCCAACCAGCCCGACGCACGGGCCATGTTCTCCAAGCTCATGCCGGCGACAGCTTGCACAGCAGCAACAGCCCAGGACAATCACCACCTGCCCCCTGCAAGCTTCAGGCCATGCTCAGCCCGCAGGCACCCTGGATGCCCCTTCTCTCCCACAGCGTACCCACAGCCCACAGCCCACGAGACAGAAAAACACATCAGCCACAGATGGCCAGAGACTAGAAGCCTGGGCGCTGAGATGGAACCACGGGCAGTCCGGGGTTGCTGGGCCACAGGAAAGAGGGGGCATCCTAAAGATGGCACTAGAAGGTTTTATAAAAATACTCTTTTGTGGGGACAGTAAGCTTCTGGGTCACTTGGATCCTTCAGGAGTTTTTCTTTGGGTAAGCTCTACTTCCATTTAATATAGAATTACAATGTTAAAAAAAAATTCTCTAGCTTTTACAAACCCAATTATATTATGAAAAACAGACATGCAACTATACAGAGAACTTAGTTAATGCTATTCAGAACAAACCAAATGACTTCATTATCAAGTTATAATTTGAAGCTAAAAAGTTAATAGCTTTAGGGCCTGGTGCAATAGCCTAGCAGCTAAAGTCCTCGCCTTGCACACACCAGGATCCCACATGGGCTCCAGTTCTTGTCCTGGCAGCCCTGCTTCCCATCCAGCTCCTGGCCTGTGGCCTGGGAACAGTCGAGGACAGCCCAAAGCCTTGCGACCCTACACCCAAGTGGGAGACCTGGAAGAAGCTCCTGGATCCTGGCTTCGGATTGGCTCAGCTCTGGCCATTGTGGCCATGTGGGAAGTGAACCAAGGGAAAGAAGGCCTCTCTCTCCTCCTAACTCTTCTGGGTAAACTAAAATACAATATGATATGACAGTATACAATAAAATAATATATATTTTTCTATAGCAAAAAAAAATCAATTCCATAATTAAAAACTTCAAAGGTGGAAAAACTTTCAAGAGTACTCCACAATGTGCAATCCAGATTTTAAAATTAACTCCCAATTGGATAAAATCTACCCCATTACCTTCCTCAAATTCCATCTCTGCTGGGTCCTCTTCATCTTTGCTATTGTCAATAACTGCACAAAAAAAGAAAATGTGTTTTAGAACTGTGACACTGTAACTTACCATAAAAGCTGAGACGGTGACTGCCTGGGAAGGAGCGAAGCTTCCGGGTGATGCCAGTGTGTGTACCCCACCTGCACGCGGGCACACAGCGTGCACTACGGGAAATCCCGTTCATGGGGCATCTTAGATTTCTACCGCTGTGTGCCTGCTCGCACACAACAGACACAACCAAAACCAAGGGAGGTTAATCAAGATAATTAGATTCTCCAGTTTTAGAAACAGGAGTTAATGAAATGACTCTGAAAAGAAAATCACCTGAACCCTACAGCTCCAGTTTGAGATACTCAGGAACAGACAACTGAGATCACACCTGTGCAAGGGCAATTCACGAAGCTCACAGTGAAGAACCTCTAAATCCACCAGTTTTTCATAACACATACTTCACATGAACTTTCTGAAGACTCACTATCTGTCTGTCTAATTTCAAAAACTTTAGGACCCAGCACAATAGCCTAGCAACTAAAGTCCTGGCCTTGAACACACTGGGATCCCACATGAGCACCGGTTCGAATCCGGGAAGCTCCACTTCCCATCCAGCTCCCTGCTTGTGGCCTGGGAATGCAGTCGAGGACGGTCCAAAGCTTTGGGACCCTGTACCCGCGTGGGAGACCTGGAAGAAGCTCCTGGCTCCTGGCTTTGGATCAGCTCAGTTCCTGCCATTGCAGCCACTTGGGGAGTGAACCATCAGACATACGATCTTCCTCTCTGTCTCTCCTCCTCTCTGTATATATCACTTTCCAATAAAAAATAAGTCTTTAAAAAAAATTTTTTGCACATCTTTTAATTCCGTTTGCCACAACCTTTGAGACACTCCTATTTCTCACAAAAATGAAGCTTACTGTGAACTTAAAATACAGCTTCCCCTACTTTAGATATACATAAAAGTTAAAATTATTTCTACTGTTACCTATCTGCCAGGAAAAAAAGCAAGATTCCCAGCTACTGATTCATTCCCTAAATACCCAGAGCAGAGAAGGTTGAGTCAGGTTACAGCCCAACAGAATCCAGGTAGCCCAGATGCTGCACTTGCCATCCAGCTCTCTGCATCTGCCCTGTGAAAGCAATGGAGGAAGGCCCAGGTCACAGGCACCCTGCACCCACATGGGTAACCAGGAAAAAGCTCCTGGATCCTGGCTTTGGATCAGCCCAGCACCTGCTGATGTGGCACTCTGGGAGTGAACCATCAAATGGAAGATGTCTCTGTTTCTCCTTCTACATAAAATGTCTTTGAAATAAAAAAATCTTACCAATAAATTTTTTTAAAGAATTAAATTATGAGGGTATTTGACGCAAAATGTCTAAGCATAGACAAGTTGCTCTCAGGTTTACCTGGCTTCTCTCTCGTCTGTGGAATTATACCACTTTTATCTTTGATAGGAAGCAAATGAATCAGTTCCTTTTCAGGTGCAGTTTGCAGAGTTCTTGGTATTTTTTCATATTTCTCTATAATGTGCTCATGCTTTCGTTTCTTGGCATGTACGGGCTCACTGTAAAGGAAAAAAACAGAGATTACTTAAAAGTGCAGAAATGTAAGCCACAAGCCAAATCCGCAACAGGTACACACATAGGCACTGTGATCAGTGCCAAGCACATAACAGGCACTCGAACAGCAACTGAACCAATGGACTGCGTAAACACCGCAAGACTCACACAGGAGCTCTACTTGCCCTGTAGACGAGAGCTACAGGTGAAGGTTATAGCAGATTCTTTTTGTGAGAACCTTTCCTCGGAGCCAAAGGGGACACTGTGCTCTTCCCTTTTTCAAAATCTTTGACAGCGCTGTAAGGACTGGAGAGTTAAAGCAGCATGCTTCCTTCAAGCACTGTACCTCACCATTTAAACAGGTGTCCAACAAATCAAACAGACTGCATTTTTAAACACGGTGTTCAGTTCTTCTTCAACTGACTACGAAAATAAAAGTCACAGGCAACTTTCTAACATGGAAAAGAACAACATGGTTGTAGATCAAATGAAATAGTACCTAGATGAAAGATCTCTCGTTAGAAAAGATGCTTTTTGTCCTAAGTCCTTCAGTAACTGTAAGTCATCTTCATCCATCATATCTAAGGGAAGAGCTTCCTCTTCTTCCTCTTCCTCCCTCTCAACTCTTTTACCTGTTTCACAAAGAAAGAGAAAAAAATAAAAGTATTAGAGTAAAAAAACTGAAGTTGGTTGTCCACAACTGACAGGAAAAGCTTATGTTTCTCTAACACCTCAGCTCGGTGTTCCCAAAGGAAGCACTACTGCCATGCTACGCAGAGCCACTTGATACAGCTGAGTGCCCCGAGCTATGCAAAATGCCAGCATCTCCCTAAACTTAATACGATGAGCATTCCCAGGTCACTGATAATAATGAAAAAATAAATGATTCCACATTATCAAATGCCGTTCAGTTTATCTGAGAACTAGGGACAGTCTCATCTTTTTCATCTCCAATGACTCATGTCCATTGCACTTTAACCACCATTCTACATGAGCTGCACCTTACAACACTCGCACACACACCACCTGCTCTTATTTAGCTACTTTTGCTGCACTTCTCAAATACAGACCATCAATTCTATAATCACCCCACTTCCTGTCAATGTGTACTGTCCTCACTCAGACTGCATGGTTATCACTTCATTCTCTTCTCTGTATTCTCAACTACTTTTCTTTCCACATTAAATACACTCATACACTAATTCTGTTTGCTAGCTTTCTCCATCTTTGTTAGAAAATATTGCCAAATGGGCCCGGCACGGTAGCATAGCAGTTAAAAGTCCTCGCCTTGAACACGCTGGGATCCCTTATGGGCACCGGTTCTAATCCCGGCAGCTCTACTTCCCATCCAGCTCCCTGCTTGTGGCCTGGGAAAGCAGTGGAGGACGGCCCAAAGCTTTGGGACCCTGCACCCATATGGGAGACCCGAAAGAGGCTCCAGGTTCCTAGCTTCAGATTGGCTCAGCTTCAACCATTGCGGCCGCTTGGGGAGTGAATCATCAGATGGAAGATCTTCCTCTCTGTCTCTCCTCCTCTCTCAATATCCACCTTTCCAATAAAAATAAATAAATATTTTTAAAAAAATAAAATATTGGTCCTGGCACGATGGCGCAAGTGGTTAAGGTCCTCGCCTTGCATGCCCGGGATCCCATATGGGCACCAGTTCTAATCCCAGCAGCCCCACTTCCCATCCAGCTCCCTGCCTGTGGCCCGGGAAAGCAGTCGAGGACGGCCCAAAGCTTTGGGACCCTGCACCCGCGTGGGAGACCCGGAACAAGCTCCTGGCTTCAGATCGGCATAGCATCGGCCATTGCGCTCACTTGGGGAGTGAATCATCTGACGGAAGATCTTCCTCTCTGTCTCTCCTCTCTGTATATCTGCCTTTCCAATAAAAATAAATCTTTAAAAAATAAAATATTGCCAATTAATTTTAGCTTTTTATTCCATAGGTTACCTTCTCAAATCTTCTTTACTAACCCCATCACCCACCTTACTTCATAATCACCAGAGGACCTTGCTTTCTAATTTACTGAGAAACGAATCCATTCATTAGAAACTCCTTCAAAGTCCCACGACCAAGTACAAGAGCATTTACAACCATGTTTGCCTTTTTCCTTCTTAAAACGTTGGAAGATCTCTCTTCTGTGTACTGGAATCCATGAACTCTTGCCTTCAGGATCCCATACGGGTATGGGTCCCAAAGTTTGGGCCTTCCTGGACTGCTTTCCCGGGCCACAAGCAGGGAGCTGGATGGGAAGTGGAGCTGCTGGGATTAGAACTGGTGCCCATATGGGATCCCAGCGTATTCAAGGCGAGGACTTTGGCTGCTAGGCCAAGCCACTGGGCCCAACTGTTTCATTTTTTACAGAAGTACTCAGAGACTAGGTAACCAACCTGGGCCGTACTGCTAATAAATTACAAAATCAGGAGAAAGCTCAAGCCTGCTTTCAGCCAATATTCTTTAAAATACACACACACACTTCAAAGAGTCAGAAAGACAGAGAGGAAAGGCGAACTCTCCCTCCACTGGTTCATTCTCCAGAAGCAGTAATGGCCAGAGCTGACTCCCTATAAGGAAAGACCGTATACTGGGACACACAAACAGGACAGCCGGCCTCTGATTCAACAAGGATTTTGCTGTCTCACCAAAAAATGCAAAGAAAAGCAGACTGAATATCACTACAGACTAAACATCCAAGGCTATGGACAGATCAAAGCAGACAGCTGCCAAGTGTGGGAAGTGGTATCTCATACTTGATGCAACAAAGCCAACACCATCTCAGAATAACTGAGACTATTCAAGCAAAACCCTCAGGACATTCTTCCCTCCCAGGGTCCCAGAGAAGAACCAGGGACAACCTCTCCTGGCACTGATGGGATCTGGCAGCAAGGAACAACACAGCACCTCCCCGTCCTCCTGCCACACACTGCCCCCCACCGGAAGGAGGGTGTGGTTTTTGTTTTACCCTTACCCACCTTCCCCCTAAAACACCCAGAGACTGCATGGGTCTGCAACCCCCTCACAAACATTTTAAATAAATTTAAGTTAAACCAACCAACCACTCGGCTCTCGTTCCTGAGCCCATCTCTAAACAGTGAGCATCCCGGAGGCAGCGGTGAGGGGGTGACCGGGTCCTCACACCAACCCGCGTGGGAGACCTGTGCCCAGCCTCGGCTGTCCTGGACGTCTAGACACCGAGCCACCCAAGGGTGGCTTCTGCTCTGTGACCACCTCTCTCCTCTCAAATACATCAAAATTCAAAATTCAAGCTGAGTGATGGCCAATTCCCTGCTCTACATTTTCAACATCAACTCCTACTTCCTTCCACCACCAAAACCTGATGGATTTGTATCAGTAAGATATAAAGATTTATATCAGCAAGATATAAAACTAGCATGACTCAAGTAATTAGTCTATTTGGAGTTCCTGAATAGTTTCACAAAATCAGTCTGACAATTTACAGCTTAATTTCACTCCAAGTTTCTACATCTTAGTTGAGAAAATCAAAAATCCCCTTGATAACATTGTGAATAAGGAGTCAGAGAAAACCAACATTTGATCCTTAACAAACTGTCAATCAATGGGAAAGTGGCTACACCGGCACAATCTCCAGTTTGTTTTTTTCCAAATATGAATCCTGAAAACTGCCTTTTTTTTACTTCTTTTTTTATTATTATCATTTTATGATGCAGTTCCATTGGCCCTGGGATTTCCCTTATCCCCTCCTCATCTCCCTCCTGAGAACCGTTCTGTAAAAACAAACTCACAGCAGCAGTTGCTGGTTGGCAAGTGAACGCCGTTTTTCACACTGGCTGTACTGAAGCCTATAGGAATACCCTACTTACCTCCTCCTAGAAAGGCCTAAAAACCAGAGTGACTACTGAACGCGTTTCCAGGAGGAACATCGCAGAATTGCAGCACGTGACTATCTTACCTGCCCGTTTTTCCTTCGGGTCCTCCAAGGGGACGGGTTTCTTAGACACAGCATCTTTCACAGCTTGCCTTAGCTTCCGCTGCTCTTTTCGGTACTTCTTGAGCGTGCTTTGTTGTTTAAACTGCTTGTTTTTTAGCTTGTTTTCAAGTTTAACCTTGCTGGTTTTTATCAACTTCCGAAAGCTTGGGACCTGCTTTTTATTTCTTCTCTGGAAAAGTCACGAGGCAGACTAGTCAACTGACAAGATTAATTTCATTTTTTAAAAAACCAGGTTCAGGAGAAAAAAAAAAAAAAAAGGACTGCTTCGAAGTGTCATCAAGCCATTTCCAGAATTTTCATGGCTCTAGCATCTAAGAGCTAAAGCCAAACTGGCATTAACACGCGCCTCGCCTCGCCTCGCCTCGCCGTGCGGCCAAGGGCACGAGCGCTTCCTCAGGTGTCTGCGGGAGACCCCAACCCACAGTCAGGAAAGACTGAAAGGTTGCTCTCGGCTCGTTGGAGAATCCCGGCTGTCCTCAACACGTAACAGCTGCCGCTCAAACAGCGGGTTTGCCATTTGCAAACCTGCAGACAGCCGGGTTAAGCAGTGACCGCCGCTACGCTCCCACCGCAGAGCAAGCAGCGAAGCTCGGCCAAGCTGCCCAGCACCCCCAAACCGGCCAGGGACACTAAACCCCGAACTCCAGCCTCCGCCTGCACCCCTCCCTCCCTGCAGCGACCCCCTCACTCGCAAACCCCAGTTCTCAGACCTAACTACGAGATCCCAAGCACACCGCTTTTCTGTTTTCGAACCCTTGAAGGGGGCCAACGGACTGCCCCGGACCCCGTGACTCTGGGGTCACAGAGGGCTTCTCATCTGAGAGAGAGAGAGAGAGAGAGAGAGGGAGGGAGGCAGGGCTCGGGAGGCGCGTCCAGCCCTCGAGGTCTGACACGCTGCGCCAGGAACGCCGAGGCCTCCAGGCGCCCACGGCTGAGACCCGCGGAGAAGCCACACTCGGCCGCCACGGGGCCGCCCGGGACACTCACCGCCTTCATCCTGACGCCGTAAGCGGGTCCCACCAAGCCCAGACACCCAGCAGATACACACGTGCCAGATAAGCAACACCGTACGACCCGGAAATGGCCTACACGCCCTCTCCGTGCTCCGCCGGCGGAAGCGGGGGCGGGACTTCCGCGGGGGCTCGAGCGCGCCCTCCTGGTGGTAACGTGCCGGCGGCCTCCCTGGAGCGTGACCGAGCCCACAAGGGGCGGGGCGAAAGCCAACAGGGGGCGGGAGGAAGGGTAGGGGGCGGGGCAGGCTCGAGGTGGGCGGGGCGAAAGCCAACCGGGGGCGGGAAGAAGGGCAAGGGGCGGGGCCGACTCGAGGTGGGGCGGGGCTCCGAGGACGGAAGGACCAATGGGCACTACTGGGTGAGAATGTCTGAAACTTTGACTTTTGCCCAAGGTCTGTTAAAGTCAAGGGAAAATCAGAGGACTGGTTTTTCTCAATCACTTCACTGCGTGCCTTTCTGCCTCTCCGCACCCTCGTCTCTTGGTCTAGATGTTCATGGTTTGTCCTCCGTGAAGCATGGGATAGAGACACCGCCCACCGCTGGACAAGCGCTCAGAGCCTGTTTGTGGAATGACAGTTGACTTCTCACCGCCTTTGGCACTCAGAAACCTCTGATTCTCGATGTGTTTTTTCGAAATCATCTTGCTTTCATTTTAGGCAATGTCTGATAAGGAACTGTATCAACAAGACTCATCAGCTTCTCAATATTTTCCTATATGTTTGGGGGTAAACTCTATTGCGTGCCTGTCAATTCTGCCAAAGCCATTAAATTTAGCCTTAAGACTTACTCATTGCAAGCATGTGGTTTTCAAGGTGCTTGTCTCCCACAGATTTTTTTAACTTAAGAAATTTAAGAATCCCACTTCAGGTTTTCTTAATTTTCTTCTTCTTTTTTTTTAAGTAACCTGTTGAGGCACAGCACTGGCAGTCTGGCTTCAGTCCATGGCAGGTGAAAAAAATAAACAAATAAAACCAGAAGAGACTCAAAAGGGGCCCTCAATGATAATATTCTTTTTTTAAAAAAAGATTTATTCATTTATTGGAAAGTCAGATATACAGAGAGGAGGAGAGACAGAGGAAGATCTTCTGTCCGATGATTCACTCCCCAAGTGAGCGCAACGGCCAATGCTATGCCGATCCGAAACCAGGATCCAGAAACTTCTTCCGGGTATCCCACATGGGTACAGGGTCCCAAAGCTTTGGGCCATCCTCGACTGCTTTCCCAGGCCACAAGCAGAGAGCTGGATGGGAAGTGGAGCTGCTGGGCTTAGAACCGGCGCCCATATGGGATCCTGGGGTGTTCAAGGAGAGGACTTTAGCTGCTAGGCCACGCCGCCGGGCCCCCAATGATAATATTCTTAAACTAAAATAAGCCTGCCAAATTTTTTTAAAACTTATTTAATTATTTGAAAGGTAAAGACAGAGATCTTCCATTTGTTGGTTCACTCTCAAAATGGCTATAGAAACAGCTAGAGCTGAGCTGTTCAGCAGCCAGGAGCCAGGAGCTTCTTGGAGGTCTCCCTCGAGGGTACAGGGACCCAGCACTTGGGTCTTCCTTTGCTGCTTTCCCAGACAGAACAGGTGGGACTCAAACTGCAGCCATTTAGGATGCTGGACCCTAGGAGGTGGCCCAATCTTGGCCTGCAAACCTATCAGTTTCTATATCCCATCTCAAAGACCAAGAACATCCCTCTTCAGGCTTCGCAGCCTCTCCTCTCTCTTCCACACCCTGGCTCAGAAACAGCAGAGCCTGTCCCACTGGAGTATTACTTCATCCAATTCGAACCAGCAGCCTGTGCTTTTCTCAATTGCCTGAATTCCTTCCCAGGCGTATCAACACATCAGCAGTCACTCCCACTTGCGCAGCCCTCCCTCCGGTCTCCTGGGATGAGCCATACCCCTTCCAGCTCACATCAGCTCCTCCCTGTTTCAACAGACTCTTGGATCATTAATTATCCTTTCCCTCCTCTGCCCCCTCCCTCACCCTTTCGTTCTTCCCTTATCTCTTACTACTCTAAATGTGTCTCCTACATCCACAACTCCTTTTAATTGTTTTGTGTGTGTGTGTTTAGTTTCTTCCCTGCTTGTCCTTATTTCCAGAAGGGAAGGAAGCAATGTTCTCGCGGTTGCCTCCACTTCCTCTTCTGTATTATCAGAGCCCAAGCCTGCATACCATCTTTAAAAACTGCACCATACATTTGGCCCATTTCAAGTTTACAATCAACTGAAACCTCTGGATCATTTCTAAGGGATTGTTGCGATTGTTGCCAAGCCTAATCTCTTCCATCTTGAACTATTATTTGCAAACTAATAAAAAAAAATGGACGTTTACGTGACTCTTATTTAATGGTAATGGTTTCTCCTGCTCTGTGTTGTCTCCCATTCACTCAGTCCGCTGCTACTCCCAGCTGGTACTCCATGCCATCTTGGGTCATTGAGAACTTTCCTGGACAGTTGTGCTGAGAAGGGTCAGTGGGCTGTCCCCAGCTGGTACTGCAGGCATTGTATCCAGAGATTCCTAGGAGCCATTTCAGAGACTAGATCTGCCCATAGCATTCCACTGATACTGAGTTCATTCAAGTCACCAGGCACTTGCAAACTGATGGGATTTTTTGGTTCACACCCACACTACTAAGCTCTGAATCACATCATTTTTTTTGTTTTCTAACGTCCCTGGATCTTTCCATTGTGTTTAATGTTGAAGGTTTTTTAACTTCTTTCCTTAGCATGTTCAGCTCCTTTGGCTCTCCCTGACAACTTCTTCCTTCAGGGGCATTCAGAGTTCAGCTCTTGTCCCATTTTTGTACTTCTTTTCTGTTTTGTTGTTGTTTGTTCCTGTTCTTGATCATTTTTAATAATAAACTATTTTTAAAATACTTATTTTTATTCAAAAGGCAGATTTATAGACGAACAGACAGAAGGATCTTCCATTTGCTGGTTCACTTCCCAAATGGCCACAGCAGCCAGACTTGAGTTAATATGAAGCCAGGAGCCCACAGCCTCTTCCAGGTCTCTGTCACAGGTGCAAAAGCCACCGTACACTGCTTTCCCAGGTCACAGGAAGGGAGCTGGATGGCAAGTGAAGCATCTAGGACATGAATTGGTGCCCATATGGGATGCTGGCATTTGAAGTAGAGGATTAGCCTAATGAGCCATTGCACTAGGCCCATCTAATTCTTTTCTTGTACTACCTGCTCTTCCAGTGTGAGCTCATGCATCCATCTATTGCAAAGACATTTTGTCCAACCTGTGCCAACCCTAAAGTTTATGTCTTGTAGCAAGCTGCCTCTTGGACACATCTACTTGGTAGCCATTGGGCTTCAAATCTATATGTTCAAACTTAATCTATTTTGGCTTGCATCTCTTCCAGTATTCCCTATTTCACTCTGTGACTCACAGCTACAGTCCCTGGAGGAGGGGGACATTTACCATATTTCAGTTATTCCACTTCCT
Source organism: Ochotona curzoniae (assembly GCF_017591425.1). NCBI lineage: Eukaryota > Metazoa > Chordata > Mammalia > Lagomorpha > Ochotonidae > Ochotona > Ochotona curzoniae. The sequence goes on along the minus strand of NW_024466512.1, from coordinate 27,304,038 downwards.
ACAAACAAATGGACTTGCGAGGTAAACTGCCACTGGACAGACACAACTCAATAAGGCTCTGGTGATCCAAGCCCTCAAGATAGTTCATGGAAGTTGTAAGAAAGACTTTTGTTTTTAAAGAGTTATCACTTTGTAATATCTGTTGGGTGGTAACAACCCAATTCTCTGTATTGGAAATTAGAAAACAAATTTGTCATTGGGGGTCATTACTGTCAATCATCTTAGATATAAAAGAGTCAGGCTGCCCGAAATGCACACAAAGAGGACCTTGTGGAGATTAGAAGCATGGGTCAGGATCCAACATGGACGCCAGTTCGTGTCCTGGCTGTTCATTTCCCAGCCAGCTCCCTGCTCACAGTCAGGAAGGCAGTAGAAAATGGCCAAAGCCTTGGGACCTTCCACCTGTGTGGGAGACTCAAAAGAAGCTCTTAGCTCCCGGCTCCTGGTTTCAGATCAGCTGAGCTCTGACTGTTGCACGCATTTGGGCAGTGAAGCAGAAAGTTGAAGATCTTTTGCTCTGTGTCTCCTTCTCTTCATAAATTTGATCTGCCTTCCCCCAAAAAATAAATAAATCTTTTAAAAAAAAAAAAAAAGGCAGGGCCCAGTGCGAAAGCGTTGCAGTTAAAGTCCTCACCTTGAACATACGTCAGGATCCCATATTAGCACCGGTTCTAATCCTGGCAGCCCCATTTCCCATCCATCTCTCTGCTTGTGGCCTGGGAAAGTAGTCGAGGACAGTCCAAAGCTTCAGGACCCTGCACTCGCGTGGGAGACCCGGAATAAGTCCCTGGCTCCTGGCTCATGGGAGAACCAAGTTGTATGTCTGTCAGCTCCTTGATGAAAATTAACACAGAACAAGAGAGACATCACTTCCAGAGGTAAGGCTGATCTCATTTGTGATAGTTTAAAAATGTGTATTCTTGATGCTGGTGGTTAAGACACGTGTATTCCGGCCCAGCGCAGGGGGCCTAGAGGCTAATGTCCACGCCTTGAATGCTCCAGGATCCCATATGGGTGACAGTTCTAATCCCAGCAGCTCCACTTCCCATCCAGCTCCCTACCTGAGGCCTGGGAAAGCAGTTGAGCACAGCCCAAAGCCTTGAGACCCTGCACCCGCGTGGAAGACCTGGAGGAAGTTTCTGACTCCTGGCTTCAGATTGGTACAGACCAGCCATTGTGATCACTTAAGGAGTAAATCATCAGACAGAAGGTTTTCCTCTCTGTCTCTTCTCCTCTCTGTATATCTGACTTTGCAACAAAAATAAATAAATCTTTAAAAAAAAAAAAGACACCTGTATTGCATACTGGAGTAGCTGGATTCCGATTTCCAGCTAACATACACTGTGGGAGGCAGCAGGTAAAGACTCAGTTACATGGCTACTACGTATGTGAACACTGTGCTTCATCTTGGCCCAACCCCAACTGTCATAGACATTTAGGGAGTGAGCCAGTGGAGGAAAGCGTTGCCTCCTTAATAATAATAATATTAATTAATAGGAATATTAGCTTAAGAGTGAATTATTTACGATCATGCCATTATAGCATCTGAAAAAAAAATGTCCTCCACAAAACTGTACAGATTAGGATTATATATCTATGCTTGATTATTTCATTGGACTTAGGTCCCAAAATGTATGTTTGATATCAGCCCAAAGATCTTTGACTGCCTTGTAATGGAAATTGACAAGAGGCTAATGTGAAACCCAGACAAAGTTTATTGGGTGATTATGCTCCAGAAGACGACTGCTGGCTGGCTCAATAGGAAAGCTAGGAGGGGACTATTATTGGGTGGGGAGGAATGGCAGTTTCCCTTTGGAACAAAGTACTTTGAGCTGTACCTGACCCAGAGTTCTGGCTTTATTTCCCTTGGAACACAACACCTCTACTTGCACCAGGATCAGTGTATTGCACAGATGCTGGTGTTTTTCTTGCAAAGGATGTATTCAGAGTGGTGCACTGCTCACTACTGACAAAGGTCACATATTGATCTCTTTGGGCACATATGCAGGCAGTAATGGTTTTTGCAGTTAAGGTATGGAACCTTCTTGCATAGAGAACTTATGGTTGGAGATGGATAGATGTCAAGTCTGGAGGGGATTGGCTTTCTGAATCCTCCTTGTATCCTGTATCATATCTGTTGCTGAGAGTTTATGCTTTTGTCTCCATTCCATTGACAGAATGCCTTGCAGAAACTAAAAACACATAATATCTCATCTGCCTGAGTAGCTACAAAAATGCAATAATGGCTGTGCCCTACCAGTGGCTATGGGCTCCAGCAGGGCCACAGGTGATCACAGGGAAATCCGAAGCATAACCACTGTCATGGTGCTCACCAAACAACCAAATTCAAATGGGACAAAATCTGGTAAGTGTTTGGCTTAGCTTAGTTTAAGTGCAGCACCGAGGAGTAACTCAAGGTCTCCAAGGACAAAAAGGCCCTTAAATTCATCCAAAAAACAAGCATGAGAACACATGTGCATGCCAAGAGGAAGCAGGAGGAGCTGGAATGTGCCCTGACAGCCATGGGGAAAACAAGGACTGAGCCCTCCTTCCCTCTGCACATAATGAAATCTCTACAGGAGCTGGCACAGTGGCACATCAGGTGAATCCTCTACCTATGGCTACAGCGTCCCATATGGGCACCAATTCGTGACTCAGCTGCCTCATTTCCCATCCAGCTTCGTGCTTGTAGCCTTGGAAAGCAGCAGCAGATCAAATCCTTGGCTTCTGCACCCTGGAAGTAACTCCTGGCTCCCAGGCACAGATCAGCTCAGGTCTGGCTGTTGCAGCCATTTGGGTAGTGAACCAGTGGATAGAAGACCTTCTCTAGCTCTATTTCTCTCATTGTAAAATCTTCCTTTCAAAGAAAAATAATACATTTTTACTGATTTAATAATTCATTTTTTAAATTTTTAATAAATTTATGGACCAGGGCCAGGCACAGTAGCCTAGTGACTAAAGTCTTCATCTTACAAGCCCGGGATCCCATATGGGCACCGGTTCTAATCCTGGCAGCCCCGCTTCCCATCCAGTTTCCTGCTTGTGGCCTAGGAAAGCAGTGGAGGACGGCCCAAAGGGTTAGGACGCTGCACCGGCATGGGAGACCTGGAAGAGGCTCTGGGCTGCTGGCTTCAGATCAGCTCAGTTTCAGCTGTTGCAGCCACTTGGGGAGTGAATCAATGGACAGAAGATACTCCTCTGTATATCTGATTTTCCTATAAAAATCTTTTTTAAAATTTTATTTGTTATTTTGTAATATAGTTCCATATACTGGCATTTCCTTTCCTCCCTCCGCAAATACCCCCCCACACACTGATTTCCCCTATATCGTTGCAGTAATATAGTCTTTCATAAACAGTCGTAAGTCCATCATTCTGCTATTCAAGTGCATCCCGACATTGTAGGTATGGACAACGGCAGGGAGTCCAGAATCCCATAGTCTGGATATATTGAACAGTTTAATTGAGAGTCCATCTTTGATTTGGAAATAGAGATGCATACTGTATTGCATCTTCATTACTGGATATTATAGTCTCGATTACACAGTTATTATATATCTTCTTAAATGAAAAGCCACAAAGCAAAATCAACAACAGGAATAAAAAATAGAAAGTTTACAAAAACATGAAGTTAAATAACATGCTACTGAATGACCCAATGTGTCACTGAAGAAATGAAAAAAAAAAAAAAAAGGCTTCTTGAAACAAGTGCTGCTGCTGCATGACCTAGGAGTCAGTGAGGAAATTCACAAGAAAAAGACTTTTTTGAAGGAATTAAAATAAAAACAAAAATACCAAAACATATGAGATGTAACAAAAAACAGTATTGAAAGTACTGTTGATCTTGTATTTTGCATGAAGGCTATCTGATATCAGAGAGAACATATGATATTTGTCCTTTTGGGATTGACTTATTTCATTGAGCATAATGATCTCTTGGTTGCAAGTGCTAGAGTTTTATTCTTTGTAATGGCTGAGTAGTATCCCATGGAGTAGATGTACCACAATGTACTTACTTATCCACTCCTCTTTGGATGGGCGTCTATTCTACTTCTACTTCTCTCTTTGTAAAGTCCTCCTTTCAAATAACAATAAATAAATCTTCAAAAGAAAAAAAAAAACAAGTGGAGCAGCTGGGGCTTAAACTGATGCCCATGTAGGATGCCAACACTGTAGGTGGTAGCTTAACTTGCTAGACTGTTAAGGGAAATAAGACCACAGAGACATGATAGGCACTTGTGGAGAGGAAATAAGTAATCTTTATTCTAGAGGGCATCAACCAAGATCTCTCCAATGGCTGAGCCCCCAAGTTTTCTTGTCATCAGCTTTTATAAGGTGCAAGAGCAAGCAAAAAGGGAAGCACAGAGGCAAAGAATCAGCTGCTAGCCCTGAGCTGTCAAAACATGACACAATTCCCCACACTTTCTGTGTAGTTGACATTTTATCTTAGCATTGGTGGCACTAGCCTTGTCTCTCTTGTTCAGAGTTAGCTCATCTCTCCATGTCTGCCATACAAAAGTCATTTTCCATGCGACCTGTGTGTGAGCCTGTGTCCAGTGAACCTCATGCAAGCCTGCTTTTCTCCTTTAACACCATAGCTTTAACCCAGAAGGAATATGTTCTAAATGAATTATACAGCTAAAATAATTGAGTTCTCTTTTACTACAGAAATCAGGTAAAGTTACCACGACCTAATACTAATTTTAAAATCTTAACCATAAATAATAACAAATAAAAGAATGATGCAGCAAGATTGCTGGTTTTTTCCTTTTTTTTTTTTTTTTTTAATCACCTCAACTGTTTCACTTCATTATGGTGAGAATATTTAAAATTAAATCTGTCTGCATCTTATGTTAATTTTCATTTTGTTTTTAACAGATTCAATGTGATTTGTAGGTATAATTCTATGAATGTAATGACATTTGCATTCCCTCCCTCCCCTCGTGCTATCTCCCTGTCTTTTGCTGATTTTTTAAAATTTTAAATTTAAAAAAAATTTTTAAATTAATTTCATTTTATGACACAGTTTCATAGGCTCTGGAATTCCCCCAACCTCTCCCCATGCCCTTCCCCATGGTGGATTCCTCCACATTGTTGCAGTATTACAGTTCAGATCCAGTTGTGATTCCTTCATTGCAAGCACGTCCAGCATCTTATTGTCTAGATATATTCAACAGTTTCTTGGGGAGACCATCTCTGGTCTGAAAGCAGAGCTGGCAGAATATCATCCCGATTGCTGGTTTTTCCTTTGCATCCTCACAACACTTCCTATCCTATACTTGGCCTCATTACCCGTTCCAACCCATCCACCCCCAAATCCTCCATTAGTGCCTGAAATTTTTTACTTAAGGATTTTTTTTTCTGGACCCTGCAAGGCAGGTAGAAGTCCCAAGGAATTTCCACCCTGGAAGAAGTCTCCAACCACCAACAAATGGACTCTGCAGGATAACTAGGACTATACCAACTGAAATAGGCTGAGCTATGTGTTCCACAGCTCTTGAGCTTGCTAAAGCATCCCAGCAGGCAGCAGGTGAAGGCAGCAAAAACTGAAGGACTCACAACAACAGGGATTGCTGGTCCCATAGTCCTGGAGGATGAGACTCTGAAATCAAAATGTTGACACGATTGGTTCCGTTCATAGGGCTGAGGCAAAAGCTCTTCCAAGTCGCTGTCCTTGTCTCCGATGACAGCTGGCTATTTGCAGCCTCTCTTGGCTTTTAGGTGGATGGGGCGGATCTCTGCCTGCATTTAAAGTAGTTTGGATCTCCATGGCTTCACATGGCCATCCTCTCCTATTGTATGGACGTCAGAGTGCTGTTGGACTAAGGGCTGTCTTAGTCTACTTTCTGTTGCTATAACAATGTAGCTGAGACCAGGTAGTTTATAAAGGCTAAAGGTTAACTTAGCTTACCATTCCAGAGGCTAGGAAGTCCATAGTCCAGATCTGGTGAGAGTCTTCTTGGAGCACAAGACCAGGACTGAAGGTATCATACAGCAAGACAGAGCAAGAGTGTGAGCTCAGCCCTCTCTTCCTCTTACTAAATTCTGTCAGCTGGGTCCCATCCTCATGACCTCATCTAATCCTAATTACTCCCCCAAAGATCCTACCCCACTAATGTATGAATTTGAGGGACGTTTCCAAAAGATGTATTGTGGGAAACACGTTCAAATCACAGCAAGGGTCCACCCTAACCATCTTGGGTTAATTCAGTTACAAGGATGCTATTTCCAAATAAGATCACAGGCATAGACAGGTACCGGGGTTTTAACATCTCGTTTTTTAGGGGAATATAATTCAATCCTAACATGTTGACTCAGCATCAGATTCAGGGGACTACCACAATCATTTATGTGAGCACTTCCAAATTTCCCCAAATAGAAATCATTTCTATTTATCTTGAATCACTCTATGAGATAAACTATCAGCCATTGAGTTCATTTATTTTTACTTAATTAATGACCCAGAGGATTAGGTGTTACAGTGTAGCAAAGCCTGTGTTTACACCAGGCAGGGTATGTAACAAGATACCAGCTCCACTAGCTAGAGTAGATTGTCAGCAAACAGGATCGAATACCTTAAGCTTTTTTCTGTAAATTGCAGTTTATTACCGATCAAGGACAAATTAAAAAGGAATTTCCCTAGAGTTGTAACGTGTGTTCCTTTCTTTTTCAGATTTTCACTGACAAATTAAGTTGTGACACTTCCTCTTTGTTTCCTGGCATTGGCTATTCAGCACTGGTTTTTATTTATTCATTGCCTTTCAAAATCCCGTGGGTAGGGGAAGTTGATTCCACACACAAAGTCAGGTACAGTTTCTGATAGCCCCTTGGGCAGAAGTAGTTCTACAGTTCTCTCTGTACCAGACTCTGCTAGGAGCGCTTTGTGAAAGAATGCTCTGTAAAACAAGGGTGTATTGTTTGAGGCTTTTATTCTAAAGCTGCTGGGAAATATAGCCAAGCAAGGACGAGCCTGTGGAAGGAAACTAACCTCTGAGGTATGGTGTCGTAGCTGTCATGGTCCCACCTCACAATGCCTCCCCTAGCCCGAAAACTCAAATCCCCCTGCTGCCTGCACGTTTGGAATTAATTCTCCACATACATTACAAAGAACTGTTAGGGTGGAAGCTATGGCTCTGATGCTCTCACTTCATTTCCAATATATTCATTTTAAAAATTCACTTTTTAAAAAGATTTATTTTTTTTTATTGGACAGTTAGATTTTACAGACAGGAAAGAGAGAGAAAAAGATCTACCATCTGCCGATTCACTCTCCAATTGGCTGCAACAGCCAGAGCTAAGCTGATCAAAAGCCAGGAGCCAGGCCTTTCTCCCAGATCTCCCATGCGGGTGCAGGGTCCCAAGGCTTTGGGTCATCCTCAACTGTTTTTCCAGGCCACAAGTAGGGAGCTGGATGGGAAGTGGAGCAGCTGGGTCATGAACTGGTATCCGTATGGAATCCTAGTGCATGTAAGGCGTGGACTTCAGCCACTAGGCTACCATGCCAGGCTCCAAAACACACTTATTTATTTTATCTCTTTTGAAAGAGAGGCAAAGAGAGACAGAAATTTTCTATCTTCGGATTTACTCCTGAAATGCCCACAACAGCTGGGACTGGCCCAGACCAAAGGTAAGATCCAGGAACTCATCAGGCTCTCCTTTGTGGGCAATAGAAACCTCACTTGATCACCTGCTGTGGATCTGGGATTTGAACCCAGACACTCCAGTATGGAATACCACACACCAAAAGCCTGCCTCTGTTGATTATTTAAGCACCACTTAGGTGTCAAACATTTCGCAGACATTAGAGAGGCTGAAACCCATAACAAAGCCACCAAGTTCGGTATTTGACTTTGTTTCTTAAATCCAGATTCCTGCTAATTCAGACTCTGGGAGATAGTAATGATAGCTTAAGTGACTAGATTCCTGCCACATACACATGAGACGTGGGCTGAACTCCCATGTCGGTTGTAGCCAGTACCAGCGTGGCCATTGTGGGGTTGTTAGGGAGCACAGTAGCGGAGAAGTTCTGTCCCACGTGTGTGCTCTCTATCTGTAAAGTGGAAAACAAAATGAAGCCCCATCTAACTGAGAAAATGGATACATAAATAAGTAGGTATCTGTGAGACTGACAAAAGGTCTTGGTGATGCTAAATATTTTTTCCAACATCAGTTACACCTGAAAGTAAAGAACTATCTGCCCTCAGGTGTCTCTTTCTTGGGCCTATTGGATCAAAATAAATCTAAAACATCCTAATTAGGACTTCTTAGCACTCATTTAAGAAGGGGGCAGGGGGGAATTTGGGCCTGGCGGCATGGCCTAGTGGCTAAGGTCCGCACCTTGAACGTGCTGATTTCCCATATGGGCGCCAGTTGTAATCCCAGTGGCCCCATTTCCCATACAGCTCCCTGCCTCTGGCCTGGGAAAGCAGTCGAGGACAGCCCAAAGTCTTGGGATCCTGCACCCGCATGGGAGACCTGGAGGAAGTTCCAGGCTCTTGGCTTTGGATTGGCACGAAACCAGTCGTTGCACTCACTTGGGGAGTGAATCATCGGACGAAAGATCTTCCTCTCCGTCTCTCCTCCTCTCTCTGTATATCTGATCTTGCAATAAAAATTTTAATTAAAAAAAAGGGGTTTCTGGAGATGGCAGAAAAACAGAAGAGGAGAAAAGGAAGGAGGAAAGTAAAAGTGGCTCCAAAAGAGCTAGACTTTCAAGCATTATAAAATGACACGGTGCCAATCATAGCTGATGAACGAGTCACCCATTACTACTTAACAAATTACCCTAAAACGTAGCAACTTACGCCAACAATAAGTATTTATCATTTCATATAGTTTCTGTAGTTCTGTATTTTAGGAGTGGCTTAGCAGAATTGTTCTGGTTCTTTACACTGAAGTCCAGGTGTTAGTGGTCAGGGCCACAATCACCCAAAGATTTGACTGAGGCTCAAGGGTTAATTTGCAATGTGACTCATTAATACGATTGTGGTAAAAAGATTGAGTTTTTCATCATGCGAATCTCTCCATAGAACCACTTAAGTGTCTTCACGACAGAGCAGCTGTCTTCCCACAGGGTGCATTATCTAAGAATGAGTAATGGAGACGCTCTAATGGCTCTGTCATAGCCCTAGCCTTGGAAGTCATCCTATCTGCTCTTCCGTTCTTTAGCGCTGTCGTTTCGTTTAGACCACACTCCATGTTAGGTGGATTCCACTTCGCTTTTTAAAGAGAGAAGCATGAAAGAATTGTGGACATATTTTAAATCCACTGGAATCAGGTTCAACAAACTTCTATTAGGCATCTTCACTGGGGATAGGGAAGGACCTGGGAATCAAACACAGGTTCTTTCCCTATCACTAAACAAATAGGAGCTTTTATGTAGGTGGATAAGAGCCAATTTCGGATTACAGGACATGTCAGGGCTGTGAAAGGCTTACAGCTGACTCGACCTGAACTCAGATTTAAATCTTGGACACTATGAGGGACTGGTTTTCTGTGAAGCAGTGGAGAAAGGTCATTTTGTACTCAGTATTACCATCTGTTCAATAAAACCTAGTAAGACTTGCGCTGATAACCAAAACCCAAAGTACAGAGATATTGATTTATTCTGTCTTCTAATCCCCAACACCCAGGTCAGAACTTCGTACCTAGAGAGAATCAATAACTATTAACTGGTTCGTTGAATTAAATGTAAGTGATCTGGTATGGTGAACTATAAATCCAGACCTATGTATTCCTGTTAGATGGTTGATTTAAGCACTGTGCTTCCTCCTATTTCCTGTTACTTACTTGATACAATAGCAATTTACCCCAGAACTTAAAGCAGTCTCATGACACAAACCGGAAGACTGTGAACCAAAATGATACCAGCAGTATCAAAAGAACCATTTGTTTGGTTAAAACAATATGTGTGTGTGATTTTTTTAAAGCTCCATTTTTTTTTAAAGACTTATTTTATTGTAAAGGCAGATGCAGAGAGGAAGATCTTCCGTCCACTGGTTCACTCCCCAAGAAGCCACAATAGCCAGAGCAAAGTTGATCCAAAGCCAGGATCTAAGAGTTTGTTTGGGGTTTCCCACGTGCCTACAGGGTCCTAAGGCTTTGGGTCATCCTTGCCTGCTTTCTCAGACCTCAAGCAGGGAGCTGGATAGGAAACAGGGCAGTCGGGGTATGAACCAGAGCCCATTTGGGATCCTAATACATACAATGGGAGGATTTAGCCACTGAGCCACTATGCTCAGCCCAAAGATTAATTTGTTTTTATTTGAAAAGCAGATTTACAGAAAAAAAGAGATAGAGAAAAGGTGTAGCATTCAGTGTGGGCACCGATTCATTTCCCTTCTGCTGTGTTTCTGACCCAGCTCCCGGTTGATGGCCTGGGAAAGCAACAAGGATGGCTGAGGTCTTTGGGCTCTTGCACCCACATGGGAGATCCGAGAGAAGCTCCTATCTCCTGGCTTTGGGTTGGCTCAGTTTCATCCACTGGCTATTAGCGGCTAGAAGGTCTATCTGTCCCTCCTCTCTCTGTGTAAAAATCTGCATTTCAAATGAAATAGTAAAAGCACAATTCTTGGTCTGTTTTGTCTATTTTCTGTTACCATATGGAAATACCTGGAACTGGACACTTGAAAACAAAGAGGCTTATTAAGCTCACAGTGTTGAGGCTACAGCAATGGCATCGACTAGACTCAGATGGCATCCTGACCGTAGGAGTGTGTGAGAGGGAGACATGACATGATGAGAAAGGAAGGCGGAGAGCGACCAAGGGAGGTGTCAGCCTCTCAATTTTGCAACAACTCTTCAAGGAACTAAGTAACTAACAGGGTCCCACAAGAACGGTCTTGGGGATCTGCTGCCACCTGAAGTAATGGTATCTTACATGGGCACCAGTTGGAATCCCTGCTGCTTCACTCACTTTCCTTCTTTCTTTTTTTCCCCCTTGCTTCACTTAAAAAAAAAAAAGATTTATTATTTTTATTACAAAGTCAGATATACAGAGAGGAGGAGAGATAGAGAGGAAGATCTTCCATCTGATGATTCATTCCCCAAGTGGCCACAATGGCTGGTGCTGTGCCGATCCGGAACCAGGAGCCAGGAACTTCCTCCAGGTCTCCCATGTGGATGCAGGGTCCCAAGGCTTTGGGACATCGTCCACTGCCTTCCCAGCCACGGCGACAGGCCCCCAATTACTCTTTACGAGGTTCCTCTCATCACCATCACTCTGAGGGTCAAGTACAACACGGGAGCCCTTGGGGAACAAACCATAGTAGGTAGGGAGCAAATGATCAAAGAAACACAACAAATATTTAGGGGCCAATGCTATTGCATAGCGGGTATAGCTGTCCCCTGCAAGTCGTGGCTGCTCCACTTCCCATCCAGTTTCTGTCTAATGGCCTGGAAAAATCAGGGGCAGGTTTCCTGTGTCTGAGTTCCTGATGAACTGAGATGAAACTCCTGGCTCCTGGTTTTGGCTTGGCTTCACTAAGTGCCGGCCATTTTTCTCCAGATACTTTATCATCCAACTCTGCAAAGACTCTATTGCTTTTTAAAATTTCTCTGTGTACAGTTGTATCTCTTTTAAATAAGTCCTTTCTCTATTTTAATCCTTTATGTGGGCGACCATTTTAATGATTGTGGTTTTTCAACATCGTTCTTGTGAAAAAAAAAAAAGTGACTGTATATAGTCTTATTTGTGTAAATGACAGTTGTTGCATTAATCTCATTTCTTGGTTTAAAAATGCACGCAGCTTTTGCGTTTCTCAAAACTGCTCTGTGTCTCTCCAATGTCGATTGCTGCCTAGCTCATTATGGTAGTTCATCAGTCATTCATTACATATTTACTCCAATTTCGATTACATATTTACTCCAATTTTGAATTATCTCAAATTCCTTTCCACTTCAACAATACTCACACCCATTAATAAACATTCTCAAATGTTTTCTCTTAGGGACTGTGAGAAAATTCCCTTGAAGGATGAAAACACAGGTGGAATTGCTAGGTCACTGACTATGCGAGCATTTGATTGGACTACGTCATGCGGGTGAATCTCCAGAAAGCTGGAGTTATCAGGGGTTTCCTAGTGTATGATTACCTCCACCAGAGACTCCTGGATTCTTCTATTTAATTCTTTTTTTCTCTGAAACCCCTTTCATCCTTCACAAGGCTATTGTAAGCTAGCTACTGGTGTTACATTCTCCCCCCAGCAGCCTAGATCCAGAGCCATTGTACCACATCCCCTGGAGGAATTCACAAGGTGGAGTTGCAAGTTAAAGACAATTCTCTTCTTCCAAAGCAAAATTCTGTTGTCTTTTACTAAACATTTAAAGTAGAGCAAGATTATTTTTAGGGGCCCACTGTGGTAGCCTAGCAGCTAAAGTCCTCAACTTGTACAAGCCACGATTCCTTATGATCGTCAGTTCTAATCACAGCAGCCCTGCTTTCCCATCCAGCTCCCTGTTTATGGCCTGGGAAAGCAGTTGAGGATGGCCCAAAGCCTTGGAACTCTGCGCCCGCGTGGGAGACCCGGAAGGAGCTCCTGGTTCCTGGCTTTGGATCAGCTTAGCTTCTAGCCATTGTGGCCACTTGGGGAGTGAATCACAGAACGGAAGATTTTCCTCTCTGAATATCTGGCTTTCCAATAAAATAAATAAATAAATAAATCTTAAAAGAAAGGTAAATCTATTTAAAAAAAAATTTTTTTTTTTAGCCAAAAATTTATACCTGTCTCCAAGATCCCTATTCAGTCCCTAAACATTTTCCAGGATTATCTAATCACAAAGACAGACTAGAAGAGGGTTAGACAAATTTTTATGTAGTCTCAAATGAAGAAATATAAATGGGTAAGTAATGTATGTACAGAGCTTAAGAAGGGGAGATTTAATATCACTAATGATTGAAGAAATAAAATCTAAATTGGTAAGCCAGAGTCCTTTTACTCATATAAAATGAGGAATTTTTAAAAGATAGTTTAGATTTTTAAAAGGCAGAGCTACAAAGAGAATTTTCCACCTGATGGTTCCTTGACCAAATGGTTGCAATAGTCAGGGCTGAGCGAGCCCAAAGCCGGGAGCCAGGAGCTCCACTGGAGTCTCTCGAACACTCAAGTCATCTTTCACTGCTTTCCCAGGCTCATTAGCAGGGAGCTGGCTTGGAAGCCCATCTGCTGGGACTCGAACCAGTGCCCAAAGATCAGACTTTGGTAAAGGTTTAAGAAGATCGGTGCTTGTACGCAGTTCTAGTGGGGAACGTACAAACATTTAACAATGTGTACCAAAAATCTTTTCTTTTTCTAAGATACATTTATTTTTATTGGACTTACAGAGAAAAAGAGAGAAAGAAAGAAAGTCGGAGAGGAAGATCCTCTGGTCTGATGAATCACTCCCCAAGTGACTGCAACAGCTGATGCTACATGTTCTGAAGCCAGCAGCCCGGAACCTCCTCCAGGTCTCCCATGCAGGTACAGGGTCTCAAGGCTTTGGGGCCATCCTCTACTGCTTTCCCAGGCCACAGGCAAGGAGCTGTATGGGAAGAAGGGCTGCTGTGATTAGAACCAGAGCCCATATGGGATCCTGGTGTGTTCAAGGTGAGAACTTTAGCTGCTAGGACACCGCACTGGGCCCTCACTATCTCATCTTTACCTTCTGTTTTTGTGACTCTTTTTATTTATTTTGTGTGTTTTTTTTATTTTTTAAAAAATATTTATTTTATTTTGTTGCAAAGTTAGATATACAGAGAGGAGGAGAGACAGAGAGGAAAATCTTCCATCCGATGGTTCACTCCCCAAGCGACTGCAATGGCCAGTGCTGTGCTGATTCTAAGCCAGGAGCCAGGAACTTCCTCCAGGTCCCCCACATGGGTGCAGGGTCCCAAGACCTTGGGCTATCCTCGACTGCCTTCCCAGGCCACAGGCAGGGAGCTGGATGAGAAGTTGGGGTGCTGGGATTAGAACCGGCACCTGTATGGGATCCTGGCACATGCAAGGTGAGGGGTTTAGCTGCTAGGCCACTGTGCTGGGCTCTATAACTCTTTCTAAATAAATAAATGTTTAAAATCCAAACCAAGCAACTTAACCCTTAAGCCAAATACCAGACTCTATTTTTTAAAATTTCTATCTTCTGTTGCATTACAAAATAATTTCCATTATCTTCATACTTTTGTAATGAAAATAGAAATATTAAAATAATAAAAGACAAATATTTCATCTGCTTCAGATCTAGCCCTAACTGCTTCTGAGAATAGTAACATGTAGTGAACTCTAATTTGCCTCACACTGAATTTATGTACAAACTCTCATTTGATTATACTAGTAGCAATTATTTGCAGAGCTTGTCGCTATTTTTACAAGTCTTGCTATGATTTTAAGTGTATTTTTTCTTCTAAATGTAATGGAGTAATTATAACTCATGTTTCTTCAAAGTCTATAGCTATAATGTGCATTTGGAAATACACTTCTGTGTTCCTTTCAAAGTTACAATATAATCAATATTCAAATAACATAAAGGGAAACAGTAAAATCTAAAGATCCATCATTCTCTTTTCGTGACTTTCTTGATCTTTACAATTATGTATACAGTTTCATACATCATTGTAATTATGGCATGCAATTGTGTGTCTTATGCTTTTTATTTTTTTAAATTATTTTTTAAAAATTTTTATTGGAAAGGCGGATATACAGAGAGGAAGATCTTCCGTCCGATGATTTACTCCCCAAGTGAGCACAATGGCTGGTTTCGTGCCAATCCGAAGCCAAGAGCCTGGAACTTCCTCCAGGTCTCCCACGTGAGTGCAGGATCCCAAGACTTTGGGCTGTCCTCGACTGCATTCCCAGACCACAGGCAGGGAGTTGTATGGAAAATGGGAGCTGCCAGGATTAGAACCGGCACCCATATGGGATCCCGGGCGTGCAAGGCGAGGACCTTAACCACTGCGCCATCGCGCCGGGCCCATGTGTCTTATGCTTTTTATTTAACAGTATTTTTGTGAAAGTTCCCTGTATTTCTGCATGTCCGTCACTTTGTCTTATACTATTTCACTTAAGATTTAGCTAGTTTTCCTACACTTCCCATATTATTGGTTATTAAAGCATTTTTCAATTTAAAATATTTGAAAAGCAGAGTTACACAAAGAGGGAGAGATTCTCCATCTGCTGGTTTACCCCCTAAATAGTTACAACAGTCATGGCTGGGCTGGTCCAAAGCCAGGATCCAACAATAGCTTCTTTCAGGTCTCCCATGTAGGCACAGAGGTCCAAGCACTTGGATCATCCTCCTTTACCTTTCCCAAACCATTAGCAAGTAGCTGAATTGCTGAGTTGAAAGTGGAATCACTGGCCTTGAGCCCGATTCTATTTTATACATCACAGTAATGTTTCCAGTGGAACGAGGAAAGTGAAGTGGAGCAGCTGGGACTCGAACTGGTGCCATATGGCAGGCAGTATCACAGGTGTCAGCTTTACCCGCTGAATATACACCCACAGATCCAGTCCCATTTTCTGATTTTTAACTCTTAAACAGTTATGCTTGGTATTGCTTTTATTCTTTGGAATGCCTTCCTTATGACAAATTCCCAGGAGTAGAATTACAGTGCCCCTTCATATGCTTCCCCAACGATCAGTGTGCATTCTTAAAGCAGTTCATCTGTCTGCTGACTTGTGGCTGCACCGCTGTGGCTGACCAAGCATCAGCTGCCTTGTGATTTAACTCTTCACTCATTTCCCACACAGATCTCACCCTACTGAGTTCATCTGCAATATGCATCCTTTCAATATTTGTTACCTCACTGTAATCCTCAAACTTAGTCCCAGAGACCCTCTCTTACCAGCTGGGGTTTTACCAGGAATGCCTGGAATTTAAATCATCTGCAGAAGCTGACGATTACAGGACAAACCAAGAGGACTCGTCTTTAGAAGATTGTGCCTTTTCACTGCTTTATGGAAGTTTCACTTGGATTTTGACACGAAATTTGCTCATACCTCGTCAATTTTCAAAGGGATGTACTGACTGTATTTTGACCTAATCCATTCATCATCAGATCAGTATACGCTGAGAACATTCTATGGCATTTTAGATTTTGTTGGCACATATTGATACAAAGCAGATAATTAGTAAATGTTCCCTTCATCAATGACACTCACAGAGAGCACTGGGAAGGAGGACTTGGCACACAATTTCAGAAACCGAAGCAAGGATGGTGTATCCGAAACGTGAGTGCGGAGAGTAACCTGAGATATGTAAGAGCAAAGACCCAGACGTCATGGAGAAGATTTCAGAGGAGATGCTAGCATAGCCAGAACAGTGACGACAGCAACAAAAGACTGTTATAAGTAAAGTTCGGAGAGTTTGGGAGTGAAGTGGGGGAGAGGGCTGTATATGTAGACAGACCATGAGATGTCATAGCCCCAGAGGCAAGTTCTTGTCTGGCCCCAAGAGAAAGCCACTGTGTTTGAATTAAGGAAGAAGAATCTTTGCAGAAAATACTTAGAAGAAACATTTAAAAGTGAAATAGAAAAAGGAATGGAGGTTATAAAACTATAGAAACAAAAAGAAAAGAGCAGCTCTTAAAAGTTTTGAGAGCTTATATGATGGCCAAATAAGCAAAGTTCTTCCTACAAGGATTTTGATCAATCAGTCTAGGGTGGGAGCCTATTCACCAATACTGTTTTTTTTTTGTTTAATTCGTAAGATTTTTTTATTTTTATTGGAAAGGTAGATCAGATTTATGAAGAGAAAAAGAGTCAGAGAGAAAGATCTTCCATGCACTGGTTCACTCCCCCAAATGGCCATAAGGAGCAGAACTGAGTTGATCCCAAGCCAAGAGCCAGGAGCTTCTTCTGGGTTTCTCATACCGGTCCCAAGACTTTGGGCCGTCCTTGACTGCCTTCCCAGGCCACAAGCAGGGAGCTGGATGTGAAGTAGAGCAGCTGGGACTGACACCAGCACCCATATGGGATCCCGGCGCATGCAAGAGGAGGACTTAGGGAGTTGAACCCATCACTCTGGGTCCTTTTTAAGACATCAATCCTTTTTAAGACTTTCTAAGTGCGTGCAACATGTAGCTGCCTTTGAGAGACACTGGTGTAAGGAAATTTGGTGTTGATTTAATACCACAGAAGGAAAGTATCCTTGAATGATTTGTGGGAATCCAGTATAGCCTGGAAAAAAAAGCTCGTGGATTAGAGGTACATGAGGAGTTTGAGGTCTTTTGTTTGGAGACATGATTCTCTTCTTGAGTCCAACTGAAGTAAAGTAATAATATGGGATTTTTGCACTATATTCCACACATCAATAATGAAAAAGGGGTCATGCATAGAGGACATGGCTAGCTACTTATAATTGGACAATTTTTGTGAAAGTGAATTTTTATTAGGAAATCATTTAATTGCATTTACTTACTTGAGAAGCAGAGAGATTGAGAGGACTTTTACAGCTGGTTCATTCCCCAAATAGCAAGAACAGCTGGAGCCGAGCCAGGCTGAAGTCTTGAGCCAAAAACTCAGCCAGGGTCTTCCATGTGGGTGATAGGGACCCAAGTATTTGAGACTTTACCTGCTACCTTCCAGGGTATGCTTTCTCTAGATGCTGGGTTCAAAGTGGAGCCAGGATCTGAACTCAGGGACTCCACTATGGCATGAGGGCATCCCAAATGCTTCCTAACCCCTGCCCCAAGTGCCCACCTGTCAAACTTTTACTGGACTGTCAAAAGGATATACTGGATCTTGAAATTAGTCTTTGTGAAATAGGATATAATACTGTTTCAGAGGACATAATCTTTTGTTAAAAGGTGGAAAGTACAGCAAGAACTTCTGATGTAAGTTATTCATTCCATTTCAGACCGTTACAAAATGTAAAAGGGGACTGGTGAATTGGTGTAACAGATGAAGCTTCTGTCTGAGGTCTTGGTAATCCCACTTGGGCCCTGGTTTGAGTCTCAGCTGCTCCACTTCTGACTCAGTCCCTGCCTATGGCCTGGGGAAGCCGCAGAGGACGGCCCGTGTCCTCGGGGCCTTACACTCACGTGGATAACCACAAGAGGCTCCTGGCTTTGAACTGGCCCAGTTCAGGCTGTTGTGGTCATCTGGGGAGTAAACTTGTAGGTGGAAGATCTTTCTCTCTGCCTCTCTTTCTCTCTGTAGCTCTGCCTTTCAAATAAAAATTAAAGTAGATCTTTCTAAAGAAAGAAATTAGAGAGTTAAGAAGAATATAATTTAAAAAAACGAATAATATAATTTTGGAGACTGCTGCTGTGTAGTGTAGGTGTAGTGTAGTGTGCTATTCTGCTGCTTGCGATGTTGGTATCCTCCATGGGCACCAGCCTGCGTCTTCTATGCTGCATCTCAGAACCAACTCCCTACTAATGGCCTGGGGAAATGAATGGAAGACGTGAATGAAGCTCATGGCTTTGGCCTGGCCCAACACCAGCGATTCTGGGCATCCGGAGAGTAAACCAGTGGATGGAACTTCTCTCTGTCAGTGTCTTCTACTCGCTTTCAACATAATTAAATATTTTTAGAAAGCCTAATTTCATGTAGAGAGCAATATAGTGGCAGTTAGAAACAGATACTTACGAACAAGTTAAGAAACGTTTGACAGCAGGGAGAACATTGCTGGATGAATTCTCCAGGCAGAGGACAAAGGTTAAAGAGACAGAAGGTTGAGATTACACTGCTTCAGCTATCTTCATCTTTGCAGTCATGTGACTATCCTTGTGTCCAGATACCTGCTTTTACCTCAGCTTTAAAAATTAAGATAAAGCTTGCATAACATAAACTTAAGCATGTGAAAGTGTACACCTCAGTGCTACTTAGCATATTTGTCATCTTGTGCAACCCACTCCACTGAGAAGCACCACCAGAGGCTGGTGTTGTGGTGCAGTGGGTTAAGCGCCAGTTCTAGCCTGGGCTGCTCCACTTCCAACCTGGCTGTTTGCTAATGTGCCTGTGGAAGCAGCGGAAGATGATGGTTTCAGCACCAGGCTCCCTGCCACGCATATGGGAGACCTGAATGGAGACTCAGGCTCCTGGCCTCACTGAGCCCAACCTCGGCCTTTACAGGCACTTAGTGAATGAACTAGAACACGGAAATCATCACCATCCGCCACCCATCTTTCCCTTTCTCTCTGTAACTTTCAAATTTCCTTTCTCTCTGTAGCCTTTCAAAAAAATACATAAATACAGTAATCCTTCAAAACAAAAACATTGTAACCATCGCAGTAACACCCTGTTTTCTGTTCCCCATTCCTCCAATCTTAGGTAATCGCCAGTTGGCTTCCTGGCTCTGCAAATTCACTCGTTTCGGTTCTTTCATGAAAATGAAAGGCTACAATGGGCTACCTCCTGTGTTTGGCTTCTTTCACTTGGCATGTTTCTAAGATTCATCACATTACTTGGTTCCCTTTTACAGTCGGGTAATATTCCATGGTCTGGTTGCTTTTGTGTCCCCATTCCTCTGTTGAAGGACATTTGGGTTGTTTATGTCACCATGATCACATGTGTAAAACATTTTTGTTTCAACACCTGTTCTCAAAATTTTTGGCACATATGCAGGAGTGCAATCGCTGGGTCATATAGTAATTCCATTTTTTTTTTTGAAGAACCAACAACTATTTCTCATGGTCTCTAAACTATTTGTGAAAATCATCATAATTTTATTTGAAAATCAGAGAGAGAGAGAGCTCTCTCCCACCTGCCTGTTCACACCCTAAATGCTGGTCAGTTAGAAGCCCAATTTGGGTCAGTCATTTTAGATTTCTACTGGAACGAATATTTGGTTTTTAAATCCATGCATACAGGGGATCTTCACAAAGTTCATGGAAAATACGCATTATGGAAAAATTATGCATGGGCTTCCATAAGCAAAATGAACATCATTTAAATATCATTTGTCTTGACTTTTTAAAGTACCCTCTCGAGGAGGATTCTGCTTATTCCAATCCCTTTACCATGCTGGTGATTTTCCACGGAGATCCTAGCGGGAGTGCAAGCGGATCTTACTGTATTTTTACTCGAATTTCCGTCATGACCAACGAGGGAGAATTCTGTCGGTGTTGCAGGCGGTGAAGAAGGGAGGGTGTGGGTTTGAAGCCCTGAAGCATGGCAACGGCGAGGAAAGCTGTACAAATCAGAGTTAGCACTGGCAGGACTTCCCGCGCTGGCATCTTGCATGGTACTCCGATACATGAGATAACGCCCAGTGAATTTTTTACTAGGCGAAGCCGCACGGCGTTTCTGTCAGGAACTGTCACGTTCGCTGCCGCCCAACCGGCTTCCACCTCCGGGACGGCCGATCCCAGAGGGGCCGCGAGCGCCTCTCTAGCTTCCGTCTCTATGGTTCGGGGGAATCTCCAGGTCGAGGCTGGCGCGACCCGGCTTTGTGCGCGTGCGCGAGCCCAGGCGCGCGGCCGCCCTCGCCCGACTGGGCGACCCCGCGAGTGGGAGGGGTGGGTCTGGCAACGTTGCGGCGAGCGCCGCGGCCCCGCACCCACAGGGCTGTTCCCTGGCGGAGACTGCGCCGGGGCGTCCGCCGCCGCCGCCGCCTGCTTCGGCGGGCAGCCATCCGGACCCTCCCCGCCCCAGATGGTGGGTCCGGAGGATGCCGGAGCCTGTTCGGGAAGGAGCCCCAAGTTGTTCCCGGTGCCGTCGCCGGAGCCCGCGGGCCAGGACGGAAAGATGATCCGGGCCACGGGCGGCTTCGGCGGAGGCGTCGGCGCCGTGGAGCCTCCGGAGGAGGAGGAGGAGGAGGAGGAGGAGGAGGAGACGCCGCAGCTGCTGCAGCGTTACCTCGCGGCGGCCGGGGCACAGCTGGAGCCGGGGCTCCTGTACTGTCCGGTGCTCGGCGGCCAGGCCGGCGCCCCGCAGCCCGCGGCGGTGCCTCGGCCGGACGCTTGCCCGCCGGGAGCGGCATCGGGAACCAAGCACCTGGGCGCCGAGGCGGCCGATGTCCTCGCGCCGGGACGCGGAGGCATGACCAACGGGGACTCGGGCTTTCTGCCGGGCCGGGACTGTCGCGACCTGGCCCGCGCCGGCAGCCCGGAGCTGCGCTGCCGCCGCCGACCCTCCCGCGGTGCCCTCCGGCCGGAGGGGCCTGGCGACGAGACCGCGGACCGGACGGGCAGCCCGTCCGACTGGGCCGCGCCGCTCGAGGACCCGCTGCGGAGCTGCTGTCTGGACACCGAGGAGCCCCAGGGTGCGGGCAGTGGCTCCGGGGACAGCGGCAGCGAGGACTTGGGGCAGCCGGGAGCCGGCGCACGGGGTCTGCAGGAGGGCGAGCCCCCAGCTACCTCGGCCGAGAGGACTAGTGGGGGCTTGGGCGCCGAGCCGCGCCTCTGCTTGCCCGACGTGCACTTAAATTGCCGGAACACTTACGAGGTGAGCAGCCGCCAGAGCTGTCGCGACCACCTGCCCCCGGCGGAGCTGCCGGTGCCCTCGCCCGCCTCAGAGCAGAGCTCCGCGGGGACGGCGGCCCGGGCTCGACGGACCGGCGGCTTCGCCGACTTCTTCGCCAGGTACAGCGCAGACTGCGCCGGGGGCTCGGGGCGGAGTCGGGCTGTGGGCTGGGGCCGGGGGTCGCGGCCGGGAGCTCGGGTGTAGCGGCTTGGATGGCCGCCTTCTGCTGGCCCCCGCGCGCGTCCGGGCTTGGCTTTGATTTGTTACCAAGGGAAGAGGAACTGGATCTGCTTGTGTTTCTGTAGAAGTTGTGGGCTCTGCGGGGAGCGGATCTTTCTGTTGGCTCTGACAACTGGGGGGGCTGTACGTGCCTGTCTCACCTGATTTCTGTGCATTCGGGTCTGGCCATCGTGCTAATGCCATTACTTGGCGCTTCTGGAAAGCCGATAACCCATTTCCCCATTTTTTTTTTTAAATTGTATTGCAAGCCTTTGGAAAGGCTGGAGGGGTATATGTATGTACGGGTGTGGCTGTGAAGGGGAGGGAAGTCGGTTCTTAAAGTTATTTGCACGGAATACGAACCCATTTGAGTAGTTTGGGAAGGCTTGAAATTTGAAGGGATTGTGCCTTACAGCATTTAAATATATATATATATACATTTTCCTGCGATCTTTATTAACATCCAACCAGTTTGGTACTTGGAATGTGACCGCAGCTTTTAAAGCCAATTACTTGTAACACTTTGGATAACTCATAACTCCTTTTCTCTGCTTGCTAGGTATTCTACTTTTCGCCCCATCCACTTATTGATTATTTTTAAAAATCATATTTTGGTGATTTGATGTGATGTCCTTGAAATACGGTGCTGGGGATTGTGGATCTTAGAGTGGGGCTTTGTTGGTTAATGTGGATAGTTAAGCAGAGAAGTTTTCAGAAAATACCAACATTAATGAACATTACTGAAAAAAACACTTTCCCTTGTAGATCTTAACAAGCTTATGAACTTTTTAAAAAGTTTCTGCACAAACAAAAAAGATGTTCTCTGCTTGTAAGACCTTCCATTTTGGAGTCCTCTTTATCTTTCCTTTTTCAGGGATCTTGATTAAATTTAGAGGTGAAAACAATTTTAAAAATAATTTTTAAAACATTTATTTGTGTTTATTGGGAAGTCAGATTTCCAGAGAAATGGAGAGACAAAGATCTTCCATCCAGTGGTTCACTCCCCAAGTAGCTGTAACAGTTGGTACTGAGCTAATCTGAAGTCAGGAGCCAGGAGCTTCTACGGGTCTCCCACGTGGGTGCAGGGTCCCAAGGCTTTGGGTCATCCTCGACTGCTTTCCCAGGCCACAAGCAGGGAGCTGGAAAGGAAGTGGAGGAGCTGGAATTAGAGCCAGCGCCCATATGGGATCCTAGTGTGTGCAAGGCATGGACTTTAGTCACTAGACTGCCATGCCGGGCCCAGCAAATTTTGCAGCTCAAGTTTGGTTTTATTTTTTTAAAGATTTGTTTATTTTTACTTGAAACATTTTACAGAGAATTGAGAGACAGAGATCCTCCATCCACTGGTTCACTCCCGGAATGGCTGCAGTGGCTGGAGCTGAGCTGATCTGAAGAGGAGCCAGGAGCTTCCTCCTGAAGTGGGAGCAGAGCCCCGATATCTTATCCGTGCACTTAGCCTGTTGAACCATCGCGCAGGTTCCTGCAGCTCCAGTTTTAGAAGATTATACTGTTGGTGTGCACATTGCTAGACACAAAGATGCAGTTTTCTGACCGTAGTAGATATGTTTTAGTGTTTTTTTTTTTTAAAGGATAGATTTAGTTTTATTAGAAAGGCAGTTTTACAGAGAGAAGGAGTGATAAAAAGAACTTCCATTTGCTGATTGAGACTTCATATGACCCCAGTGGCTGGAGCTGAGCCGATCTGAAACCAGGAACCAGGAGCCAGGAGCTACTTCTGGGTCTCCCATGTGGTTGCAGGGTCCCAAGTGGTTTGGTCCATTTTCCACTGCTTTCCCAGGCCCCAAACAGGGCATTGAATGGAAAGTGGTGCAACTGGGGCACAAATTGATGTCAATATGGGATCTCAGCACTTGGAGGTGGAGGTTTAGCCAGATGAGTCAACGTGCTGACCCCAAGCTTCTTCTTTAGTCCCAATTTTTCCTGCTTTTTCAGATTTCTTAAAGCAAGAGTAGGGAATTCTACTTTCGTTTATTCATGGGACAAAATATGTAATAATATCTGTATTTGAGTGAGTTGCAAAATCATATTTAAAGCTTATAGTAATATTCTATAAAGTCTCAAGGTGAGTTATGTTTGTGTCTTTGAGACACTATTTGGCCTTTAGATATTGGTCATTGTGTCCATTTTTGTTCTGTGTTAAGGGCAGGTGTGAGGGATTTTAGACCTGGGAGGCACTTTGAAGATCATCCTAAGGGTTTGCTTGGTGGCAGGTGTTGGGAATAGAGATAATTTGAATAATGATCCTTGAGCAGAGGTCGAATTCCTCTTAGTAAGGATTAAGTTTGCAGAGAGACATACATTACAATTACGAACAATGACAAGACAACCCTACTTATAAGAGGCTTTCTACTGTTAGCAATAAGCATAAACTTTGATCAAATTAACATTTTTCTTTAACTTACAAATGACATGTGTTGTATAGCCAGGTAGTGTTCATATGGCTATAATATTCATATGCATTGGAGCACTGGGTATAAAATAAAAAAGCACGGGTGTTCAGAAGTTAATTTCTGTAAGCATTTTTCTTTCTTGAGATGTACATATTGAGACTCCGGGAATTGTGGCGGAGTTTGGTGTAGTGGTTTAAGCTGCCACTTGCAATGATGATGTGCTAAATTGATCCAAGTGCTGGATACTCGTCCTTGGATGCAGCTTCCTGCGCATGTGCATGGGAAGGCAGCAGAGAATGGCCTGTGTGCCCGGGACTCTGCCACCTATGTGGGATTTCCTCACTTGTGGTTTTGTTCTGTCCCAGTCCAATGTTGTGGCCATTGGGGAGTGAATCAGTGGATGTAAGGGTCTCTCTTTTTCTGTGTGTGTGTGTGTGTGTGTGTGTGTGTGTGTGTGACCATCCCTCTCCCCTTCTCCGAGTCTCTCTGTTTCAAATAGATTAAAGAATCCTAATTTAAAAGAAAAAAGTTTAGGAATCCTTGCTTCACTTATATGATATTGTTGGGAAAGGGCAGAATCAAAGGCAGTTTTTCTCTTAGCATTTAGGTAAATTTTAACTGGGTTCTTTTGTTACAGACTTTTTATATTTCATTTGAAAGTCAGAGCTAGAGAAACAGGGAGAGATCAAGATTTTTTGCCTGCTAGTTCACTCTTCAGACGGCTACCACAGTCATGGCTAGGAGCCAGGAATTCCATCAAGGTCTCCCCTGTGGGTAGCAGAGTCCTCAGTACTTGGGCCGTCTCTGCTGCTTTCCTGGGCACTTTAGCAGGCAGCCGAGTGAGAAGCAGAGCAGTCAGGATGGAAACCTGTGCTCTGATGTGAGGCGCTGATGTCACAGGTGGCCGACTCACGTGGTGCATCACAGCGCCAGCCCATGAAGTGGGTTCTGCACACCTTAAAAGGTACTGGCATTTATTTGTGAATCTTTAGTATTTAGCACGTTGAGTTTAATTTTGAAGGATTCTCTTTTTTTACTGTGCTCTAGGTGGAATAATTCTGACCAAATTCTCTGTCTGCAGGCAAAATAATCACAGTAACCCTTGTCTTAGCAGCTCCGGAGGTTCCCTCCATCTCTTGCCCTCCAGTTGGTACCAAAGTATCCTTGGTTAGTGTCTTGCTTAGGCATGAATTCTTGTTCTTGGTACAATCCCTGCTCCCACCTTATTTAGGTGAGAAAGACTAATAGCTTCACTGAGCTGGTGGCAGACTGGGATTAGAAACCAGCGTTCTTGATTTCTGTCCACATGTATATTTTTACTCAGAACCCTATTTTTTTCTGTCCCCCATTTATTCTCCATGCTTCCTTTCTCCTTCTCTTAAGTGGGAAAAACTGTACCAGAAACAGTGTTTCTGTTTTGTGTTTGTTTTATTTTAAATATACAGGGGAACATTTTACAACAATATGTGTATTACTACAGCTTGTTGTCAGTGAATACACATCATTGACAGGAACTTCCACTGATGAGGTAGAAACCATGTAGGAGGGCCCAGTGTGATGGCTCAGTGGTTAAATCCTTACCTTGCAAACGTTGGGAACCTATATGAGTGCCTGTTTGTGTTCTGGCTGCTCTATTTCCCATCCAGCTCCCTGCTTGTGACCTGGGAAAGCAGTAGAGGATGGCCTAAAGCCTTGGGACCCTGCACCCGTGTGGGAGACCCTTAGAATCTCCTGGCTCCTGGCTTCAGATTGGCTCAGCTCCAGCCATTGCTGCTGTTTGGGGTGTGAACCAGAGGATGGAAGATCTTGCTGTCTGTCTCACCCCTCTGTAAACCTGACATTCCAATAAATATAAATAAATCTTAAAAAAAAAAAGAGAGAGAGATTATGTAAGAAATAGGAGCTTTTGTTTGAAATTCTCCTTTTGGAGGACCTTATGCTTGTCTTCTAGGTTAGGGTAATTTTGTTCTAGTTCCTGTGGGGACTTGTTTCCTGTAGATATCTTTCTTCCTGCGTCTGCAGTGACTCTACAAGGGAGTCCCAGGAATAGCATTCCCTCAGATCCCTAACCCTATGAAAATTAAATGCGTAATGAACACCACTGTTACCATTTTCACCAACTCAGCAATGAGGAAGAGTGAAGAGTTGAAATTTCTCGGGTTTCCAGATTAGGTGTTGTTCTAAGGATCCATTAATTGCTTTTTTTTTTTTTTCTAAATTACTTATTTGAGAAATGGAGAGGGAGGCAGAAAAATCTAGAATTCTCATCCCCTATTTTACTGTCCAAATGGTTGCAGTGGCTTGTATGGGCTGGTCCAGAGCTGGAGACAGGATCTCAACCTGCGTGCCTCACATGGGTGGCAGAACCCCAGTGACTCCGGCCATCTTTATTGCCTCCCAAGGTTTACGTTGGCAGCAGTCTGAAATCGGGAGCAGGAGGCAGGCATTAAGCCAGACTTCCTGACATGAGTGTCTTTACTGCTGGGCTAAATGTCTGCACAGGTTACTTTTTTAAAGAATAAAGTAGGTTTAAAATATTTTTGTGGGTCCTTTGAGCAAATTTGTGCCCTGGTGTTTAGTCTTTAGATGGATTGACTCTCTATGGGCTGATAGGTGCTTGTTTGTTACAAGGTCACTTAATGCTTTCGAGACTTGTTAGGGTTACGCGGGTCTGGTTGTCACTTAGAAGCTCACAGGTCGCTGTGTGTCTGTGTAGTACTGAGCAGTTTTTTGAAAAGTTCTCGTCATGGTCATCAGAATTTGGTCACCCTAAAGAACACAGCAAACGAAAGTAGGGAAGATAATGTTGCAGATTTTCCTCCCTTTATCTTAAAAGAAAATTGACTTTACAGTTTCTGGAACGTCCAGATTCTTGAAGCTTTCTCTGTAGTTGGTGACTTCTGAAACTTCCTAAATGGTATCAAAAACTGTTTCAGAACACTTCTTACCGAAGGTGGGCTAACAGGGGAAAAATGGTCTCTTTTAATGAGTGCTTCTCAGAGATAGTCTCCATTCTAATATGAAGATAAATGAAAATTTTTGTGATTTTGTTAGATATGCTGAGCATTTTAAATTGCTATGATTATGATTTTTCTTAGTTAAAGGTTCTCAGAATCAACTGTCTTCTTTTTCCACTTGTAGCTTTGACTCATTGACAGGATGGTGATTGACCTGAGTCAGCACAGACTGTCAGATAGGGCTTTCACGTTTTCTGTGGTACATATTCCTCCTAGCCAAGTAAAATAAAACTATGCCTGCAAAGCCAATTTCTGTGGGACAAAAATGTTTTTTCAAAATCTCAATAAAGACAATATCAAGCTTCTTATATTTTTTAAAGTTTAAATGCTCCCCAAAGGGCCTGGTGCAGTGGTATAGCGGTTAAAGTCCTCTCTTTGAATGTATCAGGATCCCACATGGGTGCTGGTTCTAATCCCAGCTGCTCCACTTCCCATCCAGTTCCCTGCTTGTGGCCTGGGAAAGCAGTCGAGGACAGCCCAAAGCCTTGGGCCCCTGCACCTGCGTGGGAGACCTGAAAGAGGCTCCTGGCTCCTGGCTTCGGATTGGCTCAGCTCTACTGTTGTGGCCACTTGGGGAGTAAGCCAGTGGATGGAGGATTTTTTTTCTGTCTCTCCTCTCTCTAAATCTAAATCTTTCAGGTTAAAAAAAATATATATATACGTACATACACACACTCGTGTGTATATGTGTGTGCATTCCCAATATATGTATTTCCACTTTAAAAATACATATATTAAATTCAGTAAGAAAGAGGTGAGTGAGTACATTTCTGTCTGCTGGTTCACAGTGCTTGCAGCAGCTGGATCTGGGCTAGGTCGGAGCTCAAAGCAGGGAGCTCAGTCCAGGTCTTCTGTGTGGGTCAGGAACCCACTCACTTGCGCCTTTGCTGTTGACTTAGGAATCAGTGTTGCAGTTCATAGGGGGTTGGCATGGCCAGGATGGTGGCACAAGGAGCCAGAGCTCCTTCGTAATAAGAGCCTGGTATCAAACGTAGGTACTGTGATATGGAAGGTGGGCATCTTTACTCGATATGGAAGGTGGGCATCTTTACTCTTGAATACCCAAACAGAATCAATACACAAATGACATTCTAGGGATCTGCATTAGTGAAACTGATAATTTAGCACTAGTACAAGCCTTCACCCTAGAAATTTGTTAAGGTGGGAGTTTAGAAATATGAATACCTGAATACAAGTTAGGTAGAAAGTATTGGAGAACTCCAGTTTTTGTGGGACTGGTAAACATTGAAGCATATGAGTATTATTATTTTTTTTAAAGATTCATTTTTATTATTATTTTTTTATTGGAAAGGCCGATATACAGAGAGGAGAGACAGAGAGGAAGATCTTCCGTCTGATGATTCACTCCCCAAGTGAGCGCAATGGCTGATGCTATGCCGGTCCGAAGCCAGGAGCCTCTTCCGGGTCTCCCACGCGGGTGCAGGTTCCCAAAGCTTTGGGCCGTCCTCGACTGCTTTCCCAGGCCACAGGCGGGGAGCTGGATGGGAAGCGGGGCTGCCAAGATAGAACCGGCGCCCATATGGGATCCCAGGCGTGCAAGGCGAGGACCTTAACCACTTGCGCCACCGCGCCAGGCCCAATGAGTATTATTTTGAAGTACTAAATTAAATTAGCATTTTACTGCTGTGCCTCAGTAAGCAAAAGCAGGCTGCTTTGGCAGTATTGGAGTTGCCTGGAAGAAATCTGAACTATCTAAAATGAGTGCTAGAAATTTATTTTTAAAGACACACCTTTAATTTTAGAGTGTTTTTAGAGGTACAGAAAAGTTACCGAACCCTCTGTTGATAACATGTTACAAAGATTTAATTGTCACAAAAAGAAAGTTTGTAAATTACCATCACTTTACACTTTATTCAGCAGAGAGCTGTACTAGAGGGTTGTTTGATTTGTTGGGGGTGATTCTGTTCTTCTGTAAAGTGGGAAATGTGTGAAGTGAAGGGAACCTCAGGCTCACAGTTTTCATCCCTTAGAAGTTTGTGAAAAATCAAGGTTGCTGTTTCTGCAACATCTGCCAGAGATGATCTGGAAGGGTGGGATTAATTTAATCCTGTAAAATAAGAAGGTTGCTAGAGACAGAACTATCACCTTTAGCCTTCCGTTGTATCTTTCAGTAAAGGTCTTCCTGTCCTGAGTCACCATGCTGACCAGCTTTAGTTTTTCAGGTGTGGACAGTACAGATCAACAGCTCAGTCACAAACTTGTTCTGTTTCCTTTCTCTTTCCATTTCAATTCTTTCGGATATGGCAGTACAGCAGATGGGGCAGATAATAAGGTAATAAGTAATTTTTAGTTATCCAATTTACTGAAATGTAGGGCTTTAACTTCTAGACCGTGTATTTCTTGATGGTTTCTAGGGTTCCATTTTGTGAACCAGGGCAGTAGTTCCTAACCTTTGATGTACTTCAAAGAAGTGTTAAAGCGCATTTTTTAAACAAGTAGGTTCTGTTATCTGCAATTTACATTTAATCAGATTTAAGGGACCTAATCTTGGCAGGTAAATTTGCATTTTTTAGGAAACTATCTTGAATTGATGTAGTTTGTCAGCGGATTTTTTGGGGATTGAGAATTTAAATAGTTTATTCAAACTGTGAGACGTGGGAGCTCCCCACTGTGGCATAAAAGGTAAGGCTGCCACCTGTGATGCTGTCATCTCATCTGAGTGTTGGTTGGAGTCCCTGCTGATTCACTCCTGATTGAGCTCCTTGCTGCTGTACCTGGACAGTCAGGTGCTTGGGTTCTTGCCACTCATGTGGGAGACCTAAAAGAAACTCCTGGCTCCTGGCTTCTTGCTGGTCCATCTCTATCTGTTGAGGCCATCTGGGAGTAAACCACTGGATGAAGATCTGTCTTTCCCTCTCTGTAACTCTGCCTTTTAAATAAAGAAGTAAACTTTTACCAAAACAAAAGCTACGTTTGGAATTAGACTGTCTGATTTTGAATAGTTTATAAATCTGGGCTTCTGGATCTTAGCTCCTCTGTAAAATAAAGATAAATAGTAATACATACCTCATGGAATTGTCATGAGGGTTATATAAGATAATATTCCAAGAGTCTTGTATTCATTATGTACCATATGTAGTGACACATGTTATTAATCAAACTGTAGCAGGGTTATTGTAATTCCTTCTCTAGTACAACCATAGGAATCCACTAATTTTAGGAAAGGAAGACATTACAGTGAATTTTTGTGTACTAGGGAAGAAGCATGAGAGAACTTATGTAATAGAATTTAATGCATATTTTGTACATGGGTTTGGGTAGCCGTTAAAATAAATTCTGATATAGTGACACAATTTCCAGAAGTCTGAGATTTGCTTGAAAAGCAAATCTGACAAAGCAGTAAAGGGGAAAGTTGAGATATATTAAAATGTATCTTGTATTATTTTATTGGACTTTTATAGACAAAGTTTTGTTTTTTTTTAGTTTTAAGTTCAAGAAATGTTTAACTTGGCTTATTCATGCATTTCATAGTTACTATGTTGTGGTAGAGTGGTTTTGGGAAAGTGGAAACATTTGGAGAATTTGAGGCAATACATCTGTTACCCTTCTCTAAATACATTCACCAGGGGAAAATGAGTCTCTTTTGAGACTGCTTATTTTTTCCTAGGAACTGTTAGCTACACTAAGAGTTGTCCTCAGAGAGCTGACTGCTAGTTGTTTGAATTTTTTATACTTTAAAAAGAGATTTATTTACTTTATATATTCTGAAGAGCAGAGTTACAGCATGAAAGGGAGAGAAAGAGAAAGATTTTCCATCCATTGGTTTGCTTACCAAATAGCTGCAGGCTTGGGGTTGGGCCACACCAAAGCTAGGAGTCTGAACCCCTCCAAGTCTCGCACATAGATGGCATGGGTTCAGACGCTTGGACCATCTTCTGCTTACCCAGATGCATTAGCAGGGAGATGGATAGAAATGAAGCAGCCATGACTGTCACTCACCTAGGATGGTGGCATCATAAGCAGCAACTTTACCTGTTGCACAACTTCCTGAGTTGTCACATGCTGCCTCCCAACATCTGTGCTGTCATGACTGGAATTGAACCCAGATAACCATAGGGATACAGTCCATGCCGGTCATATCCGCTAGTTAAATGCCCATTTTGGGAATCCAAAAAAAAAAGTTTTTTTTTTTTAAACTTTTATTGCAAAGTCAGATATACAGAGAGGAGGAGAGACAGGATGATCTTCCGTCTGCTGACTCACTCCCTAAGTGGCCGCAGTAGGTGGAGCTGGGCCAGTCAGTCTGAAGCCAGGAACCTGGAGCTTCTTCCAGGTCTCCCACACAGGTGCAGGGTCCCAAGGCTTTGGGCCATCCTCAACTGCTTTCCCAGGCCACAGGCAGGAAGCTGGATGGGAAGTGGGACTGCTGGGACATGAACCGGCACCCCTATGGGATCCTGGTGCATGCAAGGTGGGGACTTTAGCTGCTATGCTATCATGTGGAGGCACCCTCACCCCCAGGTTTTTTTTCTGGGTTTATTTATATTTATGTAGAATGGCGGAGTGGTAGATTGAGACTGGGAGTTCTTCCATCTGCTGGTTCGCTTTTCAGATTCCTCGCTTCACAACTCCATCTGGATCTGCCAAATGGATGAGGAGTTGATCAGAAATAGCAGCTAGACGCTAATTGGCACCATGATGTGGGTGCCACATTGTGGGACTCCCATGATTCAAGGAATTCTGATGCAGGTAGTTCCTAAGCTATGATCACTGAATTCCTGGCTTGGTTGATAGGCAGGTTTCCTCAGGTACTAACTGATACCTTACACATTTGCAACTAATATTGCTTTGTTGTTTTAAGTTGGGTCATTTGTGAGTACTGTGTAATCAGTATAAACAGAAAGTGCAATAGAGAATAAATAGAAACAAATACAAGTATAGTGCTACATCGCCAAACTTTCCTAGTTTGGGAAATTATAAATGCCTAGTTAAATCTCAGCTTCTTTTTATTAAAGCTGTTATTGGGTCTCCTCAATGGCAGTATAAGTGTACGTTTTCTTACATTTTTACAGTTTATTCAAAAAAGGTGTTAATTTTCTTTCTGCTGCTGCTAGTTGTAATTCTTTAAGAAGAAACTCCACAAGCTGCACATGGCTTACTCCTTCCAGATTTTGTTGCTTCAGCTTTTTTTGTACTTCTTATTTCTGTGACTAAAAGAAGAAGAAGGAAACCCATGTGACTGTCTGGGTTTTTAGCAGGCCCTTTGCTGCGTTAACAAAAGTCTACCTTAGGAAACCAAGTACCATTCACGCAAGCTGGCTGCAGAGTGACTGTGATAATGTGTGGCAGTACCTTTGAGTTTGGCTTTTCAGCTTCTTACTGATTTGAATTTTATGTTGGTTACTATTTTTGTTATAACAATTCTGTCTTCTTTAACTCTACAGAGTAAAACATGTTAAATTTGAAACAGAACGTGTTAGTTTTGAAATAAAATTATGAACTGTTTTCTCACATTTTTCCGAATACTGCAATGTTCAACCACCCATCATACATGGGGAAATTAAAATTTCCAGATCTGGTTTTCATTTACGTTGTTTGTAGCCAATCCTTTAGTCAAGTAGAGGAAATACTTCTCTGTTGTCCCATTCTGGGAATAAGTTATTCAAGGAATGTAATAATTTTTAAAAAAGATTTAATTTATTTGTATTTGAAAGGCAAAGTTAACAGAAGCAAAGATAGAGAAGGATCTTCATCTGCTGGCTCACTCTCTAAATGGCTACAATGTTGAAAGTTGAGCCAATCCAAAACCCTGAGGCACAGCCTTCTCCGGGTCTCCCACATGGATGCAAGGGTCCAGGGTTTGAGCCAGCCTCCTGTTTTCCCAGGCCACAGGCAGGGAGCTGGATAAGAAGTGGAGCAGCTGGGACACAAAACAGCACACACATGGGATGCTGGCACTAGGAAGCGCAGGGTTAGTCAGTTAAAACACCGTGTCATCCCCCCAATTTTTTTTGTTATGGTTGAAATTGGAATAACATAAATGTTCACATTATCTGCTTGAGGAAAGCAGGACAAGGAATATAAAAGTAAAGATAAGTACTATTTATGCATTATTCATGTTACAGTAGTGAAAAGAACGTAAAGAGAATTAGGGGGTTTGGAAGTACCACTGGACGTTTAAGCAACTGTCCATAAATGAATTTGAAGAGGTTTGTAAAAAGAATCTCTGGAAGGAATACATGTGGGGTGGAAGTTTTCATCAGATCCTTCTAGAGATAATCTTCATATCCTTCTGTGTTATTCTGTTTTTGTAAATTATTATTTTGAGAGAGAGACAGAGACAGACATCTGTCTTGCATCTGCCTGCTTGCTCTCCAGATTCTTGCCACAGCAAGGGTGGATGAGCCTGAGGCCAGGAGCTTGAAACAATCTGGGTATCCACGTGAGTGGGTGACCCGAGTATCTGAGCCGTCATCTGCCTCCCAGGATGCACATTAGCAGGAAACTGGGTCACAAACAGAGGAGCTGGCACAGAAAGGAAGGACTGGCATGGGTGCAGGAGTCCCAAGCAGCAGCTTCTTAATTTCTATAGTCTGTGTTTTTGGACGGTGATAAGATTTACTTTTTTCACTTGCATAAATCCCTTGACCCTACTTTCCCCCCATTTATTCATTTTTGTTGTTATTTTCCATGATATGATTTTGTAGGTATAGGATTCCCTCTGCCACTTGCCTCCATCTTTCCCCTCTGCCCCATCATTTGCCCCCATATTGTTAGAATGGTATAGTCCTTTAATAATCTCAAGGTCCCATTAACTTTTTAAGTTATTTGTTTTTGTTTTTAATGAGAGAGGCGGGGACAGACATCTCTCATCCTCTACATGGGCAAGACCAAAGTTAGCAGTCTAGAACCCAATCCAGTTTTCCCATATGAACAGTAAGGTCTTAGGTACTTGAATTGTCCTCTGCTGCTTCCCATGGTGCACATTAGCAGGAAATTGGAGTCTTGAGTGGAGCCGAGATCCGAACTTAGGCACTGTAGTATAGTATATTGGCTTCTGTCTAATTAGGTCAGTGCTAAAACCTCCCTATTTACTTTTTAACTTTATACATACCACTTAGAATTAAAATAAATTGATAATCCTAGGGACCAGTGCAGTGGTGTTGCAGGCTAATTGTACAGCTGTAGTGCCAGCATCCTTTATGGGTGCTAGTTCTAGTCCAGGCTGTTCCATTTCTAATTCTGCTCCCTGTTGATAACCTGGGAAAGCAGCAGAGAATGCTTTAACTCCTTGGGAGACCAGGAGAAAGGTCTTGGCCTCTGACTTCAGATTGACTTAGCTCTGGCCATTGCTGCCAATTGGGAAGTGAACTAATGAATGGAGGACCACTGATGTCTTTTCCCTCACTGTAAAATCTGCCTTTCAAATAAAAATAAATATTAAAATAAATTTTTAATCCTTGAATGTTTAGAAAACAAGAACTTGGGCCCAGTGCAGTAGCCTAGTGGCTAAATCCTCACCTTGCACATGCTAGGATCCCATAGGGGTGCTGATTATCTCCCAGCTACTCCACTTCCCATCCACTCCCTGCTTGTGGCCTGGGAAAGCAGTTGAGGATTGCCCAAGGCCTTGGGCCCCTGCACTCGTGTGGGAGAGCTGAAAGAAGCTCCTGGCTTCTGGCTTCAGATTGGCTTAGCTCCTGCCATTGCGGCCACTTGGGGAGTGAGTCAGCAGACGGAAGATCTTTCTTTCTGAAAATCTTTCTGTCTCTCTTATTCTCTGTAAATCTGACGTTCCAATAAAAATATATAAATCTTAAAATAAAAAAGAAAATGAAAACAAGAGTTTGCTGTTTTCAGAATTTGTGTTGATCTCCAAGATTTGTTATCTAACATACAGCTTTGGTAGGTAATTGTTTTTTAAGGTAACCATCACAGTAATTGAACATATATCAGAGGATCATGTCCTCTTCCTTATATGTTCTCAAAAGCAAAACAGTGTTTTCAAAGCATTAATAGGGATTTGTTTTTAAACTTGGGTGAAAGGAGTTGGTGATGTGGCATAGTATGTCAAGCTGCTGCCTATGTTGCTGGTGTCCCACATAGGTGCTGGCTGGAGTTTCAATGCTTCATTTCCAATCCAGTGCCCTGCTAATGTGTCTGGGAGAGTGGAGGGAAATGTCCCAAGTGCTTAGACCTTTGTCAGCTATGCAAGGAATCCTGATGAACTTCCCAGCTTTGGCCTAGCCCAGTCTCGTCTGTTGTAGCCATTTGTCTCTGTCTCTCCCTCTCTGTAACTGTGACTTTCAAATACATAAATAAATCTTTAAAACAAAACACAAACAATGGGCTTGGCACAGTAGCCTAGTGGCTAAAATTCTCGCCTTGCATGCCTGGGATCCCATTTGGCTGGCAGTTCTAATCCTGGTGGCCCCGCCTCCCATCCTGCTTATGGCCTGGGAAGGCAGTCAGGGATGGCCTAAGACCTTGGGACCCTGCACCCACGTGGGAGACCTGGAAGGGGTCCAGGCTCTGGGCTTCAGATTGGCTCAGCTCCAGCCGTTGTGGCCACTTGGGGAGTGAATCATCGCACCGAACACCTTCCTCTCTGTCTTTTCTCCTCTCTGTATGTCTGACTTTCCAGTAAAAATAAATGTTTTTAAAAAAACACAGATTAAATATACAACTAAGAGACATAGCTGAGGTGAGTGTTTGGTGGTAAGATGCTTACTTGCGTTTCCCCTATGATGTCACAGGGGCCTGAGTTTTAGTCTTGGCTTCTTGGTAATGCATGCCCCGGGAGACAGCGTCTAATGGCTCAGGTGATTGGTCTTGCCTTTTGTGGGAGAGCCAGGTTGAGTTCTGAACATTTGCCTTTGGTGTGGCTCAGCCCTGGCTGATAAGGTCATCTGGGAGGTGAACCAGAGGATAGACGATCTCTCTGTTGCTGCTTTTCTCTGTCTTTCAAATAAATTGAAAGAAAAATAATATAAACAAAAATTAATATTATATTGTCTAAGGGAAGAATTTTATAAAACATGAGAGTGAGAAAGTAAAATCTTCCATGTGACCCAGCTCTAGGCAGATGCCTAGGTTGCCCTGTGTCTAGGCAAGTGTTACACTACTGGGAGAAAAGCAGCTAAAAGCTGGCAGACATTCTGGCCTGGTTAATGCCACATTTGTGTAAACTATACCAGTGAGCTTGTGTACTTGCCCATTCTTTTTTTTCCCCCAAAGTTATGGAGGGGTGGAAGGGTATGCAGATGCCAGCATGCTGGCATATGGAGTCTGGGAACCCACACCCAAGTGTGTGTGGGCCCCTGGCAGGGTACCTGGGTGGGGCAACACACTGCCGGAGGACCCGGCTTTGAGTTCTGTGCACTCATGGGCGTGAGGGCCTGTGGGTTGCTCGGAGAAGGGGTTCTAGGGATGTGCGGGAGGGAGGACTGCTGAGGGAGGACTGCCGAGGGAGAATGTGACAGGCAAGGAGAGACTTCTGAGGGATCCCCACCAACCTGGTTACTACACTTGCACACAAATGAGGGGGCTGAGACTGGGTGCTTTAGAGGAGGGAACCAGAGGACCTTTTGGGGCCAAACCAATATACCAATATACCCACATGGGAGACCTGAGCTGGTGTCCCATGTTGGTATCAACTACCACCTTCCTGCCTGGCAGAACTTAACCACAGTAACCCACCAGTGAGTGTTGGAGCACAGTGCGGAGCACGTGAGGCTGGACCATGATACTAACTAGCTCATGAGAGAACTGGGTCTGGGAGCAGATCACCTAGAGGATTTGTGGGCTCACCCCTTCAGGACTGCCTTATCAGCTGGTTTGCTCGAGGGCTGGGAGTGGTGACTAGCCAAGCTAGGCATGACCATGAAACTCACCTGGCTCACTTCCTAATGGCTACAAGGGCCAGAACTGTGTTGTTGCAAAGCCTGGAGCCAGCAGCTTCTTCCATGTTTCCTACATGAGTGCAGAGGCCCAAGGACCTCAGTCATCTTCTGCTATTTTCCCAGGGCATAAGCAGAGCTGGATCAGAAGTAGAGCAGCATGAATGGTGGCCATATGGGATGCCGGTGTCTCAGGGCTGAGAATTAGCTTGCTGTACCACTATGCTGACCCCTTTAATAGATTATCTTAACAAGGCTGAAAGTCCACTTCTATAGTGTTTTTTTTTTTCTGGATATTTTTATTAAGTAGAAAATGAAATTCCACTAGTAAAGGCATTTTAGACAAAAAATTGATTGATTATATAAAAAATTGCTTTTACAAATCCAAAATACAGGCAAATACTACAAATTATTAAAAACTTCAGTGATAAAAATAGTATTTAGAACAAATTCATACTCAGTCATACTTGTGTATTTAACATATTTCAATACATATTAATCTGTACCTTTCATATATTTTAGTTAAAAAAAAAAAGTTGTGGATTTGGCCTGGGGTGCTAGCCTAAAGTTCTCACCTTGAATGCACTGGGATCCCATATGGGTTCCAGTTTGTATCCCAGCTGCTCCACTTCCCGTCCTGCGCCTTGGGGACTGCTCCTTGTCAAACTACATCAGTACTGGGGGATGGGGACCAGTCATTTGATGACCCCTTAGAGACCCTGATATGGGGAAAAATGTTCTGAAGGTGTTGAATGATTTTGATAGTTCTAAGATGTCAGCTTTGTGCACCAGGGTTGAGAATATCTTTCCATTGGTTGACCAAGTCCACTTTACTGCAGGCCTCAGAGCATGTTTCAAAGCTTGGCTAGGAAGAGTGGTGCACCCTTTATGCTTTCCATCCTGATGAGGCACCGGACATCCTCTGCTGGCCTAGATGAGCTGGCTGTCATATCCTCTGTGTGCATCTGGGTATGCCGTCCACTGAATAGGCATCGGCAACAGACTGAAGGGGTCCCAGTCCCGATACTTGCACTTCAAGGTCAGATCACATGCACTGTTATTTTCCCCGTGGCAGAGTTTGAGTTCAACCATCTAATTGGGGAGTTCCGCAAGAAACCTTACCTGGGGTGATCTCACACTTGACTCCTGTGTGCCTCAGCATGTGTAGGGTCAGGTCAATCTATTATCTGCAGCAACCAATGCACATACTGGTGGATGCAGCTGCCTAGTCAGTTCTGCTCCCGAACCTATGTTTTGCATGAACTAGTGGGTGCTGCAACTATTCCAGCTCAGTCCTCCACAGCCTGGTCTTCACACACATCAACAGGTGCAACCCCCGTGAACCTACACTAGGTCCACTCCAGCCCCAGTTTTTGTATGTAATAGCATGTGCTTCAGCCTAATCTGGTTCATTCTGCATCCCATCTGGCTCTTGTGCACACCCGTGGTGCTATAACATAGTTCAGCATAGTTTAACCCCACCCCCAGACCCAGACCACGCAAACCCTGGTGAGTGCTGCAGATTACCTGGCCTGGGCTGCCCATGCACTGGCTCTTGTGCTCCTCCCTGGGAGCTGCAGCCTAGCAGGGAACTTCCTAAATTCCCCTACCAGGCCTGCTCCCAGCCCTGATCTCTCACATGCCAGTGGGGGCAGCAGCCCTGCTTGGCATGGTCTGCCCTCGATCCTGGCTTTTGCTTGTGCTGGCCCAGCCTAGTCTCCTCTCTGCCCCAGCTCCCAGGAGAGTTGGTGAGTTCCATGGTCCAACCTGGCTCAGTCCATCCCTACCTCCTTACAAGTCCCCTGTGGAATCTACCCTCAGTTCTGATTCTGTCATGTTCTGGTGGATGCTATGGCCCATCTCTTGTCCCCACACTTGAGGAAAGGTACTGTGGCCTAGCCAGCCAGGGTTGCCCCCAGCCCCCAACCCCAGCCCTTGTGTATTCCAGTGGGTGGTAGGTGATGTTGTTTAGCCCAGGTCTCCCATATGGTTGGGTGCTTTGGACTGATCCAGACATGGCCGTGGTGGTTTGGCTGTTATGTCCCAACCTAGGGTTCACTGCCTTCCCGACTTACCTTTTAATTTTTCTTTAATATTTATTTATTTTTATTGGAAAGATTTACAGCGAGAAGGAGAGACAGAAAGATCTTCCATCTGCTGGTTTACTCCACAATGGCTGGAGCTGAGCCAGTCCAATCTTATCTGAAGCTAGGAGCCCAGAGCCTCTTCCAGGTCTCCCATGTGGGTGCAGGGTCCCAAGGCTTTGGGCTGTCCTTGGCTGCTTTCCCAGCAGTGAGCTGGAAGGGAAGTGGAGCAGCTGGGATAAAAACCGACACCCATACGGGATACCAGTGCTTGCAAGGAAAGGATTTAGCCACTAGGCTACTACGCCAGGCTGATTCCCCACTTATCAAGAATAACCAACTTGTTAGCATACTGGTACAGTTAACACAAAATAACATTAAGCAGGTCCCAAATTCCTGCCAGCTATTGGCTTTTCGGCTAGAAGTGTAACACTTGCCTAGGTGAAGGGCAACCCAGGCAGTTGCCTACAGCTGGCTCTCTTGTTTTAAAGTAAGCAGGAATAAATTACAGAAAGTCATGTGTGGTGCAGGGGTCAGTGGGGCCAACCAGTTAACTAAGTTATATCTAGTTTATAGGGAGGTGGTTACCATGAGGTAGATGGTAGAAGGCAGATAGGTGTATCAATCGCATTAAAGAACTGAAAGGAGGTCTCGACTTGGAAACCTTTGTCAAGGATTAATAAACCTTGCTTCTGCTGTGAGAAAGTTAGACTTACACTGAAAGTGAGGGCTGAAGCAATAGAAAATTACTAGAATTTGCCAAATGAGAGAAGCAAGATTTACTCCTCAGTAAATATAGACTTGAATACACAACTCCCGCTCCGAGATTTAACTGAAAGGTACAGTAACAGCAGGGGGCAAGAGAGAAAAAGAGAGATCTTTTTTCCCCTGGTTCACTTCTCAAATGGCTGTAATGTCAGAGTTGGGCCAAAACTGAAGCCAGGCAGCTTGAACTCCCATCTGGGTCACTGGGCCATCCTCTGTTGTCATCCCAGGTATCTTAGCAGGAACAGGATCTGAAGAGGAGCAGCCTGGAGCTGGCACTCCTGTCTGCCCTGGCTCCCGCAAGTGTTGGTGTATATAACATAGTTTTTCTTCTTGAAACTTATAGTTGGATATCGGTTGATTTTCAAGTATGGAATGAATCATGCATTCCCAGGAGGAATTCCACTTTGTCTTGTTCTTCACTTTCTATACTGTCAGATTTTGTCTTTATTTTTACTTAAAAATTAAAGTTTGTTAAAACAATTAGCATAAAATTTAACTCACCAATGAAAAAGAATACAGTTTGATGTTTTAGCATATTTAGAGTTACATAGCCATTACCATACTCAGTTTTAGAACATTTCCATAGTTTCCATACACTTTGAACGTGAAGTGCATGTGCTGTATTTGAAGATTAAGTTTATGCTGTATTTATACACCTTTTTTTGAGATTTATTTATTTGAAAGAAAGAAGAGAGTTGGAGGGTGGGGGAGAGAAAGAGAGAGATAATCTTCCATCCAGTAGTTCATGTCCCAGATGGGCCAGGCCAAGCGAGTGTCATTAGCATGGAGCTGGATCAAAAGTGGAACAGCGTGGACACGGAGCTCAGATGGAATTGCCGGCATTATAGGCTGCAACTTAATCTGTTCTATCTCAGCATGAGCCCCTTGTACACTGTCTTGTCTCCTGGTAACGGGCCATTTTTGCCTGTACTCTGCTGATCCATTCTTGTTTCTGCTTGTGTGGTTGTCCTAAATATTCTTTCATGCATCCTTTTTTTTTGTTTTTAGTGATTTCTAGCAAACCTTTGAATGCCTTGGTACTACAGCTGAACTTAAAACGATGCAGATTGTCTGCATGAGGCATTCCATACACGACATAATAAGTTTGCCAGATAAAAGCAACAGTATTTTTTACAATTTTTCTTTTAAAAAAGATTGCCATGAACAAAATTTGCTGACACGTGGACTTTATTGTGGAGAGGGAGGAAAAAAATTTGTATTTTTGAGCTACTTAACGAAAGCGTTTTTGGCAGTGTTGAGGAGGGGAGGAATTAGTGGTGTGAGGCTCTCACGTCTTGATGTCGTGCGGAGGGCGTGCGTCAGGTGAGTGTGTTGGGAAAAAGCGTCTGTGCAGGAGACCTGTGTGGGCTGACAGCGTGTGACGTGGACAAGCGACGTGAATGCTGGGGCAGTGCAGTGAATCCTACATAAATTTGATGAAAGCTGTAGGCAGAAATGCTTATCAGTAAGTTATTATTTTTGAGGGTATTTAAAAAAGTTGATGGAAGATATAATGAAAAGATAATTATGTCTGTGAGAAGATCATTGAAACTCATGCATGGTTTTGATTCATTTTCTGTGAACTTTGAAGACTTATTGGTCCTTGCATTTCAGGCTTTTGTTTGTTTTGCATCAAAATAAGCTTATCTTTTAATTCTATTTCCCATGGACTTTTTGAAGTTCCCTCCTGGTTCAGATCTTGTGTACTGTATAGTTTAAGAAGGCCTGAGGACCGCCTGTGGCACGTTCCTATAGATTTCTTTGACTCTTGATAAAGAACTTTTAACGGGGTACCTTTTAAATATCTCTAGCAACTCCAAAATACTATGTCCTTCACTTTTATCGATGTAACTCCTAGGCTTTTTTTTCTTTTTTCCTAAGTGAAGTTGAGACTCTTATTTTGGTAG
The DNA here is from genome assembly GCF_017591425.1 of Ochotona curzoniae. Taxonomy (NCBI): domain Eukaryota; kingdom Metazoa; phylum Chordata; class Mammalia; order Lagomorpha; family Ochotonidae; genus Ochotona; species Ochotona curzoniae. Next base: position 27,262,393 of record NW_024466512.1, on the reverse strand, counting down.
ATGTGAAAATATAAGCAGTGTTTAGTAAATAAAATTTTATATTTGTCTTTTAGGATTTATAGTAATGTCAAAGACAAGAACCAGAAACAGCCTGAAAAAGAAAATTCTTGTAATTTTTTTAAAAGCTTGAGTTATTTGACAAAATAAGTGCTTTTTTTTTTTTGTTAAGGTTTATTTGTTTTCATTGGAAAATCAGATATACCGAGAGGAAGAGAGACAAAGAGGAGCTTCTTCCAGGTCTCCCACATGGGTGCAGGATCCCAAGGCTCTGGGCCGTCCTCGACTGCTTTCCCAGGCCACAGGCAGGGAGCTGGGTGGGAAGTGGAGCAGCTGGGATAAAAACTGGTGCCCATATGAGATATTGTTGCATGTTAGGCAAGGGTTTAGCCATTAGGCTACCACACTGGGCCCAATAAGTACTTTTTCATGCTTACTCAGTAGAAAGTCTTTTCCAAATGACAAATGATTGAGGTTTGGAAAGAATGTAAGTAGTCTTCATGTCAGATATTAAATCCAAAGCACTCAAGGTTACCCAATATACTGGATTTTATAAAACCAGTACTTCTCTGAGTTAACTGTTGTAACTGTGGCGTTCCGTAACTAGATACTGCTGCTTTTTGACCTTTGATTCTTCCTCTCTGTCTCTTATTTTCTCTGTATATCTGACATTCCAATTAAAAGAAAAAATCTTTTAACAACGCATACACTACCATTGAGGTTTATCTGTTTTCATCTCAGTGTATGTTTGGATTGTGAGGTGTTTTGTCTTAGACAGTGGTGCCTCGAATGTTTTCGTTTGCACATGTCTGGGACTTTGTCTGTGATCTGGAAACATGTAATCGCATCAATGTGGAAACATGCAGCAGTGTTCCTGTGTAAATTTGCTGTTGTCAGATATCTTTGTTTTGGTAGTCCTAAGTATGTAAAATGTTATTTTGCGTTTAGTAGGTGATTTCCCTCATTACTGAGGGGTTTAATTATCTTTAAAATTTTTTGTTTTGTGTCTGGCATGGTAGCCTAGTGGCTAAAGTCCTCGCCCTTCTCGCACTGGGATCCCATATGGGCACTGGTTCTACTCCCAGCGGTCTTGCTTCCCATCCAGCTCCCTGCCTGTGGCCTGGGAGAGCTGAGGACGGGCCAAGGCCTTGGGACCCGCACCCGTGCGGGAGGCCTGGAGGAGGTCCGGCTCGTGGTTTCGGCTTGGCTCAGCTCTAGCTGTTGCGCTCACTTGGGGAGTGAATCAACAGACGGAAGATCTTCCTCTTTGTCTCTCCTCCTCTCTGTATATCTGGCTTTCCAATTTAAAAAAAAGCAACAGCAACCCTATCTTTAAAAGAAAATAAATCACTGTAGTGCCCTTTGAAGACATATTTATGTGATGGGGACTTGGGTTTGGTGTTTGACACTGTGCTGTGTCATGCAGAATCTTAATCTCTGTCTTTACTACCAGGCCAGACTTCTGCCCTCGATACTTACTTTGAATTTGATGCCTGGTTGTGTTTGCAAATAAGTACTTTAATTTCATTGGTTAAAACGTGGAGATAATTAATACATAAAAATTCTTCGTGTTTATGCTGTTTTTTTTATACAAAAATTACAGTGAGTTGCCTTATTCCTTGGTTATATATTTATTGTTTCCTTTTTAAAGACATTTGTATTGTTCTGAAAGCAGACTGGCAGAGGGAGAGACAGAAAGACATTTTCTGTCTTAGTTTCACTGCCCCATGTGGCTACAGTTACTGGAAGGGCTGGGACTGGACCAGGCTCAAACCAGCAGCCTGGAAGTGCGTGGCTCGGCCAGGCCCAAGTACTTGGCCCATGATCTGCTGCTTTCCCAGCACATCGGCAGGGAACTGGATTGAAAGCAGAATAATGGGGGGTTGAACTGGCACTCTGACACGCCACGCGGGTGTTGCAAGGCCCAGCTTAACCCACTCACCGCAGTGTCGGTCCTAGTACATTCACTTGATTGCAAATAATAAAACATTCAAGAAAATATCACCAAGTCCTTTTGCTATTTTATGTAGATTCTTTTAAACTAGATCTCAAGTTATTAGCTTTTTTTTTTTAAAGCTTATTATTTATTTTAATTTACTTGAAGGGCAGAGTGAGAGAAACAACGAGTTACCTCATCTGTTGGTTCATTTCATTCCCAAATGCCTACAAAAGCCATGTCTGGGCTGGACCACAATCTGGAGCCAGAAAATCTATCTGGGTCTTCCCTGCGACTGGCAGGGCCCACGTGCTGGGTGGGTCTGTCATCCACTGCCTTCCCAAGTCCATTACCAGGAGGCTTTATCAGAAACGCAGGAGCCGGACTCCAACTGGCGCTCTCATATGGGTTGTGGGCATCTCAAGCGGTAGTTTAACCTTGTGTGCTGCAACCTCACCCGATTCTCAGCTTTTATTGTCAAGGGGCTGGGAAGGAAACATTTGTATTTTACTTAGTTATGGCTGTCAATTTTTCCCAATTATTTCTGATAATAATTCTTCAAATACCAGATACTCTTGTGTCTTGTTAATAGGCATAGTAATAGCACTATAAGTAGAAATGTTATTTATAATTATTTAATAATTGCATTAAGAATAAAAAGGCTTTAACTAGTAATTACTAGTAAATAGTTCTCTGGTTACAATAAGTCTCAGTTCACATGAGGAGGCTGAAAGGGGAACTCCCTGCGCCTATGGAATTGTATCATGGGGAAAAAAAGCAAAAACCAAATTCATGTAACTTTCTTGTTTCAGAAACCTTTTTCCTAAAAGGACTAAGGAACTCAAGTCAGTTGTTCATAGTGCTCCTGGTTGGAAATTATTTGGTAAAGTCCCTCCCAGAGAGAATCTTCAGAAAACTTCCAAAATCATTCAGCAGGTAAGTACTGAAACGGCCGTGAGTTTGTACCGTCTCTCCATGCATTCTTTTCTTGATAGTTAGCCATACTCATTTACATTCCTGCTTTTTAGATAGAAACTTTTGGAATTATAAGTACTTATAGTAACCTTCTTAATTGTGTTGTAAACAGACCACAATGTTTTCAATTTTCCTTTAATACTTCTGAAAATCTTTTATGGTAATATAGCATTAATTTTGTTTTCTAGTTATCTTTTGTTTAGCTTAAAGAAAGTGCTCACCATATTTTTGACAACTAATCAAACTTGATAGCATGGCACAGATTTTATCAGTATTGGTAGCTGTGAATAGTGAAACAGTAAAAGGAACCCCCCCCCCAAAAAAAAGTGGGTTAAGGAGGCTGAATTTTTTTCTCTGTTGATTTTCTGGTGTCTTACCTAAACCAAGGATTTTGGAATTGAGAGTAGTTGACACAAAATGTTTCCAGTAACTTAGAAGCCTGTTGTTCTATTACCTTATTAAAAATCTGTATTTTTTACTTCTTAAGACTTTCAGATCTGATTTGACTTCTGAACTTGTGCTATTTAGTATTAAATTAGTGAGCATGGAAAGCAGTAATACCAACCAAGTGTTTTCACGTTTGAAGAAATTGTTGCTCAGAGGAGATACAATGAATTTTCCCCCCTTGCCAATTTAATTTAGGACATTTAACCCGTCATGCTTTAAAAAAGTATATTTAGGCAATAATTTTCATTCAAGTTGGAAAAAATATCTTTTCAGGATTTAATAATGTTTCTTTCATTGTTTGAAAGAAACACTGGTCTCCTACGTAATAAAGGAAACTGATTTTTAGATCTCTAAATCAATTGTTATCAATTTTACCTGTAAATAATTAAAATGATTTCTGTGGCTTCTAGAACTTAAAACTATAGTGTGGTGATTCCAAGATGATGTGTCCCTGTCTTCCGGGTGCTGTGGCTATCCGCAGGGAAGCAAGGGGTATTTACTATGTGTTTTTGAGGCAAATTCTGATGCTGTACTGTACATCTGCCAGAGTCAGTCCATACTGTTAATTTAAATGTAAGTACTACATAGTACAGCAGCACTGCGTCCTCTCGAAGTGTCATATCTTTGTGAATATGCTTTGTTCTAGTTGCGTTAAAATAAGATTCTGTATGAGAACTAAGGGTGGGAATAGAAATGAGAGTGATGCTATAGAATATTTCTACATTTAAGAAATTGCTCAGTATACAGAAGGCATACGTGCCTACTTAGTAGTTAATTGTGGTTATCTAAAAATGAGTGTTATTTTATAAATGGCTACTGTTAGGATATAAACCCTATTTAAATTGTTTGGACATAGCTACTTATTAAACAGAAACATTATTTCTTTTGGTTTAGGGTCACTGTGAAACAATGACTCAGACATTAAGCGCAACTGCCAATCAAAGAAGTTTGAGAACCTGTGCTGTTGTGACATCTTAAATTTTTCATAAAATCTGAAAGTAATGTTTCTTGTCTAGTTTTTCCAGAAGACCAAGTTCGCCCTCTAGAGGCAAAACAGTGGTCTTGCTATTGAAGGTTTGTACAGGTATTCTTAAACTTTATGGTAGTTTACCTTAAATATGCATGTGCATACCTTTTTAAATCTAGGTAAACTGACATTCTGTAATAATTTATCATCATGATTCTCTAAATGAATTTCTGGTTGTGTAGTTGTACTTGTTTGCCTTTAACAGTCTGTTATCATTTTGGAAAGCCAAGCTTGCATGTTTTCTTTTTTATATATGTTATATGAAAATTTGGTGAGCGGTCAGGAAGAGAACAGCTCCTGTGCATATAGGAGGAAGGAGTGGCGTTGAAATTCACCTTCTTCATTCTTCAAGGTCCCTTCTGGACCTTTGCATTTGATGGTTTTTCCCAGCCATATTGTGGGCATTCCGTTCGGGCGTTGGTACTAGTGCGTGTTTTGGTGCCTGCTTATGGGGCTGCGTGTTCCTGAGAGGTGTGGTAGGTAGTCACATCATTGTCCTGCCGATGCTCTGCCGACCTCTGCATATGTGTCATTTTCACCACACGAGGGAACATGGTTCTGCCCCTGTTTCTTTTACTTGCTGTACTTCTGTTGTGTCTTCTCCCTGCCCACTTCTGCTGTGTTCTTCCCTGTAATTGTCATTTTCAAATATCTTGATATAATGGGTAATTTATACATTTATGCTTCTATTCCAACTTGAGAACATTTTTTGTAGTTCAGTTTTATTTTAATTTTGTAAAGCATTATGAATGTGAAGTTGTATTTGAAACCTGCTGCCCTGTCCTCCTTTCCTATGAAATGCTGTGGTTAAAGCCGTGAAGAATGTTAAAGCAGATCTGTCCTGTCGTAGGATCTTAAGCTTATTAAGGCTGTAGAAAACATATGTTTATAATAATTCAAGTATACAACTGTCTGCAAAGATAAAAAAAATAGTGTTAAAATATTAATATCATCATAAATTCTTTGGAACTTTCCAAAGATCTTTCACTTTTTGAATGGGAAAACAGTTTGCTTCATTTAATAATGATTTTTAAAAAAAGATTTTATTAATTTGAAAGACAGGGTTACAGAGAGGGGGAAAGAAGTGGAGGGGGAAGGAGAGGAAGAGAAAGGTGGAGAGAGAGAGAGCGAGAGAGAGCGCGAGCGAGAGAGAGACAGACAGACAATAGCTTTCCTCTGTTGGTTCACTATTCAAATGACTGCAGTGGGCCAGCTGAACCCAGGAACCAGGAGATTTGTCCGAGTCTCCCACTGGCCTGAGTGCTTGGGCCATCCTCTGCTGTTCTTTGAGACGTACTGACAGGAAGTTGGATTGGAGATGGAGCAGCTGTGACTGAAAATGGAGCCCATTTGGGAAGCTGGTACTTTGAGTGGCAGCTTTATGCGCTATGCCACAGTGTTGGTTCTGGATAATGACTTTTTTTTTTAAAGATTTATTTTTATTATTATTATTTTTTTATTGGAAAGGCGGATATGCAGAGAGGAGAGACAGAGAGGAAGATCTTCCGTCCGATGATTCACTCCCCAAGTGGGCGCAATGGCTGATACTATGCCGGTCCGAAGCCAGGAGCCTCTTCCAGGTCTCCCACGCGGGTGCAGGTTCCCAAAGCTTTGGGCTGTCCTCGACTGCTTTCCCGGGTCACAGGCGGGGAGCTGGATGGGAAGCGGGGCTGCCAGGATAGAACCGGCGCCCATATGCGATCCCGGGCGTGCAAGGCGAGGACCTTAACTACTGCACCACCGCGCCGGGCCCTGGATAATGACTTTTTAAAAATAAACATTCAGAAAGGAATTGCCATATTGTCAACTATAAATATAGCTATGCTGTTGGGACAGAATTTTTAAAAAATATTTATTACTGGAAAATTAGATTTACAGAGAGGAGAGACAGAGAGAAAGATCTTCCATCTGCTGGTTCACTCAAGTGGCCAGAATGGCCGGAGCTGAGCTGATCTGAAGCCAGAAGTTTCTTCTGGGTTTCCCACATGGATGCAGGATCCCAAGACTTTAGGCCATCCTCTGTTGCCTTCCCAGGCCACAAGCAGGGAGCTGGAAGGGAAGTGGAGCAGCTGGTATACGAACCAATGACTATATGAGATCTTGATACATGCAAGGCAGAGTCTTTAGCCACTAGGCTACTGCACTGGACTCAGGGCAGAAATTCTTAAATGAAAATATATCTGTAAAAGTATACATTAAAGACCCCCCTGCCTGGAGACTTTTCTAACTGGCACAGGTATGCACAGCTGACTGGCTTTCTGGCGGGGTTGAGGTCGAGAGGTGGGAAGCTCAGCTAGCTTCTGGGACCACCCCACCCTGGAAGTTTTTTTGGTTTTATTTTTGACCAGAATGGCTGTCTGTAGCTATGCCACATGGCTTTCTTGTGAGGGGTGGCGCGCTCGTGGCAGGTCTTAAGGACCCTCTGCTTGGAGGCTTTTTAACTGGCCCAGGTACGACAACTGAGCACATTGGCTCCCTGAGAGGGGAGGGACGCTAAGCGGGCTTCCAGGACTGCCCCCTCCTGGAAGTTTTTTTTTTTTTTTGGACCCACAAGGGTACTTATAGTGGGGCCACGTGGCTTCCCTCAGAAGGGCCAGGTGCCAAAGGCACTGGGCAAAGCCCCTTGCACCACCAGGTGGTGCACCCTTCCAATTTGAAGGGACTTGATTTACAGGGGGAAGATGGGATCACACAGGTGGTAGTGAGAGATGACCTGTGGTTTTTATACAAGTCCATGGCATGTGTATGTATGTAGGGGACTGACAGCAAATTTGTGGAGGTGAAACAGAGTGAGAGTAGTGGGTCTGACAGTAGAATCTGGGGGAAATGTGGGCTTGCCCCTGTGGAACTGTGATCCCTGCTGACTTGCCCAAGAACTGCTGATGGGGTCAGACCTTGATGGGAAGCTAAGGGGCACCCCAGCTGGGTTGGAGTTCCCACTGGTGAGGACGAGGGTAGGATTGAGGGCATCAGGCTTGGCTGGACATGGCTACAGCCTGCACTGCCGCAGGTGTGCACTGGGACTGTGGAACGACAGATTGGGCTAGACTCTAGCCCCCACTGGTACTGATGAGGTTGGGTGTAGGCCAAACAAGGCTAGGCTAGGTCTTGACTCCCACTGAACCACGTGAAAGCTGTGTCTGGGCACGGACCAGGTAGCACTGCACTGCAACACCCAACAACAAGAACTAGAATGGGTGTAGCAGGCTGAGCAAGGCCACTGTTCTTGCCAGGGCAGGAGGTGGACAAAGTCAGCCTGGGCCAACGACCCACTGGTGTGAGTGAGAACTGCCACTGGGAGGAGACTCAACGGAGGAGTTTGGGAAACTCCTTCATTGGGACTCAGGCCCTGCAGGTGAGCGTAAAAAGGCAAGGAGTAGCCCAGACAACGCCAGGTTACTTACCTGCCCGCATACATGTAGGTCAGGTTTGGGGACAGACCAGTCTGGGCCAGCACATGACACCCACCGGCAGATCGGAGAACTAGGGCAGGGCAAGAGGAGTCAGATTGGGCCGCAAAACCAGCCAGTTCACATTAGGACATTAGGACTGGGACAGCAATCAGGCTGGGCTGGGATAAGCTAACCAGCTGAGATAGCACTTACCGGCAGGAGCTGGAACAGGGGGCAGACTAGACTAGGCCAGGCTGCGCAATAGGTTTGTGGATGCTTAGGTGAGGTGAGTCATGTCAGCCTGGACCCAGGTTGGGGGTCTGGTTTGTGAGTCCCAGGGGTGGGGTATGTGACAGGATTTGGATAGCTTGGCCTAGGGTCCTGGGGCCTACCTGTGTGGTGGGGGCCAGGTTCCTGAGCCTTGGGGACAGGGTAATTGGTGGGGCTTGGGTCATCTGTTTCGGGTCCTTGAGCCTGCTTGTGAGGTGCCAGCTCTATGAGTCTCGGGGTTGGAGATCTGGTGGGGATTGGGTCTCCTGGCCCAGGTCCTGATGCCCGCCTACTAAGTGGGTGTCTGGGTGTTTGTGAGCCTGGGTCCTGGGTGCCTGCTTTTGAGGTGGGTACTGGGTTCATGAGCCCCAGTGGCGGGGGATCTGGCAGGGCTTGGGTCACCTGGTCTGTACCCTTGGATTTGCCTACAAGAACATGTCCTACTTGATGAAAATGGCAAAGCAGAGGACACAGGCCCTATTATAAAAGGAGAATATGGCAGCTCTTTTGGTGCTATAGCAGGAGAACAGAACAAACTGGACAGGAACCCCAAACAAACGATGACAGTGAAAAATCTCAGTGAATGGAGCCAATGGACATTGGGAGGGTGACATCAGCCTCGGATCGGTGAAATTGACAGCATTTCAGAACTATTCCAACCACTTGGACAGAACCCTTGGAATATGTGCACACTGAGACTCTGGGTGGATATGAGGTGGCAGGTCCTCATCCCTGGGGACCTGGATGTGTGGAAAGTCATGAGTGGTTTTCCTCTTTGGGTCTCCCCTTCTCCCAGAAACAACAAGAAATAGCAGTGAGCTCACCCGATTTTCCCTAAACCTCGGCCCTTCCCACCCTGATCAACCATGTAATTATTATAAAAAATAAAATTAAAAAAAAAGAAAAACTAAAATCCATTATACATTAAGAAAATAGGAAAGTAAGGTTTTACTTACCATTTTCCCCTTGTTGTTTGTTTATTTTTATTATTACTTGTTTATTCAGAGCCTGGGAGAACAATCTACTTCGTGCTGATTCACCCCCTAAATGCCACAATGCCAGGCTAAGCCATGCCAAAGCTGAGAGCCAGAAACTTAAGCCATGTCTCTTATGTTGTGTCAGGAATCCGATGACTAAAGACATCGGTACTGCTTCCCAGGGTTGTCATTAGCAGAAACTGGGGCCAGGAGCTGGTATTAAACTCAGACACTCTGGTATGGAACCTGGACGTGCTAGCTAACTGGTGGTCTTAACTATTAGCTTCTCTCAGCTATTAATTATGCAACTGACATGTGACTATATTTTCTTACAGAATACAAAACATAATGGATGTCACTTTGTTTCCACATCACAGTTTTAGATCTTTCAAAATGCAGTTTTTATGTGGAAAACATTCATAGGTATTGTTACATGTATGTATTTTTACTTGTATGATGATATATATATTTTCTGCAAGTTTTAAGAACAAAATATTAACATATATTTAACTATATTTTAGTTATTTTGAGAAACGCCTAAGTAAAATATATCTGTAGTCTAAATATTTTCATATATTTTATTCCCACATTAAAACTGAAATGTCTGATCAACTTAACTGCTTTTTATGTTAATAATACATAAAAACAAAATAATACATAATAACATACATAATAATACATAAAAACATTCTAGCATAATAACATGATCAGGCTAAAGTTGGCATTTAATTTGATCAATTCCCAGATCACAGGAATATTCACAGTATTATTTTTTGAGGATTATCACATGTGTTCTCTTGCAGGTGTGAAATTCCTGCTTGTGACCTTTTGAACCCATTGGTGAGCCATATTAAAAATTGCATCTATTAATTTTAAATAATGCTTCAGTTTTATTATAGTTCAGTTGGCCAGGGCTTTTGTTGTTTTATAAATAGGTGAAGTGGAAATGTGGCTGAGTAGTTTGTCTTTCAAGCTGCCGGTGAGAATGATTTCACATGAGCAACAGACTGGATTGGCTATACTCTGTTTATGTAAAAATGACAGTCTGCACGTTATCTTAGGCAAAAGGCTAACTAGACAGTGCTCTTTAGCTAGGCACTGTTCCTATATTGATATCTATAATGTGAAAATTAGTTGTAGGACTCAGATAATAAAGTTTTTCATCAACACTCATGTCATTTTTTTGAGTGTTTTAGTTGAGAAATTAGATCAGTTGTTTTAAGATACTGATTTCTTTTTTGTTTTTTCAAAGATTTATTACTTGGAAGGCAGAGTTAGAATGAGAGAGACAGACAGGCAGACAGAAATCTTCATATGCTGATTCACTCTACGGATGGCCACAACAGCTGGTGCTGGGGCCTGTTGAAGCCAGGAGGCTCTTCTGGGTCTCCCACGGGGGGACAGGCCCAGCACTTGGGCATTCTTCCATTACTTTCCCAGTTGCGTTAGTAGGCAGTTGGATCTGAAGTAGAGCATCCAGGTCTTGAACTGGCATTAATAAGGGGTGGCAGTGTTGCAGGCTGTGGCTTTATGTGCTGTGCTACAACATTGGTCCCTAGTAATGGTTTAATTTGAGTATTTAAAGTTGTCTAAAAGTAGAATGGGTTACTTTCTTCAGTTATTCTTTTGTTTTTGAAACTTGCTACTAACGGACCAAAATCAAGGTAGAAAGGACTAACATATTTGCTTTGTGAGTAGCAGTCAATTATATAATTCTCTGAAAGAGTTAGAACTCAGTTTTCTTGTTAGTAATGTTGCTGATATGTATTCTATTAGAAAATGTGAAAATACACTAGTTGTGTTTTCCTTTTTAATGTAGTTTGTAACTTTTACTTTTTAAAGATTTATGTTACTTGTGATAGACAGTTATGGAGAGAAGGACAGGCAGAGAGAGGTCTTCCTTCAACTGGTTCACTCCCCAGATGGCCACAATGGCTGGAGCTGAGTCAGTCCGAAGCCAGGAATAGGAAGACAAAAACAGGAGCTTCTTCTTAGTCTCCCGTGTGGTACAAGGACTCAAGGATTGGAGCCATCCTCCACTGCTTTCCCAGGCATGTTAGCAGGGAGCTGGATTGTAAGTGGAGTAGGTGGGCTTGAACTGACACTCATAGGATGCCAACACCACAGGCAGAGGATTAGCCCATGGTGCCACAGCACCAGCTCCCTTGATTGGAATTATGTTGAATCCATATTAGATTTTGTTGAATTGATGTGTTGATAGCACCGAATTTTCTTGTGTATGAACATGAATTATTAATTGGTTTTAATCATGCTTAAATGTAGACAATGTTGGTAAGTTTGATTAAGCACTCCAGAAGTAAATTACTTCCTTCACTGTTGAGTTGTGTAGGGCCTGGACTATGGTCAGAGTTTGTTTTTGAAAGTTCTTTGAAATGTTACACCCCTGAATGTTTTGTTTTCACTTTTGCTTATTTTAATATGGTGTCACTATGAAGAGGTAGCATCTTTCCTGCTGCATGCATGTTCTTTAATTTTAGCTGGTAAATTATTAATTTTTTTTTGCGTGTGAGTAAGTGGCTTTCATGAAAAATTTTTTGGGTGGCCTGAAGATTTAGAGGAATTCCGTGACAGTTCTAGGCTGTGCTTCTGGGAAGAGGGAGAAATATGAGCCTCAAGAGAGACATTTAAATTAGTTAATGAAAGCATGTAGAATAAAAATAGTTAAGTCCTCAAACAGGCTAGAATTTTTGAGGGAAATATTTTTTTGTTGTCAAAACAAACTTGGAAAATGGTTAAGATTAAATTACAAGAATGTAGTTTGAGTTTGAAAATTACAATAGAAGTTTTATTCATTCTTCATGGCAGACATTTTATGTTATGTTGGCTTCAGATCACATTCAACAAATAAAAAGTAGTTTAGTAAGATACTCCTGTGCCCCAGTGAGTAATGAAAAACTTTACTCCATATTTAGCTTGAAATAGTGATGAGTTTTGTCTGTCCTACCTCCCAGATCCTGAGGGATCATAATCAGGTAGACTTCTCCACCTCAGAGGCGATCTCCTCACCCCGTGGCCCCGCGGCTCCAGCTGTGTAAGGAAAGCAGTCTTTTTATCTTGAGCGGTCCTGGGCTTGAGGCGCGGGAGCTATCAGCAGCAGGAATTTTGTTTCTGAAACACTGTTCAGGTTTTCTATGAGCTGATTGCAGCATAGAGCAATGGAAAGGTTATTAATGTGGTTAATGGTAACGCCTTTAAGAGGAATGTCTCCACTGTCTGCTACCTATAAAGTCAGTTCGTGGATGTGTCAAAGTTCATGGGGAAACAGAATTGGAAGAATGAATTTATTTTGGTCTAAAAACTTTTGGTGCAGTTTTTTTCATAAGACATGGAAAATGTGAATTATGAGAATAAACTATGCATAGATTTGAAAGTGGTATTTTTTTTCACCAAAATAAATGTGATTGTTGTAGTAATTGTGATTTTCTGGGAACTTGTTGAAGTGCCCTTGTGCCCGTCAGTCGGTTTTGCTTTTCCAGCTTGGAAGAGACCACCTGTTCTACTATCCTTTCTTTTTTCCAGTTCCTGAATTTTACTTCTTTTTTCTTTGTTTGTTTAAATATTTATTTATTTTTATTGAAAAGCCAGATATACAAAGAGGAGAGACAGAGAGAAAGCTCTCCTGTTCACTGGTTCACTCCCCAAGTGACCACAACGACCAGAGCTGAGCTGATTCAAAGCCAGGAGCCAGGAGCTTCTTCCAGGTCTCCCATACAGGTGCAGTGTCCCAAGGCCTTGGCTGTCTTCTATTGCTTTCCCAGGCTACAGACAGGGAGCTGGATGGGAAGTGGAGCAGGTGGGATACTAACTGGTGCCCATATGGGATCCTGGTGTGTTCAAGGTGAGGATTTTAGCTGCTAGGCTACTGTGCCGGGCCCTGAATTTTACTTCTTTCAGAAGCTGTTGAAAGACTCTTCCTATTCAAAACCTTGACCCAAACATTAAGATGCTGGTTAGTATGTTAGCATTCTACGTTGGGATGTACCTGGGCTGAGCTTCCAGTTCTCATTCTAGTTTCCCACTAATTTGGATGTTGGGCAGACAGTGGCGATGACTCCTGTGGTTGAGCTCCTGTCATCCACATGGGAGACCAGTATTGAGTTCCAGGCTCTTGACTTTGGTCTAAGCTAGTCCTGGTAGCACTTTTGAAGGGACAGTTCTTGAATTCATCTTAGATTTTTGTTTTAGCTTGTCCGGTTTTCATTTCAATTAATGTATAATCAAGAAATAGTGATTGTATATAATGCAGTAGACATGGATCAGGTTCTTGGTATATAACTACATGTAAGTCAGCATTTGAGTTATTCCATTATAGTAGAATGATAGGCGACAGGAGAGGAGAGCCTCATGTATGATATTGATGTTGTGTAATAAGTACTGTAATATGGTTGTGATCTAAAGATAAGAGTACAGTTAAAAGATAATTTATCCTCTTCAGAGATGGCACGTGAGTTATGTGGTGAAGTGTAGTGGTAGGAGCAGAAGAAGCAAAAAAATGAGGAAATCTGCTCTAAAGCAAGCTGAAATGAGGAAACTCTCTTTTGTATGTTGGCTAGAGTATTAAGGATATAGGGCAGAATTAGGTTTTATCCATGATACTTTTATTGTTACTATCATACATTAGAAGAAGAGTTCTGGAGGCATTATGAAAGTTGTATTAGCAGACAGTGTTTTGTAGACAAGGCTTGAGTTTTTGGTGCAGTGGTTAAGATGTTGCTTGGGACGCCTGCACCCTGTGTCATAGTGTCGGTCCTGAGTCCTAGCTTCTGTCTAAGCCCCTGCTAGTGTGCACTTGGTATGCACTTGGCAGGCAGCAAATGATGGCTCAAGTACTTGGGTCCCTGCGACCCACATGGGAGACCTAGGTTGCCTTTTGGGCTCTTGACTTTGACCTAGCCCTGGCTCTTGTGGACATTTAGAAGTGAACTAGCAGAAAGAAAATACTTTTGTGTCTGTCTTCTACATTTAAAATAAAATAAAAAGCAAATTAAAATTTTAAAAAATGGTTTGTTTTACTAATCCTTGATTCTGGTTCCCAAGATGAGCTGATTACTAGAATTCCTCTGTGCTGAGTTGTGAATATCAGTTTTGTGTTTTTTGATTATTATTTTTCTTTTTTATTTTGAGGATTTATTTATTTATTTTTATTGGAAAGTCAGGTAGGCAGAGAGGAGGAGAGACAGAGAGGAAGATCTTCTGTTCGCTGGTTCACTCCCCAAGTGGCCCCAGTGGCTGGAGCTGAGCCAATCCAAAGCCAGGGGCTTCTTCTGGGTCCCTCTTGGGTACAGGGTCCCAAGGCTTTGGTTTGTCCTTGACTGCTTTCCCAGGTCACAAGCAGGCAGGGAAGTGGATGGGAAATGGGGCTGCCGGGATTAGAACCGGTGCCCATATGGGATCCTAGCGTGTAAAAGGCAAGGGCTTTAGCCATTAGGTGACTGTTCCAGGCCCTAAAATTTCTAGTTTACCACTTCTTAAATATAAGGAATATAGTTTCATGTGTCTGGAAGTTTCAATGTCTCTTATAAATCTGCTTCTATTGAATATTATTTCTGCTGTTTTTTTTTTTTTTTTCTTACTAGTTTGTATCTTACCCTTTTTTGTGCTTGGCTGCCCTTACTTGGGTGTCAGGTATCATATTTAAAATTTTTATCTTCATTTATTTATTTGAAAAAATTATATATAGAGAGGGAGAGAGATACCTTGCATCTGATGGTCATTCCCAAATAGTTACAACTGCCAGGGCTTGGCCAGGGGGAGGCTAGGCGCCAGGGGCTTCTTCAGTTTCTCCTACGTGAGTGCCATGACCCAAGCACTTCGGACATCTTCTGCTTTTCCAGGCATATTAGCAGGGAATTGTACCAGAAGTACAGCAGCTGGGACTTGAACTGGTGCTCATATAGGATATTGTTGCTGCAAGATGGTGACTTAATTCTCCATACCACAGTACCAGCCCCTAGATACCATATCTGAGACATACACTTCTTGAGAAAAAGCATCATATATAGAAAATAGTTTGAAGGCTAAAATGATATGAACTGATGCTGATATGGGATGCCAAGTTGCAGGGGGTGGTTTTACTTACTATGCCTCAACAATGGTCCCCTGAGTTTTTCAAATTGTTAAATTGTGTAAGTTATCATCATGCTCAAGGCCATCTAGGTTTTCTCCTGTCTTGTCTCTAGGAGTTTCATAGTTTTGTATTTTTTATTTAGGTCTGTGGTCTGTTTTGTGTGTGTGTTTTTCTGATGAGTATAAGCATAATGTCCAGGTGTTCTAGCCCCATTTGTTAAAAAGTCTTTACTGTATTGGTTCTTTGCCTTTACTTCTTTGTCAAAGATTAGCTAATCATATTTATGTGGATTTATTTGTGTAATCTCTATTCAGTTTTACTGATTTGTTTCCCCTTTTTTTTTTTTTAAAAAAAAGATTACTTATTGCTTCTTGACTTTTGGCTAAGATCAAGTGAAAAAAAAAAGATTATTTATTTGAATTACTCAGAGTGAGGGAGAGACAGAGATCTTTCATCTGCTGGATTATTCTGGAAATGGATGCAATAGCTGAGGGTGGCCCAGGCGAAAGACAGGAGCCAGGAGTTTTTTCCTGTTCTTTCATGTAGGTGGCAGGGGCCCAAGTACTTGGGTCATCTTTGCTGCTTTTCCTACCCATCACCAGGGAGCTGAATTGAAAATGCAGCACTGAGGACATGGACCCATTGCCCAGATGGAATACTGGTGTTGCACATGTTGCCTTTACCCATTACGCTACAGTGCCAGCCCCTGGTTGCCTTTTCTTTCACCAGTACCATACAGTTTTTTTTTTTTTAAATTTTTTATTGGAAAGTCAGATATACAGAGAGGAGGAGAGACAGAGAGGAAGATCTTCTGTCCGATGATTTACTCCCCAAGTGAGCGCAATGGCCAATGCTATGCTGATCCAAAACCAGGATCCAGGAACTTCTTCCGGATATCCAAAATGGGTGCAGGGTCCCAAAGCTTTGGGCCTTCCTGGACTGCCTTCTCAGGCCACAAGCAGGGAGCTGGATGGGAAGTGGAGCTGCTGGGATTAGAACTGGCACCCATATGGATTCCAGGCATGCAAGGCAAGGACTTTAGTTGCTAGGCCACGCTGCCAGGCCCTACCATGCAGTCTTGACATGTAGCTTTATGGTGAGTTGTTTTTAGTGAGTGGCCTGACTTTTCTTTCAGGATTGAGTTGACTGTACAAGATCTTTTGACTTCTACCTACAATTTAGAATCATTTTGTCAGTATCAGAATAACTTACTGAGTAGGTTGATTGGTATTTTAAAAAAAGATTTATTTATTTATTTATTTTTATTTGAAAGGCATGTTCACAGAGAGAAGGAGAGACAGATCTTCCATTGCTGGTTTGTTTCTTTTTTTTTTTTTTAAAGATTTATTTTTATTATTTTTTATTGGAAAGGCGGATATACAGAGAGGAGATACAGAGAGGAAGATCTTCCGTCCGATGATTCACTCCCCAAGTGAGCGCAACGGGCCGATACTATGCCGATCCGAAGCCAGGAGCCTCTTCCGGGTCTCCCACGTGGGTGCAGGGTCCCAAAGCTTTGGGCCGTCCTCGACTGCTTTCCCGGGCCACAGGCAGGGAGCTGGAAGGGAAGCAGGGTTGCCGGGATTAGAACCGGTGCCCATATGGGATCCCGGGCGTGCAAGGTGAGGACTTAACCACTTGCGCCACCGCGCTGGGCCCCGCTGGTTCGTTTCTTAAATGGCTGTAATGCCCAGAGCTGGGCCGGTCTGAAGCCAGGAGACTGGAGCTATTTGAGGTTTCGCATGTGGGTTCAAGGGCCCAAGGACTCAGCCATCTTCTGCTGCTTTCCCAGGCATTGTTAGCAGAGAGCAGGATTAGAAGTGGAACAGCCAGAACTTGAACTGGTACCCATAGGAGCCGTTGGCAGTGCTGGTAGAGGCAGCAGTGTTCTGGTGCCAGCCCCCATGATTGATATTATGTTCAATCCATATATTAGATTTTATAGAATGTAATCTTGGTAACACGAATCTTCTTACATATGAACTTGAATTATCTCTCCATTATGTAGTTCTTTTTGCTATCTCTCTTTAGAGTTTTATAGTTTTCTTCACAGAGTTTTGTTACTTACAGCTGTTTTATTTTTTGATTCTCATGTAAATGATAAGTTTTTTTTAAAGATCTATTTATCTTCACTGGAAAGGTGGTTTTACAGAGAGGAAATACAGAGAGAAAGATCTGTCCACTGGTTTGTTCCCTAAGTGGCTGCAATGCTTGGAGCTGAGCTGATTCAAAGCCAGGAGCCAGGAGCTTTCTTCAGGTCTCCCACGTGGGTGCAATGCCTCAAGGCTTTGGGCCATCTTCTACTGCTTTCCGACGCCACAAGCAGGGAGCTGGAAGAGAAGTGGAGCAGCTGGGACACGAACCGGCACCCATATGGGTTCCTGCTCTCCCAAGCCACAAGCAGGAGCTGGATGGGAAGCGGGGTTGCTAGGATTAGAACTGATGCCCATATGGGATCCCGGTGTGAGCAAGGCGAGGACTTTAGCCAAGAGGCTACCACACTGGACCCCAATAAACTTTTTATAAATAAATTACAATAGATTTGAACTTAATGGACAAGAATCTTAACTGATAAAAAGAAGAAAATTAAACTTTATTTAGTATTCAACAATCTGTAATTCATAATATTTGATATTCAACAAGAGGCAGTTTGGGGTCCCTCTCAGATGACTCATGTATATTATGTAGTGATGACTTTTGGTCATAGTTTTGGTGTGAGTGTGAGGAGGTCAGCCCTGATGTGCTTATAGCTCCCCAGGAAGGATTCTTTCTTCAGAAGTTCATTGTAGTTACTTATGTTTTACATTTGCATAGTTTGGTTTTCAACAAAAGATTCAAGGACTGCTGTGTCAATTTCTGGAGTTTTTTTGTTTGTTTGTTTTGTTTTTGTTGTTTTAAAGGGAGAGTAACTGGGAGAGAGAAAGAACAGTATCTTTCATCTCTGGTTCACTCCTGAAGTAGCTGTAACTACTGTGTTGGACCATGTTAAAGTCAGGAACTGGGAGCTCCATCTGGTTCCCCAGTGTGGGTACAGGGGTCCGCAGCTCTTAGATCATCTTCCCCTGCTTTCCTAGAGTCATTAGCAGGGAGCTAGGTCGGAAAGGGAGCGGGTGGGATGCTGGAATCACAGTGTTGGCCCCCAAACACTTGGTTTTCTACTATTCTCTCCCTAATTTTAGCTGCCTCTTGGCTTTCCAAACTGTCAGCCGATCTTGCCTTGGGCTCCCCCATTCTGCATTAACCAGGCATGGTAGTGGTTTTTATCTGTGCCATCACCTTGTTTTTTGACCCTTTGTCAGTAATTACAGAGATTGTTTTCAGCCAGAAGGTTGGAGTGAGTTACCCAGTTCACCAAGCGGAAGACTACCCCATCACTCTGAAGAAATCTTATTTTGTTTATAACCTTTTGTGTGTGTGTATAACTTTTAGGAATGTAGATGAAAAATAAATAAAGAGCTATCTAAATTTCTAGTTACATACTAAAGTCATATGTTGGAGGGCAGAGCAATAGAGCTAGAGTCTGGTTGTTATGACCTCATTTTGTTCAAAACTGTGTCAAAGGTAGCTAGTTGTATGGAGTATTCAGTCCTCAGATCTGATAAATTTGCCTAAATGCATTTGAGTTTGGTTTTTTTGTTATGGATAGTCAAAAGCAACCTAGCTAATAAATAGGATATCACCTTATAATCACTTTTACTAGTACTGCTATTTAATATTATATTATCTGTAACATAAATTACCATTATAGACATGCTAGAGTTATTTTTAGTTTATTTAGCAAATATTTGAGTCATTCAGGGAATAGGAATCTATTTCCAGAAAAAGATGGATTGAGAATATATTTTTCAGATTTTTTCTGTAATAAATATTTGTATTTGGAAATGGTAGACTATAGCTTCTTTCATGTGAAAAATATTTGAAAATATTTTGTAAAGCTTATTTCCCAAATATATATATACATAATATGCTATCTGCTTCATTTTGAGTTCTTTGTTATAGTAAATATGTGCTTAATTTTTTTATGAAACACATAGCCATTGACACATTTTCAAATCTTTCAGTGATTCTTCATTTTGTTAATGATGCAGTTCAAGTACCTTGGCCAATGAATGGCCTTTTGCCCTCTGTGTAATTTTTCCTGATTGACATAATTGTGTTTTCTTAATCTGTGACTTTACTTTCTCCCTCTGTCTTTTTTTTTTTTTTAATACTTTATACTTACTTAAGTAACACCTAGCATTTTTGTTCCGGTTTTGATCCTACCTTTAATAAAACCCTTGTTAATTATCCACTGTGGCTGTAAATGATCTCACTTAAGAGGAACTTCATTTTTTGTTGTAAGAAAAGATAAGCAATCTCAAATATGGTAAAAGAAATGCCCTTCATTCTAGTTCAGCCCTCCATAGGAGAACATAGATTCCTCAGTATTTTCCTGTACATGTTTAAACATATGTAACCTTGGTTATCACCTCTTTTGTGTGTTAAAGAATATAATTCTAAAGGCCTGAGCCAACATTGTGGTATGTCATGCTAAGCCACAGTTTGCTCTGCCTGATTTCAGTTCTGAGTGCTTTGCCTCTGATCTAGCCGTTCACTGATGCATGTGCAAATGCAGCAAGTGATAGTCCAAGTGCTTGGGCTCCTGCACCCATGCAGGAGGCTGGGCTGGAGTTCTAAGGTCCTGGCTCTGGCCGAGTCCTGATTGTTAGAATCATATGGGGAGTCAGTCTCCCTCTCTTTGTCACTCTACCTTCCGAATAAATAAAGGAACAAATAAATAATTTTACAAATAATGCTACAGACTTAACAGCATTTAAATTTGATGATATTTTGGCAAAATGTTTCAGGAATAGTGGTATGTACTTCACATTGTATCACACTGGAAGCAGTCTGTGACTTTTGATGAATCAGTGATTCCAATATTGTTAGCCATGTTTATCCTCATAAGCCTCTTACCAAATTGTTTTTGTTGAACTCAATCTTTTCTTTTTTTATTTATGATTTTTCATGATACAGTTTTTTAGGTCTAGGGATTCATTCCTTCCTCTGCCCCTCTGCTTTCCTTTCTTCTGTTTTCCCTCCTGTCACTTTTCCCATTTATCACAATAGTGTAATCCCTTTGGCAGAAATAAGTTATTTTAGAAACAAATTATATGAGGTTTTAAACATTTATTTAAAAAAGTCCAACAGAAAAAGCTAAGTATGTCTACCAAGAACATGCTGTGTTAAATGAACTTCCCTCATTACTGTTTTTAAAGATGTATTTGTTTATTTGAAAGGCAGAGTTGGGGTGGTGGGGCAGGAGGAGAGAGGGAATGAGAGAGAGAATCTTCTATGTTGGTTCACTCCCAGAATAGTCACAGTAAACATGGCAGAGCCAGGCTAAAGCCTGGAGCCTCTATCTGGGTCTTCATGTGGATGCAAGGGCCAAGATTTTGAACTATCTTATCCTCATTTCTCGGGTTCACCAGCAGTGAACTGGATTGGAAGTGAAACAACCAGGATTTAAATCAGAGCCTTTCTGGGATGCTGGTATTGAAGGCTGAAAGGCTTAACTATCATTTCTTTTAATAGGCTTACCAGATTCAGAAACAGTTTGTAAAAGTTAGTATTTGTTAGAGTCTTTGGCCAAAGTTTTGGATAAGACGTGTTGGTAAAGTTTTTAAGTTTAAATAGCCTGGTGTGATGGCTCAATTGGTCAATGCTCCCCTTGCAAGCAATAGGTGCCAGTTCACATTCCAGCTGTACCACTTCCCATACAGCTCACTGCTTGTGGCCTGGGAAAGCAGCAGAGGACTGCCCAAAGCCTTCGGACCCTGCACCTGCATGGGAGACCTGGAAAAAGCTACTGGATTCAGATCAACTGAGCTCATGCTGATGTCGTTATGGCTATTTGGGGCATGAACTAGGTGATGGAAGATCTGCATTACAATAAAAATAAATATTTTTAAAAGAATTTAGAGTAATTAAGATAGATTCACGATAGATTAAAATTCAAAACTAAGTGTGTGGGAGGAAAAAAATTCAAAGCTAGTAGTAGACTAGAGATTCAACATTACTCTTGATAAATCTTTAAATGTAGGCGAATGAAATTCTCTTTCTTATATCAGTGTTTCCTTCATGTATTTATTTATTAAAGATTTAGTCATTTATTTGAAAGGCAGAGTTAGAGAGAGACAGAGAATGATCCATCCACTGGTTCACTTCCTGAATAGCTTTAACAACTAGTTCTGGACCACGCCAAAGCAGAAGCCAGGAGCTTTTTCTGGGTCTCTCACATGAGTGGCAGGATCTCAGGGACTCGAACCATCTGATGCTGTGTTTCCCAGGGACATGGAGAGCTGAACTGGAGGTAGAACAACTGGGACTTGAACGACCTGGTGCCCCTTAACCTGTTGTGTTACAGTGCCTGCCCCTTGTGTCAACATTTCTATCACTGATTGGCTGAAAGTTTAGAAAGCAAGTTTTTGTTGTTGTGTTGTTGCTTGTGGATTATTCAAAGCTGCATCTGGATAGCTGATACCATAGAAGGCAGTAAAGAACATCTGCCTAAAGCCTTTTCTAATTAATCTGTTGAGCTCACTTCCATCTTTCCTTCTCCTGTAACACTTTCCTTTGTATATAATATAATTCATAGTTTATGATTGCATCAGAAAAAAAGACTTTTTATGCTTGCTTTTCTTTTGTTTTTCTTTTTCTTTTTTTTTTTTTTTACCAAATTAAAGAATAAATTTTGTATGTATTTCTTACTATAGCATACTATCCTTTCTTGTACAGATCAGATGATACAAACTGAAACTTGGGAGACTGTACATGAAATCTGTTTTTGTTTACTCTAGGAATATGAAGCACGGACAGGAAGGACCTGTAAAGCACCACCCCAGTCTGCAAGACGTAAAAATTTTGAATTTGAGCCACTTTCTACCACTGCCTTGATTCTTGAGGATCGACCGTCGTAAGTATTTTACTGATCAACATGAATGCTGTTTATATTTTGAACTTAAATCAGATTGTATTCAGTGTTTCACATATTGGGATATTAGATGCAGAAAGAGATTTATTAAATTTTTAAAATTCCAAGTGCATATCTTAAATGGGGTATGTTGTTGCTGTCCAAATCCTAGGTGTATTTTCTAAGTGTCTCTACAAGGTAATAAAAGCAGTCGTAAGATTTTATGTCTGCCTTTGTTTCAACACTGTGCTCCTTAACATGATTGAACAGCTATTTTTCCTCTCTTGACGTTTAATATGTACCTAAAATGTATTTGTTCTTGCCTCTCATACCACAGAATGATTTAGTTGATCAACCACTAGTTGATTTAGTATTATTAATAATTCATTGAAAAAGATATTCATTTGAAAGGAAGAGTGACAGAAGGGGAGGGACACACACACATACACACAGTGAGCTCTTCCCTTGGGTGATGATGGCCTAGGGTGATCTGTGGAGCCAACAACTCCATCCTGGTGTCCTACAGGGTGCTAAGGGACCAGGCACTTGACTCATCTGCTGCTGCCTGCTCACACACATCCTCAGGAAGCTGATTGAGAGCAGGGTAGTTGGCACTCCAATACAGGGGTGTCACAAGCGGCAGCTTAAGCTGATGCACCACAACACTGACCCCCAAAATCCTACTTTTAGATTCTCAGCAGGACGTTTTAATTTATTCTCTTCCCATTGCTGCCCATGTTAATATTCTCTTTATTGCTACAGTTCTTTAAGATATTCTCTCATATATTATCAAACAAAATACATCTTCCATACAGCGCTTGATTCTATAAAACACTTGATTTTTAGAAGCTTTTCTTCTTGGTCTCTCTGAATGTATTTTTTTTTTTTTGAAAGGCAGGATTACACACACACAAACACACACACACACACACAAACACACACACACACACACACACACACACACACACAGAGGTAGAGTGAGGAGAGAGAATTAGTCTTTCATCTGCTGGATTGTTCCACAGTTGGCTGGGCCAGGCCTAAGCCAGAAGCCTGGAGCTTCTTTAGGAATCACATGCGATCAGTAATCTGCTGCCTTGCCAATGCATTAGCAGGGAGCTGGTTCCAGTGTGGGATGGCCAGGTCTCATACATTCATATGTACCCATATGGGATGCCAGTGTGGCAGAGGCTTAACGTATTATTCCACAATGCCAATCCCTGAGTCTGTTCTTTTTCTTTTGCAAGAATTTTCTTTCCTTTCATTGTAAAAATTTCTACCTGCCTTTGTAATTTTTCTGCTCTGCATCATTTCTAGTTATTACCCTGATGAGCTTGAAAAAGGCATCTGGAGAGGATCAGGCAGAGGTAAAATACATGTTAGATATTGGAAGGGAAGAAAGAATGGGCATATAACTACAATTTTTTTAAATTCTACTCACATTCCTTTATGCATAAGAACTGTGATTCTGATATACTTCTTTTAGGATTTGATGTATATGTTCATATTCCCTCTTCAATTCTTCAACAACATTTTTATAACTTTATGAGAATATTCAAAGTTTGATTTCAAATTTGCCCATCAGGGAAGACAATAAACCAGACCAATTCAAAGATTTCTTTCTTCAGCTTTTTAAAATTTGAATGGGCCTTTACTGGGTGGAGATTATGTGGAGAGTGAGAAACCTCCATTAACCAAGTCTTTCCATGGGACTTCTTAATCACATGTCCTTCTGGTTTAGTCTGTGGAAATTCTGATAGGGAAGAGAGAGAATGAAAGCTCAAGTCTCATTGAGTATAAAAGCCACTTGGAAATTCCCTTGTACAACAGCGCCCTTATGGCAGCCTGGGCAGGTGCCATCCATTTGACCACAGACGGACATGGACGGAACAGAGATCATTTTATAGATTCAAGCAGGTGCAAAATTGCCTGTCATTTTTGTGTGTGTTTGTGTGTGTGTGTGTTGTTTTGCTTTGTTTTGTTTGTTAGGGAAAATAGCTGTGCTTTAAATTTTTAAAATTTTTACTTTTGTTTTACATAGTTTATATATTTTAGAGGGATGCATGCCCCTGTGGGCCTCTGATTAGGTTCAGGTATGGAGGAAGGTGGATGGGATGTTTCATTTTTTCCCCTTTTTCTCTGGGGAGTGGGCAGCAGGGGTGGCTCCTCACACCCAGGGATGGGGGATAGTCTTTTGATGAGATTTTTTGATGAGATTTTGATGTAGGGAAGAGTGTTCTGAAGATGTTACTTTAGTGGTTTTGATATGTTGTTGGTTTCATTGTTTCAGGGTTGATAAATTCTTTCCAAGGCAGTTGTTTCACAGAGTCCACTTTAGTGCATCCACAGACCCAGGAACATGTTGAAAGCTTGGTCAGAATTGTCCAACCTGTTCTGCTTTCCATCCTTTGACAAGGCAGTTGACGTTTCCTGCTGGCCTAGGTGAGCTGGCTGTCAGGACCCCTGAGTGCATCTGGACATGCTGTCCCACTGCACACGCATCAGCAGCTGAGGAGGCCTAGTCCTGATTCCTGCACTCTGAGAGTGGACACGTCCTGTGATTTCCGCTCTGGCCAGGATTTGCGTCCAGTAGTCTAGTTGGGAGAGTTCCCCAAGTAACCTCAACTGGAGTCACCTCAGACCTGATTTCTACTTACACCAGCCAGCTCAGGGTCCAGTGCAGTTTGTCACCTGCACCAGCTAACTCACATGCCAGTGGATGCAAGCTCCCTGGTCAGTTCTGCCCCAAACCAATTATTACTATAATCTATATAAAAAACATTTCTTTTTGCATTTTCACATATGTAAATTAATGATCTGAAACCATTGATTTGATAAACCAAAATATAGTATGTACAAGGATTAGTTGATTATCAAATTATTAGTTAGAACAGTGTCTTATCACATTAATACATTCCAAAACTCGCTGCGCCAAAGAAGCTAGACATGGTCTAGATGAACTTCTTCATCTTTATCTTCTTTATCTTACTTACCATTTTCTTTTTCTCCTCCATCATCTTCTTCACCTGGTAAAGTTTATCATGCAAAGGGAGAGAGGGTCTGTCTTCCTTGACAGTGGCTTTCCTCCTTGCCAGAAGCTCTTCAGCTCCTCCCACTTTTTGAGGTGGGTGTGTGTCCCCATCCTTTTCTTCAACCTGAGGGCCTTTGCCCTTGGAAACCTTGAATAGCTTCTTGATTCGGTGCTCATAAAGGGCAAAGCGACACACTTTCTGGGTGTTGTCCCCCACAGACTGGGTGTGCTTGGGCCCATGGCTGTGGCTATGTGTTGCCTACTCACATGTTTGCCTACCTGTGGCATTTGTTGAGGGCCCTGACAATGGGACAGCATGGAGTCAATGGCTGCTGTAGTAGAAGCTAGATGAATTCTTTTAAAGGCAACAAATTAATCCATTGTGATAGAAATCAGAGAAGTGATTTTGTAATGTAATAGCTGGGTGGTAAATATTGAGTGCGAAGGAATCATACTGCCATTGTTGTGTCTTAGTGGTTAAGTTGCAGTCTGTGATGCCTGGGTGCCAGTTTGAGACCTGGTTGTTTGACTTCTGATCTAACTTCCTACTAGTATGCCTGGGAAAACAGTGGAAGATGGCCCACATACTTGGGATGCTGCCTCCGTGTGGAAGTCTGGATATAACTCCTGACTCCTGGAGGGCCAGGCTCTGTGTGTGTGTGTGTGTGTGTGGGTGGGTGTGTGTGTGTGTTTCCTTTTATGAAACTCTGCCTGTCAGACAAACAAATAAATCTTAAAACAGTTGTGGGTCACAAGACAATTTAATGGAATAATGGGAATTTTCTGAGTATTGCTTGGTATATTGGTAGCACAAATATATACATTTGTCAGAGCTGATCAAACTCTCCTTCAAATCTTCCATCATTCTATTATATTTAAATTGCACATTAAACAAGAAAATGTAGGCTGTCTAGTAGCAACTATAATTGAATCAAGGCTCCACTCTACTGGTAACATCAGTTCATGACTTTGGAGATGAACCATTTCTATGAGTTGGGGAGCCAGATCAGTTTCACATTGCAGTAGAAGGTTATGTTAGAAATTTTCAGATGTGACCATAAAAATAATAAGTTAATCTTTTTTAAAAGTTGATTTGGCTCAAGTAATTGTTTTTTTCCCAGAAATCTTCCTGCCAAATCTGTGGAAGAAGCCTTACGTCACCGACAAGAATATGATGAGATGGTGGCTGAGGCCAAAAAACGAGGTATAAAGTTAACTCCAAATATTACCATTGATTTCTTGATTTTGACAGATTAACCTATTAGTTTCAACAACAAGATGGATAGTAAAATTGATCAAGTGTCTTCAAGATGTTACTGAATTCTTTCTTTTCTCCATGATTTTTTTTAACTGTTAGGGAAAAAAGTGTGATACCAATATTACAGGCTTCCTGTTAACTCTTAGAAGAAAGGTGTTAGATTGACAAATCTTGAAATTTCAGTTATATGACTTAAGGTGATTACTATTTTGATTTAGAAATGAAAGTATGACTTTATGAATTTCATTTTTTATAATGTCTAGATTTTTAATTATTTTACAGTTTAATACTTTTAACACTTTAACATAACTTCCTATGTTTTGAATCTAATCTTTATGACTTATTCAGGCTCTCCATAGTCCTGTTGTATTATTTGGTTAGGCACAAAAATGTGTACTGTCATGAGTATAAATTTACATTCATTCTCTTCTCTAACAAAACAGTAATATAAGCATAATTTAATGTGTTTACTGACCATTGTTATTCAGAATAAATATATGTTAAAAACAACATAGCTGTAACTTTAGTGCACATTTTTAGAACTATGTGTTAACAGCTGATATTTTTCCTTTGATTTTAGTGATTGGTTATAATAATAGTATTCATTATGCATTTATTCAGAATTTCATTTTTAAAAAATATCCACTTATTTTCATCTGTTTGAAAGGTTGAGCAACTGAGACAGAAAGAGGTCTTCTGTCTACTGGTTTATTTCATAAGTGCCCAGAATAGCCCGGCGGCATGGCCTAGCAGCTAAAGTCCTTGCCTTGAACACACTGGGATCCCATATGGGTGCCAGTTCTAATCCTGGCAGCTCCGCTTCCCATCCAGCTCCCTACTTGTGGCCTGGGAAAGCAGTTGAGAACGGCCCAAGGTTTTGGGACCCTGCACCCGTGTGGGATACCAGGAAGAAGTTCCTGGATCCTGGCTTCAGATCGGCCCTGTGCCAGGCTGAAGCCAGGGGCTTGGAACTGGATCTGGGCCTCCCATGTGGTTGGCAGGAGCCCAAGCAATTGAGCTGTGACTTGCCATCTCTAAGGATGCGTTAGCACGGCACTGAATGAGAAACAGCCGATGCCACTGGAATTCTGAACAGCGTTCTAATATGGGATGTCATCATTCCCGACAGCAGCGTTATAGGCTGTGCCACAACAGCTGACCCAGAGACAGTCCGACAGAGATCCCCTGGCAGCCTAGTCTGGGCTGTGCTAAAGCCAGGAACCTGTAACTCAGTCTGGGTCTCCAGTGAGGGTGTCAGGGTAGCAAGTGGTTAAACCAGGGTACACCTACCAGGGTGCGCATTCACAGGAAATGGAGTCAGGACTTGAACCCACATATTTCCAAGTGGTATCTTAATGGTGGTACCAAATGCCCAACCAACTAGTTCCACTGTATGTTTCTACTTTGGAGACTCCTTGGTAGCAGAGTGTTAGAGTAAGCATAGGAAATAGAAGGCTTGTTATACTTGGATCTTTCTAAAAGGCCTAAATATTTAAGCACTAGTTAGGTTATTTTACTATGGAAAGCTTAAAGTATTTCTGACATACGCAATCAATATTTATTAATTTTATTAATGTTTATTAATTTATTAATATCTTAAGCATTGACTTTACTGTTTGGCTGTTGTTTAAAATAATTGTCAGGTGGATGATCATAAAATGTGATATGGTCAATTTAAGACTGAATTAGAAATTTTTAAGGCTTTAGCCTTAATCTGTTTGATGCTGTTTGTGATACTCTAGATTGGCCTAGGCTTAATTTCTTCGCCTGTAAAGTGTGGGAAGCAAATTATTCGATTCAAGGCTTTCAGGCCTTTCCTTCAATACTTTATTATTCTAATGCAGTGAAACCTTCCTCAGTCTGTCTCACACAGAGTCTAGGTACATGAAACAAAGTTGAGCGGTCAACAGCACAGTGGGCTGCATTCTGTATTCGAGAGCTGGCTTGTGTCCTGGATACTTTGCTGCTGATCCAGGTCCATGCTAATGTGCCTGGGAAAGCCAAGGAAGATGGCTCAGGTCCTGGGGCCCCTGCATACATGTGGGAAACCCGGATGGAGGCTGAGTCCCCTGCCTTTCCCCTGGCCCACCCTGGCCTTTGTGGCTATTTGGGGAGCGAGCCAGCAGATTTCCATCTCTTCCTCTCCCTCAGCCTCTCCTGCTACTACTCTGTCCTTCAAGTGAAAAATAAAAATCTTTACAAACACTTATTCGCATATAAAAACAAAATGGAGAGGTTTAGTTGGCCTCCTGCTTGTGTGTCAGGACAAGTTGTGGAATGTATAGGAAACAGTTTGAAAACATTTTGTCTAGCTGATCTCTGAAGTTCTCAGTGATTCTAAAGTCACATGTAAATTTTGATTTGTAATTGACTCTGTCAATATTGAAGCATGTCTTGTTCCAAAATTGTCATCTTTGATTTTAGGAGGTGTGGTATTTGTACATTTGTTTCTTGGGAGGGTGTTTTTTTTTAAATTTCAATCTAGTTGGTAAAGTGAAACACCATACTAAAAAGTGTTCATATGTTAGTAGTGGCATTGGAAAAGCAGCTTTAAAAAATGATGTGTGGGCCTGGCATGGTCACTTAGCAGCTAGAGTCCTTGCCTTGAAAGCGCTGGGATCCCATATGGGCACCGGTTCTAATACTGGTGGTCCCACTTCCCATCCAGCTCCCTGCTTGTGGCCTGGGAAACAGTGGAGGACAGCCCAAAGCCTCAGGACCCTGCACCTGTGTGGGAGACCCAGAAGAGGCTCCTGGCTCCTGGCTCCTGGCTCCTGGCTTCGGATCAGTCTAGCTCCAGCCATTGTGGACACATGGGGAGTGAATCGTAGGATGGAATATCTTCCTCTCTGTCTTTCCTCCTCTTTGTGTATCTGACTTTCCAATAAAAAAAAATGAATCTTTTAAAAAAATGATGTGTAGTTTGTCAGCATATTCATAAATCTCTTAAATGGATATTAGATTATTGCAGTTGCCTGCTTTTCCATAATTTATTCATAAAATTTTTACTTCATAGATGAGGTATGTATAAATAGAAATTTATAATATGAAATTTTCTGTTTTCAATAAAATATTTATTTGAAACAATGACAGGAAGTCAGAGAGAGAGAGAGAGAAAGAAAGAGAGGTCAATCTTTGAAGTACTCTTTGAATCCTCAGATGTCCACAACAGCCAGGTCTGGTTCAGGCCGCAGCCAGGAGCCAGTAGTCCTGCCTGGTCTCCCGCATGGGTGGCAGGAGTCTAGCGTCTAGTCTGCCTTCTCAGGAGCATTGGCAGGAAGCCAGATCAGAAGCTGAGCAGCAGAGGCTTGAATTTGCACTCTGATATGGGACGCCAGCATCAGAAATGCGGCTTAACTTACTGTATCACAACTCTGGACCTTTTCTCTTTGTTAATCCTTTTATGCTTATGGAGTGGAGGTGTTATTTTAAATTATACAAATGAAGTTGGTTTTCTTTTTCTCGTTTTCCTGCTGCTCTTCCTTCCTTTTACTCTATCATTGAAGATCCTCTTTTGAGAAATTTTCTTTATACAGTTAGGAGGTAGAAAGGAAATTTGATCTAGCTCATTTGTATTGAAATAATTCTCATTTAAAACAGAAATTAAAGAAGCATATAAAAGAAAAAGAATAATGAAGGAACGATTTAAACAGGAAGAAAATATCGCAAATGCAATGGTGATTTGGATCAATGAGATCCTGCCCAACTGGGAAGTCATGTAAGTAAGCAGACTCTTCCTCATGGAGTTTCTCTCCAAAGATGTCACCTTTCCAGTTTCATGTTTCTGTTGCTTCTAGCTTGTATTTTATGCTTTGGCTAAGTTGTATTGTTACTCACTACCTGAAAACCTCCATGTTTAGGCCTTTACTTTTCTGATTCACCCAGTCCCCAATACCTTCTCCTCTTACCACCCTCTATGTCTGTGAAAAGCTTGCCTATGTTCTTAGCTCTATCTGAAATGTCTGTTGATTCATGAAATATTTAGTCTCTTCTTTACCATAGTTTCTTAAGTTT
Organism: Ochotona curzoniae; assembly: GCF_017591425.1. Classification (NCBI taxonomy): domain Eukaryota; kingdom Metazoa; phylum Chordata; class Mammalia; order Lagomorpha; family Ochotonidae; genus Ochotona; species Ochotona curzoniae. The sequence goes on along the minus strand of NW_024466512.1, from coordinate 27,232,032 downwards.
AGGCTGTCATTAATTATCACATTCAGTATTCATGAAATAGCAGGTTTTGGGAAAGAATATATTAAAATGTAAATTTGTAAGGTTCATTTATTACATATTATCCATTAAAGTAATAAAAATGCCTTTCTCAAAATCAAAGAACTAGTGGTATTTATGTAAAAATACTCCATCACCATACTTTGAGGCTAATATATTTCTTGCTTTATTTTTCTACTTTTGGATAACATTTTTATATGTGTTTTTTTTTTTCTCTGTACTGGAGAGTGCAAGATATCACTTGGAATGCCTAGTGTGGGATGTACATTGAGAATTTGTTCAATATTGATACAGTGTGACTGATACTGTAGTTCCCCCTTAAAATCATAGGATTCAGTTGTCTACCAATAGTCTTTGCAGAGATGAAAATATCAAGTAGAAAGTTTTATAAAATGTCTTATGGTTTTAGGTTGTACACTTTCTTGAGAAGTGTGATAAAATCTTGTGCCATTGTGCTTTATCTCAGGCATAAATCATTCCTTTGTGCAGTGTGTCCATGAATATGCTATCTACTGTTTAGTCACTTATTAGTTGTGTCTTTTATGAGATTAACAGTTACCAAATTTAATGATAGTCCCAAACCATAAGAGGAGGCTGCTAATATAGATATGATCAAGAGAAGCCAGAGATGAAAGTACAGAATGATTTGAAACGTTACCACATATTCCTAACTTTTATTACAATACATTGTTGTAATTATTCTATTTTCTTACTAATATTGATCTGTTAATGTGCCTAATTTATAAATTAGACTTTACTGTAGGAATGTATATGTAAGAAAAAACCATAAATTGGGTTTGGTGCTGTGTAGCGTCAGGCATCCTCTGGGATCTGGAAATAGATTCTCTAAAGAAAAGAAGAGACTACTGTTTTACATTAGATTCTTTGCACGAGTAACTGCATTTGATTTTTACAAGTTTTCCAGGTGTGTGTTTTTGTGACCTTTATGTTAAAGGTTAGCTCGCAGTCAGAGAGGTTACCCGATCTGCCCAAGGTTATACAATTAATGAATGTTCAAGCTAAATTTGAACTTGGATCTGTCTGATTCTGAAACCTGCATTCTTTCAGGTTTCTACTCTCCCAGAAAGATGAGATCTTTCTTTAAATTCTTGGTTAATTTTTTTAGTACTACGTTAGCATTTTAACCCCTTTTATTCTCTCTCTGTATGTGTGTGTGTGTGTGTGTGTGTGTGTATGTGGGTGTGATTTTCTGTGTATTTCTGATTCACTTATTGTATTCTTGATATGAATGGCATGTCTCAAAAAGAGTTGCCTTTTGATGATTATTATCTGTATTTGAAGCACTATATATTTTGTACATTTTTGTTGCATACAAGAATGAACTCAGGGAAAGAATCATACTGAACTCTCCAGATTGTTAAAAATCATCTGATAATTTGGCCATAGATGAGGTAAACCAGAATGCAACTAGTATTTTTGGTATAAAGAGTAATTTTCTTCTTTTTTCTCCTTTAATTCTAGGCGTAGTACAAGAAGAGTTCGAGAATTGTGGTGGCAAGGGTTGCCCCCTAGTGTTCGTGGGAAAGTTTGGAGTCTAGCTGTAGGAAATGAACTAAATATCACTCCTGGTTTGTATTCTCTGTTCAGTTATTCCCACACCTACAAAGATTCATCTGTGGATTTATGGGGTAGATTAGTAAAATCACTATTATACACATTACCATATATGTCATTATAAGAGCATGCTCTCTACCAATTTTATATGAATTATTAAGTTACTGTACTTTATGTCATATAAATAAGATTTGTGTCTTTTTCTTTGGTTTATAACCATCAATAAAATTCTTGACATTCAGATATAACATTATTTCAGAAACTTCTGGATTCTGTGTGACAGTGGATGAACAAGTAAATGGAAGGATAAAGAAATTAATTAAGAAAAAACTTCTTTACTCATGAAAACATAAATATTGGGGCAGGCTAGAAGGTTCTTATTTCTCTTCAAACCAGGATTGTTGATTTTGAAATTCTGTTTTAATGTTTACAAACAAAAAAATAAGTTAGAATACTCAAGAAGTTGTCTTATTTTCTTGTTTCTTGAAACTTTCACAGATATAAGTATAGTATAAAGTAGTTTTGAAGAACTAAAAATAAGGTTTTTATAAAATTGGGATAACCTAAGACAGAAGAAACATGAAACGATTAACATGCGAAATCTTCGTAGTAATGTTGGGCAGTGCTGCCAAAGAAAGGCATAGGATCTCCAGCATCACAGTTAAAGTAATCTATGTTGTTTTTGCTTAAATTTCTTTCATAGTTATAAAAATATCCAATTGGTAATAGCATACAAATGTTAAGCCTCTTCTGTACAAATTGCTGTTCTTGTTACTACTAAGCACTGTTACCTATTTGGTCTTTTTTTCGAAGTGCATACAAATTTCTATGTTTATGTTATGATTTTAAAGTATGCTGTATTTTCTTCATTTTTCCACAGTGTTTGATGCCTTATTCTGTGGCTTTTTCACACTGTAATCTATCTCAAACATCCTACCATCTCAGTACATATGTGTCTTATTGACACTAAAGCTACTTTTTATTCTACCATTTAATTATCAATTATTTGATCATTTTCTTTATGATAGGCACATTAATGATGCATACAAAACCAGCATCAAAATATATTGTTTTTTGACTCTCTCAAATTGGAAGAAATCAAATGAACGAGAACTACCGAAATGGGGTTGTGATTTAAACTAATTTAAAAATATTATTATCAAAAGTCTTAAAAAGAGCCCAGTGCAATAGCCTGACAGCTAAAGACCTTGCCTTGAATGTGCTGGGATCCCATATGGGTGTCATTTTGTATCCCTGCGGCCCTGTTTCCCATCCAGCTCCCTGCTTGTGGCCTGGGAAAGCAGTTGAGGACGGCCCAAAGCCTTGGGACCCTGCACCTGCGTGGGAGACCCAGAAGAGGTTCTGGGCTCCTGGCTTTGGATCGGCTCAGCTCTGGCCATTACAGCTGCTTAGGGAGTGAATCATTGGACGGACGATCCTCCACTCTTTCTCTCAGTAAATCCGATTTTCCAATAAAAATAATAAATAAATCTATTTTTTAAAAGTCTAAAAAAATAAATTTTTGTGTCTTTATTCCAGCTTAGAGTAGTAGCAAGAATTGACTGCAAAAACTGCTTTGCAAGAGCCTTCATTGCAGCAGTCAGCACTATGTATAACTAGACAGTATTAGAGCAAAAATCTGGATATTTGTAATCTTAAAAATGATAACTTTAGAGATCATAATAAATAATTTAAATTTTTATTGGTATCGCATGATGAATGAGCACGTTATTTATTTATTTATTTTTTTAAAGATTTATTTATTTATTGGAAAGTCAGATATACAGAGAGGAGGAGAGACAGAGAGGAAGATCTTCCGTCCGATGATTTACTCCCCAAGTGAGCTGCAACGGCCGATGCTATGCCGATCCGAAGCCAGGAGCCAGGAGCTACTTCCGGGTATCCCACATGGGTACAGGGTCCCAAAGCTTTGGGCCTTCCTCGACTGCTTTCCCAGGCCACAAGCAGGGAGCTGGATGGGAAGTGGGGCTGTCAGGATTAGAACCGGCGCCCATATGGGATTCCAGGCGTGCAAGGTGAGGACTTTAGCTGCTAGGCCACGCCGCCGGGCTCTTTTTCTGTAATCCCTCCTTCCACATAAATCTGCTTAAAAATAAATACCTGAAAGCACATGTGTATCTACAAATAAGGAAAACCTCTCATATAAGGAATTTAGCTTGAGTCTGGTGCGATAGCCTGGTGGCTAAATCCTCACCTTACACATGCTAGTATCCCATCTGGGCACTGGTTTGTCTTCCGGCTGCTCCACTTCTGATCCAGCTCCCTGCTTATGGCCTGGGAAAGCAGGTGAGGACGGCCCAAAGCATTGGGACCCTGCACACACATGAGAAAAGCTCCTGGCTTTGGGTTGGCTCAGCTCTGGCTATTATGGCTACTTGGGGAGTGAAGCAACAGATATAAGATCTATCTCTCCATTCTGTACATTTGCCTTTCCAGTAAAAATAAAATAAATCTTTAAGAAGTGAGTGTCCTGGTGTTATAGACGGGTTCTGGATAGTAGTATGTCAACATTGTTGTTTGAGTAATAGAGGTTTTTTATTTTTTTTGGTGTTCTGTCACTGTGTTAGAAATTAAAGACAATTAAAATATGAGAATTTGGGGAAAATTTTCAATTTTTTCTGAAGGTCCTTAGGCCCTTAGACCAAAGCTATGAGAAGGGTAAGCAGCTTTAGATAGCAATATCAAAATGAAGAAACCAACTTTAGGCAATAAGGAGAAGGGGCATTTATTGAGAGATCTAGAAGGTGCTAGGAACTTTACTTAAATCAAGTTCTTTAGTCATCAGTAACCCTGTAAGTAGATGTTATTTTTCTCCAGTTTACAGATGAAGAAAGGCACGTGGGAGTGGTTAGCTGAGTTTGTTGCCGTGCCACAGCCAGTGATGGAGCGGGAATGTGAACACAGGAGTGCTGTCCGCTGACTCTCAGCACAAACACCTCTCCCTGCCCCTAGATTCTTTCACAGGAGCACTCAGCAGTGTTTCTGTTCTCTTATTCTGTCATGAATGCTTCTGGTAGTGAGGTATTTTAGTGTGCCACTTTTGATATCTGCCACATCAGGGAAAAGTAAAATGTGAATACATTTGTTTCTTGTTGTTAATTTTTTTTGTCTCTTGTCCTAGAACTTTATGAAATCTTCCTCTCAAGAGCAAGAGCACGGTGGAAAAGCTTCAGTGAGACAAGTTCAGAGAGTGATACAGAAGGTGCGATGTCTGTTTTTAAAGAGCAATTTTAGAATGAGAATCCAGCCACAGAAAAAAGAAATGTGTGCTGTGTGTCAGGAACTGTGCTGATTGCCTTATATCAACGCTCTGACTTTATAGTAGGTGAATAAAATAAGAGGAAACTGAGGCTTAGTTACCTAGGAAGCCGGGAAGCTGGGGGTCGGGTGCAAGTTTCTTAGACTCCAGGGCCCACGACTTACAGCACAGCAGTACGGCTAACGGGACCAAGGAGTTTTAGGTCACATTTTTAAGGATTTTACACACCTTGCTTGTGACTTTTTGTCTCTCCCCATCTACTGACATTTATTCATTCCTTAGTGTATTATTCATAATTCTTATCATATCATCTTAATTTTTCTTTTTTTACTTTTCCTCTACCCTCATCATGTTTTTTTCCCAAGTAATTTGGGAGAAAACAGCCCTTACTTATTTCTTTACTTACATATATTTTTTATTTTACTGATCTTTATATAGTTGATTAGGGCTCAAAGGATCCAGGGCTACAGGAAAGTTGGTAAGACCATTGTTTCCACATTTTCTTCTATGACTGCTAGGGCACTGGCCCACTCCAAAATTGTCCTCTTTTTTGATTATAGGTTCCCCTCAAATGAGGTGCTCTTCTAAATACCATGTGTCTTAGAATGCCCACCTTCTTGTACTCAGCAAAAAGCCCATAGGGAAAAAACCAAATATACATTCTGGCTCTTTCACATTCCTAGCTATCATAATAGTCTTATTTGGTCATGAAAAGCTTTTCTGGTTTATATCTTACTAAGCCAAGTGCCAATTTGCCCATGGCAAATTCAGTCCTAAGCTGATTCTCAGTCTCGGCTGATGCCCTCAGGAAGAAGTGTTAAGAGCCATTTTTCTAGGAAAATCCCTCCCTTCTGCAATTTAAATATTTCAGACCTCTCATATCTACAGCTTTCTGATAATTTTTAACATGTTATTATTTGTGATTATTTGTCCTCATTACTAGTGTGGTAATGACAGTGTTTATCTTCTGTAAAAGCTAGAATCAGAAATCTTTAAGTAACTTTCTAACAAGTATCTATATAGATTTTTTTCTGTGAAACTAAATTGTAGCAAAAGCCTGGTGACAATTCTTGAAACTTCATCATTCATTTTGTAACTTGCCTAAATTAACGCATATACTGTTGTGATTATTCTATGCTTACACAATAGAAGTTGTTACTGTCAATTGAGATTATTTACATTTTATGTACTTGGCAAATGCAGGTGTGTCTATTGCTGATCGAGAGGCCAGTCTGGAATTAATTAAGTTGGATATATCCCGTACATTTCCATCTCTCTACATCTTTCAGAAGGTGAAGTTTTCTAATTAGCTTATAACTACTTTTTTTTTTTACCTTCCATATCAATATTACGATTTCTCTAAATATGTAGGGTTTTTTTTTGAAGGAAAACTATAAGACTTTGAGCCGTTACGTAAAAAATATGAAAAATTTAAAGTAAGAAATTTAAAGGCATCTGTTATTTTATCCCAATGACTGAAATATCTTAGAGTTGGTACGGCATTATACTTTGTGTGTAGTGGGTAGGTACTTGGTATATCGCTTCTTGGCCTTTTGGCTAAGATCAAGCGTGGTATGTATTTGATATATTTTTACTTCAATAAATTTCTCTGTTTTACTTTTTATTCTATAAAGTACTTGAATTCTTAATATTTTTATTTGGTGTATTGGTGAAACATAAAGACCTTTGTCCCATCGATTAATATTTTCAGTTTTACCATTCAGGAATAGTTTACTTTTTTTGTGTAAAGCTTGTTAGGAAGTTGCTTGCTTTTTATGAGATGCAAAATGACTACATTTTATATAAACTTTGCATTAGACTGAAGGTTTTTATACACCTCAGATTCCTCTAACTTTAGATTGTTTAAAAAGAGATAGAACTTTTAAATGTTGAGATTAAAATTTTAATGTGACAGTGTAGCTTTGTAGGTTGTTGCTGAATTAGATAAAATGAAATCATGTGTAGTCATCAAACTAATATGGTACCAAATATGAATTATTTGAAATATTGTTTGCAAAATATATACTTTGTATCTATCAAGTGATGATTTTTTAGAGGATTATTTTAATTAACAAGTTAAAAATATCTTGGCAGTGAACTTAGAGTATTTCTGGCAACTGTTCAGTACGCTAAAACTAGTCATTTGGGAAATGTTACACTTGAGTGACATGTAATGTCAATTAACCGTGAGACAATTATTTGTATATTTTCAATTTTCTTTCCTAAGGGTGGTCCATATCATGATGTTTTACATAGTATCTTAGGGGCATACACATGTTACAGACCTGATGTTGGTTATGTAAGTATTTGTTTAAATTTGTTATTTAAAGTACATTTTATCTAAATTCTTATCAAAACATATTGCATTAGAATTCATATGTCTTTATGTTTTCCTTGGGCTTACCAGTTTACCCAGAGAGGAATTTTTTATATAACCCTCCACAAGCTTCCTGGAAGTGCTGTGGGATTTGACCATTCAGTTTGTGAACTTTAATTCTGCACCTGTCAGTAGAAGACCTTGGTCCTGTTCCCTCATCTTTTCCCTGATTTTAACTCTGGAGAATAAACTTACTTCCTGCAGCTAATGAAAGAACAGGCACCTATCTATAGGGGGTAGGGAAGAGGTGCTTCATTCGCAGCCCCTGAATCTATTTTTAGCCTTATTCCTGAATTTCATAGGTACCTGGTATATTAAATTCTTGAGCGTTACATTGTTTTTTGCTGAATTGTCTTCTTGGTTATTGTCTTTCTCCTCTTAAGATATTTAATGTTCTCTAATTATTTGACTTCTAATTTCTAAAATGCTGTTTACATCTTTTAATGACTGCTCATATCCTTTTCTATTCTCTCTGTCCACTTAATACTTATTTTTTCTTTCTTGTCATTTCATTTGGATTTTTGGAGGTAACAAAGAAATGAGTATTCAATTGCTGTGTTTAGCTGAAAGTCATAAAACCTTTCATCTGTTAAAAAAAAGAACATTAGAGATCTTGCTGTAATGTGGCCACTTTATTCTCTTCATTCGTATGTTTTAATGCTTAAAGTTTAGGAAGAGAAAACAATAAACAAATAAACAAATCATGTCATACTAAAAGATGATAAGTACTGTAGGAATTGTGGCATTGACAAAAGGGAGAATTGCCAGGTTTGGGGTCGGATATGTTGTAGTATTAAAAAAGGTATTTGCGGGGCCTGTGCTGTGGCCTAGTGAATAAAGCCACTTCCTGTGTCACTGGTGTCTATAAAGGTACTGGTTAATGTCCCATTTGCTCTGAATTCTATTCAGTTTCCTGATAATGGCCTGGGAAAACCAATGGAAGACGGGGACTCAGGTATTTGAACTCTTGCCACCAATGTGAGAAAACTTGGTTGAAGCTCCTGGCTCCTGGATTTTGCCTCGCTCAGCCCTAGCTTTTGCAGCTGTCTGGGGAGGCAGCTAGTAAAAATCTCTCTCTCTCTTCTTCTGTGAAACTCTTTCAGATAAATAAACAAATCTTGAAAAAAAAAAAAAGATAATTCTAATGTAGAAAGTGAAATTTGAACCAAGACTTATTCAATTCTCTTGCTTCTATGGTCTGTAAAAGAAATGTAAAACATTATATTTGGCTTGGATGTGTTTAGTTGGCATTTAAATGTTTGACCATCAGTTAAATTATGAAGGAGTTAGCTTTAACACTAGTTAATTTTGCCTTTTTTTTTAAAAAAATAAAATTAGGTAATTAAGTACTATAATGATTTTATGTATCAAATGTCATTCGTATATGATGATACATATATTTCATTGTATATCATCATTCATTTAAAGGAAAATGTATTAACATCTTGTAGTATTTAACATTTTTGGGCCTGGCGGCTAAAGTCTTTGTTTTGCATGTGCTGGAATCCCATATGGGCACCGGGTCTAATCCTGGGAGCCCTGCTTCCCATTCAGGTCCCTGCTTGTTTCCTGGAAAAGCAATTGAGGATGGCCCAAAGCCTTGGGACCCTGCACTGGTGTGGGAGACCCAGAGGAGGCTCCGGGATCCTGGCTTTGGATCAGCTCAGCTCTGGCCATTGTGGTTATTTGAGGAGTGAATCAGCAGATGGAAGATCTTTCTCTCTGTCTCTCCTCCTCTCTGTAAATCTGACTTTCCAATAAAAAAATAAATATTTTTTTTAAAAAAAGGATTAAAATGTTTAAATTTTTAAAAACTTGCATCTGTTTTATTTCTGCCAGTTAATTTTATTTGTATGTAGTATATGTAATTTTATTTTATTTGTATGTAATATATATAATTTTTTACTTAAGTCTTTTATAAGCACCTAATTGTATTTCAGTGAATTAATGAAATAGATGCAATATTTTTTCTGAGGCACATAAGCTTTAAATAATGACATTTTTTCTGATTTTTGAATTTTATTATTTATTAAGATCAAAAGAAAGATCTTCCATTTGCTGGTTCACTCCTGAAATGGCTGCAGTGGCTGTTCCTGAGCTGATCCAAAGCCAGGAGCCAGGAGTTTCTTCCAGGTCTCCCATGTGAGTACAGGGTCAGACACTGGACCATCCTCGACTGCTTTCCCAGGCCATAAGCAGGGAGCTGGTTTGGAAGTGGAGCAGCTGGGACTTGAACTGACACCCATATGGGATTCAGGTGCTTGCAAGGGGAGGATTATCTGATTGAGCAATTGCATCGGGCCCAACTGATTTGTTTTATTACAATTACTCGAATATAGATGACAAAACATGAATATGTTAGAGAAATTTGGTAAATAAAAATTCTAAGTGATTACAGCACTGTCTTTGGCAGCATTTTAAGTGGTACATATTACTTCTAATAAATGGTTCATTACATTCAATTAGACAGTTTCAATCCCTTTTGTTTACTTTGCTACCATTACTTTACAGATGATTAGCCTAATGCCCTTTTCATCCATTCAGCACATGTTGTGATACCAAGAGCGGAGAGTACTAAGAGTAACAGATCACTGCAAATTTAGTGATGTTAGACATTTATTTTAAGATATGTTTTTGCTTATTTGAGAGGCAGAGGGATGGACAGAGCAATAGTCTTCCCTCTACTGATTACTCCCCAAATGGCCACTGTGGTTGGGGTTGGGTCAGGTCAAAGCCAGAAACCTGTGCTTCATCCTGATCTCACATGTAGGTGACAGAAGCCCAAGTCCTTGGGCTGTCTTCGCTGCCTTCCAAGGAGCTGGACTGGAAGTGGAGCAGTTGGGACTTAGAGCAGTGATCTATGGAATGCTGGCATTGCAGGAGGCAGTTTAACTCACAGTGCCACAGTCCTGGCCCTAACTTAGAGACTTTAAACAACCCAGCACAATACAAGTCTATTACCTAATAGTTCTGAAAGTCAGAAGTCTGAAACAGGTATCACTGGGTTCAAGTCAAGGTGTTGTCAGGACTGTGGTCCCTCTGGCAGTTCCAGGGAAGTGTTCCTTTCCTGTCTAGACATTGCCTGTCTTCATGGCCCACTACCACTGTCTTCAAAGCCAGCCATTTAGCAATTTTTCTGACTCTCCTGTCTTCCTCTTTCACTTCTAAGGGTCACCATGATGATTATTTTGGACCTACTTTGATTTTCTAGGATTATCTTCCTATCGTTAGATCCTTATTTGATCTTAGCTTGAAGTCTCTTTCCCTGTGCTGTAACATTTTCACAGATTGTGGGGAATAGGGCATGAGCTTCATCTGAGGGCAGTTATTCTGTCTTCATGGCCCCTGTCCTCAGTCTGCAGAGAACTCAGAAGAAGCTAGAGAAGGATAACAAAGACACATTGAACCACAGAAGTGAAAGGCGTGCTGCTACAAGGATAGGAGATTAGCTGCATGACTTTATAGTATGTGTCATTGATCATGTTTGCACTGTAGTGCTCTAGTGATGAAATGGGGTCCACATTGACATGCATTTAAGGTAATTAGGGAGCTGATAGGTAGTGATTGTGAACCTCTCTTCCAAAGGATTAGGAAGAAGCGATGAAGGTATCATTGTAATTATTCCCAGAAGTCTGTTGTTACAAATGGCTGCTAGAAATGAGTGCTGGATTCCTTTTAATTAAACAAATGTATAGTAACTACTGAGAACTGATGGGCATCACATGGTTTAGTCTTTTCCTGAAGCTTGTGCATAATGTAAATGTATCCTCCTTCCAAATACATAATATTCCCATTATGAATTTTTTACTTCAGCTGGGCAGGTTCTGTTTTATCTTTACGCATACTTTTCCATCTCAGAATGCTTCATTTCTTTCCCTCTATTTCTTTCTCCTGCATTCCTAAGAATCCAGGCTTGCTTTCTCTATTGCCACAACACTTTTCCTTCTTGGAATTTCAATATTACATCTCAAAGACATCTTTATTTTGGTTCATTGTATTTTGCAATGTCACTTTGTAGGAGTATAATTAAATTAGCTGTGTAGAATGATAATTGTAATTTTGATTGATTTCCTTTTGAAGGTCCAGGGAATGTCCTTCATCGCAGCAGTTCTCATTCTCAATTTGGAAGAAGCAGATGCCTTCATTGCATTTGCAAATCTGCTGAATAAGCCGTGCCAGTTGGCTTTTTTCCGTGTGGATCATAGCATGGTAGGAACATTTGGAAATGGGTTGGGTTTTCTTTTGTATGTTGGTTTAGTCTCTGTCTCCTCTTAAAATGAAAAAGTAATCATTGAAACCCAAGACAATATCATCTAATATAAACTTTATTTTGCATCGTAGTTTTATAATTGTTTGATGAGTATATTCAGAATGAGATACTAATAAGTAGGGTTTTTCTGTTAATGTTTAAGAATTTAATTTCTCTATTTTTAGAATCTGCCTGTTGATATTGATTTTTTCCATATGCAGATGTTGAAATATTTTGCAACATTTGAAGTATTCTTTGAAGAAAATCTCTCCAAACTATTTCTTCATTTTAAGTCTTACAGTCTTACACCAGATATATACTTGATAGACTGGTAAGTCATGACATACATAGTGTAAATAATAAAAAGGAAACAGAGTTTGACTTTACATGGCTAAAATACACCTTATGCATAGTATCAAGCATTGTGTGAACCTTCCCTTTTGTAAAAGATTTAACTAATTGATTGATTAAATTTATTTGGATATTTATTTTTATTGGAAAGTCAGATATACAGAGAGGAGGGGAGACAGAGAAGAAGATCTTTCATCTGATGATTCACTCCCCAGGTGACTGCAACAGCTGGGCCTGTGCCGATCCAAAGTCAGGAGCCAGGAACTTCCTCCAGGTCTCCCATGGGGGTGCAGGAACCCAAAGCTTTGGGCTGTCCTTGACTGTTTTCCCAGGCCACAAGCAGGGAGCTGGATGGGAAGCAGGGCTGCTGGGATTGGAACCAGCACCCATATAGGATCCCACCGCGTACAAAGAGAGGACTTTAGCCACTAGGACACTACACCGCGTCCATATTTATTTTATTTTTCTTTTCTTTTTTTTTTTTAAAAGATTTATTTTATTTTTATTGGAAAGGCGGATATACAAAGAGGAAAAACAGAGAGGAAGATCTTCCATCTGATGGTTCACTTCCCAGGTGACCGCAACGGCCAATGCTATGCCGATCTGAAGCCAGGAGCCTCTTCTGGGTGCAGGGTCCCAAAGCTTTGGGCCGTCCTTGACTACTTTCCCGGGCCACAGGCAGGGAGCTGGAAGGGAAGTGGGGCTGTCGGGATTAGAACTGGCGCCCATATGGGATCCCGGGCGTGCAAGGCGAGGACCTTAACCACTGCGCCACCGTGCCGGGCCCTATTTTATTTTTCATTGTGCTGGGCCCTTTATTTTGTTTTGATTTGAAAGGCAGATTTACTGAGAAGAGAGACAGAGAGATCTTCCATCTGCTAGCTTACTCCCCAAAAGACCAGAGTGGCCTGAGATGAGCTGATCTGAAGCCAGGAGCCAGGAGCCAGGAGCTTTCTCCAGGTTTCTCATGTAAGGCCAGAGGCCCAAGGACTTGAGCCATCCTCTGTGGCCCTCCCAGGACACAGGCAGGGAGCTAGATTGGAAGTGGAGCAGCTGGGAGGGACTCAGAGACCATATGAGATACTGGCGCAGCAGGTGGATGATTTGACTGTGTACTGGCCCCTGTTTTATATTTTTATAAAAATATATATTAAGATCCCAGCGTGTTGGTTTAGTGGCTAACGTCCTCACCTTGAATGCGCCAGGATTCCATATGGGCACCGATTCTAATCCCAACAGCCCGGCTTCCTATCTGGCTCCCTGCTTGTAGCCTAGGAAAGCTAGTCAATGATGGCCCAAAGCCTTGGGATCCTGCACCCACATGGGAGACCTGGAAGAGGCTCTGGGCTCCTGGCTTCAGATTGGTGCAGCCATGGCCATTGTGGTCACTTGGGGAGTGAATCATTGAACGGAAGATCTTCCTCTCTGTCTTCCTCCTGTCTTTATGTCTGATTTTGTGATAAAAATAAATAAATCTTTTTTAAAAAATACTATATTAATAAAATGTTTGTTTTGAAGATAATACTAAGAGGAAGTTACTATTATCTTTAGTCTATTAATGAGGAAAATGGCACAAAGTGAAAACAAATATTATGCTTAATTAATTCAAGTAAAAAGTGACACTTTCAACATATAAATACAGATACTCTGATTTAGGAGCCCATACAGATTAAATGGTTTTATCATTCTTGTTTGTTTTAAGCATTAATTTTTAAATTTACAAATTCACATAAGTTTATGATACACTAATTTTGTACCGTTCAGATGTGAAGAAGCCATATGTATTTGCCTTTTTACCCTAATTAAGCATTGTTCTTTTTCCAAAGAGATGCTTAAGGAATGATTGAGTCGATGAATGAAAAATCTCAGTGATGACTTTTCTGCTTGTTTTAGGATTTTTACGCTGTACAGCAAATCCTTACCACTTGATCTGGCCTGCCGAGTGTGGGATGTATTTTGCAGAGACGGGGAGGAGTTTTTATTTAGGACTGGTTTAGGAATCCTTCGATTATATGAAGATATTCTTCTACAGATGGACTTTATTCATATAGCACAGTTTCTAACAAAATTGCCAGAAGATATCACATCAGATAAACTGTTCAGCTGTATTGCAGCCATTCAGATGCAGAATAGCACCAAAAAATGGGCTCAGGTAGAGTGACATTTTCCTGCCTATTAAAACTGTGGTGAAGCAATCAGTTGACTTTTTGTAAGAGTTATTCCTTTCTCAAATGTTAGTGCCTATATTTAAAAAATACAACTTTTAAATATGTAAAAAGACTTTTAAAGACTTGAAGAAGCAAGAGTTTAAATTAGTTTGTCTCTCTTTCACTTAACCAGGATTATGATTTATTGTTATGTAGGTCCAGGAATGTTTTGGGAATTATAGAAGTACCACCTATGAAAATCTTTTATTTGCCAGAGTGCTTATCTAATTTTTTTTAGCATTTGAAATAGAGAAAATGTTTATTAAACAATTGCCACATACTAAGAGTTTGCATGGAAAGAAGATGATGTAAGATCTTAGCCTTTTAAAGGCTTTCTCTTCTTAGAGAAGCAAATACAGCAAATACACTGGCAATACTAAGTGGTCTGCCAGAAGCATCATAACATGATTTGTGAATGATACTGACAGTGCTGCTGGAAGTTCAGTTTTATTTCTTATGAAAATGGACTAAATATTAATCCAGAAAATGTTCTGTTTCTCAGTAGTAGTTTTGGAATATCTGGCCGTTAGTAAACACTGGACTCTGATTGCATTCAGTCAAACTCAGTGTAAGAAAACAAGGAGATTTGAGAATGGCAATGTTTTAGGGGACAGATTTAAGTATATTAGAGCTTGCTCGTGTTTCTAAGTTACGATTACTTAAATTTACTTAATGTGGGTGATTTATTTTGAGGATTAATTTTTATTCTGTATAATTCCTAGGTCTTCGCGTCTGTAATGAAGGATATTAAAGAAGGAGACAAGAACAGTAGTCCTGCTCTGAAAAGCTAATCTTCAGAAGTAACAGGCTAACTGAGCATGAGATTCTTTTGGATAAATTTTGTTTCCTAGGTTGGAAGCATGGAAGAAAATGTTGAGAGAAATTGAAAATAATCAGGATGTGGAAAACTGCTGACTTTAAATTCCATGACTTAAATTAAATAAGTAATTTATTGACAGTATTAATGAAAAAGTATTTTGTAGGGAAAACCATTTTTCAGTGAAAAAAATTTAAGTGGCTACTTTATACTCCAAAATTTGGAGTGAATAGTTTAATGCAATAACTTTTTAAAATAGCTTCAGGAATGATTCAGATTTTTACATTTCCTTTCTTAACAGTTACCACAGTGGCACTTGTAGGTCAGAGTAGGACAGTTAAATACTACTTTAACTTACGGAAATATGATAGTACAGATATTATCGTCAGCTCTAGTCCCTTGAAGATATTATAGACAAGGAATATGTAACTCTGGTTGTAAAGTAAGTCACGGAAGTTGTCACTTACCTTCCTTCACAGACTGGGGCAAATTTGCGTTATGTGGGAACTAAGGAATATTGATGGGAGATTAATTATTTGTTTAGACATTTTCCCCACAATAACCTGTCTGGTTTTGAAAGTAAATTCTTTCCTTCTTAAGGAATTCCTATTACTCAAGGAATTTTGTCCCCCTCTTTTTTTTTTCTAGTTTAACAAGTTGTTCATCTAGTGTTTTAACATTGAGAAAATTGAGTAAGGGATAGAAGTAAAGTTCTTTGCACTTTAGTGGATTCAAGAATAGATTTTGGGAGTAAGTCCAAAAATACAAATAAGGTATTTCAGTGATAAGATGAAAAAATAATGAATTGCAAGAGTTCTTAAGTAACACACTACTTGACAAGGCTTTATATTTTAAAAAATTCCCCTGGTATGTATAGAAACAAAAATTGGTTATTCCAATTGAAATTTGAAATCTTAATATGTAACCAAGTCTATGACTTATAAAACATTATATTTTTTTTCTAATCAATGAAAACAAGAGTAAAAGAAAAGGTAGAATGAACTGTTTTGAGTCCTATTTGGATGGCATAGTAGATAAAGAATTATTGATCTTTGGTAAATTGGGATTAAACTTATTATGCTTAATTTTTTTTCAATTTAAACTAAGTCATTGAGTGTTAGGAGTGCTAGACATTAAACATGCTATTTGGTTAATTAATTTATGGTGTGTTTTTTATGTTGCAATTTTGTTTGAAACAACACATAAGCACACTACCTCTGTTGGTGGTGTATTAACGGTCTTCAAACGAACAGGCTTAAGAGCCTTGTTAGTGTGATGACTGCCTTTCAGAAAGGATGGGACCAGAAGGTGCCTGTGCATTTTTACACCATCGCTCATTCTAGCCCAGGGACTACTATTGAACCCCTGGAAGTCAGCTCCTTTTATAGAGGCTTTGTTAAAGGTAACTGGTAGTGTAGTAAAAGATTAAAGGAGTTTCTAGGGTCTTAGAAGTTTTAGGATGATGTTTTGAGTCTGGTAGTATTTCCTTGGTATTGATGTTCCCTATAGGGGGAATGCAATCTCTGGCAGTAATCTCATTGAGGTTATGCTACCTGCCTAAATTTAATCTTAACTTTATGTATTTGTTGCCTGAATTGGGCTTATGTTACTTTATTCCTTTTTGTTATTTTTTTATTGTACAGTTTCTTTACCTTTGAAGTATAAATATATATATATATATATAAAATGTAAATGTAAACAATTCACTAAAAACCACTATTACCAATAACTGTGTAAATAAAACTTGTAAGCAGAGTAATTACTTGCAGTGAGTCTTCATTACTGTGAAATGTCTATTACTTGGCCATATCTAAAGGAAAAAATGTGCTTTTGACTTTCTGGTCAGATGGCTCTTCCAAGGGATGCACTTGGCGTACAGTCGTTAGAAACTGGCAGTAGTAGCAGCTGAAATAGTGTTATCTTCCCTTGAACCTGAAACAGGCAGGATGTGCTTATTCACGTGACCTGTTCATGGCTTGGGTATTGTTTTTGGTTGAAGTGTATTTTCAATTAAAAAAATACTCTTCCAAAAATATTCAAGATAAAGTAAAATTTAATATTTTATTTGCTTATCTGCTTAATAATGCATCTATTGCTATTTAAATGCTACTAGACCCAGAGCCAATGGAATTGTATCATAAAATTAAAAATAAAATAGGAGAAAAAACTAGTATAGTTTTCTGAAGTCAGCTTTTGCTGATTAATTTTCCGTTAATTTCATTCATATTAATGTTATTACTTTGATGCTTGCTTCACAAGTTAGGTAGCATTTGAAAAGGGCATTGAAATTTGCCCTTCAAGATAATACTTTTTACTGTAGCTTAGGAATGAATGCTGTCTCTGCCTGTAACAGTCAATTCTATTGAATATATTATGTTAGAAGCTTTGATTCTAAAACTGTGATTCTAAAAAATCAAGATAGTATACATTTATATAATGTAATGATTTATCTTGGTTTCTCATTTTCTATTTTTGTTTATATAGGATAAAAGTAACTTAACACTCCAAAAGCATATTTAAACAGTAGGGATTGGAATAAAAAGAGGTGAGAAAGATGTCAAAATTAGTCATTTTGATTTGGTACCACTGGAAAATAACTTTTAAATATAGAATTTATATTATTATTATTATAAATGAATTTATCTTATTTTGTGGCTGACACTATCTAAAAGATAAATTCTCAAATGTAGTTAAACCTCATTAAAACTTCACAATTTTACCATATGTAAAAGCTAAAATGAAGATGTTTTAGAACCTCATTAGGGGCCCTGCATGATAGCCTAGTGGCTAAAGTCCTCGCCTTGAATGTGCCAAGATTCCATTTTGTGCTGGTTCTAATCCCGGCACCCTGCTTCCCATCCAGCTCCCTGCTTGTGGTCTGGGAAAGCAGTTGAGGATGGCCCAATGCCTTGTGACCCTGCACCTGTGTGGGAGACCTGGCGGAAGTTTCTGGCTCCTGGCTTTGGATTGCACAGCACCGGCCATTGCAGCCACTTGGGGAGTGAATTATCGGACAGAAGATCTTCCTCTGTCTTTCTTCTTCTCTGTCTCTCCTCCTCTTTGTATATCTGACTTTGCAATAAAAATAAATATTTAAAAAAACCAAACTTCACTATTTTACCATATATAAAAACTAAAATGAAGATGTTTTAGGCAAGATTTCATGGAAAGTAGCCACTTCAGAGAAAGCCTTACCCTTTAAAGATACTGCTTTCTTACTAAGAATGCAATTGCAATAGAAGTATATTACATGGGAATTTTACTTACTGAAGTAAAATTTATTAAGCCTTATTATATGCTATGCACTATTCTTTTATATTTTGTAGCATACATAAAGCTCTAAAGCTTGGGAAGTTAGCAAAAATGGTTTCCTTTAAAATAGATTATTTCATGTTGATTATTCTTTTTACAATTAATGAGATTTTACTGTGTATATTTCTATTTGTGGGCTAGATTTATTTTCTGGTAAGCATTAGGAAAGAAGTTAGACTTTTAAAAGTTAAATTGCCAAAATGTTTCAGTTGTTAAACATTTAAATAGTATTTTTAGGATTTTATTCAATTTAAGGTAAATTGATTTTATGCCATGCAATGTATTTGGAAAATCACTTTTGTAATAAAAACATAAATGATATACAGACCTGAGGGAGTATGCAAAACTGACAATAGGGGGATCTTAGTTCTAATGTTTCATTTTCCGGCATAATATTTCATCATGATAGTATAAAAGCAGAAAATAAAACTTCAAGTTTTCAGGCCTGGTGCGACAGCATAGTGGTTAAAGTCCTTGCCTTGCACACGCTGGGATCCCATATGGACGCTGATTCTAATCCTGGCAACCCCGCTCCCCATCCAGCTCCCTGCCTGTGGCTTAGGAAAGCAGTCAAGGACGGCCCAAAGCTTTGGGACCCTGCACCCAGAAGAGGCTCCTGGCTTCGGATCGGCATAGCATTGGCCATTGCGCTCACTTGGGGAGTGAACCATCGGATGGAAGATCTTCCTCTCTGTCTCTCCTCCTCTCTGTATATCTGCCTTTCCAATAAAAATAAATAAATCTTAAAAAAAAAACTACTTTAAATTCTCATCTAGACCGTATGAAAAGCAATTTTGTAAGCAGATAACATTTTGATTACTACATAAATCACAAGGCTTTTAAATTTTAAATATTTCTTTTTTCTTTAAAAAAAATTTATTTATTTATTGGAAAGTCAGATATACAGAGAGGAGGAGAGACAGAGAAGAAGAAAGACAGAGAGGAAGATCTTCCATCCGATGATTTACTCCCCAAGCGGCTGCAGTGGCTGGAGCTGAGCCAATCCGAAGCCAGGATCCAGGAACTTCTTCCGGGTATCCCACACAGGTGCAGGGTCCCAAAGCTTTGGGCTGTTCTTGACCACTTTCCCAAGCCACAAGCAGGGAGCTGGATGGGAAGTGGAGCTGCCGGGATTAGAACCGGCACTCATATGGGATTCCGGGCATGTTCAAGGTGAGGCTAGGCCACGCCACAGGGCCCAATTTTAAATATTTCTAAGAAAATATAAAAGGGAAATATTTCCTTGACTTGTAATCTTCATAAATTGTAGAATTCTCTAACAGATGTGTTTGGACTTCAGTCTCAACAGAGAGGAAGGCAGGCATTTCAATGATAGGGTTTATTCTAATTTGAAGTCATATCATGTGACTTTTAATTGTATTTCAAGAAACTGATTCCTTATTACTTTATCATATTTCTTACGATTTTGAAAGATTTACGGAGAAGTGAGCGACTGGTTTTCCATCTGATGGTTCACTTCCTAAGTGGCCACAGTGGCGGGAGCTTAGCTGATCCTAAGCTGGGAGCCGGGAGCTTCTTCCGGTCTTCCATGTGGCTTCAGGGGCTCAGACGCTTGAGCCATCCTTGGCAATGAGTTGGATCAGAAGCAGAGTAACCAAGACTCCAACCAGTGTCCATATGGGATGCCAGCACTGAAGTCAGAGGCTTAGCTTCCTATGCCACTCTTCTCCCTGATTTGGTTTTTAGACTCATATTTGTGAACCCTTGAAAATAAACAAGCCTCTCTCAATTTTTAATGACTACATTTTATGGATTCTTAAAGAGTGCCAATGAAATACATCATTTCCTCAAGACCCTCTAATGAGTAATTATCATAATAAAAATTAACTTGTTTATTCTGGTCTACAGGGTCCAACGTAATCTGGTCTCTGCCAATCTGTCCAGTTTCAACTCCCACTTACCCTCATTTATTATATAGCCTAAATACAGGGGACTTTTTTTTTTTTAAACTACCGAACTGCTACACACCAAATAGTACCTGACACAACATATGATAGATGGGGGTAATAAATAGTTTTGTTTTATTTCTCACAGAACTTACCTTTCATGTAAAATTTTTGTATTAATTATTCCGTTGGCCAGAAACTCAGCTCAACTTATTTCTTGTTCACTGTAATATTCCAATACTTGGGAGTGTGGCATGCTAGCACTCAGGAACAGGAGTAGCAGGAGATTGTAGGGTCTGGAAAGGCAAGGGATGGGGTTTGTACACAGAGTAGTGCTTCACGGTGCTGATGCCAAAGGGAGGTTGAGCTAACAACTGCGGGATGTCTGTTAGGCTTAGCAACGTGGTGTGTGGCAACCAGACAAAAGGTAAGATTTTTTTTGCAGCAATGTGAAGCAAATGGTTAAAGATTTCTAAACTATACTCCAGAAGAGAAAGCTGCAAATAGTTGCTTGTGAAAAGAAGGTCCTCTTCCCCCCTTTAAAAAAAAATGGGAGAGATTTGAGTATTAGATTCTGAATGGACAGGATTCAGTAGAGGTTTAGGAAATAGAATGGAATGGCATGTAATCTGAGATACTTGAGTAGGCTGCAGGGAGTTGGATGTGTATGAATAGAGAAAGAGAAAAAGGTATTCAAATGCTGGTAGGTGTGTAAATTAGATGTTGGAAAGGCTTAAAAGGGGGATTTGGCCCGAACCATCTAGCAAAAGAAGGAAAAGGATAGTTTTGTTTGGACTTTTGTGATTGGGTGGATGATGCCACCGTTAATCTGGAAAGGATTCTAACGGAGGAAGACATTTTAGATGGTAGGGAAACATGATTGGTAATATCTTAGAAGAAAATTCCAATGCTGCCTTTTGTGCCACTCTCCCTTGCCAGCTATGTTTCAGATTGGTTGTCTGCTCTCAAACATGGCCACACTTATTTTGTGTAGATCCTTTTGCATTAGCTATAGTTGCTGCTTGCATAATTCTTGGTTGGGTTTTTGGGATTTTGGGTTCTCTGTTTTATTGTAACTTTTTAATTATCTTTTATTTGTCACATTTTAGGATACCAGATTATCTGATGTAAAATAACCTCCCATTCTCAGACTGCCGTGTTCTAGTATTTTATAGAGTACTGCCCTCTGCCTTAATTGCCTCAACTCACAGAACATAGTCCCTTTACAGTGTATAACCCGAACTTCTCACAGCCTTCCTGCAACATGGCAAGGATGTGTCAGGAAATACACTGAGCACTTTCATTAAATGTTGGCATATGTTAGCTGAGATGCTGTCCTTTAAGAATCAGATCAAAGTTTTTTGAACTCTTTCCACATCTGTTTGGACAAATCTTCCCACCCTTTCTTTGAAGAATTATAACATGGAGCAGTTGCTGCAAGAAACAGAAGTGTGTAGTGAAAAGCATCAAACTGAGGAAAAATTTTCTCTATTTGTTAGGGAAAATCATAGTAGTTTGTGAGGAAACAGGGTTTCAACAGTTAACTGTTAACAGGGTATAGTTAAAAAAAAATGTAACTACCTAAAAAAAACTAGGCCTCTTATCATACAGTGACGCAAGGCTTCTGTTGCAGTCAGTGTATCCTCTCTGAGCATCGGTTTTCTCAAAAGTAAGAATAAAAGTAATATTTTTTTAACAAAAGATTTATCCTTATTGGAAAGGCACATTAGAAGAAACTAAGATCTTCCATCCGATGGTTCACTCCTCAGTCTGAAGCTAGAGTCCCAAGGTCTTTTGCTGTCCTCCACTGCTTTCCCAGTGCACAAGCTGAATGGGAAGTGGAGCAGCGGTGCCCATACGGGATGTCAGAGGTTAAAGGTGGAGGATTAGCCACTGAGCCATCGTGCTGGCTCGAAGAGTAGAAAAAATCTTCAACCTTTGTTTTGAAAGAGATTTCCCAGCCCTTGATTCAATCCTTAGATTTTTCCAACAGTCAAGGCCGCGGCAGCCAAGCCATGTCCAGCCTTACGTGGGACCCAAGTTACTAGAGCTATGAGCTGGTCAGGGTGCACTAGCGTGGTTGAATCCAAGAGAAGCCGGGATGCAGGCCCCCGACAGGCGGGAGTGGGCATCCCAGGCTTGGCTTAGCCGCTGCCCAACGTGGGCCCGTAAAACGCTGTTCTGAAGGTTGCCAAAGGTGCTTCTGACAGGCGAGAATTATTAAATATTTTATTATCTAGAATTCAGCATTAAAGCAGCCAGAAACGAAGGAAGCTGATATATTGCATATTCTGAGGTAATGGGAGCAGAGAGGAGCGGAAAACGAAAGAGTTGAAGAGAATTGCAGGATAGAAAAGTGAAGTTGAAAGCGCCGTTGCAGCGTTAGGGTAGGACTTCTCTATAAAATGCCGGAATCTGCCCTCCCCTGCCGAGCACTCCGTTCAACGCTGCATTCAGCCTTCCGTTCGCCCAAACAACTTTCTTGAACCCGATCAAATCCAAGTATTCTATCCCCTTTCCGCTCACGGACGAGCTCTCCTCCGGGGCAGACAAGAGTTTGTTTACAACGTCCTGGCCCGCACACGCCCGAGAGCTTATCGGGGTGTTAAATCCCTGCAGCCAGCGTGTCAACGCTCCCTGCAAACTACAGGTCGGAAACGGGCGTGCCGGCGTCCGCTGCCGGAGCCCAGTCACCCCAAGCCCGGGTGCGGGACAGGGTCCCCCGGCGCCCCGGGAAACCACCGTCCGCCGCGCCTCTAGCGCCGCCCTGGCCGGAAGGCGGGCGGGGAGCGGGAGTTCTCGCGAGAGCACAGAATTTTCCCGCGAAGCAGAAGCGCGCGTTTTTCCCGGGCCGGATACCTGACTGGAAGGTTGCGCGAGCGGCGCCCGTGGGCAGTGAGCGCGGGGCTCGTGAGGGCGCCGGGCTTCTCAGGGACCTGCTTCCCGCGGGAGGATCCAGCCATGCCGGCCGAGCAGCCCGCAGGCAGCGACGGTGAGTGAGGAGAACCGACGGCCCTCCGGGGAGCGGCGGCTCCTGAGAGGGGCTCGGGGGGGGGGGAGGACCGCCTGGGGATCGCACGGCGGTGCAGGAACGGAGGGGCTCGCTCCCGGGGTCGGGGGGCGTCCGGGTGGGCACGCTGACGAGGGGCAGGACCTGGCGCACCCCGCGGGTGTCCGGTGCCTGTGGGGGAGCCGGGCAGGCGGCCTGCTGGCGGGCAGTGGGCTGGGCAGTCTCGAGGCGACGTGGTCTCCCTGCAGGGCCCGCGCTCCCGGAGATGGAGGGGCAGCAGGAGGGCGCCGTGATTACCCCCGCCATGCTAGAGGAGGAGCAGCAGCTTGAGGCCGCGGGGCTGGAGCGAGAGCGGAAGATGCTGGAGAAGGTAACTTGGGGGGAGTCAGGTTCGCGCCCCGGGGAGTGGGTTTGCCCTTGCCTTGCCTGGAAGCGATGGGAGCGAGTGGCCAGCAGCGAGGGCGGCCGGTGGCACTTGGCATCCACCCGGCAGGGGCAGGGCAGGCATCCAGGGCCGGCCCGGCTGTTGGCCCAGCTAAGTGATGAAGTCGCTTTCTTTTTTCTGTTTGGTTCTTTGCGAGTGTCTGTGGCCAGGTAAGATTCCTTAGCCAATCATGTGGTGCACTGTTGAAGGTGCCAGGTTATTGCGCTTTAGTACACTTGTAGAAAAGAAAACCCAGTTGTAGACCAGTAATTCGGCCCTGTAAAGTGTAGTTTGAAAAGCTGCTTTCCTGCTTTCATTGCTGTATGTTCAGGAAAGAGACAAGTGGCTCAGAACTGAGTGGTGATTTTAGTCATGCAGTAGTACGATGATTTAGATGCTTATTGATCCCCCAATTACAGACTGAGGAAACTGAGGCAGTTGGTCACAGTAAGTGCTGAAGTCACGTCTGGCTGCTTCCTGTCATTAACTGTTGCGCCTCTCAGGAAATGCATAATTTAATATTGAACTAATCAAAATGCTTAAGTGGGAATGCAATGCACTGAAAATGGGGAGCGAGTCAAATGGTTCCTGCTCTCATCAATCAATAACACTGATTTTTTTGTTAGCGTGGTTAATACTTGAACATTTATGAGCATATTTCAAAGTGCTTATGGGCAGTTTTAAATGGAAAGATAATACACATTTTCCATGAACTTTTGGAAGACTTATCAGTGGGAGATTGTTTTGAATGCTTTAGAGGTTCTGCTTACTGAATCCAACTGTTCTATGAAGATCCTACTGTCTTTAAAGTTGTTTTTTCCTGTTATTAGTAGTTTTATTACTACAATGAATTATTTTAAAGTCCTCCATAGTAAAGTAGGTTCTGTTTACTTCGTTTTACAGATGAAAAAACTGAGGTATATAGAGCTTGCCTGCAATCCCAGAATCAGTAAATGACAGGGCTGAGATTGGAAACGGGCCTTGTGGCTCCAGAATTTACGTGTTTTAACCGCTGCGTTAGTCTGGTTGCTAATGATCCACTGTTAATCATAATATTAGTGAAGGGCATAAATATATTAACAAATGTTCTTCAAGTCACATGAATTCCTTTTGCTTTAGGAAACATAAGGAGTTAATAGAACTAGAGGGTATGACTTTAACTACATTCTCTGAATCCCTGTAGTAGTCTAGTAAATGTATATTGCTTGCCTCTTTGTTTCTTGATGGTGCATCACATCCTGCTTTGTTTCTGTAGGTTGTGTACCTTGGCACATAGTAGTCTGTGATATTTAAGTTGCTGTGCAAAAAAGAACATTTTATACTATATTGGTATCACATAGACACACTCATTAGTTATATAATCAGGTGAATTGTGCAGTACAGATCCTAGGACAAATGCACAGAGTAGAACTAAGATTTATTTATTTTTATTGGAAAGTCAGATATACAGAGAGAAGGAAAGACAGGGAAAGATCTTCCATTTGTTGGTTCATTCTTCATATGGCCACAGTGGCCTGAGCTGGGCTGATCTGAAGTCTGGAACAACTTCTGGGTCTGTCGTGTGGGTGCAGGTGGCCAAGGTTTTGGACCATCTTCTGCTTTTCTTGCCGTTAGGCAGGGAGCTGGATAGGAAGTGGAGCAGTCAGGATGACATCCAGTGCACACATAGGGTGCTGGTGCTTGCAGGTGGAGGATTAGTCACTTGACCTATCAAGCCCATCCCAATTTTTACCAAAAAGTTAACAGTTCATTTTATAAAGTCTAATTAATTTTGATCTTTTTATAATATTTACCTTATTCATTGACTGCATACTATGATCACAGAAGTAGGATGTTCCTAGAATAAGTTAAAATAGAATTTGAAAAACAACTAATATTATGAGTCACTTAAGCATTTTTGAGTTAATTTTTCCTGAATGCATGTATTATTTTCTTAGATTGCTATTTTTGTGCTATTGTAATATTTGTTTTGAAAGGTTAATGTGATGAAGTGGTATCCAGAAATACGAACTCTGAACTCGCTATTTCCAGCCTACTTGAGCCCTCTAACTGTGGTGGAAGGGAGGCAGGGTATTTTCTCAGTCTTGGGGCTTTTCCCCTATTCATATAGGTTGAAAAGTTGGTGATTGGTTTTAGTTGAAAAAAATAAATTACTGAGACTTGCTGCAGTAGCCTAGTGGCTATATCCTTGCCTTGCATGTGCCAGGGTCCCGTATGGGTGCTGGTTTGAGTCTCAGCTGCTTTATTTCCCTTCCAACTCCCTGCTTGTGGCCTGTGAAGGCAATCAGGGATGGCTCAAGGCCTGGGAAGCCTGCACTCAAATGGGGGAGACCTGGAAGAAACTCCTAGCACTTGGCTTAGGATCAGCTGTTGTGGCCACTTAAGGAGCGAGCCAGTAGACAGAAGATCTTTCTCTTTATCTCCTTCTCTCTGTAAATTGACCTTTCCGAGAAAAAAAAAAATACATGTTTAAAAAATAAATAAAACACTGGCTCTGTTACTAAAGAGTTGGGTAAACTTGATAAGGCAGGAGTTTTTTCTAGATTGTATAAAATGAGACATATATAACCAAATCTATGAAGACCTGTTTTAATTCTAAAGACTTAAGTATGATTCTTAGTGCCATTGTCAAGACAATCAGTATTGCTTATTGCAAGAACTAATTTGTAAAAAATTTATTTTTATTGAAAAGGCAGATCAGATTTACAGGGAGAAGTAGAGACAGAGAAAGATCTTCCATTTACTGGTTTACTACTCAAATAGCTGCAGTGGCTGGAACTGAGCTTAACCAAAGCTAGGAGGCAGGAGCTTGTTTCTGGTCTCCCACGTGGTGCAGGGTCCCAAGGCTTTGGACTGTCCTTGACTGGTTTCCTAGGCCACCAGCAGGGAGACGGATGGAAAGTGGAGTCAGCAGGACATGGACTGGCATTCATGTTGGATCCTGGCCCTTCCGTGGTGAGGATTTAGCCATTTGGCCACCGTATCAGGCTCCGCAAGAACTCTTTTGAGCTTTTCTTTTATTTGCGTATGTTAGAACAGATGTCGTTGACATCTGTTTCGTTTCCTGGAATATGATGTCTTCAGTGATAATACTTTGGATTTTTAGAATTTACAGCTGGTACTGTACGGTTTAATATTAAGTATGTCTGTATCCGAGCTAGTTTTCAGATTATATGGTGTCACCTTATGCATAGTGTAAGCCAACCTTCTGTGTTGCAGTACTTTATCTAATGAAGTATAGATTCAGTGCTTCCGTACTTGTTTGTTGATTGAGCTGGATTGGTGTTAGAGGACTGACTTTAAAAAAAAATTGTTTATTTGAAAGGCAGAGTTGCAGAGAGGGAGATAAAGAGAAAGAAACAGTGTTCACAGAGATCCTCCATGTGCCGGTTCATTTCCCAGACTGAAGCCAGAGAGCCTGGAGCACTGACCAGGTCTTCCATGGGTGACAGGGACCCACGTCCTTGGGCCATCCTCTGCTGCTTTCCTCTGCTCTTTTGTAGGGAGCTGGATGGGAAGAGGAGCGATGGCTCCGCGTTGCTGGCCCTGTGGAGCTGACATTTAAAGATATAAGTGTAGGGCCCGGCGCGGTGGCGCAAGTGGTTAAGTCCTCGCCTTGCACGCCCGGGATCCCATATGGGCGCCGGTTCTAATCCCGGCAGCCCTACTTCCCACCCAGCTCCCTGCCTGTGGCCTGGGAAAGCAGTCGAGGACGGCCCAAAGCTTTGGGACCCTGCACCCGCGTGGGAGACCCGGAAGAGGCTCCTGGCTTCGGATCGGCATAGTATCGACCCGTTGCGGCTCACTTGGGGAGTGAATCATCGGATGGAAGATCTTCCTCTCTGTCTCTCCTCTCTGTATATCTGCCTTTCCAATAAAAAATAATAAAAATAAATCTTTAAAAAAAAAAAGATATAAGTGTTGTCTCCCAGTCTTCCGTGGTTAGGCAGTGTGAATTGGCAGTTATCTCCAAAGTGTTATGTTCAGCTATCCTTTGAAGAGTTCTCAATCTTGGATCTCTGTTAGAATCTTGATTATTGGGCCTGATACAATGGCTCAATTGGCTAACCCCTTGCAAGCACCATATGCTGGTTCGTGTCCTGGCTGCTCCACTTCGCATTCAGCTCCCTGCTTGTGGCCTGGGAAGGCAGTCGAGGACGGCCCCAAGCCTTGGGACCCTGCACCCACGTGGGAGACCTGGAAGAAGTTCCTGGCTCTTGGCTTTGGATTGATTCAGATCTGACTGGCA
Source organism: Ochotona curzoniae (assembly GCF_017591425.1). Lineage (NCBI taxonomy): Eukaryota > Metazoa > Chordata > Mammalia > Lagomorpha > Ochotonidae > Ochotona > Ochotona curzoniae. The sequence continues at coordinate 27,204,238 of NW_024466512.1, read as the reverse complement.
TTTGGGGAGTGAATTAGGATGGAAGACCTTTCTGGTTTGTCTCTTTTCTCTGTAAATCTGCCTTTTCAGTAAGAATAAATGTCTTCAAAGAAAGTTTCAGTTTAGAAAAAGAAAAAATTTTAATCCCTTTGCTTACTACCCCTATCCTGATTTAAATGGCCTGGGTGGGGTACACACACTTACAGTGTCTGGAACATAATTGTTAGTTGCCCAGGGTTATAAATATGTTAGCCTTGCTAGATGAACTAAACTTGCACTCATCTCACTTAAACACACTGGAATTGTTTTTTGTGGAGTTCAGCTTACGTGGACTTGGCAAATTATAAGGGGTATTTGACCTGAAAAGCTGTTTGTAAATAAAACACAGCTGTATCTGTTTACTGTTCATGACTGCTACAAAGGCAAAGTTGAATATTTGCATTAGATCAGTGTTTAATGCTGAAATATCTATTATCTGGTCATTTGTAGCAAAGATTTATGACTATTAAACTATTTAATTTTTTAAAAAGAGATTTATTTTGTATATGAATGGCAGAGTTAAAGAGTAAGAGAGAGATCCTCCATAACTCCTTATGTTTTCAAAAAGGCTGGAGGTGGGCTCCTCTGAAGCCAGGAACCTCTTCTGGATTTTCCTTGTGGGTGCAGGGTTCAAGTACTTGGGCTGTCCTCTGCTGCCCTCCCAGGCCAGCAGCAGGGAGCTGGATTGGAAGTGGAGCTGCCAGGGCTCCAACTGATGCCTGTATGAGATGCTGACTGCAGGCAGATGCCTGTCTAGCCATGCCACCGTGCTGTGCCTGAGCTGTATAATCTTACGTATGTTTTTTATTTGTGATATGCTGGTGTTTGTAAAAAGCTTTAACTTTCCTGTCATTGTGATTCGGGGAGTGTTCTCTGAGCCATGCAGTCTTGTAGAAATTACTTAAGACCCTCTTCTTTTATATAAAAATTCACTTATTTGTTTGGAAGTTAGTCAAAGAAAGGCATCTTTTATGCTGTATCGTTCCTTAAATTGCCCCAAAGTGTGAGGCTTGTCCAGGCTGAACCCAGGAGCCCAGAATTCCATCCCAGTTTCCTTGTGGCCAGCAGGGGCCCAAGCATGGGGCCCCATGCTGCTGTTTTCTCAGGTGCTCTAGCAAGCAGCTGCACTCCATCTGGCACTCCAGCATTGGCTGCTGGTGTCACAAGTCGCAGCGTTAGTCTTGTGCTGCATTGCTTGTCCCTTGTGTTCAGTACTTTCACATTTCAGTGTAAGAATTCTTGAACAAGATGTTCTAGTCCCTGACTAATGAGATTTTTAAAAAAGCTTGCTTTTTGTAATAAAACTAATAACAAAGATTTTATCTATGTGTAAAGGAATTTGTTTATTTAAAACATATACTACTTAAATATTTTCTAAATTTTGTTTGTGCTTTTTTTTTTTAAAAAAATATTTATTTATTTTGAATGGAAGGGCAGATATTTATTTATTTATTTTGATTGGAAGGAGAGAGACAGGGGGAAGTGGGTGCAGAGAGAAAGATCTTCCGTCCACAGTTCACTCCCAAGTGCCCACAACGGCCAGAGCTGAGCCAGTCCAAAGCCAGGAGCCAGGAGCTTCTTCCAGGTTTCCCATGAAGCTACAGGATCCCAAGGCTTTGGGACATCCTTTACTGCTTTCCTAGGCCACAAGCAGGGAGCTAGATAGGAAGTGGAGCAGCTAAAACTGGATAGGAAGTGGAGCAGCTGGGATCCTGGCACCTGTAAGGCAAGGAGTTAGCCACTAGCCCTGCCAGTGTTTCTATATAAGATTTATTTGAAAGGGAGAGTGTTTTATATCCGCTGAGTCACTCTCAGATGCTTGCCACAGCTTGTGCTAGAGCAGACAGGGATCCTGTCAATTGCCCACATTTAGCTATCACCTGCTGCCTGGCAGGTGAGCACTATCTAATGTACCTGGACTGGATGGGAGGAGGGTCAGGCAGACACTTGAATCAGGCACTCTGGTAATGTGATGCAGATATTTCAAGAGGTGGTTTAGGCTGCTGTGCTGCAGCACTCACACTGATTTCTAAGTTCTGTTTTTTAAGATTTATTTATTTATTTGAAAACCAGTTAGAGATGAATGAGTGGGAGAAAGAATGAGAGAATCAGTCTTCCTTCAGCTGGTCAGTACACAGATGGCTACCATGGCCAAAGCCGAGTCAGGTCAAAGCCAGTGGCTTCTGAGTCTCCATATGGATGTCAGAGGCCCAAACATTACGGGTCATCTTTCCCTAGTGTTCCTAAGCTATTAGCAGAGAGTTGGATTGGAAGTGGAGCAGCCAGGGTGTGAACCACTACCTGTGAGAGATGCTGGCATTCCAATTGGCATTTTTTATCTGCTATTCTACAATGCCAGCCCTTGTATTATTTATTTTAATGAATATTTGACATAGTTGACAAGAAAGCATCTATCCAGCTTAAGTGGCGGAGAAGCAAGTTTCTGCATGCTGATTTATTCCTCAAAGGATTGTTATGGTCAGGACTGGCATGGTGCCCCCCCAGAATCTTCATTACATGAGCATGTAGCCAAAGACAGGAGGTGGAGTGCTGTGCTACAGGACAAGATGTAACTGCTGAGGCAAATGCCTACCTGTTGTCCAGATTTTGCTTTGAAAAACGAAATGGCTCTGGTAAATCTCATGGAGATTCTTTTTTTTTTTTTTTTTTTTTTATTTATAAGATTTTATTTTGACATTTTTTACATAGTTAATTAGGGTAAGAAGGTTCAAGGGCTACATGAAAGTGGATAATACTAGTATGTTTTCCATATTGTTACCTTCATGTTTAAAGGGGGTTATTTAAGGGAGAAGGCCCACCCAATTTCCCACCCTCCCCAGGTCCCGGATGTAGGGCATGCTCTGAGGTTCTTGCTCAAGTGGTTTTGATATTGCAACAGTCATGAATCGCTGTCAATCTTGCCACTCCAAGCACTATGAGATCTTTGAAAAATCAACTGATTGACATAGTCCATCATAGCTGAGATGGTTGCTTGACCTGTTCTGTCTTCTCTCTTTTCTTCGTTAGGGTTCTGAGTCCAGCATTTAGATTAGGAAGATCTCCAAAGAAACTTCTTGTATGTGCTAACAAGTACAGGGCCTGGCACCGTCCATCGCTCCAATCAGCTGGTGGTTGCAGTTGCTGGGTTGGTTCTGTTTTCACTCCCGACTTCCACTGGAACCAATGGGTGTTGCAGTCCAGCCTGGTTCTGCCCAGCACATACTTGGCCCTCACATAAACCAGCGGGAGCTGCAGCCTAGGTTGGAGCGACCCACAATAACCCCCACCAGACCCACTCCCTACCCTGGTTTGCCAGTAAGTGTAGCAGTAATCCAGTCTGTCCCACACCCCATTCCACCCCAGCCGCTATCTTAGTTATCTTAGTTTTATGTCCTGTGAAAGTGGTAACCCAAGAGGGATGAGCCCACTATTTCCCTCCCAGGCCTCTCCCACTCCCAGATTCCAGTTGATGCTGCGTCTAAGCCCAAACAACCCTTGCCCACTTTAATTTTGCTTGCACCAGTAGGAATAATCCGCCGAGTCCGGCTTTTCCCTGATCTGGTCCACATGAGGCGCACAGGTGTGGTAGCTCTGCCCAGTCTGGTCTGCCCCCATCCCAGCCCATGCTCTCCTGCGGAAGTAGCTGTCCTGCAAAGGAACCCTCCCTTGTTCCCCTGTCGGCTCTGCCCACTTCCTTTCTTGTTCTCAGGCTGGTAGGGCGCTGCGGTCGCTTCCGGTACAGGCAACCTCACCTCGGCATTCCATAATGTGCACTAGTCTTTGTTGCGACCAACCCTAGGTCGGCCCACACTGGTGCCTGGATTTGCCAGTGGATAATGTGGACAGATTCAGCCTGGTCTTGCCCCCACATCAGCCAATTGTATGCCAGTGGGTAGCTTTCCATGGCCTTTTCTGGGCTGTTTCCTATCTTGTTTCTTGCGTTTACCTGCCGGGTCTGTGTCCTGCCAGAGGAGTTGCCCAGGCTCCTCCATCAGAACCTCTCCCAATGCCAGGTTTCACGCTTACCAGTGGGTCCATGAGCCAACCCTACTCAGTCCACCTCCTGTAATAACAGGAACTGTGGCTTTTCCTGTCTGGCCTTCCACCCAATCTGGTTCTTGCTGTTGGATGTTCCAGCCCAGCCATGGTTTGTCTATACCCACATATGGCTCACACATGGCTCAGTAGGGGTTTGAGACCCTGCCTGGTCCATCCCACATCTGCCCTGGTCCTCCAGAACACCAGGGGGAGTCGGGGTCCGGCCCGGTTCGGTGCATCCAATCCCAGTCCACACTTGTGCCAAGGGAGACTACAACTGTTTCCAGATCAGAACGCAGCTCCCCTTCCAGGCCATGTGCCTCTTGGTGGGAACCTCAGCCCAGCTAGGGTTGTCCCCTTTGCTCCCCAACCGGGTCTGTTCCCAGCCATAGATCACTTGCCTGCCAATGGATGCTCTGACTCAGCTTGGCACAGCTCCTCACCTGTCCCGACCTCTGCCTTAGACACTGTGGCTTAGCGTCCCTGGCTCCCACAGACCAGCAGGTACAAGAACCTAGCTCGGCAAGACCTCTGCTCCCTCCTGGTTTCTAGTTTTACTTGTGGGCTAAGGTTTGTTCAGTCGTGCCTAAACTACTCTGTTCCATTACCAGTTGACACATTGGCCAACTGTTGGAGCTACTTTTGCAGGACAGGCCCCAAGCCCTAGCTTCTGCATGACTGGTATTTGGTACTCAGAATTATTAGTGATTACAAGTTTTGCTAAGGAAGAGTTACTGCCTGTTTCAGGTCCAAGAAGCACAATGGGTTCAAACTGGAGGGAATTAAGCAGCAACTCAAAGAACCAAATCCCCAGAGCTCCCCGGCCGGGCGGCCAGCAGGCAGAGCCTGGCACCAAATGGCGCACTGGCCCGAGGACAGCTCAGCACATGGCGGCTGTCCGGGATCCAGGCATGAGACGCCCCGTCCTGAGACCCACCAGCAGCCCCCTGGCAGCTGGAGGTTTAAATAACCCAGGCCCAAGGTCGCCCCCCTCCCAAATCCCATTCACCGCCCCATGAGGGCGGCGGGTGGGTGTCGGGCCTGCCCAGCCCCGGAGGCCTCCCCCTCGGTCTACTCACCCCGAAGGAAGCGGCCCCCGGAACCAGCAGGCCCGAGGACAGCTCAGCACATGGCGGCTGTCCGGGATCCAGGCATGAGACGCCCCGTCCTGAGACCCACCGAGATTCTTTACATTAGTTACAGGAAATATCTTAAACCCAAGGTTATATGTTAGCTAGCTTGTGAAACCTTATGTAAAAAAACAGCGAAACATAGAGAACATCAGTGATTTTGACAGTTTCTTTTTTTTTTTTTTTGATAGGCTCGCATGTCTTGGGACAGAGAGTCCACGGAAATTCGGTACCGTAGACTTCAACATTTGCTGGAGAAAAGCAATATCTACTCTAAGTTTTTACTGACTAAAATGGAACAACAACAACTAGAGGTGGGTATATGCGATTTGACTATGGTTTAGTATTTTTTTTTTTTTTTTGAGAAACAGCTTCATTATGCAGTTCAAGTTTATAATTTGAAGAATTTTGTTACTGATTATTTATTTATTTGAGAGATGGAGAAGGAACCCCATCTTGTTCAGTCTCAAAATTCTTAAAATGATACCCGGTGTGCTAGGAATCTGATGACTGTCCCAGCCATTTGAGCTGTCACCTCTGCCTCCTAGGGTGCACGCTCTGACGGGAACTGGAATTGGCAATGGAGTCAGTCAGGACTCAAACCTAGGAACCACAGTGTAGACGAGCTGTTGTCTTGCCAGGAGCCTAAATACCTGCATTTGATAAGCTTGACCATTGAGTCGATATACCCTGTGTAGCCCAATACAATTGAGGGAATGTCATTTGTATCATTAGGAAAAGTTTTTTTTTTATTTTTTTTTTTTTAAAGATTTATTTTTATTATTTTTTCATTGGAAAGGCGGATATACAGAGAGGAGAGACAGAGAGGAAGATCTTCCATCCGATGATTCACTCCCCAAGTGAGCGCAACGGGTCGATACTACGCCGATCCGAAGCCAGGAGCCTCTTCCGGGTCTCCCACGCGGGTGCAGGTTCCCAAAGCCTTGGGCCGTCCTCGACTGCTTTCCCAGGCCACAAGCAGGGAGCTGGAAGGGAAGCGGGGCTGCCGGGATTAGAACCGGCGCCCATATGGGATGCCAGGGCGTGCAAGGCGAGGACCTTTAACCACTTGCGCCACCGCGCCGGGCCCCACATTAGGAAAAGTTTGCTTGTACCAGTGATGGTCCCCATGTTTGCTCACATCAGTCACTAATCTGCTTTCTGTCACTATAATCAGTACTGCTTTTCTAAAATGCTATACAAGTGGAATCATGGTAATTATGATATTTTGATGATGTGAAATGTTTGGGTTTTAATCCCTGTTTCCTGGCACATAGGTACAGAATTCCCTAGAGTCTTTGTGAAGTTGGCTTGCTAGTGAGTTGACTGGCTTGTAACCCCTAGACAGCTTCCGGATGGGGCTGCATAGTGAAAGGAGGGGTGATGAGTGTGTGGGGACTTTCAGAGAAAGGGCTAATGGTTCAACTTACTACCAGTTCCAACAGTTGTTTTCATTCAACCTGTGAAGGACAGGTTTCAAGGTTTCTCTAGAAGGAAACGTGTGGAGGTGCCTGGGGCGTGGAGGCCAGAGGGCAAAGGAGCCCCATGATCTGTTCCTGTGCCTTGCCTTTTCATCTCTTGGGTTGTGTTCAATTAGCGTTCTTTGTAATGTCCTTTACAATAAGTGAAGAAAAGTAATTTTCTGATTTCTATTAGCCATTCTAACAAGTTAGTGAAGTCAAAGAGGAGGTTGTGGGGACCTAGTGTGTATCTTGGGATCGACATCAGATGTGGAGGGAGGAGGAGAGACAGGAAGATCTTCCCTCTGCTGATTCACTCCCCAAGTGGCTGCAGTGGCCAGTGCTGAGCTGATCCGAAGCCAGGAGCTGCTTCCGGGTCTCCCATGCGGGTGCCAGGTCCCACAAGCAAGGAGCTGGTTGGGAAGTGGAGCAGTGGGATTAGAATCAGCACTGCTATGGTATCCTGGTCTTGTGTGCAAGGCAAGCAACTAGGCTACTGTGCCGGGCCCTTATTACAGTATTCTGTGAGGATACCATTTTGCTGCCTTGTAGTTTACGTTGTGTTCTGATAAGTTGAAGTCTGTAAGACTAAGCCATTTTGCTGCTGCTCTCAAGCCTGCCACTTGTTTTTTTTTTTTTTTTTTAGCATTTGGACCTTTGTGGTGCAGTTACCCCCTTCTAAGTAATTATGTTTACCTCGTTATCATTTTTAAGCATTGGCTGAAGCTGACAGTTGCTAACATTCCTGACACGTCCTGCCTTCTGTTCTTCCCTTGCTCTTACACAGTCTCATTTACTGTGGTGAGTTCCACCAGCACTCACTATTAAGGAGCTCTTCTGCACATTCTGTTACGGCTTACAGTTCACATTTGTTAGGATACATCAGGAAGAGCTAGAAATTACCTAAAAATAACTTGTTCTTCTAAATATACAAGTGCTCTGTATATTAGCTCTTTCCTGTTGTGGCTGAGAGAATCTAAACTTTTTCTTATTCTTGACTCCTTATAAGCATAAGAAATGTTCGCATATTTTCGTTCTCTTGGCTCTCCTGGCCTTGGTTTCCTGATTCATGTACTTATCAGCTCCCACCCAACCTTTCTGGTTTTGAGAGATGATTTTGTTTTGTTTTTTTTAGTAGAAATGTTTTATTCTCTGGTTCCTGGCTTTAGGAATGTCAGCAGCTCTGTTTTGAATCCAGTCTACTTAAACACAGTTGGTGCTGTTCCCGTTCTTCCTCCCTTATTTGGAAGTTACCTTTAGGCAGTAAGCTGGGCAGTAAGAACATTCTTGTCATTAATTATTAGTGTTCTCTGTCCTTTGTATATGTTGTCTGAAAACACTAATTTAACATATTTGATCTGGATTTTAATTGTTTATGCAGGACAGAAAATCTGCTGCCTGTTAATTCTCTAAGGTTTGAAGTTTTGAGTTTTTGTTTTTAAATAATTATGCAATATTCTTACCATGAACATAAGTTACTTGAGATTCATGTTTTATTTGTTGTTTTTCTTGGCTTTCAGGAACAGAAGAAGAAAGAGAAATTGGAGAGAAAAAAGGGATCTTTAAAAGTGATAAAGGTAATACAGCAAGCCAGAATTCCACAGGCAGGGTTCATTACCAAAGGGATACTCATTTGGAGTAAAATCTATTCAGTTTTTTTTTATGATTTTTTTTTTAATTGGAAAAGCAGGTTTACAGAGAGCAGAGATAGGCAAATAGAGAGATCTTCCATCCACTAGCTCACTGTCTAAGTAGCTATATCTGCTGGAACTGAGTCGATCTGAAGCCAGGAGCCTCTTCTGGGTCTCTCACATGGGTGCAGAGTCCTAAGACCTTGGGCCAACCTTGACTGCTTTCCCAGGCCACAAGCAGGAAACTGGATGGCAAATGGAGCATTGGGACATGAACTAGGGCCTGTATGGAATGCTCGTGCTTGCAAGATGAGGACTTCAGCCACTGAGGAATTTCACAGGCCCAATTAAGTTAAATACAACTAAAAAAAGAGAAGATGTATGTTTAACTTAAAAATAATGGTGTTTTCAGTGTTTGATTATGAAATTTCTTTTCGTAGCTGAAAAAATATCTGAGCAAAGTGTAGCTATTTGGAAAACGTCAAGAAATGTGATTATGAAATAAGTTATAGTAGGGAAATGTATAAAAAGATGTATGCAGATAAAATACAATGATGAAGAATTCTGAAATTGGTTCAACCACAAGGAAGACTTAGCTTGGCATTTAATCATTATCTTTTAGTATTTACTACCAGAAAGATCCATAGTAAAAATATTTTTAAATCTTGTTTTGTAGGATAAAAATTCAGTTGATACAAACGAAGAGAATGCAGGTAAATTCCCTGTTTTAGTTTTGAGGAATATGTGTTTATATTTCTGTGTAAATTATTATTAAAAACCAATTGTCATATTTATAGGTGTGAGAAAGAAAAGAGGAAGAGAAGATGAATCATACAATATTTCAGAGATCATGTCCAAAGAGGTAAAAATGGGGACGGGTGTATGCATTTTGATGTTGAGTCTAGTTTAGGTTTTGAGCCACCTGAAATACGGAAAGACCACTTTTATTTAGCTTTTTACTGTTTTTTTAAATCTTTCCTTTGCTTTCAAGCATTTATGTGAAGATTTGGTTAATATTAAGTGTATTAAAAAATCAACCCTAAATGTAAAACATGTCTATAGTTTTATTTTTAAAAAGGCTATTAAACATCCTTTTAAGTTAATATTCTTTATGATATTGAAGTATTCAGTTAGAATGGTTGCTGTTGAGAAAATATGAATGGGTGTATAGGCTCTTTTTATGAAGATTCATTTGGGTGTTTATTATTTGGCAGGTAGGAGAGGTCTTGGTGTCTAATGGTTTAGTCCCCAAGTGTCTGCACTTATTTATTTGAAAGAGTATTACAGAGAAAGAGAACTCCTACATCTGCTGGTTACTCCCCAGCCGGAGCTGGGATGGACCCAGGCCAGGAACCTGGGACTTCGTATGAGTCTCCCGCTTGGGTCGGGGAGTAAGGCTCTTGAGCTGTCACCTGCTGCTGCCCAGGGGCATGAGCAGGGATTTGAGTGGGAAGCACAGAGTGGGAAGCTGAGATTTGAACTAGGTACTCTGTGAGGGGATACCTTCTGGGCCCCAACAGCTGACCCAAAGGGCCTCCTGAAACTCAACCATGAGGTTTATAAAAGTTTGTGTCTTGGAAGTGACATGTATGTTGAGATTGGAGGGAAGAAAGTTTACTTATTTAAAGATGGACGGATTGGGGCCTGAGTTGTGATGTAGTAGCTATTCCAGCCTTCAGTTTTGGTGTACTATATGGGCTTAATCCACTTCCAATCCAGCTTCCTGCTAATATACTTGGGAAGGCAGCAGAAGATGGCTCCTCCTGGCTTTGGGCCAGCACAGCCATGTGGGGAGTAACCAGCAGATGTAGGAGTTCTCTTTCTTTGTAATACTCTTTCAAATAAATAAATGAGAGGTGGATAAGTAAAAAGGAAAATAGTAAAATTATGGTAAGATAGAGAAGGAATATTGTAGGATATTAGTGATATTAGGCAAGTAATCAAGAGTGATTGGCAAGTCCCCAAAAGGTAAATGAAATTATATTTGGCTCCAGTTAGTAGGCTAAGTGAAAGAGTGGTAGGGGTTAAGTTTGATCAGGAGTTTGAGGTTGTCACCTGAAGAACAGAATGATATTTGAAAGATATTTTGTAGGTTTGCATTTTGTAGCTCATCTGGTTGTTGGTTGAAGTCTGGAAGTTAGTTGCATTAAATTTTTATTCTTTTTGCCTAACAAACTCCTTTCCATTCTTTGAAGATAACACAGATTTACTTTTAGCTTGAAAGCTGCCATAGACAAAGTAGGCCTGACTTTTCTACTGGCTTTATTTACACAAACAAGCAAGCTGCAAAACAAACTGGAGTTTATAAACAGCTGCAGGATGCTGTTTTACTTGCTATAGTGTTATTACTAGCTATGAATTAGTATTTAGTTTTATGTGGTTTTAAGAATAGCTGGAAAATCCAGGTGCTTAGTATTGTGAGTTTATTTAGTATTTTATCTAACTATCAGCAAAAATGTCTGTAGGTTTAATTCTTCCTAAGAACTTCCTGTTTGAGATTTGTGCTGTAATTACCTGAATGCTTCTGTTCTTATTTTCTGGCATAAAGTTGGCTTTAGTAAATATTTACTGAATAAATAAATGAGCCTCATACATATTTTTGTTTTCTCCTAGGAAATTTTATCTGTGGCTAAAAAAAGTAAAAAGGAGAATGAGGTAAGAAATGTATAGTAGCGAATTGAATTTATGAGCTATGTTTGCTTCATCACTAATTTTTTTTAATATGTCTGTAAAATAGAAAGAGTGGGTTCTTCTACTGGGTCATATTCTCCAAATACCCCAATTAGAAGTGAAGCTAGGGGATCTGGCACAGTAGCCTAGTGGCTAAAGTTCTTACCCTGAACACACTGGGATCCCATATGGGCGCTAAACTAGAATGGCAACCCTGCTTCCTATCCAGCTCCCTGTTTGTGGCCTGAGAAAGCAGTTGAGGTCCGCCCAAAACCTTGGGATCCTGCGCCTGCCTGGGAGACCCAGAAGAAGCGCCTGGCTTCTGGCTTCAGAATGGGTCAGCTCTGACTGTTGTGGTCACTTGGGGAGTGAATCATCAAACAGTGTATCATCCTCTCTGTATATATTACTTTCCAATAAACATAAATAATTCCTTAAAAAAAAAAGTGAAGGTAGGAAGTAGGAACTCCATCCGAGTCTCTATGCTAGTCAGGGAGTCAGGAAATGGAGCCAGCAGCACTGCCTTCCAGGGGTAAACCCTCACGGAAAGCTGGAATCAGCTGCGGCCAGCTATCGAACCCAGGTATTCTGATGTGGGGTGCTTTAACTTGGGTCAGACACCCTCACCACTGTTGCTTCTTCAATATCAATCTGCAGTGTTGTATGTTGGGTTTGTAGCTCTTGCAGCTTCCTGCTAAAATGTACCCTGTGAGTATTAGTGATGGGTTCCTGCTGCCCTCAATGAAGCTGGGATGGAGTCCTGGCTCTTGTCTGTTGACTGGGACAATACTGGATTAGTATGGTCACTACTGGATGGGAAACCTCTCTGATGTGCCTTTTAAATAAATAAGATAAAAAAATTTAAAGTGTTTAATAATTGATTTTCTTCAGTTTTGTTTGGGAAGCTTTGAATATAACCAATTTATATCAGTCTTTTAATCAGACATTTTTCTTTATAGGATGAAAGCTCTACTACTAACCTTTGTGTGGAAGATCTGCAAAAAAACAAAGATTCAAATAGTATAATTAAGAATAGATTGTCTCAAACTGTCAGGCAGAATGCTAAACTCTTTTTTGATCCAGATCGGAAATATGATGGACAACCAGTACCCTTTCAGCAACCAAAGCACTTCACGGGAGGAGTGATGCGTTGGTACCAAGTAGAAGGCATGGAATGGCTTAGGGTAATGAATTAATGTTTTCATTTTTTCTATAATAACCTATTATAATTATGTTATAATAACCTATACTATTATATAAGAAACAAGTATTTTGTATAGATAAACATTTTTGATTGATTCACCCTTAGTAAATTTTTAGAGTTTTATTTTTTTAAGGTTTTCAAAGTAAGGATTTGGTAAAGGATTTAAGCAAGTATAGCTGTAATTTCTTGTATAAATATGGCAGTCAACATGAATGTCAGTTCAGGGTGTGGAGTTTGAAAAGAAGCTATTGCTAAGTTACTGGGGGTTATTGAAGTTTAAATACAGTGTATATTGTTTTTCCAGATGCTTTGGGAAAATGGAATTAATGGCATTTTAGCAGATGAGATGGGCCTGGGAAAGACGGTTCAGTGCATTGCTACAATTGCGTTGATGATTCAGAGAGGTGTGCCTGGACCTTTCCTTGTCTGTGGGCCTTTGTCTACACTTCCCAACTGGATGGCGGAGTTTAAAAGATTTACACCAGAAGTAAGACATGTTTTCTTACGTTAAATGGATTGTTTCACTTTTGTTTATCTGTTATTGAGAGAATTTCTTCCTACTGTATACTTATTTCTGGATAAACATTACATCTGATTTGAGTTTTAAATACGTGCAATGTCTTAATTGAAATTATGAAATAGGTATTGGTAATCTGATTTTTAGTGTATTGAATAGATTGATTCACCTGAGACAGACCTAGATAGTTTTTTATATTTATATTTATTTATTTGTTTATTTAGTGTTATTGGATAGTCAGATTGTTAGGAGAAACAGGGAGAAAGATTCTGTCCACTGGCTCACTCTTAAGTGGCTGCAACGGTGAGAGCCGAGCCAATCCAAAGCCAGGAGCCAGGAACCTCTTTCAGGTCTCCTGTGCAGGTGCAGGGTCCCAAGACTTTGGGTCATCCTTGACTGCTTTCCTACACCACATCCAGCAGGGAGCTGGATGGGAAGTGGAGCAGCTGGGACATGAACTGGTACCCAGTGGGATCCCAGCGAATGCAAGGCAATGATTTAGCCACCAGGCTATTGCACCTTGCCCAGAATTGTTACAAATTAGTTTGTATTCAGATAAATAGAAAAAATATCAGTGTGTTAGTTTAGTCCCCAAATGCATATAGTAGTAGCTGTGCTTTAGCCAGGCCAAAGCAGAAGGACAGGAACCCAGCCGCTTGGGAAATTACTGCTGCTTCACAGGGTGTGCGGTAATAGGAGCCAGAAATTCGAGGGTAGCCAGGATTTAAACCCAACACCCTGAAGTTGGACAGGTGTGTCCCAACATCTTAATACTACTCCAGTTTGAAAGAAGTACTGCTTCTTTCCCTAGTGGTTTTTCCCTCCTGTCTGCATAGCTTCCTCTTTGGAAGTCTGTATGCTAGAAATGCATTCCTTGTGTTTCTCTTACTTTTTTATTTCTGGGTGTTAGCAGGAAGATGGAGCCGAAAGTAGAGGCAGGACTTGTCCAGGTCTCCAGGGGCTGACAGGCATCCCAAACAATGCTGCCAAATGCCCGCCATCTGTCTTTAAAAACAAGACATTTTTTGTATGCGTTAAGTGATTTATAAAAATTGCTTATTTTGTTACAGAGATATCAAATGGAAATTATTATTGTTATTATTTTGCTTTTTATCTAAGATAATGATTTATTTTCAACTAATTGGTCTTTATTTTAAATCAATATAAAATCTTTTAGATTCCTACCATGTTATATCACGGAACCCAGCAGGAACGCCGAAAATTGGTAAGAAATATTCACAAACGGAACGGGACCCTGCAGATCCATCCGGTGGTCATCACGTCGTTTGAAATAGCAATGAGAGACCGAAATGCTCTGCAGGTATGGATGGTCTATTGATTTCATCAATTGCCTTTTTCTTAATTTATATCATTTTCTCACTTAGCAGTATCATAATCAGTTACATTGTACATACTGTCCCAGTATTTCCAGGCTTGAAGTAAAAAAAAAAAAAAAGGATTGGGGTAAAGGTTGTAAACTCTTAACAAAATTAATGCTCTTGGAATTTCACTTGCTGGTCCTAATTTTAAGTTTATTTTTTATTTTAATTATTTTAATTTAAGTTAAGTTCCATTTGTTTGAAAGGCAGAGTGACAGAGTTCGCTCCCTGGATGCCTGTAGTAGCTGGGGTTGGGCTAGGCCCAGGTGGAGACCCAGCAGCTGGGACTTGAACAGTGTGTTCCACTATGGGATGTCCAATGCAGTGACTTAAACTACTGCTTAATCATGCTTGCTCTCACCCTCCTATTTAGAATTAGGCATAAATAATCTGTGTGTAGATATGTTTCTGGTATGTACTTTAAATAAGTGGAATTTACCTATCCTTTTAGGCTTGTCTATTTATTTACTTATTTTATTGGGATGGCAGATACACAGAGAGGAGGACAGACAGAGAGGAAGGTCTTACTACACCCATTAATTTATTCCCCAAATGACTGCAGTGGCTGGAGCTGTCTTCTGAATCTCCCACATGGGTGCAGGGTCCCAAAGCTCTGGGTAGTCTTTGACTGCTTTCCCAGGCCACAAGCAGGGAGCTGGATGGGAACTGGGACTGCCGGGATTAGAACCAGTGACCATATGGGATCCCAGAACATGCAAGGCGAGGACTTTAGCCACTGGGCTACTGCTCTGGGCTTTTATTTGTGTCTTTAATCAATTATTTGAAAGACAGAAAGATAGAAACACTGCCAGGGAGATCTTCCATCTTTGGTTTATTCTTTAAATGGTGAAACAGCCAAGGACGGGCAGACCAAACTAGCAGCTTATGTCTTATGTGTGGATGGAAAAGACCTCAGTGGATAGAAAAGATCTCTGCTTCTGTGCCGCATACTCATTGCCCGGAAGCTGGAATGGGAAGCGGAGCTGGGAGGTACTTGGAAAGGGTTTCAAGTGTCCCATGTGGTAAATTCTATGAAATAAGGGAATATTTAAAAACAAGTTATTTTTAGACTGTTAAGGACTGTGGAGTTATATATTTCCTTACTTTGTTTTCTTGATCCTCTACTTATTCACACCCAAGTTACCATGCAAGTAGAATATTGTTCCTTTTTCCTTATTGTTTTCATGTTTTGTGTTTTGAACTTCATCCTTGCTGGTCAACTTGATTCACACGTAATTGATTTTGCTTTGTTTTTCCTAACCTGATTATGTAATAATCTGACAAGTACAGTCCCCTCACATCTTTCTTGCTTAACTGCAATGAAAGTAACTTAAAAAAGTAAAGTAATTATGGCTTCTATAGTCACAAAGAGTATTTGTCAAATTTTAGATGTGTTGGTAGAACTTTGGAACATGGTTTATAGAAATCCTAGTTTATCAAATTTATGAATATGTATGGAATTAAAGTGTATCAAAACCATATCTTTATTGTAAGTGCAATATAGGACAATCAGAAAAAGTAGTGTGCAGAAAGATGTAAGGGCACTTGTCTTAATATTAAATAACTACTGTTAACATATAGGAATTATCTCCGCATAGGATCGCACTGTACAAGTTACTCCAGATTGCCACTTGGGAAAACAACACAAAGACTGCTTTGAAATAGCTTATCTTGTTTTTGAGTTCCATTTGCTGGTGGCTAGAATGCTTCTACGTTTGCCATCACTGAGCCTGTTATAATTTTAAATGTCTTAATTAGGTTATATGGGATTCGAGTTCCAGAGTACCTATTTGTGAATGATAAAAATAAGAGATTCCGCTACCAGTTTGTGTTTTAGATTTTTTTTTTTTATCATTTCTGCTTGCTTTATTATTCTATTCTAATTATTATAAAGGGTGTTTTACATTTTTTTTCTGGCATTTTTCAATAGGTTTTTAGTGCTGAGACAGGCTTTCTAGTTTTTCGTATTTCTGGAAAAATAATTATTTTGATATAATTTTAAAGAGTTGATTTTTTCTATTTTGTTAAGAATATACTGTGTTGGGCCCGGCGCGGTGGCGCAAGTGGTTAAGGTCCTCACCTTGCACGCCCGGGATCCCATATGGGCGCCGGTTCTAATCCTGGCAGCCCCACTTCCCTTCCAGCTCCCTGCCTGTGGCCTGGGAAAGCAGTCGAGGACAGCCCAAAGCTTTGGGACCTGGCACCCGTGTGGGAGACCCGGAAGAGGCTCCTGGCCTCGGGTCGGCATAGCACCGGCCGTTGCGGCTCACTTGGGGAGTGAATCATCGGATGGAAGATCTTCCTCTCTGTCTCTCCTCTCTGTATATCCGCCTTTCCAATAAAAAAATAATAAAAATAAATCTTTAAAAAAAAAAAGAATATACTGTGTTGGCTGGTACAGTGTCATAGCACACTGATCCACTGAGCTTTGTCACCAGCATCCTGTATAAGTGCTGGTTGCTGGTTTGTGTCATGTCACAGCTGTTCCACCTCAATCCAGTTCCCTGCTTGTGGCCTCGGAAAGCAGCTGAGGGTGGCTGAGGTGTTTGGGATCCTGCACCCATGTGATGACTGGCTCCCAGTTGGCTCTCACTTGGCTCCCACCTTCAGCTCAGCTAAGCATAGGCTGCTGTGGCCATTTGGGGAGTGAACCCATAAAGGGAATATCTGTCTCTCCTCTCTGTGCACCTGCCTCTCAAAAAATAAATAAATCTTAGGGGGAAAAAAAGAATAAAACCTCTGGGCTGGACATTGTGTCATTTGGGATACCCACATCCCGTATTGGAGTGCTAGTTAGAATTCCTGCTACTCTTCTTCTGTACCAGCTTTCTTTTTTTTAAGGATTTATTTTTATTGCAAAGTCAGATATATAAAGAGGTAGAGACAGAGAGGAAGATCTTCTATCCGATGATTCACTCCCCAGGTGAGCGCAACGGCTGATGCTGTGCTGATCTGAAGCTGGGATCCAGGAACTTCCTCCAGGTCTCCCACACAGGTGCAGGGTCCCAAAGCTTTGGGCCATCCTCGACTGCTTTCCCAGGCCACAGGCAGGGTGCTGATGGGAAGTGGAGCTGCCGAGATTAGAAAAAAGGTGTCGATATGGGATCTGGGTACATTCATGGTGAGGACTTTAGCTGCTAGGCCACGCCGCCGGGCCCTGTACCAGCATTCTGATGTGTTCTGGGAGAGAGCAGGCGATGGCCCAAGTGTTGGACCTTACGAACCCATATGGGAGATCTGGGTGTGTTGGATTGTCTTTGTTCTAGCTCAAGTTGGATGTTGTAGGCATTTGGGATGTGATCCAGTGGATGGGAGCTCATGCTCTGATTGTACTGTTCTGCCTTTAAGGAAAATGAAAATAATTTGTTTGAAAGGATAAGAAGTCTAATGCTGTTTAATATTTTCTAGCATGTTACTAATAAAGCTTTCAGTTATTTAGAAATTTAGTCTGTAACATTGATATCAAAATTTGGCTGGAGTAAAAATTGAGCATATCATTCAAGTAACTAACTTGCATGATAGCGCTTGAGTTAAATTTTCAGCTCTAGCACCTGACTTAAGCTTCCCACCAGTGCAGACTTAGAAGGCATTGCTGATGGATGGATCAAGTGATTGGTTTCTTGCTACCCCTGTGGGAGATGTGGTTTAAGGAACGTTATGAACTGCTTTGACTTTAAGACATGAGAGCAGATGGGCTTTACGTATTAGTTCATGACTTGCTGAGGTCTGTTCTAGGAACATAAAAATTAAAACTAATTTAAGGAATCAGTTACTCCTTTAGTACTCAAAGGGAAACAATTATCTCAATAATGATATTGGATAAGAGTCAACATTTATATTTGTAGATTTGCTTTTCAGTAAAATTGTGAGATCAGCTTTTAAAATTTTTCCCTTGATTCATTTTCTAGCATTGCTATTGGAAATACTTAATAGTAGATGAAGGACACAGAATTAAGAATATGAACTGCCGGCTAATAAGGGAGTTAAAACGGTTCAATGCTGATAATAAGCTTCTTTTGACTGGTACACCATTGCAAAACAATTTATCAGAACTTTGGTCATTGCTAAATTTTTTGTTGCCAGATGTATTTGATGACTTAAAAAGGTAGGTGAGCCAGTTATGTGACTTTTCTATATTTGCTAAACCTCAAAAACTGTATCTTATTAGAATGAATTCCTTTTCTCTAGGTAATCAATACATTTTTAAATGTCAAATTCTTTGTAATATTTTTTTTCCCAAAAGTTCATGGAAAAGTAGAATTAAAAGATGTTCTTTCTTTGGTTAAAAGAATTTTGGAACATATAGATAGATTTTTTTATTTGTAATATCCATTTGGCATGAGCTCTGAAGATCCCACATACATGTGTACATCTTCTTGTGTGAGAGAAGACAAATAAGAGTATTTAAAACATTTGGATTTATTAAAAGTGAAACTTGTAAATTTTACTTTAACATGTTTTTATCTTAAGACTTTTAAAAACATCTTTGTAAAATACTTTCAGTTGGGTTAAAAAATTTTTGGTAAATAGTTGGAGGGAATAAAGCATAATTAGTTCACACTAGAACCAAAGCACAAAGTCTTCCAGTAGTCTCCTCAGGATGAAAGAAGCAATGCTTCTGTAGGTAGCATGGAGATACAACAAAACCCAGTCTAAAGAATGTATCCATGTTTATTTTGACATCATTGGAGGAGGAAAGCTGAATGAATCTGAGAAAATAACTTTTAATTTTTTCTTTTGCAAATTTCCCATTCTGGGTAGCAAGTACTGGTTTAAGCCCCAGGCTTTCTTATTTCAATTCTGGACACTAAATTAAAGCTCAAGATTTCTAAGTCTTATGGAAAACCTAGTGAATTGAGATTCAGGCTGATAATGTGCATTTTAAGCTTGTTTCAAGTGACTGAGGTTTATCTACTGCATAAGTGTTACTATGCATGTTTTATAAGTGGATTTACTGTCTGGTAGTATTACTTAGAATATATTATGTGTATCTGCAGCCTAAAACCAGATTACTCACTTTAATGGACTTTTATATTGCAGAGAACTAAGGTTTAGTAGGTCATAAACTAAGGTTTATGCTTGTGGAGATGAACCACAGTAAATGTTCAGGAATATATTTTCACTTATAAAATTGTTGAAATATAATAAGATTGTGTGCTTTTATCTTTCAGTTTATACTGTTGTAAAGTTATTAATATAAATAGAAAAATATCTAACATCACAAATAACAATTATTTTATCTTTGTATTTTAAATGTGGTCTTTGTAATTAAAGTTGAATCTGAAGATTTGATATGACAGTATTGATACTTTCCAATAAAGGGAGACTAATATGAAATTACAGAGTATATTCTGTTAATATAATTGAATGTGTGGAATATTGACTTGTACCTTTTTTTTCTTCTAGCTTTGAGTCTTGGTTTGACATCACCAGTCTGTCTGAAACTGCTGAAGATATTATTGCTAAAGAAAGGGAACAGAACGTACTGCATATGCTGCACCAGGTTTTGACCACTTTCTTACTCTGCTTGCTGTGGGAACATAGAGTCAGAAGGGAGCCCTAGACAGCCTGGCCAGCCACTGTTAGAGGCTTAGAAAATCAGGGCTTTCCTCAGATTTAAATGACATGTTTTCTTCACTCCCAGAATACTTATCCAATTTTGCCTTCCTCATATATGCTCATCTTATTCCCTATGGTTACCAACCAGAAGTGAAATGTGGTGTTATGCGACAGTTTTTTTTTTTTTTTCTGTAAAACTTTCTATTTTACTTGCATAAGTGGTTTCTATTCCATTGTTGCTGCTCCCTGTAATTTCTAGCCCTGCCCCTCACCTGTCTTCTGACATAATCTTAAAGGTCTCCAGATATTTTGGGCTTGAATAGCTTTTGAGTTGTATTTTGATGATTTCATTCAATGTTTACCATTTTTCTGATCTTAAAGTTTATTTGTGCCTATGAGAAAAATATAAAATAGGGCCCGACGGCGTAACCTAGTGGCTAAAGTCCTCACCTTGAATGTACCCAGATCACATATGGGTGCAGCTTCTAATCCCAGCGGCTCTGCTTCCCATCCAGCTCCCTGCTTGTGGCCTGGGAAAGTGGTGAAGGACAGCCCAAAACCTTGGGACCCTGCACCCAGGTGGGAGACCTGGAGAAAGTTCCTGGCTCCTGGCTTCGGATCGGCATAGCCCCGGCTGTTGCGGTCACTTGGGAAGTGAATCATCGGATGGAAAATCTTCCTGTTTGTCTCTCCTCCTCTCTGTATATCTGACTTTGTAATAAAAATAATTAAATCTAAAAATATATATGTAAAATAGTAGAGAGATGAAAAGTAAAAATAAAACCTCATCTGTTTTGATTCAGTACGTACTCCCTGGCTGTATATGCTCAATGATTAAGTTGTAATTAATGCCCTGACAGATTCTATTCTATCTTTGTAATCATGTACCATGAGCTTTATTTATATTTTTTAAGGGAGCGAGTAGATGCAATGTCTCCTCCGTGTGTGTATGTGTGCGTATGTTTGGGGATGTCTCTGTTTCTCTGTCTTTCTGCCTTTCAAACAAATAAAAACTAAAGAAAATAAATAAACATTGTTCCCTAAAATAGTTTTAAAAATAAGAATATTTTTTCTAAGCACATATGTTCAGTTTTTAGTAGATAGTTGGTGTCCCATTGTGTTGTCCCTCTATAATTAACTGTCTCTTTCTTTTGGAAAAAAAAATCCTCTCATAGGCAAGGTGCTGGTATCTATTCACCATTACATCTTTGCTTATTTCTGTTTTTTTTTTTAAGAAAAAAACCTGCAGAAAAAAAGCATACTGTGAAGTATTATTGACCTAGGCAAATTGTTCTAGAAGGGAGTGATAGAAATTCACAGGAATTGTGATATTTACTTCTCAATATGAATGCTAATCGTGAGAGTTAGAAGTTCTTGAAAATGTGTTCCCATTGGAGTTGAGGAGGTTCCGATTATTCATGTGTTGCTCATCTGTTGATCATTTGTAGTTCTTTATGAGTTGAAAGTTTGTTTCTTAAAGGTTTGTGTAACGATAAAGTTTTTTTTCCCCTTCGGTTTTCTAGGTAAAGTTTGGTATTTGCAGACAATAAATGCATGAATCTGAAGTTTACAGACTTCATTGTACCAATAATTGTCATGGCAGCTTTTCAGTGTTGAGAGAAAAAGACTTACTAAGGAAGAGATGTGTTTTGGCATGACATCATCATCATGTAGTATAGCTAAGAAAGTACTGTGGAAAACTCTCACTGTGACATTGAAATAAATCACTGCAAAGATATTGTTAAAATGTTTGAATGAGAAGTAAATGGTGAAATGCTGTGGATAAATGTAATGCATTTATCATGTGCTTTTTTGACCTAGGAAAATGTCAAGATGATGATACTGTAATATCATTTTACACTTGATAATTATTTACGTAGGAACTAATGAGAAAAAGTAAAGGAGTAAGAAAAAATACTGTCTGGAGAAGTAGAGCTGCTTAACATTTATACTTGTTCATTTTAGATTCTGACACCTTTCTTACTGAGAAGGCTGAAATCTGATGTTGCTCTTGAAGTTCCTCCTAAACGAGAAGTAGTTGTTTATGCACCACTTTCAAAGAAACAAGAGATCTTCTACACGGCCATTGTGAACCGCACCATTGCAAAAATGTTTGGGTCCATTGAGGTACAGTGTGGGATTGAAAGACATTGAAAATGAATTTTGGGGTATAGATTTTCATGCTTGATTTCAGTCTTTGAAAGCTCTTCACACATTTTCAGTATTTGTAGTTTAATTTCTGATTAGAGTATAAGGTATAAAATGAGTTACAAAAGTTATTTGCTGGTGTCTGTGTATGTACTTTAGAAAGTTTGTGGGAGAATGAGTTAACACATAAGTATTTGATGGTGCTAAAATTTTTATGTTGTTTGCATTTAAAAAAAATTTTATTGTAAAGTCAGATATACAATGACAGGAGGAAAGAAAGATCTTCTGTCATTGATTCAATCCCCAAGTGGCTGCAATGGCTGGAGCTGAGCTGAGCTGATCCGAAGCCTTCCTGGTCTCCCACATGGGTGCATGGCTGCAAGGTTTTGGGCTGTCCTTCACTGCTTTCCCAGGTCACAAGCAGGGAGCTGGATGGGAAGCGGATCCTCCAGGATTAGAACTGGCATCCATATGGGATCCCGGTGCATTCAAGGTGTGACTAGCCACCACGCTGCCGTGCTTGGCCCTGTATTGCTTGCACTTGTAATGCTTGCTAAAAATATAGATTGTAGTCTTAACTAATCCAGGTTAACCCTAATCACACTGATTGGTTATGGATTTTTTTGTTAAAAGATTTTTTTATTTTTATTGGAAAGGCATATTTACAGAGAGAAGGAGAGAATGATCTTCCTCTCTGGTCACTCCCTGAATGGCTGCAACAGCCTAAACTGAGCTGATCCAAAGCCAGGAGCCAGGTGCTCCCATGTAGGTGCAGGGGCCCAAGGAGTTGAGCCATCCTTTGTTGCCTTCCCAGGCCACAAGAAGGGAGCTCGATAGAAATGGAGCAGCTGGGAGTAGAACTGGTGCCCATATGGGATGCTGGTGCTGGCATGTGAAGGATTAGCTGTTAAACCGTTGTGCCAGGCTTGAGTATGTATTTTTAACCAGCACATAGTCATTTGAGATGGACTGTACTAAGGTGTTTATACAATTAAGCATATCTTCTGTGGGATGGCATTGATAACTACTATGGTTACTAGAATGTAAGTTCAAAATGGTTTTATTCCTCCTTAATTTTTCTCTACTGAAATAGTTATCTTGAGATTGCTAATTTGTGTGACAGCAAATTTAATGCAGCATTTTGCTTTGGGTACAGGTTATGGGTGTCTGATATTTTGTCTTTGAGAATTGCTTAACCTTTAAATCTTAAAAAATTTTATTCACTATGATATTGACTAAAGAATATAGCTTTTAATCAGATAGTCTTTATTTTGTTGTCTTTTAGAAAGAAACAGTTGAGCTAAGTCCTACTGGACGACCAAAACGGCGAACTAGAAAATCAATAAATTACAGCAAGATAGATGATTTCCCTAATGAATTGGAAAAATTGATCAGTCAAATTCAGCCAGAGGTGGAACGAGAAAGGTGTGATTTTAAAAATAAGTTTAATGGATGGGGGAGGAAAGGAAGGGAACTGTATTATGAAAGAGAAAAAAATAAGTTTAAGTTTTCTTTAGACTCTGTGTTTTTATTTTATATTTCTCATTTTCATGCATTGTGTGTTTTTGATAGAACTGTTGTGCAAATGAGTGTCCCACTGGAATCTGAGGTTAATTTGAAGTTACAGAATATAATGATGTTACTTCGTAAATGTTGTAATCATCCATATTTGATTGAGTACCCTATAGATCCTGTTACACAAGAATTTAAGGTGAGTACCATTTAGTAATTGATTGTTTTCTGTGATTTTTATATTAGAAGAAAATGTAATTTTATTTGGCTTGATTATTTTTTAAATGCTAATGCTGTTTGCCATGGAAAAATTACAATCCTTGTAGTAAACTCAGACTTTTCCTCCAAATGTAGCGGATCTTTATGCATACATATATATTTAAGATTTTACTAATTTATTTGAAAGGCAACGTTATGGGCAGAGAGAGAGAGAACAGTCTGCCATAGAGAACAGTCTGCCATTTGCTGGTTCACTCACCAGATGTCCCTGTGACTAAGGCTGACTCATCTTGCATATGGGTGGCCGGGGCCCAAGAACTGCGTCTTTCCCTGCTTCCCTGGTTGCCCTAACCAGAGTGTGGATAGGAAGCTGCTAGGCCTCTTAACTAGCATCAAAATGGGATGCTGGCATTGCAGGTGGTTCTGTACCTGCTCTCATAGCTCTGGCCGCTAAAGAACCCTAAGGGAGTTAAAGTGATGCTTATTGTCTGAGCAAGGTAATCAGTGTTTTGTATGAATAGCTAAGAATTCATTGACACTATGTAAGGTAGTTGATTTAACTTGTTATTTTAGAGATAGTTGTCCTTGGTGCCATGTTCTTTTTCATTAATGTTCACCTTGCCACAATCTGCTTGGCTGCTCTGTTCATTGCTTCTGTAGCCACAGGAGAGTACTGAGTTGTGGGTTTTCAGATTGAGTGAGTGAAATTTCCTTCCTTTTTTTTTTTTTAAGTTTATTTATTTATTTTTATTGGAAAGTCATATAGAGAGGAAGAGAGACAGATCTTCCATCTGCTGGTTCACTCTACAGGTTGCCACAATGGCCAGAGCTGAGCCAATCTGAAGCCAGGAGCCTGGAGCTTCTTCCAGGTCTCCCAAATGGATGCAGGGTTCAAAGGCTGTTTTCCCAGGACACAAGCGGGAAGCTGGATGGGAAGTGGGGCTGCCAGGATGCAAGCCAATGCCCATACGGGATCCTAGTGTGTGCAAGATGAGGACTTTAGCCACTAGGCTACTATCCCGGGGCCAAAGTTTCCTTTCTTTAGCAGTTGATAGAAAAATGGCATAGTAATAATATTAAATCGCTTGATAAAAACCGTAGTTGACCTTCATTTCTTACTAGTTTACAGTAGGATTTCTTATTGCTGGCAATATGACATTTTGACTTATTGAACTTCTTAAGGTAATGTCTTTTTGCTGTAGAACATTTGGCAGCAACTGTGGCTGTATGCCCCATATAAAGTCTAGCCACTGCCGAGAGAGCAAGGTCGACCTGTCTGAGAACTGCTGCTTTATGTTCTTTGAGTAAGGAGGAAGATAAAGCTTTACTACACAAATGAAAGTGCTTCCTTGATGAGATAATTTCACTAGAAGAAGAAAAATTCCTGCAGTCTCAATTCTTGGTTTATGAGTAACAGTGTTTTAATTTTTATATACCCTTTGTTGGAAGCTTGCATCATTAAGAGCATCTTAATATATACAGTCTGATATTGCTGTTCTCTTGTGAAGTCTCTTTAAATATTGCATAGATCACAGGTTCTAGAATGTGTCTTTGCTTGAGAAATAGCTATTTCTTAATTGAGAAGGTTGAGTTAAGAAAGCAAGTTTTAAGAAATTGTGACTTATCACTGGAAATTTGAGCTATTAAGATGAATTTAACTCAAAGCAAATAAATGATTAGTAAGTGTCATGATGCATTTCTCTTCTTTTGGGTAATTTTTCAGATTGACGAAGAATTAGTAACAAATTCTGGGAAATTCTTAATTTTGGATCGAATGCTGCCAGAGCTGAAAAAAAGAAGTCACAAGGTGTTGTTTTTG
This sequence comes from Ochotona curzoniae, assembly GCF_017591425.1. Taxonomy (NCBI): domain Eukaryota; kingdom Metazoa; phylum Chordata; class Mammalia; order Lagomorpha; family Ochotonidae; genus Ochotona; species Ochotona curzoniae. Next base: position 27,178,934 of record NW_024466512.1, on the reverse strand, counting down.
ATTGTAATCTTTAAAAAGTGCTTGGTTTATTTTTTATTAGTATATATAACAAAATGTGTTTAAATTTTCAGGTGCTGCTTTTTTCACAAATGACAAGGATGTTGGACATTTTGATGGATTACTGCCAGCTTAGAGATTTCAACTTTAGCAGACTTGATGGATCCATGTCTTACTCAGAGAGAGAGAAAAATGTAAGACTACAACTCAAAACTTTCTTGATTTTTGAAGTAATGTTCAAAATAATGATTATTAGAAATGATTGATAATCCCAGGGCAGAGTCAAAATAGATATTATAGTGTACTGTAAGAAAGTCCTCATGTTTGGTTCCTACATCAGTGTATACATATCTTCTGGTACAGCCTTATATATCATACCCTACTTAGCCAATACTATGGAAATATTAGAATAAGAAAAATTTTTCCTTGTGACCTATTGCCTTTCCTTCCCAACATTTTTATTGTGAAAATTTCAAATATACATAGTGAAAAATTGAGAAATTTTTACAATAAAAAATGTAAATCTTAAAAATATACCATTAACTTAAAAATTTTTTTTTTTGTTTGAAACAGTGACAAAGAATGAGAGAGATGTCTTTCATCTGTTTGTTGACTTCCTAAATGGCCACAACAGCCAGTTTTGGGCCACGTGGAAGCCAGGACCCTGAAGCTCCATCCATGTAGTTCTCACATGTGAATGACAGGTTCCAAACACTTCTAGAACCTTACCAGGCACGTTAGGTGGAAGCTGGGATGGAAATGTTGCAGCTGGGTCTCCAATATGTAATGCTAGTGTCTAAAGCAGTAGATTAACTCACTGCTTCATAATCCTGGGCCCCCTGCTGTTAACATTTGATTGTACCTCTTTGATTAAATAACTTGTTACAGCATCAGGCAATTGCTCTATCCAGTCAACATTCCATCCTCTGTTATTTTTGCATTTCAAAATAAGTTGTAGGTAAATGACTGTATCTTCTAATGCATTTAAAATATTTTATCCTTTGAGAGTGAGATTTAACTATCCTGAATAAGTGTCTATTTGTTGAATTTTGACATCTAAGTATGTCCCAAACACCTGTTGAGATATAAAACTTTGCCTTTAACTTAGAAAGCTTTCTGTGTTCCCTTCTAATTAATTTACCCATTGTACTTACCTTATCTCCTAGACAACCAGTAGGAATTTTCTTTCTACTATTTTTTTACATTTAAATTCCTATGTTTTATGTTTTTTAAAATTCAAAGCTCAGTAAAAAATAGATGTTTATCAGCATCATTAAACATTTTCTTAGCTAACAAAATTCTTTTTTTTTTTTTAAAGATTTATTTATTTATTGGAAAGTCAGATATACAGAGACAGGAGGAGAGACAGAGAGGAAGATCTTCCGTCCAATGATTCACTCCCCAAGTGAGCGCAACGGCTGATGCTATGCCGATCCAAAGCCAGGAGCCAGGAACTTCTTCTGGGTCTCCCACATGAGTGCAGGGTCCCAAGGCCTTGGACCGTCCTCAACTGCTTTGCTAGGCCACAGGCAGGGAGCTGGATGGGAAGTGGAGCTGCTGGGATTAGAACTGGCGCCCATATGGGATCCCAGCACATTCAAGGCGAGGACTTTAGCTGCCAGGCCCAGCTAACAAAATTCTTTCACAGCCTTGGATGATTAGTTTGACCTCCCTGGGATAAACCTTTAGTTAACAGCAGTTTTCCCCTTGTATGACTGGTAAATTTCCTAATTCGCTATGTTTTTTTTCTTTTTGATTTTAGATGCACAGCTTCAACACAGACCCAGATGTATTTATCTTCTTAGTGAGTACAAGAGCTGGTGGCTTGGGCATTAATTTGACTGCAGCAGATACAGTTATAATTTATGATAGTGATTGGGTAAGTTAGAAGTGCTGTCAATATGCTTATTATGCCTTCATTTTTTCTTTTTTTTGATTTTTCATTGTCATTACTTTTTCATGATACAATTCCATAGGTACAGGGATTACCCCCTCCAACGCTGCATTCCCTCCCATTGTTTTTCCCTATATTACTACGTTAGTACATGCTCCCATTTTTAATTTAAAAACTTTTTACTGGTACAGGTTGCGGTTTCTTTTATCACTTGAAATGTGTCTTTACAATTAAGGATCATTCCTTAAATCAGGTTTATTACATATAAAAATTTGAGATGTTTCTTTTGGAATGTTATTTTTTTAAAATGACTGTCAAAATGTGCCAAGAATGAGATTGAAGCCACTCTGAAAGTCTAAGTTGATCTCAGGCAGTATTTTAAAGTTTCTGATCAGATCATGTAAGTTGACTTTGCTCGTACTATGAGGCTAACAAAATATTTCTTTTTAACTTTCAAGAATCCTCAGTCTGATCTTCAAGCCCAGGACAGATGTCATAGAATTGGTCAGACAAAACCAGTTGTTGTATATCGCCTTGTTACAGCAAATACCATTGATCAAAAAATTGTGGAAAGGGCAGCTGCTAAAAGAAAATTGGAAAAGTTGATCATCCATAAAAGTAAGTGATTATTGTAAAAGTAGATTCACAGAGAGAACGAGACGAATCTTTCCATCTGCTGGTTCACTGTGCAAACGGCTGGAGCTGAACCGAGCTGGGTTGACTGAAGCAGGGAGCCAGGATCTTGTGGGTCTCCCATGTGGGTGAAGGATCCCAGGGCCCTGGGCCATTCTCTGCTGCTTTCCCAGGCCATAAACAGGGAACTGGATGGGAAGTGGAGTACGCGGGATGTGAACCAGTGCCCATAGAAGATCCTGGTGCTTGGATATAGAGGACTAGCCAGTTGAGCCATCATGTCAGGCCCAGAAGTATGATTAGGTTAGTCATACTTTTCCTTCAGTTGTTCATTGTGTACTGCAAGGTGCAGCTTAATATGAAAAGATTTATATAAGCAGTTGAAAACGTGTAGCTGCTGAGAGCCTTAAACTAAGTTTGTGATTATGGAAATGAAAAGACAGCTAGTGTGTGTTCAGATGAGGAACAAAGGGACAGAGGTAGAATGATGTTGATGGTATGTTTAAGATGACATCAAACTCTATTGGGAATTTGGCATTATGTTAGCGTCCAGTCTTGATACTTGGCCTGATTAAATTTTAAGAAAGCTTCCAACCCTCCTGTAAATTGTTTTAGGGTATATCAGTAGTATTGCAGGAATATTATAAAAATTTATTTACAGGTTGAGTTTCTGATTGTTGGGCTGATTTTGCAGTATGGGCACAGAGTTGAGGCCTGGCTGGTCTGCTTCTGAAACCACTCTCTCAAAGAGCTGTGGAAGCAGTTGGGGCTTTGCTCACTTGCTTGGCCCCTTGTGCAGATAGAAGACCCAGAAGCAGATCCTGCTTCCCAGTTTCAGACCAGCTCAGCTCTGACCTTTGTGGACATTTTGGGAGTGAACCAACAGATATAATATCTCTCTCCTTTCCCTTGTAACTATGTGTTTCAAATCAAAAAACTTAAAAATATATATTCTTAAGAAGTTCTTTTCTTCATTCATTAATGGCTTGGTGGCTGTCTTGAGCCCAGAGTTTATCTTCTCAGTCTCCCACCTTGGTGCAGGGCCCGAGCACTGGGGACATGTTCCACGGCTTTCCCAGGCACGTTAGCAGGGAGCTGGATTAGAAGAGGAGCAGCCAGGACTTGAGCTGTCACCTACCTGGGATGCTGGCATCATAGGTGGGATCCTAACTGAGTACGCCATGATCCTGGCCCCAGCACTGTTCTCATTTTTGTCACATGGATTCTGAGATTTTTTTCTTTAACTATTCAGTTGTGAGTGCTTTTTATATACAACCGCTTTTGCTCATCTTTATAGTCACTTTTCTGTTAATGAACATTTGGATTGTCTTCAGATTGTGGTTATTTTTAATAAACCCTGAGGACATAATTCATTTGTTTGTTCTTTATTTAGGATGCAGGGTGTATGTATATTAAACCGTTTCCTCAGTGAACCTCTAATTTTACATTTCCACCGGCAAAATCAATTTTAGTTGTTTCTCCTAATGTTTGGAGTCTTTTTTTATTGTAAACCACTGATTCTAATGTACAGTTACAATTTTAAAACAAATTCTAATATTTTTAAATTTTGTTTTAGATCATTTCAAAGGTGGTCAGTCTGGATTAAATCAATCTAAGAATTTCTTAGATCCTAAGGAATTGATGGAGTTATTAAAATCTAGAGATTATGAAAGGTAAGCTTTCTTAATTTTAGAAAAAGATATAGTGTATGTTTTTGATTTATTCATATAGACTTGAGCATTTTGTTTTCTATAGGGAAGTAAAAGGATCAAGAGAAAAAGTCATTAGCGATAAAGATCTTGAGTTGCTATTGGATCGAAGCGATCTTATCGGTAAGTATCTTGTACTTGCTTTTGAATAGAAACCGAAGCGTGCACAGACAGGATAGTTGAGTGAATGAGAACCTGTGCAGCTCACTCGCCTGTACAGTTCACAGCATGCAGCCAGTTTTCTTCATTGCTGTTTCTCTTGTATTGCATTGTTAAAGTCAGATTTCAGATTCATCACGATGGCTTGCCCCTAAGTACTATTATACACCTTTACTGAGCAGAACATGTTTTAAGCATATACAGTGCCAATATTTACATTGAAGAGAAGTGGCTCTAATTCCTTAATTCCAACTATTTAATCTCTGTTCTGATTTTCTGTATTGTCAATGTTCAAGTGTCACTGATTTAAAGGCGTCTCTTTTTGTGTTTTCATCGCATTGATTTGTTGGTAAAACTGAATTATTTGTCTAGAAAGTAGCCTGTCTTCTTGAATTTGTCTAATTCATTCTTTTTACTGAACTCTGAAATATTTTGCATATTTTTTTGTCTACTGGTCAGTAGCTCTTCTGTCAGTAGTTCCTCTTGCTTAATCAGATTGGTGTTGATGTCTTCATCAAGAATACCAGTACTTTGTTCCAGTTCACACCCAGCTAGAGGCACAACATGCCATATATGTATTAAAAACCTAAATATTAACAGCAAACTTACTTAAGAGGAAGATATAATTATCAGTTTAGAGATTATAAAAAGATTTGTAAATAAGATAGTATTCAAACATTATGAAACAACTGATATTAATGTTGATGACCCATACAAAAGACAACTAATTCATTAGGAGTTCACAGATAGTATTTGCAGCATGGACAAGAGGCAGCAAGGAAAACGGAGATTTTCGGGCAATGTTGGATGTGTGTTGCAGCTCAGTGAGTTAGGCTACTGCTTGGGACCCCTGAATAGAGAGCATGACAGTCCTACCTCAGCTTCAGTATCAGCTTCCTGAGAACAAGCTTGGAGGCAGCAGACAATGGTGGTTGTGGTCATGTGGGAGTGGACTGCTACAAACTCTGTCACTCTGCTTTTCAAATAAGTAAGTGTTAAGAAAGGAAGGGGAAAGCCTCAATTTAATATTACAAGAAAGAATGTGAAAGAAACAAAAACAGTGCCAGGACAGGCATTTGGCCTGGCAGTTAAGGAACCACTTTTGATGAGCACTGCGTATTGAGGCTCCTGGGTTTGAGTCTCGTCTCCACTCATCCCAGCTTCCTTCTAATTTGTAGCCAACAGGCACCAGGTGTGCCGCTGGCACATTTTGTCCCTGCCACACATGTTGAGGGCCAAGGTTGAATTTCTGCCTTGGCTATTGTAGGCATTTGGGTAATGAGTCAATGGCTTGAATCTCTTTAAATGACTTTCAAGTAGATGAACATAACCAAATGCTTTCAAAAAATTTTCCAAATAAATCAGCAGAGATTTAATTCCATAGTTGGAGTGTTGACTGCACCTTCATAATGATTTGAAATGTAAGTTTAGGTAAATTTTTTTCATAATCTCTTGCTTTCTAAAGTGTGATTGGGTTTATTAAAAAAAATCTCTTAAAAATGAAGTTCTAATTGGTATTGTGCTTATTGGGGTATATCTTGTGTGTCTAAAATTCAAACAGGAGATTTTGATTAGCCAAGTGATTTATAATGTTTAAGAGTTTCTCTTAAACATCTTATTTTGTACAACAGATTTCTAATGTTTTTTTTCTCTGTGGTTTTAAATATATATTTTTTAAAGCAACTGTTTTGATGTTTTTCTTTTAGATCAAATGAATACGTCAGGATCAATTAAAGAAAAGATGGGGATATTCAAGATACTAGAAAATTCTGACGATTCCAGTTCTGAATGTCTGTTTTAGATTGGAAGTAAAGAATGGATTCAACAGATTTTGCTTCTATTCAGTGATTTACTTCTGTTTGCTTTGAAATCCAAATTGTTCACTTTCCTTTCTTTGATTATACCTGCTTATATAATGTAATCAATGAGTGCCCATCACATTCTTCAGAGAGTGGTAGTTTTCTGAGCCTTGTTAAGAACAAAAAGATTTATATAAAGTTTTGATTTTTGTTCATTTTTGAGCCTGTGTAGTAAGTTGGGTGCAGGCTGATGTGTGCTTAAACTACTGCCAGGTTTATACAGTCTTCCTGTGGAAGTTTAGTAAATGCCTTTTTTCCCCTTTTAGCAGTATATTCCTTGGAGTTTTGGTACTTCAGTTATGGAGTAGGTTTTCTTGGAAGGGCTGATAGAGATCATGCCTTCTGTTTAAGAAATTGTTTGATTTTAGAGTTCCTAAGATAACCAAATAAATATTCATTGTAACCTGATCTCATGAAATTGCTTTGTGAGGAAAGTAATACCTTACGTGAAATAATAGCCGAAGACTTGACTGACATTGAAATTCAGCATTATTCTGCTGTCTTAGTTTTATTCACTAGTGGTATGTGTCATATAGAAACTTCAACTAGAAATTGGGGCAGGGCAGGCCCTGTAGAAACAAGAACAAACCATGGTGGTATCTCAGTAAGAGACCAGAAATTGGAAGTGATGTGTAGAATAAGGGAAAAAAAAACCCAAGAAAAACAAACAAACCAGCCAAAGGAGAGAGGGAACAAAAACAGAAGGAAAACTGAAAATTAAAGGCAAGAGGGACATACAGAGCCAGAAAGGTGAAAATAAGGACCCAGCAGTCTAAGAAATTCAAAGAAAACGCACAGTAAAGGAACAGGAGAATGACAGGACAACAGTTTGGACTCTAGGAAGGTATCGGGCTAGGAAGGAGAGAAATCCTGAGTATATACTGGGACACTACATCAATCTCTGAGTCTTACGTTTTTCTGCTTATTGCTTTATTACATGAAAAAATGTGGCTGTTGTCATGTATGTCCAAATGCAGGTCAGATTAACACCTTAGTATATTTCATACAAGGGGTCAAGCAATAATCATCAAAAACGTTTTGAGAAATTGCTTCATCAAAGGAAGAAACAGACTGGAGAGAGAAGTGTGTGTGTGTATTTAAAGGTTTATCTTTATTTGAAAGGCTGAGTTGCAATATATATATATATATAGAGAGAGAGAGAGGGAGAGAGAGGGAGAGAGATGGAGAGTTTGTCCATCAGCTGCTTTACTCCCTGAATGGCCGCAACACCTGGAGCTGGGCTGTTCTAGAGCCAGGACCTTCTAAGTCTGCCGTGTAGGATAGGGGTTTACACACTTGGGCCATCCTCTGCTGCTTTTCCATGCTATTAATAGGTTGCTGGATTGAAAGTAGAGTAGCTGGGATTTGAACTGGTGCCCATAATGATGCTGGTGCTGCAGCCTGAGGCTCAATGTGTTACATCACAACACTGACCCATGGGGTGGATTCTTAGTAAAAATGGTTCACTACCCAAGTGTGAAGACTTGCTTGAAATTTGTGATTGTGACCTGTATTACTCTATTCTTTTGCATTTAAAAAAAAAATAGTTTTGGGCCTGACGCAGTAGCCTTATGGCTAAAGTCCTCACCTTGCATGTGCTGGGATCCAATATGGGTGCTGGTTTGTGTCCTGGCAGCCCCGCTGCCCATCTAGCTCTCTGCTTGGGAAAGCATTCGAGGGCAGCCCAAAATTTTGGGATCCTTCACCTGTGTGGGAGGATCTGGAAGAGGCTCTGGCTCCTGGCTTTGGACTGGCACAGCACTGGCCGTTGCGGCCACTTGGGGTGTGAAGCAGTGGACAGAAGTTCTATCTCTCCTCCTCTCTGTATATCTGACTTGCCAATAGAAATAAATACATCTATACCAAAGAAGATAGTTCTATAGCTTCTCTGAGAACTTTCTGACTTTAATGTTTCCTGCCGCTCGCTCTGCTTCCTGACCTCATAAATAGCAGCAATCAGAAAAGAGCTTTCAGAGGCTGTCCTTGATGGTCTGCTGTCAGGCCCAGCTAGAGCCACCCGAAGAGCCTCATTTTGTTTTGTCATCTACTGCCTACAAAGGTGATCTGCATTCATTGTTTTTCATTTGCCTTCTCATTTTTCTCTTGAACTATTCTTGTTTGACTTTTCTATCATTCGATTGAATATTCTTATTGGAATGGAAGATCAGATTTACGGAGAAAACGAGAGACAAAGATTTCCATTCCTTGGTTCACTCCCTGACTGGCCCCAACAGCTTTTGCTGTGCCGATCTGAAGCCAGGATGCAGGGTCCCAAGCCTTTGGGTCTTCCCTCGCTGCTATCCTAGGCCAAGGAGGGGAGCTGGATGGGAAGTGGAGCTGGCGGGCATAAATTGGCGTCCATATGACATTGCGGCCCCTTCAAGTCGAGCCTCAAGATGTTGAGCCAGGCCCCATTCCACTGAAGTTACAGGAGGCTTTCCCCCTCGTTTTCCTTGCCCTATTATCAGCATTTCATGTACTTGCTGATTCCTTTTCACAAAAGAGTTTGGCTTCTAGCAAGCACGTTTGCCAGATTTTCTTTCCTGCGTTTATGACTCTTAGTTACTTTCGCTGCTTTCGTAATTATCTGACTGCACCTTTATACCAGTGGTTGTAATGACTCAGCCAGCCATGACTTCCCTCCGACCCCTAAACTCACCTGTCTATTTAATGTTGTACTTGCCTTGGAGCATCTTCAGTAGTTTATGTTTTATCTTTAATGCCAGTGGTTTTAACGACAAATTTTATCTTCAGCCAGGATCTTACTCCTGAGCCCTAAACTCAAACTTCCTACTTAACACTTTTACTTGGGTGTCTGATAAATGAAACTACCACATTGAAAATATGAATCTTCTCTAACACCAATTTACTTCTCTTACATTTTTCTTTTATTCAGTAGACACTTAACTTTATTCTAGTAATTCAGATTAGAAATCTTTCTTCATACATCACATGTGATTTAAATCTTGATAAATCTTCCTAGAATCCCATCATGGCTCATTACTAGATTGTCATAACAGTACCTTCATCTTACTGTGTGTATGCAGTAATTGGGTCAGTATAATTACCACAGAAATGATCTTTCTATTAATTTTGGGTTGTTTTAGGAATTGTTGGAGAATAACCTGTGTCCAGGACAGACTGGTAGTTTTGCACTCTGTTGACAGTTTTGAGTTGTGCTGGTTTCTCAGTTTCTAAAATCTTCACCTCTTCTCTCTTGTGTCTTACACATTTATGGCAAGTTTATTCTGAACATTTAAATGATGTGAGGTGGATGCTGGATCTTGCATCAGATTGGAAGGTCTGACATGCCGAAACCCGGACAAGGTGGCTGGAGTCGAAGAGCAGCTGGGATCTGTTTCCCTCAGGCTCGTGCTGTTCTCTTCCCTTGCTTCTCCTGTTCCTCTTCTTCATCCTGGAGGGTACAGTAGAAAAAACTACCAAAATAGGACACTACAAATTATGGACACATGAATCTTTAAGGGAGAGGATTGCAGAGTGTAAGGTGAGGATGCATGGTGAAAGACACCATCAGTCCTGAAGTGACAGTAAAAATCCATCTGTACTTGATATTTACTTGTATGTCTCATGGTTTCCACATACATTCTACTTTAATGTTAATGAAATGAATCTCCCTACAAAGGACTCGGCTCTTGCCAATCTGTCTACCTCCTGGTATCGGGGTCAGATCTTGCCTGCTCACCACTCTGAAAGAGCAGGAATAAAATACATGGCCTAAAAACTATTCAGATATGTTAAAATAACGTCACCAAAGTAGAAAATTGCAACCTATAATGTTATGTGCACTTACATTATTTAAATGGGTAAATAGTCAAGATAATTTTAGATAGGCCCTCAGTAGGTTTGCCATGCAGGCGTTCTCAATGGGAAGTGTTACAAATAGCTACAAGCAAAATCCATGCATACTGCTTCAACTCCGTGAAGTTGAACATTTCTACAGTTAGTACTTTGAGACATAGCCGTAACCAGCACTGCTATTGGCAAAGCAGAGTTGCAGCAGCCAAACAGTTAATGAATGCCACTGAAGAACCACTGCATTTAAAAATTAGATGTGTGGTTCAAGCATGGTAGCTAAGGTTCTTACATCCACTGGGATCCCATATGTGTGCTGGTTTGTGTCCTGGCTGCTCCACTCACCCATCCAGCTCACTGCTTGAGGCCTGGGAAAGCAGTGGAGGACGGCCTAAAACCTTTGGACCCTGCACCCACCTGGGAGACCCAGAAGAAGCTCCTGGTTCCTGACTTCAGATCGACTCGGCTTCAGCTGTTTGCGGCCACTTGGGAAGTGAACCAGCAGTTGGAAGATTTCCTTTCCTCTGTTTATTTGCCTTTTCAATAAAAATAAATCTCAAGGGGCCCGGCGCGGTGGTGCAAGTGGTTAAAGGTCCTCGCCTTGCACGCCCGGGATCCCATATGGGCGCCGGTTCTAATCCCAGCGGCCCCGCTTCCCTTCCAGCTCCCTGCCTGTGGCCCGGGAAAGCAGTCGAGGACGGCCCAAGGCTTTGGGACCCTGCACCTGCGTGGGAGACCCGGAAGAGGCTCCTGGCTTCGGATCGGCATAGTATCGGCTGTTGCGGCTCACTTGGGGAATGAATCATCGGACGGAAGATCTTCCTCTCTGTATCTCCTCTCTGTATATCCGCCTTTCCAATAAAAAATAGTAAAAAATAAATCTTAAAAAAAAAATAAATCTCAAGAAAAAAATTAGGTATGCTATTACTGCAGAAGTAGAGGCAGCTTTTGAACCACTTCTTTTTGGTGAGCATACTATTGTCTTAATAAATTTGTGCTTCTCAGAAGAATTAAACCTGCGTGCTTTCGCTCCCGGTTCTGATGTTCTATAAAGGGAGACGAACGGTTACTGCTACGAAGATGTGGGGTTCAGGTTGGAAAACGTACATGGGGATCTCTTCAGCAGTGCAGATTATCTCAGGGAGTAGGTACATAAATACTTCATGCAAGTGCTGCCGGTTTGTGTTCAATAAACGCTAATCACCACTGTAACACGGTTCACTAATGGTAATCTCACCAATGATATTCATAAACCACCAAGCTCCTCAAGCAGAAGATCTAAAATGCAAACCCTGGTATCATTTCACTATGTGCTGACACATCTAACTCCCAAAGAGAAGTCTCAGGTCCTTAGACAAGGCCTCGTCTGGTCATTTGTAAAAGGGAAGAGTAACCTGGTTTTGCTCATTGCACTTTGTTTCTTGCGTTGCTCCCTTGCCTGCAGTTCTGCCTTCCTCCAGCCTGTGTGACCGCAAGTGAAATTTGGTTTGAGCATAATCTAGAGTGAGTGGACTTTCCTAAAAGCTGCTTTGACAGCTCACCTGGAGCTTTTGAAGGGGTTGGATGATGAAGAACACCTTCTATGGCATGTAATAGGGAAGTATCAGATTTGGAGTTAGAAGACTTGGGGGTTTCAGTGGGTTTGAAGTTTAACTATCTCAGAGAGGAAGATATCTATGAGCACATCTTTTTAAAATAATATATTTTATTTTGATAATCTATATAGTTGATTAGGGCACAAAGGGCCAAGGGCTATAGGAAAGTGGGTAAGACCATTGTTTCCACGTTAATACATATATGTATATTATATATGTAATATAACATTTTTTCTTCTGTATCTGGGGTGAGGGGAGAGATAAAGAGAAAAGACCCACCCAGCCTCCCACCTATCCCAGGTCCCTGATGGGGGGCTTTCTCCGAGGGTCCTGCTCAAGCAGTTTTGATAGTTCAATAGTTCTGAATCGCTGCCATTCTGGCGGTTCCAAACACGGTTCCATCAACTTTCAACACACCCGGCTTATTGTATACTATGCAGTTGTTATATGTGGCAATATATTAGGAGACCACCAGGTGGCAGTGTATTCCCGTTTAATATGACCTTAGGGCATGATTTTAATTTTGTTTCTGCTGTTGAGAAAGATAGCAGTTCACTAGTTTCTACAACTATAACAGTAAAGGAAGTTAAAAAATTCAGTGTATTTTTATTCTGCAAAAGTACTTCAAAAGATTTGTAAAAGATTCACATTATGACAATACTATACATGGATTCTAAGAAATATTTCTAATTAACCATAGTCCTTATGTATTTTAAATTTCTAGGCTTATTTCTCCTCCACAGCTAATACTTCGTGCTCTTTGATTTCTGTCTCTTCATTTTTCTCTGTCTTATTGCCTCTGGTAACTACTATTCTACTCTTTCTTTTTAGTTGTGTGCATTTTTTGGTTTATTTATTTATTTATTTTTGTTTGTTTAGATTCCACATGTGAGAATATGCATATTTTTCTATCTGTCTGGCTTTAAAAAAAGTAATTTATTTGAAGGGCAGAGTTTAGTTATTTTTAAAAAGGTTTGTTTATTTTTATTGGAAATTGCAATTTACAGAGAGAAGGAGAGACAGAAAGATCTTCCATCTGCTGATTCACTTCCCAAGTGACTGCAATACCTGGAGCTGAGCTGATCTGAAGGCAGGAGCAGGAGCTTCTTTTGAGTCTCTCATGTGAGTTAAGTGTCCCAAGGCTTTGGGCCATCCTCTACTGCTTTCCCAGGCTACAGGCAGTGAGCTGGGTGGGAAGTGGAGCAGCCAGGATCTGAACCAATACCCATATGGGAGTGCAAGGCGAGGATTTAGTCCCTAGGCTACTGTGCTGGGCCTGAAAGTTTTATAGAGAAGGAGGCGCAGATCTTCCATCCACTGGTTCACTCCCCAGAATGGCTGATGTTGGATTGGTCTAAAGATACGAGCCAGGACCTTCTATATCTCCCCTATGGGTGTCAAGGGGCCAAAGGACTTGAGCCACTTAGGCCATCTTTGTCAATTTCCCAGGTGCCTTAGCAGAAAGCTGTATTGGAAGTAAAGCAGCCAGGACTCAATCTTGTCCCCAAGTGGAATGTTGGTGTCTCAGGGGACAGCTTGTCCTGCAACGGTGACCTCCTGCTTTATTTCACTTAACACAGCATTCTTTAAGTCTGTCCAACCTGTAAGTGGCTGCATACCATTTTTCAAGGCAGAGTAGTGTCTTTGTATCATGATTTCTTTATGCTTTCATTGCTTGAGGGATGCATGGATAGTTTCCCTATCTTGAGTAATGTTGTGATAAATGTGAGTTTATCACATTTTTCTGAGCTGGTGGTTTTATTTCCTTTATGCATCTACCCTGAAGAGGGATTTCTGGATTACGGGTAGGTTTGCCTTGTCTTTCTTTAGGAACTTCAGTGTTTCCCCACGGCAGCTGTGCTGATCTTCGTACTCATCAACAGTGAGAAAGCATTCTTTTCATGAGGAACTTGGTGACCTTTTGGTCGGATCACAGGGGCCTCCTGGGGAAGCTGAGAACGAAGGCCTGAGAAGGCCTGGCTTGCGATGCTCCAAGGACGCTCTGGAGAGCCAGGGCAGGCGAGAGAACACTCACCAGGAGAGGAGAGCTCGCTGGACTTAGGACTGTCTATGACAAATCACAGGAACAGCTCACCGTCACCTAGGGACAGTCCATCCTGTTGCAAGCTCTGCTCAGCAGGGGCAGTTGAACCTTTAGGAGTGTTCTCTTATTTCTTCAATATAAATAGAATGTTGGATGGGACTTGGGCATGATTTGTGTGGCATGGATATATTTTGCATTGTGAACATGAAGCTTGGGGTCAGGGGTAGGATGCCAAGGTTTGGAAATGGTTTGAGGATATCACAGATTTGTTTTTGCATGGTGTGCTATGGAGGTGGTGGAAGCTTTAATGGATGTGCTTTTTTATTTATTTATTTTTTAAAGATTTATTTGGAAGGACAGATTTACAGAGAGAAGGAGAGATAGAAAGATCTTCTGTTTGCTGGTTCACTCCCCAAGGGGCTACAAAGTCCAGAGCTGACCTGATCCAAAGCCAGGAGCCAATAGCCTCTTCTGGGTCTCCCATGCAGGTGCAGGGTCCCAAGGCTTCAAGCCATGCTCTGCTGCTTTCCCAGAGCACAAGCAGAGAGCCTAATTGGCAGCGGATCAGCTGCAACATGTTCTGGTGCCCGTATGGGGTGTTGGCGCTGGAGGTGGAGGACTAGCTCATTGAGCCATTGAGCCAGCCCCTAATGGATATACCTCCATGCAAGAAAATTAATTGTTTTGGGGAACTGTTCTTGGGAGGAATTCATGTGAATCTTGTTCCTATAAGCCTGAGTTGGTCTTGAAAGATCCAGCCTGGCCTGCCACACTCTGGTTTCCTGTCTTCCTGTGGGATTTCTCTGGCTCACAAAGCTCTGGCCCTCATCAGACGCCAAGGATTGATTCCCGCTTCCCAAACTGAGCAAACTTCCGTATCAAGTGCCAGCCTCAATAGTGAACAGAGGAATTCGATGGTGAACGCTAGATACCCTTACTCTCAGTGGATGTGCGCTTAGCACTTTCCAGTCCTGCCTCCCCAAGAAGGCATTGCTGGTGGTGACATCACCTCAGATGACGTCATTCTAACCCAAAACCTTACCTTTCGGATTCTTTTCTGCCGTGTGACTCCACCCTTATGACAGTGCTAACTTCATCCCATATATGCCTCCTTGCCCAGGACTGCCTCTCCTAAGGAAGAGGACATAGCATTCACTGCTTTTCTTCCTATTACATAGGGGGTTTTTGTATTCCTGTGCTTGCTCCTTGCTTGCCAGAACAAATATCCCCACCTTCCTGTGTCTGCAGGAAAACATTGTTAGCTATAGATGGGATGTTTCTGTTCCTTCACAGTCTGTATGCTGCAGTCTAAGACATTTTTGGGCCTGTCCTCAGTTGAAAAACTGTACCATTAGAGATCCTGCGCCTGTAATTCTGTTTCCTCAGGCAGTCTCTTCTAGGAGCTGCTTGATTTGACTCCAGTGCAGTCTGTGAAATTGTTTTCCTGTGAGCAAGCTGTTCAGATGTAACAATTGTTGCCTCTGAAAAAGTGAAATGGGATTAGCTACCAGTCTATCTTTATTAGAGCTGAAGCTCTCCGACTGAGTCATTGAAGTGAAGTGAGAGCAACTGTGTCTCAACAAGATGAGTCACTGGGTTGTGGCTGAGCAGCTCAGCAGCGCTCTCCTGATTCCAATGATTCAGCTCAAATCTGAAGTGCCCCAGGACCATTGTTAAATAGTTCCTGAGGCTGGACCATTGACAGGTTAGGAACCTAAGACTTGGTGTAGGTTTTTCAGCCCTGTTCCAAGCCTTGATCTCACGCTAAGGACCTGAAGCACAGCTCCTTTGAAGTCTGATGGCTATTCCGTCTGGAGCACACGTGGCCCTGGAGCTGACTCAGGATCGGCCAGGCTGCCTGCTCTTTGTACTGTGGAACCAACCTGGGCTTTATGTCTGGGGGCCACTTGGGTGTAACCTGTAGGATGCCAATTCGGTAATGTTTTCCCTGGGTAGAGCTGCAATTGCCAATCGCTGGTTGCTGAGCTCCGTTAGGCTATTTGGTCACTGTAACATCACTTCATTGTCTTCCCAGCTTCTTTCCTGTGTCCGCAGGTCTCCAGGTGCCCCTTTGCTGTCAGCCTGTCCTCTCCTATTTCCTGGAGTCTGTTCTCTCTGCTTCACGCAAGTAGGCCCAGGTCACAAGTCACTGTTCAGCAATGAGGCCAAGGATCAAAACTGATATCTGGCCTGGGCCATAAGACCAGAAGGCCATAAGCACAGGTGAGCATTCCCCTTCTTCATGACCACAACCCCGGCTGGGCCAAATGATAAGCTTTATGGGATGAATCTGTAAGGCATGCTACCACGTGAAATAAACCAGACACAGAAACAAAATACAGCATAGTCTCACATGTGAAATTTTAAAAAGTCAAATAAATAGAACCGGAATAGGATGGTGGTTAGAGTTTTCAGTGGGAAGACAAAGGGAAAAGTAGTTTAAAGAGTACAAATTTAAAGAATACAAATTTGCTGTTAGATAACCAAGTCTAGAGTGCTAACACACAACAGGAGGATTGTAGTTAGTAGTTGCTTTAAAAACTGCTAGCAATAAATGTCAGGTGTTCTTATCACAGCAGACAAGACATTCATGGAAGGTGATGGATATGTAAATGTGACAGTCATCCTTTCACTATGTTCAAGGATATTAAAAAAGTTCATGGAGACGTGGAGGGTGGGTACTTGGTGCATGGCTAAGGCATTGCAGGAGACGCCTGCATCCTGTAACAGCACCTGGGTAGAGTTCTATCGACATTCCTGAGTCCAGCTGCCTGCTGAGGCACACTTGGCAGATGCACAGCCTGCTGATCACACCCCGCTGACGCACACCGCACCAATGCACACCCCGCTGATGCACACCGCACTAATGCACACTCTGTTGATGCACACCCTGCTGATGCACACCCCGCTGATGCACACCCTGCTGATGTACACCCCGCTGATGCATACCCTGCTGATGCACACCCCGCTGATGCACACCCTGCTGATGCACACTCTGTTGACACACACCCCACTAATGCACACCCCACTGATGCACACCCCGCTGATGCACACCCCGCTGATGCACACCCCACTGATGCACACTCTGTTGACACACACCCCACTAATGCACACCCCACTGATGCACACCCTGTGAAGGCAGCACGTTAGTTCCAGTACTCGGGTCCTTCCACTCACCGAGGATACCTAGACTAAGTTACTGGCTTCAGGCTTCAGTCTAGCTGCCTGTGTGGGCATGTGGGGCGTGGACCAGCAGATAGGTTTGTCTCTTGCCTTCTGCCTTTCAAATAAAATGTAACTATTTTGAAAAAATAGATAATATGAAAAAAACTACACTGGATTTCAGATACTTTCCTATGGAAACTTTCATCTTAAGAAATATGTCTGTTTGAAATGCAGAGGAATGGGGAGAGATAGAGACATATCTCCCACTTATCCCTGAGTGCTGCAACAGCTGGAGCTGGGCCAGGATAAAGCCTGGAGCCGGAAACACAGCCTGGGCCTCCTGCACTGAGCCACGTCTGCTACCTGCCTAGGTGTACATTAGTAGGAAAGTGGAGTTAGAAGTAAAGTCCAGATTCAAGTGCAAGCGTTCTGACCAACCACTGCACCAAGAGCTTGATCGAAACGTATCTGTTAATTGTGTTTTTCTCCTGAAAAGATGTATATGTGTGTGTGTATACATTCATTCATATATATTCATCATATATTCATAAATATCCATTTATATATGACACCTTAAATATATACAACAAAAACATTCAAAAGAATTAACCACGTACAATGATTTAGGACAAATACTATGTTATATTTTTTAGAAAAGCTTTATTTTATCTGTTTGAAGAAAGAAGTACAGAGAGAGCTAGAGAAAGAGAAGAGAGATTAAGAGAGATCTTCCCTACACTGGTTCATTCACAAATGGCCTCAATGGCCAGGGCGAAGCCAGGAGCTAGTCTTCTCTGGGCCTCCCTGCACAAAGGCCAACCGCTTGGGTTATCTTCCGCTTCTTGCCCTGCTCATGAATATCCAGGACTTGAACCAGGGTGCATATGGGATGCCTGGAGAAGGCGTGACAAATACCATGACATTTTCAGTGCCTTTATATCTCCATTGCACTTGGTGGTCTTGTCAGGTTTTCACTCCAGTGCTGTTCAGGTCCTCCTGCCGCCCTCAGTTGCATCTGCCCGTGAGGTCTGCACACGGTGGGCCTGTGACCTGAGTCTGTTTGACCCCTGATGCCGTTCACTACTGAAGCTCATACCTGCAGGTCTGTCCACTGTCGCGCCTCCTCGTCATCGTTTGTATTATTCTGCTATTACGGACAATGCCAGGCTAAGAAAACAACAGCAACAGCTGTGTCTGGAAGCGATGAGGAGATGCGAAAAGCCCATTTCCCCCAGCCTTTTGCACTCCTTTCTGAGACTGGCTCTTGCCTCAGCGAGAAGGCGGAGCAAGATGGTGGAGGAGGACTGTTCGGCGTTGGTGTCCTTACAGAGACTTCAATCGGAGCAGTGCTAAGGAAATCAGGTGAGAGAATGCTGCACCTGCTGGGAGCAGAGAAGAGGAGAGAAAAGACTGTTTAAGAGGTCTGGAGTTGCTTCCCTCTGGTAAGAGTGCCTTTGCTTGCTGGAGAAAGGGAGAAAGGGCCATGTCTTCCGGGGAAAGGGTGAGATGAGAACAGAGCGGTTTAGATTCTCCGTTAAGGGACCAACTGGGGCCCGGAGTGAATCATTGGACGGAAGATCTTCCTCTTTGTCTCTCCTCTCTGTATATTCGCCTTTCCAATAAAAAATAAAAAAATAAATCTTAAAAAAAAGGGAACAACTGTTGCTTCTGCAACAGTGGAGAGAGCAGAATCTGTAATTTTGTTTCTGCTCATGAGAATGTCAAGTCCTATTATTTTATCAGCAGCCAGTGTGGGGTACATTCAGAACAGCTCGTGTTTTTGAACCTTAGTTTCATTTTGCTAAAATTACTTTAAGGGCGGCTGTGGTGTGAATCATGGCATAAGACTAGGATGGACGTCAGAAGAGTCGTGCTCTGGCCCCCATGAGCCGTGGGAAACTTCAGGTGGCTCCTTCTTCAAAAATAAGAAGCTATAATCCCTGTTTTCAAATGTTAATCAGAGGGTGAATAAGAAAAGGTTCAAATGTTCAACACGCATGACTTATGTCAGTGATTTCATGTTTAGGCAGCTACGTATTGCTATGTTTTGAGTGGCTTTCATTTTAAGAGAAAGCACCAAATTATTTGCCAAAGAGTTACTGTGTAAACATTGTTTTAAGTAGCAAGGGATAGAATGAACAGATTGCCTCAGAATCACAAATTTCCAACTGATTGTAAAGCTAAGAATCCTGAAGTTGTACAAACCCCTGCCACCAATCAAGTAATTTACCTCATTAGTTCTCTGTCCTGAGCATGTTTAAAAAGTGACGCAAGAGTGCCTGGGTTCTACCCTAAAACTGATTAGACCAGTATTGCTAGGGTGGGACAACAGAAAGCCGAGCAAGAGCAAAGAACACCCTTCTTTCATCTTTTTCACTGGACCAAAGTCTACTCAGAAAAAGCACTAATGTGCTTCTAGCTGCTTAGTCATTTCCCTGTCCACAGCCACGCGGGTGTTGGTCTTAGAAGAGCCTTTGCCTGCTCACGGTGCTCGCAGGAAGAAGGGAAGGCATCCATGGGTCCCGCCGTGGCCCTGGTGCTTGGTCTCTCCTGTTTGCTTCTGCTTTTGCTCTGGAGACAGAGCTCTGGAAGAAGGGGACTCCCTCCCGGCCCCACTCCACTCCCGGTTGTTGGAAATCTCCTGCAGCTGGATATTAAGGACATCAGCAAATCCTTAACCAACGTAAGTATGCATTATGCTCCTCCAGTGGCGTGCAAAGGTAAATAACTAACTTCTAGTTTGAAATAAAATATGACTGGGGGAAAATTGTGAGAGTATTTTACTTAATGCAATGAACTTCCTGGGGATTGTTATTTTTGCTATGTGATTCTCAGAAACCCTGGCATTCAGGAATCCATTTTGCCACTAGAGAAATATTTAAGTTGGAAGCGGGAATCAAGATCAAAAATGCTGCTGCCATTTGTTGTTTTGGTCATGTTAAAAAAAATATTTATTTTTATTGGAAAGGCAGATTTACAGAGAGAAGGAGAGTCAGACAGAAAGATCTTCCATTCACTAGTTCACTCCCCAAGTGGCCCCAGTGGCTGGAGTTGCACCAATCTGAAGCCAGGAACCAAGAACTTCTGGGTCTCTCATGTGGGTGAAGGGTCCCAAGGCTTTGGGCCATGCTCCACTGCTTTCCCAGGCCACCCACAAGCAGTGAGCTGGATGGGAAGTGGAACAGTTGAGATATGGACCAATGCTTGTGTGGGATCCCAGCACTTGAAGGGGAGGATTAGCCAATTCTGCCATTGTGCTGGGCCCAGCAGTTATATTCTATGGTATTTTGTAGAATGGTAACTTCTTTTTTATTTTTTTAAGATTTATTTTTATTATTTTTTTATTGGAAAGGCAGATATACAGAGAGGAGAGACAGAGAGGAAGATCTTCCATCCGATGATTCACTCCCCAAGTGAGCGCAACGGGCCGATACTATGCCGATCCGAAGCCAGGAGCCTCTTCCAGGTCTCCCACACGGGTGCAGGTTCCCAAAGCTTTGGGCCGTCCTGGACTGCTTTCCCAGGCCACAGGCAGGGAGCTGGAAGGGAAGCGGGGCTGCCGGGATAGAACTGGCACCCATATGGGATCCTGGGCGTGCAAGGCGAGGACCTTAACCACTTGCGCCACTGCACCAGGTCCAGAATGGTAACTTCTAATGGAGTGCTGCTTAATTAGATTTTAAAATAAGATTTTATTTATTTATTTATTGGAAAGGGAGATATACAGAGGAGGAGAGACAGAGAGAAAGATGTTCTGTCTGATGGTTGACTTCCGAAGCGATTGCAACGGCTGGAGCTGAGCCAATCTGAAGCCAGGAGCCTCTTCCAGGTCTCCCATGTGGGTACAGGGTCCCAAGGCTTTGGGTCATCCTTGACTGCTTTCCCAGGCCATAAGCAGGGAGCTGGATGGGAAGTGGAGCGGCTAGGATTAGAACTGGTGCCCAAAGGGAATCCTGGTGTGTTCAAGGTGAGGACTTTAGCCACAAGGCTATTGTGCCGGGCCCTAATTAGAGATTTTATTCATGAAGTTACCTACCGTGTGCTCCTCATAATTTCACTCAGATGAGCCAAGATAATTGAACTATGAAGAAACAAGTAATACTTGATGCTAAGGAAATATTTATGGTGACACAATAAACACTATTGGATGAGAAAAAGTGATCTACTCAGGGTCTGTTGGGTGGTAAAGGGAAATTTCTGGGTTTGCCCAGAGCTGCTGCCTTGACTTGTGGTCGTATAGCAATGGTTTTTGTACGACATGCCACATGTCCTGGCACTCCCTGTGTGGTGTTTATCCTCTCAGTGTTTGTAATACCAGCAGATCTCAAATTGAGCTGGCATTGGAATGATCTGCGGCTAATTTTTAAAATGCACCTTTATTTATCACAGGCTACTGAGATACCCATGGGAAGAGCTTTGCAGGTGATCCTGAAACAGCATCTGGGAGTGTCATGATAAGTTGCTCAAGCAGCAGAAATTAATATTTGAGTTCTCTACTTTTTACTCATGGGATACTGGAGATAAATTGGGAATTCTTTAAGGTTTAGTTTCTTCCTTTTTTTTTTTTTTTGTTTGGTTTCTTTTTATCTGTGAAACGGAGTAAGTAAATCTAGCTCAAGGTGGTGATGTGATTATTGGCTTAGCGATCTGTACTAATCAGCAGGTCTGTTGTCTGGCAATGGGAGGGGGTCTCTATGTGGTCACTGGAACAATCACTATTATAGTTATACCACACATCTAGGTGTAGTTGGAGATATGTCTGACAGGACAAAAGCATCAACAACATGATAATGGCAATCTGAATCACACGGATTATACTGGCAAAACACTGGCTTGTTTCGCTACAGTTTGACTCTTCTTTCCGTTTCCCAGCTCTCTAAAGTCTATGGTCCTGTGTTCACTCTGTACTTTGGCATAAAGCCCATTGTGGTGTTGCATGGATATGAAGCAGTGAAGGAAGCCCTGGTTGACCCTGGAGAAGTGTTTTCTGCAAGAGGCAGTTTCCCAGTAGGTGAAAAAGTTAATAAAGGACTTGGTAAGTGAGAGCGTGTGTGTGTCTGTGTGTTGAGCAATGGGATGGAAAGTATGGAAAACAGAGATTTGTGTAGCTTTTCAAACACATGCTACAGGCTATCCATTGTCTGCCATCTGTCAGTTTCCTTTATCCTTTGCCTGGAATATCCCTCCTAATTTCTGTTTCCCCTTCTGGTAGGACTTCTTTTCAGCAATGGAAAGAAATGGAAGGAGATGCGGCGCTTCTCGCTCATGACCTTGCGCAATTTCGGGATGGGGAAGAGGAGCATAGAGGAGCGAGTTCAGGAGGAGGCCCGCTGCCTTGTGGAGGAGCTGAGGAAAACCAACGGTGGGTGACTCTTCACTCCGCACCTCTGCTTTGCCACATTTACTCTCCCACACTGCTTTGACCTCTGTGATGCTCTCACACTCTTTCCGGCATTGTCCAGACCTTTCTGAGACTTGCCTTTCAGTCCATGTGGATGAAGTGGGAATGACTGCCAGCATCCTCATTGGGCATGCGCACATAAGAGGTGCTTTTATTCAATGGTCCAGGCTTGGATGGTGAGCCTTCCTGCTGCGTCTGGGGGTTTTCTGGGAAGGCGAGGGCTTACTATTTCTGCCAATAGTGATGCTTATCTGTGGTTTCAAACAGCTGGGCATCTTTAATGCACTCTTATGGACTATGATTTCTTTGTTAACTAATAGCTATTTTGTCTATTTGTTTCAAAGGAGAAGACAGCAAACCAGCTCTCTTGTTCACTTACCATTCCTGATGCTGTGCCAGGCCACAGCTTGGAGCTTGGTACTCATTCCAGGTCTTCCATGTGGATGGCAGAGACCTAAACACTTGAACCTTCATGACATTTGCTAGGATGTTCTTTAGCAGGAAGCTAGAATGAGGGGTGGAGCCAGACTCAAACCTAGGTACCCTGGGATGGGGTGGTGTGTGGGCTGCTTCATTAGTAGAGCAAATGTCCATCTTACAGTAATTAGCAATTAGCTGGAGCTGTATATTTAAGTATATTTAAGCAATTGCAGTAAAATTCTCCATATATGCAAATAACCATTAATAAGGCTGTTTTAACTAAATTCTATTATTAAAAATCCTTGCCTTACCTTCCCCAGGATATTCTGCCTTTATTTATGTTAGTCATTTTAAAATTTTCTATGTATCATGGTTCCTTGATCTCTTGGGTTCCTATGGGCTTGGGAGGGACTCCGCAGCTAGGACTGGGTGATCACCCTAGCTCATCTCTAGACATAGCAAGTATCTTGCAATGGGTTCTTCAATTATTTAATTCTCTACTATTTTTTCACAACACTTTGAGTCACTCATGATATCAATTTGGGGGTTTTGAACATTTTTTTTTTTAATTGGAAAGGCAGATTTATAGAAAGAAGCAGAGACAGAGAAAGATCTTCCATCCACTGGTTCACTCCCCAAGTGGCCCCAATGGCTGGAGTTGCACCGATCTGAAGCCAGGAACCAGGATCTTCTGGGTCTCCCATGTGGGTGCAGGGTCCCAAGGCTTTGGGCCGTCTTCCACTGCTTTTCCAGGCCACAAGCAGTGAGCTGGATGGGACGTGGAGTATCCAGGATATGAATTGGTGCCCATATGGGATCACGGTTCATGCAAGGCGAGGACTTCAGTCCTGTGCTCTGAACATATATGTTTTATTAGTGATCTGATTACAACAATTTAATCTAAAATTCCCCATCCCTGCCCCCCCCATATAAATGAGGGATTTAACATAAATAATGTTGAGTGGAATAAAGCAGACATCTGGCAATTTGATTGCTGATTTTTTGCCCTTGCCTATGAACCTATGGTCTTTCTACTTTCTATTTTTTGAATACTATGGTTAGTGGCATATTAAGCTTTGATGATAAAGTGAGTTGGAATTATATTTTTGTAAAAAACATAAAGAAAGGAGGAAGATTGAGAGGAGAATGAAAATATGGTGATATTCTTGGAATTGTACCTATGACATTTGCTTTGTTTCTACTAATAAAAATTACAAAATACCCTTTCTCAGTTTTTGATGGCTGTATAGGGCATTAATCCGTAATTCCACAGGAGGGCAGGCTTTGTCCAAGTAAGTGCGGGTTCTGACTGACGAGAATATGTGCTCTTTCCTAATTCAGCAAATATTCCCCTCCGCCTCTTTAATATTGAAATGGACAAACTAAAGGTCTTTATTTATCGATTGAACGTTTTCTTTGTCTTGTGATTTGAATTTGGAATGAAGGCTTCTTACTTTGTTTTTAGGAGGGCCAATCTATCTTTTGATTTGGGTTAGTTTGGGTTAGTTTTACCTTTCATAGAACCTGGAGGAGCCCTTTCTTTCTCCCCTCCCCTCTCCTCCCCTCCCCTCCCCTCTCTTCTTCTCCCCTCCCCTCCCCTCCCCTCCCCTCTCCTCCCCTCCCCTCTCCTCTCCTCACTTCTCCTCTCCTCTTTTCTTTTTTGAAACGTTTGTTTCATCAGATACTTGCATTTTCCTGTTCTCTTTATGTTTAGTCCTTCTCTCTGCTGGTTCTCCACACTGTTCCTTCCAGCGTTCTCTGAGAGCTTCCCAGGTCCCAATTTTCCTGCTCTGTCAATGACAGGTGATCTATATTTTCAGCTGACAAACGGATGCCATTTTATTTCATTTGCTCTACAAGAAGAACCAGATGCTTTGGGTCAGAATCATGTAAACTGACGCTGTGATGTCGGTAGAATAACTGGAAGACCATTATCACCAGATTGGCTAGGATGAAACAGCCAATCCTAGGAAAAATGACACATGGATTTTAAAAATGTTGAGGAATTTGCTGATCATCGCATTTCTAGGTGGATAATAACCCAGAAGTTCTCAAATGATCTTTATTATCGGTATTTCTATGTTATGTGTTAATAGTATTTTTAAATTGTTTTTCCCTCTTCAGCCATGCCCTGTGACCCAACCTTTATTCTGGGTGCTGCTCCTTGCAACATGATTTGCTCCGTGATTTTCCAGAGCCGTTTTGATTACGCAGATCAAAATTTTCTTAATTTGATGGAAAAATTCAATGAAAATCTCAAGCTTATGAGTACCCCATGGATCCAGGTGAGGTTAAGTGCTTCTTTACCAAGAAAACTCCTTGATACTCTTTCAAAGATGTTGAGAATTCTATATGGAGTGTGAGTTGTTCTCCATGGAATATGCTTTGAAAGCTGGCTATTTGAATACCAGCCAGGTGATAATCCTGGAAATCAGACCCTTTGTTGTTCTTTTAGGGCTTTGTGGCTGTTTTCTGCTGTAGATATATTTCCTTTCCTTGCTTTCCATAGATTACAGCTATTTGTTTAGCTAAATAAAAAAAAGTATTTATTTTTTATTGGAAAGGCAGATTTACAGAGAGAAGGAGAGACAGAGAAAGATCTTCCAGTCACAGATTCACTCCTCAAATGGTTTCTATGGCCAGAACTAAGCTGATCTGAAGCCAGGAGCCTCTTCTGGGTTTCCCACATAGGTACAGGATTCCAAGATGTTAGGCTATTTCCCACCGTTTTCTCATGCCACAAACATGGAATTGGATCAGAAGTGGAACATCCAGACATGAAATAGTGCCCATACGGAATGCTGGCACTAGCAGACAGAGGATTAGCTAGTGGAACGATTGTGCCAGTCCCTGAAACAGTCCAAAACCAGGAACCAGAAACTTCTTCTGGGTCTCCCACGCAGTTGCAGGGTCCCAAGACTTTGGGCTGTCCTCGACTGTTTTCCCTAGCCACAAGCAGGGAACTAGAAGGGAAGTGGAGCTGCTGGGACATAGGATCCTGGCACATGCAAGGCGAGGGTTTTAGCCACTAGGATGCTGTGCCAGGCCCAAAGATTAAATGTTTTTCTCTTAAATCTCAGCTAGTCAGGATAGAGATTTATGGAATGTGAGGTGTCAGAAAAAAAAAGAGATAGGAAGACATAGGTGAGATTGATAAATAGAATAAAAAAGGTGGGAAGAAGAAATGACACTTAAAAAAAATAAAATGGAAGGCCCGGCATGGTAGCTTAGTAGCTGAAGTCTTCACCTTGCATGAACCAGGATCCCAGAGGGACACCGGTTCTAATCCCAGCAGCCCAGCTTCTTATCCAGCTTCCTTCTTGTGGCCTGGGAAAGCAGTCGAGAACAGCCCAAAGCCTTGGGTCCCTGCACTCACGCAGGAGACCCAGGAGAAGCTCCTGACTCCTGGCTTCAGATCAGTACAGCTCTGGCCTTAATGGCTGTTTGGGGAGCGAATCAATGGATGGGGGATCTTCCTCTCTGTCTCTCCTCCTCTCTGTATATCTGCCTTTCCAATAAAAATAAATAAATCTTAAAAACAAACAAACAAAAAAAGGAAAATGGAAGGGAAGGAGGAAGGGAGAAGTGAAGTTCTTGCAGATTGGCCCTCTGCTGCAGTGGCTGGTGCTCCAGCAGCTCTGAGAGGTCAGCTGGAGTGACAGTCAGTCTTCTCAGGTCCCCTCTTAGTCCGTGTCCAGACCAGAGTATGCTCATAGCTTTCTGAGTTCTTCTGTGTACACAAACACATTAGAATGATTTAACTAGTTTATTAGAAGGTCAGAGTAGGAGGGAGGGGAAGGGAGAAGGAAGAAAGAGAAAGAATGCTCATTTACCAGTTCATTCTTCAATAATTGTGATGATTGAGGCTGAGACAGATTGAAGCCAATGACCTGGAACTCAGTCCAGGCAGGGCCCCAAGAACTTGGGGCGTCACCTGCTACTCCCCATGGTGAGCATTAGCAGGGAGCTGGGATAGCCAGCAAAGCTGAGAGTCAAACTCACACACGGATGTCTGAACTTGTGTTCTAATTGTGACACCACATGCCTATCTTCATGGGTACTTGTTTTTTCAGACAGAAAAGTGTATTTGCAAAGGGAACATGTGGGCAGGAAAAGAAGTGGAAAGGGGAAATCACATCCCAGGAGAAAGCTGGGAGGTGGGGTGCCTCTGGACAGGAGAGATGGAGGGACATCAAAGGTTTGAGGAAGGGTCTTGGGCTTTTAAGCCTTCTCTTACCCCTCCTTGTTGGGCGGGAACCTACAGGTAAGATGTTCCCCATTGGTGGTCTCTTCACCGTAGGTTAGGCAATACTTGTGCCCCACCTGAAGGGTGGCCAAGACCTCAGCAGGCCTGGATGGTCTCAGAGGCTTAACTTTTGCTTTTTTTCATTCCTCCAAAACACAATAAATGAAGTGATTTCGTTCATCCTGTGGGTCCCTGCTGGGGTTCTTTGTAGGGGCCACCTCTGTACCAATGGGGAGATCCATCTTGTCTCTCAAACTTTTTCCTAATGTTTAGGGAGTCTTAGGGAGTCATAGCTTTTTTTTTTTTCTTTTAAGATCTCTTAAATGTTTTAAAGTTACTGATTATTTACACCTTGCTTCTAGTGACCTGAATTAGCAACACTTTCAGTTGGAACCTGTAGCTTACTCTCTAGCTTTATCTGCTCATAAGCAGGCCGGGCAGTGGTACAGAAAAAGAATCAGGTACTTTCTCTTTAGATACTGGGGGGGTCAAAGAAACCCCAAGACTTGAGGATAAGCCCCAACGTGGTGTTTGTAGTGGATGGCCTGTTTCCCAATTGAAACGAGAGGATAAAGACAGAAGCGTCCTTGAGTTCATATCTCTCGCAAGTCTGAAATATCTTTCAAGCTTGTCTCCAGTCTGTGGCGTTCAGGGGTGTCCTGAGGTTCACAGGGAAGGGAGGAAGGTGAGGGCGAGGTTAGACCCGCAGCTGCTCAGCCTTCCAAGCCTCCTGGGACATATCTGTCAGAAGTGGCATGTGCCGGGATTGACCAGTTTCCGTTTTCCGCACCATGCTAGTTATGGCACTCCTGCCTCTTCAGATATAGCCTGGTCCTGTTCTGCGGGCATACATGTCAGAAGTAGCATGTCCCAATATTGAGAAGTTCCTGTTCCCTGCATCTTGCTAGACCTGGGACTCCTGCCTGGTCAAGTATATCCTGGTTTTGCTAGCCTTAATCAGGATCCAGGGGTCAAATAAGTCCCAGTTTGTAAGGATACACCGAGAGGCATCTGGGGGTGCACTTGTGAATTCTGCTGAGATCCCATCTTGTGAAGTCTTCTCGCGGTTGAGTAGGGTCATGTGGCTCCAGTCTGAATCTCTTTTCCATGCCCCACGTTGGGTGCCAGGGAAAATATGTTATCAGAAAAGCCTGGTGGGTTTTTTCCTCAGCTTTTTATAGAAATTAAAAGCTAGGAACCGGTTGCAGACAGAAAAGTTTATTTGCAAAGGGACCAGGTGAGCAGGAAAAGCAGAGGGAAGGGGAAGCGCCTCCTGAGAGGGCCAGGAGTGGGGTGCCTGTCAAAGGAGAGGGGGGAGATACGTCACGAATGCTTTTTAAAGCCCAATTTAAGGGGGGAATTAAAAAAAAAAGATGTATTGACTAAGGAAAAAAAAGTCCTATTTCGTGCTCTATTGTGTTAACTCAGGTGGGATCCTTTTGAAATGGTTGTCCGTTTGCCTTGAAAGGTTTTGATAAAATAACTACTTCTTTTCCACTCAGAGCTCTGGATTAGATGAAGTGAAGGTGTATCTTCCATCAATCCTTCAAGCAGTTCTCAGGCAGGTTAGAAAAGAGAAACACAATCGTTCTGTCTGCAGCCAGGAGCCAGGGTCCCACCCTGCAACAGGCTGCACCTGCCAGGAGCACTGGCAAGGGAAGCTGGGAGGGAGGAAGGGGGAGTGAAATGCTACAAAACATCCACATTGCCTTTCCTTTCATTCAGCTTCCCTCTCCCTTCTTGCTGCCAATCCTTGTTGTTTTGAATTCTGATAAAGTTTGTTATGACAATTCTTTCTTGGTTTCTCAAAACAAGGTTTTTGCAGGTAGGGCACTTTGGAGCCATCGACTGTGCCATTTTGGCCTGTGTCATACTGTGACCTGAATACGTAAACAGCACAGACCTATCCACATTGTCACAACAGGGAGCTATCACCTGGAGAAAAGAGCTACACTCTTTGTTTTATAGACAACAATACAGATACCAAAAGATAGAGAATTCCAACCCCTTGACTGGCAGTTTTCTCCTCACAAGTCTTTTTTTTTTTTTTTTATGATTTATTCATTTTCGTTGGAAAGGCAGATATACAGAGAGGATGAGAGACAGAGAGGAAGATCCCCCATCCGATGACTCACTCCCCAAGTGGCTGCAACGGCCAGAGCTGCACGGATCTGAAGCCAGGAACCTGGAGCTTCTCCTGGGTCTCCCACATAGGTACAGGGTCCCAAGGCTTTGGTCCATCCTCAGCTGCTTTCCCAAGCCACAGGCAGAAAGCTGGATGGGAAGCAGGGCTGCCAGGGTTAGAACTGGTGCCCCTATGGGATCCTGGTTCATGCAAGGCAAGGACTTTAGCTGCTAGGCCACCGTGCTTGACTCCTCCATCACTCTTTGAGCGATTGCTTGAAAGCATGCACATGGCCCCCAGTGACATCTCCAGGGCTTTGATGAAAAACTTCTGCTACCCCACATGCTGGTTCACCAAGCAACATTTAGATATACCTTCGTGACACTACTTGGCAGAAATGTCCTGGGTTGGGATGTCAAAGAGTGAGAATGTTTGGGAGCACAGATGCTGTGAGGAAGCCCTGAGTAGGTCATGTTAGATGCATCTCCTGGGATGCTGGCTGGGATGGTGAAGCATAAATCTCATCACAGCCTTGCTCTGTGTTGAGCTAGTGCATCGCGTGATAGAAGTAACCACCATGTTGGCATGCGGGCTCTTACTCCTAACACTGATCTAGATTCTGTGGCGGCTTTGCAGCCCTCCCGTATTCACACTGTCATCATTCTGTTCCCGTGGCTGCTTGCTCAGAGCGCCCACAGCAGGGAGCTGCCCTGTGCTTGGGCTCAGGTGGCTCATCCCTCTTCTGTCCTCAGCTGTGCATGTGAATAACCACAAAACTCTTGCCAGTCTGTGTTTTTACATAAAGATGCATAAACGCAATGTGTGAGTACAGGAAACTATTGTCATCTTTGAACATGGAGTCAACACAGATGTACTGTATATGAACGATCAAATATTGCTCATTGAGGTGGAGAGGGTGGCTTTTTTCATCTCTGTTTTGATACATAGTGGCACATTCTGTACATGTCTTTGGTATGTGTTTTTAATTAAAATTTTTTGTATTATTTTTTTAAGATTTGCAATACTTTTCCTATACTCATGGATTTTCTCCCAGGGAGTCACAACCAAGTGCTTAAAAATTTTTTTTATGTAAAAAATTATGTTTTGGAGAAAGTCAAAGAGCATCAAGAATCTCTGGACGTTAACAATCCCCGGGACTTCATTGATTGCTTTCTGATCAAAATGGAACAGGTAAAATGTCATTTATTTGCCTGTGTTTTGTGGCAGGATATTTTTTAAGGCTTTTTGATGTGACTATATATTCTTTTGTTCAGGGCATAGGAATCTCCCAGTTTCTTTCTTTCTCTTGTAATGATTTTGCTCAGGAAAAAATGCTTGGTGCATTCAATAGGAGGGAGGAGTAGGAGGCCTCTGTTCTGCCATATTGTAGAAGTCATATTCTGAGAATTGCAAAGTCTTAATTCTGACCTATGAC
Source organism: Ochotona curzoniae (assembly GCF_017591425.1). NCBI lineage: Eukaryota > Metazoa > Chordata > Mammalia > Lagomorpha > Ochotonidae > Ochotona > Ochotona curzoniae. Next base: position 27,148,439 of record NW_024466512.1, on the reverse strand, counting down.
ATTTTTTAAGATCTTGCCCTAATTTCTATCAGTTAAGATTGTGTGTGCAGCGAAAACCCAGGTAACAGTGACCTGATGAATTATTGTCCTTATTTATTTCACAAGCCGGAAGTCTCAGGTTAGTCCAGGACTGCTGCTGGATCCCTGAGCCATCGTGGCCTGTATCCTATGACTACATAAACATTCATACTTGTGCTCAAATACTTAAGTTCCAAGTGATATCTGGACCTTGAAGAAGAACAAAGAGGAAGTGGCCGGAAGCATCCTTTGTATGTGTCGTTGGCGCACATGTGCTGCATGGTCATCATACCTACAGCAGTAACTGGGGAATGGAATTTTGAGGCAAAAAAAACAAAGAAAGAAAAAGAGAAAAAATTAGGGAGAGTGATAGGAAATAAAGATTGGGTCGATGAGATACATAATCTGTTATTTCATGCAATTGAAATTTCATACTACACTGTCCAGTTTCTACATGTATTTACTTTTGGAACAGCTGAGTTACTTTGGATTCTATCTAAAGGTACTGGAAAATAAAATAACTAAATGCTCACATAATTCCTAGGAAAAGCATAATCAACAGTCTGAATTCACTGTTGAAAGCTTGCTGGCCACTGTGACTGACTTGTTTGGAGCTGGCACGGAGACGACGAGCAGCACCCTGAAATACGGACTCCTGCTCCTGCTGAAGCACCCGGAGGTCACAGGTACGCTCCTCATTGGTGAGCAGGGTGAGGCCAAGACGTTGGCAGGTGCCCTCCACCTTGTTTCCCTTATAGAAGCTTCTCTGAAAAATCTGTGCCATCAGCTGTAATGGATGCAAAAGCAATGAAGGGATAAAAAGTGAAGCAAATATGCCCAATAAAGAAGCCTGTGTGAGCACTGATACAGAGGCATCGGAGCTCTCCAAGGAAGGACCAGCATGAGTAGGATGATATGTTGACTCTTTGAAAAGTAGACAAGTTGGAGTGTAGGCATGCGTCTTAGTCCATTTCCTGTGTTTTTGAGGCTGAGTTCATAGAGGAATGAAGGGTCAGGAGCATCTCGTCTGCCTGTTTCTGGTAAGAGCTTCACAGAGGAGGCCTTGGTGATGCCAAGACCATGTGCAGGAGCTGCAAGTGAAAGAAAAATTCAGGAAACTGCTGGACTCCACCCGGTAAGATCAGCATTAACCCCTCCTGAAAGTGGAGCCCCATTGCCTACGCCGTTCTGCCTGTAGGTTCCTTACCTCTCACCCCACCATTCAGAGGGCACGTGAGCTTTGAGGAGAGATATTGTGACCATGTCCAGATGATGGCAGTATGTTCTTACAGATCTTTCCTTATTCTGAAAATGTGGTATTCTAATGCTATGGCAGGGAAATCAGAAACTAAAAGTATAGTGGATTTTCCAGAAAATTGATGAAATGACTTGTGAAAATTTCCAGTCTGGAAAATATTTTGTTATGCTTTAAAATTGATTTTTCTTTGAAAGGCAGTGAGACAGAGACATAGAGTGAATGAAAGAGCTTACATTTACTGATCACTTCCACAAAGGCCCACAACATCCAGGACTGGGCCAGGCTGACGCAGGGAGCCTGCAGCTCCATCCAGGTCTCCTGTGTGGACAGCAGGAACTCGGGCAGGTGAGCCATGCCTGCTGCTGTAGGCCCCAGTCTCCCAAGGATTAACTCCACAGCACAGCTTGTTTCTCAAGGGTGTAACAGGAAAGGCAATCATGGCCTGATACATTTAGCCTGTGGCTTGACTGCAATCTCCTTCCTTCCTGCTTCCCCTTGTTGCATGTCCTTGGGGGAGCTTAGGTGTGGCTTAGCAATCTCCCTCCTTCTTGTTTCCCCTTGTTGCATGTCCTTGGGGGAGCTTAGGTGTGGCTTAACCATTGGGAGGATCCTGGGAGGGTCCAAGCAGACTATAAAAGATGCAGCTTGACTTCAAATAAACGGCATTCGGCATTCTCCTCACAAGAATGACCCACTGTGTCTGTGTGTTGTCTGTCTTGTCTGTCTCATAACCCTAGTCCCTCCGCTCGACTCAGGGCTCGGAGTACGTGGCGACGCGGGCGTTGCCAACATGCTGCCTCCCAGGGTTCACATTAGCACAAAGCTGGATGGAAGCAGGAGCGGTTGGGACTCAAACTCAGACACTGATATGGGATGTTCATGTTACAACTGGTGTTTTAACCTCCGTATCAAACATAAAAAATGTTGTTATAAATAAAATGTAGAAAATACAGTGAGAGGAAGTGTTTATACGTTTATTTGTGGGTACATAACCTCACATATTTTGTGAAGTATCAGTGATGATGTGAGCTCTTTTTTCTCTTACAAACATGTTTTAGACATTGTCTAAAAATAAAGTAATAGAAATAGTCATTACTAGAAATTTGAACTTAAAGTTTGGAGGAAGCTTCTAGAGCTTTAAAATTTTTATTAGTATAAAGAGAAAGTATTTCGTGTGTTAAATAGATTTAGCTATAAGATAGCTATACTTCCCTCCTTCTCAAATTTTCTCTTCCAGTTCCCTTCCTCCTCTACCTTATTTTCTATTAATTTTTGTAAAGCTATAGTTTTACTCCACTCCATAATCACAGGCTTAATTCACCATTGGCCATAATATTCAGCAAGTAAAAAGTAGGAAGACCACAATTCCATAGGAGTGTAAACAGGGCTAAAACCAAAAATCATATCACAAAATGTCTTTCATTCTTGTACTTTTTATATTCTATATTAACTGACATGTTTCAGAGAAAACATGTGTTTGTCTTTTTGAGACTGGTTAATTACACTATGTGTAATGGTTTCCAACTGCATCCATTTTGTCACAAACAAACAGAACTTCAATTTTTTATGACTGAGTAGTGTTCTGTGGAGTGTGTGCATATATATATATATATATATATTTATTTATTCAGTCATCAGTCAGTGAACATATGGGTTGATTCCGTATTTTAGCTATTGTGAATTGAGGAACTACATTAAATGTGTAGGTACAGGCAAGTCTTTTGTCACTAAAATTCGAATGTACTATCTGTTATAGCGCAAATGTAATTCTTGCTTGTAGTGGTTTAATTTCTTTGGAGTAAATTCCCAGAAATGGAAGGGCTGTGTTATATGGTAAATCCATTTTTTTTTCATCTTTATGGGGAATCTCCCTAATGATTTCCATAATTGTTACACAATTTACATTCCCACCAACAGCATGTCTTTGGGGTATGCGAGGATGAGAGCATATTATTGCAAGTTGACAGTAAACACTTCACATACACATACTTATATACTAACAGATTTGTTAATAAATTCAGTTTTTTATATCCTTCATTTCTGTTTTCCTTTTTGCAAGACAGTAATTTCTTGAGGTTATATGACCTGAATATTTATATTTTGAAGATTTAATAATTTGTATTGATTATCCTGTTTGTTAGTATTTAGATATGTACAGATATAATGCTTACTTTATGAGAAAGTTATATCTGCCCATAATATAGTCATTCTTTCTCCAAGTCTAGATGTGGAAGTGTATTTCAGATAGCTTGTATAAAAGTAAAAAGATAAATTTATTTTGATACAAAGATGAAAATTCCATGTGTAGATTTTTTTTAATAACACTCATTGTCCATGAACTTTTTAAAGAGTTGTCATATTTTAGGCCTTGTGGTATTGCTGGGTCCACTTTATCGTGCATTATGTGACACTAAACTGCTGTGAAATTTGTTCCATTTTTGTTCCCTTCTGTTAATTCTTATTTGTATCTTTCAGCTAAAGTGCAGGAGGAGATTGAGCGTGTGATCGGCAGACACCGGAGCCCCTGCATGCAGGACAGGAGCCTCATGCCCTACACGGACGCTGTCATCCACGAGATCCAGAGATTCATTGACCTCGTCCCCACTAACCTGCCCCATGCAGTGACCAGTGATATTAAGTTCAGAAGCTACCTTGTCCCTAAGGTAAGAGTATTAATTAGCTAACAATGAAATACCAAAGCAACTGTCTTCATCAAGAGAAAAGGGTTATTCAATTAATAGCTTTGGACATTCAGAGTTGAATATTGGGCCAGAGGAAAGGGCATGGCGTGAACAGGGCAGGACTGTGCTGAGCAGGCGTCTTGTGGTAAGCCAGGAAGCAGAGACAGCAACTGGTGCTGATTTAAGCCTTTAGAACTATTCTTTAATAAGAAATTCCTTTGAGAGTACACCGCAGGACTTAAGAGCATCCCACGGGGCCCATCTGCTAAGCTGCATGATTGGACTGAGATTCTACCCTCTTACTATGACCAATCTGAGTTTTAAGTGCTGCGTGTGTTGGTGGGCCAAGACATGTTCAGATGATAGCAACATGCTTGCTTTTCCTATGCTACACCTCTATTCTTGAAATTCTGAGGTCCACAGTATGCTTTCCCAGGGCACAAGTAGGGAGCTGGATGGGAAGCGGAGCTGTCGGGGTTAGAACCGGTGCCATATGGGATCTGGCACATACAAGGCAAAGGCTTTAGCTGCTAGGCTATCATGCTGGGCCCAGAAGTATGGTTTTATTTTAATGAGAAATGTTCTTTTGTTGCAAAATTTTAAAATCATAGTACATAGACAGTGCCTATTATTAAAAAATGATGCTTGTTTTTGTGCCAAATAAATCCATACTCTTAGTTCCATTTTTCTGATATTTTATTTTCATACGAACCAGTGCTCACATGGGATACTACCACACCACAGTGGAAGCTTTGGAGATTCTGGGCCATGTGATGGAAAGTAGTCCTCCATCTTTTTTATGTGTTAATATTTTCTTGGAAATTGTATTTCAGGTATATGTTTTGGGCTAGAATATTATTCATATGATGTCATGTGTGTTCCATTGCATCACATTGTAGCTAAATGCAGGTAAAGTCAGTTTATTCCTTTACTGCTGGTGTTAAATCGTCACTCGGAGGTCTGTCAGAACTCTCCATTGCTGGGCCTGGGGTGATGGCTCAAATGACTAATCCTCAGGTGGGGAGCACCGCGATCCTGGCTGTCTCACTTTGCATGCAGCTGCCTGCTTATAGTCTGGGAAGACAGTGGAGGATCCTTGGGACCCTGTACTTAATGTGGGATACCTGAAGGATTCTGGCTCCTGGGTTGGATCACATTGGCTCAGATCTGGCTACTGTGGCCCTTTGGGGAATTACCTAGTGGATGGAGGATCTTTCTTTCTGTCCTTCTCTCTGTAAATTTGATCTGCCTTTCCAATGAAAATAAATAAACCTTAAAAAGAATTCTCCATTGTTGAGATTCTATTTTTTATAGAAAATTAAAAAAAGAAAAATTATTATTTTAAAAAGATTTATTTATTTATTTATTTATTTATTTATTTATTTTATTGGAAAGGCAGATGTACAGAGAGGAGGAGAGACAGAGAGGAAGATCTTCTGTCCGATGATTCACTCCTCAATGGCTGGTGCTGCGCCAATCCAAAGCCAGGAGCCGGGAACTTCTTTCCAGGTCTCCCACCTGGGTGCAGGGTCCCAAGTCTTTGGTCCATCCTCAGCTGCTTTCCCAGGCCACAAGCAGGGAGCTGGATGGGAAGTGGAGCTGCTGGGATTAGATCCGCCGCCCATATGGGATCCTGGCGTGTTCAAGCGTTTTACCATTGCACTATCACACCAGACCCCCCAAAAGAAAAATTATAACGTAGTACTGCCAGAGTTTGTGAACACTATGTCATAATTCATGTAACAATTTTAATACTGACCTATGATCCTTGCCTGAATCAATGATCTTACCTCAATATTGCAAAGTGGTGAATATTTTCAAAATTTTTATCCCTCCTTTTTTAATAGATTAGAATCCATCTACAGTGAAGAGCTTGTCCACATTTTTAAAGTAAAAGAAATATGTTACATTCCAATGGTATTCCATAAATCTTACTGTATTTCATTGGTACAAAAGTCATTTTAATTAGATCATACTTCCATTCAGTAAGTCCTATGAAGAATTATCCAGTACTTCTGATTTTTCTAAAGCCAACACAGTCTTCCACTTAAGATGAAATCCACATATAGGTTGTGTGGAAACTGAGTTGATGAAGAGAACAGCAAGTGATGAAAAGTATCTGTGTGTAAGCTTAATGATCAAAATATCGGGGCTGCACTCTGGTGCACAAGTTTCCAGGTCCTCAGTACTCCTGCACTGTTGGAAGATACTTAAAAAATCGTCGCTTCTACGCTCAGACTACTTGTTCTGTCTTTCTGGAAAAAATCGCTGCTGACTTCCCCCCATTCTATTTTATTTTTAATTTTATGATATAATTTCATAGGCTCTTGGATTTCTTTTACTCCCTCCCCAAATTCTCTCCACTCAGCTTATTTCCCTCATATTATTACAATAGTATGGTCCTTCATAAGCAGTCATAAGTCCATCCTGCTATTTAAGTGTATCTTGACATTGCCAATATAGACAATGGCAGATAGCCCAGCAACCTATTATCAAGATATATCCAGCAGTTTCATTGGGAGTCCATCTTTGATCTGGAAGTAGAGAGGCATACTGCATTGTATCCTCACATCTGGATACGATAGTCTCGGTAACATAGTGACTATACATTCCCTTAAGTGAGAAGCCATAAAACAAAAATCAACAACAGGAACAGAGTTAAAAAATGTACAGCATCATGGAGTTCAGTAACATGCTACTGAATCACTAATGTGTTGATGAAGAAATGAAAAAGAAAACACAAAATCTTCTTGGACAAAATGATGCTTCTGTGTGATCAATGGGTCATCACTGCTGCTTCTACATGTGGGTTCTCTAATGTGTACACCAGGGACTGAAGTAGGTGACTTCTGTTTCTTGCCATTCTTAGACATTTTTCTTGCTTGATTATCTATTTCTCTTTTTTCCAGGGCACAACTGTAATAACATCACTAACTTCAGTACTGCATGATAGCAAGGAATTCCCCAATCCAGAGAAATTTGATCCTGGCCACTTCCTGGATGAGAGTGGTAACTTTAAGAAGAGTGAGTACTTCGTGCCTTTCTCAACAGGTAATATAAGTTCATTTCCATTTGTGCTTCAGGGGACAAGAGAGCTTGCTGGCATGATTTGGAATTTACATGGCATCTCCTTGGGCAGTGGTTGATGTGCTCTTTGAACATAATCATGAATACAACTCCCAATGCCTTGAGTCTTCTTTGCTTGTAATACATCCTTATTATTGAGCCAGACTAGTGGGGATTGGAGTGTTGACCCACCTTTGATAGATCACCCAGCTAACCAAGTGTTCTTAGAAAGCGAAGCTCATTAAGGCTTTCTTCTTTTATCATGAGAAAGATATACAAGTCTACAACTTTGAGTATCTTCTCTGTGGTGGCTGCCACTCTCTAAATAAACTATAGAGATATAATAAGTATCCTCGAGAACATCTAAGCATCTGTGGGGCTGACTTGTGAGTTAGGAAAGCAGACGAATGAACTGATTGTTGCAATCCAGTGGGGTGAGTGCTGAAAAAGGAAACCACAGGTTGCTGGCTGCGCTGGAGGGAGAAGCTGTCTACCTTCTAAACCGTCTATGCCTCATAACATTTCAACAGGAGAGAGGAAATTTCAGCTCCCTCTCTAGAGTCGAGAACAAGAAAAAGATAAGTCCAGGCACTTCGACAGAGGAGATAAGCTCCAGGAACAAGTTGTGTATAGACTCAGGGATCAGAACCAGAGCACCAGCTACAACAGGAACACCCTTGGACTGTTATAGGAAATCTGCTGGGATACCTAGTACTGTGATCTGACTCTGCTCATGGGTTATATGTCTTTCATGACTCTGCCCCGATTGCTGAAAAGTGTGCATAAGTTTCTGATGTGAAATCACATTCTTTTTTTCCCAATGGCTTTTGTTACTTGCTTTGGATCATGGCAAGTTTGAATCTCTCTTTTTATCAGGGTTGAAAAACAAATAGAGTATGGTATTTAAAGTAGTGCCTCTTTCAGTGGAGGCATGAATGTAACAAAGAAACCTAGAGAGGTTAAGCTGTACTCCGTGACAGGACCGCAAGCATAAATAGTTGCTGATGTTAGCTTGTTGGATAGATGGAATGGCTTACTTGGCAAAGCTTGAAATTTCATGGGATATTTGAGCTGAGAGTAGAAGAGGTGAAGAATGTAAGGAATGATGTTGGGCATCACATTGGGGATAGAATGCTAAGGATCTCACATCAAGCCATTTTGAGCTTTGCCGAGGATAGCTCCACCTGTCTATCCAACCATTCCATGAGCCATCATCCTATGTCCTTCAATTCATTTGCCTGTTCAGTCATTACTGCATGCTTTTTTATGGCAGTTCACAACACAGTATTTAAGGAGTAAGTTCTCTACATTTGCTGTTTTTAGGAAAACGGATATGTGTTGGGGAAGGCCTGGCCCGCATGGAGCTATTTCTCTTCCTGACCAGCATTTTACAGAACTTTCAGCTGAAACCTTTGGTTGACCCAAAGGACATTGATAGTACTCCTATTGCCAGTGGATTTGGACATGTGCCACCTTCGTACCGGCTCTGCTTCATTCCTATCTGAAGAAGGGAGGATCATCTGCTCTGCTGTCATCTGTAACTCCCCCGCCTGTGGGAGCATCATCTTCCCCCTTTCCCTGTCATCCCCTCACTCACTCCTTTCCCTAAAGATTTTGAGTTTGCTGGGTCACTGCCCATTAGATCCACTATGCATTTTATGTATAACACACAAATTGATCACCACAAGGCTAATACTTATGCTCAGTTATTAGTATGCTATTACTATAAAACAATACAATGGTAGAAAACAAAAAATGGTAATTCAGAACCATTTCACTTCTGGATGTTATAAATAAAATATTTTACTAATTTCTGGGTCAGTTCTCAGACTTCCATTTCTCTAGTGAATAATGCAGGGAAAAAATAAAAAGAATAGTCCCAAGAGGCCGTGCTGGTTCTCTTAACATAGACACAGAAGTGGACAAAGGGTAAGAAGGTAGAAAGTTCTGTTTGCTGCCACCTAGTGGTATTGGAAAGAGAGACATTGTCCAGGGGCCGTTCAGAATTGTAGTGAAGCATTGAGAGACTTAACTGTAGGGAGGATGAACATCCAGTGGTAGAATCCATGTCCCTACTTTGGTGTTACAAAAAATTTTTTTTGAAATATTATTTTTCTTTAAAGATTTATTTATTTTTGTTAGGAAGGCAGATTTACATTGAGAAGAAACAAAGATCTTCTGTTCACTGGTTCACTCCCCAAGTAGCTGTAATGGCTGAAGCGGAGCTGATCCAAAGCCAGCAACCTCCTCCCATATGAATTTTTGGGCCATCCTCTATCATTTTCCTAGGCCACAGCAGGGAGCCAGGTGGGAAATGGAGCAGCTGGGACACAAACCAGTGCCCCTATGGGATCCTAGCACGTGCAAGGTGAGGTTTGAGCCATTGAACCGTTGTGCTGGGCTGAAATACTCTTTTTATTTCTTGTTGCCAGCTTAGAGACACGTATGCATATGTACTTTCATATTTTTAATCATACATTTTCCCATAACAAGAACAAAAGTTCATAGAAAACATCACCAGATTCCTTTATTTTTTTCATCTCCATTGCATGGTTTCGTGCTTAATGTGAATCTGATGGCATTTTGATGCCAACTCTAAAATCATTATCTCTCCTCTCTCCCTTCCCCGTCTCTCTCTCTCTCTCTCTCTCACACACACACAAAGTGAGACAGTGAGTGAGAATGAGTGACCTTCTATCCAGCAGTTTATTCTCTGAATCCCCCCGTGGGAGGGGAAAAAGGGGAGTAGAAGCTGGGAGCTGGAATTCAAGCAAAGTCTCACATGTGATTCAGAGAAATTCCTACACCTATAAAACCATATTATGGAAAATAATCTACATTACAAAATGAAAGTGTTTCAAAAGCTCATCATTTATTCTTGTGTCCTTTGTCACCACAGGTTGAGGTTGTCAGTTTCTGAAATTCCTATAAATGAAAATAAACAATAGATATTCTTTGAAGAAAAGGAATACAACTGTATGCATATTGTATACATATAAGTATGTGCATATTAATCAGGAAGTGAGATGACTGAATGCTATCAACACAATCATACAGACTTAAGTTATTGCCAGTTAAGGTAAATCTGATTGCAAGAGATGAGCAATTTTAAACAAGCGACTGTATGAGCTATGAGAGCCATAAGTAAAAAGAAATTTGAAAAGAATCATTTCCTTTTCTCAGAGGCAGATTATGTCAGTATAAAAGCTCATGAACTTGCTGATAACTTGCAAGTCTGAATGAAATATCCGAGAAGATGCAGGCAGGGGCAGAGAGAGCACAAAGATATTTGTTTTTTTGGGGGGATTGGGTTATTTCACTGAGCATAATGGTCTCCAGTTGGGATCATTTTGTTGCAAATGAGATAATTCCATTTTTTTCAATGGCTGAGTAGTATTTCATTGAGTAGATGTACCAGTTTCTTTATCCATTCCTCTTTCGATGAGTATCTGGGTTATTTTCATAATGGTCTCCAATTCAGCCCATTTGGCTGCAAATGATTGCATTTCATTCTTTTTAATAGCTGAGTAGAACTCCATAGAATAGATGAAGCACAGTGTCTTATCCAGTCCTCTGTCGATGGGTCTTTAGGTTGTTTCCAAGCTTTTGCAGTTGTTGATTGTGCTGCAGTGAGTACAGGAGGGCATGTTGCTTTCTCATGCATCAGGACCTATGAGTATATTCTCAGTAGTGCAGTTGCTGGGTCACATGGTAGGTGAATTTTCAGTTGTCTGAATATTTTTCATACTCACTTTCTCAGTGGCTGCACCAGGCTGCATTCCTACACTTGATCTTAGCCAAAAGGCCAAGAAGCACCAATCTGCATTCCTACCAGCAGTGGAACAGGGTTCCTTTTTCCCTGCATCCTCGCCAGCAGGTGTTGTTGGTGGGTTGCTCTATGTGGACCATCCTTACTGGGGTTAGGTGGAACCTAAGTGTTGTTTTTATTTCAATTTCCCTTATTGTTAGGAAGTTTGAGCAGTTTTTTCATATGTCTGTTAGCCATTTGGATTTGTTCCTTTGAGAAGTGTCTGCCCATTTCCTTTGCCCATTTCTTTTTTTGTTTGTTTGTTTGTTTTGTTTTTTAATTCTACTTATTATTATTTAAAATTTATGATGTAGTTTTTTTTTTTACTTTCCTTTTATTTGAAATGTGGATACATACATGCACAGAGACAGAGAGAGAGAGAGAGAGAGAGAGAGAGAGAGAGAAAGAGAGAGAGAGAGAGAAAGAGAGTTCTTCCTATCTTCTATTTGCTGATCCCCCTCCCCGCAAATGCCCATCTGTGAATGACCAAATCTGGGCCAGGCTGAAACACAGAACCCAGGACTCAGTCTATGTCTACCTGTTGGTCACACAGTCCTAGTAGTAGAGCTGTCTTTACTTCCTCCTCTAGTGCACATTAGCAGGAAGACAGAACTGGAAGTAGATCTGATACTTTAACTGTATACCCTGATGTGGAAGAGGGCATCCTAGCAGACACTTTTAATGCCATATTACTTGCCCACCCCTTGGCAAACTAGCTGATTTCAGAGAACTCTTCATCTTCAGATTATCTCTGATAATATATAGAGAAGGTGGACTGACAGCTCAGATCTTCAGAAGGAAGAGGTGCAGAGCAGGAAGCAAATGACTGCCCCAAGGAGAATGACTGTGGTTGTTAGGGTTTGGAGCTGTGTCAAGTGGGCAGTGAATTACTGCAACTATACCTTTGACAGAGTTCACCAAGACCTGGGTTCATCTTAGTTCTGAAGATCATAAACCAAACTTTGCTTTGGTCAGCCAGTGAACTAAATTTATGTTTATTTTGAGAATTACCAGTTAGGTTGACTCATAGCAACACATATTTTGTGAGCCCAGGTGAACAGGGCATTTTGTTTGGTGGAAGAGTGTAAGATACGGAGCATAGGGGATTGAGCCTGACCTCAGTGACTGGCGGTTGGCGTGTCCTTGGACGAAGGAAAGACTACAAAGCCTGGCCTCATTATTCTTAGGCAAACTTAATAGAATCCCAGGGGTTTCATGGGTGTAAAAACTCTCAAGTTGTTAGAATTTTGTAACATGACCAATAAAACTTTGGCAAGATTTGACAAGTTACAGTTCTTTAATAACAGAGCTTAGAAATAATGGCACTGATCAATATACAACCAATCTGATGGTATCTTGAAAAAGCATGCCTTTGCATAAGTGTTGCCATTAATGATGTAATAGCATTTATCATCAAGTGCTATTGAGATTATCATTAACAACTGTCACTTTCTACTTGGGTCTACATGTTGTGGTTCTGTGGTCCCATTGTCCTATGGGTCAGTTTAATGATTTTTTGTAAATCCCATCTTGTATTGCTTCTACAGTTGTTGTTCTCTTTATAATTTCCTTTTCTGGCTGTGCAGGGCAGAAGGGTGGGAGTGAGGAGAAGGGGTGGAGTGTCTGATCGGACCATGGGGATTCTCAGCTGTTCCCTCCCCAGAGTGGCCTGCCTAACAGAAGGCCCCAACTGGCACACTCGACGGGGCAGAATGCAGAAAGCGCTGCAGGGAAATGGTCCAGGATTTGAACTAAGATCTTCTGATGCATATTGTTGTATTAGACTATGAACTCCCTGATTCTAGTTGGATCTCCTGATCTCCCAGAGCATCTCTTTTCCCATCTGAAAAATAAAAGGTTGTGATCTCTCCAATGTCATTTTGTAACTCGTGGGGAGGGAATATAGATGGATTTAGCTAAATACATGCCTAGTTATTGAAGATGTCTGAATATGATAGCTGTTTAATGGTTAGGCAGCTACACGCTCATGGAGTGTTCTGAGTATTTTCACTGTCCAGGACAAAGTGTTCTTGATTTTTGGAATGGTGCACAACAAATCATACATGTTGTAGAGTATGCTGATTTTCTTCAACATCATAAATTCCCAATTTGTTGATGAATCTAGAATTTTGAGTAATTTTCTTGCATCAAGTTACTTCAGTGTTTTTCAGTCACAGCTGCATATTGGAACCATATAGATTCAAAAAATGACCCATAGCTTTGCTCCAACTCAGTCTAATCTATAAGATTAGCATGGGAAAGAAGGAGAACATGATTAAAGAACATTTCATTTCTTTCATTAGGACCGTGTCTTCTCAGAAGAGAGTATATAAATTACACCTAGGTGATTGGGCATATTATACATCAATAGCCACCAAATGGATCGAATCACTTTTCATTGCATTGGATGCAAAGAGAAGGGCAAGCTTCTCCAATGAGAGCCTTGTGAAAGCAGCAAGCATGAGGGATCCTCAGGCAAACACCCCTGAATGACATTGTACAAGGTCACACACTGTACTCTTCAAATGTGAGCAAGGCCAAAAAAGTTCAGAACAGATCGAGGAGCAACCTGTACTTAAGCGAGTCAGCCTAATCTTCAGTTGTGAGGTGTGATTCAGAGCACTGAGCTGGTTCTGGGAAATTATATAAAAGCCTTATTGGTGAGCTACTGGCGAGGATTTGATGATTCTAGTGCATTATGATGAATTTCCTGGTTTTGAATGTTATATAATTACTTTATGAGAGAATTACCTTTAAAAAAAAAAAGGATTTATGAGGAATCCCATTCAGTTTGAAACATCTGGTCAGCAATTTTCTTGCAAATGTTCAAGATACATAAAGTTATTTTTGTGGCTCTCTGAAGTTCCCTGCAGGAGACACTGTGACTGTGTGATCAGGTGTAGCCTTAAGGCAACTCAGTTGTCTTGCAGGACCATCACTATGCGCACTGTGTTCCAAAAAGAGAGCCCCCTTCAGCATGGCTGCAGCTCTGAGGAATCTTAAAGACTAAATTTAGAAGTACAGCTTCTAGCTTTTTTCGGGAAGCAACCTCTGGTAACTGCCTCAATTTGAATATCAGTTTCTGCTAACTCTGAGAATAGATTCTAGACGAGAGGCTGTGTCTCCTCACTGTGATCACCCGCTGGCCTCTTCTCGGTCTCTCTCTTGTGAGGCTGCAGATGTCGTGGTCCTGGATATCAGGGACTGAGAGAGGTAGACAGGAGGAGGTCCTCGGACAGTCGCGTTCCTGCATTGTGTTGGTCACACGGGCGTGACTGCTTGGTGATAATTCACTGAACTACCGTGTATGCGTAGGATGTGTGCACTGTTCTCTGTTGTCATGTTCCTGTTAAAAATTTACTTTAAAAAGTTCTAAATCACTGTTCTGCCCAAGTTGAGACTTCGCATAGCTCTTTTTCAGATCTATTTAAAATTATTATTGTGTGATACAGTTCCATAGGCTCTGGGATTTCCCCCTCTCCTTCCCAAGTCCCCTCCTCCGAGTGATACCTCTTATAATGTTACAATAATACAGTCCTTCATAAAGTCATAAGTCCAGCATTCTGCTACTTAAATGTATCCTGACATTGTAATTATGAATAATGGCAGAGAGTTCAGCATTCTATTGTCAAGATACATTTAATAGTTGTTAGCAGCCACAGACTTACAGGCCTTAGACTTGGCATGCCTGACAGCCTGTTGCATTGCAAAACCTACCTTGGGCAATCAGGGCCACAGCAAGTGGGATAGTGTGGCCAGAACATCCCGTGCAAAGCAAGTGGAGCAGAACCTCCACCCTTGTTTCTGTTCAAATAATTAGTTCCTCCCCTGTTTCGATATAGATGATTAGTTCCTTCCGTGTTTCAATATAGATGATTAGTTCAAGAAAATCCATCCCTTTCTCTTCCTTCCCTAGAGAAGAAGGTATATATACATATATGAGGAGTAGAAAAAAGGGCATTGGCACTCTTGTTCACCAAGTACGTGCGTCCATATGTTTCTTGGGCCAGCAGCCTGGGGGCTAGCAGCCTGGCATTCCCAGTCCACCCTCAGGATTTGAGCATCACAAATGTGTTTAATAGAGCAAATGTGCAAGATTCTGTATAGAAATGAGATATCTCTCAGTTTTTGGTTCATTTACCAAATGATCATAATACTATGGTTTGGATGTGCTCAATTCAGGAGTTGTGAACTCTATATTCATCCCTTTCATGGATGGCACAAATCCAAGTACTTGAACGTCCTAGTCTGTTGAACATTAGGAGAAAACTGGATTGGAGTGGAGGTTGGCTTTGAACACATATACTCTGCTGCTGGATGCTGGCATGTGTTCCAAGTGGTGGCTCAACTTGTTGTACCAACATGCCCATGTCAGGGAAAGTTTTTATTTTTTATTTTTTTACTTTTGATGATGTTTATATAGTTGATCAGGAAAGAAAGGATCGAGGGTTATGGGAAAGTGGGTGTGATTACTGTTTCCAAATTTTCTATTTCCTCTTCCTGTATCTGGGGGAGAGGGGAGACAAGGGAAGAAGCCACACTGTGCTTCTGTATGCCTTTCAAATAAACAAATAAAATGTGTTCTTTGAAGGGCATTCTTAGCACGTCAGTGTTTTTTCTGTGCATAGATTCTGGCCTCAGGTGTGGGAATATCAAGCATTATAATTTAGTTAGCATTAATCTTTTGAAATGGTGGCTTTCTGTAGAGGTTCTACCAATGGCAGTCTTTTTGTAATAGTTACTATTGGACAATCATACATAATAGCCCTTTATTCATAAACTCTGAAATTTATGTATCTTAGCTTAGGTTGACATGAGTAACTCTATTTTAACAGTGATATTCCCCCCTCATGATCAAGATATTTTTTTCTGAGGACACTTGAGATCAGTAATCACGTAGCCTGGTTTTGCTCCTCATTGCTGGAATAGACCTGTTCTGCTGGTTGCTGGTCTGATGTGATCCCACAGTGTGGGCCAGATGTTGACAGAAGTCAATATCAAAAACAAAACTCTTTTCACTGTGCTGGAGCCACAACGAGGTTTTAGTAAAAGTGAGTTTTAGGTTAGCTTCAACTGAAGCTCATTACCAAATTTAAGCTTATCAGTTCTGCAGCAGGAGTCACCAGCCAAAGGGCCAGGCCAGTATTGTTTTGCTGTGAGTGGTAGTTATGTGGAATTTTGATGGGCAACAAGTATAAAGCTCAAAAAGGAAAATGCAAAAAATATGACAAATCAACATGAGCATAACAAACTGAGTTTGTGTCTTATGGACAGCGAACAGAGCTAAAATATAATAGCAGGAGATTATGCTTTGGAAGGTAACTACTTGCATAAGTATAGCAAGAACCACATAAAAACCTCAAATTTCACTCCCCCGCCAACAAAAACCACACACAACTCCCCACCCTCCCAAAAAAACACAGTACTTAATCTTTTGGAGATTCTGGGCATAATAAAAAGTGATTTTATTTAGTAAGTACAAGGGTAGGAATACCTTAAACTAGGTCAGCAATTTAAGATTTGCCAATGCTTCCAATTTTATCCTGTTAGGGACAGAATATTTTTATTGGACTTACACAAATAAGGATGCTACTACAGAAACTCAAAATACTGTTCTTTGTGAAAGAATTAAGTAGAGAGATGTAATCATCATCAAAAATTGAAAGAAAAAAAAAGAATTAAGAGGAAGGAGAATGAAGCCATTTTTGCTAACCAAATATACTTTATCTAAGAGTTGTAAACCACAGAAATCTTAAGAAAAAAGTTTCTTTGTAACAGACTCTAAATCAATGTAAGTACAGAATGAATAATGTTTTAAATAGAAGACATAGAAACGTACAGATTTCACTCTTTACTCAGTTTCATGTAATTGGTTCTTGTTTCACTTGCTCTCAAAAGTTTCATGGATTCATCACTTCAAAAAAAAGACTTATTTATTTCATTAGAAAGTCAGATATACAGAAAGGAGGAGAGATAGAGAGGAAGATCTTCCATCTAATGATTCACTCCCCACGTGAGCACAACGGCTGGTGCTGTGCCAATCCAGAGCCAGGAGCCAGGAACCTCCTCCAGGTCTCCCATACGGGTGCAGGATCCCAAAGCATTGGGCTGTCTTTGACTGCTTTTCTGAAGCCACAAGCAGGGAGCTGGATGGGAAGTAGAGCTGCTGGGATTAGAGCCGGTGCCCATATGGGACCCCAGCGCGTTCAAGGCGAGGACCTTAGCCGCTAGGCTACACTACCTGACCTGAATCATCACTTTTTAAAATTGGAATTCTAGAGATCATTCTCTCTTGAAAAGCTGTGCTCCTGTGCTACACAGGAGGTTTCCATCTTCAATACCTCGAATAAATCTCACTTGGCATACTAAAAAAAACGTAGTCCATTGACTTTCAAATTATCATAAGCCTAAATGAAGAATACTTGTTGGAGCCTTTTTCTCTTTTAAAAAGATGTGCAGAGACACAGAGAGGGAAAATCGTAAGGAAGAAGGTCTTCCATTTGCTGGTTCACTCCCACAATGGATGCTAGTGGTTCAGGCTTTCGCTTGACCCACTGTGCCGTAATATTGGCCTGTTAGTCTTTTCCAAAAATTTGATTGCACATATTTTTGCGAAGAATCAGCACTGTTAAAATTATGATTATAGTTCAACCATTGGTTAAGAAAGTCAACATTTTAGAAAGCAACAGAACTGTAGTGCTTTCAGTCCCCTGGGCCTGTGATGGGTTGGAGGAGCAAGGTCAAGGGTCTTACAGACTCCAGGTCTTTTTCAATTAAGATAGCAGTGGAAACTGATCACATCCCATCAGGACCACTCAACTATGTAATAACACAATGCAGCTTAAAGTTTAACACCATTTTACAACTTGAAAATCCTCTCCACACAATCCAGGTGAGCCTCATTAACTATTATCTCTACAAATCAGAGATACATCCTTTTGGGATCCTCAGGAGTTTAACTGGAAATCTTAAAGTCAAAAGACTTAATTTAGAACTCTGATTTCGAGAGAGTCTGTGAAAGATATCAAAAGGCTCAAAATATTTGATCCGAATCGGATGCTTGATCAATGTGAAATAGCAATCATCATTCTAACCATGGTGATTGATTATAGTTACACACTAGATTTCACGAAATCTGTAAAGTGGTTACTCACAAAGCTTAAAAATAGCACCAACCCCCATCTGTAAAATATCCTAAAAATAACTATTTTTTCTTTCCTGGGATAGTTGCCAAAAGGGGAAGTCATGAGTGAAGAATCAAATGATCCTGTTATAAACACTTTTAGTGTCATGTCATAAACAGGAAAAACTTGAGTAGAAGGAATACAATCTCTTGAATGTCAAAGTACATTGCATTATCTGGTTACACAGAAGACACTGAATACACCAAAAAAACCCATGAGCAAAGAATCAACCTATCTTCTAATCTAGGCATTTAAGGGTGCACTTTTATTGTCGAGAATAACTCAAGCAGAGCTGGATAGAAAGGAGCTTACTGAAGCTAGGTAAAAGTTGAGGAAGAGACCAGTTACATGGAAACTATACCTTTTTCTTCTTTAATGAAAGAACACCTTAGCTGTCAGCAACTACCTAGGCTGCCTTGTACCTAGACAAGTGTTACACTGCTGGGAGAAAAGCAACTAGTAGCTAGTGGGAACTCTGGGCCTGGTTGATGCCAAATTTGTGTTAATTCTACCACTGTGCCAGCATAGGTGACTATTCTGGGTTTTTTTTTTTCCTTTAAGATAGGTAGGGATGGACCTGGTGTGATGGCTCAGTGGCTGGATCCTTGGCTTGCTTGTGTCAGGATCCCATATGGGTACCAGTTTGTGTCCTGGTGGCCCCGTTTCCCATCCAACTCCCTGTCTGTGGCCTGCGAAGGCAGTAGAGAATGGCCTAAAACCTTAGTACCCTGAACCCTTGTGGGAGATCCAAAAGAAGCTCCTGGCTCCTGAGTTCAGATCAGCTCAGCTCTGGTTGATCTTGGGGAGTGAATCAGCAGATCTCAGATTTTTCTCTTTGTATCCTTTTCTCTGCAAATCTGCCTTTCAAATGAAACAAAATCTTAAAAATAAAAAAGATATACGGTGAAGGCAGGACTTGACAGGCTGGGAGATGGCACCCTGAATCCTAGCTGGTGAGGCAGAGCTGCCCAGGGAGAGGAGTTTGGAGATGTTATTTGATTGGGAGTAGCTGAGGGCATGTTTGACTGGGGAGGAATGACTTTTGGGGTCCTGCATGGAGCAGGTCTCTGCACTCACATGTAGGGTGAGGCAGCTGAGACAGAGAGGGGAAACTGGAGGGTATGTCTTGATCAGGCAGTACACCCATGTTGGCGATCTGTGCCACACTAAAGGGCATTGTCTGCTGATCAGTGGCACATGCAAAAGCTGGGACTGAGGGGCATGCTTGACTTGGCCAGGCCACACTACCTGCCTGTGAGTGGTAGAGCAAGGAAGGGCTAGACCACATCAGGCTGGGCTGCAGCACCCACCAGAATGCAAAAGAATTGGATCTGGGGGCTTTTAAGATTTATTTTATTGGAAAGTCAGATACACAGAGAGGAAGAGAGAAAGAGAGGAAGCTTTCCCATCCGTTGATTCACTCCCCAAGTGACTGCAACGACTGGAGCTGCGCTGATCTGAAGCCAGGATCCCAGAGCTTCTTCTGGGTCTCCCATGCAGGAGCAGGACCCAAGGCTTTGGGCTAACTTTGACTGCTTTCCCAGGCTACAAGCAGGGAGTTGGATGGGAAGTGGGGCTGCTGAGATTAGAACCGGCATCCATATGGAATCCCGGTATGTTGAAGGTGAAGACTTTAGCCACTAGGCTACTAGGCTGGACCCTGGATGCAGATTCTGTAGAAGACTTGTGGGTTTGACTCTGGGGGAACTGCAGCACTTGCAGGTTTATTTGCAGACCTGGGGGTGATGACAGGCTAAGACAGACCAGACTGTGGCACTCACCTGACACTTGCAGGAGCTGGGGCTTGTAGGGCCAGCCTGTAGCACTTGCTAGCACATGCAAAGGGCAGGACTGAGGACAGATCATGCCAAGCAGGGCTGTAACACCTGCCAGCATATGTGAGATCTGGGACTGGGAGCAAAACTAGTAGGGGAGCATAGAGTTGGGGCTGGGAGGAGGTCAGACCAGGCAAAGCTGCAGCACTTGTTAGCATTTTTGTGGGTGAGGGCTGGGGGTAGGCTGGGCTGACTGGGCTGGGAGAGGTCACAGTACCCACTGGCATACACAAGGATCAGAACAGGGTATAGTCTGCACCTGGCTGGGCCAGACTGCAACACGCACCAGCAAGAGCTGAGACTGTGTGTGAGCCATGTCAGGCTGAGTCAAAGTACCCAGGAGCACGTACAAGATCTGGGGTTGGGAATGGACCTGTTAGGTGAACTCTGGGAACTCTCCTGCTAGGCTGTAGCTTCCACTGTTGGATACAAGAGCCGGGGCTGTAGGCAGACTGGGCTGGACAAGGCTGCAGCATCCATCGGCATGTATATGGGCTGGGGTTGGGGACAAGCCAGACTGGCCTAGGCCCCAGTACCCACTGAAACTCACAAGAGCCAGAATGGATATGGGACAGGCTGGAATAGGTCATGGCACATGATGGTTCACACGAGACAGGCTGTAGCATCGACTAGCAGGAGCCAAAATAGGTGTGAGAGCCAGTTGGACTAGGCTGCAGTGCCAATCAGTAAGTTTCAGGTCTTGGGCCAGGTCTCTTAGACTGGCCAGCAGTAATTGCTGCCACATGTGAAATGTGGGGTTTGGAGCAGGCCAAACCAGGCTGGGCTGCAGCACCTGTTTGCATATGTGTGAGCCAGGTCTGATGGCAGGCTGAGCTGAACCAGTGCACAGCACACACTGGCATAAGCAAGAGTCAGCATGAAGTGCAGGACAGGCCAGGTTGGACCACCACACCTGCCAGTTCATAAGAGGGCTGGATGTGGGCCAGGTTGCTGTACCTGTCAGTGAGAGCTGGACTGAGGGTGAGCTGGTCTGAGCCAGGCTGTAGTACTTGCTGGTGGATGTCAAGACTAGGGGTGGGCCATCTCAGACTGGGCAGTTGCATTCACTGGCACATACAAGATCTGGATCTGGGAGTGGACCTGATGGGGGAACTGTGAGGACTACCTCACTGGGCTGCTGTTTCCACTGGTGAGTGTGAGAGCTGAGACTGGCGTAGGCCAGGCTGTGCTAGACTGCCATAGCTGCTGATGCACAGGAAGCTAGAATGGGCCCGTTGGGCTAGGCCACAATACCCCTGGTACGTGCCAGGACTGGGTCTGAGTCATGTCAGAATGGACGGCAGTACCCTCAGGCACATGCAAGATCTGGAGGTGGGAGCAGGCCTGGTAGAGGAACTGTGGGCACTCCTCTGCTGGGCTACAGCTCCCGATGGTGATTATGAGAACCATGGCTGGGGGTGGGCCAGGCTGGTCAAGGCAGCCATCAGCTTGTGTACAGGCTGGGTCTGGGGGTGAGTTGGGCTGTGCTAAGTTGCAGTACCCATGGGTGTTCATGAGAGCCAGATGGGATTTGGGATGGACAGGGCTAGGCCACAGCATATGCCTATAAAAATAATAGGCAAGCATAGTCATTGTTTTTAAGGCTATCTTGTTATGCTTGGTATGTGGAAAAAGGTATTGTGCTTTACCTGTGTGTAGGCTAAGTTTATATTTTTATGATCTTGGATGGATAGCAGAGTTAAATATCTATTTTTTAAAGACTCACTTATTTATCTTTTTGTACTGGGAAGTCTGATATATAGAGAGGAGGAAAGACAGAGAGGAAGATCTTCCATCTGCTGATTCACTCCCCAAGTGGCTGCAACAACTGGAGCCAAGCCAATCTGAAGTCAAGAGCTTCCTCTGGATCTCCCACATGGGCTCAGGGTATTAAAGCTTTGGGCCATCTTCTACTGCTTCCCAAGGCTACAAGCAGGATGGGAAGCACTGGACATGAACCAGTGCCCCTATGGGATCCCTGCTCATGCAAGGTGAGGACTTTAGTCACTAGGCTACCAGGCTAGGCCCTAAATACAATCTTGATTGACCAGCCAAATCAGGAACAAAAGTATGCTAACAATTCTGAAGATATCTGTGCTTTTATTTGGCCCCCAAAATCTAATTTTTGATGAGTCATGTGAACATTAAGATATTTATGTTGTTGAATTGTTTTAACTTATGTGTCATTCATGATCTTTAGTTCAACAAAACAACACCTTAAGTAAGTTTTACAATGTAAACACAACATTTAAGACATACATACATGAAACAAATATCATGAGATAGAAAAATTATGTATTTCTTGTACAATTTGGCTTTAATTTTTTTACCTTTGTTTTTAACTAAAAATTCCTCTAAAGCCCCATAAGTTTACATGGTAGCAGTATATCTTGCCTATTCACGGAATTGTTCTTCCCCTTTTCTTTTTGAATCACTTTTACAATTTGATGTATTGCTCTTGGCAACTCTAAGTTTTAGTAAAAATCTTGCAAAGTTTAAAGTGTCATGTATGAACATTTCAGGAGGAACTTACATGTGGAGGAGATGTTGCTTGACCATTCAGGTTGCAAACAACTCTTATTCCAGCAAAAAGATTGGAATTATTCCATGTAAAAAAAGCTGTCTTAATTTTAAAAATGGTATGCCAAAATGTTTTCAAGGCTTTGATTTTGAAGGACTGTTCCTAGTGTTTCAGAAAGCATTATAGGATAAATATTATCTTATGTACAAGGGATTGAAAAAAAAAAAAAACCTCACATTGCTCTTCAAGTCATAGATTCCCAACTGGTTATCAATCTAAGAAATCAGAATGTTGAACAATTTTTTGATGGAATGGTTTACTTCATTGGTTTTCACTTTTAGCTGTAAGTGGGAAAACAGTTGAAGAGTTCCTGGACCCACCCTATGCTAGGTAAGCTAGAGTTTCTAGGGTGTGGCAATGGGCAGAGCCACAGTAAGGAACATGCTATTTCAATCTTTTCAGCGGACCAAAGTCCACTGTGACGGACTTTACAGTGAATACAGCTTATTGCTTAGCTTATTGGCCAAAAGGACACAGAAGTAGCAGGGAGTATTATAAAAGTCTGGGCTTGCAAGCCTGGTGAGAGGAGGCTTCCATGGATCTAGTTGTGGTACTGGTGCTCTGTCTCTCCCTCTTGCTTCTCTTTTCACTCTGGAAGCAGAACCATGGGGGAGGGAAGCTGCCTCCCGGCCCCACTCCTTTCCCAATCATTGGAAATATCCTGCAGTTAGATATTAAGGACATCAGCAAATCATTAACCCATGTAAGTATGCATTATATTCTTCCTATTGGTTGCAAAAGGTATGTTATTAACTTCTATTTTATAATAAGATATATTGCTATGGGTGAATAATTTAAAAATATTTACTTAGAAAGATACTCCCTGGGGATTAATATTTTTGATGGGTCACTATCAGAAACAGTGGGATACACTGAAACATTTGAGAGGGGGCAGTGTGGTGGTGCAGTGTGCGAAACTGTTGTTCGTGATGGTGGTATTTCACATCAGGCTGCCTCTTCAAGTCCCTGCTATTTTCAATTAGAATGTTTTTCTCTGTCTGTTACTCTGCTTTTCAAATAAATAAATAAAACCTAAAAATCAATGCATTTTGCCAGTAGAGAAATAATTTAAGTTGTAAGGTAGAGTCAAAAAAATGTTACTGCTTTTCTTTGTTTCACGGTTGTTTCTTAAAAAAAAAAAAAGCCTGAAAATCGGTGTTAATGGAGCGGCTTGGGATTAGGCTTTAGTTAGAAAGTCATCTACTAATGCGTACAGCAGTATGGTTTGTTCAGATTAGTAAGAGAATCAAACTCTCAGGAGGCAAATTTGGGATGAAGTCAAGGAAATATGATTCTCTGATAAAAACAAGTGAATGAAACCAAGAGTGGCTGCAGGTCTGCTGGGTGGTGCTGGTGTGTACTTTGGGGCCTGCAAAATGTTGCTGTTCATTGCCTGTGAACGCACAGCGTGGCTGAGTCTGCCCTTTGTCTGACTCCATGCCTTTCTCATGGTGCCATTCTGCGCTGACAATACCAGCTGTTTTTAAATTGGGCTGGGCTTCTGGGCTTTTAAATACATAGATTTCTAGTATTAATCTGCAACTACTGGGTGTGATCACCAATGGGAATTTGTTCTGAAGCACTGTCCTAGAGTAGATAGAGGTAGGTAGAAACCTGAGCATTAAAGAATAATAAATTCTTCAGGCATCGCAGGTTAACAATACAGGGTTTAATTTTGGGTCTGTATTTTTTTGGGTGAAGGATTTTGAAATGTTTATAATTCAGTTTCTGTGTCTATGAAACAGCAATAAGGCTCACTCAGTGTGTTAATTACTTGTAATGATCTATATACTAATTTCCCCTATCATTTCTGGGTACTCACTCTGTTTATGCGAGTCTTAGCAAACATCATTATGTTAGATGTAACAGAGAAACATTTGTCTTTGAGAGGATAGCAAATCAATAATATGATGGTAACGTCATTCTAAATCATCCAAACATATATAGACCAAAGAGAAATTTCTTTTACTAACATTTGATTTGTCTTTTCTGTTTCAAGCTTTCAGAAGTCTATGGCCCTGTGTTCACCGTATATTTGGGCAGGAAGCCCACTGTGGTGATGCACGGTTATGAAGCAGTGAAGGAAGCACTGGTTGAGTTTGGAGATGAGTTTTCTGGAAGAACAAATTTCCCACTGACTACAAGACTTAATCAAGCATCTGGTCAGTGTGTATGTGTATATTCATATGTGTATGTGTGTACGTGCGTGTGTCAATACGTGTGATAATGGGTTTGGTGATATGAAGACCAAACACCAGGAATAGTTCTCCCTGCAAAACTGGGACAATTCACAAGGCTTCTGTTGCTAGCTTATTCTTTCTTGCTTAGGGTACTCTTCTTAGTTCCCACTTTTCTCTATATCAGGAGTCATTTTCAGCAATGGAAGGAGATGGAAGGAGATGCGGCGCTTCTCGCTCATGACCTTGCGCAATTTCGGGATGGGGAAGAGGAGCATAGAGGAGCGAGTTCAGGAGGAGGCCCGCTGCCTTGTGGAGGAGCTGAGGAAAACCAACGGTGGGTGATGTACATTCTCAGGAGACTTCTCTCATTTCAAGTGGTGGCCCTGGACACATTATAAAAATAGCAAGACATTCCATTCTGGGCCCTGGTTGTCAGCTCCCTAGAGGAGCAGGGACATTCTGAAGCAGAGAACTGCTTGGCTGCCCACCTACAGCAAGAGCTCAATTATTCAGTCCTATAATTACTCAACTTGCCACTCAGTCACTCCCCAAATGGCAGCCATGACTAGCTAGGTCAGCTGAAGCACAGAGTTTAGGATGCCATCTGGGTTTCCTGTGTTGGTGGAGGGGCCCAAGGACCTGGGTAATTCTCTGCTGCTTTCCCAGATGTGTTAGCATGGAACTGGATTGGAAGTGGAGCATCTAGGAGTCAAACCAGTACTCACATGAGATGCTGGAGCTATAGACGATGGCTTCACCCACTGCACTCCAATGCCAGCCCTAACTGCCATCATCTGACGTCCTGATGGCTAACCATATGTGATAAAAGCAAAATCTCAGGTGCACTTAAAAGCAATTGGTTTGGGGTTAGGCCTTTTATATTTACTCCTCTTTCTGTAAGCTCTAAAGTATATGTCATATGAGTTTGTGATTTTCAGTTTGAATTCCAGAGTGCCCTGATTTTTGTTTAAAGATTTATTTATTTTATTAAGTCAGATATACAGAGAGGAGGATAGAAAGAGAGAAAGATCTTCCATCCCTTGATTCACTCCCCATGTGAGCACAATGGCTGGAGCTGCGCCGAACCAAAGCCAGGAGCCCGAAGCTTCTTCCTGCGTGAAGGTGCAGGGTCCCGAGGCTTTGACTCATCCTCGACTGCTTTCCCAGGCCACAAACAGGGAGCTGGATGGGAAGTGGGGCCACCAGGACTAGAACCAGCGCCCATATGGTATCCTAGTGTATGCAAGGCAAGGACTTCAGCTGCTAGACTCTCATGCTGGAGTGCCCTGATTTTTAATAATATCTTCTAAATTAAGTAACAGGAAGGATTGAAATGAGGTTTCCACAATAAGCACACACACACACAAATACACACACATGCATCTTACATTACTATATCCAAATTGTTCCTTACCTTCTAGGTAAAGTAAAAGTTTTTTTTAAGGCTTAATGCCATGATCTGTTTTAATTGAAAAGGGACCTTTCGAGAGCAATTAACTAGACAGGATGCCTATTTTTGAATTACTTATCAGTGTTTTGTAATACTTTTGATTCGTTGTCTTTAATCAGATCTGTGGTGGAATTTGGTGTTCCTTTTAAAATAAAACACATTGATCATGTGATTGCAATTTGACTTACGTGTTGCCTACCACTGAGCGAGTCAAAACAGAAAAATGAAAAGCAGTACTTACTTTGCTTTTATTTCTTTTTGGACAAAATTATGGAGTTAGATTAAATGATGATCAAATTAAGAAATTCATAATAGTGCGGGTTTTGTTGATGGCTGACTGGAGTTATATCTATAACTTATAAAAACACAGATTTAAGATGTTGATAAGGTAATGTCTGTAGGTATTGTTTTAGATCATCCTAAAATTACCTGTATTTGTTAGTTCAAAAGCCCAAATGTGTGTATGTGTATTTTAATAGTATTTGAAATGTTTTCCCTTCAGCCTCACCGTGTGACCCCACCTTTATCCTGGGTGCTGCTCCCTGCAATGTGATCTGCTCCGTGATTTTCCAGAACCGTTTTGATTACAAAGATGCAGATTTTCTTAACTTGATGGGAAAATTCAATGAAAACTTCAAAATTCTGAACTCCCCCTGGTTGCAGGTGAGATCAGCTCCTCTCTGACACATAATTTCTCTTCGCATCAATGAGCGCACAACTGTACATTGGTTTCCAATCTCTCTACTTTTCACATATTCTCTTCACTTAAATTTTTTCTCTTTCCTTATTTCTATTTTCTCCCTCCTTCGCTCTTTTCTTTCTTTCTTTCTTTCTTTCTTTCTTTCTTTCTTTCTTTCTTTCTTTCTTTCTCTGTCTCTCTCTTCCATCCTTCCTTTTTCCATCCTTCCTTTTTCCATCCTTTCTTTTTCCTTCCTTCCTTTTTCCTTCCCTTTCCTTTCCTTCCCTTTCCTTTCCTTTCCTTTCCTTTCCTTTCCTTTCCTTTCCTTTCCTTTCCTTTCCTTTCCTTTCCTTTCCTTTCCTTTCCTTTCCTTTCCTTTTCTTTCCTTTCCTTTCCTTTCCAGGCTCTGCCCCACCCCCAGTTTTTCAGTTCATTTCGCTCTCACATTTATGTATTTATTTACTAAGTGATAGGCATATTTTTGTTTTGTCTCTGAATTCTGCCCTCAATTTGCTTCTGTTCAGTTAATTTGACAGAGATTACCTTGAAGGTGAAGACCAAGAAAGAGAGAGAGAGAGAGAAAGAGATTTTCCCTAGAGCCTCAGGCCTGAGCACTCCTCATACCAATGTTCCCTTATTGCTTGTGTTGAATCTAGATGACAGCTGGGGGTGAAAGCTTATTGTCTTCTCAGGTCCTTTTTTAGCTAGTGGCCTGCTCGTGGGATATTCATGGTTTTGTAACTACCTCAGTATACATGGACACTTCTGAATGCCCTAGTTTCTGAGGTACTTTCTCCCTTTTCCCTCTGAGTCTTACTGCTCTATTGTTTACCTCAGTTGCTATCATTTGCCTAAGGTTGGCTGCTGGTTGTTCATGTGCGTTGCAACATTTTGGAGAAATACCTGCTTTTTTCTATCCTGAGTGTTCTGGATTAAATGAAACAAAGACAACTGCTTTACATCACCCCTTCTGGTAGTCTTCAGACAAACACAGAAAAACACCTCTTGCTCTGAAATCAAGGTCCTGTACTAGGCACAGGGCTGTCCTTGCCAAAACCACTGCCAAGGTGGGACAAGGGCAAGTAAAATGTTACACAGCTTTTCTATCAGGTTCAAGTTGCCTTTTCTTTCATTTAGGTTTCTTCTTTTATTGCTGTTGACCTTTGACTGTAGTTTAGAATTAGGATCAAGTTGATTCTGGCAGGATTTGCTTTTGGATTTTCAACATTTTTGTGGAAAGACAAGATATTTGAGCTGAGATGGAGCGGTCGTTTTCTTACCAATTCTGAAAACCCAGCTTCCAGACAGTTCTTGGTTATTGCCAAAAAGCATGTCTGAGATCCTTCAGGTCCTTACTGAAAAGCTGCTGTTATCCTCATGCTTGTTCACCAATTAGAACTTGGGGAACTTTTCATCATGTTGCTTGGCATAAATATCCTGAGTTGGGATGCCAAAGAGGGAGCTGTTTGCACACACACGTCCAGGAAGTTCTGAAAAGAGCATGTTTGATGAATCATTGCAAACGGAGGCTGACGAGGTAACCACGATTAGCTGACAAAACTATTTGACCTGAACTATGTTAATTGTCAGTAAATATCCCAACTTCAACTTCTGTTGCACTGACATGTTCTGCACTCTGCCTAAGAAGTAAAGGACAAATTTCATACATTCTCTCTGATTTAAGACAACCTTCATGCAAAATACAAGATCAATAGATATGTAGGTAAACATTCATGTACAAATAGTCATCTAGAGGAACTGTGTAATAGAGATTATCATATCGAGGTGAGAAGACACAACGCAGTACTGTAGGATGTTGGACTTTCTGCCATCTTCTATACACTTCACTCTCATGTGCACCAGCAGGAACTGCAGCCTAGTCAGAACAACCCCTGATAATCGCAAATATGCCCACACCCAGCTCTGGTTCCTGTGCTTGCTGGTATGTGCAACAGATTGGTACAGTCTGCTCCTGTGTCCCATTCAGTTCTTGTATATGTCAGTGGGCATTGAAGCTTAGCTCATTCCAACACACTCCATTTTCCAGCCCACTCTCATCAGTGTGCAGGCTGCTAAGCTGGGTTTCATGGTGTCTTTATGCCACTCCCAATCACATGGAGTGACTCATGGTAGAAATAGGAGTGGCTCTGTGGGCATTATCAGGTTGCCTAACCCTCCTTACCTTCTGTTATAATCATGGACTGTGACAGAGATTCCTGCATTTCTGTGTTTCTGGATTGTAGCAATGAGTTAATACGATGAAAGCATCAATGTAAAGATGCTTTTCTTCTATAAAAGTGATGTATGGGGACATTGTTGTCATTTTTGATCATGAGGTCTGTGTTTGCTCCCGTGTATCTCTGTCAGTGTAGAGGATGACTTTATGTGAGCAATCCAGTGCTTCTGTTAGTTTTAAAGCATATGTTGTTATGTTCTGTGTATGTCCTCAATACATATTTTTAATTCAACACATTTGTTTTTTTTTTCTTTTAAGATTTGCAATACTTTCCCTATTCTCTTCGATTATTTCCCAGGAAGTCATAATACAGTCATTAAAAACTTTACTGAAATAACAGATTATATTTTGGAGAAAATAAAGGAACACCAACAGACGCTGGATGCAGATAATCCCCGGGATTTCATTGATTGTTTCATTATCAAAATGAAACAGGTAAAATGTTATTTGTTTGCCTGCGCTGTGGGGTCATTGATGATCTGTGACTATTGGGGTCAGATAAGAATTGCTCTAAGGTCTCCAAGGTTGTGGTTATCAGTGGCCAATTTGTTAATACTATTTAAAAAATATAGATATCCAATGCTCAGTAGGCACCACAAGACATTAAAGATAGCAGGTGGGCTCTGCTATGTAGCAGAAAATGTAGTGATGTTAGACATGTGTTCTAGTTCCTTCTGTCTTCACAGTGGATCTGAGAATGGGTGTTTTCGTCTTCAACCTTCTGTCCACTTTGCCAGGGAGAGAATTTATGACAAAAACCTGGACTAGCATTTTGACTACTCCCTCTGGCCACAGGGGGATGATAAGTGCTTGTTGTGGGTACATATCATGTACATCTTTGTTTTTCTGTGATTTTTAGAGTTTCAGGGATGGGAATTTCTGTAAATTCGTAGAAATAGATGGCTGAAAATTTGGTGAGAAGCACATAACTGGGTACCAGTGCATGGACTAAGCTCCTTTTGGGATAAATCGGTACAGCTGCAGTTACCATTGAGGGAACAAACGAGAAGGCTTGCACATGTGAAGTTTCTGTTAGGATTCTAGAAGTTTGCTGTTCATAAACCCAGTGAATGTTCTGATTCAGGCTAGTTGGAAACTCACCTGTCAGCAGTGGTAGAATATGCTAGCAAGGTCTTTTTAGGCAGAAATATGGACTGTTGAAGGTTATCTTCCCTCTGCTCTATCCTTGGGGATGAAGCCACTAGATTTGTTTGCATGCCTCTTAAAATTGGCACTTTATTCTGTGATGTAGAAACTTGGATATGCCCAGTTTCCTAGGGTTGGTGAATTAAGAGTCAAACTATGGTACATGGCCTTCTGTGTGTAGTTTAAATCCTTCTTTCCTTAGGAATAGGATGAGTCTTTGGGCATTTATTCTGGATTGCATGGCACAATGTACAGGATGGATGTCCATGTCTGAGTTTACCATTGCTTTTCTCATTTGGTGTGGAAAATTCTTCACTGGCAATGTGTAGGACTGTCTTGGCATATCTATCTATCTATCTATCTATCTGTATATATTTATCTTACAGGGTACTGATTTGTGAATAGAAGTTTATTTAGAACATTCATGGTTGGAGGGAGAGCAACAAACCTCTCATGTTATTGATGCTGCACTCTGCGAATTACAAACTTTCGATTCTGGCTTATAGCAGTTTTTAAGATATGGCTCAACTTGACCCATTTCTATGCGTTAAGATTTTGTCTGGATGCAAATAAGTAAAGCTCAGCAATATCTTCAAGAAAGCAGCACGTTTCTCTCACACTTAGTGGGTCTCTATTGGGTTAGCTCAGGACTAGAACCTGGAGCCTCCTAAGCTCAGCTGGCTGACATATTCCATGAGTGCCTGCTCAGAGATGCAGAAGTACTCACCTCCCAAAGTGACCTCTGTTCTGCCTCCGCGGCCCTACAGCTGCACCTTGAGTCAGGAGGAAAGGGGCCTTGACACCAGCAGGTCACTTTTGTTATGCTGCTGAAGAGAAATGTTGATGAGATGTTGAATGGCCAGCATGACTGCAAGAAGGCCTCGAATATGAAATTAGAGGCAAGCAGGTATGATGGGTAAATGAGCTGTAGATCGAACTATCTAATCTACATTATTTACCATGATCTGCAGCTATTATAATGTTCAGACTGTCCTCTCCATTTTGTAAGTTTATTTATCATTAGGAAAAAATGTTATTTTGAATTGATCGTAACTAAATGTTCTGGTAAGCTATCAAATAATCAATCTAATAATCGTTAGGAAAAGAACAATGAGCAGTCTGAATTTACTACTGAAAGCTTGATTGGCTGTGTAACTGATCTGTTTGTGGCTGGGACTGAGACAACGAGCACCACTCTGAGATTCGGGCTCCTCCTCCTGCTGACGAATCCAGGCGTGGCAGGTAAGTCCACAATGAATGACTGAAACCAATATCAGTTGGCACGGCAGGTTTCATTACTGAAATTTCTGTGCCCCAGATGTAGTTTGTTGAAGGAATCATATAAAGATTTAGGCATAAAAATGAGGCAAGTATGCACAATAGGAGAGAAGAACTGAGAACAGTGAAGGTAACACAAGCAGTAGGAAAAGACATAAAGCTCTGGATGGTGACAAATCATGGGGAGCAGTTTGCAGCAGGCAAAGAATTTTGAGTTGGTTTGAGTTTAGAGTTACTGTTTTGTAGAACAGAGTGTTTTGAGTGGCAGGTCTATTCGCATGGAGTTTCTTTCATGTGACAATGCTAATGTTGGGTTAGAGAAGACTAGTATTTTATTTATTGACGTGTAGTGAATACGACATTAAGTATTTTTAAAAAGATTTTGTTTCTTCTTATTGGAAAGGCAGAGTTAAGAAAGAGCGAGACAGGAAGTTTTCTAACTGCTGATTCACTGACTAATGGCAGCAATGGCCAGATCTGGGCTGATCCAAAGGCAGCAGCCAGCAGTATCTTCAGGTCTCCAGTATGGATGCAGGGGCTCATGGACCTGGGCCATCCGCTGCTGTTTTCTCAGACCATAAGCATGGAGTTGGTTTGGAAGTGGAACAACTAGCACTTGAACTGTTACCTAAATAGGATGCTGATGCTATAGGCAGAGGGTCAGCCTGATACGCTACTGAGCAGTTTCCAACATTAAGTATTTTAAAAGGTTAAATGTTTAAGCAAATTGAATGTAATTTAAGGCAAAAATGTGCCTTAGGAATTTATTAGTACAGAAATCCGAGTCTAGAAAAATACTGTTTTCCAAGATAAGATTTTTTTTCACGTTTTCAATAGTTCTTTTCTATAACAAACTTAACAAGAAAATCTTAAATTA
The DNA here is from genome assembly GCF_017591425.1 of Ochotona curzoniae. Classification (NCBI taxonomy): domain Eukaryota; kingdom Metazoa; phylum Chordata; class Mammalia; order Lagomorpha; family Ochotonidae; genus Ochotona; species Ochotona curzoniae. Next base: position 27,116,162 of record NW_024466512.1, on the reverse strand, counting down.
TTGACCTTAAGCGGGTCTGATGTCTGTGTACGAGATCAGCCATTCACATTATTTTTCTGCTTCAGATTACTCTGGAATAGAAGATAAATGAATCCCAGATGATAATTTCTCAATTCTAGCAGTCAACCCATCTGAAACACATAGAGGGGTGAAATCCGATTCTGTAGAGTTATGTTGTGCTCGAAATGCCCTGATAGGAATAAGTGTCCCGCGTGCCCCTACAATTGTCTGGAAGTTCACTCTTTGGAAGAATCAAAATGATAAAACCATGGACTTTGTGTTCAGTTTCCTTCCACCTCTTTATTTACTCTCTCTTAGGGTCAGAAGGCTCACTCTCCAGAGAAGCTGGCCCTAAGGGTTCACGCCGGGATACCTGTCAGGGCAGCAGGGAGGGGCAGGGGGCAGGGAGGAGGGAGAGGCAGGGAGGCAGGAGGGAGGGGCAGGGGGCAGGGAGGAGGGAGAGGCAGGGGGGCAGGAGGGAGGGGGGGGACAGGGAGGAGGGAGAGGCAGGGGGGCAGGAGGGAGGGACAGGGGGGCAGGAGGGAGGGGCGCGGGGCAGGAGGGAGGGACAGGGGGACAGGGAGGAGGGAGGGGCAGGCCTGAGCAGGGCAGAGGAGAGCACCCCGGAGTGTGAATGTCCTCTGTCTCTTTTCCATCTTGTTCCCGTGATCCAGTGGCCCTATAGCAATAGTACAGGACGAGTGGCACTGATAACACACCTCTATTTATTGCCAGCAGATAGAAATTTCTTGCCAAGTGCTGTAAAGGGAGAGCAGTGAAATGATGCCCCAAGACGCACAGTGTGGGATTTTAGAACACTGTGATGAAAGGATTAATAATTAAGCCTTTCTCACAGGGTAAGATGAGGTAAGAGCTAAAGAGCGCTGTTAGCATTCTGAAATAGCTATCCTCGTGTGTATTCTCGTGTTTTGAGACCCAGAAGTTGGCAAAAGCTTAGCCTCTGCTTTTGCTTGTTCAGAAAGATACTAAAAGATGAGCAGACAAGCTCACACATTCAGTCCACAGATCCACACCAAACTAAAAATCTGTGTAGGCTTTCATAGTACAAAGTGTCCATGAATTTTTTGAAGTTCCTCACCTGTGTGTGTAACAGACATTCTGTCACTCTCGGTGTACTGTGACCTTATACAACTCTTGGGATTCCTTTACTTTGCTTCTCTTAGTTCTCACCTGCTAAGAGAAATGTGCTGTATTTCTCCTAACCCCAGGTTCCTTACTTGTGTTTTACCAGCTAAAATGCAGGAAGAGATTGAGCGTGTAATAGGCAGAGACAGGATCCCCAGCATGCAGGACAGGAGCCGCATGCCCTACACGGACGCTGTAATGCACGAGATCCAGAGATATGTGAACCTCATCCCCAACAATGTGCCCCGTGCAGCAACCTGCAACATTAAATTCAGAAACTACTTCATCCCTAAGGTAACCTTATTTCCCCCACACTGCATGTCTGTATTCTTGAACTTGCTAGTCAACATGCTTCTGATCCTCTGTCTGCACAAGGTGGGCGAGTGTAAAACTCTCACTGTTGCGTTGTGATGGCGTCTTGGCTGTTTTCAGTGTCTGGTGTGATGACCGGGGGCAATAGCCTAGTATCAGAAGTCCTTACCTTGCCTGTGCCCGGATCCCATATGGGTGCCGGTTCATGTCCCAGCTGCTCTACTTCCCATCCAGCTCCCTGCTTGTGTTCCCTAACCTGAGCCTTGAGACCCTGTACCTGCCTGGGAGACCTGGAGGAAATTCCTGGTTCCTGGCTTCGAATTGGCTTTGCTCTCTGCTTCTCCTTTTTTCTGTACATCTATCATTCCAATAAAAATAAATAAATGTTAAAAAAAAGTGTGGCATGATGTATCCTGATTGCTGGCACGTCCTAAATTTTTTAATGCAAAAATGGTTTTTACTACTTGCATAAACTTACATTTTCAAACAAGTGTTAAATCTATCAATTTGTTGACCTTCCAACATTCCTTTGGGATTTCTATCAAGGTGGCAGTAAATGAAGCTATAGATCAATTTGAAAAGAATTGACATTAAAAAGAATGTATTTACTTATTTGAAAGGCAGAGTTACAGAGACAGGCAGAAGTACAGATAGAAAGATAAAGATAGAGAAAGAAAAAACCATCCACTGGTTCACTTCTAAAATGGCTGCAATGACTTCGCTGGGCTGGACTGAAGCCAGGAGCCCGGGACTCCATTGGGGTGTCCCATGTGAGTGGCAGGGTCCAAGTACTCGGCCATCTTCCATTACTGGAACTTGAACTGGTGTTCATATGGAATGCTTGTCATAGGTGTTGTGTTTACCTGTTGTGTCACAATACTGGCCTCAATAACTGATATCTTGACAGGTTGAATCTTTATATTTGGGGATGTAAGTATGTCACAATTTATTTTGGTTTCATTTTAGTTTTTTAATTTTCATTCTGGTGGCTTGTGATTCTGTTTTTTTTATAAATATTTGTGCTCACAATGCATTTTTAATTTTTTTGGTACTGAGAATATAATTCACATTATTATTTGATAATTTGCTATCTAGCAACCTTACTATATTCATTTATCATTGCTCATAATTTACAGATTCAAGTGTGATCTCTTTGTGCAGAATTCTGATACCTGATTTAATATTTGCTTTTTCTTATTTTCAATTTGTCATTTCACCTTCCACTGGCTACGGTTCCTAGGATGGTGTTGAGTAGAATTGGCTTTTGAGTAGAGGTGGTGGCTTAACAGCTGACCTTTGAGAGTGAGGTTTGTGTTTTTGAGAACAATTTTTGAGAATAATTTTTTATTGGATTGAGGATATGCATCCATTTCTCATAATTTTTGGGTTATGAATACATAAACGTTTGTATTAACTGGTTTCTCTTTACTTTTTTATATGTTCATAATTTTGACTGGCTGTATTAAATATGCATTAATTATGTATTTTAACATTTTTTATTGATATAAGGAGAAAAGATCTCATGTATTTCATAGGTATAACTGCAAGAAAACAGACATACTTTCATACATACATATATGCAATTGGCTTTGATTTATTTGATCAGGATGTTTATATTTATAAGAGACATTCTCAACTTTTTCTACAAAATATTTTTGTTATGTATTTTTATAAGAAGGTAGAATTTACCTAAAAAACTAGGCAATGTTCCAAACTGTGAGTTTATTTTAACCATTGTTTGGCATTTTACTATTCTCTAAAAGAAATTATTTGAGGGATGAGAGACCGATAGATTCCATCCACTGGTTCTCTCCTCTCAGATTTATTTATTTTTATTGGAAAGGTAGATTTACAGAGAGAAGGAGAGACAAATAGAAAGATCTACTACCCACTGGTTCACTCCCCAAGTGGCCGCAATGGCTGGAGCTGAACCGATCCGAAGCCAGGAGCCTGGAGCTTCTTCTGGGTCTATCACGTGGGTTCAGGATCCCAAGGCATGAAGCCATCTTCCAGGCCTCAAACAATGAGCTGAATGGGAAGTGGAGCAGCTGGGACATAAACCGGTACCTGTATAGGAATCTGGAACTTGTAAGGGGAGGATTAGCAAAATGAACCACTGTGCCAGGCCCTAATATGCCTGTGAATGTCAGCACTGGGCTGAGGAGAGTCCCAGGAATCCTATTTAAGTGTTTGTGGGACTGAGGCCGCCTCACAGGAAATGTGCTAGTAGCAAGCCAGAGTTGGGAGCTGCTAGTGGAATGTAAACCCAGGCACTTCCATCCAGAACACAGGTGTCTTCACTTTTGGGTTGAACATCTTTTCCCTGTTCTTATATCCATTGGTTTGCTCTCTGGTGTGCTGAATAAGTGCTGGCTGGTGCTGGCTGGTGCCAGTTATTACACATGAGAACACACAGAATCTCAGATGAAGTTTCATTTTTCTGAAAGCATTTATTTCGCCCTCAATATAGAAAAAAGGATTTAATATTTGTCTTCCTTCAAATTTGGAATGAATAAATTCAGGAATTGGCTGCAGATTTCAGCTGACCTCCAAGGTTCTCTCGATACCGCTACATTATTTATGTTGCAAGAAGTGAATTTGGTAAGATCTACAAAATAAAAGTTAAAACTGAGAAAATAATTTTCAGTCATCAGACAGATGAAGTAAAAAGCTAAAAAACATTTCGTTGATGAGAATGAGTATAAATGAGTGTTTTTATGTCCTAAAATTATTACAAATAAGCACCTCTTTTTGGAGGATAATTTGTATTATCTAATCCATTATAAGGTATCTTACCCTTTAAGAATTCAACCTTTGCATATTACCATATAACTGGGACTGTGCAAATGGGAAAATGTCCAACATGTTTATTATTTACTCATTGCCTGTAAAAAAGCAAAATTCAAACCATTGTAAGTATTCATCTGTATTGTAATGGCACATTTGTATTGATTGCATAGCTGTTTAAGGTATGTGCA